>NC_074676.1:12398475-13675436 GCF_029448725.1 Salvelinus fontinalis
AGTCAGTATCTCATGTGTATCATGCAGCTCGACACATCTTCTTCCCATTGAGTTGATCAGGCTGTTGATAGTGGCCTGTGGAATGTTGTCCCACTCCTCTTCAATGGCTGTGCGAAGTTGATGGATATTGGTAAGAACTGGAACATGCTGTTGTACACATCGATCCAGAGCATTCCAAACATGCTCAATAGGTGACATGTCTGGTGAGTAAGCAGGCCATGGAAGAACTGGGACTTTTCCAGCCTCCAGGAATTGTGTAGAGATCCTTGCGACATGGGGCCGTGTATTATCATGCTGAAACATGAGGTGAAGGAGCCAGATGAAGGGCATGACAATGGGCCTCAAGATCTTGTCACAGTATCTCTGTGCATGCAAATGTCATCGATAAAATGCAATTGTGTTCGTTGTCTGTAGCTTATGCCTGCCCATACTATAACCCACCGCCACCATGGGGCACTCTGTTCACAACGTTGACATCAGCAAACCGCTCACCAATACAATGCCATACACGCCGTCTGCCATCTGCCCGGTACAGTTGAAACCGGGATTTTTCCTTGAAGAGCACACTTCTCCAGTGTGTCAGTGGCCATTGTGTCGGTTATGACACTGAACTGCAGTCAGGTCAAGACCCTGGTGAGGACGACGAGCACGCAGATGAGCTTCCCTGAGATGGTTTCTGACAGTTTGTGCAGAAATTCTTCGGTTGTGCAAACCCACAGTTTCATCAGCTGTCCGGGTGGCTGGTCTCAGACTTTCCCTCAGGTAAAGAAGCCGGATGTGGAGGTCATGGGTTGGCATGAGGCCAGTTGAACGTAAAGCCAAATTCTCTAAAACGACATTGGAGGCAGCATATGGTAGAGAAATTAACATTAAATTCTCCGGCAAAAGTTTTGGTGGACATTCCTGTAGTCAGCATGCCAATTGCACATTCCCTCAAAACTTGAGAAATCTGTGGCATTGTGTTGTGAGAAAACTGCACATTTTAATGTGGCCTTTTATTGTCCCCAGCACAAGGTGTACCTGTGTAATGATCATGCAGTTTTATCAGCTTCTTGATATGCCACACCTGTCAGGTGGATGGATTATCTTGGCAAAGGAGAAATGCTCACTAACTGGGATGTAAACAAATTTGTGCACACAATTTGAGAGATATACACTTCTGTGTCTGGAAAATTTCCGGGATCTTTTATTTCAGCTCATGAAACATGGGTCCAACACTTTACATGTTGTGTTCATAGTTTTTGTTCAGTGTAGTTGAAATTCTTGAAAATATAGTTCTCCGAATTCCACATCTGACCTGTCAACAACCCTAGCTCAATTTAAGATAAGGAGAGCCATATTTCAATATAACAATAAACCCGTAGAAAAAAAGGAGGGAAGTGCTTTTACCAGCTTCATGTTAGGAAAAGTACATGTACACATGTATTTATACCTGTACATCAAAGCAGTCTTACTATCTTACAGGGACTATCTCACGATGGTATGAATGATTCGGGGTACAGGCGCAAGAATGCATAACAGGGGTTTCTATTTTACCCAAATTACCGTGTGCCATGTAAAGGCACGGGGACGAAGACTAAGCAAACACGTACACAAAACACAAGGTTGAAAACCAAACAAAAGACCGAGGAGTACATCGAATAAATACACTCCCGCACAATGATTAACACACAAGACGAGACCCGTAATAATCTACGCAATCCACAAGGGCACGAAAGCCCAAAACACACAGCACAGGTACTCACACCCACCAACGGACATTGTAACAATAATGGACAGCACCATGGTGAACAAAGGGCACATATATACAAATACAATCAGTGAAAATAGGGGACAGGTGTGCGCAATGAAAGTTCCGGAGGGATCCGTGACAGTGTACAGGAACTGTTCTTAACATCAATTTACACAATATTTTCAGTACCACAGCCACGTGAGAAATACAGACATAGCACAAATGTAGTCAATATGAGTTAGATGTATTACTGTATTTATTTATGTATGTATATTTGTGTATTGACAATATCATTATAGAATTCCAATCAACATATATGTATGAGTGGAGAATGACTGATAAAAAACACAAACATCTCATTCACTTTACTAATCCATATTGTTGTATCTATGAGAGAAAATACTCAATGATCAATTCATTCATCATTTTCAACAGCTTCTGAGATAGTGGCACCATGACTCCATCATTAAGGACACGGATGACAAAATACACCCTATTTACAAAGCTTTGAAGATTAATTTATTTTGTGTTCATTATGTGTCAAATAAGAGTGACTCTTGGGATGGGGTATAAATGTCGGGTCCAGAGGGAGCTCAGGGGATGATGATGCAGGTGTGACAACATGGGTAGAAAAGGCTGGAATGGAACCCCCCCGAAGTGGAGCTTTTGTCGTTGTTGGTACGGCCCGTACCATGATGATGAGGCATTCAATGGAAACAGAGAGATAGCCTCTTCAACCTGTTTTGTCATGGAAACAAATGAGATGATCATGTTATTACTGTCTCAAGCATGACTCATGTATTGTATCTATCTGACAGGATATTTGGCCCTTGCTGGTTTGTTTACGTAAAACTATAAACCCACCTCATAAAGAAACCCCGGTTTGGATATAGGTGTCTGGTCTCCGTCCCTTAGCATCTCAGTCTTCCTCCATTTGGCTCTGCGGTTCTGGAACCAAATCTGAAGATATCAGCAAATGAGTTGGCATGACAGCAAAGGCATTTGTATGTGTTTTTCAATTGATAACAAAACATTTATGTAAGCAGCTGATAAGGACTGTTTCTGTTTTCACCTGATAGCAAACACGGATAAAAGTGATAACTCAAGATAAAAAAAATGATAGCTATGGAGCTCAAGTGGTGGGGTGATGAATAAAGTGAAGTGTTTGATTCTCACTTAGATTTATATTGTAATATTTATTTGGAAATATTTGTTGAACTTTCAATCAATTTCAAATGTACTTTCAAATGTACATGAGCATGTCACAGGTGTTTGGTGCTAGTGTACCTGTACTCTTCCCTCAGTGAGCTGCAGACGAGAGGCCAGCTTATCCCTTATGTGGACATCAGGATAGTGGGTCTCCAGGAACACCTTCTCCAGCTCCTCCACCTGACTTGGAGGGAAGCTGATCCTGGTCTGCCTTCTCCTCCTCTGCACTGTGCACACCACACACAAGCAAAAATGTCTTTATTATCATTGTCCTGATTATCATCAGCATTATCATCATCATCATCATCTGTCTTCGTAATCATCCTCATCATCATGATTATCATCAAAACTGCCTTTTTTAGTAATGTCGTTCATCCTCAGATATAATTCCCCTTGCTTGATTACAGCAATATTGACTGTGTGACTTGTGGTAAATCTCACCATGAGGGTGGCAGCCGTTCCTCTCCCACTGGGCTCTTCCTTGGTTCTGGCCCTCCTCTCTCCCTGCTATCTCCTGAAGACCACTATCCTCACTGTGGATGCTGGAGTCCCCACTGTGGTCTGGGGAGATGCGGTCAATGTGACACTCTCTCTGGGTTAGTTTTGTGACTCCTGTGTTTTGGTCAGATGAAGTGTGGTCATCTTCCCAGTCAGTGATGATGTGCACATGCTGTGGCAGCACCTTGCTATGACCAGTTCCTTCTGTGGACAGAAAAAAAGGCACGATATTGATTATCTTTGTCCTTAAAATATCTCCAAGAACTATTAGCCAAACTCAGATTATGTTACTGTAAAAGATGATACACATAATACAAGTGTACACACATAATACAAGTGTACACACATTACACTTTCGCGGAGTTGAGACAGCATTAGCCGTTTGCCATCCAACTCCTTTGCCTCATTGTAATGTGTACTCCCTAAAATGGGCCCACCCATCATAGTAACGTAAGTCAAAGTCATTTGAACACACACATTACCTGTATATACCTGCTGGTTTGGGTTTTCTTCATTTTGTCTGTTAACAGCTAGCCCCTCTCGCCTCTCTTCTCCCACTCTGGTTGGTCTTCTCAGGATCTCCTCGGTTGGTGTCCCCAGGATCTCCTCGATTGGTTTCCTCAGGATCTCCTCGATGGAGTGGGACAGTTTTTTGGGAGGGCTTGGGGCCTCCTCACTCGCGGTAATGTCCACTCCCCTATCCAAAGTGAGCTGTCTATGTGAGCTGTCCTCTCTCCACCGTTTTTTTGGTTCATGCACCGTCACTTGAATAGTAGTCATGCTTCCCTTTTTAAAACCCTTTGCACTTATAGGGTCCTCTTGAAAGTTCGTGCCCTATTCCTCTCTTCAAAGCACCCAACTCCCTCTCTCTCTTCCTCCGTCGCTCTTTCCTTCTTTCTGTCAGGTAAAGGGAGTAAGCTAGTTGTCCTCCTCTTTTGTTCCTCGACAAGCAGATTGTGTTTGGCCAGCATCATATGATCATTAAGAGGAGGAGTAAAGTTTACTGGGTAATGATGCCTTTCTTGGTAATCCACGAACACTAATCAGTGTCCATGTTTCACTGAGCTGAGATATCCCAGCTACAATTTACCTTGTGACACCTTTTATATTTGATAACTTATTGAATGTTTTACTACCAGTGCAGTATGAACAGTTCTAAACGGACGTACCAATAATTTGATATCGTTATCTAAATTAGGAATACTATCTATATCTGAAGGTATATTTGATAATGAATGGTTGCATATTTATAATAAATGCAATCAATGTAATGTTTTGAAACTTGAGTAAAGAACATCTTGTGTTAGTGCATATCATGTTGCATGTTATCACTGCTCCTCCTTGTCTACAGGTTTATTGTCTACATATCTGTATCTTTACTACTCTGGCCTCCACATGAACTCTCATACACAAACTTGCTACACCTTTCAGGGACATTAGCAGACTGTTCGTGAGGGACTCCTCCTTATGTTAGTACAGAGCACACTGAAGGTTTGAGTTTGTCTTTCTCTTGTGGTGGACGAAGGTACAGCAGACAAATTATATTTCTATTCTTCTGGAGGAAATGTTGGATTGGGTGCAGTGGAATCACAGTCCACATCAACATAATAATTCAGTTTGTGAAATATCAGAGAGTAACACAGAGCAATGACAAACACCTGAATGACCTTTTTGTCCCCAGATTTCCTTTGCAACAGTTTGCAATTGCATACAGTAACAGAGGACCTTTTGTGTTTTCATACTTTAGTTCATACTTAATACTGAAAGCATCTGAGATGATACTTTACCAAACTAGAGCAGTGAGCATGAGGAAGAAAGGCATGCCCGCACCTTTTTTGGATGACACATTTTGTCTGTGTGTGTGTGTGTGTGTGTGTCAATCATCCCCTCACATTTCCCAGCAGAGAGAGCTGGTACAATCTGTAAAAATGAACAATGTTTTAGTGTGTGCGTGTGTGTGTCTGTGTGTCAACTGTGCATAAGGAATTTCACAGAATGCGCATGATATTTGAATGACCCAGATTGGCTTGTGTGAGTGAGATGTGTCAAATTAATTTAATAGAATGTGTGTCTGTGATCATTAGCGAATTGATGTGCGTACCCTGTGTGTCTGATGCTATATCACACCTACATAGTCACCAACATAATCTAGACGTGCTATGAAAAGTCACTTGACTTTTTATAGCAGGGCCATCTGGGACTGCCTCCTGGAAGAATTCAGGTGTGTGAAGGCTACCTGTGTCCTGCATAACTTCCTGAGGATGGACACGAAGACCAGGAGGGGATCTGCAGCTCACCGCCGTGTGCCAGAGGAGAAGTCTGCTGCTCTGCAGGATGTTTCAAGAATGGGGTCCAACAACGCAGCAAGAGAGGCAATCTGTGTGTGGGAGATCTTCACCTCCTACTTCTTCAAAGAGGGTGCTGTTTCCTGGCAACACCATAGACTACACTATGCACAACCAAAGGCTCTTTTCAGAGCCATTCACATTGTAATAAGAGTATTCTTCCCTTTACTTAGCTATGTCAACTGCAGTTATTCAATTCCCATTTTCTCTCCCTTTGATTTCTACTTCTCAGGTGAGGGTGCTGTTTAGGTAAGGGTGTGATGTCTGTACAAAAACAAAACTGTCTCTTTTAAACCATATTGAAAAAATGTAGAACAATTAGACACCCTATAACCCACACCTACGCACTCATGTATCAATCTCATTGATGGATTGTGTTGTGCAGTAAGCAGGCTCAGGTGTATAACTGTGGCTCCTTCCACTTTTAAAGAATAGGCAAGAGGGCTAACCATGGAGAATAGTAAGAGACTTCCTTATTTCCATAACTACGCTATATTTTTTGTCCTCGTGTGTCCATTCATGTTTTTCAGCATAAAGTACTCTGCAGCCACTTAGTATGGTGGGGACACGAGGTGAGAACACACAAACAGATGAACTCTGTCTCTTTAACTACCTTATTTTCTCAATAACAGTCTCTCTCCTTCACTTCATCCCTCTCTGTTCTCCCTAAATCCTCTAGGTTATATCAGCTGTGTCGGTGAACCCCTCCAAATCAAAATCAAATGTATTTATATAGCCCTTCTTACATCAGCTGAACTGGCTACATAGAGGGCACAGCATGATCAGAGGTGAGAGGTCACTTGGTCAGGTCAACAGGAAATATTATTAAAGAGATGCTTTACATTGAAATACAGATAGAGATGCAGTAGTCCCAGAGTTAATGATCCAAGGTCAGTTTTGCATTTCACCTCCTGATTATTATGATGACCTACAATGTTAGAATAAAAACACAAGGCTTAAACATGCTCTCTTCCCTTCTGTCTCTCGTCTGCAGATATATTTTGATGTGAGAGAGGATGCCAACCCCCAGTCCCATCCCCGCCACCTCACCCGCTTTTAAGATAATCTTCGGGCTGTCTAGAGACACTATTATGTAATTGTGATGAACTGAGAGAATATTTGAGTTGCACTGTGATTCATTAATCATATACTGCCTTGAAGTACAGATTGAACTTGTATTTATAATATTTATAATGCTTGTATTTATAACACTTGGATAAGAAACTTCTTTCAATAAAGCATTTCACATTTCCTACTGGTTGAAATTAAGTCTCTCATTTGATGAAATACTACACCTATCCTGTTTATCAGATCAATGCAGATGAAGGGCATTAGATATTAAGATGAACTGGTTTTAGAGTATTTACATGATGCATAGGAAGTGTAGTGTACTGTTTTTAAAATTATATTTCTGTATATATGAATTACAAATCAGCCTTTAACTAGTTAAATCCTGTTTCTAGTCTATTAGTTACCATGTGTAACCTCTGATGTTCCAGGACCAAGATTGGTAAACACTGTTGAAGTGTAATTGTAATACATACATACAGACACAGCATCATACAAAGACTGGAATGTGATACTCCTGGTGGTATTGGATATGACTGAAAAGTAATCTTAAAGATATTCATACCTGAACTGCACCTTTATTTGCCAAGGTAGAGTACATGATCAATAAATATATTAATTGTACAGGCTACAATGTGGGGATCTCATGCATGGTAATATTTACATGTATATACGACTTGCATCCTTGGCACAAAGTTATATTATATTCTACTCAATCCATAGGCTTCATTAATGTCATTCAGACTTTTGAAGTTGATACAACTGGCTATGATAGCTGAGGTTCATAGCTAGGTTCTGAACTAATATGTATACCAAACATTTGGGTCCATACACAGATCTGCTAGATAGCTAGCTAGACATCCTAAGGCATACAGGTATTGTTATCCTCCACTGCACAATAAGCAAGAACATAGCTAGCTACATTATTTTATCTTTCTGCATTGCATGGCAAATATCGGCAAGGGAAGCTTACAAAATTGTACATTCAATTTGCAGTAAATGCTTTAGCTAGCTAGATTCTTTGCATCCACTGTTTCACAAGACGACAACCTGGTTTGCTGGTTGTTTCAGGAGTCCCTAAAATAATTACAATTTCATACTCATCATGTCACAACACCCATAAAGCTAGCCAGCTAGCTTGCTAAATCTTGATTTTCGTAAATTAACTTTAATATAAAAAAATATGCATAATCATTTGTCTCTACATTAACTAACATATTCCTGTCAACTGTATATGTTTTGCATGATTTGTTATGACGTTATATTCACTGACATTTACTTCCATCCTAGTATTTTTGTCAGCCATCTTTGCTGAAGAAAGTCTGGAGCCTTGGGTCGTATAGCATCAAATTCGTCATGGGAACCACTCGATATGATTGGTCATCTCCCAGCGGTCGCCGCTGGTGATTTGCATGAAGTTGGCAAACGTTTACCTTTTTCACCGCCTCCCATGCCACCTTCGCTCTGCCCAAAGGTCCCCCGCCTTCTCCGCTTCTCACCGCTTTCCTTCCATTGAAATGAATGGGAAGCAGTGTTTCACCGCGCGGCAACCTGTGCTAGTGTATCATGAGGGTTCAAGGCACTGCATCTCAGTGCAAGAAGTGTCACTACAGTCCCTGGTTCGAATGCAGGCTGTATCACATCCAGCCATGATTGGGAGTCCCATAGGGCGGCATACAATTGGCCCAGCGTCGTCCGGGTTTGGCTAGGGTAGCCCATCATTGTAAATAAGAATTTGTTCTTAAATGACTTATCTAGTTAAATAAAGGTTGAGTAAAATAAAACTATCTCAACAATCATGTTCCATCTAGCTAGTTGGTCATCTAGATGTTACTAGCTATACATGTGTAGCTAGTAACATGTAGATGACCAACTAGCTAGATGGAATATGATTGTTGAAATTGTATTGCATTCGGAAAGTATTCAGACCCATTGACTTTTTCCACATTTTGTTACATTACAGCCTTGTTCAAAAATTGATTAAATCGTTTTTTCTCCTCATCAATCTACACACAATACCTCATAATGACAAAGCAAAAACAGGTTTTTAGAAATTTTTGCAAATGTATAATTTAAATTTACATAAGTATTTAGACCCTTTACTCAGTACCTTGCTGAAGCACCTTTGGCCGGGATTCCAGCCTCGCGTCTTCTTGGGTATGTTGCTACAAGCTTGGCACACCTGTATTTGGGGAGTTTCTCCCATTCTTCTCTGCAGATCCCCTCAAGCTTCGTCAGGTTGGATGGGGAGCGTCGCTGCACAGCTATTTTCAGGTCTCTCCTGAGATGTTTGATCGGGTTCTAGTCCGTGCTCTGGCTGGGCCACTCAAGGACATTCAGAGACTTTTCCCGAAGCCACTCCTGTGTTGTCTTGGCTGTGTGCTTAGGGTCATTGTCCTGTTGGAAGGTGAACTTTCGCCCCCAGTCTGAGCGCTCTGGAGCAGATTTTCATCAAGGATCTCTCTGTACTTTGCTCCGTTCATCTTTCCCTCGATCCTGACTATTCTCCTTCAATGCTGCAGAACTTTTTTGGTACCCTTCCCCAGATCTGTGCCTCGACACAATCCTTTCTCGGAGCGCTATGGACAATTCCTTCGACCTCATGGCTTGGTTTTTGCTCTGACATGCACTGTCAACTGTGGGACCTTTTAATATAGACAGGTGTGTGCCTTTCCAAATCATGTCCAATCAATTGAATTTACCACAGGTGGACTCCAATCAAGTTGTAGAAACATCTCAAGGATGATCAATGGAAACAGGATGCGCTTGAGCTCAATTTTGAGTCTCATAGTAAAGGATCTGAATACTTATTTAAATAAGGTATCTGTTTTTTATTTTTAATACATTTTCAAAAATGTCTAAAAACCTGTTTTTGTTTTGTCATTATGGAGTATTGTGTTTAGATTGATGAGGGAAAAAATACATGTGGAAAACAAAATGTGGAAAAAGGGAAGGGGCCTGAATACTTTCCGAATGCACTGTATAATTGCATTTATTTATGTTATCAATCAAGGTGAGACTGAACATCAACAAGTCACAGGGGAAACAGAAGAAGAGATACCGGAGGAGAATCAAGAAGGGGATCAAATGCTTCGACATCCGGGCAAATTACTTGGTTTGGAAGAAGGACAAAAGGAAGGTGAGACCTGGGAATCCCCGCTGTTCTTTCACTCCTAGCTGGGGTCACCATCTTTTAAGATGAATAAAAAAATCTCAGATAATAGATATTTGCATTTGCACACAAAATAACCTGAAGCTAGATTTAGTTTCCCTAACACTGATATTTTTCTCTTTGTCTTCCTAGAGTCGGAGAAGTTGGACGGTCGACCACTGAAAGCCCTGACGCCCTACACTTCGGTGAAGCCCAGTAGATAAAGTATGTTAAGCTTTGGTTGACATTTGAGAAAGCAAGAAATGGTAGTTATGCTGAGCTTATATAAATATACCTCTTCAATTTAACTCTCCAAATTACTTTAGGACCATCGACTGTCCGGGCCACCCAGGAGGTGTCCCATCCACCAGAGCCAGTTGGTTCAGATCAGTCTGATTCTCTGTGTCGGAGTGGGACCAGCTTGAGTTACTTTATACCTTCAAAAACTGTTGAAAAGTGCTTGTCTGCCATTGATAACACCACACTAATCCATCAAGTTTTCTCACAGTAAAGTGTAACCTTGTTTACGTCTCGTTTCCTATACTGTTGCCTTTAACTCTGCTCCTGTTCTCCAGGACCTAGGGGGTTCTGCCTAACACCCAGACGTGGATCCACCGGATGTCCTCCATTACCTGTTCTCCAGGACCTAGGGGGTTCTGCCTAACACCCAGACGTGGATCCACCGGATGTCCTCCATTACCTGTTCTCCAGGACCTAGGGGGTTCTGCCTAACACCCAGACGTGGATCCACCGGATGTCCTCCATTACCTGTTCTCCAGGACCTAGGGGGTTCTGCCTAACACCCAGACGTGGATCCACCGGATGTTCTCCATTACCAACCACCCTCCAACTTTTCATTGTATCATCTACAACACAGGAGGTTGGTGGTACCTTAACTGGGCAGGGCGGACTCATGGCAATGGCTGGAGTGGATTTGTATCAAAAAGTACATCAAACACATGGTTTCCATGTGCCGTCCTTCCCTCCGCAGCTTCCACTGAATTCTACAGCTACTGTTATTGTCATGTTGTCATTAACTGCAAAGAAAGTTATCTTGCTCTATCATACTGGACACATAATATGTGAGATACACAGATGAACTAAAAACATTAGCACGGCAAACACTTGGAACAAAGAGAGCAGCAGTGCCTGGACTTCGCAGTCTCCCTCTTCAAATTCCCCTTCCGAGACTGGCTGCTTGTTTTCTGAACAAGTGACAGAAGGAACCTCCCACCCACTTCCTCTATTTCACACACCAGAATTCAGTATTTCAGTCTATGATTGCTTTGTGAGTGTACAAATAATCTGTGGAAATTAATGTATGACACAACTGTACTAAAAACAGATCAAGGTTTATATATTTAAATCTTAAATATTGCCAGGTTGGTTTTAACCTGTTTGGGCTGCAGGGGCAGTATTGAGTAGCCAGATAAAAGGTGCCCATTTCAAACGACCTCGTACTCAATTCTTGCTCGTACAATATGCATATTATTATTACTATTGGATAGAAAACACTCTCTAGTTTCTAAAACTGTTTGAATTATATCTGTGAGTCAAACAGAACTCATTTGGCACAAACTTCCTGACCAGGAAGTGGAAAGTCTGAAATTGGGGCTCTGTTCTACTTCCTGCCTATAAATGGGCATGATACGTAAGAGTATACGTGCACTTCATAGACCTTCCCCTGGATGTCAAGAGGCGGTGAGAGAAGAAATTTAGTGTTTATCTTGGTCTAAAGTGGAATACAGGCTCTTTGTATGACGTGTCCGCCCATTTCCTGTTTTCTGGAGGCGCGAAAGGGTACTTGGATTTGCCTTCTGTTTAGCTGCCGTTATGGACGACTAATCTCTCCGGCTTTGATTTTATTTGATATATGTGACCATATCATTGTAAAGTATGTTTTTTCAATATAGTTTCATCAGATTATTGAACATTTTTCGGGAGTTTTGCCGTGTTCCGTTCTCTTCCGTTTGTTGACATGGAGAGCTTTGTGCCACTAGGCTAGCGCGCTTGCTAATTCAAGAGGGAAAATGAACGTTATAATTCCAAACAACGATTGTTCTTGACAAAGGACACCTTGTCCAACATTCTGATGGAAGATCACCAAAAGTAAGAAACATTTTATGATGCTATTTCATATATCTGTCGTGCATGTGAACTAGTCGTCGGTGCCCAACGTTTGGGTACTCCGCTATACCGAAGCTGGATGTCGTAATGAAGTTATTTTTTATAATCTAACACTGCGATTTCATTAAGAACTAATGGATCTATCATTTCCTATACAACATGTATTTTTCTGTTATGTTTATGAATAGCTATTTGGTCAGAATATGTGTGTCAGAAAACGTGTCAGAAAAATATTGTTGCTGTTTAGACGTTGTGGAAAAAGTAGCTAAGTTAGCACAATGTGTAACCACTGATTTAAGCTCTAAATATGCACATTTTCGAACAAAACATAAGTGTATGTATAACCTGATGTTAGGACTGTCATCTGATGAAGAATATCAAGGTTAGTCAAAAATTATATATCTTTTGCTTGTTTGTTACCATCGCTAACCTTTTGCTACTGGGAAATGGCATGTCTTTCTGGCTGTTGTGGTAAGCTAATATAACGCTATATTTTGTTTTCGCTGTAAAACACTTAATAAATCGGAAATATTGGCTGGAATCACAAGATGCCTGTCTTTCATTTGCTGTACACTATGTATTTTTCAGAAATGTTTTATGATGAGTAATTACGTATTTGACGTTGGTGTCTGTAATTATTATGGCTGCTTTCGGTGCAATTTCTGATTGTAGCTGCAATGTAAACTATGATTTATACCTGAAATATGCACATTTTTCGAACAAAACATAGATTTATTGAATAATATGTTATAAGACTGTCATCTGATGAAGTTGTTTGTTGGTTAGTTTGGTTGGTTCTTGGTTAGTTAGGTTGGCTTTGTGCATGCTACCTGTGCTGTGAAAAATGTCTGTGCTTTTCTGTATTTGGTGGTGAGCAAACATAAATATACGTGCTGTTTTCGCTGTAAAACATTTTAAAAATCGGACATGTTGGCTGGATTCACAAGATGTGTACCTTTCATATGCTGTATTGGACTTGTTAATGTGTGAAAGTGAAATATTAAAAAATATATATATTTTGAATTTCGCGCCCTGCACTTGAGCTGGCTGTTGTCATAAGTGTACCGACGTCGGGCTTGCAGCCAGAAGAAGTTAACAGCTGTTTCACAAGGTGTACATTGTTGTAAATTATAAGGTGTGTCTTGATTGGCCTGTGAGATATCTCTACCTCCCACAGAAGGGGAGAGGTGTGGGAGGGGGGGTTTATGACCTCACGCCCATCGTAAACTATAAGAAGGTGGACCAACTCCATTCTGGTCTCTGGAATGTCTGTGTGCCTTGAGAAGACTTTACAGCCCAAAACTACAGAACATAAATTTAATGGACTTTGGGACAATATATTTCATCTGCCAAAATGGTGGTAACAATAATGGATGGGTAATGAAAATGAATGTCTATTTTATGTTATTAACATTTGAATGAGGATGTTATAACAAAAACATTGTAACAAAGAGTTTTCATAATGTATATGTGATGTTTACATTCTTTGTTGTGTAGAGAATATCCAGATGAAAGAGAATGTTTTGTTGACGATAAGACTGTGATTTTAGTTGTCTAAATGAGATCATAGTAAATCCTAATACCTTGCCTTGTAACTAGCTACGCCCCAGGGAACCCAGAGAGTGTGTTATAAAGACAGAAATGCCCTTTCTACTCTGGGGTATAAAACATGTGAGTTAAGAATTTACATACTAGACTAGGTTGACCACTCGCCGCAGCCGAGGTCTATGACTAGTCGTGACCCCGAAACGCAACACGAGGTTGAAGACAAAGAAAATCTCTGAACAATCAAGTATATGGTGGAGTAGCTATTCTAAGTGCTGTACCTAGGAAGGTGAATTTAAGCAGGACCCTCCGCATATTTTTTAAAAAGTCATCGGTGGTCTATACGGCCCTCCTACCCACGCTTGGAGCGTCGACGCGGCTGATTAGCCTCCTCAGAAGCCCACTCTCACAGAACGTGTGCAAGGAAGCAGACAACTAAGAGAAAGGATATTGTGACATTGTGTGGACAATCAGAGACTTACACCCGGAAATTAAGGAGACGGCCATCGAAAGAACAAGGCGTCGGCCAAACCTTTCCCACTAAGCAGAACTCCGCCCATGAAGAGATATCCAACGGAGACCTTCAACGCGTAAATACATGCATTGCACTTTTTACCCATAAGAGCGGCAGTTCGGGGCAAGGTGTTAGGGCTAAAACTAAGCATAGATTACAAATGTATCCAAGTGTTGAATTTATCTCTTGCTCTTTCTCTCTTTAAATCTCCATCTTGTGTAACACGTGTCATATTGTGTTGGTCTGCTAGGGACCTGTTGTCATTGTATTAAGTTCTAATCAATAGCCCAGACTGTGTGTGCTTTTGTGTATGTGTATATTATGTTATCATTTAGTTTGTTAGTAAATAAATAATTAACTCAATTGTTGTGGTACGGAATGATTAGTGAGACCCGGGTTTGTGCAGATTTACGAATTATGCATTTACATTTAAGTCATTTAGCAGACGCTCTTATCCAGAGCGACTTACAAATTGGTGCATTCACCTTATGATATCCAGTGGAACAACCACTTTACAATAGTGCATCTAAATCTTTTAGGGGGGGGGGGGTTAGAAGGATTACTTTATCCTATCCTAGGTATTCCTTAAAGAGGTGGGGTTTCAGGTGTCTCTGGAAGGTGGTGATTGACTCCGCTGACCTGGCGTCGTGAGGGAGTTTGTTCCACCATTGGGGTGCCAGAGCAGCGAACAGTTTTGACTGGGCTGAGCGGGAACTGTACTTCCTCAGAGGTAGGGAGGCGAGCAGGCCAGAGGTGGATGAACGCAGTGCCCTTGTTTGGGTGTAGGGCCTGATCAGAGCCTGAAGGTACGGAGGTGCCGTTCCCCTCACAGCTCCGTAGGCAAGCACCATGGTCTTGTAGCGGATGCGAGCTTCAACTGGAAGCCAGTGGAGAGAGCGGAGGAGCGGGGTGACGTGAGAGAACTTGGGAAAGTTGAACACCAGACGGGCTGCGGCGTTCTGGATGAGTTGTAGGGGTTTAATGGCACAGGCAGGGAGCCCAGCCAACAGCGAGTTGCAGTAATCCAGACGGGAGATGACAAGTGCCTGGATTAGGACCTGCGCCGCTTCCTGCGTGAGGCAGGGTCGTACTCTGCGAATGTTGTAGAGCATGAACCTACAGGAACGGGTCACCGCCTTGATGTTAGTTGAGAACGACAGGGTGTTGTCCAGGATCACGCCAAGGTTCTTAGCACTCTGGGAGGAGGACACAATGGATTTGTCAACCGTGATGGCGAGATCATGGAACGGGCAGTCCTTCCCCGGGAGGAAGAGCAGCTCCGTCTTGCCGAGGTTCAGCTTGAGGTGGTGATCCGTCATCCACACTGATATGTCTGCCAGACATGCAGAGATGCGATTCACCACCTGGTTATCAGAGGGGGGAAAGGAGAAGATTAATTGTGTTTCGTCTGCATAGCAATGATAGGAGAGACCATGTGAGGATATGACAGAGCCAAGTGACTTGTGCGACGTTCAGAATGAGACTGATGAGGTAATAATGATAATTAATGGATGACTGGTATAACAAAATATTTATATATGTAGAGTTAATTCGGGAAGCGGTAACTCATTAAACAACCTTTTTCAGTGGTGCCCCAAGATTGCTAATGAGTTAATTTGTACATGAGTAATTGAATCATCGTAATAATTGAACATAGTTAATTGATATGATAAAATAATCGGCATTGCATTAGTGGTACCAACGTCACGACAGGGATCCCTTGATGGTATTTGTTAGTTCCACATTATTCATTGTTGTATCCTAGGACCTACAATAGATACATATATATTCAACCACAAGGGTGTAGTAATGAGCTATGAGAGATATATATATATATATTTTTATCATAATAGAAGACTACTGAAATAATATTATTTCAGTGTAGCCATGGAAGGGTAGCTTAAAATAAAAACATGCCACCCAGACAAGCCAGTGTAGGAATCAAACGGACTTGCATATGAATGCAGTGGAAATTAGCTGGCTTTGTGATCTGTAAGGTAAGTAACTTTAACGTGCCAAGCAGACTACACATTTTCTTTGCTATTTCTGAAAAGTATCACATTTGAAGACATGGATTTCATGTTGTTGTAATGTTAACAATGTTAAAGCAGTTACTGTACATACCATTTAAAATATTAACATGACATTAGATTTCATAACACTTTACAACACATTAAGTGTGTTCCCGCAGGCCAGTACGCTTCTATCACATATCTACAATACAAAATCCATGTGTACTTGTGTTTAGAGTGCATGTCTTATCATGTGTATGTGTGTCTGTGCATGTGTGTGTGTGTCTCTTCACAGTCCCCGCTGTCCCATAAGGCATACTTTTATCTGTTTTTAAATCTGATTCTACCCCTTGCATCAGTTACCTGATGTGGAATAGAGTTCCATGTAGCCATGGCTCTATGTAGTACTGTGCGCCTCCCATAGTCTGTTCTTGGGGATTTTGAAGAGACCTTTGGTGGCATGTCTTGTGGAATATGCATGGGTTTCCGAGCTGTGTGCTAGTACATTATACAGACACCTCTGTGAATTCAGCATGTCAACACTTCTTACAAAAAAATTGTAGTGATGAAGTCAATCTCTCCTCCACTTTGAGCCATGAGAAATGTACATGCATATTATTAATGTTAGCTCTCTGTGTACATTTAAGGGCCAGCTGTGCTGTCCTGTTCTGAGCCAATTGTAATTTTCCGAGGTCCCTCTTTGTGGCACCTGACCACACGACTGAACAGTAGTCCAGGTGCGACAAAACTAGGGCCTGTAGGACCTGCCTTGTTGATAGCGTTGTTAAAAAGGCAGAGTAGCGCTTTATTATGAACAGACTTCTCCCCATCTTATCTACTGTTGTATCAACATGTTCTGACCATGACAGTTTACAATCCAGGGTTAATCCAAAAGTCTGGTTTTACTCAAAGCCAGTGGCATGTCATTAGTAAAGATTGAAAAAAATAAGGGGTCTAGACAGCTGACCTGGGGAATTCCTGATTCTACCTGGATTATGTTGGAGAGGCTTCCATTAAATAACACCCTCTGTGTTCTGTTAGGCAACTCGTTATCCACAATATAGCAAAGTAAAGCCATAACACATATGTTTTTCCATCAGCAGACAATGATCGATAATGTCAAAAGCCGCACTTAAGTCTAACAAAACAACTCCCACAATCTTTTATCATCAATTTCTCTCAGCCAATCATCAGTCATTTGTGTAAGCGCCGTGCTTGTTGAATGTCCTTTCTTATAACTGGGATAAGCAATTTCATAAATGTGTCAAGTGCAACGTCTGTTTGCTCCTCATTACACACCACGGACAAACAAATATTATTTACAAAAACAACATACAAATCACAACAAAACTTATTGTATGACCTCTTATACACTATATTAGGCCCAGCCTTTGGAACTTTGGTTTTCCTAGATATGGTTACTATATTGTGATCACTCCATCTGATGGATTTGGATACTGTTTTAAAGCAAATGTCTGCAGCATTAGTAAAGATGAGATCAATAAATGTTGATGATTTCATTCCTGTGCTGTTTGTAACTACTCTGGTAGGTTGACTGATAACCTGAACCAGGTTTCAGGCACTAGTTAAAGTTTTAAGCTTTTTCTTGAGTGGGGAGCTTGATGAAAGCCATTCAAATCATCCAGAAAATATACCTCTGTTGATATCAAATACATTATCAAGCATTTCACACATGTTATCCAGATACTGACTGTTAGCACTTGGTGGTCTATAGCAGCTTCCAACAAGAATGGGCCTTATATGAGGCAGATTAACCTGTAGCCATATTACTTCAACAGTATTTAATGTGATATCCTCTTTAAGCTTTACAGGAATGTGGTTCTGAATGTAAACAGAAACGCCTCCACCATTGGCATTTTTGTATTTTCTGTAGATGATATAACCATATATTGCTACCACTGTATCATCAAAGGTATTATCTAAGTTTCAGAGATTTTCAGAATAGGAATGTCATCTGTTACTTTCAAATTATTGATTTCATTAACCTTGTTTCTTAAGATACATATGTTAACTTGGTCTATTTTGTCACACTTTTCTGGGATGCTTGATTGTTTTCATTGCTTTACTGGGAAGCTTAGAAGAAGTAGACATGCTCATGTTATTTAATTTCGTGCAGTGTGAGCTGCACACTGTGGACTTCCTACTAGGGCACACCACCTCTGTGCTAACAGTAGAACTGTCATGAGAATTTTGTTCTCGGTGTTCATAAACCCGATTCAATTAACTACTCAGCCTGAAACCCAGAACTTGTAGGAAACTGGTTGAAATGAATCAGACGGAGGCCCAGCTACGATAGTCAGAAAATGTATTTACGAGAGCGCTCCTGTGCATATACAATGATGTTCCCTTTATAGCATTCTCTTAACATACGCATATACATACACACTAACATTAGGAGAGCTTTCTTGGTCTCTACAATTCTCACCATAGTTGATCACTACTCAGCTGACAGTTCCAGTCCCCCCCAGATAAGGGAAACCTGGAGGGGCTCTCCCTGTCCTATCTTATCTCCCCAGGGTTATAGCCGGGTCGGTTCAAACATAGGTTAAGGAGTCTCTTTGCTTTCTTTCGGCACACACATACATTCCTCTCTTCCCAGTCCAACCTATTTGGACTTATGTTTATCAGCTTTAATTACTCCTTGCCTATGCTACATAACCTCTAATCCCTAATGGCTAAGTTTCCGGGTAGAATTATTTAATCATTTATCTTCAACCTTGATAGAATCTTTTAACAAGAACCCTAGTTCATATGCACATGATAACTGCATACAATTGCTGTCGGATCAGCAGAGACATTCAGGGCAGTTAGAGGGACATAAATTAGGTTACTTACATTGTGTCTTCCAACACCGCTGGGATAATGTACATTTGTTGAAGCATTATGACAACTCAGCGACACAATAGGAGGGATTAACTGAGCTGGGCTTGGGTCATTGATAAGTCATTGTCTCAACGCAGCCTTATAATGCTGTGAAGGGATCCAGGAACCCAAATGATTTGGGTGGATACCATCCTCCTTATAAAACAAGCTTTGTTTCCAGAAAGTATCAAAATTGTCAATAAATGTTACACCCACAGCGCTGCAATAGTATCGTAGCCAGTTATGGAAGGCTAAAAGTCTGCTGAAACGTTCAATGACACGATTTAGGGAGGGCACAGGGCCATATATTATGGGGTGTTTGTTGGTGTCAAGCAGAGACCAAATCAGTTCTTTATAATCCATCTTCAGCTGTTCTGAGCTGCCCTTCATAATGTCATTGAATCCCACATGAACTATGATAGACTCAATTTCTTGATGTAGGTTTAAAATGTTTGGGAGCAGCTTATTGATGTCCTGTACTCATGCTCCTGGATGGCACAATGTTTTTGCTCCACGGACTGAGACATTTCTAACCATTGAACTACCCAATACAACGGCCGGAGAAGGGGATGGAGAAATTCGTGGAACCTTTCACGGGCCCATGAGAAGCATGATAGCATACATTCGCAGCTCCCGGCAATAGGTCCAGACCTCCCATGGCAGGCAGTGCACCGCCAGATCCAGAGAGAGGAAAAGGTGCTGGACTCGACAACGAATCCGCTGCTGGAGTCAGCGTGGTTGGAGTCAGCACAGCAGTCGCAGACACAGGCAGTCCCAGCGATGAAGGCATAGGTAGATCAGGCACCAGGGCAGCAAAGCTATTCTTCATATCAATCTGCTCCGTACCTCTCACAGACCCTCCAGTCCTCCTGGCAGCATGCCTCTGCCTTCGGTTTCCATGACTTGTGACATGGGACCAGCTGTCACGTTCTGACCTTTATTTCCTTTGTTTTGTCTTTATTTAGTATGGTCAGGGCGTGAGTTGGGGTGGGCAGTCTATGTGTGTTTTTCTATGTTGGGGTTTTGAGTTCCGCCTGGTATGGTTCTCAATCAGAGGCAGCTGTCAATCGTTGTCCCTGATTGAGAATCATACTTAGGTAGCCTGGGTTTCACTTTTGGTTTTTGGGTGTTTTTTCCGTGTGAGTGTTTGTTGCCACACGGTACTGTTTCGGTTTCGTTCGTTTCACGTTTATTGTTTTGTATTTTCTAGTGTTCAGTTTATGTCTTTAAATAAACATTATGGACACTTACCACGCTGCATATTGGTCCTCCGATCCTTCTCGCTTCTCCTCGTCAGAAGAGGAGCCGTTACACCAGCGCTGATTGAAACAATCTGCTTGATGTTTTCTGTCTACTCCACTACGACTTCCGTGGCAGGCAAGTTCCAGGGAACACAGGCCATTCGGATAGGGACAGATGACAAGGCAGGGATACATCCATCAAGCCCGAGTGGCGTCCAGCCACAGGAGAAAAAGTTCCAATTTGATGCAACAATTCAAGTTTTTCTGTCATTGGCGAATGCTCTCAATTGGATTTGTAGCGGTGACGCCAAAATCCAAGTTGGCTTCCCTTGACACTTTTTTTTGTGCGTCAGGACCATTCACAGTTGAGCTCCCTCAGTCTAGCTCAACACTGATTGGCTAAGATTTTATACCTTTTTTGTCAAGGGAGGCCAGACGAAATTTAATAAAGTTATCCTTTGCTACAGTTGAAGTGTTAACAAATTAGATGCACTGAAATGAAAGCAACTTCCGAAAATGAACACTCGGATTATCGTGATATTATGTCTACTCTTGCAAACAATGTAAAGTATGTATAGACAGGTGTAATCTAGAGCCAAGCGTGTTGATTTTTAATCTGAGAGTATCTTGCTATTGACACATATGTTGAATTATGCAACAGAACGTGACAACATCAATTAATGAGGCAGTCTCTCCCAACACACACACATTCTCTCTCACTTTCTCTCCGTCTTCTGTGTGCTCTCTCTTCTTTGCTCCCTTGTTGAGACTATTCACTCATAACTCAGAGGACCAAACATCGTCCAGACTGGAGCATGGCACCAGAGAAGGAAAGCGATGGTCTCAAAAATGACGCATTTGATGCGAGTATGTACACGTTTATTCCACTTCTGGAGGATTATGTTGACATTTTCTGCTGTAACTATGAGTAGAGATTGCTGTAATTAGGCATACGAATATTTACTGGATGTAAAGCATAAACGCTAACATTTAGATATGTTTATTTACACAAAATTCAATAATAACAGTTTTCTTAGTATAGGAGATTCAAATTTGCGAGTACAACCTATTACAGGTTACTGGCTAAATAATGGAAACACTTGAGTAAATGAAGGTTACAAAGTATAATGAAAGCAGGTGCTTCCACACAGTTGTGGTTCCTGAGTTAATTAAGCAATTTAACATCCCATCATGCTTAGGGTCATGTATGAAAACGCTGGGTAGACCATTATTTTGGCTACCATGGCTATGCCCCCATAGGATGACATTTACCCAATCCACAGGGCACGAGTGGTCCCTGAATGGTTTGATGAGCATGAAAACAATGTAAACCATATGCCATGGCCATCTCAGTCACCAGATCTCAACCCAGTTTAACACTTATTGGAGATTCTAGAGCTGCGCCTGAGACAGCATTTTCCACCAACGTCAAGAAAACTTTCCACACCTGGATTGTGCAACATTTTCCCATTATTATTTTCAACATTCTTCAAGCTCTGGCAAATTGGCTGTTGATCATTGCTGGACTACCATTTTCAGGTCTTGCTAAGCAACTTGAGTGTAGATTTGGCCTTGGTGCTTATTGTTGTCCTGGTTATTGTCCTGGAGAAAGGTAAATTCATCTCCCAGTGTCTGGTGGAAAGCAGGTTTTCCTCTAGAATTTTGCCTGTGCTTAGCTCCATTCTGTTGAATTTTTATCCTGAAAAATTCCCCAGTCCTTAACGATTAGAAGCATACCCCTAACATGATGCAGCCACCACTATGCTTTAAAACATGGAGAGTGGTACAAGGTATTGGGTTGTATTGGATTTGCCCAAAACATGACTGCATTCAGAACTTGCCACATTTTTTGCAGTATTACTTTAGAATGCATGTTTTGGAATATTTTTATTCCGTTAAAACTTCTTATGGCTGCAGGGGCAGTATTGAGTAGCTTGGATGAAAGGTGCCCAGAGGTGCCCATAGTAAACTGCCTGCTCCTCAGTCCCACTTGCTATTATTTGCATATTATTAGTAGTATTGGATAGAAAACACTCTGATGTTTCTAAAACTGTTTGAATGATGTCTGTGAGTATAACAGAACTCATATGGCAGGCAAAAACCTGAGAAGAAATCTAAACAGGAAGTGGGAAATCTGAGGTTGGTCGATTTTCAACCCAGCCCCTATTGAATACACAGTGGGATATGGATCAGTTTGCACTTCCTACGGCTTCCACTAGATGTCAACAGTCTGTAGACCCTTGTCAGATGCCTCAACTGTGAAGTGGGGCCGAAGGAGACAGGAATGAGTCAGGTCTACCATGACCTGACCATGCTCTGACCATGCGCGTTCACATGAGAGGGAGCTCTGTTCCATCGCACATCTGAAGTCAATGGAATTCTCCGGTTGGAACGTTATTGAAGATTTATGTTAAAAACTTTAAAAAAATAGATTCAACACATCGTTTGACATGTTTCTACTCACTGTTACGGAACTTTTTGACATTTTGTCTGCTTTTAGTGAACGCACTTCCTGACTTTGGATTTGTTTACCAAACACGCTAACAAAAATAGCTATTTGGACATAAATGATGGACATTACCGAACAAAACAAACATTTCTTGTGGAAGTGGGAGTCCTGGGAGTGCATTCCGACAAAGATCAGCAAAGGTAAGTGAAGATTTATAATACTATTTATGAGTTTTGTTGACTGCACAATTTGGCGGGTAACTGTATGGCTTCCTATTGTGGCTGAACGCTGTTCTCAGATTATTGAATATTGTGCTTTTGCCGTAAAGCTTTTTGAAATCTGACACAGCGGTTGCATTAAGAACAAGTGTATCTTTAATTCTATGTAAAACATGTATCTTTCATCAAAGTTTATGATGAATATTTATGTTATTTGACATGGCTCTCTGCAATTTCTACGGATATTTTGGAGGCATTTCTGAACATGGCGCCAATGTAAACTGAGGTTTTTGGATATAAATATGAACTTTATCAAGCAAAACATATATGTATTGTGTAACATGAAGTCCTATGAGTGTCATCTGATGAATATCATCAAAGGTTAGTGGTTCATTTTATCGCTATTTCTGCTTTTTGTGACTCCTGTCTTTGGATGGAAAAATGGCTGTGTTTTTCTGTGATTTTGCGGTGACCTAACATAATCGTTTGTGGTGCTTTCGCTGAAAAGCCTATTTGAAATCGGACACTTTGGTGGGATTAACAACAAGATTACCTTTAAAATGGTATAAGATACATGTATGTTTCAGGAATTTTAATTATGAGATTTCTGTTGTTTGAATTTGGAGCCCTGCCCTTTTACTGGCTGTTGTCATATCGATCCCGTTAACGGGATTGCAGCCATAATAAGTTTTAAGGCTTCCTTCATTTCACTCTGTCAGTTAGGTTAGTATTGTGGAGTAACTTCAATGTTGTTGATCCATCCTCAGTTTTCTACTATCACAGCCATTCAACTCTGTAACTGTTTTAAAGTCTATCCCATCTGGACAAGAGGAATACCGATGTAAAAATGCTATTCATTGACTACGGCTCACCCTTCAACACCATAGTACCCTTCAGACTTATCATTAAGCTCGGGGCCCTGGGTCTGAACCCCGCCCTGTGCAACTGGGTCCTGGACTTCCTGACGGGCTACCCCCAGGTGGTGAAGGTAGGCAACAACACCGCCACTACGCAGATCCTCAACACATAGGCCCCACAAGAGTGTGTGCTCAAAAGACAGCTTCTATGTCAAGGCCATCAGACTGTTAAATAATCACCACTAGCCGGCCTCCGCCCAGTACACTGCCCTGAACTTTAATCACTGTCACTTGCCGGCTACCACCCAGTTACTCAACCCTGCAGCTTAGAAGCTGGTGCCTATAGACATGGAACACTGATCACTTTAAAAATGTTTACATACTGTTTTTTACTCACTTCATACGTATACAGTGCATTCGGAAAGTATTCAGACCCCTTCACTTTTTCCGAATTGTGTCATGTTACAGCCTTATTCTAAAATAGATTAAATACAATCTACACACAACACCTCATAATGACAAAGTGAAAACAGTTTTTTTAATGTTTGGAAATATATTAGAAATAAAAAGACAGAAATACCTTATTTACATAAGTATTCATACCCTTTGCTATGAGAATTGAAATTGAGCTCATGTGCATCCTTTCCATTGATCATCCTTGAGATGTTTCTAGTACTTGAGTCCACATGTGGTAAATTCAATTGATTGGACATGAATTGGAAAGGCTGTCTGTATGAGGTCTCACAGTTGACAGTGCATGTGAAAGCAAAAAACAAGCCATGAGAACGAAGGAATTGTCTGTAGAGCTCCGAGAAAGGATTGTGTCGAGGCACAGACCTGGGGAAGGGTACCAAAAAATGTCTCCAGCATTGAAGGTCCCCAAGAACACAGAGGTCTCCATCATTCTTAAATGGAAGAAGTTTGGAACCACAAAGACTCTTCCTAGAGCTGGCCGCCTGGCCAAACTGAGCAATCGGGGGAGAAGGGCCTTGGTCAGGGAGGTGAACAAGAACCCATTGGTCACTCTGACAGAGCTCCAAAGATCCTCTGTGGAGATGGGAGAACCTTCCAGAAGGACAACCATCTCTGCAGCACTCCACCAATCAGGCCATTATGGTAGAGTGGCCAGACGGAAGCAACTCCTCAGTAAAAGGCACATGACAGACTGCTTGGAGTTTGCCAAAAAGGCATCTAAATGACTCTCAGACCATGAGAAACAAGATTCTCTGGTCTGATGAAACCAAGATTGAACTCTTTGGCCTGAATGCCAAGCGTCACGTCTGGAGGAAACCTGGCACCAGCCCTACGGCAAAGCATGGTAGTGGCAGCATCATGCCGTGGGGATGTTTTTCAGTGGCAGGGACTGGGAGACTAGTCAGGATCGAGGGAAAGATGAACGAAGCAAAATAGTAAAAATAAAGATCACCCTTGAAATAGTAGGTGTGTCCAAATATATTTTAGATTCTTCAAAGTAGCCACCCTTTGCCTTGATGGCAGCTTTGCACACTCTTGGCATTCTCTCAACCAGCTTCATGAGGAACGCTTTTACAACAGTCTTGAAGGAGTTCCCACATATGCTGAGCACTTGTTGGCTGCTTTTCCTTCACTCTACGGTCCAACTCATCTCAAACCATCTCAATTGGGTTGAGGTCAGGTGATTGTGGAGGCCAGGTCATCTGATGCAGCATTCCATCACACTCCTTGGTCAAATTGTCCTTACACAGACTGGAGGTGTGTTGGGTCATTGTCCTGTTGAAAAACAAATGATAGTCATACTATGCGCAAACCAGATAGAATGGCGTATCGCTGCAGAATGCTGTGGTAGCCATGCTGGTTAAGTGTGCCTTGAATTCTAAATCAATCACTGACATTGTCACCAGCAAAGCACACCCATACCATCACACCTCCTCCTCCATGCTTCACGGTGGGAACCACACATGCAGAGATCATCTGTTCACCTACTCTGCGTCTCACAAAAACACAGAGGTTGGAACCAAGAATCGCACATTTGGACTTCAGCTATTCGACCATGAAGGCCTGATTCACACAGTCTCCTCTGAACAGTTGATGTTGAGATGTGTCTGTTACTTGAACTCCGTGAAGCATTTATTTGGGGTGCAATCTGAGGTGCAGTTAACTCTAATGAACTTATCCTCTGCAGCAGAGGTAACTCTGGGTCTTCCTTTTCTGCGGTGGTTCTCATGAGAGACAGTTTCATCATAGCGCTTGATGGTTTTTGCGACTGCACACAAAGTTCTTGAAATTTTCCGTATTGACTGACCTTCAAGTCTTAACCCTTGTATTGTCTTAAGGATCAAAAATTACCCACCGCTATGTTGAACAGCAGAGAAAACCCCCTAAATGATATTTTTTCAACTTGAAATTTGATTACTTTTCATAGAGTGACCCCAACATTAGAAAAAGTGAAACATCGCCTTTGTTCATATTTCCATGAAAGCTGTACACCACCAGGGTACAAAGATTGTCTTTGGGTCATTTTTGACCCGGTAGTTATAAAATCCTTTACATATAACAAAAACCACAAAGACACACACACAATGAGAAATTGAGATCATGTGTGCTACTGATTGAACTCAGCCAGCAGCTCCTAAAGAGGAAGATCACCATGGTTGGCACAGTTAGAACGAACAAGCCAGAGTTCCCCCTTCCACTCCTCGTAACAAGGGGGAGAGAGGCCTTCTCATCAAAGTTTGCCTTCACCCCATCACCACTCTAGTTTCTTACCTCACAAAGAGGAACAAGAATGTGGTCCTCCTGAGCACATCAGTAATCGTGAGGACAAGAAGCCAGCCATCCTCCTGGACTACGACCACAACAAAGGAGATGTGGACAACCTGGACAAGGTGATTGGAACTTACAGCTGCAAGAGGATGACTGCCCGCTGGCCCCTGGTCATCTTCCATAATATCTTTGATGTGTCCTCATACAATTCCTTCGTGATATGGAACAAGATTAACCCCACCTGAATGCCTGATAAGCGGAACAAGAGGAGGGTGTTCCTGGAGAAGCTGGGAAAGGCACTTGTAACCTTTCCCAGCTTTTTTTTACAAGAAATTTCAGCCATGTTGAAGTCAACAGAAGTTAGAAATAACATGATAAATATTCACTTACCTTTGATGATCTTCATCAGAATGCACTCCCAGGAATCCCAGTTCGACAATAAATGACTGATTTGTTCCATAAAGTTTCATAAAGTCGATCATTTATGTCCAAATAGCCAATAGTTGTTAGCGTGTTCAGCACTAGGTCCAGACAAAAACTCGAAAAGTTCCGTTACAGGTCGTAGAAACATATCAAACGATGTATGGAATCAATTTTTAGGATGTTTTTAACATAAATCAACAATAATGTTCCAACCAGAGAATTCTATCGTCTGTAGAAAAGCACTGGAACGAGAGCTAACTCTGTCGGGAGCGCGCGTAACGAGCCTGAGACACTCTGCCAGACCACTGACTCATTCAGCTCCCATTCCCCCCTCCTTTATAGCAGGAGCCTTAAACAAGTTTCTAAAGACGGTTGACATCTAGTGGAAGCCTTAGAAAGTGCAACTTAACCCCATAGACACGGTGTATTCGGTAGGCCAAGCTTTGATAAACTACAAACCTCAGATTTCCCACTTCCTGGTTGGATTTTTCTCAGGTTTTCGCCTGCCATATGAGTTCTGTTATACTCACAGACATCATTCAAACAGTTAAAGAAACTTCAGAGTGTTTTTTATCCAATACTACTAATAATATGCATATATTAGCATCTGGGACAGTGTAGCAGGCAGTTTACTCTGGGCACGCATTTCATGCAAAAGTGAAAATGCTGCCCCCTATCCCAAACAGGTTTTAAACAACGTTGTCCGCTGTCACCATATCTATTTGTTATTACAATCGAAATGCTAGATATTAAAATCAAATCTAATAACAACATTAGAGGATTAGAAATCCAAGGCTTAAAAACAAAGGTGTCCATGTATGCCGATGACTCAAGTTTAAGTCCACAAGCTAGATCCCTGCAATGTCTCATTGAAGATCTAGATAACTTTTCTGTACTCTCTGGACTAAAACCTAATTATGATAAGTGTACAATATTACGTATTGGATCCTTAAAAAATACAACTTTTACATTACCCTGCAGCTTACCTATAAAATGGGCTAATGGTGAAGTAGACATACTCGGTATTCATATCACAAAAGATATAAATAAGCTCTCCACAATGAATTTCAATAGAAAACTTGTAAAAATAGACAAGATCCTGCAACCATGGAGAGGTAAATACCTGTCTATTTATGGAATAATTGCCCTGATTAACTCCTTATTCATATCTCAGTTTACTCACTTACTTATGGAGCTGCCTACTCCTGGTGATTCGTTTTTCAAATCATGTGAGCAAAACATATTTTGCTTTATCTGGGATGCTAAACCAGACAAAATAAAATGAGCCTATCTATATAAGGAATATGAATTGGGTGTGTTGAGATTATTAAATATAAAAGCACTAATCCTCTCTCTAAAAGCTTCACTCATTCAAAAGTTTTATTTGAACCCAACATGGTTCTCAAGTAGATTACTAAGAAAAGCTCATCCATTGTTTAAAAATTGCCTTTTTGCCTTTGTGCAGATTGCCATGTCTCATTTTCGATTAATTGAAATTATACTTTTTTCAAAGTAACTGTCTTTTTCAAACAAGCATTGCACAGCTGGCTACAATTTCAATTTCACCCCCCTGAAAAGATAGAACAAATATTACCACAAATATTATGGCTGAACTCAAATGTGCTGGCTGATAAAATACCTGAATTTATGGGAAAGATGTTTGAAAAGGGTATTTTGTTCTTAAATTATATTGAAAATTGTAATGGTAGAGTTATGTCCTTCATGGAGTTATCAGAATTGTACGGGAAGGTCTGTTTAATCCAAGAGTACAACCAATTGATTACAGCATTTCCCCAAAATGGAGGAGGCGGGAGGCAGCGGGAGGAGGTTGGGAACTGGTCTGTCTGCCCAATATAAAGGATCAAAACTGGCGGAGGAATAAAAATAGCATAAATAGGAAAGTATACCAGTTTCAATTGAGGACCAGGATGTTGACAACTGTGCCATACAGATTGCAAAATAGTTGGGAAGAGATTTTTGATGTACCAATTCCATGGTACAGGGTGTATGATTTGATATATAAAACAACGTAAGATTCAAAACTTTGTGCTTTTCAGCTAACATTATTATATAGAATTCTTGCCACCAACAAAATGTTGAATATTTGGGGCATAAAATCATCGAAGCTCTGCAGATTTTGTTGTGAGGATACAGAATCAATAGACCATTTATTTTGGTATTGCCCTCAGGTAGCCTGTTTCTGGTCTCAGGTTCAGGAATGGATGAAAATGCATAGCATTGATCTAAAATATAATTTTCATGAAATCACAAGTCCAATACAGCAAATGAAAGATAAACATCTTGTGAATCCAGCCATCATTTACGATTTTTAAAATGTTTTACAGCGAAAACACAATATGTATTTCTATTAGCTAACCACAATAGCAAAAGACTCAACCGCATATTTTCACAATTTTTCATAGGTAGCTATCACAAAACCGACCAAATAGAGATATAATTAGTCACTAACCAAGAAACAACTTCATCAGATGACAGTCTTATAACATGTTATACAATAAATGTATGTTTTGTTCGAAAATGTGCATATTTGAGGTATAAATCCTAGTTTTACATTGCAGCTACCATCAAAAATATCACCAAAGCAGCCAGAATAATTACAGAGAGCAACGTGAAATACCTAAATACACATCATAAAACATTTATGAAAAATACATGGTGTACAGCAAATGAAAGATAAAGATCTTGTGAATCCAGCCAATATTTCCGATTTTTTAAGTGTTTTACAGCGAAAACACAATATAGCATTATATTAGCTAACCACAATAGCCAAACACACAACCGCATTTATTCACCGCATAGATAGCATTCGCAAAAACCAGCAAAAGATATAAAATTAATCACTAACCTTGACCAACTTCATCAGATGACAGTCTTATAACATCAGGTTATAGAATACACTTATGTTTTGTTCGAAAATGTGCATATTTAGAGCTGCAAACCGTGGTTATACATTGTGAATATGTAGCATCGATTCACCAAATTGTCCGGAGATATTTTGGACACTCACCTAATCTGACCAAAGAACTCATCATAAACTTTACTAAAAAATACATGTTGGACAGCAAATGAAAGATACACTAGTTCTTAATGCCACCGCCGTGTTAGATTTTTAAAAATAACTTTACCATAACAAACAGCTTACGTTATAGCGAGACAGCGCCCGCAAAACGGGCGAATAATAGGACTCAACATTTTCCACAGAAATACGAAATAACATCATAAATTGTTCTTACATTTGCTGAGCTTCCATCAGAATCTTGTACAAGGAGTCCTAGGTCCAGAATAAATCGTTGTTTGGTTTTATAATGTCCTTCTCTCCCTTCGAATTCGCTCCACAAGGCTAGCCATGTGGCGCGAACATGCCCATCTTCTCTTGACGCATAGAACGGAAAACTCCAAAAGTCCCATTAAACGTTGAATAAACTGATGAAACTCAGTTGAAAAAACCTACTTTATGATGTTTTTCTAATATCTATCAAATAAAAACATATAGCCGTGTATACCGAACGCTTATCATCAGACAACATGGAGGTACTTCATGAAGAGTTATATTCGTAAAATTATAACTTGGTAATCTGAAGATTTTCCGTGGTACCCTGACTTCCTAGTTAATTAAATTTACATGATTAGTTTAATAACCTAATAATAATTACAGAGAATTGATTTGATAACTAACAGTCTTCACCATTAATGATACTAAAGACATGACACTAATACAACGACTGCAGTATACGACATAGAAGCTCAACAGGTTTCTGATCATCTTACTATGCTTCTTCACCCGAGATTGGCCCCGATTGCCAATCAATCAGTTCTTTATTCTCCAGGCTCCGCTTTGTCATCAAATGGACAACCTTGCAATGAATATGGAAAACCTTGCAATGAATGACACCCTTGCAATGAATGACATGTATCCATCGTGATTTTCTCTGAACTTTTACTGCTGACCTCGTTATGAGCAAAACTTGATAAGGACCTTCCCATTTTGGTTATAATGTGTCTACCACATATTATTTTACCATCACCCACTGTCCTGCCACTGCGTCAAGTCCCCCCTTGGGAGTTATTCCCCATTAGAGAGTTGTATGCAATAGTTTGTGTCATTCAAAGTGAACGTCTGCTTTTTCAAATCTAACGTTCCTGGTATTATCACATTGTCCATTGTTGTAACTACCCAGTAACTACCCATGCCCAGCCTACCTTCCTCACACCCCCCTCCACAATTCTTGAACCGTCTGTGTATAAGATAAACTCAGGGTTTTCCAACGAATGACTCTATAAATCGTTCAGAGAGCTGATCCAAAACAACTCGTAACAGTCGTGTTCAAGTAATGTGGTATCTGTAGGATACATCAGAGTAGTTGGATTACATGGTGTCTTTTCAACTATACCCATGTCCCATAGATCTTTACTCACTACTTTAGTAGCGTCCATAGCTTCCTTCTCAATGGGATATTGTTTTGTGCAAGGTGGAGCAACACCTGTCAAGCACATTGATTGGAAAAAATTCCCTGTCTTAGGTCAGTTAGGATCAGCACTTTATTTTAAGAATGTCAGAATAAATGTCAGAATAATAGTAGAGAGAATGATTTATTTCAGCTTTTATTTCTTTCATCACATTCCCAATGGGTCAGAAGTTTACATACACTCAATTAGTATTTGGTAGCATTGCCTTTAAATTGTTTAACTTGGGTCAAATGTTTCGGGTAGCCTTCCATAAGCTTCCCACAATAATTTGGGTGAATTTTGACCCATTCCTTCTGACAGAGATGGTGTAACTGAGTCAGGTTTGTAGCCCTTCTTGCTCGCACACGCTTTTTCAGTTCTGCCCACACATTTTCTATAGGATTGAGGTCAGGGCTTTGTGATGGCCACTCAATACCTTGACTTTGTTGTCCTTAAGCCATTTTGCCACAACTTTGGAAGTATGTGTCACGCCCTGACCGTAGATTGCTTTGTATGTTTCTATTTTTGGTTTGGTCAGGGTGTGATGTGGGTGGGTATTCTATGCTGTAGGTCTAGGTTTTCTGTTTCTGTGTGTTTGGCCTGGTGTGGTTCCCAAACAGGTAGCCTGTTTTCCCACTTTTGTTGGTGGGTGGTTATTTTCTGTTTAGTGTTTTTCGTCACCTTACAGGACTGTTCGTTTATCGTTTTTGTTGTTTTGTTCAGTGTTCAGTTGTTTATTAAAATAATGAACACTTACCACGCTGCACCTTGGTCCTCCTCTCCTTCTCCCGATGACGTTCGTTACAGTATGCTTGGGGTCATTGTCCATTTGGAAGACCCATTTGCGACCAAGCTTTAACTTCCTTACTGATGTCTTGAGATGTTGCTTCAATATATCCACATAATTTTCTTGCTTCTTGATGCCATCTATTTTGTGAAGTGCACCAGTCCCTCCTGCCACAAAGCACCCCCACAACATGATGCTGCCACCCCATGCTTCACGGTTGGGATGGTGTTCTTCGGCTTGCAAGCATCCCCCTTTTTCCTCCAAACATAACGATGGTCATTATGGCCAAACAGTTCTATTTTTGTTTCCTCAGACCAGAAGACATTTCTCCAAAAAGTACGATCTTTGTCCCCATGTGCAGTTGCAAACCGTAGTCTGGCTTTTTTATGGTGGTTTTGGAGCAGTGGCTTCTTCCTTGCTGAGCGGCCTTTCAGGTTATGTCGTTTTACTGTGGATATAGATACTTTCGTACCTGTTTCCTCCAGCATCTTCACAAGGTCCTTTGCTGTTGTTCTGGGATTGATTTGCACTTTTAGAACCAAAATACATTAATCTCTAGGAGACAGAACACGTCTCCTTCCTGAGCGGTATGACGGCTGCGTGGTCCCATGGTGTTTATACTTGTGTACTGTTGTTTGCACAGATGAATGTGGTACCTTCAGGCATTTGTAAATTGCTCCCAAGGATGAACCAGACTTGTGGAGGTCTACAATTTCTTGGTCTTGGCTGATTTCTTTTGATTTTCCCGTGATGTCAAGCAAAGAGGCACTGAGTTTGAAGGTAGCCCTTGAAATACATCCACAGGTACACCACGCTTCTAAAGCCATGACATCATTTGGAATTTTCCAAGCTGTTTAAAGGCACAGTCAACTTAGTGTATGTAACCTTCTGACCCACTGGAATTGTGATACAGGGAATTATAAGTGAAATAATCTGTCTTTAAACAATTGTTAGAAAAATGACTTGTGTCATGCACAAAGTAGATGTCCTAACCGCCAAAACTATAGTTTGTTAACAAGAAATTTGTGGAGTGGTTGAAAAATGAGTTTTCGTTTATATATACAATACCAGTAAAAAATTTAGACACACCTACTGATTCAAGGGTTTTTCTTTATTTTTACAATTGTACATTGTAGAATAATAGTGAAGACATCAAAAAGTGTTAAACAAATCAAAATATATTTTCGATTCTTCAAAGTAGCCACCCTTTGCCTTTAAGACAGCTTTGCACACATACACACAGACCCGTCATGCCCATAGGGGACATATTTGTCTTGTAAAATAATAAAAAATATGTTGTTGTTGTTTCTATTGTATGTAATACTACTAACAACCTAGCAATTTTCTGAAGTTGGCGACACCATTCTTCCAAGAGAAATTCCATAATTTGGTGTTTTGTTGATGGAAAATGCTGTCTCAGGCGCCGCTCCAGAATCTTGCATAAGAGTTCAATTGGATTGAGATCTGGTGACTGAGACCCCCATAGCTTACATCGTTTTCATGCTCATCAAACCATTCACTGACCACTCGAGCCCTGTGGATAGGGGCATGGCCATCCTATGGGGGCATAGCCATGGTAGCCAAATAATGGCCCAAAAAATGGCCTGCCCAGCATTTTTATACATGACCCTAAGCATGATGGTATGTTAATTGCTTAATTAACTCAGGAACCATGTGTGGAAGCACCTGGATTTAGACAGATCAAGAGGTATGCTTTGTACAGTTCTAATGCAATTAGTAAAATCAGTCACACTATGAAATGCTACCAAAAAAACACTATTCATTCATAATAGTGTGAATATATAGTTTCACAGACATATTTTTTCTGGTTTGTGCGAAATCGTTAAGAATAATATAAATCCACCAAGGTGAATTGGTTTAGTCTTGACTCTTGGTTGACAGTGTTGGGGGGATGGGTAATGTATTGATGCTTGAGTGCCAAATCAACACACATTTGTTTTTGTCTTTCTGAGTCTTATTTTTGTATGTATTTTTAGGTTTTATATAGTTTTAAATGTTATGATTACTTATTTGTGCTGTTCCAAATGTCTGAATAAAAATGACAGTTAGTGCAGAATGGTGGATTTAGACAGATCAAGAGGTATGCTTAGATACACAGAAAAATATACACATTTTGGACATTATGGCTCTAGATTCCAGGAAAAAGCTAAATTCTACTGCTTTGAATATACTTTGTATCCCTCATTTACTCAAGTGTTTCCTTTATTTTGGCACTTACATGTACATAAGATTCTATGACAATCACACGCCATACTGAAATTAGCTACTACACACTAGTTTAGCTGCTACACATTAGCTACAGACTAGTTCAGGGATTAAACGCATGTCAGGGACAAGGGACACTGCATCAACACTTGAAGAGATTCGTGCTATCCTACAAAAGCTATAGTTTAGTTTCCTGTCAAGTCAAACAGTATGTTACTTAGCCATCTTCCATTACAGGACTGCTTTTGTCAACTCAACTGAGAGAGATGTCACGCTGTTCAGTGTTCCCTCACTGCATCTGCGCTCTCCTTAGCTCTACCTTCGCGCCTGCTCCAAGGCGTCCGCATGGTCCTAAACCCCCCGCTGAACTTCGAGAACAAACACACTCTCTTTTCTCTCCAATCTGAGCAAGATTGACAGCGCTCTGAATAAATGAGGATGGGGAGGAGGGGCTATTAAGGGTGGCCAGTCATATTTTATATACCTGGCCAGATAAATAATTATCTTCAAGTGATTATCACTGAAGTGAAAGAAGAGAGCCAACAGAGACACAACTAGAGGCCAACACACGGTCAGGTGAGTGGACAGGTTTATTTACAAAGGGGACATTTCTTAACACTTGGATAGAAATGTAATGCATTGAGCAGACATAACTATCTTTTGTAGATAAATTGGGGCAGTTCTACAATACATTATACTGTACAAATGGGTACTACAGTAGAGTGTTTACGGATCCAATGTCTCTTATTGTGTTATTGTTTCCAATAGTTACCATTGTGAGAGACAGAGAAAGAGAGGTCGAGGTAGTACACTTCTTGTTGAGACTTTTCACTCATAACTCACAGGACCCAGCATCCTAGCTGAGTCCAGACTGGAGCCATGTCTCCAGAGAAGGAAAGCAATGGTCTCGAAAACGACACATTTGCTGTGAGTATGTACACGTTTATTCCACTTCTGCAGGATTATGTTGACATTTTCTGCTGTGGTTATGAGTAGACGTTATTTTGTTATTGGACCTGTGGACATTTACTGGCTTTAAGGCTGGAACTTTTAGAGATGTTTATCTACACAAATATTACATTTTGGGCTACATAAGTTTGCAAGTGCAGCCTATTACATGTATAGGCAGGATTGAGTAGGTTACTTTCTAAATGGAATCCGTAACAGTTACTAGTTACCTGTCCAAAATTGTAATCAGTCATTTAACTTTTGCATTACCCAAACTCGGTAACGTAAACTGATTACATTTACTTACTTTTAGATTACTTTCGCCTCTAGAGGCATTAGAAGAAGACAAAAATGTATGTTACCAATTGAACCACATCTATTGAAGGATAAATCAATGTTAAAGTTTACATAGCTGGCCATATATGGATGTTACATTTTACTTTATGGGTTGGTTATGTAGGCTTCTTCCAACCCATCACATTTAACTACATATAATAATACTATTAAATTATATCTTTACATTTAAAAACCATAGTCTATCAGATTTCCAGTCATTCCAATAAATGTTATACCCCTTGATCTTCAAGAATAGGACTTGGAAATATGGAAGTATAGATTAGCCAAATTGTTTAACTTGAGCATAACCCCAAAACAAAGGACTTATTAGCCAACCCTACTCTGTTGTTAACTATTTTATTGTCATGATTCCGCTTATTTTACTGATTGCGCTTATTGATTTGAGTTGTAGAAAAAATGCTGTGCTCATGGAATGACATGCTTTGAGAGCTAATGAAAAGTGCTATTTACATGTGAAAAATGAATGCCATATGCTGCATTTTCTGTAGGCCTATTGTTTATCTTTTTGTTGGTGACACTTTGATATATTGATAATATACAGCTGTTTAAAGGGAAAATCCACATATGAAACAATAACAAAATGGTTGCCCCGTCTCCGTTTTGGTAAAAAGCTGACGGGTAGGCCTGGAGAAATGTAACCACTCTCAGATTAATAGACAGAGCTATGGATGCAAGGACTGACCATCCATGATATCAACATTATTGTTTTAACCATGCTATGAAGCTATACAGTCTTTGTTTACATTTACAATGTTTACAAACAATGGAGAAAAACAAGCTTATATTTTGGGTTCTCTTGGAGTGTGACAGTTGAACTAAGCTCATGAGGCATTTATAAGTCCAAAAATGGATGTAGCAACTACAGATTGTCCCTTTAAGTCTATAGAAAGTGTAAGAGTTTGAACATGTGTCCATTAGGCCTATTGTATGGATTACATTTTTTTATCAGTAATAATTAGATTGAGCAATAAAAGCCTCACTTTTATTCCATAGGCTAGGATCTGCACTGTGCAGCTGTTGCAAGAGCGCATTTTTCGCTGGCTGTCCACTGGTTTCAAAAGCAATGATTGATAGGCACCTTAGACTTCTTGAATTCAACCGTTATTGGGTTAAAATACACATTTAGATTTGTGAACAGCCATCCATAACAACCACAATCCGTAAGGCTTAAATAGCTAAATGAGAGAGCAGCATTGTAATTCACATCAATGCGCTAAGTAGCTAACAATAATAAGTGATATCCAAATCGCCGTAGACTACACCACTGCTGTCATCCTTACCTCCAAGCGTTTATTCAAGTAGGATAATCTTTGGATGCCGACAGCAGTCGCACCATTGGAAGACATGGACTGTAGCCTCCAAAAGCCTATTCCTGCTCTTTTCCCATGAACAATCCAACACATTTGGTGTCATAGTGGTCATAGTGGTCTCTGACTTCTGGTCAGACTCGCTCAGGTGGAACAAACTTAAACTTGCGCCTTTTTCAATGCTGATTTGAATGTAATTGAAAAAACAGCGACGTGTCAAAGATTATTTTTTCGCAAACCTCCTTTCTGAATTTAAAAGTAATCTTCGAAGTAATATTCTACTTTTTCAAAAGTATCTGTAATCTGAGTACAATATTTTTGCTGGTAACATAACAGAATACAGTTAACGTTTTTTTTGTAATCCCTTACATGTAACGGATTACATGTGATCCGTTACTCCCCAAACCTGTGTATAGGTTTTGACATAGATTAATGTGTAAACTCAAACAAAGAAACAAATTCCCTGTGATTTTCAGCCTTGGTAATATATTGATCTCCAAACCACATAGCATAACACAGGTGGTGCTCTCCAGATTGCGTAGGCCTACCGTTGTAAAAACTGTCTAGAATAGTCATCATTTCACAGAAGTCAGAGTGAATTCATAAGAACTGAGTGACTTGAGCACCTTTGAATATATTTTGAAATGAAAGAGTTTGTACTCTAGGATGGGTCTGGTGAAGCAGAATGAAGCTGCTCATTCTTAGTAGGCTGAGAAGGGTTGTTTACTTATGGTACAGCCTTGATGATCACCTGAGCCTCAACATTCCAGCCCCTCATGCGTAACTAACATACTGTACGGCTCTCTGGTGCAAATCATTGACTGTGAAAAGTGTTGTCTTATTCAAACATTAGAAGTCATGTCTTATTGGCCAATTATTTGCTAATACCTTAAAATAAACTGTTACTGCTAACGCATGCCAACAGTCTTCATGCATCTGAGGCAATCTATTCAGCTAACACTGATAGGCTAGCGTTGGTGCACAGCTACTTTACGTGACATGGGTTTCCAGAATGTCTTAATGTTGACTGTAAACAAACACACTTTCAGTAAATCATTGAAAACCCCTTTGGGTTTTATGCTATATTATGTCTGTGTTATGAGTGATACCATGCCTGTGTTATGAGTTATATTATGCCTGTATTATGGATTATATTATTGCTGTATTATGAGTGTTATTGATAATAGCCTATTATGCCTGTGTTATGTTTGATATTATGCCTGCGTTATGGGTAATATTATGCATGTGTTATGGGTGATATTATGTCTGTGTAATGGGTGATATTATGCCTGTGTTATGGGTGATATTATGCCTGTGTTATGGGTGATATTATGCCTGTGTTATGGGTAAGGTTGCAAACGGAGGGTATATTACTGTAAACTACCAGCATTTTGGTAACTTTCAAGGATTGTATTTAATTTATCACAAGACATCTAGTGGCCCTTTTAGGTACTTCAGATTATCACAGGTGTCTGTAATTATCTCTGGTCCTCTGTTTTATATATTTGACATGTGACAAGGCCACACAATCAAATAAGATTATAAAAAATGTAATAATAGAATGACAAAGCTGGAAAACATTATCCAAAATATAAACCATCAACTTAGTGAATACCATTGGTGTTCACAGCACTGTTTCAGCAACATTGAAGGTTTTAAATGACATCCACTGTGCTCTTGATAAGAAGTTACATTGTGTGTCTGTTTTTATTGATTTGTCGAAGGCTTTTGACACCGTGGACCATGCTGTGTTAGTGCAAAGGTTAAAATGTTGTGGAATTACTGGTCATGCTCTAGATTGGTTTATAAATTACCTATCAAATCGTGCACAATGTGTAATGGCGGATGGTTGTAAATCTGAGTCCATAGAGGTGTGCTCAGGTGTTCCGCAAGGTTCTATTTTGGGCCCACTGTTGTTCATTTTGTATATCAACAACATTGGGGATCTTATTGAAACAGTGGATGTTCATTTTTATGCAGATGATACTGTTTTTTATTCAAGTGGTAGTAGTTTCTTTAGCTTTTGAAAATGCCCAAAGAGCATTTAACATCATACAACAGAATCTGTATGATTTAAAGCTGATTCTAAATTTGGGTAAAACAAAATGCATGGTATTTTCAAATGCCAGGCATGTTACAAATCATGTCATTGCTACATTGGCTGGACATACTATAGAGCAAGTTAAAGTGTACAAATATTTGGGTGTGTGGGTTGATGATAAGCTGAGCTTCACTGTGCATGTAGAGAACTTGATAAGGAAGCTCAAGCTGAAAATAGGATTTTATTACCGGCATAAGGCTTGTTATACTTTTGAGGCCAGGAAGGAGCTGGTACGATGTACATTACTGTCGGTTTTAGATTTGAGTGATGTTATATATATGCAGGCCTCAGCCACTACCCTGAGAGCACTTGATTCAGTGTATCATGCAGCCCTCAGGTCCATTTCAAATCAGAAACGTCTAACACATCATTGTGATCTCTACAGCGCTGTTGGCTGGTCGTCATTGACCTTGCGTAGGCTTAAACACTGGTATACACTGATTTATAAGGCCATATTGGGTAAAATGCCATTTTATCTCTGTTCTTTTTTAGTCAGGTCAGTAAATAAATATAAATAAATATAAATCTGATCTGCTTCTAACAGTACCAAAAATTAGAACAGAACATGGTAGAAATAGTTTTAGTTACTTAGCTCCGTGGTCCTGTAATTCTGTCATGAACATTTTAAAATGTGATGATCTAGTTTCGTTGGTGGAGTTTAAACACTTGATCAATGTATATATCATAGAAGAGTAAAATTGTTTTTAGGCCAGCTGTTTTTGTTGTACTGTATGTGTGTTTATAGTTTTGTTTAATGTTGTGTTAGTGTATGTAAGTTGTTTTGTCTGAAACGTTGTTCCCTCTGCTGCTATTGGACCAGGTTCCTCGTGGAAAAGAGATGTTATCACAATGAGAAAAAACCTGTATAAATAAAGGTAAAAAAAATATATAAAAAAAAATATATACAAATAATAATAATAATAATATGAGGGTTTCAGCATGACATATACTTTATATTTTTTTTTACACACTTTTATTTATTTTACTAAGTCAATATCTCTTTGTTGTAAATGTTTTGCTGCCAAACTTGTGGCAGGTGAAACAAATCAAGAGTTTGCCATTGTTGATTAGATGTTTATTTTCATTAATTAGGCTATTTTCTCTTGAATTTAAGTGTGAAAAACGAAAATTACCATAGATTACCTGCTAATTGACCTTTCGCTATGTCCCACCTCAGAATTGTGGGCAACCAATTGCTGTGCTCCAATGGATAGCAACTGTCGTCGAGTCCGACACCTCGCACAAGCTCACGTTTAAATAACATGAAAGCCAGGCCGTGGCAAAACAGTTTTCTTCAAAAAAATAAATATTGAAATGGAAAATATAATTTAACAGTGCACCACTGCCTGTTGAGGGAGTATTTTGAAAATTGTAGAATTATAATTTTGTTACATTGTTTGCTAGCTCAGCTAGCTCTCAGTCTCATTGACCACCAAACGTTGCTAACGCTAGCTAGCTACAGTAGCTAGCCACTTAATATAACTTGTTCTCAAAATGTATGTTAGCTAGTTAATGTTATGAATACAACTACCATCTGCTGTCGACATCAGGATACGATTTGAGGGTACCAGTTGGCTACAAAAATGGATTCAGTGAATTCAGAGCTATTCAATGACTAACTACACTTACGTTAAAAACATATTTCTACCAGGTTCCCGTGACGCAAGTGTAATGACAGTCCACCACAATATATCCAAGAGTTTCCTGATTAGAAAGAGGTAGTCTGTGTTTAATTTCATTGTGTATTAGAAACACAGTTTGACATTGTGAAGGGATTTCGGTAGTGGTTAAATGGGGAACTGGTCTTCCCGGGAATATGTTCGAAGTTGCAACAGTAATTACTAAAGATTTCGTTAACTTTGGTCAATTACTGGTGGCTTTGTAACCCTAGTTATGAGTGATATTACGCTTTTGTTCTAGGTGATATTATGCCTGTATAATTGGTAATATTATTCCTGTAGTATGGGTAATGTTATGCCTGTGAGTCAGCCCATTTGGGATTAAACAGAAGAAAATGCATGGGAATAGGGAGGGACTATCTGGATTAGCCAATAAAAGACGCACAATTTCCTATTCCGTTGCAGAATGAAATGTTTTCCATTGTCCTAATGAATGAGACCTTGCTATCTGTGCTGTAGATTCATGGGCATTTCTGTGAGCTGGAGAATGATGGAGAGGGCTCCGGCCTCTCTGAGGAGGATGACAAGAACAAGCTGTCCTACTGTGTCACAGATGTCCCAGCCTGGTACCTATGCATAATCCTGGGCATCCAGGTAAATCCAATCCCTACTCTGTTTTATTGGAGGCAGCAGGGTTCCCTTCTCACTGGTTGAGGTTAGAGGTTGGGCCTCCTTGGGATTCCATTGATTTGATCAGCCAATGTAATCAATTGGATGAACAGTCAAACTAACCTAGTTTTCCAGGATGAATTTGGCTGCACATGAAAAATAATAAATACTGCAAATACTGTTCCTGTACCTGTGATTTCATCTGCTCATCTTGGCCTCAGTATCAGTGGATGAAACCGTCATGAGTGCATCTCTTCTTCCTCTCTTACATCCATCTCCCCCTCTCCTCAGCATTTACTGACAGCGTTTGGGGGGATAATCGCCATCCCTCTGATCCTGTCTCAGGGTCTGTGTCTGCAGCACGATGGCCTGACCCAGGGCCACCTCATCAGCACCATCTTCTTTGTGTCAGGCGTGTGCACCCTGCTGCAGGTCACCTTCGGAATCAGGTGAGTGAAGCTGTGGTTGGTTGGATATGGCTTTGGACAAATTATTCAACAGCAACAGAGTGTCTGTGAACATAAATGGGGCCAATAGCAGGGAGAACAAGGTACAAGGGAGTCAAATGTTTGTTTGGTCAATAAAGATTGACCTTGATAAGATATCCTGGGCAATATCAAGGTGGAGCCATCCAACGATGACACTGTATAAGGGAATCTACTAGTCATGAATTGCCAGACATCAAAGGGGCAAGGTGTCTCTTTGTTGTATTGTCATGTTGGAATCAAAACAAAGTACAATAAAATCCATGGCAATTTCCTGGAATTTTACTTAAGGCTAAACACAATATCTGATTTGGTTGTCATGCTTTCCAGGAGATCTAGCAGTAGACTATCGTTTATTGTAAAGATTGATTTTGCTGAAGCATCTGATTAGCTAGGTTGTACAGTATGAGCTCTCATGTCTCTTTTTAAGCCTCTGTTGATATTCAGAGCCATTTTTCAGGTCAGTGTGCTGCATTAGCCTCACACCATAGCATATTCTCGACTGGGCACAGGGTCTTTGTGAAATTAAAGCCATCAAGAGCTGAATCTCTAACTGAAGAACTGGTACTGGAGCTCAGCTCCCCCACTCGTACAATTCCAGGTCATTGAGCATGAATTGGCATGGGGTCAATAGAAGAGATTTGTTTGGTCATTTGCAGGATGAGTGGTGAAGTATACAGTGCCTTCAGAAAGTATTCACACCCCTATACTTTTTCCATATTTTGTTGTTACAGCCTGAATTTTAAATTGATTCAATTTAGATTTTGTGTCATTGATCTACACACAATACCCCATAATGTCAACGTGGAATTATGTTTTTGAACATCTCTACAAATTAAAATTAATAAAAAATGAAAAGCTGAATAAATATTCAACCTCTTTGTTATGACAAGCCTAAACAACTTTGGGAGTAAAAATGTGCTCGACAAGTCAGATAATACCGTAAATTGCATGGATTAACTCTGTGTGCAATAATGGTGTTTAACATGTTTTTGAATGACTACCCCATCTATGTGCCTTGTAAAGAAGGACAGCTTTTGGTAGATGAGTAAACATGTAATAAAAAGCAGACGTTGAAAATCCCTTTGAGCACTAATTACAATTTGGATGCTGTATCAATACACCCAGTCACTTCAAAGATACAGCCGTCCTTCCTAACTCAGTTGATGGAGAGGACGGAAACCGCTCAGGGATTTCAGCATGAAGCCAATGGTGATTTTAAACAGTTTAAACAGTTAACAGCCAGAGTTAACTGGCTGTGATAGGAGAAAGTAGTACAGTAGTTTCTCCACAGTACTAACCTAAATGTCGAAGTGAAAAGAAGGAAACTTGCATAGAATAAAAAATATTCAAAACATGTATCCTGTTTGCAATAAAGCACTAAAGTAATACTGAAAAAAATGTGGCAAAGCATTATGTTTGGGGCAGATCCAACACATCACTGAGTACCACTCTTTATGATATATATTTTCAAGCATGGTTGTGGTTACATCATGTTATGAGTTTGCTTGTCATCGGCAAGGGCTAGGGAGTTTTTCCGGATAAAAAGAAAAGGAATATACTGTAGCTAAGCACAGACAAAGTCCTAGTGGAAAACCTGGTTCAGTCTGCTTTCCAACAGACACTGGGAGACAAATCCACCTTTCAGCAAGACAATAACCTAAAATGCATGGCCAAATACACATTGGAGTTACTTACCAAGATGACATTTAATGTTCCTGAGTGGCCTAGTTACAGTTTTGATTTAAATCGCCTTGAAAATTTCTGTCAAGACATGAAAATGACTGTCTAATAATGATCAACAACCAACTTGACAGAGCTTGAATATTTTTTTAAGAATAATGGGCAAATATTGTACAATCCAGATTTGCTAAGCTCTTACAAATTTACCCAGAAAAACTCACAGATGTAATTGCTGCCAAATGTGATTCTAATGTATGTATTGACTCAGGGGTTTAATACTAATGAAATCAAAATATATTAGTGTTTTATTTTCCATTAAAAATAGATGATAGAATGTTTGTTCCACTTTGACATTGGAGTATTTTGTGTAGATCGTTGAATTGTTTTCTTTACAATTAAATCCATGTTAATCCCACTTTGTATCACAACAAAATGTTGAAAAAGTCAAGTTGGTGTGACTACTTTCTGAAAGCACTGTAGTCGTCAAGCTTGTGTAGGTTAGGGTAACTGCTGTAATTACTGTATGTGGTGGTTTGTTTTTATGTCATCTATGTAATCTATGTCCAGACCATGATGAGCTGAAATCATCTGTAACGGCGTTCCTCTCTCTCTTCATAAGAAGAGGTGGAGTAGTGATCGAGCCAAGGCGCAGCGGGTTGTGAATACATGATGATTTATTAAATAAACAAAACAGACAAAGACGAAAACGAACTATACTTGATATAACTAACAAAATAACAAAACGATGAAGACAGACCTGAACAAACGAACTTACAAATACACGAAGCACGCTGACACAGGAACAGACTACATAAACGCACGAACAAACCGAAACATTCCCGTATGGTGTAACATCGACACAGACACAGGAGACAATCACCCACAAACAAACAGTGAGAACACCCTACCTAAATATGACTCTTAATTAGAGGAGAACGCAAAACACCTGCCTCTAATTAAGAGCCATACCAGGCAACCAAAACCAACATAGAAACAGATAACATAGACTGCCCACCCAAAACACATGCCCTGACCTAAAACACATACAAAAACAACATAAAACAGGTCAGGACCGTTACAGAACCCCCCCCCTCAAGGTGCGAACGCCGGGCGCACCAGCACAAAGTCCAAGGGAGGGTCTGGGTGGGCAGTTGACCACGGTGGTGGCTCCGGCTCTGAACGCTGTCCCCACACCACCATAGTCACTCCCCGTTTCTGTCTTCCCCTCCCAATGACCACCCTAAAACTCACATCCCCTAAATAAACGGCCAGCACCGGGACAAGGGGCAGCACCGGGACAAGGGGCAGCACCGGGACAAGGGGCAGCACCGGGACAAGGGGCAGCACCGGGACAAGGGGCAGCACCGGGACAAGGGGCAGCACCGGGACAAGGGGCAGCACCGGGACAAGGGGCAGCACCGGGACAAGGGGCAGCACCGGGACAAGGGGCAGCACCGGGACAAGGGGCAACACCGGGACAAGGGGCAGATCCCGGCTGAGGGACTCTGGCAGATCCTGGCTGAGGGACTCTGGCAGGTCTATGCAGGCTCACTGCTCTCGACGCTCATGGCGGGCTGACGGCTCTCGACGCTCATGGCGGGCTGACGGCTCTCGACGCTCATGGCGGGCTGACGGCTCTCGACGCTCATGGCGGGCTGACGGCTCTCGACGCTCATGGCGGGCTGACGGCTCTCGACGCTCATGGCGGGCTGACGGCTCTCGACGCTCATGGCGGGCTGACGGCTCTCGACGCTCATGGCGGGCTGACGGCTCTCGACGCTCATGGCGGGCTGACGGCTCTCGACGCTCATGGCGGGCTGACGGCTCTCGACGCTCATGGCGGGCTGACGGCTCTCGACGCTCATGGCGGGCTGACGGCTCTCGACGCTCATGGCGGGCTGACGGCTCTCGACGCTCATGGCGGGCTGACGGCTCTCGACGCTCATGGCGGGCTGACGGCTCTCGACGCTCATGGCGGGCTGACGGCTCTCGACGCTCATGGCGGGCTGACGGCTCTCGACGCTCATGGCTCGCTGGCGGCTCTCGACGCTCATGGCTCGCTGGCGGCTCTGGCTGCTCATGGCTCGCTGGCGGCTCTGGCTGCTCATGGCTCGCTGGCGGCTCTGGCAGATCCTGTCTGGTTGGCGGCTCTGGCAGATCCTGTCTGGTTGGCGGCTCTGGCAGATCCTGTCTGGTTGGCGGCTCTGGCAGATCCTGTCTGGTTGGCGGCTCTGGCAGATCCTGTCTGGTTGGCGGCTCTGGCAGATCCTGTCTGGTTGGCGGCTCTGGCAGATCCTGTCTGGTTGGCGGCTCTGGCAGATCCTGTCTGGCTGGCGGCTCTGGCAGATCCTGTCTGGCGGGCGGCTCTGGCGGCTCCTGTCTGGCGGACGGCTCTGGCGGCTCCTGTCTGGCGGACGGCTCTGGCGGCTCCTGTCTGGCGGACGGCTCTGTAGGCTCATGGCAGACGGGCGGCTTTGCAGGCTCATGGCAGACGGGCGGCTTTGCAGGCTCATGGCAGACGGATGGCTCAGACGGCGCTGGGGAGACGGATGGCTCAGATGGCGCTGGGGAGACGGATGGCTCAGATGGCGCTGGGGAGACGGATGGCTCAGATGGCGCTGGGGAGACGGATGGCTCTGGCCGGATACGGCGCACTGTAGACCTGGTGCGTGGTGCCGGAACTGGAGGCACCGGGCTAAGGATAAGCACCTTCCTACTAGTGCGGGGAGCAGGGACAGGGCACACTGTATTCTCAAAGCCCACTCTATACCTGATGCGAGGTACCGGCACTGGTGACACCGGGCTGAGGACAAGCACATCAGGATTAGTAGGGGGAGAAGATACAGTGTGTTCAGGGCTCTGGAGACGCACAGGAGGCTTTGTGCGTGGTGCCGGAACTGGAGGCACCGAACTGGATACACGCACTACAGAGAGAGTGCGTGGAGGAGGAACTGGGCTCAGGAGACGCACTGGTAGCCTAGTGCGTAGTGTAGGCACTGTAGGTACTAGGCTGGGGCGGGGAGGTGGCTCCGGAAATACCGGACCGTGGAGGCGTACTGGCACTCTTGAGCATTGAGCCTGCCCAACCTTACCTGGTTGAATGCTCCCGGTCGCCCGACCAGTGCGGGGAGGTGGAATAACCCGCACCGGCCTATGTAGGCGAACCGGGGAAACCATGCGTAAGGCCGGTGCCATGTATGCCGGCCGAGGAGACCAGACGCGTTGAGCCGGCCTCATGACACCTGGCTCAATACCCAATCTAGCCCTACCAGTGCGGGGAGGTGGAATAACCCGCACTGGGCTATGCACTCGTACAGGAGACACCGTGCGCTCTACTGCGTTACTCCCGCTCTCCACGGTAAGCCTGGGAAGTGGGCGCAGGTCTCCTACCTGCCCTTGGCCCACTACCTCTTAGCCACCCCCCCAAGAAATTTTTGGGTGTTACTTATGGTCTTTTTGTCGGTAGCCTCTGCTCTCCTCAGTGCCTCCAGCTGTTCCCATGGAAGGCGATCCCTACCAGCCAGGATCTCCTCCCATGTGTAGCAACCCTTTCCGTCCAATATATCGTCCCATGTCCATTGCTCCTTCTTTTCCTGTCCCTTACTCCATTTACTCCGCTGCTTGGCTCTAGCGTGGTGGGTGATTCTGTAACTGCGTTCCTCTCTCTCTTCATAAGAAGAGGTGGAGTAGTGATCGAGCCAAGGCGCAGCGGGTTGTGAATACATGATGATTTATTAAATAAACAAAACAGACAAAGACGAAAACGAACTATACTTGATATAACTAACAAAATAACAAAACGATGAAGACAGACCTGAACAAACGAACTTACAAATACACGAAGCACGCTGACACAGGAACAGACTACATAAACGCACGAACAAACCGAAACATTCCCGTATGGTGTAACATCGACACAGACACAGGAGACAATCACCCACAAACAAACAGTGAGAACACCCTACCTAAATATGACTCTTAATTAGAGGAGAACGCAAAACACCTGCCTCTAATTAAGAGCCATACCAGGCAACCAGAACCAACATAGAAACAGATAACATAGACTGCCCACCCAAAACACATGCCCTGACCTAAAACACATACAAAAACAACATAAAACAGGTCAGGACCGTTACATCATCTGATAATACACTATCAAGAATATACTGAATGGGCGGTTCTTAATTTTTGGTGGCATTTGGGCATTTTAGAAAACATGTACTTAACTTGCTGTATTTGTAATTTGAATGTACATCTTCCCATTCTAAATCAACTCATATGGCAGCTTAATGACTTAAATAATTGTGACCATTATGATAACACTGTGCCAGCAGTAGGAGTAGTAACGATGGTAACACCAATGACACATTTGAGGTAATTGAGGCTTTTCTTAATTTGAGGCCTAATGTGATTTCGTTAAGAATTGTGCTCACAATGCAATTTGCGTTCATTTAAATTGAGTAACACCAATGACACTTTGAATTTAGACACCCCATATCATCAATGGAATCCTGAAATGTATGACATACTAAAAAGGTGTGATTAGCTAATCATTTTCTTTAATATAGACCCCTCCCGCAATAACCGTTTGCCACTTCAGGGAATGCTCAAGGTCCTGGTAAATCCTTGTAATGAGTGATCTTCAAGGTGGTAACACCAATTACATAAAACTAAGGGACACACATTATATTTGTAAAACAAATATGTATTGTAGTAGCCTTCTTTGTTTTATTGATCTATACAATATATTAAATAAGTTTGTTTACTTTCCACCATTCAAAATAATAGATATGTCTAAATCCCCTAAATCCCCAAAATGTCACTACAACTACTGGGTCAGTACTGGGACAAGTCAATTTGCTTGCCCTAACTACTTCAAACAATGCATAAACATCATGTTTTGCAGTATAAAGGACTTGCGTTATGTTTTATCATTGATAAACAGTTCAATATAAACAAAAACATATGATGTGTTACTATTTGTAATTAGGGGTTTTCAAAAAGAAATTGTGATACAAAGTGGGATTAACATGGATTAAATTGTAAACAAAACAATTCAACGATCTACACAAAGTACTCCAATGTCAAAGTGGAACAAACATTCTATCATCTTTTTAGGGGTTCACAGCAAAGCTGAAATGGTCAAATAACTCAGGCAAAGATGATTAATTTAGTCTGAGAATACTAAGGGATTGGATGAGTAATGGATAAATAAGGAAATCTGATTTTACGTGTCCATTTAAACCCTTTGTAACTCCACTCCACGAAGACTTACAGATATAGGATCTTAATTTGATCTCTCTATTATTTTCCTGCTGTAGCAAACTGGCTTAAATTGAGATCCTACATCTGTATGTAATGCTAATGCTCAAAATCATCTGCAATCATCTTCTCCTCATGAACCATAAATCAGATTCACTGAATTTTGCTGCTTGAAATATGGCCGCACTGTATTTGCATGCTAATGCTAAAAATACTTAAAAATGATTCTCATGAACCACAAATCAGATTGACAAAATTAGAAACCGGAAATCCTGTCCGTTGCGCAGTCAGCACATTACAGCTGTGAGATATTATTGAAGTATTTTAGAACTGAGATTTAAAACATTTACACAAATAGATTGACAAAACAAAGTCCCAGAATTAAAAGATGATCGCAATATACCAGTACACTAATGTTGAAAATATTTAACAAATCTTAACATATTTAGTCAAATTTAGATTATATCAGATATGCGCTTACCGACACCTGCATAGCAGATGTTTTGGCAGTGTCAGAGGTAGAACTGTGTTAAAACGATCAAATCCACAAGCAGGACCTGGTATTATACCGAAAGCGGACATTGCATTGGCTGCACGGAGTCACATTAAGAGAAATCCCATGCGAACACTGGAATGTGATATGTAGGCTAGCCTTATTTACAACTCAATTAGGCTAATATAATTCCTCATAATTTAATTTAATGATTTTCTATTTTTGTGTCACAATAATTCTCTATAACCTACACTTTCTCATTCTGAATTTATAATGCGAGTGAGACGGGTGTGGCTTCATGTTCAATAACCCCATGAGCAGCCACTCCAGTGTTTTTCATGGTTGCAAAAGACAAAGGATGCAAATGCCACCACATTTCAAGATCGACCCACATACAGTGCATTCGGAAAGTATTCAGACCCTTTGACCTTTTCTTCATTTTGTTACGTTACAGCCTTATTCTAAAATGGATTAAATCGTTTCCCCCCCCTCATCAATCTACACACAATACCCCGTAATGACATAGCAAAAACAGGTTTTTAGAAAGTTTTGTATAAATTTGTATAAAAAAAAGTATAAAAAAAGAAAAAACTGATATCAAATTTACATAAGTATTCAGACCCTTTACTCAGTACTTTGTGGAAGCACCTTTGACATCGATTACAGCCTTCAGTTTTCTTGGGTATGACGCTACAAGCTTGGCACACCTGTATTTTGGGAGTTTCTCCCAATCTTCTCTGCAGATCCTCTCAAGCTCTGTCAGGTTGGATGGGGAGCGTTGCTGCACAGCTATTTTCAGGTCTCTCCAGAGATGTTCGATAAGGTTCAAGTCCGGGCTCTGGCTGGGCCACTCAAGGACATTCAGAGACTTGTCCCGAAACCACTCCTGCGTTGTCTTGGCTGTGTGCTTAGGGTCATTGTCCTGTTGGAAGGTGAACCTTTGCCCCAGTCTGAGGTCCCAAGCGCTCTGGAGCAGGTTTTCATTAACTTCTACTTGGTACTCATCCCGGATCCGGGAGCACCCTCATCAGTAAAAAAGCTGACTAGCATAGCCTAGCATAGCGCCACAAGTAAATACTAGCATCTAAATATCATGAAATCACAAGTCCAAGACACCAGATGAAAGATACACATCTTGTGAATCCAGCCATCATTTCCGATTTTTAAAATGTTTTACAGGGAAAACACAATATGTATTTCTATTAGCTAACCACGATAGCAAAAGACCCAACCGCATATTTCCACCATTTTTTTACTGCATAGGTAGCTATCACAAATTCGACCAAATAAAGATATAAATAGTCACTAACCAAGAAACAACTTCATCAGATGACAGTCTGATAACATATTTATTGTATAGCATATGTTTTGTTCGAAAAATTTGCATATTTCAGGTATAAATCATAGTTTTACATTGCAGCCACCATCACAAAATCTCACCAAAGCAGCTAGAATATAACTACAGAGACCAACGTGAATTACCTAAATACTCATCATAAAACATTTATGAAAAATACACAGTGTACAGCAAATGAAAGACAAACATCTTGTGAATCCAGACAATATTTCAGATTTTTTAAGTGTTTTACAGCGAAAACACAATATAGCATTATATTAGCTTACTACAATAGCCTACCACACAGCCCCATTCATTCAACATAACGTTAGCGATAGCAAATAAACCAGCAAAAGATATACATTTTTTCACTAACCTTCTCAAACTCCATCAGATGACAGTCCTATAACATCATATTACACAATACATATATGGTTTGTTCGAAAATTTGCATATTTAGCGGCACAAATCGTGGTTGAACAATGTGAATAGTAGCCAAACTGCAAACAAAATGTCGGGAAAAATCTTGGAGAGGCACCTAATCTAATCAATAACTAATCATAAACTTGACTAAAAAATACAGGTTGGACAGCAAATTAAAGATACACTAGTTCTTAATGCAACCGCTGTGTTAGATTTTTAAAATTAACGTTACTACGACATACAGCTTACGTTATAGCGAGACCGGGCCGAAATTAATGGCGAAATATTAGTCTACACAATTTCGACAGAAATACGAAATAACATCATAAATTGTTCCTACTATTTGATGAGCTTCCATCAGAATCTTTTACAAGTTGTCCTTTGTCCAGAATAATCGTTGTTTGGTTGTGGAAGGTCGTCTTCAACTGTGTAATTAGCAGCAAACGTTAGCCATGAGGCGCAGATGTGTCCAACTCAGCATAACACAGAACAAAGAAAATACCGAAAATCGCAATATACTGATATAAACTGATATAACTCGGTTTAAAATAACTACATTATGATATTTTTAACACATATATCAAATTAAATCAGAGCCGGAGATATCTAACTTATAAAACGAAAGCTTTTCAGAGCGCAATGCAAGACGTCCATCTTGCGTCAAGCCAGACGATGAAAAGACCAGTCCTTCCGTTCCAAGAAGTCTTGTTCGACCTCAGATCTAGCTAGACACCCCATTCCAACTCTCACTGCTTACTGACATCTAGGGGAAGGCGTATGCAGTGCATGTAGACCCATAGATTCCATGCAAATTAATAAACTGACCCTGGAACAGAGCCCCCGATTTCAGATTTCTCAGCTCCTGACAGGAAGTTTGCTGCAAAATGAGTTCTGTTTTACTCACAGATATAATTCAAACGGTTTCAAACACTAGAGAGTGTTTTCTATCCAATAGTAATAATAATATGCATATTGTACGAGCAAGAATTGAGTACGAGGCAGTTTAATTTGGGCACGATTTTTTACAAAGTTGAAATGGCGACCCCCTATTGAGAAAATGTTTTAAGGATCTCTCTATCTTTCCCTCGATCCTGACTAGTCTCCCAGTCCCTGCCGCTGAATAACATCCCCCAATGTATGATGCTGACACCACCATGCTTCACCGTAGGGATGGCGCAAGTTTTCTTCCAGATGTGATGCTTGGCATTCAGGCCAAAGAGTTCAATCTTGGTTTCATCAGACCACAGAATCTTGTTTCTCATAGTCTGAGAGTGCTTTAGGTGCCTGATGGCAAACTCCATGCGGGGTGTCATGTGCCTTTTACTGAGGAGTGGCTTCTGTCTGGCCAGAGATGGTTGTCCTTCTGGAAGGTTTTCCCATCTCCACAGAGGAACTCTAGAGCTGTGTCAGAGTGATCATCGGGTTCTTGTTCACTTCCCTGACCAAGGCCCTTCTCCCCCGATTGCTCAGTTTGGCCAGGCGGCCAGCTCTAGGAAGTGTCTTGGTGGTTCCAAACTTCTTCCATTTAAGAATGATAAAGGCCACTGTGTTCTTGGGGAACTTCAATGCTGCAGACATTTTTTGCTACCAGATCTGTGCCTCGACACAATCCTTTCTCTGCTCACTACGGACAATTCCTTCAACCTCATGCCTTGGATTTTGCTCTGACAAGCACTGTCAATCTGTTTTATACAGGAAATCAATTGAATTTACCACAGGTGGACTCCATTCAAGTTGTAGTAACATCTCAAGGATCATCAATGGAAACAGGATGCACCTGAGCTCAATTTTGAGTCTCATAGCAAAGGGTCTGAAAACTTATGAAAATAAGGTATTTCTGTTTTTAAATTTAATAAATGTGCAAAAATGTCTGAAAGCCTGTTTTCGCTTTGTCATTATGGGTTATTGTGTGTAGATTGATGAGGATTTTTAAAAACATTTTATCCATTTTAGAATGAGGTTGTAACGTAACAAAATGTGGAAAAAGGGAAGGGGTCTGAATACTTTCCCGAATGTATTGTACACTACATGACCAAAAGTATGTGCACACCTTCTTGTCGAACATCTCATTAGTAAACCTTGGGCATATATATGGAGTTGGTCCCCCATTTTCTGCTATAATAGCCTCCACTCTTCTAGGAAGGTGTTCCACTAGAAGTTGGAACAAAAACAGCCCCAGACTATTATTCCTCCTCCACCGAACTTTACAGTTGGTACTATGCATTCAGGCAGGTAGCGTTCTCTTGGTATCCGCCAAACCCAGATTCGTCCGTTGGACTGTCAGATGGTGAAGTGTGATTCATCACTCCAGAGAACGCGTTCCCACTGCTCCAGAGTCCAGTGGCGGTGAGCGTTACACCACTCCAGCTGACGCTTGGCATTGCGCATGGTAATCTTCGGCTTGTGTGTGGCTGCTTGGCCATGGAAACCCATTTCATGAAGCTCCCGATTAACAGTTATTGTGCTGACGTTGCTTCCAGAGGCAGTTTGGAACTCAGTAGTGAGTGTTGCAACTGAAGACAGAACATTTTTACACGCTACACACTTCAGCACTCGGCGGTCCCGTTCTTTGAACTTGTGTGGCCTACCACTTCATGGCTGAGCAGTTGTTGCTCCTAGATGTTTCCACTTCAAAATAACAGCACTTACAGTTGATCAAGGCAGCTCTAGCAGGGCAGAAATTTGATGAACTAACTTGTTGAAAAGGTGACATCCTGAGACCGTGCTATGTTGAAAGTCACTGAGCTCTTCAGTAAGGCCTTTCTACTGCCAGTCTTTGTCTATGAATATTGTATGGCTGTGTGCTTGATTGTATATACCTGTCAACAACGGGTGTGGCTAAAATAGCTGAATCCACTCATTTGAAGGGTATGTATTTTATTTACATTTATTTTGGACATAAATGTTGCAAACGCTCTCTCCTTTCCTCACTTATTTTATGGATAGGAGCAATTCTGATGACCCAAAGTGATAGTAAGGTATATGGAGCAAAAGCTGAGAGACCTTACACAGAGCACAGGTCACCTGAATCCATAATCATGCAGGCAAAGGCTTGATGAATCATTATTCAGAAAAGCCAAGCATCAACCTAGTTCCAGATCTGTGTAGAACATGAAGATGGCAAAAGAGCCAGTGTTGCTGTTTCATCTCTGGTCCAACCTGACCAACCATAACCTCCAACTACTACTTCACAAGACAAGTCGGTTTCTGATTATACTACAAAGGGGAAGAATTCCTTATGTAATAGTCTAAAGATTCTAGCCAGAACATCTAATCTCTGCAATTTGTGATTTCAGGTATCTGTCTTACTCTCCCCTCTATCTCCCATCTCTCTCTATCCCTCAGACTGCCCATTGTTCAGGGGGGTACCTTTGCCTTTCTAGCTCCCTCCATGGCTATGCTGTCAATGCCAGAGTGGACATGCCCTGCCTGGACCCAGAATGCTTCCTTGGTCAACACCACCTCTCCTGAGTACATAGATGTGTGGCAGAGCCGCATGCGAGAGGTGATTTTTTTTTTTAACTAGGCAAGTCAGTTATGAAGAAATTCTTATTTACAATGACGGGCTACCAGGGAACAGTTGGTTAATTGCCTTGTTCAGAATGACAGATTTTTGCCTTGTCAGCTTGGGGATTCAATCCAGCAACTTTTCGGTTACAGGCTCACTGCTCTAACCACTAGGCTACCTGCCGCCTTTTAGTAATGTGATTGACAAATATAGTGTCTCTTAAATGACTATAATGTAAATATAAAGAAAGAAAGAGAACAAGTTTACCATGTTTGATCACTTTTTGATAACCCTTGATACCAGTATCTAAACTCAGCAAAAAAAGAAACGTCCTTTTTTCAGGACCCTGTCTTTCAAAGATAATTCGTAAAAATCCAAATAACTTCACAGATCTTCATTGTAAAGGGTTTAAACATTGTTTCCCATGCTTGTTCAATGAACCATAAACAAGGAATGAACATGCACCTATGGTACGGTTGTTAAGACACTAACATCTTACAGATGGTAGGCAATTAAGGTCACGGTTATGAATACTTAGGACACTAAAGAGGCCTTTCTACTGACTCTGAAAAAGACCAAAAGAAAGATGCCCAGGGTCCCTGCTCATCTGTGTGACCGTGCCTTAGGCATGCAGCAAGGAGGCATGAGGACTGCAGATGTAGCCAGGGCAATAAATTGCATTGCCCGTACTGTGAGACGTCTAAGACAGCGCTACAGGGAGACAGAACGGACAGCTGATCATCCTTGCAGTGGCAGACCACGTGTAACAACACCTGCACAGGAACGGTACATCCAAACATCACACCTGCGGGACAGGTACAGGATGGGAACAACAACTGCCCGAGTTACACCAGGAATGCACAATCCCTCTATCAGTGCTCAGACTGTCCGCAATAGGCTGAGAGAGGCTGGACTGAGGGCTTGTAGGCCTGTTGTAAGGCAGGTCCTCACCAGACATCACCGGCAACAATGTTGCCTATGGGCACAAACCCACCATCGCTGGACCAGACCGGACTGGCAAAAAGGGCTCTTCAGTGACGAGTCACGGTTTTGTCTCACCAGGGGTGATGGTCAGATTCGCGTTTATCGTCGAAGGAATGAGCGTTACACCGAGGCCTGTACTCTGGAGCGGGATCGATTTGGAGGTGGAGGGTCCATGTGACAGCATCATCGGACTGAGCTTGTTGTCTTGCAGGCAATCTCAACGCTGTGCGTTACAGGGAAGACATCCTCCTCCCTCATGTGGTACCATTCCTGCAGGCTCATCCTGACATGACCCTCCAGCATAACAATGCCACCAGCCATACTGCTCGTTCTGTGCATGATTTCCTGCAAGACAGGAATGTCAGTGTTCTGCCATGGCCAGAGAAAAGCCCGGATCTCAATCCCATTGAGCACGTCCGGGACCTGTTGAATCGGAGTGTGAGGGCTAGGGCCATTCCCCCCAGAAATGTCCGTGAACTTGCAGGTGCCTTGGTGGAAGAGTGGGGTAACATCTCACAGCAAGAACTGGCAAATCTGGTGCAGTCCATGAGGAGGAGATGCACTGCAGTACTTAATGCAGCTGGTGGCCACACCAGATACTGACTGTTACTTTTGATTTTGACCCCCCTTTTGTTCAGGGACACATTACTCCATTTCTGTTAGTCACATGTCTGTGGAACTTGTTCAGTTTATGGCTCAGTTGTTGAATCTTGTTATGTTCATACAAATATTTACACATGTTAAGTTTGCTGAAAATAAACGCAGTTGACAGTGAGAGGACGTTTCACATTAATGTGGTTCACATGAAATATGATGAAATACTATTACTCGTGTTTATTGATGTGTATTTGCTCATTTGGTGTGTTTGTATTCTTCTACAGCTGCAGGGCTCCATCATGGTGGGCTCTTTGTTCCAGGTGCTGGTGGGTTTCTCTGGCCTCATCGGTTTCTTCATGCGTTTTATTGGCCCCCTCACCATCGCACCCACCATCTCTCTGATTGGCCTGTCCCTGTATGACTCGGCTGGAATGAGCGCAGGGAACCACTGGGGCATCTCCACTATGTGTGTACCTCTCAGTATGGTTTCACTCGAAACTCCCCACAAGCCTGTAGTTATCAACTGTTGAACTGGGCCCATATCCACAAAGCGTCTCAGAGTAGAAGACTTGTCATAAGTCCTGAGAAGAGAGACATTTTACTCCTACTCTTATGGGTAAAAAGCTATGCGTGAAGCCTCTTTAGTCATAAGAGACCCACCTAGTCGACAGATATTTAGGAGACCTCATGAGAAAAATCCACTCAAAAACGATATTTTTGTATTTTTTTTTCATAAGTCCACTGTTACGTGTAAGCAGTCAAGTTTTCAAGATAATGGACTTTCAAGAAGCAAAGTGTCACTTTCCACATCATCTTGATGATGTGACACTTGACATTTTGGGACTGTATCAGCAGTGGACTAATGAAAACAATACCAAAAGAGTGGATTGAGAGCGGATTATGAGTGGGTGCTAGAAAAATGCAGAGATTCAGTGGCTCCTGCTCCACATGCAATTACTTTGGAGTTCTTAAAATAGTGTTGTGATATTTATGTTTTGATATGATCAAGCCATAAACCTACCTGCGACAGTATCTCTTGCGCTTGACATGCCTAAGTACTTATAATATAAATAAACACTTTTTTCTTTTGATTATTTATTTACCTACATCATGTTACTCCAAGCTTTCCCTTTAGAGTGCAGCATCACATTGTTAAAAAATATGCCTACATTGGGCATGCCTATAAGCTGGGCAATTGAAGGCCTCTAGGGATAATGTTAACTTTGATTGTGTTTGATGAAAGTGATAGACCTTTCAAACTTTGTATGCAACAATATATATTATATTATTAATAACATTATATATATATACCAGCTAATTTGCCCAGGTGGACTAGACAAAGAAAACCGAAATCCTAACTACCTATCTAATGCAAGGGACACAAACTAATAACCCAGTGAGAGCAGTGAAAGGCTTCTCCAACTATCTGCAAGATACAAACAATAATTATGACCTTGGCTCACTTCCAAAAAATAAATATTAAAACTTCAATAGTTAAGAATCGGTTCACAATACCATGTTATATCTTTAAGGTACCCGGGCCATAGCCTGTTCCCGGGCTATACCCTGAACCCTTTGACAACAGTGGTCCCGACCGGACCACCTCTGTTTCTCTAAATGGGCCCTTTTGGGACGTTGAACAGAAACATGCTATGTGTTCTACCTGGTCACACCTGAAACAAATAGGTTCACCATCTGGATTCCTGTCAAATCTGGAGGATAGATCACTGTTTGATGCCTCATTTGAGGACCCAAGTGTCTTCACTAGAAACTCTAGCTGGCTTTGCTGGGTTTAAATGAGGGCTTTTAAATCCGAGTGTTCAGACTGGTTTGCACCTGTACCTTCACAAGAGGCCTGAGCCTGAACCACACTAGACACAATTGAGGACTGATTATACTTGGGCTTAAACAAGCGGTTCTCACACTGGATGGCGTCTTAGAAGTACCAAGACATTTTAGCTAAAAACCTGGTAGTCTCTGCCAGGAGGCTGACACTTGTCCGCAAGTGGATCATCCAGCAAGACAATAACACCAAGCCCACATCAAAATCCACAAAGAAATTGTTAATTGACCACAAAATCTACATTTTGCAATGGCTATCTCAGTTTCTGAAATTGAACCCCATTGAAAACCTGTTGTTTGAATTGAAGAGGGAAGTCCATAAGCACAGATGAAGGATCAAGGATCTGGAAAGATTCTGTATGGTCTAAGATCCCTCCCCAATGTGTTCTCCAATCTCATAAAACATGTTTGAAAAATGCTCAGCTCCCAATATCTTTTCAAGGGGTGGGTGCTGGAGTATTGACAACAACGATGGCAGTAATTATGACCCCTATCTTTTTGCGATTTATCTTTATTGCTTGTATTGCTTGTACAAAATGTATTTCTCTGAGCAATTGTATTAGTATAAAATATTATAATTTTGCATACAGTATAGCTCAGTATTTGTATTATAGTATTTTTTACTGACCTTTATTAAGCATGCCAATCATTTTTGACCTGACTGTAGGCTACATACATACTGTATGAAGAATCTTACCCATTCTAAATGCTTCTGGATAGCTCATTCTGCTTTGTGAACAGAGTTTTTCTCTTTCCTACAGGACGACTGCTCTGATCATCCTGTTCTCCCAGTACCTCCGACACATCCCTGTACCATTCCCCACATACAACAAGACCAAAAAACTCCACACCTCCAGGATCTACATCTTCCAGCTTCTACCTGTACGTCCATTGGAAAATAAAGGGCTAGATTCTGTCAGATCCGCACTAGCCGACATCTGCACAGCGGTTGTTTTGGAGGTGTCGGAGGTGGAAAGGCGTTAGAGCTGTCAAATCCACAAGTGGCTCCGTGACCTTATCTCGGACACTGCTATTGGATGAAAAACTACACCCGACTTTATAACCGACAAATCCCATGCAGCCATGTTAGAAGTTCATGAAGCTGCGCTACATGTTCAACAACTCAAATGCGTGATGTTCTATAGTCTACACCGCAATTAGACTGATAGGTTATAAATCCCCCCCATCCAAATTAACATGAAAACATGCATTAGCCTGTCATAATTTCGATAATCGACAGAGCCAACTCTCTCTTTCACCGTTTTGAACTTCTAACGCGGTAGGGATAATAAGGAAGGGAGTGGTTGGTGTCACACAAGAGCAGATTTGTCAGCTCATACTGCAGTTACACCTCCAACAGCGCAAAAATATCTACTACGCTCGAGCTGATTGAATCGAGGCCAAAGACTCAAAGGTGTTCGTTGTTCACTTATGGACCTTATATAGCCCAAAGTTTTCCCTGGTCAGTTCCTGTGGTCTGGAAACACTCCTGGTCCTGATAATGACTGGTGTAATATTTGCATGTACATTACTGTGTGTGACTTCTTCCTCAGGTGCTTCTTGGCATCACACTGTCATGGCTGATCTGTTACATCTTCACCATCACTAATGTCCTGCCCTCAGAGCCGGAGCAGTACGGCTACCTGGCTCGCACAGACCTGAAGGGGGATGTCATAGGCCAGGCCCCCTGGTTCAGATTCCCATATCCAGGTACGAAGCACAGCTGCTCAGTGGGATCATAAGCAACAACTCCATAACCTGATATTCAAGTTTTTCCTGGTACGGTCACATGGTCAGAAAAAACTCTGGGCTTATCACAATCCTAACCCAACCTTTAGTAGATAGTGCTGTATGGGTAACTAATATGTATGGTTTATCGATATGGACAGTGCCTTCCGAAATTATTCAGATCCCTTGACTTTTTCCATATTTTGTTATGTTACAGCCTTATTCTAAAATGGATTTTTAAAAATCCTCAGCAATCTACACACAATACCCCATAATGACAAAGCGTACACAGATTTTTTTGAATTATTTGCTAATTTACTCAAAATAAAAAACATAAATACCTTATTTACATGAGACTCGAAATTGAGCTCAGGTGCATCCTGTTAACATTGATCATCCTTGAGATGTTTCTACAACTTGATTGGAGTCCACCTGTGGTAAATTGATTTGAAAAGGCACCCTCCTGTCTATATAAGGGCCAACAGTTGACGGTGCATGTCAGAGCAAAAACCAAGCCATGAGGTCGAAGCAATTGTCCGTAGAGCTCAGAGACAGGATTGTGTCGAGGCACAGATCTGGGGAAGGGTACCAAAAAATGTCTGCAGCATTGAAGGTCCCCAAGAACACAGTGGCCTCCATCACTCTTAAATGGAAGAAGTTTGGGAGCACCAGCCAAAGCCCAGCCAAACTGAGCACTCGGGGGAGAATGGCCTTGGTCAGGGAGGTGAACAAGAATCCGATGGTCACTCTGACAGAGCTCCAGAGATCCTCTGTGGAGATGGGAGAACCTTCCAGAAGGACAACCATCTCTGCAGCATTCCAACAATCAGGCCTTTGTGGTAGAGTGGCCAGACGGAAGCCACTCCTCAGTAAAAGGCGCATGACAGCCCGCTTGGAGTTTGCCAACGGGCACCTAAAGACCCTCAGATCATGAGAAACAAGATTCTTTGATCTGATGAAACCAAGATTGAACTCTTTGACCTGAATGCCAAGCGTCACGCCTGACACCATCCCTATGGTGAAGTATGGTGGTGGCAGCATCATGCTGTGGGTATGTTTTTCAGCAGTAGGGACTGGGACTAATCAGGATCTAGGCAAAGATGAATGGAGCAAAGTACGGAGATATCCATGATGAAAACCTGCTCCAGAGCGCTCAGGACCTCAGACTGGGGCGAAGGTTCACCTTCCAACAGGACAACGACCCTAAGCACACAGCCAAGACAACACAGGAGTGGCTTCGGGACAAGTCTCTGAATGTCCTTAAGTGGTCCAGCCAGAGCCCGGACTAGAACCCGATCTAACATCTCTGGAGAGACCTGAAAGTAGCTGTGCAGCAACCTGACAGGGCTTGAGAGGGTCTGCAGAGAAGAATGGGAGAAAATCCCAAAATACAGGTGTGCCAATCTTATAGTGTCATACCCAAGAAGACTTGAGGCTGTCATCGCTGCCAAATGTGCTTCAATAAAGCACTGAGTAAAGGGTGTGAATACTTATGTAAATGTGATATTTCATTTATATTTTTTATAAATTAGCAAACCTTTCTAAAAGCCTGTTTTTGCTTTGTCATTATAGGGTATTGTGTGTAGATTGATGAGGGGAAAAAACGATTAAATCAATTTTAGAATAAGGCTGTAACCTAACAAAGTGGAAAAAGTAAAGGGGTCGAATACTTTCGAAGACACTGTATATGAATAGAAACACAATACATTTGGGTATGTTAACTGGAACCCCTTATTCTGATTCCAATCTCAGGTCAGTGGGGTTTGCCAACTGTGAGCCTGGCGGGAGTGGTCGGGATCTTGGCTGGGGTGTTATCCTCCATGATAGAGTCGGTGGGGGACTACCATGCCTGTGCCAGGCTATCAGGGGCCCCTCCACCCCCTAAGCATGCCATCAACAGAGGCATTGGCATTGAGGGGATTGGCTGTCTGCTGGCTGGGGCCTGGGGCACGGGCAACGGAACCACCTCCTATAGTGAGAATGTGGGTGCACTGGGCATCACCAAGGTGAGATGGGCTAGAGGCTATTTTTCATTATTACGATCTGTTTTTAGATTTAGACTGCAATACAATTTTGAGCATATTATAGATAAATCAATGCTTTTTGGAATATGGAAGTTATACAAGCTATTGGCTGTTATACAGTCTCAACAGACATGGTTATTTCTTTCTCTCTCAGGTGGGCAGTCGCATGGTGATCGTTGCTGGTGGGGTATTGATGATCATCATGGGACTTTTCTGTAAAATTGGAGCCATTTTCACCACCATACCCACACCTGTGATTGGAGGAATGTTCTTGGTCATGTTTGGGGTCATTTCTGCAGCTGGAGTTTCAAATCTGCAGGTAAACGCAGTTGTCTAGGTTTATTTACACGTTGAATAGTACAATGGCCACTATAGAGACATTTTACATATGAAGGCTTTTTCAGCCATGTCTTACCTGTCATGTCTTACTTTTCAGTTAAATTACCAGCACAAATATAATAATCAGATTACTTTTAAATTCAGAAAGGATGTTTGTAAAAAAATGCATTGTTTTCTCAATGACATTCAATTCACCATTGATGAAAGGCGGAAGTTTAAATTTGTTCCACCTGAGCGAGTCTGATCACAAGTCAGAGACCACTATTCTGACACATCAAATGAGTTTGATGGATTGTATTTGTCTTCTAATGCCGCTTAAGGTAAAGGTAATCCAAAAGTAACTCAAGGTAATCAGATTGCATTACTCAGGTTGGGTCATTCAAAAGTTATGCTAGAAATTACAATTTTGGACAAGTAACTAGTAACTAACAAATTCAATTTAGAAGTAACCTACCCAACTCTGCTTGTAGGGTTGCAAAATTGTTGCAAAGTTCAGGTAGCTAATTTCAAAATAAGCAAGAAATCTGTGAATACGTTTTTGGTACAATGTTTTGAAAGTTATTAGAATTAAAACAACCCTAATGACTTTGTGGCATTTCTCTGTCAACTCTTTTCTGCTTAACATTTGACAGTATGCAGACATGAACTCCTCCCGGAACGTGTTTATCTTTGGATTTTCCATGTTTTCCGGGCTTGTCATTCCAAACTGGATATTCAAGAACCCGGATGCCATAGCAACAGGTATCAGAGCAGATAACGCATGAAACACTATGACAAAAAAAATTCACAATTCCTTACAAAAAAGCTGGGTGGAAAAAGCTCAGCAGAAGAACAAAATAGAGGGCAAGTGGAGGTCATGTTGCTGAGATCTGAGATTCCTCTAGTATGTGACTTGGCCCAGTGTGATGAACTGTATTCTCTTTGTCAGGTGTGGTCGAGCTGGACCAACTGCTGCAGGTGCTTCTAACAACCAGCATGTTTATTGGAGGCTTCTTTGGGTTCTTCCTTGACAACACCATTCCAGGTAAGCTTCCACCCAGGAAGACCAGCCTGGTTTCATAGACTAGATGAAAAATCTGGGACACTCAAGTTAGTATGATATGCTACGTTTGGTATGATAACACAAGACGAATGGTTACTTAACGCAAAAATAAATGTATAGCAACCCGAAGGTTGCATGTTCAAATCTCATCATGGACAATTTTAGCTAATTAGCAACTTCGCAACTACTTACTACTTTTTAGCTACCTTGCAACTACTCGAATCTCATCACGGACAACTTTAGCATTTTATGGAGGTTTTAACAAATGAAACAACAAAGAATATGATCTACATGATCAGTGTAAAATAAAGTGCTTAATGTGAACCTAACTCACAGCAAAAACGTTTAAAGAAAGCAACCCAATGTTATTTGTTGCCTAGACTTTACTGCAAATGACACTCAAGTCTTGAGAAAAAACAATATACTAATATTGCAGTTAGCCATGACAGCCTTTATAATAGAATGCTAATGACCACACACATCTAAATATTGCACTTGGGATTTTTTTAATTTAACTTGGCAAGTCAGTTAAGAACAAATTCTTATTTACAATGACGGCCTACACCGGCCAAGCCCGGACGATGCGGGACCAATTGTGCGCCACCCTATGGGCCCCTCAACCACGGCCGGTTGTGATACAGCCTGGATTTGAATCAGGGTGTCTGTAGTGACACCTCTAGCACTGAGATACAGTGCCTTAGACCGCTGCGCCACTCAGGAGCTGTAAAAATAAAATGAAACAAACAGGCATTCTATTTTTTCTCTATTATAGTGGCCACTATAGTAGGGAAAGGAAAGGGGGATACCTAGTCAGTTGTACAACTGAATGCATTCAACTGAAATGTGTCTTCTGCACTTAACCCAACCCCTCTGAATCAGAGTGGACATAGATCAAGTGCACAAGGCTACATGTGTGCAAAAATAACGTTCACTGAGTAAAACATTTAATAATCCCCCCCTCACTCACACACAAGTGTTACTGTCAAGTTCAACACAACAAAAGCAATAACTTTGGGCTACACTGCACATTATTATGTTGTACATTTTCTGTCTGTGGACATCTGTTCTACAATGTGCCAGCAGAGCATGATACCCTTTGTTGGCATAATTTCTCTCTTTCAGGCGGAGAGTACACCTGGCATACCCCTCTGTATCCACTGTATTACGAAAGGAGTGTGTGTGGTGTTCCTTTCAGCTCTATAGTGGCATCTAGTTTAAGCCAGGCCCAGCTACAGCTACACTTAATGGTTTAACAAGCAACGCCTCATTTTCACCTAATTCTCTCATTCTGAAAATTAACCACATACTGTGGAGGGAAAACATTAGTTCACATATAGTAGTTAGTTAGTTAGCTAGTTAACTAGTTACCATTTCACACAGATTGCCAGGGTCCAGTAAGCAACTAACGCGTTATAACTTAAGGAACGGCAAGGAGTCATATAACGTTACCAGTTAATACTATAGTGAAATGCTTAGGTTACTAATGTTAGTGCATCTGATGTTGTAACGTTGTCTGACTTTATTAGTCAGCTAATTTTCACACCATAAACTCAATTATTTGATCAGTTAACTTGGCTAATGTTGCTCAACATTTCTCTGGCTAGCTAACGGATAATTCGATCCAGCAAGCAAGCTACTTAACAATGCTAACAATACTGGTTCCACCACAGTTTCTCCCTCCCTTCAAACTTTCCAAATGCCAGTTTTTTGGTTACTTTTCTGGTTACTTTTCTCATCAGATCTACACGAATCACGTAGGTCACCTATTTAGGATTCAAAATTACGATTGACGCCGCAAGGTGACTAGTTTGCATCCCTGAACTACTTAGAATGTTAGCTAACCCAACCTCTAACCTAAACTTTATCCTAACCTTAACCTTAACCACTAACCCTAATGTTAGCCACCTAGATAATTAATACATACAGTACCATACACACGTAACATTTCACACTCATTTGAGTATCCCGGATTTGACAAAATTACGTCTCCAGTATGGGAGGATGGGGAACACTGTATCTATCCAACTGTTTCACATAGAGTAAAATGCACTAGTCCTCCTCTTTCATGTCTACAATATCATAGCCTATATTCAGTCTCTGTTATGGATGAGTTGAAGCATTCTACTCTCCTGCTTTGGGCCATGCAGGCACCCTGCGGGAGCGAGGCATCATAGACTGGAACAAGATCCCCCTTGATGACTCCAGCAACACTTTGGAGAGCAGTGAGGTGTACAACCTTCCATTTGGAATTAGCTCTTGTCTCTCCTCCTTCTCCTGGGTTCGATATGTGCCGTTCCTCCCTCCAAATCCACCAAGCTCACAGGACGAGGCCAAGGTGGACTCTTTGGCGACCAAGCAGCAGCCTGTGAAGCCAGAGCTTATCAGATCAGTGGCCCTATGAACACTGTGCAGGACCAGACACGGGCTAAAACAACAACAATACGAGAGGGAGCTCTCGTGACATGGTCCTCCCGTTCTGTTATATTTTGTCTAATATTTTATACTCATATCTTGTAAAGATTTGATGTGTGTATGCATTTTCTAAATGAACTTTTGGCAGGATCATTTTGGCATTTGTGTGTGTAAATAAATTTTTGTTGTGATGCATCTTTTTTTACAGTAAAGGGTAGCCTAGTGGTTAGAGCGTTGGACTAGTAACCGAAAGGTTGCAAGTTAAAATCCCCGAGCTGACAAGGTACAAATCTGTCGTTCTGCCCCTGAACAGGCAGTTAACCCACTGTTCCTAGGCCGTCATTGAAAATAAGAATTTGTTCTTAACTGACTTGCCTAGTTAAATAAAGGTAAATAAAATATATACAGTAAATATATATATATATATTTTTAATGGAACTTGTATTTTACTGATAACACACTATAGGAACCATATAATAATTTGACAAAAATCACTTTTTAAAGATAAAAAAATATATACAGATTTTTTCAGAACTACATTTCAAGTGTGTTCAGAGTAGCACTAGTAATAAACCTTTCCAAGAGTTTTAAATAATAACAAAAATCGAAAAACTGAAATATGATTAAAATGTATCTCAAACTGTAATTTTGATTCTGTGATACGATAGTACAAGGGTAGCCAATGAAATCATTCTTGACACTACCTATAATGATTAATAGAAAAGTTTTGAGAAATGGAGACCAATGGAGCCCTGGAAATGAAGACAACAATAAGTATCAATATAGTATCAATCCCACAACATAGAGCTATCATTTATCTGTGAGTTTTTTCCTCAGCTGTCACTGTCAGGTCCTGCTTGATGGCTCTGTACAAGCTGAGAAAGAACTCTGCCAGTGGTCAACACAGTGCACTCAAAGTCCTCCAGGTGCAGGTGGCCCATGTGATTGGAAAGATCAGAGGTCCGGAGACAGATATCTAAGGAAAAATGTCTCACCTCAAAGAGTAAATTTACATCCTCTATAGCGTTCTGAAAGGTGAGGTTCACCATTGATGCCATCTCTCTCTTCACTCTAACAGCTGATGGGTAAAGGGCTGAATGAGGGACAGAGAGAAAGAATGTTAACTATTTTCTCTCTAAGTCTTGCCAAAGGTTTCATCATGTGATGTGCTGCAGACCATGTGGCTTGAACCATGTTTATTGCATATTAAGATTTGTCTAGAAAAGGCTAATAACATACAGTGTATGTCATACTCTATACATGGTTTATAAACATAGTGTGTTATTCTCACAGGGGAAATACAAAGACATGGGTTGCTTTGTGTCACACTCCAATTCAAAGAGTTGCCAAATTGAATGTGGTTTCACCTCTTAGCCCTATTAGTAATACCTCAGTCTATGTGAGGATGTGAAATTCTTTCTATAGGAGTGAATCTCGTGAAATGTTATTCATGTCAAGGGGGAGAAGGTGGTTGTCTTTTTGCTGTTTGAATAAAAGTCAGCCATGTCCAAATAGACCTAGCTGTGTCCTTAATGTAGAAAGTATCAAATCAAATCAAATTTTATTTGTCGCATACACATGGTTAGCAGATGTTAATGCGAGTGTAGCGAAATGCTTGTGCTTCTAGTTCCGACAATGCAGTAATAACCAACGAGTAATCTAACCTAACAATTCCACAACTACTACCTTATACACACAAGTGTAAAGGGATAAAGAATATGTACATAAAGATATATGAACGAGTGATGGTACAGACCGGCATAGGCAAGATGCAGTAGATGGTATAGAGTACAGTATATACATATGAGATGAGTAATGTAGGGTATATAAACATAAAGTGGCATAGTTCAAAGTGGCTAGTGATACATGTATTACATAAAGATGGCAAGATGCACTAGATACTTAACAATGTAGTACTTAAGTTATCTATTGAAAAACTAAAATGTGTGAGGAACGTTTATCAGGACATGCCTAAGTACTGACAGAACTATAGAACTGTAGGCAACTAAACCATAAGGGGGAAACATATGGTTCTCACTATCACATCTAGGACAAACCCTTAAATCATTATGATGAATCAATTTCAATGTGTTATCTAAGGAACTTTTCATGGAAGCACAGTTGTAAGGCCAGGGTCACTGTTTCTTGTCCACATTTTCACCCAGCTCGGGCACGCCTACTGTCAGGCACGCTGTTTGAGCCTCTCTGCTTTTATCCTCTACTGAAGCAGTCTCCCCTGACATACTGTTACCATTAAGTAGCGACACAGTTATAGAAATCTTTGGGAGCGAGCGACCAGGTTAAGGTTAAGAACGGAATCAGCTTCAGTGTCCTACTGCAATGTGCCAGAAGATGGCAGTCTTCTCAAACTAATGCCAGATGCCTCCCAGTCAATTCTAATACTGCCAGTCAAGAATTAACTAAGTTAACTGTTCTCCTTTAGGGTTTGTTTGAAAATGTAATGAGACCATCAATGCTACCTTCAAATGTCCACTAGACGACAGTAGACAACATAATATAACCTTTCAAGTTAATTCCCTCAACTACAATTGCCACGGATCATCTGTTGCTTCACATGAATGCATAAAGCAATAGCACACAAATAGAAGGACAGTACAGTGAGTATATTTTCAAGATGAGAAAATATGATTCTCTATGAAAAATCGCATTTAGTTGACTGTTTTGGGAATAATATACCTAAACCAATTAAGAACAGCATACTGTAACTTAAAGTAAACCAATTTAACTCATAATTATCCTGTAGTGATGCTTCATGGTGGGCTGAAAACTGCATGTCAGCACATCTTATCATAGCTACAGTACACACTAGTCACTTCCCAATCTGGCTCCAGAGAGATCATCATCTCTTCAGATGCCATCTGTCGTCATTACAGTACTCTATGCTTCGGATAAATTCAGTTGGTGAAACCCTCCTACCCCTTTTTCAACCCTACCAACTCCCATCACTGAATTTTTGGACTGAACAAATGTCCCCTTATGTACTCACACTTCACCAAGCATGACCATCAAACCCATTGTCCATCTGTTCTTCATAGACAGCAGAATGATCACTGTAATTAGCCGCACGAAGCAATAAAGAAAATCCCCACAGTCTCCGGTAGAAACGTGACTTTCTAGGACAAGCCATATTTGCTGTATCAAATCTGCACCGAAAATAGCACTGTGGAAATATGCTGGATCCTGCGCTTACTGAGCAAAATGACTCTGACAAATGACTTGTTTTTACCATAATGGTTTTACTCGCTACAATACTAAATCCCCTGCAGACTGAACAACAACATTTCTGTATTAAACCTAGGAGAATACATGTGTCCAAAACAATATTCCATTGTGGCCAGATTAGTCAAATATGTACAATACTCAATTCAGATTACTCCAATAATGACTTTCCTCCATATCTACTGAGGGAAATATTAAATATTTGGTGTGGATGGATGATAATGTTATATGTTGTTTCTGTCATTCTAGGTTATGAGATGACTTCATCTCACACAGAGCTCCTCAGCCTCTGTACAAGCATTTCCGTCGAAGGGAACATATTTTACACAAAGGTTCTCAGAGGTTAAACCGTTACGAGATACCAAATATTTGTGATTTGTGAACAATATTATATTGATTTAGTCTTCATTTATATGGTTCCCTTCCACATGTGTACTGTAAATACTTTCCTTTCCTTTGTATTTAATTTAAAACAGGAGACTTCAAAGGGGGAATTTTGGGGGAATTCTGAGAGCTACGCTGAATTGTCTCCCCTTTCCACCGTGAAGCTCTCCAAAACATTTCAATCCAAAGATACACAGACAACCCCTAATAAAGTTTGCTCAACATCCTGGTCTGATTGTTACACAGTTCTCCTCCTCCTCCTCTGTTTCTGCTGCAGTGCCAGAGGTTCCACAAGGTTCCAGCCTCTCTCACCCCCTCTCAGCACACAGGACACCAGGGCCTGTATTCATAAAGCGCCTCTGAGTAGGAGTACTGATCTAGGATCAGAACCCCCCCCCCCCACACACACACACCTGTGCATTTATTGTAATCCTATATCAGCCCTCCTATTCTGAGAAACTTGATGGATATGTGTCCAGACCTCCAGCCAGCCAGACCTTCTGTCCTTTATTCAGTAAGGTCCAAGGTCTCCTACTCCTCTCTTCTTGGATCCTCCTCTGCTCTGTCCCAACTTTCACGCCTTCCTCTCATCCACCTGGGCCTGCATTCTGTTGTCTTGCTTCCTGAGAGTGAGATTAAGGGACAAATAAGAGAGATAGATAGGAAGAGAAAGAGATAGAGACAGAAAGAGACGCAGAGAGGGACATTACACCATACCCAGGGTGACAGGCAAGAAAAAAATAAAAACAGTGTCATTTGTTTTCCTTTACCTCTTCAATGTCATATTTAAATGTATGGCCCGTTCAAATCTATCACTTAGACTTAGTCCTGAACTCATCCTTTTCCTAGTTAAGCGTATTAACAACTAAAGCCTGTGAGACTGTCCTTGAAGCACTATTATAGGCTGTGATGTCTCAGTCCAAGGCCATTACTTTGAATATGACTACATCTCCTGCTGGGATCTGGGACTTGGGCCTGTTTCCTGGTGCGCTGGCCAAGGAGGAAATCCCTATTTTAATGGCCAAACAGAGCATTATCACATAGAACCTGGGTGATATGGCCAGATCAGCCGTTATGCACACACGCACATAAGCGCACACATTCACATGCACACTGCACACACATACACATTCACACTGCAAACGCAATGCCAGTTATTTGACAAACAGTGATTTGCATAGATGCAATATTGTCAGTAATCAATATTCTTAAAGGTTGTCACTGAAATTACATTTAAATGGTTCTGCCTTTCTGTAATTTACTTCACATGACTTTTGAGATCTCTCTCTCACTCTCTCTCTCAGTGGCGGCCCCACATTTTTTGGGGTAGGGGGCTTTCCAGCTTTGCATGTTATTTTGGCATTAATACGTGTCACATATCAGTTTGCAAACAATGTAAAAATATATATATATTTATATCATTGAGTTAATAAAGCAAGGCAGCTCCAAACTGCAGGTGTTTCAACCTAGCTCAGTGCTTTCTGTGGTGGTGGGGCAAGCCAGCAAAAAATATGAAGCGTTGCGCTGTGATTGGCTCAGTGTTCTGTCACTCATTGGGACACTACGTCACCGCTAAGTTTAAGGGTAGAGCTAGAAAATTCCAGCCCATTGGGTGCTGCCATAGAGTTACATTAGAAGTGCCCATCAAAGAAGGCTCAAAGTTATTGGCCACAGATAACATGACGTCAAATAACATTATATCTAGAGTAGCTTTGATTGGACTGACTTTCAAAATCTTAGCTAGCAGTCATCGTCATGAATCAAGTTGACAATCTACTGGCAAATCCTTTTTAATCCTTGTCATATGAAGATAAATAATAAAGAAAAATTATAGATTTAACGTATCGGTGCCCACGAAGGACCGCAGCGCCACCTTCCTGTTCAAGTGAGCACAGCGCAACAAGGTGAGTCCAAAAATGTATTATATGCTGCTGCATAAATTATGCAATATGCCAGGGAGATATGTATACTGGAGCTAAGAAAGTAATACTAAGTGTATGTTGTGTAGTAATCTGTTAGAAGCCCATGTGCATCACCCTAATAATTTGTTCTATTTTCACCTCTTAATTTTGCTTACTGTTCAGACTTAGGGGTGCACATGTAGCCTATAACCGTTTTTTGAGAAATGTAATCATCGAATAACGCTTTAGGCTGGAGTAAATGGTATGTGTCAGGCAAACACAGTCCAAGAGAGGGATAGACTTTATGAGGAGGCCGTTAGTAGGGATGGATGGTGTGTTGGGCAGGTTGAGTTGGTGAGGAGCCGAGATGAGAGGGGAGGTTAAGAGGAGATTGATGTGGATGCTTGCACTGTCATCGATTTGTGGCCTCGTAGACGTCTGAGTTGTTTATATCGTAGACGTCTGAGTCATTTATATCAAATAAAGCATCAGTAATGAAATCTTAGTCCGGTGCTAAATGTTAGGATTTCTTTGAGGCTCTAATGCAGTTTGAGTAATGATGTTAGTGCTGGCTCCAAGTCTAATGCCCCCATACGAGGAGAGGAATTCCCTATGTGGAACCCAGGGGTTGAGAGAAGTATCTCATGCAAAACCTCAAAGCGCGTATTATTTGAGACGCAGCATTGATGAAGAAATGAAATATGCTTGTTTCTCTTGTCATGTCCTCTGATCTCCACCATCGCTGTAGTGTTGTAATCTCTTTCTGCCATTCAGAGAAACAAAGACATCTAGCAGGTCAACACAGTCCCGCCAACAGCTTAGGTTGAGGGCTTTGTGTGTTACATTATGCAAAATAAGTCTAGACAAAATATGCAACATACCGTAAGTTCAGACATTCATATATTCTGAAATTCACCATTACAAGAGCCACTTGTTACACAGCACTCAACATAACATCTAATACTGTGTCCTGCATAAGTATAGAGTGGTTATACTGTAGCCGGATTTATGAAATAGCACATGGCATCTGTTGTTATTCCCACTAAGGCATGGAAGCAAAACACTCAGGTTTGAGTGAGAGCCTAATAAAGTCGAGTAAGTGTGCTACGCCTTTCGAACAAGAAAGTGAATGAAAAAAATCTTCACGTTCACGGAGTATTATATTATAAACTTAGGCAATGGATACTTGTGGCAACACTGGCTGATTAAATGCTGACAAACTGATTTGGTAACAGTCAACTCACGCCATGGCTCAAGAGTTTCGGGAAGTAGACTTGTAGTATCATATCGAGGATCACTCTGAAGTCACATGCAATAGTGGTTCAATCAAAACAACTTTTCTGTGGTTTGGGAATCTTGAGCTACTCACTGCCCTGTGGTCGGGTCTCACCACTGACTCCCTGACTCACTGCTTCACAGACATTAGGAGATGATTGTTAGAAGGTAGGCCCCTCCCTTTGCAGTGAACTTCAATAGACCCCTTCAAAACAAGCATCCATAGTATCCATGGTTAAAGAGGGTCAATTAGTGGTCGTTATTTCGCTTTTGCAGGTTATAAGATCTATTTCATTATGAACTAACAAGTCAACCTACCCTGTCTATTATCAGCAGACTGTAATTACTTAACCAAATAACGTTTTACAATTGAACTTTTAAATGTGAAATCAATTGATGTTAGTGAATATGCCGACATTAAAAGGACACAACATTTTTGTGGCCGAAAACCATCAGATTGCCATATGAGTCTTGCTTGGCTAAGGTGAAAAACAAGGAAATGAGCAATAGGATGTGCTTAAATATAGGTTTCTGACTGTCCTTGTATTCCAGTTACACTGTGTTGACTGTCTAAGGTTTACTGGAAAATGTGGGCCAAGGTGCATTCTGCCCTGCTGACTCAATGGGAAAGGCATCAAACACATCAAGGGCATCACACCAGCTCCAATGTGTAGCTTACCCACCAAACAGTGGGTAAATGATCTACGGGCATTACCAAGCATTCTGTATTCATCTCTCTGCTGCCACTTAACCACATCAAGACATCAATGCTTTTACAGTGAAATGCAATGTAATCCAAATTATTCTAAAAAGGAAAATGTTAGTCTCATATACCCTTGGCTGGCTATGCCGTGATTCAATACATTGTTTAGTTAAATCGATTAACATTCTGTGGTGAACCGAACATTTCCTTTTCAAGTTATTTACACAAACATTAGCAGCTCAGAGAGAGTGTGGTATTGAAAGGTGATCTGGGAGGCCAGCTGTATGGTCTCCAGGGCTGGCGTCCCTCTCTCCGAGCCTGTTGGGGATGAGTAGTGTGGATATGCATTACAGAGAACACTCTGGACAATCATTTATCTCATAAATCTACGTGAGCATTAATACCAGCCACACTGCTGAAGTTCACCGGCTCAGCCTTTCTGAGGGGAAACTTTCACTGTGTTTTCTTTACTTCAGTCTCACTTTTATTTGTGTTTGGACTCTTTATGTGAGCATTCAAAGGCCCAGGAGATGTTTCCCCCTGTTTGATTAATGAGGAAGGTCGAATCAGCCAAAGCAAACACGCAAATCAGTTCATTAGTCACAGAGGGATCTGTGTGTGCGCGTGTGTGTGCGCGCGCGCGCGTGTGTGTGTGTACAGTATGACTGTGAACACGTGTGAAGTGGATTAAGTGTGTGTCAGCGTGTTGGCATGTACACTACATGTATAACTTGTATGTATATTTACTTTAGGTGCCACAAATTCAGCCATTAAAAACCTGTTATAAGGAACGGCTTTGCAATACTAGTGTCAGATCAGACCATAATCCAAACCAGACCTCATCCTGTTTTATGAGCGTGACATTAAACTTTGACACATTTACAGAACCAACAAGGACTTTTCCATTGTGAGTGTAAACAACTCCCATCACTCTAGCAGAAACAATAGCATAACCACATGACAGAGATCTGGGACCGATGTGGTTGCCCATGTTACAGATCTGTGTTGTGAAGAAGATGCTTTATGGAAAAATAAATGCTTGAATATAGTTTACGCAGTACAACTAGGGACCATTTAGAGCTGTGTGGATTTACATTGCACCCATTGGGCCTGAGTAGGGTAGCATTTGTAGCTTGTCCTCCAGGTCACAGCATCAGAGGACATTTTTACAAACACCTCTGAAAATCCACAGCAGTCTAAAACAGACCCCAGCTGGATTGGTTTATAGAGTTAACCAGAGCAGGGGCATGAGTTGGCAGGCAGTTAGCAGTATACATCATTCAGGGAAACATATTCTTTATAAAACATTACAATGCCTTGGAAATCTAATTCCCAGTAGCGAGGCCATTTCTCTTTCTAAACAGTTTCAGACTAATTGTTTGTAAGAGGTGAGATGCATATTGTCAAATACGGAAATATTATTGGATTCCAAGTTCCAAGTTAAACAGATTGAACACATATTCCACTCACTCCATCCTCCCAGTGTGGTCATTAACATCTATACATTTCCAGAACACACAGGCTATGTCACCAACTGTATATCATTGGCCAGTATCTTGGAAGCTGACAATCTAAATACAAGGTTACAAATCAGGCAAAATCAATGTCATTCAGTATGACAATGCATGTTTGTTTTCTTTGTTGGAAAAATACATTATTCTGTGGGGGGGGGGGGGGGTTTCAGTGGATTTGTCATCCCAGCAGTTTAACATCGCGAGGATGGTTCTGTTTGACATTTTGCTTGCAATAGATTTTTCTTACAACCACTATACCAAGAAGATAAAACAGCCATTGTGGAACATTTGAAATTGGTTTGTGTTGGCTGCATGAAGCTCCAAATGATGACCATAAGATGCTTTGCAAATCCACTACACTTTTAGACGTTTTTACCATTATTTTCCTCATAACCATAGCCATATGTTTAATGACACTTTCAAGTTGCTCTTCTTTTCTCTTTAGAATATCTAAGAAAAGCCAATAGTGGTTTAGCTGTAAAGCAAAATGTTACACTCCTGTCTTTGTACATTTCCAAGAAACATGGGGGGGTTAGAGGATTTGGCCTAGTCTTGACATTGATATGATAGCACAATTGATTACAACTGTTTGAATATTAAAAGCATGTACTGTATGTTGTAACCACCAAACAATATGGGCTAGGATAATATTACTGTTCCATTTGACAGAGTTTGAGACCAACTAGAATAATAGTTGTAAAAACGTAATGTCAGTTTGATTGTAACCTCGGCACCTAGAACCAAGGCCTTCAAGAGAGATTAGTTTGAGTGGATTTTTTTACTAATAAGCCAAACAGTACGTATCTCATACCAAGGTTTTTTTAATTGCTATTTTTATCAATCTTTAGCTTACAGATATTAGGCTACACTTACAGTTAAAGTAAATCAGTTTCTCATCTAAAATGCTGTGGGACTTCCTCCACGGAAGGTGATGTTGAAAGTCATCCTCTAAGAACATGTTGTGCTATCGTCCTCCCTGAGCAGGAAAGAGAGGCGTCGCTGAGAGCGCATTAGTCTTAATTATCCAAAGTGTTCTTTCTCCAGACTGTATCCCTCCCCATTCACACATACGCACACCAAACGATCCAACTTTTTAATGACTTGGACGCTTAGTCCCGGGAGAGGGGCAACCAGTTAGTAATTTATTCACAAATAGAGGTGAAAAGCATTTCAATTCAAAAGAAATTTGCATTTATAATGACTCATTTATAATTTAGCTCCATGCTTTGTATATAGTGTGTTAAATTATCAGAACATCGCTACAATGTTGTAACTCAATTTGGGTGCCTATGTGGTTAGCACTTCAAGTCTTTATACACTGAACAAAAATATAAACACAACATGAGAAGTGCTGGTCCCATGTTTCATGAGCTGAAATAAAACATCACAGACATTTTCCAAACGCACAAAAAGCTTATTTCGCTCAAAATGTGTGTACAATTTTGTTGACATTTTGTTGACAATTTTGTTGACATCTGTTAGTGAGCATTTATCCTTTGCCAAGATAATCCATCCACCTGACAGATGTGGCATATCAAGAAGCTGATTAACTAGCATGATCATTACACAGATCATTAAACTTTGGAAGTATTGGAGGTAGGCCAAGACAGTAGGCCTATCTAAAGGAAATAGCAATGTATGGCGAACTTGATCAAATTTCACCTTGTGCTGGGGACAATTAAAGGCCACTCTAAAATGTGTGTTTTGTCACACAACTCAGATGTCAGGTTTTGAGGGAGTGTGCAATTGGCATGCTGACTGCAGGCATGTCCACCAGAGCTGTTGCCAGAGAATTGAATGTTAATTTCTCCATTATCTGCCTCCAACGTTGATGTAGAGAACTTGGCAGTACGTCCAACCTGCCTCACAACTGCAGACCACGTGTAACCATGCCAGCCTAGGACCTCCACATCTGTCTTCTTCACCTGCGGGATTGTCTGACACCAGCCACCCAGACAGCAGTTGAAACTCTGGTTTTGCACAACCAAAGAATTTCTGCAGAAACTGTCAGAAACAGTCTCAGTGAAGCTTACCTGCGTGCTCGTCATCCTCACCAGGGTCTTGACCTGATTGCAATTTGGCGTCGTAACCGACTTCAATGGGCAAATGCTTAAGTAGAGACAGTTTTCATGGTGTATATAACATTGGATAAAAGTAGCGACTCAGAGCTACAAAATTGTATATCATACACTGCAGTTGAGGAACAATGGGAAAGTAATTCTGCTTTGAACGTTGATAAACTTATAACCCCACTTTTTAGAAAATGGCCTTTGAATGTTTTTGGTACACCTACTGGAGAGCTCTTCTTTGTCTACACATCGTTCACACCCCTTTGTCTACAGCATCGTTCACACCCTCTTAAGCCTTTTCCCCAACCATCTCTTTAAGGATTCACATGTGAGGCCATGTGCTAAACAGAGTGAGTAAGGTAGTGTAGTTAACAAACAAAGATTTCAAGACTAAAAGGGGTGAAAGTAGTAGCCTACATTAAGGTAAAAATACACTTTATAGGCTATACAGCAAATAAGGGCGTTATTGTTAAGTTCAGAAATTGTAATATTTTTGTGCTTGTGCAGTTTTTTCAGAAACACATAAACACTAAATATCTGCATGCGCCATTTCGATTTATAAACATATAAATACTTCCCGTAATAAATTAGATCTGTCCGTAAAGCTGTGCGCACGTGAACAAGCATTATAATTCTGCCTGAAAAACGCCCATCATTCACCTTCTATGGTAATAATAACAGCCTTATTTGATGTAAACTTTGGAAGTATAGGAGGTAGGCCAAGACAGTAGGCATATCTAAAGGAAATAGCAATGTATGGCGAACTTGATCAAATGTCTTTGGAGATGTTGGCAGAATGTTTTATTTTGCAGTGATATTTGCTATATCTAACAATTTCTGAAAGACAAAACAATTTTTTCTGGACCTTCTTTTTTCTGGACCTGTAAACAGATCGTTTGAATGCAATAATGTTTTGCATTCACTTTTTCCCAAACCTAAATATGCTGCCCTGCACGCGAATTCTGGAACATTGTCTAGTCAGAAAAAAATTACATCTACAGCAGGCCTACTTACAGTGGTAGCCTACACACTTCAATGCAAAAGATCAACTGTCTGTTCACCTGCTCAATTCTTCTGTATGTTATAAACCGCGCTCCCTGTCAGATTCATAGAGCAAAAACTTGACATTTTAATAGCCTATCTAATAGGCCCAACTAAATGAGAGATGCACACGGTAATTTGTTTTGTTTGGCTACTTCGAGAATACGAACTCAACTCTCTCAACATGTCCAGAAAAGGGGAGAAATGTATTCTGCAATGGTTATGATATACAGTGAGCTGCAAAAGTATTTGTCTCTGTACTCTAGCACTTTAGATTTGAAAGGATACAATGCTTATGGGGTTAAAGAGCAGACTGTCAGCTTTAATTTGATGGTGTTTTCATTCATGTTGGATGAATTGTTTAGAAATTACAGCAACTTTTGTACATAGTCCCCCCATTTTCTGGGACCAAAAGTATTGGGACAAATTCACTTATATGTTTATTAAAGGAGTCAAAAGTTGAGTAATGGTCCCATATTCCTAGCATGTAATGATACCCTCAAATTAAAGCTGACAGTCTACCTCAGTCATTGTATCATTTCAAAACAACAAAACAATGTGTCATTGTCAAAACACTTTTGGAGCTCACTGTATGTATTATGTTTATAAATAAATTATTATCTGCATGAGAAATTTGACATTACAGTATTCAGACGTAGCCTAAAAATATCAATGGAAAAGGTGTACCGTCTTTTCTACTGTTAAACTGCGCTTTGGATTAGATCACATAGAAATAAATACATGAAATAGCTTATGTATTTAGTACTGTGACATGGGTCCAATTAAATGAGAAATGGGACAAATGGTACAGTAGCCTATACTAATTTGTTGTAGGTCTATAGGCTATTTCGCGACAAGAGTAGCCTATGAAACCATGTCAGCGCTCCCTGTCCTCGGGCACATAGCTCGATAAGCTACCCCGTTTTTTGGGACAATAAATGTATCCTACTTAAGCTACAACAGCACAATGTAATGAAGAATGTTATTGTTGTTTTGAAGTGAGTACAAAACTCTAGTCTAGGCTGGTAACTGCAGTGAATAGCCTATGTCATTTGAATAAACGCTCAAAGGCCCGGCATTTTGAATGCATATTCATTTAGAAATAACTGCAGCTAGCCTGCCTGATCTGGCAACCATTTGGATCACTTATGGGTCTTTTCTTGTCAGTTTAGCCTACAAGGTCCAGGAACATTAGCAGGCCAGTAATATGGTGTGTTTTGTAAGGATGTATCGTCCAATAGAAACACGCTAAAGCAGGGATTTCTAGTGGCGCGCCTATGAATTATGATAATGCAGAAGTTGGAAGTTGTATCCATAGTTTCCCCGTTTGGCTTCCGCGTTTTAAAAACCTACGAAAACGAGGTGGACAGTGCCAAAACTCAAAACCCTTTTTCCATTCCCAGTCTTCTTTTATTTGTTTTCCAAGTGCTTATGTAAAATGGAGAAAGTGCACTCAGAGTGAAGGAGGAGCGCTCCCATAGGGGATGTTTCATGCTGCTTTAGGTGGAGGTGGTTGATCTCTGAAAATTATAGCTTCCAGGGGACACAGAAAATACCAGCTAATTTCTATCCAAGCCACATGCGGACAAGAGAAAGCCAGCGTAAATGGTCAATTTATAGCTTTTTAATGGCTGTGTTGTATGATTCCGTCGAGGGGGTGGGTTTGGCAGATGATGCTGAGAGATGATGCTGAGGAGAGGGGTATTCAAGTCCGTACTGTGTCTCATGAACAAATAACAGTACAGGACATGTATTCTTCACAATATTAGGCCTACACTACATGTACACAGTAATACATAATCAAGGATGATTTACATCACCCAAAGCCAAATTATTGAATCAATCGGTTGGGGGAAACACTGAGGAATGACACGGACTAGATCATGCGGGATAAATTCTGAGAGTCATTCCAATGTTAATTTCGAAAATCTCAAACCTGAACGTGAAAGTGGCCTCTCTGGCGAGACGTGACTTTAAGAGTCATCTGACAGCATGGGATTGCTATTTGGGTAAGATGTTAGCCTTAGGCCATAGGGCGTTTGAATTTGCCAGACCACATGTGTTTACTAGTCCTATAATGTATGTAGGGAATACCGTATAAAAAAGGGAGTGCCAAGTCCTTGCCATACTGCACACAGGTTTATTTGGTAGACTATAACAGCAGAGCCACAATGATTTTGAACATTTTGGAGGAAGTATTTATGTAGAAAACAAGGAGAAACCCTGATGTAATGTAGACTAACCAGTATTGCCGTAATCCTGCTTCCATTAAATTGTACTATGGAGGCCATAATAATCCCTAATCAACGAATCAACTAGCTTGTACTCTAAAAATGCATTTTCCACATGGATTAAGGAAAAGGTTAAAAGGTTAAACTGGACTCAGATACCCAGACGTCCTACTTCAATGGAATTGCTTCTTAGTTGCTTATAAAAAAAATATTGGCTGGGGGCAGTTGTTTCCAACACGGATGAGCAACAGGATAACTCAAAGGGGTAAAGGTAATGATACTATATGTGCCAGAGACAAAGGAAGTTGGTGGCACCTTAATTAGGGAAAATGGGCTCCTGGTAATGACTGGAGCGGATTTTGTGGAATGGTATCAAATACATCAAACACATGGTTTCCAGGAGCCGATCTCCCCTCAGCAGCCTCCTGTGGCCAGAGATACCACTTCTTAATCCTAGCTTCAGTTGGAAACAGGGAATCTTGTTGTCCACGGCTTGTTTTGAAAAAAGTGTCCCGGCTCCATTTCGGTACAGTGTCCGGCTTCCTTCCTCTCTGTGACCCTAGCGGTCAAGCCAGCATAATGAATTTCTCACTATTGCCCACTGCTCGGCTTGCAAGGCTCGTGTGCTCTATAATGGCGGCTCCTCAAAGTCCTTCTGCTGCAGTTGATTTATTGTGACCTCAGCAAGATATTCTGTCACTCTATTCAGTTTCCCAATAGCAGAGAGCAGATGTTCCGATGCTGAAAATGTGTTTCTGACAGTGACTTATAGCAAGGGGAAATAGAAACGACTCCTACCCAAAGACATCCCCATGATTAGGATCAAAACAAACAGGCAAACTTGCATTCAGCAGCTGCATCCCAGCCTCCTTGCAAAACAGCCATATATCAAAGTCTTCGTGTTAACACGTATCAAAATAATATTTGTTGCCTGCGGTGGATGGCCTATACCCCAAGCCCGTTAGCAGATCTACAATGTGTCTCATAATATTTTAATGATCATATTTTCTCTGAGAATGACTGAGTTTCCAGTGCGATGGGAGAACCTCATTAGCGTCTCCCGAAAGAAAAAACTTTTGAAAGCCTTCATGTGGACTGTAATGGGATGAAACCGTCTCAGTGTTTACTGTTGATACAAGTAGTCTGCAGGTCTTTGTTATTGTTTTCAAGCGAGTCATTTTTTATTTACTAGAGGATACACTTTAATTGAGAAGAGGAACACCCCACTAGGCACACACTGGTTGAATCAACGTCGTTTCCAAGTCATTTCAATGAAATTACGTTGAACCAACATGGAAAAGATGTTGAATTCACGTCTTTGCCCAGTGGTACCGTGCTTTAAGAAAACCACCCACTAAAGGTATGTGGGTAATAATAATTTAAAAAAATGTATACCCCTCTTTTCAATATGAGCAAATATCAGGTTCCACCAATTTGGGTGGAAGATATAGAAGATCCATATAGCGGCACAGTACTGCATAAAGTGTTGCTGAAAGTATATACGGCTGAGAACTCCATACCTAACAACAGTATGAAAACATTCAGAACACAATCATATAGCGGGATGGAACCTGGAAGACTAATGTCTTCCCTAGCACTGCCTGATTTATCTCTGGAATGTATCCATCCTACTGTGCTGAGGATCTCTATTGTAAACACTACTCCATCAATAGGCAGCCCTTCTTCAGCAGACCCACTCTCTGCTATAGATCCCCATTCTCTGCTAGAGACTTTATTGGCAGTATATAAATGTTCTGGCTAAAAGCTTGACAAATCACAGGCAGCCAGTTCAGGTTTGGGCCAGGTTGTGGAGTGGAGCTATAGCCTGCTGTTTGGCTGCAGTAGGCATTGTACATTATAGATCAGAGAGAGCTTTATCTTGCTGTGGATGATGAGGCAGTGGAATGTGATCAGTTGATGCTCAGCGCATTGCATTTCACAATTTGACACAGCTGAGGTTAAACGACTGAAACGTTGAAGGAATTATAGATGCCAAAATATTAGATGCTTTTATCCTTAGTGGTAAAATAGTTTGAATAAGCTCTCTGTCTGCGCTGTGTACGTCATCAAACCGCTTGACTGGAACAGACAAGTCAGGGCCAGCAACACCAAGCCTCCTGATAATGAGGAGAAAATGAGACAGGAGGAAGTCGTGAATGGAAATATCCTTTCCCAATGCCCCCTACCATATTCCCACCTCAACACCAGGCTGAGGCTCTCCACGGAGAAACGGGAAGCTGGAGAGAGAGAAGCAAAGAACCACGTCTCCACGCCAAGGCAGGCAGTAAGAGCTGTCTGGCTATGAGAGGGGCGGCAGTGGACACATTCCCAGTCCCAGAGACCATAGACTGACAGCCCATGTTCAAGACACCCAGGGGAAATTATAGGGTCTGAAGAACGGTCTGAAGAACCTGAGGGCACAACTCGAAAACAAGCATACAGGGGACAAGCATGAAAATACACATTGTGCTCCACAGGGAAGTCATTAGGCAAATCGTCCTCTGGCAGACAGAGTCTGGGAAATATTTAGAGGGGTGACATATCCTTTCTGGAGTAGATAGGCCACAACTCACAGAACTTTAAGGACCTATTGTTTTGTCATTAATCAATACATATTTAGCTTACCCCCTTGAATATCTTGTCATCAGTGATTTAGAATTCCTACTGCCGTTGTGGCGTATAGTCTTTCTTGATTACATCCTTGGGCCTAATTCTCAGATGCAAGCTTTTGCTTCTTTCTCAAATACATGTTTGGCTATCAAAAATACATGCTTGGGTAGTGATGCTTTCTCAAATACATGTTTTTATGAACATGCAACTTGAAATACCTATGTGGGGTAGACTGGTTGTCTGAGGCTTTTCTTCTTACAGTTCAATCAACAACAATGTGTTGCATTATATACAGTAATAATGAATGAGTCTGTAGAGAAACTTCAGAACTACTTGGCCAATAAAATAAATAAAAGTTTGCAGAAATGTTACATCATATGCAAAAACAGCTTATTTCTCTCAAATGTTGGGCACACATTTGTTTACATCTTTGTTAGTGAGCATTTATCCTTGCCAAGATAATCCATCCACCTGACAGGTGTGGCATACCAAGAAGCTGATTAAACAGGATGATCATTACACAGAAGCACCTTGTGATGGGGACAATAAAAGGCCACTCTAAAATGTGCAGTTTTGTCACATAACACAAAGCCACAGATGTCTCAAATTCTGAGGATTATTTCTGTCTGTAATAAATCCCTCTTGTGGGGAAAAACTCATTCTGATTAGCTGGGTCTGGCTCCCCAGTGGGTGGGCATATGCCCCCCCAGGCTCACCCATGGCTGCGCCCCTGCACAGTCATGTGAAATCCATAGATTAGGGCCTAATGAATGTATTTCAATTGACTGATTTCCTTAAATGAACTGTAACTCAGAAAAATCTTTGAAATTGTTGCATGTTGTGTTTATATTTTTGTTCAGTATATATTTACCTTCCCCCTGGCTAATTTGGGCATTATTCCTCTCTTTTCCACCACTGTATGCAAGAACATGGCAGAGGAGGTTTCCAAATTCTTGTTAGCGTACCATTTTCTTCAATTGCAAACCGCAGATATTTCCATTTTGCAAGGAGGTCGCCTCTTTTAGCTTGAATTTACAGTAATCCATATACCAGTTTGATCTTAAAATTAGATACTTGTGTGTTGGCGCTCGGGTATTTTGTTACAGATTTGTATTGGAGAACCTAGGATTTGTCACGTTTTATTTCCTAATTTAAATTGTTAGCGATTGTGTGTGCATTAACATGAAAGTGTAGTGATTCACTGTGAAGAAGTGTCATTATAGGCTCCAAGAGAGGCAGTCAAATGAAGGAGACTATGGTTGAGTGGGCTTTATGTAATTGAAGACACACATTTCAGTTGCATTCTTGTGGCTGAGACAGGGCTTGTTTTCAAGAGTTTTCTCTCCCTTTTTGTCCAGCTGCATGACAGAACTGAATTAGTATCCAAAATAAGATTAACCATCTTCTATTCTCACCCACGAGCCCCCTTAAGATATTCTTTACCATATCAGCCCTGTGGAATGTCTAAAACAGTAACAAGATGCTGAGAAATAGTTTTGAAGTTCCTTGGAGAGTCCTTTTTTGTGTTTTCACTGAAACATGTTTTTGATTTGAGTTACAACCATCAAAGGTTGTTTCAAAAGTTAACATTAACAAACATACGTAAAAGGACTCAAGTGTCCAACTTACACAGTTATTATGCATGGGCCTATTTCTGTTGAGAGTTTTTGTTCAGTGTGTGTCCACATTTGCCTTTACTTGTCACTGGTCTATCAGTAATCTTATTTTTGATGATAGATTCTTTTTTAATGTTGTTAGAGAAATGATTGCTGCTCACCCAAGGGGCCCCGTTAACCAGAGGGTAACAATCCCTTTTGACTAGACACTATTTATGAGACACCAAAGAGTGAGGCTGGGAGTTCATGTGCCTCACTTGTGTTATTAAAGAGATATGAAAGACATTTGTCTTAATCTACTGAATTTATGTTCAAATCGAGTCAAAGAACAATATGTGTCGGCTACTTTGTGCAATGTGAAAGGTAGAGTGCAATGACAGAGGCGCATGAGGGGGTATACAGAGCACAAAGTCAGTGAAATGTCTTTCAGAAAACAAACATGTATTCCAAAATGCCACCCACGACCCAGACAGTCAACACGGAACCAAAGTAAAGCTTTGTCAACACACTGTACTTCAACACTTGTTATAATGTTTGTGCAAAATGAATATATAGCACATACAGTAACAAGCCTAAGCCATATTATCTGGGACCATGATTACTAAGTTTAGATAGCTGGCTGCTTAACTAGTTTACCAATCTAAAAAATGTTAGCTGATATGGACTAATTGAGTTACTCTCAGTGACTGACATAACAAGAGAAAAAACTGCTGATGCACAAACAAATGTCAAATTGCACCTTGTGTATTCTACTATTCCAACTTGCAATAGTAAGTTGAGACCCGACTGAGTTTCTACAATATATATTTAGTTTTTGTTTTGTGAAATTAATCCTAGGGCCTCCAAAAGTTGCCCATTCCTGCCTTAAATTGCGAGACCTCTCTACTCTGATACTCAACTACTCTGATACTCAACCTCTCTACTCAACTACACTAGGACTCTGATGGTATGTGCAATGAACTCATAATACTTTTTCAGAATCAGTGTAGATTTATCAGTGGCAGCCCAGACTCATTGTGTCCATGGCAAGGTTAATGACACTGAGGGTTACGGTATGATATATCTATTCAGTAAAACCTGGGATTAGGCCTTTGGATATGGCCTTATCCAACGCAGTGACTGGCTGTTCTTAATGTGATACAATCCCAGTCTTGGGGCATGACAAGGCAAGGCCACGTGGAGAATTTAGAACCCATAGGATCATATTATAACATTGCTTGGAGCATATTCCAAAAATGCCTAGAAAGAATTTCAAGAATGAGTTTGGTAAACAACTCATAAATCAACCTATGAGTGTTACCAAATAAAAAGCGTATGTAAAATAGTACAATACAATATTGGTCCTGATGGTGATTGAATGGAGAACATTACGTCATTGATGCAACGGGCCGAACAGCACTTCAGCTTCATGTAAGAAGCGGCTTCTAAATTGACTATAGGTTTTAGTCTCAGATAAAATTACTATTTGCCCATGAACTGTAAACACAGCGTGACCCCCATGGCAGTATTTAAGATATTATCTTTGTGCTCTTTAGTTTCACTGCAAGAGACATATACTGCGTTTGCACTCTGGCTACTGTACATGTTTTATTGCTAGTGACCTAGTATTTAAATATACAGGCAGGAACTATCTTTCGGAGTAATAGCAGTGTTTTAGTGAGCAGCCGTAAAGTGTGGAGTGAGCTACCGTTATCACAGAGAGGCCCCAAACTAACCGTCAGGATAAAATAGGACTTTTATTTTCTTCATTTTATTTTACTTTTATAGAGTCAAAAAATCTTAAGTTATGAGTGTAAACATATTCGGCAACATGTAAATTGGCCGGAATAATTATGTCATGTGTAAGGGCTGTTGTCCTCCTCCTCCGACGAGGAGAGGAGAGAAGGATCAGTGGACCAATACGCAGCAGTAGGGAAATAAGCCATCTCTTTATTTGAATACGACGGCAGCACCGGGACAGCACCGGGACAAGGGGCAGCACCGGGACAAGGGGCAGCACCGGGACAAGGGGCAGCACCGGGACAAGGGGCAGCACCGGGACAAGGGGCAGCACCGGGACAAGGGGCAGCACCAAGATAAGGGGCAGCACCGGGATAAGGGCCAGCACCGGGATAAGGGCCAGCACCGGGAATAGGGGCAGCACCGGGAATAGGGGCAGCACCGGGACAAGGGGCAGCACCGGGACAAGGGGCGGCAGGTCCCGGCTGAGAGACTCTGGCAGATCCCGGCTGAGGGACTCTGGCAGGTCCCGGCTGAGGGGCTCTGGCAGGTCCCGGCTGAGGGGCTCTGGCAGGTCCCGGCTGAGGGGCTCTGGCAGGTCCCGGCTGAGGGGCTCTGGCAGGTCCCGGCTGAGGGGCTCTGGCAGGTCCCGGCTGAGGGGCTCTGGCAGGTCCCGGCTGAGGGGCTCTGGCAGGTCCCGGCTGAGGGGCTCTGGCAGGTCCCGGCTGGACGGCTCTGGCAGGTCCCGGCTGGACGGCTCTGGCAGGTCCCGGCTGGACGGCTCTGGCAGGTCCCGGCTGGACGGCTCTGGCAGGTCATGGCAGGACGGCTCTGGCTGGTCATGGCAGGACGGCTCTGGCTGGTCATGGCAGGACGGCTCTGGCTGGTCATGGCAGGACGGCTCTGGCTGGTCATGGCAGGACGGCTCTGGCTGGTCATGGCAGGACGGCTCTGGCTGGTCATGGCAGGACGGCTCTGGCTGGTCATGGCAGGACGGCTCTGGCTGGTCATGGCAGGACGGCTCTGGCTGGTCATGGCAGGACGGCTCTGTAGGGAGGAGAAGGAGAGACAGCCTGGTGCGTGGTATAGGCACTGGCTGCGCTGGAGAGGAGGAAACAGCTGGAGAGAGAACCCGGAGAGACAGCCTGGTACGGGGGGCTGCCACCGGAGGACTGGTACATGGAGGTGGCACCGGGTATACCGGACCGTGAAGGAGGACACGTGCTCTTGAGCACCGAGCCTGCCCAACCTTACCAGGTTGAATGGTGCCCGTAGCCCTGCCAGTGCGGCGAGGTGGAATAGCCCGCACTGGGCTATACTGGCAAACCGGGGACACCATTCGTAAGGCTGGTGCCATGTATGCCGGCCCGAGGAGACGCACTGGTGGCCAGATGCGTTGGGCCGGCTTCATGACATCCAGCTCGATGCCCAACTTAGCCCTCCCAGTGCGGCAAGGTGGAATAGCCCGCACTGGGCTAAGCACGCGTACTGGGGACACCGTGCGCTTTACCGCATAACACGGTGTCTTACCAGTACGACGCCCTCTCACTCCATGGTAAGCACGGGGAGTTGGCTCAGGTATCCTACCCGGCTTTGCCACACTCCTCGTGTGCCCCCCCCCAAGAAATTTTTGGGTCTGACTCACGGGCTCCCAACCGCGTCGCCGCGCTGCCTCCTCATACCAGCGCCTATCTGCCTTCGCTGCTTCCAACTCCGCCTTGGGACGGCGATATTCCCCTGGCTGAGCCCAGGGTCCTTTACCGTCCAGGATCTCCTCCCAAGTCCAGAAGTCCTGGTTGCTCTGTTGAGCTTTCCCTTGCCGCTTGGTCCTAGTTTGGTGGGTGATTCTGTAAGGGCTGTTGTCCTCCTCCTCCTCGGACGAGGAGAGGAGAGAAGGATCAGTGGACCAATACGCAGCAGTAGGGAAATAAGCCATCTCTTTATTTGAATACGACGGCAAAAGCGAAAACAAAACACTTACAAAATTACAAAATAAGAAAACGACGTAGACGAAAACCTGAACATGAACTTACATAACTAAACGTAGAACTCACGGACAGGAACAGACTACATCAAACGAACGAACAGCCAAACAGTCCCGTATGGTACAGACATAGACGAAACAGGAGACAATCACCCACAAACAAACAGTGAGAACACCCTACCTAAATATGACTCTCAATTAGAGGAAAACGCAAAACACCTGCCTCTAATTAAGAGCCATACCAGGCAACCCAAAACCAACATAGAAACAGAAAACATAGACTGCCCACCCAAAACTCACGCCCTGACCATCATACACATACAAAAACAAAAGAAAACAGGTCAGGAACGTGACATCATGACCTTAGAACTGGGGTGTAATCATTACGCAGATCGTTGTAAAATGTTTAGTCTGTTGCAAAACATTTAGCAACTATATGAGTTGACGTCAAGCAGAAAACGCAAACAAGAATTTCTATTGGACAAATTTAGGTAGCCCCTCCCTGTTTTGTTCTGTTTGCTTCAGTTTGGTTCTTAAACGGTAAACGGTTTCCGTAATGAATACACTCATTTTCTGCATGGTCTCTGTTGGCTGTAGGTCGGACGTACTGTACTGTATATATAGGTATACTATAGGTATACTATATATATATATATATATATAGCTACCTATACTGTAGGTAGCTGCCAAAATAAAGGAAACACTCGAGTAAATGAGGGATGAAAAGTATGTTGAAAGCAGATGCTTCCAAAAAAGTTCCTGAATTAATTATGCAATTAACATCCCATTATGCTACCTTGGCTAGAAGAAGAGATCTCAGTGACCTTGAAAAAGGGGTCACAACGGAGCATAGGAAATTTAAAGGGTGTGTGTGTGTGTGTGTGTATCAGTCACCAGATTCCAACCCAATTGAACACTTATGGGAGATTCTGAAGCAGTGCCTGAGACTGCTTTTCCCACCACCATCAACAAAACACGAAATTATAAAATTTATTTTGGAAGAATGGTGTCACATCCCTCCAACAGAGTTGCAGACGCCTGTAAAATTTATGCCAAGATGCATTGAAGCGGTTCTGGTGGCTTGTGGTGGCCCAACGACCTATTAAGACATTTTATGTTGGTGTTTCCTTTATTTTGTCAGTATTACCTGTATCATTTTCATAAACTGAGTGGTTTGAACCCAGAATGCTGATTGGCTGACAGCCGTGGTATATCAGACCGTACTGTATACCAGTGGTATGACAAAACATGTATTTTCACTCTTCTAATTATCTTAGAAACAAGTTTATAATAGCAATAAGGACCCTCAGGGGTTTGTGGTATATGGCCAATATATGCCTGCCCATACCATAACCCCACCACCACCATGGGGTACTCTGTTTACAACATTGACATCAACTAACCGCTAGCCCACACGACGCCATATACGCTGTCTGCCATCTGCCCGGTACAGTTGAAACCGGGATTAATCTGTGAAGAGCACACTTCTCCAGCATGCCAGTGGCCATCGAAGGTGAGAATTTGCCCACTTAAGTCGGACGACGAGTACACAGTTGGGCTGGCGTGGTTACACGTGGTCTGCGGTTGTGAGGCTTGTCGGACGTACAACCAAATTCTCTAAAATGACGTTGGAGGCGGCTTATGGTAGAGATATTAACATTCAATTCTCTGGCAACAGCTCAGGTGGACATTCCTGCAGTCAGCATGCCAATTCCACGCTCCCTAAAAACTTGAGACATCTGTGGTATTGTGTTGTGTGACGAAACTGCACATTTAAGAGTGGCCTTTTATTGTCCCCAGCATAAGGTGCACCTGTGTAATGATCTTGCTGTTTAATCAACTTCTTGATATGCCACACCTGCCAGGTGGATGGATTATCTTGGCAAAGGAGGAATGCTCAATAACAGGGATGTAAACAAATTTGGGACAAAAATTTGAGAGAAAAAGCTTTTTGTGCATATGGAACATTTCTGGGATCTTTTTTATTTCAATCAAATTTCAATCACATTTATTTATGAAGCCCTTCTTACATCAGCTGATGTCACAAAGTGCTGTACAGAAAACCAGCCTAAAACCACAAACAGCAAGCAATGCAGGTGTAGAAGCACGATGGCTAGGAAAAACTCCCTAGAAAAGTCAGAACCTAGGAAGAAACCTAGAGAGGAACCAGGCTATGAGGGATGGCCAGTCCTCTTCTGGCTGTGCTGGGTGGAGATTATAACAGAACATGGCCAAGATGTTCAAATGTTCATAGATGACCAGCAGGGTCAAATAATAATGATCACAGTGGTTGTCGAGGGTGCAACAGGTCAGCACCTCAGGAGTAAATGTCAGTTGGCTTTTCATAGCCGATCATTCAGAGTATCTTTACCGCTCCTGCTGTCTCTCGAGAGAGTTTAAAACAGCAGGTCTGGGACAGGCAGCACGTCCAGTGAACAGGTCAGGGTTCCTTAGCCGCAGGCAGAACAGTTGAAACTGGAGCAGCAGCACGTCCAGGTGAACTGGGGACAGCAAGGAGTCATCAGGCCAGGTAGTCCTGAGGCATGGTCCTAAAGAAAGAGGGAGAATTAGAGAGAGCATACTTCAATTCACACAGGACACCGGATAAGACAGGATAAATACCCCAGATATAACAGACTGACCCTAGCACCCAGACACACAAACTACTGCAGCATAAATACTGGAGGCTGAGACAGGAGGAGTCGGGACACACTGACACAAACAGGCAGGATATAACCCCACCCACTTTGCCAAAGCACAACCCCCACACCACTAGAGGGATATCTTCAACCACCAACTTACCATCCTGAGACAAGGCCGAGTATAGCCCACAAAGATCTCCGCCACAGCACAACCCAAGGGGGGGCACCAACCCGGACAGGAAGATCACGTCAGTGACTCAACCCACTCAAGTGACACACCCCTCCTTGGGACGGCATGGAAGAGCACCAGTAAGCCAGTGACTCAGCCCCTGTAATAGGGTTAGAAGCAGAGAATCCCAGTGGAGAGAGGGGAACCAGCCAGGCAGAGACAGCAAGGGTGGTTGGTTGCTCCAGTGCCTTTCCGTTCCCCTTCACACTCCTGGGCCAGACTACACTCAATCATAGGACCTACTGAAGAGATGAGTCTTCAATAAAAATGTAAAGGTTGAGACAGAGTCTGCGTCTCTCACATGGATGAGCAGACCATTCCATAAAAATGGAGCTATATAGGAGAAAGCCCTGCCTCCAGCTGTTTGCTTAGAAATTCTAGGGACAATTATGAGGCCTGCGTCTTGTGACCATAGCGTATGTGTAGGTATGTACGGCAGGACCAAATTGGAAAGATAGGTAGGAGCAAGCCCATGCAATGCTTTGTAGGTTAGCAGTTAAACCTTGAAATCAACCCTTGTCTTAGCAAGAAGCCAGTGTAGAGAGGCTAGCACTGGAGTAATATGATCAAATGTTTTGGTTCTAGTCAAGATTCTAGCTTAGCACTAACTGAAGTTTATTTAGTGCTTTATCCGGGTAGCCGGAAAGTAGAGCATTGCAGTAGTCTAACCTAGAATGGACAAAGCATGGATACATTTTTCTGGATCATGAAACATGGGACTAACATTTTACATGTTGCATTTATATTTTTGTTCCGTTGAATTACCAAAGCCTCAATCACACGACAACATAATTGCACAAAATGGCATGCAGCATCATCTGGATATGTGTGCAATAAAGTTACAACATTGACTTTCTGCTACAATTTCTGTGAAGCTGTCTACTCATACAGTTTGATGCACCACACAGGACGCACTGCAACTGCCTCTGCAATGCAATGCTGCAATGCAAATACAGCGTTCCATTCTAAATGAATCTAATTCTGGGTACCAAAACGCAATGACGCTAATGGTGTGATCAAGGCGTAAGTGTTACACATGATTTAGATAGTTTCAAAAATGTGTATATTGAGAGGTACTTACTTGTAATTATAGTGTACCTACAAAGTACATTGCCCATTATGATTTTCTAATCGTCAGCTTCTGAAAGTGCCATCGATGTGAAAAATAAACACATTAGTACACCACAGAATACAAGTAATTTCTGCATAAGTACAATGCAATTGCTAGGTGTTACACAGGATTTAGCTAGTTAAAATTAAGTATATCTTGAGGGGTACTTACTTGGAATTATAATGTACCTAAAAAGTATGTCAAGATTAGACAAAACTAGAGCCTGCAGAACTTGCTTTTTGGAGTGTGGTGTCAAAAAAGCAGTGCATCTCTTTATTACGGACAGACCTTTCCCCATCTTTACAACGATTGAATCTATATGTTTTGACCATGACAGTTTACAATCTAAGGTAACGCCAAGTAATTTCGTTTCCTCAACTTGTTCAACAGCCACACCATTCATTACCAGGTTCATCTGAGGTCTAGAACTTAAGGAATTATTTGAACCAAATACAATGCTCTTAGTTTTAGAGATGTTCAGGCCCAGTTTATCACTGGCCACCCATTCCAAAATAGACTGCAACTCTTTGTTAAGGGTTTCAGTGACATCATTAGCTGTGGTAGCTGATGCGTATACGGTTGAATCATCAGCATACATGGACACACATGCTCTGTTTATTGTCAGTGGCAGGTCATTGGTAAAAATAAAAAAAGAGGGCCTGGAGAGCTGCCCTGCGGTACACCACACTTTACATGTTTGACATTAGAGAAGCTTCCATTAAAGAAAATCTCTTGAGTTCTATTAGATAGATAGCGCTGAATCCACGATATGGCAGGTTGAAAAGGTTGAAAAACCATAACACATACGTTTTTTCAACAACAGGTTATGGTCAATAATATCAAAGGCTGCACTGAAATCTAACAGTACCGCTCCCACAAACTTCTTATTATCAATTTCTTTCAACCAATCATCAGTCATTTGTGTCAGTGCAGTACATGTTGAGTGCCCTTCTCTATAAGCTGCTGAAAATCTGTTGTTGATTTGTTTACAGAGAAATAGCATTGTACTTGGTCAAACACCAACAGTTTGGTAAGAGCTGGCAGCAAGCTTTTAGGTCTGCTGTTAGAACCAGTAAAGGCCGCTTTACCACTCTTGGGTAGCAGATTTCCTTTGGCTTCCCTCCAGGCCTGAGGACAAAGACTTTCCTCTAGGCTCAGATAAAAAATATGACAGATAGGAGTGGCTATACTGTCAGCTACCATCCTCAGTAGCTTTCCATCTACAGTTGTCAATGCCAGGAGGTTTGTCATTATAGATCGATAAAATCCACCTCTCCCACACTAACTTTACAAAATTCAAACTTGCAATGCTTTTCTTTCATTATTTGTATTTAAAATAAATAAAACATTTATGCATGAATATAATTGCTATCTGTTCATTGTTGGCATTTCCTGCCTAAGTTTTCCCACTTTGCCAATGAAGTAATCATTAAAATAATTGGCAGCATCAAATGGTTTGGTGATGAATAAGCCATCTGATTCGATGAAAGATGGAGTTGAATTTGTCTTTCTGACCATAATTTCATTTAAAGTACTCCAAAGTTTTTTCCATCATTCTTTATATCATTGATCTTGGCTTCATAATATGGTTTCTTCTTCTTTTTGTTGAGTTAGTCACATAATTTCTCAATTTGTTATAAGTCAGCCAGTCAGATGTGCAGCCACTTATTAGCCACTCCTTTTGCCCCATCTCTTTCAACCATACAGTTTTTCAATTCCTCATCAATGCATGGAGCCTTAACAGTCAGTTTCTTAACAGGTGCATGTTTATCAATAACTGGAAGAAGCAATTTCATAAATTCATCAAGTGCAGCGTCTGGATGCTCCTTACTAATCACATCAGACCAACAAATATTTTATACATCATCCACATAAGAGTCACAGCAAAATCTTTTGTGTGATCTCTTATACAATATTTTAGGCCCAGCTGTTGGAACTTTTGCTTTCCTCGATATAGCCACTATAAATATAAGGAATTTGAAATGATTTATACTTTAACTTTTGATAGTTAAGTATATTTAAAATTAAATACTTGTAGACTTTTACTCAAGTAGTATTTTACTGGGTGACTTTCACTTTTCATTTTCTATTAAAGTGTCTTTACAGTTACTCAAGTGTGACAATTGGGTACTTTTTCCACCACTGGATATCGGTACACTATAATTACAAGTAAGTACCTCTCAAGATACACTTAATTTTAACTAGCCAAATCCTATGTAACACCTAGTAATTACATTGTACTGATGCAGATATTACTCTGGTGTACTAGTGCATGTATTCTCTCACTTGGATCACACTTACAGAAGCTTTAAAATTAGGTAATGTACTGTAATGTACTGTACTGTATCAAAATCAAATCAAATCAAATTGTATTTTTCACATGCGCCGAATACAACAACCTTACCGTGAAATGTTTGGGGGAGTCAATGTAAATAGGCCGGGTGCCATTTGATTAATTGTTCAGCAGTCTTATAGCTTTGGGGTAAAAGCTGTTAAGGAGCCTTTTGGACCTAGACTTGACGTTCCGGTACCCCTTGCCGTGCGGTAGCACAGAGAACAGTCTATGACTTGGGTGACTGGAGTCATTGACAATTGTTTGGGCCTTCCTCTGACACAACCTGGTATACAGGTCCTGGATGGCAGGAAGCTTGGCCCCAGTAATGTATTGGGCCATACGAACTACCCTCTGTAGGCCTGGGTCCAGGATGTCCCTGGACCCTGCACCTCTCCTCCGGGCCATAACCCTCCCAGTCAACCAGGTACTGGAACCCCCTGCCCCGAGGTCGAACCGTCAGGAGACGCATCACCGTGTATGCCGGTTGGCCGTCGATGAGACGGGGGAGAGGTGGAGCCTGGAAACAGGAGACAAAGGGCTGAGACATGGGCTTAACTCTGGACACATGAAAGGTAGGATGTATATGAAGGGTACAGGGAAACAGTCCTGGTTGGCTCGCTCCGAATGGCCGTTGGACTTGGGGTGGAACCCGGAGGGCAGGCTGGCCGATGACCCAACGTGCGGAAATTCACCGCATAATCTGCAACACTGCGAGATTCCTGCCAAAGCTTTAGTAGCTTCCGGGCAGCCTCTCTCCTGTACAATGGGGCAACGAAAAAAAACTTATTGACCTCCACCACAAACTCCTCCAGACTGAAGCATACGGCTGTTGTTCCCATACTGCCGTAGCCCAGGCGAGAGCCCTCCCGGACATCAGCATGATGAGGTACGCCATCTTAGAGCGGTCCGAGGGGAAGGAGGAGGGCTGAAGCTCGATGATGAGGGCACACTGAGCGAGAAACGCCTGACAAGTGCCCGGCTCTCCATCGAAGAGTTCCGGGGAAGGTAAGTGGGGTTCCGGAGTCGCCTTTTCAATGTTGACATTGAGACTGTTTTTTTGCAGGTACTATTTAATGAAGCTGCCAGTTGAGGACTTGTGAGGTGTCTGTTTCTCAAACTAGACACTTTAAAGTACTTGTCCTCTTGCTCAGTTGTGCACCGGGGCCTCCCACTCATCTTTCTATTCTGGATAGAGCCAGTTTGCACTGTTCTGTGAAGGGAGTAGTACACAGCATTGTACAAGATCTTCAGTTTCTGGCCATTTTGAGCCTGTAAATCGAACCCACAAATGCCAATGCTCCAGATACACAACTAGTCTGAAGGCCAGTTTTATTGCTTCTTTAATCAGAACAACAGTTTTCAGCTGTACTAACATAATTGCAAAATGGTTTTCTAATGATCAAATAGCCTTTTAAAATGCTAAACTTGGATTAGGTAACACAACGTGCCATTGGAACACAGGAGTGATGGTTGCTTATAATGGTCCTCTGTAGATATTCCATTAAAAATCAGCCATTTCCAGCTACAATAGTCATTTACAACATTAACAATGTCTACATTGTTTTTCTGATCAATTTGATGTTATTTTAATGGACAAAAAAATAGCTTTTCTTTCAAAAACAAGGACATTTCTAAGTGACCCCAAACTTTTGAACGGTAGTGTAAGTATTCAGAACCTTTACTCAGTACTTTGTTAACGTACCTTTGGCAGCGATTACAGCCTTGAGTCTTATTGGGTATGATGCTGCAAACCTGGCACACCTGTATTTGGGGAGTCCCCCCCCCCCATTCTTCTCTCTGCAGATTCTCTCAAGCGCTGTCAGGTTGGATGGGGAGCATTGCTGCACAACTATTCCGTCTGGCCTGATTGGTGAAGTGTTATGCCTTCCTGTAAGGACAGCGTACATGAAGGTATAACATTTGCACATTGTTATGTTAGAAGCACACTGCTTCTGCAACATTATGTGAAGTATGGTGTATTCTACATGGAACTGTTACACTTGAAAGTTATCAAAACACGTTGTTGACAATATATACACAAGTTCAGCTAATGCACTCTTATTACTCAGTAGGCTACTGACCAATGCAAAGCTTCCTCCTTCCTAACTCACGTGGCCAAGAGGAAGGAAACCACTCAGGAATTTCACCTTGAGGTCAAGGGTGACTTCAAAAACAATTAGAGTTTAATGGCAACGACAGGAGAAAATTGAGGATGGATCAACAACATTGTAGTTACTCCACAATACTAGCTTAATTGACAGTGTGAAAAAAGGAAGCCTGTACAGAATAACAATAGTCCAACACTTGCATCCCGTTTGCAACAAGGCACTAAAGTAATACTGCAAAAAATGTGGCAAAGCAATTACCTTTTTGTCCTGAATACAAAGTGTTATGTTGGAAACAAATCCAATACAACACATTACTGAGTACCACTCTTTATATTTTCAATGATAGTGGTGGCTGCATCATGTTATGGATATGCTTGTAATCATTTAGGACTGGGGAGTTTTTCAGGAGAAAAAAAAATACGGAATGGAGCTAACCACAAGCAGAAACCTATAGGAAAACCTGGTTCAGTTTGCTTTCCACCAGACACTGGGAGATTAATTTACCTGTCAGCAGGACAATAACTTAAAATAGAAGGCAAAATCTACACTGGAGATGCTGGAGTTGCTTACCATGAAGACAGTGAATGTTACCCAAGTGGCCGAGTTTTGACATAAATCTACTTGAAAATCTATTGCATGACCTGAAAATGATCAACAACCAATTTGACAGAGCTAGAAGAATTTTGAAAAGAATAATGGGCAAATGAAGCACAATCCAGGTGTGGAAAGACTCACAGATGTAATGGCTGCCAAAGGTGCTTCTACAAAGTATTGACTCAGGTGTGAAGACTGATGTACACTAAATTAGACATTTATTTTTCAATAAATTTGCTAGAAATGTTTACACGTTTTCATTTTGACATTAGGGGGTATTGTGTGTAGATGGGTGAGAATTTCTTTTTATCCATTAATGTCAGGCTGTAACAACAAAATGTGGAATAAGTCAAGGAGTATGAATACTTTCTGAAGGCACTGTAAAAAAAAGTATATATTCTTCGCTCAAGCTGGGGGATGTTTTTGCAATGACCACATGTAGCTAAACCTGTTGGAATATTAGAAGTTCTGGGATTTGTCCCCTGGGATAGATCTAACACCAGACATGTTTTATTTTACTAGGCAAATCAGTTAAGAACAAATTCTTATTTTCAATGACGGCCTAGGAACAGTGGATTAACTGCCTTGTTCAGGGGGCAGAACGAAATAAATTGACTTTGTCACCTCGGGGATTCGATCTTGCAACCTTTCGGTTACTAGTCCAACGCACTAACCACTAGGCTACCTGCCGCCCCATAAGGAGAGACAAGAGACGAGACAAAACTAGCCAGTTATAGAATATTGTGACGTAGGACAGCTGAACTGACCCAAAGCAAGGCATTAAAATTGCAGTTGATACCATCACCACAATAACATGTTTTTACATGAAATTAAACTTTGAAACTACAATACATGGCCAAAAGTATGTGGTCACCTGCTTGTCGAACATCTCATTCCAAAATCATGGGTATTAATATGGAGTTGGTCTCCCCTTGGCTAAAATAACAGCCTACACTCTTCTGGGAAGGCTTTCCACACTTGCTTCCATTCAGCCACCAGAGCATTAGTGAGGTCGGCCACTGGTATTGGGCGATTAGGCCTGGCTCACAGTTGGCGTTCCAATTCATCCGAAAGGTGTTTAATGGGGTTTAAGGTCAGGGCTCTGTGCAGGCCAGTCAAGTTCTTCCACACGGATCTCGACAAACAATTTCTGTATGGACCTTGCTTTGTGCACGGGGGCATTGTCATGCTGAAACAGGTAAGGGCCTTCTGCAAACTGTTGCCACAAAGTTGGAAGCACAGAATCGTCTAGAATGTCATTGTATAACGTAAAGTTAATATTTACCTTCACTAGAACTAAGGGGTCTAGCCCGAACCATGAAAAACAGCCCCAGACCATTATTCCTCCTCCACCAAACTTTACAGGTGGCACTATGCATTTGGGCTGGTAGCGTTCTCCTGGCATCCGCCAAACCCAGACTCGTCCGTTGAACTGCCTGATGGTGAAGCGTGATTCATCACTCCACATTTCCACTGCTCCAGAGTCCAATGGCGACGAGCTTTACACCACTCCAGCCGATGCTTGGCATTGCGTATGGTGATCAAAGGCTTGTGTGCAGCTGCTCAGCCATGGAAACCCATTTCATGAAGCTCCAGACGAACAGTTCTTGTGCTGATGTTGCTTCCAGAGGCAGTTAGGAACTCGGTAGTGAGTGTTGCAACCGAGGACATACAATTTTTAAAAGCTATGTGCTTCAGCACTCGGCGGTCCCGTTTTGTGAACTTGTGTGGCCTACCACTACGCGGCTGAGCCATTGTTGCTCCTTGACATTCCCACTTCACAATAACAGCACTTATAGTTGAATGGCACAGCTCTAGCACTGCAAGAAATTTGACAAACTGACTTGTTGGAAAGGTGGCATCCTATGACGGTGCGACGTTGAAAGTCACTGAGCTCTTCAGTACGGGCCATTCTACTGCCAATATTTGTCTATGGAGATTGCATGGATGTGTGCTCGATTTGATACACCTGTCAGCAACAGGTGTGGCTGAAATAGCCGAATTCACTGATACTTTAGGCCATGTAGCTGACCACCTTGTGATGGCGAATAAGTCAGGAGGGGAGAAGTCCTTAACTTCAAAACATTGTTCTCTCCATAACAAAGCTAGCGTAGCTTACCTCGCTGTACTCACCAATGCCCTTATTTGTTGTGACCGAATGGCAAAGACACACCCAAGAAACACCCACAGCAAACCACACCCCCAAGACAACTTTTGTTTGGCTTCAGTCATGGCCGCTAACATTAACTTAATGTCCAAGCTTCAAAACAAGGCTTAATCAGGAAGTTCAGTCGCTCTTTAAAGAGAGACTGCCCCTAAAAATATATATTCTCATTTTGAAAATGGCCTACGTGGCATCTTTAGAAACATTTATTTTCGTGTCAAAATTGACTGCAAAGTGTAAATAGGATCATTTGGGTCATAAAGTCCAAAAGGAGATTTGCAAGATGACAGGAAAAAAATGATGTCACGGAATGATGGGTACCATAACAGTTTCCTATAGGTTGGGTTTATTTTATTTCTGCCCACATGCCCACAGCACCCAAGTAATCAGCATTTCGGAGTGCAGCTGCACATGGCTCAATCGTAACGCCCATTGGCAACTTGGTTTGACATTCAACATCCCTATGGGAATAGTTAGGGACCATCAGTAAATTACACAATTTACATTGGACATTATTTTAAAAAGTCCATAGCTCCAAATTTCAATGACTTAAAAACCTCTAACCAACTATAAATTGTAGAAATTCATATACAAATATTGAAAACTAAAATATGTGCAACATGAAAATATTGTCCTATTTACAATGTGTAATTTACTATTTGTCTAACTCTACCCACCTGCAAACACACACGAGAGACACCCACATCGAGGAAGATTGGTGTCAAGTTCAAAAAGATTGAGCCGGATGCCAGTTCAAGTTCTGAAGGTGAAATGGAAACGGTAGAAGGTGATGGACATGGTTATGATAAAGATAAGTTGGGTCCAGTAGGAGTGCCATTTTTGGAGAAAGTGGATCCTTGCCTTTTGGAGGATCCATTTGTGGTTTCAGGGTGGGTGGGAAAGGAGTTGGGTGCAGTTGAATCAGTGAAGGTAACCTGCAGTGGACATGTGATATTTGTTTGTTTTTCTTCTGACTAGAGGGAGCGGGCGCTCTGTGTCACACAACTTGGGTCAAGATCTGTTTTGCTTTGCTCTTAGGAACAAATATATCTAATGGTCGCCCCAGCGTGAGTTTCTTTAATGCGCATGATGTCAGAATGCACTCACTGTTCCAAAATGTGATTGTTACACAACAGCACAGTTAACCCGTGCTGCCCTCAAACCAAGGCACGCTGCCTGGTAATTATCTTTAGGCTATGTTTCAACTTGTCAATTTAAAATTATTTTCTAAATTGTTTTATTTTCTAACAACAGTTTGAATTGAGGTGTGTTCCACCAATTTATGTATGAGGCTTTACTGAGCCGAACAAACTTCTCTCTTCAACGAGAGCCCAAACACTTCCCCAGTGTTTCCCCAGATCACGTATGAAGACATTGCGCATCTCTAGTCATGTCACGATCGTGTGGAGGATTGACGGACCAAAACGCAGCATTTGGAAAATAAGCCATCTTCTTTTATTTTAGAAGAAGGCAAAACGAAACAAAACACTTACGAACTAACCAAAACAATAAACGACCGTGAAGCTAATAAAACGTAGTGCACACACAGGCTACAAACGTATAACATAGACAATTACCCACATCAAACGAAAGCCTATGGCTACCTTAAATATGGCTCCCAATCAGAGACAACAGAAATCAGCTGTCTCTAATTGGGAACCCATTCAGGCAACCATAGACTCTCCTAGACAACTACACCCCACATAGACACAGCTAGACACATACACTCAACACAAACCCATACACTACACCCAACACCCCCTTTACCATATAACCACCCAAAACCGATAAAACACAAACATTCCCCATGTCACACCCTGACCTAACTAAAATAATAAAGAAAACAAAGAATACTAAGGCCAGGGCGTGACAAGTCACAACAGGCCTTGCACTAACTTTTCCCCCCTGCCACATTTTCTGGCTGGAACCCGCATTGCCTTCATTATTGGTTTCCTTATAAATAATAACTTTGGACATGAGTGCGTTCTTATCGAAGTAAGTGCCTTTTTTTCTGTATATCGGGTTGTTGTTTCTACTGTAGCATACCGTATGTGTGTATGGAGCTTAACGTATTTACTGTTTTATTCAGGTTTTCAAGTAATGGTGACAAATCACGCCTTCCGATTCTTGCATAGATTGTAATGGACACATATGATGTGTGCAAAATATTTTTGGAAGGTTTTACTGATTATAATGAGCTAAAGCTAAACTATTTTACAGCTCTGTGTGGAGCCATGTTTGTTGACATCATAAAAATGCATTCTGGTTGTCACGTAAGCGTCTGTCAGACCAAAGATGTTATAACATTTACATTTACATTTAAATGTTATAACAAGGGATAACAAGGGATAGTTATAACAAGGGATAGTTCACTCGACTGACTTATGGTGCTTTCAAGATAACTTCAAGATAACTGGGAACTCTGAAAAATACGAGGTCAAATGACGTCAGTGATCTTCAGGTCGGAAGGTCAGAGCTCTAGAAAGAGGCCCGAGTTTCAGTTGGAATTCTGAGTTGGATGACTGTTCAAAACGATTTTCCCCAGTCTGAGCTCGTTTTTTTCCGAGTTCCAAGTCTTTTTTTACGCGCCATCAGATTGCAACTATGGGTTGCCAGCTCAGACTCCCTTTTCCAGGATTCTTATTTTTATTTTGCGTATAAACTCCTGTGTTTGCCCCCAATTTATTGATAAACCCCCCATCAAAGTAATATTTCTTGCATCATATCCCCCCACGATACCTTCCCCCATTTCTACCCCCATGGACTTAAAAAAACACAAATGAAATGACCCCCCCCACGAACCCCCCTTAAATGGTTTCATCCTTATTTAGCTTTCACGCTATAGTTAGGCTAGGCAGTAGGCTTGTGTTAGGCCCGAGATGAACCGTGTCAATATATCCCCAAACATCGGCTTCGAGGGCATTATCACTTTTATACAACGGGTTAGCAACAAATTCTAATAATGCTGACATAAAAACATAATTTTTATGAATTTATTCTAACTATTTCATAGTCAAGATATAGTCCCGACAAAAATCTAGAGTTGCTACCTCATTCTGTCTGTTCAGTTGACAGAGATGTGATCCAGTCGTTTTGTTCTGCATCTATGGAAGCGACCCAGTCGTTCATTCTAAATGTCCCATTGCCATACTGGCACGCAACATGCTTATCCCTTGCCTGCTAGCTAGCCATCTACGACTAACTTACAGTCATGTCAAAAAGTACATCCAGAATAACAGCAAAGTAGCTGCATTTGCAATTGTTTAAACTGTTTTCTAGTGACATTTCTTTGGATTGATCCATAACAAGAAGCTAATGAGGTGCAATTTCGCCTGTCATAGACAATGTGCTCACTCGTCAGGACACAGGACACTGTTGTTTAGAGGAGCTAGCCAACAACACCGCTAACACAATCACTTCAAACTGAAGCTGAAAAGACTGCAAACCAGCTGCACTTCGTTTGACCTTTTTTTCAATTGACATTTCTTTGAATATATCCATAAAAATGATGCCAGCTGATTCATGACTTCGACTGCCTGAGAAAAGCTGCCTGTCTGACACTTTCATTACTATGGGTTTGAAAATGGAAACAAGGTTGCAAATGTCAGCGAGACAGACAGCAAGGTTTATACAAATCTCAGCTGTTGAAAAATCAACGTTAGCCTAAAAGAAATGTGAGATAATGTCTAGATGCCTTTTATAGTGGAGATCAAGTTTATAAATTGCCTGGCTGGGCTGATGAGACAATGGATTGCACAGTCAAAGTAAATAGGCATTTTAAAGTCATAGATTTAGCCGGTGGTAACTTGTGGAATAGACACCGGCTGGAATGCGGTTTTAACTAATCCATTAACAAATGCCATGATGGTATGGAAGCAGGATAAAGATTCTTACATATCTGCTGTGTTAGATGTGTAATGAAGGTGTAATGTCAAGACTAAATTGATGAATTCTTGAAAGGTCCAGCAGCTTTATGATTAGTGTGACCATATGAGATTAATGGTGTTTAGAGCATAATCTGGGGTTGGACTGGGACCATAAATGTTGGGGGGACCTGACATTTTTTAATTGAGACAGCTGGTTTAGATTCTTCATGAGAACGGCAGACTTCTCCAGTTATGCCTATATTAGAATAGAGACCTCACCACCAGCAACAAATACAGTTCCATTTCCAATATGAGAGAGAGGGGTTGTGCTGTACTGTACATACTGTACTGGTCTACTTGAACTACATGGCAGCTGCGGCTTCTCTCTATTAGCTACAAACGTATTCATGAGTGATTTAGGGAACATCCAGTTCAGATGTTTGTGGCATGGTCTATGTTAGCTATGGGAGAGGGTCATTCACTACATTTTATAGAATTAAAAAGCAAAGTAGCTTTAAAGTTCAGGACCTACCCATGTAAGTTATGTATACAGTAGTGTATACTCAGTCAGTATTAGAAATGATCGGGTCCTGTTGTTCCGGTCCACCCAGGTTTGGTCTGTTTTTATCCCTGCCATGTAAATGTGGCAGTAAGGGGCCAGATTCATGTGAGTTCATGTGGCCCACAGCTGCAGAGAGGAGTGGCCACCGAGGAATAATTATTGGGCAGAGAACGTCAGAAGCAGCTTCCCATCAGGCCATGCAGTGTAGACATCAAACAGTTCCATTAGGGCGCTTGTGAAAGTGAAGATTCATGTGATGTTTAACTCTGTGAGTAATATGTCTGCTTTTTCCTTGTCATGTTTCTTTTTCTCCTCTATTTCCCAGGGCAAAACTTCAGAGAAAATCCCTGGGACCTGTGCTCCCAGTACAGTAAAGTAAGTTCGAATGACTAATGAGCCAGACATGACAACACAGGTGGTTTACTTCACCTATTTCCACCCAGCCATTATTCCATCCAGCCATTCATTAATTTCATTCAATCCACCCACTGCTCTCCATCCACAATCCCCAGCATCTCTGTCTAGCATCTTTCCCGACCAACATCCTTCTCTCTCCGATGCAGAGCTGAGCGTGCCAGTCATGCAAGGATGCCCTGTGCTTTGGTTATTGTCCTAGCTGCTGCTAATTTCCTCTGGCCGGAATCTGCCAGCCTCACGTCCCAGAAACCCAATGGCATCCTCCTGGCTCGTGGATCAGTGTCATATGGTGTGCAGTTTGGCACGGAGCTGTACAGTCTAATCCACTTCAGCCACACAAATTCACAGATATTTAAACATGCCCAAACAGCCAGGGGCTTATATAAAAAATACTCCTGCGAAACCCTCAGTATTTGACTGTCTAATGTCACTTCTCACGGGGCAGGTTGTATATGATACACTAAACACAGAAGCTGGGGTGTTGTGGGTGTTGAAAAGCTCATTAATCATGTAACTAGAGGAGTCCTTGTAAGTCGTACGAAGGAGTGTGTGGTGAGGATGGCCCGTGGGTGACGAGGAGCAACCATGGAGGCAACTGGAGAAGAGATTGACACACTTACTGAAATACATGACACCTAGGAGAAGAGGGAAGAAAGTCAGAGACAGGTTGAACCCGTTCTGCCCCTGTGGATGTTTGACAGCCGTTGGCACAGTGTGACTCTGCAGAACCCAGGGCATAGCAGTATGGAGGAGTCTGCGGCGGACGGCCATATTGAGACAGATGGTGAGGATTCTGTTAACATATGTCAGGCTACCCCTGCTGTAAAATAGCAGCTCTGAAGGATGGCATTTTGTTCAGGATCATTATGATGCAACATAGTCACAGTGTCTGGGAATGCCATTAGAACCGCCTAAGGACATAAAGAGTGGAAAGCTGTATGGCACAGGTGTGTGTGGGCCTTCATCACTTGTCATCTACCTCAGGTTTTTGAACCTCATAACAGTACTTTATTTTACAGGGAGCAACCACAAGGTGCAAATTCAAAAATGGTGCCCTTCCTCTTCCTTATGGATGCAGTCCAAAGAGCTGACAATATTTTCCTCTTTGAAGAAACCTCCACTGAAGTCTTAATACAAAACCACATATATAGTAGCTTGACTGGCCGTGGTATGATTCAAATTGTGATGTTACACTAATGGGGCTTGAAAGAGCTGAGTACCCATATTCCACAGAGGTTTGCCTTTCATTTGTAAAAATAATGCTGCGTTTAGCAGGACCCACACGGACAGAGCCCAACCCCTTCCTCCACCTCTTGCTGCCCGGGCAACTGAGGCTCTTTTGTGCGTGTGCAGGAAAAGCCTGCTACCTGTCACCCTCAGCTCGGACTATAAAAGTGTTTCTCATACAGCCTCAAACCTTCTCATACAGCCGACAAAGAGGTGAGATGGTGTTTGCACTCTGTCCTGACGGGGCGGTGGAAAGGGCCTTTTTGCGAGCTGTCCTCTGACACGCCGCACGCCACCCACACAGTACTAAGCAGGTTGTTATGGGTAACCATAAATCACACAGACCCCAGTAAATCCCACCTCAGACACTTTACTGCCTTTTCTCATCCTCAACGTTCCCTTCATCTTTATTCAATGAAAGATTTGAATGTCCCGTAATAAGACGACACCCAGGTAGACATTTGTTGTGGGAGACACCATGGCGTAACTGTAATGGTTATACTTTATGAAGAGGGGCATGGGCTGCTGGCGCAGTGGATACAATATTATAACTCATAGGATATAAGAGGATCTGAGGAAAGACACAGACCTGATTCTTGATTATTAACAGTCTTAAGTATGGCACTGTATGATGGCTGACTCCCATACCCAGATTAAGCATCAATGCAGAACAAAGAGACCTTCACAGAACAGTTAATACACTATTCATGTTCCTTGATCAAATGTGATACAATAGCCTCTTTGAATAACTACTGCTTAATATAATAGAGGAACTAAACCCACAGTCCAACCTAAAACACTATCTTGTCCATCAATACAGTTCATCCAATAGTCTTTTTTAGATTAATAAATAAATATACTTTATTTCTGTTCTTTGTTATTTTCTAATTGTTTAAATGTTAACAAGATGTTCAAAAAAAGTATCCAATTAATTGATCTATTTCAGGACAAAGAATGTGTTTAATGTTTGTAAAAGATTAGAACTGCTGTGCATTATACTATTGGTGTGCCCGCCACATGAAAACTAATGTCCTTGCATGTGTATGTTTTCCCCCTGACCCCTTAGTTTATGGTTGGACCTCTGGTGAGTTCCTGAGCCTGATGACATGATGGCCGAAAGCTCTGTTCCCAGAGAGCCTGTGGAAAACCTCATCCCAGGATTATAATAGAATAATTATGCTTTCAATCTGGTTCAGTGTGGTTAAATGTGAAGCCATAACAGACCTGGAGAAAAGGCTCTTTCTCAACAAAACAGTGACCAAAACCCACCAGATTTCCCTGAGGAATTAATTGGAGTTGACCTTTGCCTCATCTGTCAATCAATGAACCACAACTGAAAAAAATAAACCCTGTGTCAGAATATATTACTCAAACAGGACTCTAATCTAAAGGTCAGTCAGTGTTGGTCTTTCCACTAAAGCTGCCCCTGAAATACAAACGAAGTGGTCAAATTTAAGTTGAAGTTGTACCGGGATTGTTTTTAAATGACATTAACTACAGTTAAAAGACAAATACTTTGGCCGGAGTATTTCTGAATGGAAGGAACATTGCAACATTTCAGTAGCAGGGAAACGTTACTGATTGTACTCCAGCTGGTAAATAAGGAATCGCAGCCAGTGTTTCCAACGAGTCCCAGGAAGGCAATATCTGTACACACGAGATGACTTGAACTCGCAAAAAAAATGTAGGGCTCGGTTGTTTTTGCTTCAGAATATACTGTATACGTGGAGGAGGGCAAGGGCTTGTACTGTTATGAAACAACTGGTTAACCCTGTCACATTAAAAGGGCAATAACCAACTGAGAAGATACTAACAAGAGTCGGTGAGGTTTTTGTGTGTTTGGTATGATGCATTTCATGCTGTTGGGTCGAAAAACGATCTGCCGTGAAAACGATCTTCATTGAGTTTAGTTGGAGGTGACCCGTGTTGTGCCCTGTGTAGAGGAGGTACCACTGGACAATGCTTAGAGGAAATGACTGCAGGAGGGGAATTAGCTCATGTTATGTGCAGGTCAGGTTTTCCAACTATAATGAACATAACAGGCAGGCTGTTCCTGAGTGTTGGCTTCTTGATTTAGTCACTAGATACCTTGTATTGGGCACATAGAATAATATGTAAAGAAAATTAACGAATATGAAGAAAAACTCTGTCTAGGAGGAGACATTTTTAAAATGTAGAGGATTGAGGGAATTTATCAGAATTTTTAGCAACCCCATCTACATTTCTAATGGCATATTGTCAAATCATCACACAAAACTAGTCTAATCATTGTATTATAATGGATTTAAATGTAATCGGTCTAGTCGTACCAGTTTCCACTGGGCACAAACTGGATGAATCAACGTTGTGTCAACGTATTGTGACGTTGAATCTACGTGGAAAATACAATAGATTTGAAAAAAGTAATCATTGACAAACCTTGGATAAAATATGTTTCATTTGTACCTTTAAAACAAAGTTGTTATATCCAGTTTCAGGAATGATATTTGTCACTGACAATTACCAATGTGCCATTGAAATGACTTGGAAACGACGTTGATTCAACCAGTGTGTGCCCAGTGGGGTGTTCCTCTTCTCAATTAACCTTTTCATGTGTGAGTTCCTAATATCTCAAACCGTTGCCGCTGCGTGAGTTTTTTCATGCGCGTGACGTCAGAATGCTCTCACTGTTCCAAAATGTGATTGTTACGCAACACGACAGTTACCCGAGCTGCCCTCACACCAAGGCACGCTGCCTGCTAATTATCTATAGGTGTCACGCCTGCTCCTGCTCTTCCCCCCTGGCGCTCAAGGGCGCCAGGCTCCCCAGCATTGCGCACTCCTGCCACCATCATTACGCACACCTACATTTCCCCCGTCACGCGCATCCGCGATTATTGGACTCACCTGGACTCTATCACCTCTGTCATTACCTTCCCTATATATGTCTGGTTCCCCGCTTCATTCCCTGCTTCAGAATTGATTGTCGTATGTCCTTGTTAGCCCGTGTGCCAACGCTGTGCCTGTCTTGTTACCTGTTTGTTCCTGATTAAATGTTGACTCCACGTACCTGCTTCTCATCTCCAGCGTTGGTCCTTACAGAATGCTGAAGCCACCACACGAGGCATCTGGGAGTGCTGGCGTTCGGGTTGGTGTTGAAGTCGGGTCCGGGAGCTGATGTCGATGGAACCGGGGGTGCCTAAGCCAGCTCGTCGGGCTGTCCCGCCCTAGCTGGCTTCAGAGGTTCTTTCCCCCATTGGCTCGGAAGGCACCCATCCCACGTCGGGCCTCAGTCAGATCGTCAGGTTTTTACGCCCAGCCGGCTCGTCAGGCTGCTACTTCTCCGCAGGATCATTGGGCTCCCACGCCGGCCCTTACAATAGGCTATGTTTCAACTTGTCAATTTCTAATTATTTTCTAACAAATTGTATTTTCTAACAGCAGTTTGAATTGAGGTGTGTTCCTCCTCCACGTTAATTCACATAAGAAGTAGCCTACTTCAATGCTGCTGACAATTTATGTTTGAGGCTTTACTGAGCCTGACAAACTTCTCTCTTCAAAGAGTGCCCAAGCACTTCCCTAGTGTTTCCTCAGATCAAGTATGAAGACATTGCACATCTCTAGTCAGGACAGGCCTTGCACAAATGTTTTCCCCCAGCACATTTTCTGGCTGGCGCCGCATTGCCTTCATGGTTGTTTTCCTTACAAATTGGAATTTGGACATGTGTGTGTTCCTATCAAAGTAAGTGGCTTATTTTTTGTACATCGTGTGGTATATACTGGTGACAAAACATGCATTCCGATTCTTGCATAGATTATAATGGATGCGTAAAATAATGTATAAAATACTTTTTGGAATGTTGTACTGAGTTAATTTGATATATTTTTTTATAATTTCATAATTAATTGGGTGACACATTACCTTTAGCTATACAGAATATCTCACCACCATATGTTTCCATCTCCTCCACTCTCTTCTTTATTATTTTCTCGAGCGAGCAAACAGGCTGTCAACAGTTTAGTGAAATATCGATGTTACTATCGATGTTCCCGAACACATTTCACTTGGTTTCACAAATTAAGCTCTGGGTAGCTGCAAGAACAAAGATGCAGAGCCCATGGCATAGAGTTTGGGCGGGATATCAACTATCCGGCAGCCAGAGTATGCTCTTCAAACAGTGGTTGATGCCTGGATTGATGCCTGAAGTGTTCTTATACATATTTCTCATCTGCTCATATTAAGCACATGCGTTGCTATAATATCGATGTAGCCTACAACTGACCCACGTGAAAGAGTGCGGATCCATTCCCTATTCGAGTGCACACAGATTACGTGTTTTTCCCCCCTGCCCTTGTTCATGCCCATTTGATAATGGGCCATTCTAGATCGAAACTAATTTGACATATTAGTAAAGACAATATTAAATTGAGAATAGTCTGATGGGTGAAAATATGATCACTTGATGAGAGAAAGGCTGTACAAGGAACAGAGCGCAAGCTTTTTTTTGCTACTTCCTCAAATCATCAATATCATATAGTCGCACCATGCAGCCCATATATGTTTTGATTTCAAAGACATTCTAAGTGTTGTATCGTTCATAACTAAAGTTGCCAAATAACTCTAAATCTATCATATAGGACCTGTTTCAAATGATCACTTTTACACTCAACAAATCCCCTTTATATGCGTACCTGCTCTGTAATGGGAAAATTTCTATTTCTTTTCTATTTTATTCAGCTAAGTTAAATTATATTATTTTTACTAAAATAAAATAATTGGCAAGGGACTTAAAAGCATACTGTATATTGTCAGCTACAGTGCATGAACAAGCCTACAGTCTATGGCATGGAGCATAGCCAGATAACAGGCCTACAGTAGGCTCAACTCATATTCTGTTCTTCTGAAATTTCTTTAGACCTGACAAAAATAAATAATGGAATTATTGTGATGGTGTATATAAAAGTGATTTATTAGACTTTTTAAAATGTAGATGTTCCAAAGGTGCGCCTTGTACAGTTGAAGTCGGAAGTTAACATGCACTTACGTAGGAGTCTTTAACAATCATTTTTCAACCACTCCACAAATGTCTTGTTAACAAACTATAGTTTTGGCAAGTCGGTTAGGACATCGACTTTGTGCATGACACAAGTAATTTTTCCAGCAATTGTTTACAGACAGATTATTTAACTTATAATTCACTGTATCACAATTCCAGTGGGTCAGAAGTTTACATATGCTAAGTTGACTGTGCCTTTAAACAGCTTGGAAAATTCCAGAAAATGATGTCATGGCTTTAGAAGCTTCTGATAGGCTAATCGAGTCAATTGGAGTCAATTGGAGGTGTACCTGTGGATGTATTTCAAGGCCTACCTTCAAACTCAGCCTCTGCCTCTCCTCTTTGCTTGACATCATGGGGAAAATCAAAAGAAATCAGCCAAGACCTCAGAAAAAAATTGGAGACCTCCACAAGTCTGGTTCATCCTTGGGAGCAATTTCCAAACGCCTGAAGGTACCACGTTCTTCAAACAATAGTACGCAAGTATGAACACCATGGGACCACGCAGCCGTCATACCGCTCAGGAAGGAGACGTGTTCTGTCTCCTTGAGTTGAACGTACTTTGTTGCTAAAAATGCAAATTAATCCCAGAGCAACAGCAAAGGACCTTGTGAAGATGCTGGAGGAAACAGGTACAAAAGTAACTATATCCACAGTAAAATGAGTCCTATATCAACATAACCTGAAAGGCTGCTCAGCAAGGAAGAAATCACTATTCCAAAACTGCCATAAAAAAAGTAAGATTACGGTTTGCAACTGCACATGGGGACAAAGATCGTACTTTTTGGAGATATGTCCTCTGGTCTGATGAAAACAAAATAAAACTGTTTGGCCGTAATGACCATCGTTCTGTTTGGAGGAAAAAGGGGGAGGCTTGCAAGCCGAAGAACACCATCCCAACCGTGAAGCACAGGGATGGCAGCATCATGTTGTGGGGGTGCTTTGCTGCAGGAGGGACTGGTGCACTTCACAAAATAGATGGCATCATGAGGAAGTAAAATTATGTGGATATATTGAAGCAACATCTCAAGACATCAGTCAGGAAGTTAAAGCTTGGTCGCAAATGGGTCCTCCAAATGGACAATGACCCCAAGCAGACTTCCAAAGTTGTGTCAAAATGGCTTAAGGACAACAAAGTCAAGGTATTGGAGTGGCCATCACAAAGCCCTGACCTCAATCCTATGGAAATGTGTGGGCAGAACTGAAAAAACTTGTGCGAGCAAGGAGGCCTACAAACCTGACTCCGTTACACCATTTCTGTCAGGAGGAATGGGCCAAAAATCACCCAACTTATTGTGGGAAGCTTGTTGAAGGCTACCTCTTTGACCTTTTTGAACCATAAGCTCTAAGTGTTGTCTTGATTGATAAAGTCTGCATGTTGTCAGATGTTTAAGTTACCATAGTAATTAGAAAAAATGAGAACAGGCTAAGAAACAGTTATTGTTTTGTAATCAATTAAAAAATGACACAGTTTTTACAAAACTTTATTGCATTTGGTGGTCATCCCCCAAATGTGACAATTTGTAAGACTTGGTAGTTGCATCCTTCCTCAGGGAACTGTCGAGAGCTGACAACAGGGTTGTAGGTTTTTTGATGTGCTGCTCTAGAGTTCCATGGCCCAGCAGACTCACCTGGGAATAGAGGGTTGGACACGTTTGTTTTCATAGAAGTCTGGGAGACTTTGTGGGGGGAGAGCACATGACTTTTGGAAGTGAGTACAGTAAATCCAATCCAACCAGTGGCCCTGGATAATATGCTATATGTCATCAAACAGACAGCCACAGTGAAGGAGGTTTACATAGTGCATAAAGTATAGTACCACCAGCGGAGCTTACTTCTCTGTGCTCTGGAGAGATGGCTGGTACACTAGTTGGTCAGAAGGCTCTGAAGGTCCTTGGACCAGTCTGTAGTGAGATGGATAGAGGTACTGAATGCTCTTGAGAGAGCAAGCTTTTCAAGCAGTTATTCAAACCAACATGCATTTTGGTTTGAAGGTAGCCTTATTCTGTGGTTCAAGTTGTATCTTTATGTCTAAATTCACTCTCACTCCCTCTGACCCCTAAGCCCTCACCCCTGACCTCCCATTGGCACAGGGACTCCAGCAAAACCCTCTAATCAGTCACTCTGACAGGGAGTTACTCCAGGAGTAGACAGGTTTATGATGCATAGGGCTTCAACACTCTGCATGTGAGTTGAGTATTAGCTAAATACAGTACATTTCTACATTTTGTTACGTTACAGCCTCATTCTAAAATGGATTAAATTGTTTTTTCCCCTCATCAACATACACACTACCCCATAATGACAAAGCAAAAACAGGTTTTTAGAAATATTTGCTAATTTCTTTAAAAAAAAAATGAAATACTCAGTACGGTGTTGAAGCACCTTTGTCAGCGATTACAGACTCGAGTCTTCTCAGGTATGACGCTACAAGCATGGCACAAGCTTCTTCTCTGCAGATCCTCTCAAGCTCTGCCAGGTTGGATGGGGAGCATTGCTGCATAGCTATTTTCAGGTCTCTCCAGAGATGTTCAATCTTTCTCAAGTCTGGGCTCTGTCTGGGCCACTCAAGGACATTCAGAGACTTGTCCCAAAGCCACTCCTGCGTTGTCTTGGCTGTGTGCTTAGGGTCATTGTCCTGTTGGAAGGTGAACCTTCACCCCAGTCTGAGGTCCTGAGCGCTCTGGAGCAGGTTTTCATCAAGAATCTCTCTGTACTTTGCTCCATTCATCTTTGCCTCGATCCTGACTAGTCTCCCAGTCCCTACTGCTGAAAAACATCCCCACAGCATGACAAAGAGTTCAATATTGGTTTCATCAGACCAGAAAATCTTGTTTCTCATGGTCTGAGAGTCTTTAGATACCTTTTGGCAAAGTGGGCTGTCATATGCCTTTTACTGAGGAGGGTCTTACATCTGGCCACTCTACCATAAAGTCCTGATTGGTGGAGTGCTGCAGAGATGGTGGACAATCTCCACAGAAGAACTCTAGAGGTCTGTCAGAGTGACCATCGGGTTCTTGTACACCTCTCTGACCAAGGCCCTTCTCCCTGATTGCTCAGTTTGGCCAGGCAGCCAGCTCTAGGAAGAGTCTTGGTGGTTCCAAACTTCTAAGAATGATGGAGACCACTGTGATCTTGGAGACCTTCAATGATGCAGAAATGTTTTTGTACACTTCCCCAGAGCTGTGCCTCGACACAATCCTGTCTCTGAGCTCTACAGACAATTCCTTCAACCTCATGGCTTGGTTTTTGCTCTGACCTGCACTGTCAACTGTGGGACCTTATATAGACAGGTGTGTGCCTTTCCAAATAATGTCCAATCAATTGATTTTACCACATGTGGACTCCAATCAAGTTGTAGAAACATCTCAAGGATGATCAATGGAAACAGGATGCACCTGAGCTCAATTTAGAGTCTCATAGCAAAGGGTCTGAATACTTATGTAAATAAGATATTTCTGTTTCTTATTTTTAATACATTTGGAAACATTTCTAAAAACCTGTTTTTGCTTTGTCATTCTGGGGAATTGTGTGTAGAATGCTGAGGAAAAGGTTTTATTTAATCAATTTTAGAATAAGGTTGTAACTTAACACAATGTGGAAAAAGTCAAGTTCAGTCAATACTGAACAAAAATATAAATTCAGCATAGTCCCATGTTTCATGAGCTGAAATAAAAGATTCCAGAAATGTTCAATACTCACAAAAAGTTGATTTCACCCCAAATAATTGCACACATTTGTTTACATCCCTGTTAATGAGTATTTCTCCTTTGTCAAGATAATCCATACAACTGACAGGTGTGGCATATCAGGAAGCTGATTAAACAGCATGATCATTACACAGGTGCACCTTGTGTCGGGGACAGTAAAAGGCCACTCTAAAATGTGCAGTTTTGTCACATTTCACAATGCCACAGAGCATGCAATTGGCATACTGACTGCAGGAATGTCCACCAGAGCTGTTGCCAGAGCATTGAATGTTAATATCTTTACTATAAGCCGCCTCCAACACACGTCCAACCGGCCTCACAACTGCAGAGCACGTGTAACCATGCCAGCCATGGACCTTCACCATCCAGCTTCTTCACCTGCGGGATCATCTGAGACCAGTCACCTGGACAGCTGATGAAACCGATGAGTATTTATGTCGTAATAAAGCCCTTTTATGGGGAAAAACTCATTCTGATTGGCTGGGTCTGGCTCAAATTTCAATTGACTGATTTCGTTACATGAAGTGTAACTCAGTAAAATCTTTGAAATTGTTGCATGTTGAGTTAATATTTTTGTTCAGTATAAGAAATAAAATATTATCTGATGGAATTGGAATAAAACGCCTGTGTGAGTGCAGTGTTTCATTCCACTCTGATGATCATGCTCTAGAGATGCTCCAGACTGTACTTTTTTTCGTTCAGAATAAGGGAAGACTAACTAAAGAAACATATTGCAATAGCTGAAGGCCAAATACTCAATTGTTTTTGTAATATGATTAATTTAAAAGCAGTTTAAACTTTGAGCAATGCAGTTTCATTTCATCAATATGTTATCTATCGACAAATCATGAAATCTTTTCAAAACCAGTGCTACTTCATTCAGAATGTATGTATAAACTTAGAAGAGCAGTATTTTAACTTCCTACATTAGTATAGCATATAATACAACTGTGACAAAAGCATATAATGCTAACACAGGCATTGTGAGTGTTTCAATGGGCACCGAGCTTGGTTCTTTTGTAAATTCAGAAGAAAATCCCTCTCCACCTCCAGCTTGCATCCCTGTCTCCATGGCAGAGACAAGCGATGGGAAGAGGATGCTCTGTGCTCAGTGACTTGGCTGGTTGGGAGTGCTGCTTTCTCTTTTCAGTCATCTGAAAGGTGACTGACAAGACCAAACTTTGAGCCAGCCCTTGTTTCAGAGAGAAATCTCCCGGGAACCGTGAGACGAATTTCCCCTCAGTTCATAACCCTCACACATACAGGCGGAATTATCTAGTAGTAATTATTCATTTTCCCCGATGGCAGACTTTCGGGCTCTGGGTAGCCATTGTTGGGCCTCTATAGGATATAGTTCCTAGTACATGCCTTTAGATGCACAGCTCACTGATGTTGATTGTCAGAGGTGGACTGGGCTATAGCAATGTAGCAGCCAGAGACGTGTAATGAATGAAATATGTCTCGACAGTATCCAATGGTATCCTTCCACAGCGTTGACATTTCCAGCTATATATTATGTATGCTCTCAAACCAAAAATACATTCCATGAGAGACATGTAGCCCAGCTAGCACATAACGTTCTGAGAACCATGTAGAGCTTCGCGAGAGCGTGGTTGTCCTATGGTTATTTTGCATATAACTTTACCATAAAGTTCTGGGAATGGTGCAGGATACCCAGCTAGCACATAGCGTTCTGAGAACCATATGTTTCTTACGTGGGAATTTCAGTACATCAGCATAACATTTTCTACAGGTTTCCTCATAGATCTATTTAAAGTCATGTTCTCAGAACGTTAAGAAAATGTTTCATAAAAACTACAAGGAAACATTAGTAACGTTCAAAGAGGGTTCTAAGAATGTTATTTAAAAACATATACATTTAGTTCTCAGTGACAACAAAAACTATATCCTCTATCTTGTTAATGTGTTCAGGTGTGTTGGCCACGCCCACTAATTGGCCACACCTGATCTTAATGAGTGCTTGTTTCCTTTGAAAGGGGGTTTGTTTGAAGAGACTAAAAACAGCTTTGTATGAGTTTTAAAAAACATGGCATGCCATCCTGATGGCGTAGTGGACTAATACTATGAATAAACGACAGAAGATCATAAGTTCAAATCTCACTGACACTGCCTCAATAAAAAATAAATGTGTTTGCATGATTAATACCTAAGCAAACACATTTCCATATGTCCTGTCTGTGCTTGCTGTTCAAAACAGTTAACCCAAACTAAGCTAGCAGTGTTATTAAAAGTCTTATTGAAGCATGTTCTCAGAACGTTATTTAATTACCTTAAAAAAGCCGTTCTCAGAACGTTAATAAAACATCACAAGAAAACTTTCAGGGAACCATAGTAAAACATTCTCAGAACTTCCCTTCAATATAAAAATGAACATTCCCAGAACAGGCTAAATGTTCACTTCCTTTCACAGAACATTTAAAAAACATTCAGTTTTATCGATCAGGAAACGTATGGCTTCGTTCCCAGAACCAATGGGAAACCAAAAACATACATTCCCACAACTTCCAAAGAACCAAATATGCTAGCTGGGAGGTTGGATGGAACAGTACAGGATATTCCGAATAGTCTTTATCATGCTTTTCAATTTTCAAGTGTAAAACATGTGATCACCATTTCTTTCACTCAGGGGTGCCTGAGGATATTATAGCAGTAACATTACTTAAATCAGTTCAAGCCCTGGAACCCCTGTAAGTAATTACAGAGACACACAGACACATTTTGCCGGTGATTGATGCTCCTATTTTAATTAAAACCAAAGCACTCCAGAGCATCTATGAACTTATGCATATTTATTATTTACGCTTGTTTATTATTACCATTCAGACTTGAAATAGCAAAGCTGCAGAGAATGACGGGACTTCCGTCTGTATCATAGTTTAATCACATCGGTGTTAAAAAAATAAAAATGAAATCCGTCTTGTGCCAGTTCCGAGCAATATTCATTGGAAAACAGCATATTTCGAAGAACAGGCTTTGTGAGGCCAGAAATTATTAATTATTCAGTGTTGATGTATTTTAGACTGCATTTCATAACTGGGCACAATTAAGACATTATACTGGATATGAACAGGGCACTGACTTTGGGATGCTTCTCATGACTAAGGGATAAAAAATATATTTGCAATCTATTATTATTATTTTTTTTATGTCTCAATATTGATAATAGTTGGCATGCTACTACACCGGAGACACTGCTGCCTGTGTGTTCATTGGATATAACAGAAAAGGCTATTATATGTTATATCTGTTATAACTTATTTCACAAGCACAACCATGGATTAATATGGACCTGCTGATTCAATAGATTCTGTTGCTGGTGGTTTCAGGTGGTATTAAAAAAAAATAGCTTGTTAGAATTGTCATGGAGCATGGTGAGCTAATGTAGTTATTTCACAGAATGAATGAAGAAATACAAACCCAGCATGGTTACGAATGGGAACCATGTATTGTGTTAGAGAAAAAGACAAGCCTCTATTAAAAGATAGTGGCAAGGCCAATGAAAATACATCCATCTTCCTTGGTTTTTACAGTGTGGCCACTATTGTGGCAAGTGGGGGAGTGAGTTTGCCAGCGCAATTAGGTCCTCCAGTCATTAAATGGGAATTTGTCACCATGGAATACAATTATGTGACACATATCCCATTTTAGCTGTACTTTCCGGATTTACTGTAGCCTATTGCATAATCAAGCAATGCCGGTTTACAACAAGCAATGGGAAGAGATCAGAACACCGACATTGGGGAATATCATCTTGTACGTGATACATTTGTACTGTAGTGAAGGCGTCTCTATAGAAATGAAATATCTCTTTTATAGTCATGTGAAACGTCAATTGCTATGGAAATGCTGGTATTTGTTTTTCTATGAATATGATGTTTACTGCAGCTATGATGTTGATACTATGGATTACAATTATCATCTTGAAAATTAAGGCTACACTCACTTTATGTTACTTACTGTACATAGACACTCAACCAGGAAAACTGTCCGGGTCATTATCATTTACATTTACATTTTAGTCATTTAGCAGACGCTCTTATCCAGAGCGACTTACAGTAGAGTGCATACATTTTATTACATTTTTTACATACTGAGACAAGGATATCCCTACCGGCCAAACCCTCCCTACCCCGGACGACGCTATGCCAATTGTGCGTCGCCCCACGGACCTCCCGGTTGCGGCTGGCTGCGACAGAGCCTGGGCGCGAACCCAGAGACTCTGGTGGCGCAGCTAGCACTGCGATGCAGTGCCCTAGACCACTGCGCCACCCGGATTATCTATTCAGACATCACACACTATGGGCCTACTCTTATTCAGTGTCACACCCTGATCTTTTTCACCTGTCTTTATGGTTGTCTCCACCCCCCTCCAGGTGTCGCCCATCTTCCTCTTTATCCCCAGTGTATTTATACCTGTTTTCTCTGTTTGTCTGTTGTCAGTTAGTCTTGTCTTGTCAGGTCTTACCAGCATGTTTTCCCATCTCCCTGCTTTCTCAAGTTCTGTTCCCTAGTTTCCCCAGTTCTGACCATTCTGCCTGTCCTGACCCCGAGCCTGCCTGCCGTTCTGTACCTGCCTGACTGACCTGTTTACGAACCTCTGCCTGTCCTGACCCTGAGCCTGCCTGCTGTTATGTACCTTGTTGACTCTGCCCTGGATTACAGACCTCTGCCTGCCTTTGACCTGTATTTTGCCTGCCCCCTGTTTGGGTCAATAAACATATGTGACTCTGCATCTGGGTCTTATCCTGAGTTCTGATAGTACAAACTGGCCATGACTGACCCAGCAGACTCAGACCAGCTCCACAATTCTGTCTCCCTGCAAGGAGCCATCACTGGAAGACAAGAGGAGTTACTGCAATGTCTTATGGAGGAACTCCATACCCTGGCAGAATGCCGAGACCAGGCGTTCGATACATTGATGGGGCAATTCCGCGGATTCCCTACTGGGTAGCGGGTCACACTAGTAATCTCCCAGCCTACCCCAGTATCCCGAGAACCCCACTTACCTCCTCCGGAGCGCTACGCTGGAGATTCTAGAACCTGCCGAGCTTTTCTCTCCCAGTGCTCCTTCATTCTCGAGCTGCAGCCTTTTTTGTTCTCCTCAGACCGCTTGAGGATAGCGTACATCGTAACGCTGATGTGGGAGCAACAGTCCTCCGTCTGCCTCAGTCTGGAGGAGTTCGAGGTGGAATTTCCGAAGGTGTTTGGTTCTCCGTTGTCCGGGAGAGAGGCTGCTTGTAAGCTGCTCCAGCTACATCAAGACTCCTGTAGTGTGGCAGACTACGCGGTTGATTTTTGCACGTTGGTGGCTGAGAGTGCCTGGAACCCGGAAGCATTGTTCGACATGTTCCTTCACGGATTATCGGAGGTCATCAAAGATGAGCTCGCAGCCTGGGAGCTGCCCCTGGACCTTGACTTCCTAATAGCCTTGACCATCCGGATTGATAGGCGGCTTCGAGAACGTAGGAGGTAGAGGGAATCTGTGCCCTATTGCCTTCATTCGCCCTTAATTTCCACCTTGCCTCCGTAGAATTTGGGTAACCCCCGAAGTCTACATGTCTGAGTGAACCCAACGTCACCAAAGTTCTCTCTGGAATCACAGAGGGCTGCCGACTCGCCTCCTTCGGAGTCCATGCACACCTGGGCAGGGCTAGATTGACTCCGGCAGAGCGCTTACGCCGACTCCACACACAGAGCTGTCTATATTGTGGAGCTATGGGACATTTTGTACCTACCTGCCCATTAAAAACCCAGGCTCATCAAGAAGGGGCAAGTATTCTGGTGGGCCATACCGTGAACTATTCCTCTCCCCTTACTCGCACCCTTTTCCATGCCATCCTGCTGTGGGCGAACCATTCAAAATCCCTCCAGGTACTCATCAACTCTGGGGCCGATGAGAGGTTTTTGGATTCTAACCTGGTGTCCGAGCTGGGCATCCTCACTCAGCCCCTCTCCATTCTCAAGGACGTTAGAGCGCTGGATGGGTGCTCTATAGGCCGGGTCACTCATAATACCACTCCTATCAACCTACGAGTGTCACCGAACCACAGCGAGACAATCCAATTTCTGCTGATTAAGTCTCCTCAGGTTCCTGTGGTATTGGGATTCTCTTGGCTCCAGTGACACAATGCCCTCAGATTGGACTGCTGGTGCCATTATGGGATGGAGCCCGTTCTGCCACGCCCACTGCCTGAAGTCAGCGCAGCCTGCCCTGGGACGTCTTCCTCTGCCATTCCCGCGGTGTACCCGCGGAGTACCGGGACCCGGGCAACTTCACTTCCTCCACACCGACCCTAGGACTGTGGGATCGACCTTCTTCCAGGCACCACACTGCCCCGGGGATGACTGTATTCTCTGTCGGGTCCGGAGGCCAAGGCTATGGAGACCTACACTACCATTCAAAAGATTGGGGTCACTTAGAAATGTCCTTGTTTTTGAAAGAAAAGCACATTTTTGGTCCATTAAAATAACATCAAATTGATCAGAAATACAGTGTAAACAAGTTAATGGTGTAAATGACTATCGTAGCTGGAAGCTGATTTTTTTAATGTAATATCTACATTTATCAGCAACCATCTTTCCTATGTTCCAGTGGCACGTTGTGTTAGCTAAACCAAGTTTATAATTTCAAAAAGGCTAATTGATCATTAGAAAACCATTCTGAAATTATGTTAGCTTAGCTGAAAACGGCTGTGCTGATTTAAAGAAGCAATAAAACTGGCCTTCTTTAGACTAGTTGAGTCTCTGCAGCATCAGCATGTGGGTTCGATTACAGCCTCAAAATGGACAGAAAAAAAGAACTTTCTTCTGAAACTCATCAGTCTATTCTTGTTCTGAGAAATGAAGTCTATTCCATACAAGAAATTGCCAAGAAGCTGAAGATCTCGTACAACGCTGTGTCCTACTCCCTTCACAGAGCAGCGTAAACTGGCTTTAACCAGAATATAAAGAGGAGTGGGAGGCCCCTGTGCACAACTGAGCAAGAGAACAAGTACGTTAGAATGTCTAGTTTGAGAAACAGACACCTCACAAGTCCTCAACTGGCAGCTTCATTAAATAGTACCTGCAAAACACCAGTCTCAACGTCAACAGTGAAGAGACGACTCCGGGATGCTGGCCTTCTAGGCAGAGTTCCTCTGTCCAGTGTATGTGTTCTTTTGCACATCTTTTCTTTTTATTGGCCAGTCTGAGATATGGCTTTTTCTTTGCAACTCTGCCTAGAAGGCCAGCATCCAGGAGTCTTAACTTACCTTTTCTGTCCTAAAACACAATTTTGATAAGTGTACCATATTACGTATTGGATCTTTAAAATACACAACTTTTCCATTACCCTGCAGTTTACCTATGGAATGGGCTAATGGTGAAGTAGATACTTGGTAATCATATCACAAAAGGAGTAAATGAGCTCTCCACAATGAATTTCAATCAAACATTTGGAGAAAGAGACAAGATCCTTCAACCATGGAGAGATACAATAAATACCGGTCTGTTTGTGATTGGTTTCAGGAAACTAGGTGTGTGTCACCCGTCACTACTTCACAGGAGCGCCATCTGAATGGAAACTTCAAAATGCCTTGAAACTCATTGAATATGGCCGGTGCCCAGTAAACGCTGGCAAGAAAGCGTAATTAAATTGTTGCCAGCGGCACAGTTGCAGTCACCAACGCTCCTGATAACATGAAAACAGCCTAACCAGCTCTGCTAGGTCGAGTAAAATGGTCAGAGTGGGGTGTTCTCTCGTTATGTGTCTGGAAGTAGCTAGCAGGCTTGGATCAACCCTACTCCTTGGCCAGAGCGTCCAGTGTGCACTCTGAACGCTCCGAGACCAAAATGCTCTGAATTTACGAACGGACAATCTGATAACGCTCTGAGTTTATGAATGCCCAGTGCACACTCTGGCACTCCAGATTAAATGTACAAACACACACGTAGTATAAACCAGCCTTTAGTCTTGAATCTTTGGTTGCTTAGTACATGACCTCACATGTGAATCCTTAAAGAGATGGGTGGGGCTAAAGCTTAAGATGGTGTGAACGATGCTGAATGGGTGTAGACGAAGAAGAGCTCTCCAGTAGGTACCAAAACATTTAAGGTCATTCAAGGGACTTTCTCAAAAGTGAGGTTACAAGTTTATCAACTTTCAAAGCAGAATTACTTTCCCATTGTTCTTCAACTGTAGTGTTTGATATACCATTTTCTAGCTCTAAGTCTCTGCTTTTATCCAATGTAAAAAAAAATAACATTTTACATTTTGCTACATAAGACTTAATAGAGCCGGTCGGTCACATATGTGTTTGAAATTCACTGCTCGACTGAGGGACCGTACAGATAATTATATGTGTGGAGTACAGAGATGATGTAGTCATTCAACAATCATGTTAAACACTATTATTGCACACAGAGTGAGTCCATGCAACTTATTATGTGACTTGTTAAGCAAATGTTTTAACTCCTGAAATATTTAGTCTTGCCATAACAAAGGGGTTGAATAGTTATTGGCTCAAGACATTTGAGCTTTTCAATTTTAATTATTTAAATTAAATTAAACATAATTACAACTTGACATTATGGGGTATTGTGTGTAGGCCAGTAACAAAAAAATCTGGATTTAATAAATATTCAATTCAGGCTGTAACACAACAAAACGTGGAAAAAGTAAAGGGGTGTGAATACTTGCAGCCCATCCACCGCCCCCCTTCTTCAGATGACAAAAATAAACATTGTTTTTACAGGGGTGTGAATACTTTCTGAAGGCACTGAATACCAGTTTCATTTAAGGACCTAGATGTTGACAGCTGCGCCATACAGATTGCAAAATAGCTGGGAAGAGACGTTTTATGTACCGATTCCATGGCATTGGATGTAGGAGCTGATATACAAAATGACACAACATTCAACACTTCGTGCTTTTCAGTTGAAATTGTTGTACAGAATTCTTGCCATACAACACTCCTTCCATAGCCTCCAACTGCTCTTAAACGCTAGTAAAACCAAATGCATGCTTTTCAAACATTCGCTGCCTGCACCCGCCCGCCCGACTAGCATCACTACCCTGGACGGTTCTGACATAGAATATGTGGACAACTACAAATACCTAGGTGTCTGGCTAGACTGTAAACTCTCCTTCCAGACTCATATCAAACATCTCCAATCCAAAATCAAATCTAGAATCAGCTTTCTATTTCGCAACAAAGCCTCCTTCACTCACGCCACCAAACTTACCCTAGTATAACTGACTATCCTACCGATCCTCGACTTCGGCAATGTCATCTACAAAATAGCTTCCAATACTCTACTCATCTAACTGGATGCAGTCTATCACAGTGCCAGCTGTTTTGTTACCAAAGCCCCTTATACCACCCACCACTGCGACCTGTATGCTCTAGTCGGCTGGCCCTCGCTACATATTCGTCGCCAGACCCACTGGCTCCAGGTCATCTATAAGTCTATGCTAGGTAAAGCTCCGCCTTATCTTAGCTCACTGGTCACGATAACAACACCCACCCGTAGTACGCGCTCCAGCAGGTATATCTCACTGGTCATCCCCAAAGCCAACACCTCCTTTTGGCCACCTTTCCTTCCAGTTCTCTGCTGCCAGTGACTGGAACGAATTGCAAAAATCGCTGAAGCTGGAGACTTATATTTCCCTCACTAACTTTAAACATTAGCTATCTGAGCAGCTAACCGATCGCTGCAGCTGTACATAGTCCATCTGTAAATAGCCCACCCAATCTACCTACCTCATCCCCATATTGTTTTTATTTACTTTTCTGCACTTTTGCACACCAGTATCTCTACTTGCACATCATCATCTGCCCATTTATCACTCCAGTGTTAATCTGTTAAATTGTAATTACTTCGCTACTATGGCCTATTTATTGCCTACCTCCTCATGCCATTTGCACACACTGTATACAGACTTTCTTTTTTTCTATTGTGTTATTGACTGTACGCTTGTTTATTCCATATGTAACTCTGTGTTGTTGTTTGTGTCGCACTGCTTTGCTTTATCTTGGCCAGGTCGCAGTTGTAAATGAGAACTTGTTCTCAACTAGCTTACCTGGTTAAATAAAGGTGAAATATAGATTTTTTTTTTAATAAAAAATGTTTTGAATATTTGGAGCATACAACCATCGCAGATACGGAATCAATAAAATGACAGTCAAAAATAAACAAAAAGTATTTTTTTAAACATTTTTGTTTTGTTGTTGTTTTCCTTTTGTTCCTATCTCTTTTTCTTTTTATTGGTCGTTGTTTGGTTGGCTTGGACAGGGATGGTGGCGCAGAGGGGAGGGGGGGATGGGGGAAGTTTTCTAGGGGGGTGGGGGTCTTGGATAGTTGAGCAGCTTCACTGCAGGTGGATTGTGTTTATAAATTCAATAATATTATTAATTATATATATATATTTTTTATTATATATTTTTCATTTAACTTTTTGAGTGTGTCCAAACTTGTCCAAACCACTGAAACATGAGTGACAAGGTAAAGGAACTGCACAGATCGCTAGGTGCCCTGCAAAATAGTCAGTACAATGTACTGTGTGAATGTGGCCCAGTTGGTAAGACTGTGGTGTTGACTTGGCAAAGGTGGTGGGTTCAATTCCTGTAAGGATTACATACTGTTGACATGCTAAAAATGAATGCATTCACTTTACTGAAAGTCGCTTTGGATACCAGCATCTGTTGTTTGACAGACTAACATAGGACATACTGTACATATAATGGAATTGATACATGAGGGTAGGTTTGTTTCATCTCCACCTCTGTGACACTCTTCAGCATACTGTATACTAGATGTATTGTGTACCGAGTAGTGGGACATATGGAGTCTATTCATTGCTGAGGCATAAACTGTCTGTCAGCATTAGATTTAAGTCATTAAACTCTCAAGTTATGGTAAGTTGACTGATGAAAAGAGGAATTGTGTAGGTTCCCAGACAACTTGTCTTCGAAAACTTTTTGCTCCCCTTGAGATCCTTCTTAGCTCCTCCAGATTTGCACATTCCCTCTCAGGCCCTGATGAATGCTCGTTCCGAGGTCAAGTTGGCTATCCTTTCACTTGTACACATTCCTCAATGGGACTAATACTTTGGAGGAGTGGATGAGAGCAACCAGCTCGGCAATACGATTAGCAAAATTGTGTAATTAATTGTGGATTTCTTTCATTTTGAAAAATAGCAGCTGGTATGGGATGTGGCCTCCCGTCATGAGAATGGCAGCCACCCATAACACTTCAGAGCTGGCCAAAGACATGCACCCAGTCTCATTAAGGGGACTCCTACAAGCCTGCTGCTCTGAATGAGGAGACTGCTGACGCCTGTGAATGACTGGCTCTGCTGTTTTCCATAGTGGGTGCATTCAGGTAATAATTATGATGCTTCTCTTCCCACACTCAGAGCTGCATAAATCGGTCTATTATTTTACCCACTTGGAGGCTTCGGTCTATTGTATCTTTGTGAGTAGCAACCATACTTCAGTGTGTGGACAGTACAGCTGCCCACAACAACTGCAGCATTTTCCTGTATTTAGAGTGTTCTGACAAATGAACATGCGTATCTCATTTACACTTGTACGTAAAGTACATAGAAATATCACAATGTTCGTAATATGCCAGACAAATAGACACGCTGAAGGTGCTGTCCTGTTTTGGACACTGGGTATGTGCATATCATATTCCCAAAAGTTCAAACCTGACAAGCTCTTAGAGCATTCCAATGGAGAATTCTGAAAATAAAATGTCAGCGAGTGTGTGAAGTGAGATGAATGAGTGTGTAATCAGGGGAGTAGTACTGCTCCTGATTTAGCCCAGGAATGACAAGGGAGACCAGAACCTCTCTAGGGATTCATATTTTGGGCCAAAGAGGGTGAATGAGTCATCATGGGCTGGGTCGACTGCATCCACAAAAGAACATAGGGTATCTTCATTTCATGGATGCCTGCTTACGAAACGTCACTTTTTACTTTAAAAGTCAAATGTCAATGCTAAATTGTACTGTGCTCATGATTCAGGGAAGGTCTGATTCTTGTGGTATTTTGATTGAACCTTTTAAGGTTTGCGTAAAGAGAATAATGCTCTTCTCTCTTGACATTTATTTGTGAAAGGCAAATCTTTTTTGCCTAAATCAGTAGAGGCAAGACTATGTGGTTTAGAGAGAACATCTGGGAACAGTATGATAAGGGTTATATGCATTAAGCTGAAGCAGCATTCATCAAATTTATGAGTAATTCGCACCATGCGAGAAGTTCAAGTTTCCACTGTTGTTGCATGGGGCGGTGGAAAAACACTGAGACAAGGGGAAAGAAAATGGCTATTTGTCATCATGGTCAGGCTGAAGCTAAAATGGATGATCACTCCCAGATGAAAACATGCCACCAGTATTAATTTGTGTTAAATAGTGGTCTTTCATGGAATTGTAACTAGTTATTTGTTTTTTTCAGAGCAATTGCTGGTTGCCCTTCTTGATCATGGCTTAAATTCTGATTTCATGGAAATGTAATATCATAACATATGGTATAACTTTGTTGAGGGAGCAACTTCTCCTCAAAGTGCATTCACCCAAATCAGAAGGATACAATGCAAGATATTCAGCTCAGGAGAAAATTCATATAAGAGCTGGGGGTTAAAGAGGTAAAGTGATTTTTAGAAAAATAACATTCTCAATGGACGGTATGGGTTGAAAACACTTAAGAATACTTTCAAGTTACCATTGGGTTGAACTACTGTAAGTGTTGCTTGTACGGTTCAGCTAGTGTTAGTTAAGATAAGGATGACAGCAAATACAGCACGTAAAACAATAACTGCACATTTGCTCCAAGTTTGAGTGGTAAACATCGGAATCCTACCTCAAACCATTACTATTAGAAGCCAAAGAAAACTCTCCTCATGTATTCCAACACTCATCTCTTCAAGGATTCCAATTCAGAATGATTGAGGCTAATCTATGTATTTCTGACAATATTAGTTATTGTGTGGATTGTAGTTCCTGTCCGGATTCTCCTAGGCATATTAGATTTTTTCAAAGACCCATTTATGGAAATCAAATTATTTCTGTTAAATCAAATTACATGATTTATGAGAAATCCTACATGTTTGTGTTCCTGTATTTTATAGGAAAGATATCAGTTACAGAAATATCAATCATATTTAATGGAACCATATATTACTGTCCTAAAAGGAACGTACTGTAGTAGTAGTATTCAACAGGTGGAGAACCGTTTCATAACCGGACTCATGCCCTCAAACATGCACTGCGAGTATTGAATAACATACTGTACAGTAACTTAAAGCTAGAATCCTTAGTTGTTACATCCATTTTTGGACTTACACATTGATTATATGTACCCATTGATTCTTAAAAATATACAACTTGTAAATGCCTCATGAGCTTAGTTCAACTGTCTTACCTCATCAGAACCCAAAATATAAGCTTGTTTTCCACTAATGTTTGTAAACTATGTTAACATAAACAAACAGTGTATAGCCACAAAACATGGTTAAAGCTATAATTGTCCTATCATGAGTGGTCAGTCCTTGCATTCATGGCTCTGTCTATGAATTTGAGAGTGGTTACAGCTCCATCCCGCAGCTTTTTTTTTATCAAAACAGAGGTGGGGTGCTTGCTTTGTTATTATTTCAATTAAGGATTCCAGCTTTAACTTGGTGGTACTCAATGGGTGAAATGTGAAAGCAGTTTAGCAGAGCCTTATTCTAACGATGATATGTCATCTTGATAAAGCTCTTATATTCAAACTGTTGAAGGCCGAATAGGAATTGGATTCTCTCGCTAAAACCTTTCACCCTGACTTCTGCACAATCTCACACAACAGAACCAAATGAGTTTCTGCTTTAAGTGCACAACACCATTTATAATGAACAAAGTCGTCTCAAAGTTACAGAAAACCAAACACACTAAAAGCTCTTGGTTGTGCTTATGTTGGACTGTAGACTCTCTGATGTATGACATGTGAATTATGATTTTTCCTGGTGCGTAAACCACCCAGGTGTGGACTAGGAAATGAGTCTCTAAATTCTCCTCTACTGAAATCCTATGAGGTTTTTTAAAATCTTTGCTGAACTTTTAGATCTTATTGAGCAATCATACATTTCTTGGCAATATTGTGAGTGCCACTTTGTTTTGGTCCAAGTAGTCAAGTACAATACAGTACTCTCAGAGAAAGACCAATGTTCATTCAATGTTAACTTCCAAAGCACCAGCTCCTTAGATGAAGTTACATTATTATAATTGGATGTTCTTCCTTGTCTTCCTGGCTTGTTATCACTAAATAAATTGTTGTTGTGACAGTGTGGCTTGTTGGTTTTCTTTTGTCTTAGAACTAGCTGCCAAGTCCCATTTTCTAATAACGAAGGTGATAATGGGTCAGGGCCACTTGGGAAACATTGTACAGCGTCAATTACCTCACCACAGCAAACTGGGATAGCAGAGCCAATGGCCGCATCTATAAACTTTTATATTGGAGAGAATGTTGCCAAGATACTGTACTTTGACGGTCACTTTTTTTACAGTAATTTTACTGTAAATCAACAGTGAGCTGTGTGGTGTCATTATTTTAAAATAATTAAATAAATTACAAATAAAAACTTCAGTAATAAGTAGGGTCAAATCCTAGTGTGACCTGACTAGTAAAACAGGTGTGAGCCTGGTTATTGCACATTAATAGCCTACTTGGAGACACTCAAATTTTTTAATCATGTATCTCTTGACACATTCACAAAATAGTCATGGCCTCTAAACCTTCCAGCTGCCTACTGGACCTATTCCAACTAAACTATTGAAAGAGCTACTTCCTGTGCTTGGCCCTAATATGTTGAACATAATAAACGGCCCCCTATCCCCTGGATGTGTACCAAACTTACTAAAAGTGGCAGTAATGAAGACTCTCCTGAAAAAGCCAAACTCGGAAAATATACAAAATGATAGGCCTATATCGAATCTCCCATTCTTAAAAAAAAAAATGAAAAAGATTTTACTCAGCAACTCACTGCCTTCCTGAAAATAATGTATACAAATAATGTATACAAAACACTCCAGTCTGGTTTTAGACCCCGTCATGGTACTGAGACCAAAATCGTGAATGTGGTAAATTACTTTTAATGGCGTCAGTCCAAGGCTCTGCATCTGTCCTTGTGCTCGTAGACCTTAGTGCTGCTTTTGACACAGTCAATCACCACATTGTTTTGGAGAGATTGGAAACCCAAATTTGTCTATGCAGACAAGATCTTGCCTGGTTTAGATCTTATCTGTCGGAAAGATATCAGATCCTTCCTGGTTATGGTTTGTCCTCTGACAAATCAATGGTAAGTTTCGGTGTTGCTCTAGGTTCTATTGTTTTCACTATATATGCTACCTCTTGGTGATATCATATGGAAACACAATGTCAACTTTCACTGCTATGCAGATGACACACAGCGGTACATTTCGATGACACATGGTAAAGCCCCAAAATTGCCTAACCTGGAAGCATGTGTTTCAGACATAAGTAAGTGGATGGCGTAATTCTTTTAAAACAGAGATGCTAGTTCTAAGTCCCAAGAAACAAAGAAATCTGCTGTTTGATCTGACAATTAAACTTGATGGTTATCGTCGTCTAAAATAAAACTAAAAGACCTCGGCGTTACTCTGGACCCAGATCTTTCTTTTGACAAACATATCAAGATATTACAAGAGCAGTTTTGTAGCATTACAAAATCTGATAATTTTTGTCTCAAAATAATGCAGAAAAGCTAATCCATGCTTTTGTTACTTCTAGATTAGACTACTGCAATGCTCTACTCTCCGGATACCTGGAGAAAGCACTAAATTAACGTCAGCTAAATACGTCTGCTAGAATCTTGACTACAACCCCAAAATTATATAATATCACTCCAGTTCTAGCCTCTGGCTTCTTGTTAAGGCCTGGGCTGATTTCAAGGTTTTACTTGTAACCTACAAAGCATTACATGGACTTGCTCCTACCTATCGCTCCGATTTGGTCCTGCCGTACATACATACATATACGCTACGGTTACGAGACTCAGGTCTCCTTATTGTTCATAGAATTTCTAAGCAAACAGCTGGAGGCAGGTCTTTCTCCTATAGAGCTCAACTTTTATGGAATGGTCTGCTCATCCATGTGAGAGACGCAGACTCTGTCTCAACCTTTAAGTCTTTACTGAAGACTCTTCTCTTCAGTAGGTCCTATGATTGAGTGTAGTCTGGCCCAGGGGTGCAAAGGGGAACGGCAAGGCACTGGAGTGACGAAATACCTTTGCTGTCTCTGCCTGGCCGGCTCTCCACTGGGATTCTCTGCCTCTGACCTTATTACGAGGGTTGAGTCACTGGTTTGCTAGTGCTCTCTCATAGGAGGGGTTCATCAAGTCTTGCCAGGGTTTTTCCGCTATACTCGACTTGAGTGCATTGAGTCACTTACGTTATCTTCTTGTCCGGTGTTACACACCCTCGGGCTCGTGTGGTGGCAGAAATCTTTGTGGGCTATACTCAGCCATGTCTCAGGGAAGTAAGTTGGTGGTCTGTTGATATCACTCTGGTGGTGTACAGTAGGGCCTGTGTTTTGGTAATGTGGGTGGGGTTATACCCTGCCTGGTTGGCCTTGTCCATGGGTATCGTCGGACGAGGCCACAGTGTCCCCCGACCCTCGCTGTCTCAATCCCCAGTATCTATGCTGCAATAGTCTATGTGCCGGGGGGCTAGGGTCAGTCTGTCCTATCTGGTGTATTTCTCCTGTATTATCTGATGCCCTGTGTGATCTTAAGTATGCTCTCTCCGGACTACCTGGTCTGACGACTCCTGGCAGTCCTCGTCCCCATCCCCAGTCCACCTGGTCGTGCTGCTGATCCAGTTTCTGTGGTTCTGCCTGAGGCTATGGAACCCTGACCTGTTCACTGGACCTGCTAATATATCCAGGACCGGCTGTTTCTTCTCTCTCTCTCCTTACCTCTCTACCTCTGAATGATTGGTTATGAAAAGCTAACTGACATTTACTCCTGAGGTGCTGACCTGTTGCACCCTCTATAACCACTGTGATTATTATTTGACACTGCTGGTCATCTTTGAACGCTTGAGCATCTTGAAGAACGATCTAGCCTTAAAGGCCATGTACTCTTATAATCTCCACCGGCACAGACAGAAGTGGACTGGCCACCCCTCAGAGCCTGGTTCCTCTCTCGGTTTCTTCCTAGCTTCCTGCCTTTTTAGGGAGATTTTAGGCTCGAGTTCTGTATAAACACTTTGTGATATCTGCTGATGTAAAAAGGGCTTTATAAATACATGTGATTGATACTTATAACTCTTATAGGCCAGCAGTGAATAAGTAGAAGTTAAACAATGTTCATCACATCAGACTACATTCTAGTCTAGTTCAAATGTACCCAACTTAATGTTAATGTCACTTTTTGACCATGGCTAAGGTCCAAGCTATTTACTTCAATGAATAAGTGTCGGACACATCAAAATGTTTGGATTGGCTGTGAGTTTGTGGGAGCCTGGGGACTGGGGTCTCCATGGTGGACTCTTCAGACTAGTCTGACTACAGTCACAGTCCTCTCTCCAGTCCATTCCATTCCAGCCAGCTCATATCCTCATCAGCTGCGTCTCTGATGGAGGACAAGAGTTCAAAATGGAATTATAAATCTTATGATTAGGGCAAGGAGCTTTTTCTGCATGAGCTTGTGGGCCCGGGGCCTCATTTATCAATATGCATAGAAACTATTCTAAAATACTACTTACGGATGGAATTTAGAATGTTTGTACGCATGGAAAAGGTGTGATTTATCAAACAATCTTATGAGCATCACATGCACACTGGTAGGAGAACCATTGATAAAATACCAATTGCTCTCAGCCTCAGTGCCCTTGCACGAACTTGGCTATTTGCATTTTGAAACGCCCCTAATTAACCATATATGGTCAAGAATCATCCCTTTAAAACCCGTGGGAAATCGACAACGCCATACCATGAAATACAACGGTGCAACCAAAAAGGCTAAGGAAAAAAAACTTTTCCGAGACTGAAATAGAGGTTCTAGTCAGTGGAGGCTGCTGAGGGGAGGATGGCTCATTATAATGTCTGGAATGGAGTCAATGGAATGGTGTCAACCATATGGAAACCATGTTTGATATGTTCGATGCCATGCCATTGACTCCATTCCAGACATCATTAAGAGCCATCCTCCCCTCAGCAGCCTCCACTGGTGCTATTGATTGAGTACGACCAAAATGTTTTATTTGGCTCGCTTAGTTGTGGTTTGACCAGTAAAAACAAAAACATAGCTACAAAGAGAGGAACATTAGGACAATTAGGACAAGTTAATTTAGCAATGGCAAATATACTTAAAACTCACCAATAATCCATCCATCCTCAAGAGCTCCCTCCTGTAGGCGTATAGACCAACATTGCTGTTCTGCAGAATAAACTAGTTGTGCGTTCCACCTGGCCACCTTGCACCCACATTCAGCAGCGTTTTCTAAGCATACATAACCTATCACCTGCACATTAAGAGTGGAAGCCTTTTCTGTTCACATAGTTGAACTTGTTTTGGGATGGTGCTTTTATGGAGATGTGGGCGCCGTCTATTGCTCCATTCGTATTTCGGAACCCATTGATGGCAAAGCAACCCCTCTTGACTTCAACTTGTTGTGCGATGGTGCATGGAAATTGAATTTTAAGAGTTTGTTTGGGTTGTCTGGCTTGTCGAGGGATGTACGATGCCAATCGGCAAGCTCCCAATGAAAAGTGCCGGTTGCCAAAAACACGAGAGTGGATAGCGATTTACTCAAGTAGGCAATAGAGAAAAAGCCTGTCTATCATGTTCATTGATTGGGTTAAGACGAACCGTCACTCTAAAACTAGCAGACCAATGGAGACTCACTGTCTACGCCTCCCTCTAAACTCGCCCTTCACTGAAAAATAATGCCAAAACTCACAATCGAAAAGACTGGCAGTGAAAGCAAAGAAATAGACATTGAAAGCAAAGATACGAGTAGCGTAACCAAAATGTGGTACATGTAGGCAAGAGCGTATGCAAAATCTATTCAATAGGATTGGTTGCTGGGAAAGTTTAACCTAAAACTATTTTTGCATTTGTTTTCAAATGTTTTTTTAAATAATTTGTCATAGAGTTTTGCTCCCACTTAAAAATTATTTACTTACAAGTATTTGGGTTTTGCTTTTGATGCCTTTTTTTGGTTTACAATTCTATACATTTTGCTTTAAATTGTTGGGTTTTTGATTTCCACATCCATTATTTCACCCATCCTCAAAAATATAATATTTACATTCTCAACTTTATTTATCATGTTCACAATTTATTTTATTTTGAATTGAATACATGTGGCGTGAAATTGACCCCATATTTAAATCCTTGCAAAGATCCGATAAAATTTGTTTGGGAAACGATATCTGATGAGCCAATCTCTACTTTTTGAAAAAGTGCCACCTGTCTCTATAGTATTTCAACAATGGTTTCACTTTCACAAGTGCCTCTAATATAACAAATGACTGTACTTTATATGGATTATTATTTTAACAAATGCACTGTGGTTGAATTATACATACCCTGTCAATACATGTTGCATGAATTCACAATCGAAAACTTCTTTAATTATTACTCTCATAATTTCACACATTTTCAACATATATTTTCCACATTCTATGCTTGACCAGCAGTTCCCTTATTCCACCACTTTGCACTGTGCATAGGCATGGTCACACTCTCAAGGAAACATTCATATTAATAAATCTCACACTTTGCATAGAAATGATCCCACGCATGGTTTATGCACAGATTTGTGCCTAGTCATGATTGATAAATGAGGCCCCTGGAGTTTATGCCTGTCAGTTTGATCCTAGCCCTAATCATGAACACGGTTACCTTTAATCATGATCAAGCTCAAATACAGGGAGATATTGGTGTGTTGATATAACTTTAGCTAACTTGAATTCATGTTTCAGATTCAACATAAATAACACACAAATAACACATGCCTAAGAATGTATTCTTTCTTCAGGCGTACACTTTCAACCCTACTTGGCAAGTGCTGAAGTCATGGAATAAAAAGATCCATCATGTCCACTCAGATGGCCAGTGCTGTCTCTCAGCAATACCATGGCCTGATGAATGTCTGTTCCTATGCCATGAGACTCCTTCCAGCTATTTCATGTTTATAAGAACTGGAGCTTCCATACCACTGGGGGCCTTTAAAGTGATAAGCTGCATTTATTTCCTAAACTCTGGGCGTGTTCTGTCTATGCCCTAGACCTCTGTTAAATTTGATGGTTAAACCAGAACCTGCCTCCAGATTTTTTATTGAAAAAATTATGACTCGTGAAAGGAACTATCCAGGGAAAAGATGGAAGATGATGATAAAAAACACAGATGCACCATGTTCTCCCTTTTTTTGTGATGATGTCAAAAACTAAAATACACCTCTTGGCATCTTGCTATGAGAAAACGCATAACGTTTGATTCATGTACTATATAGCAGGCAGTAGATCACACACTGAATAAGTGTCAGGTTTAAATCATGTTTGTCTATCTGAGAAGGTGGAAACCCGCGTGATTAACTAATCAGGCAATAATATTCCACTTATCTTCTTAAATAATGGTTCAGAAAATTCCCAGGTGATGTAACAGCTCATCTCTCAAACATCCCAAACTAATATACTAACTAATATACTACTATAATAACAAAAATATAAACGCAACATGTAAAGTGTTGGTCCCATGTTTCAGGAGCTGCAATAAAGATCCCAGAAATTGTCCATATGCACGAAAAGCTTATTTCTCTCAAATTCTGTGCACAAATTTGTTTACATCCCTTTTAGTGAGCGTTTCTCCTTTGCCAAGACAATCCATCCACCTGACAGATGTGGGATATCAATAATATGATTAAAGAGCATGATCCTTACACAGGTGCACCTTGTACTGGAGATAATAAAAGACCACTATAAAATGTTAATTTCTCTACCATAAGCCACCTCCAATGTCGTTTTAGAGAATTTAGCAATAAATTCAACCGGCCTCACAAGCGCAGACCACGTGTAACCACGTCGGCCCAGGACCTCCACATCCGGCTTCGTCACCTGCGGGATCGTCTGAGACCAGCCACCCAGACAGCTGATGAAACTGAGGAGTATTTCTGTCTGTATTGAAGCTCTTTCGTGCAGAACAACTCATTCTGATTGGCTAGGCCTGGCTCCCCAGTGAGTGGGCCTATGCACTCCCAGGCCCACCCATGGCTGCGCCCCTGTCCAGTCGTGAAATCCATAGATTCGGGCCTAATGAATTTATTTCAATTGACTGACTTCCTTATATGAACTGTAACTCAGTAAAATTGTTGAAATTGCTGCATGTTGCGTTTATATTTTTGTTCAGTATATTGTTTGTCCAATACTGTTTATTCTGCCTATTTCACAAGCAGGGAGGCAGCTATAGCTGCGATTGGTTTTGTTTACCCTGGTGATTTACAGTATCATTTATTCAGTATAATGTAACGGTCATCGTTGCATGAAGAAGTGGACCAAAGCGGCGTAGCATGGTAAGTGTTCATGATTTATTAATAAAACTGAACACTAAGTAACAAAATAACAAAGAGAACGAACGAAACCGAAACAGTTCTGTCTGGTGCAGACACAAAACAGAAAACAACTACCCATAAAACACAGGTGGGAAAAGGCTACCTAAGTATGGTTCTCAATCAGAGACAACGATAGACAGCTGCCTCTGATTGAGAACCACACCAGGCCAAACACACAGAAATAGAAAACATAGAACACAAAACATAGAATGCCCACCCCAACTCACTCACTCCCTGACCAAACCAAAATAGAGACATAAAAAGGATCTCTAAGGTCAGGGCGTGACATATAATGGGAGGCTTTGGAATTGGATAGGAATCAGAACATGTTTCAGTCACACACAAGTGCCAATGTAGCGTATAGGTTACTATTAATTAAAATGTTTTGTCTCCACATAATCCAATGATTATGAAAGTCCACACATACCTGAATAGATTTAACGATCCCAGCTCAGCTCTTTTATCTGCTATCCATATGGCTTCTTTCTTGTCATTCATGAATCACCTTTCCTTCCACATGTGTGCTCCAGCTCGTGAGCCTAATAGAAAGTATATTCGCTATGGTACACAGATGTTTATTCTAAGGGTCATTTTTGTTGATGTCGTATTAACTCATGTGTTTTAGCTAACTGACCCAACAATGATTTACGATCTCTGGGGACTTCCAGGAAGTGTAGGGTGTACATAATTACGAGGAGCATTTTTCCCACTCTTTCCTCACTGATACTCACTAGACATTGTTTCTTAGGTCAGAGGTCAAGCAACTGGTATAGCACTTAAATCCCCACGCATCCCTGATCCTCTGCTACAAGTTTGATCTACAACACCGGTGGGGACAAACACAAAGTCAATTGAATAATGGGAATGATGTTAGAATGACCAAAACTGCAGTGGATGTGCATGTTTAGAGTATATGAGCATGTTGGGCATGGCTGTGAAAAGTGAATGGGTCTTTCACATGCATTGTTTAGGTAGAACCTGAGTAATTGGCTGTGGTTACGCATATGTGCAGAGAAACAGAGGGAGAACAGAAGCCTTTGATCCAAACAGACCAGGCCAGCCATGCTTCTGCTGCACCTCCACGCTTTTCTCTGTTTCTTTCGTCCAGGTGTGGACGTAAAGACAAAGGCATGGTCTGTGTAAATAGCACGTTCTACCTGGGGTCATTAAAAAACATCACTCACACAAAACACTCTTTGATACGCTCAGTGCGATAACAAAGAACATGTTTTTTACCTCCATAAATATGTAAATGTTTCACCTTGTAAAATTCTCTGCTTGTAACTTTTGGGGATTGATACAGTTTTTACAATGTCATTAGTTAAATTGCATTTTGAGGTACCTATGGCTGCTGTTATTTGAAGGTTGGCAAGAAGGGTCTGATGAGAGACTACTAAGTACATTTAGGAGGTCTAGAATACAATCTAAATTGAATCATAGCCAGCAGCACTCTTTCTTCTGGACAAACATGTAATACAATCCCAGAGCAGTGATTGGGGACATTGCCCTGTGTAGGGTGCTGTCTTTCGGGTGGGATGTTAAATGAGTGTCCTGACTCTCTGTGGTCACTAAAGATCCCATGGCACTTATCGTAAGAGTAGGGGTGTTAACCCTGGTGTCCTGGCTAAATTCCCAATTTGGCCACCTAATCGTCCCCAGTTTCCAATTGGCTTATTCATCCCTCTCCCCTGTAACTATTCCACATGTTGTTGCTGTAAATGAGAATGTATTCTCAGTCAACACAGGGTAAAAAATATATAATACAATTATAGTGCAGTATCTACAAAAGACCATGCCATACAGAAAATATGAAACAGAGCCACATGCTCAGGACATCAACCCTGTGGCTGATAGACTATGATATCCAGAAATCCTGTGGTAGATGAAGTACTACTGTATGTTGACAGAAGACTTCAAAAGAACCACCTGAGGAGCAGGCAGCCATGATTAAAACAGTGTGTCTCCTTTGTGATGTCAAATGGCTCCCGCTGAGATGGCAAAACAAGAGTTGTGTATATTGGTAACACTTTCTTTGGATTGGCCGGATTATCTATTTGTAAATGCGCTACAGATGGCCATACGATCAACAAGCTATCTGGTGATAAGCTACGGTTAAGGATAAGTTTAGGTTTAGAATAAGGGTTAGGATAAGGGTTAGGGTTAGTAGATAGTTAGTTGAAATGCTACTGATAGTCTGTAGATAATCTACAGATAGACTATCCAAATAAAGAGTTACCAACATGATTTACTCTTATCAAACATCCAATAGAAAGTCTGGAATCTAGAAGGAGCTGCATGAAGTGGATAGTATAGCTAGCCCATATCTGAAGGAAAAACACAGCTGTTTCAAAATGAGATTAAATGTAACTGTAACATAGTGATTGCTGTTATACCTCCACAGCACATCTTAGAAATCTCTTAAATTCTGCTTTTTGTTTTAGGTTTGAAAATGTACAATTGACATAATAAATCAGCAGGAGGGGCTCTCCTAGCATTACCATACTCTATTTCGGTAGATACAGTATCCACAATTTGATTTGATTCCTTATATTATCATTGATCAATTCGAACGTAATTGTTATCTTCACTGCATCTTTAGTCTTCACCAGCCAAGTCATGATGTGTTTGGCCTCGTGTGCTCTTCTCCCCTAAGGAACATGCAGGTTTTCTGGTTATTTTGCATATCTACAGGAAATCCCCTTCAATGTGTCTAGCCGGTAATGATTTGGTGAACCACTCCCATGGGATCCCTGACACCAAACACCTCAATCCCTTCATTATAGATTTAATTACCAGACCATTAATTCAATTTCCCTGACCTTACCAATTATCTGTTGTTTCACATGAAGTCACGAATGTCCACGTAACCAGCGGCATTAGAGTCTAGTCGATACTCGAGTCTTTTGAATGTGGTACTCTGGCCCTATTTCCTTCTCTTACTTATCAATCATAATTATGTTCCTGAAAGGTATTACTCTGTTAAAAGTACCCTGAATACTAAAGGGCAACCACAATAGTGAACTAAATAGTTGATTCAAGCTTATCTAAAAGTAAATGTGACCAATAGGACTGCATGGAATGCTTTTTTTAAAGTTATTTTTTGCAGAGAAATGATTTATATCTGCTCTAATACATTCAGCACCTTAAGTGTAAAAATGTGCATCAGATTGCGTGTCGGTTTGGCAAGCTGTGTGCGTAGCCTATTCCAGAGGATGGGGAGAAGTGGACGGATCCATTTCAATTACAATCTCAATACTATTGGTAAAATGTCAAGCCTCGGGATGTTGGAGTAAGTGGTTAGACAGAACGCCTGGAGCATCAGCTCAGATACAAACTGCATCATGAATGCACTATACTAACGAAGCAATTCAAACCTCAATGAACTCCATGAGTCCAGTTAAAAAGTTAAAAAGTCTGGAACGAGTGCAGAGGGGTACTTTAATTAAGATGTCATTTCATGGTTAGTGTGCCCCACAATCACATGAGTAACAGAGGAATGATTCACATCACACAAAAAGTAGAAAAGAAATACCTCAAAAGCTTGATATTTTCATGAAGGCCATTAAGCATTCACAAAGAGAAGCTGGTGGTGTATACAGGACACAGTCATTAAGGCCTGGTCTCTCATGTTGGTTAAAAGGTCTCTAGGCCCTGTAAAGCACTCTGGGTTTCTCAAGCTAATGAAGAAATATTGCCGGTTTTACACTGACAGCTTAATGGCTGGGTTAGTAAAGAGTTAACCGCCAGTCCTTATTCAGCGCCACAAAGCAGTTTTAAACAGAGCGTAAAGTGAATATTATTTTGGCAAATATGATTGCTTCCTGATCTGCTGCTTGCTCTCTCTCTAGAAAATGGAATGATACAATTAACCAGTTTAATTATCTTCTGATATGATGAATGGAATACACTTAGGCAACAGTACCTCTGATCAGTGGAGGCTCCTCAGAGGAGGAAGGGGAGGACAATAATAAAATAAAATAGGTTATCCTTTTTAGATAAAACTAAACTAAATATATTCACGTCATCAAATAACAGATTAAAACACAATGTTTTGCAATGAATGTCTACAGCAGCCTCAACAGCACTCTGTTGGGTAGTACCATTGTGTAGCCGGAGGACAGGTATTTTCCATCCTCCTCTAGGTCCATTGACTTCAATAGAAAACCTAGGACGCTCATGGTTCTCAGCCCCTTCCATAGACTTACACAGTAATTATGACGAGTTCTGGAGGACGTCCTGCAACCTATCAGAGCTCTTGCAGTATGAACCGACATGCTGTCCGTTCAATAAAAGGATCCGAGAATGAATCTTGTACTGAAAGCATAAGCTACAGATAGATAGACATTCCCAATCTGGCCCTCAAACCATCATGGTCACCTAATAATCCCCAGTTTACAATTGGCTCATTCATCCCCCTCCTCTCCCCTGTAACTATTCCCCAGGTTGTTGCTGCAAATGAGAATGTGTTCTCAGTCAACTTACCTGGTAAAATAATGGTAAAAAAAATAAATAAATAAATAAAAATAAAAGATAGCACTGCAGTGCATAAAGTGTGGTGAGTAGTTGACTCAAAGAGAGAGAAAAACAATAGTTGAAGAATTTTAAACAAATTCAATTCTTAAAATATCAAGGAGAAGCAGTAGAGAGAGAGAGAGAGTTGGCTATATTTTATTGTAATTTTTTTCTTCTTAATTTACCTTTCACTTAGCTAATGCAGCTAATTTAGATGACTCAATAACCTGACTCAAACAATGTTAGCTAGCTGGCATTTGATTGTTGGTTAGTTCTAGTTTGTTGACTATAACGTTAATATGGTGACAACTATTGTATGTAGGCTCTGTAGAGGTTAGCAGTTATGGCATGAAAGTTTGGCTTGAAGAAATTTTTGCACCTGGCCACAGAAAGCTAGCCACAAGCGAAGAGAAAAGGTGAGCGGGGAAGAGCATGCATTTGTACAATGAGGAAAGTGATGATGCTGTATGTGGCTGCTATGAAAGTGAACTGTGTGTGAGGGTGATCAGGGGTGTGTTCAGTCCGCCAATTTTGTTGCAAAATGTTTGTCCAATAGAAACTCTAGTTTCAGTAGCAAAAGGGAACATTTTAATGATTACACCCCAGATCAGCTAGATGCAGGCAAGTGTGCAAAGCGGTATTGAATGTGTCACATTGTCTGTCACCCAATCCCCTCCTCTCTTATCCAGAATAGGGGTGTGGCGACATGGCCATGTTCGTATTCGTATCCGTAATATCAGTTGATAGTCGTCTCGGATGATACTCATGATAGGAAAAAACAAGTGTTTTAATATGCCTAAATAGATGTTGGCAAAATAACTTCCTGCACGTTCTCACTGCAAAAAAAGCTGCAGATTAGGAGCAGTGCGCAGAGGGGTGGGTGAGTGTGTGTCTGTGTCCTCAACTTGCAGAGGGCAGACAAGTTTACTCTCACTCAGTCAGAATGTGCATTAGCGTTTCTTCTTTTTTCCCCTACCCTTGCCCCACTAGTTAGATATTGTACACATTGATAGCTTGATAGCAAACGTCCTCGCCATGTGATTTCTCATAGTAGCAGCAATCTAAATGATCAGACCAAAAACATGTGAGGAAATGTGATCGGATGAAATGATGAAGTGAGTGGATGGAGAAATACAGGTTCACTCTATCCAATCAGAGCAGCAGGATATTTACAGCCAGGCAAACTAGTCAATGTTGTTATTTAGACAAGCCTTTCTCAAACCCTGTCCGGTCCACGTGTAGAGGAATGCTAGACGGTCCATAGAATATTTGTCTTGAATATGATTTTTTGTTTTTGGGTCCACACCATATTTGACCTGAATAAATACTTGCTGTAGGCCTACTTGCTCAATGTGCTGAGCTATGCATGCTGCAGTAAACTAATTGTGTCGCCATGATGAAGTATAGCTACACCAAACACACATGCACAAGCACACACAAGCTAGCCCTGCTGTGCAACCTGCATGCTCTCTCTCCCCGTTAACTAACCAAACGACCTATAGCCATGGCCTGCTCTAAACAAAAGCGACTAGATAAAAAACGTTATGCGAAAGAAGTGGACCCAACAAACTAACCCGAGGCAAAAAAGTATCATCCATTCCCTCTTAAGTATGATCCATGCTACATCAAGTTTGGATTTGTTTCAAACCACAGCTGCCCGCAAAAACCGATCTGTGTGATATGTCAGACTTGCCTTCACAAAGATGCTATGACGCCATCTAAATCGCGCAGACATTTAGAAACAAAACATCCACATCTCAAGGATAAACCAGATTTATTTTTTATTAAAAAAAGATTTGATGACCAACCAAACAAAAATGCTGCACAATAATTTCCAAGAAAACAAGAGTTTACTGAGGGCTTCATACTTACTCTCTCATAAAATGTCCATGTACCAGGCTCCTTTCACTATAGGTGAAAAGCTGGTCATCCCCTCAGTCGTGGACGCTTGTCGAGAGGTTTTAGGCCCAACTGCTGCTATAAAGATCAGTGAAATCCCACTTTCCAATGACACTGTCATATGGCAGATGATATTGAATCACATGATTTCGACAGACCCCGCATCAAATTGGTTTGCAATCCAACTAGATGTATCGACTGACATTTCAAATGCAGCCCAGCTTCTTGTAAATATCCGCTACGTATATGAAGGAACCTTTCATTAAGAATGTCTTTGTTGCAAAGAGTTGCCTCAGAATACAACTGTGAGCTGCAGGCAAAATATTCTGTGTTCTGAACAAGTACATAAAGGAACATGGATTACAATGGGACCATTGTATTGGGATTTGTACCGATGGGGCTGCTGCCATGATGTCTCCCTTTGCACAGGCATGGCACTGTGTCATTCACTGCGAGCTGCTGGCATCAAAGCGCTTATCTCCAGAACTCAACGAGGTCCTTAATAACGTTGTTAAGATGGTCACTTCATAAAGGCAAATGCTACCAACTCTCACATTTTTGCTGCAAGGAAATGGGGGCTGATCACTGTCACCTGCTTTTATGTGCTGGCTCTCCAGGGGGAGAGGGATCAGGAGGGTTAATGAACTGAGGTGTGAAATCCAGACATTTCACAACCAAAATAAATCAGATCTAGCTCTGCACCTTCAAGACAATTAATGATATACTAAACTTGCATACCTCTCTGATATACAGTACTTGACCATTTCAACCAACTGAACTTATCCATACAGGGATGTACAAGTGACATTTTCCAGGCAAACTATAAAATTGCCACTTTCAAGAAAAAGCAGAGTTTCTGCAGAGACCGAGTGTATAGAGGGATTTTCAACATGTTCCCCCTATCCTCAACTCTGGCTGACGAGGGTGATGTGGACATAGATCACATGCGTAAATTGATGGGGTCACATCTGAGCCAAATCTGCTCAAATTCGAGGATTACTTCCCCTCACAATCTGACCCACGCCCGGAAAGCAGTGGATGCGTAATCCATTCACCAGCACTGAAGAGACTCACATATTCTCACCGGTTCTTCAGGATAAACTATTGTAGATGTCCTGTGACCACGGTCTGCACAGTCATTTTATTGAGATGCACCTTTCCATGTTCTGGCTGTTCAGCAGCAGAGAACGCTCAACTCAGTGAGATGGTAGTGATGTTGTTAATCCCCTTTCATTCTACCTACTTATATGAGACCAGCTACTCCTCTCTTGCTGCAACAAAATCTAAATATTGCAGCAGACTGGCTGTTGAAAACACTTTGAGACTGTCCCTCTACTCCTTCCCTCCAAGGTTTGACCTGTTGGTGTCGAAGAGACAGGCACATCCGTCTCATTGATTGAGTGAGTCATCTTGTACTATTGATTTAAAAATAATAATGTACACTGAACAAAAATATCAACGTAACATGTAAAGTGATGGTCCCATGTTTCATGAGCTGAAATAAAAGATTTCAGAAATGTTCCATACACACAAAAAGCTCATTTCTCTCACATTTTGTGCACACATTTGTTTACATCCCTGTTAGTGAGCATTTCTCCTTTGCCAATATAATCTATCCACCTGACAGGTGTGGCATATCAATAAGCTGATTAAACAGAATGAGCATTACAGAGGTGCACTTTGTACTGGGGAAAATAAATGGCCACTCTAAAATGTGCAGTTTTGTCACACAACACAATGCCACAGATGTCTCAAGTTTTGAGGGAGCATAATTGGTATGCTAACTGCAGAAAAGTCCACTAGAGCTATTTCCAGATAATTGAATGTTAATTTCCTCTCATAAGTCGCCTCCAATGTCATTTTAGAGAATTTGGCAGTACGTCCAACTGGCCTCAGAACTGCAGACCACGTGTAACCATGCTAGCCCAGGACCTCCACATCCGGCTTCTTCCCCAGCGGGATCGTCTGAGACCAGTCACCCAGGCAGTTGATGAAATTGTGGGTTTGCACACCCAAAGAATTTCTGCACAAACTGTCAGAAACCGTCTCAAGGAAGCTCATCTGCGTGCTCATCGTCCTCACCAGGGTCTTGAGTTGAATACAGTTTGGCGTCGTAACCGACTTCAGTGGGCAAATGCTCAGCTTCAATGGCCACTGGCACGCTGGAGAAGTGTGCTCTTCATGGATGAATCGCAGTTTCAACTGTACAGGGAAGATGGCAGACGGCGTCATGTGGACGAACGGTTTGTTGATGTCAGCGTTGTGAAGAGAGTGCCCCATGGTGGCGGTTGCATTATGTTATGAGCAGACATAAGCTACGGACAACGAACTCAATTACGTTTTATTGATGGCAATTTGACTGCACATAAATACCATGACGAGATGCTGATGCCCGTTATCGTGGACCACACGTCATTGCATGGCTCCAAATTTACTTCGATATGATGGTTACTATATCAATGTTTGAGCATAAAATCGTTTCCACTGACATTTCTCGCATAATTCATTGTGCCAACACAAAAATAGCCCACATTGTCTAGCATATTTAGTTTTGACGAAATGTTTTCTGTTTCCATCAGGCCTGTCATTACATGTTTGATCAGACATGTACAGTATATACTTAAAGCATAAAAAGGTTGGATGGAAACCTGGTTAGTTTGGATTATTTCCCATGGATTATGTTTTCAGTGAAAAGGTGGGAAGGTATTTAATGTGTCCACATTGATATACAATTTCGTCAATAACATTTACCTTTTTGGTCTGCAGCTCTTTTGCCTCAAATCAGCAGCTTTTCATTTGTCTCTTTTTGCAGTAGGGGAGTTTTTACCTTTGGTGTCAGTAGAGACGGGTCTTTTCCCCTTCATGCTCCTTGATGAAGAGCAGCAGTACTAGGTTACCATCAATCCAAATGGCGCCCTATTCCCTATATAGTATACTGCTTCTGATTAGGGCCATTTGAGGTACTGCCTGCTGTATGTGTTTTGTTTGGTACGTTTACTCATATGAGGAAGCATCTTAGCTCCCAACTGTATGGATATGCTGCTGATATCAATGCTTGATATAATCAAAAGCTCCAAAATGATTGATTACAATCAGGCTTATGTGGAAACTATCAGGACTGTTTGAAATTGAAATTACTTGGGAATACCGCCTCTCAGTACTTTAGCTGGAGAAAATTATTTGAGTAAAGACACGTTTGCATGATTCGTGCGAAGACTGCAAAGGTTTGTTAATATTTCGTTAACTTTTATGTTTCTTAGACAATTGGAAAATATGGCAATACTTGTCAGGAAATAAAAACAACGCTCACATGTGACTCGCTGATTAATAGTTTTTAACAGTTCCGAATCTATTTCATCCAAATAACTGCTACATCACTGTCACTCAGCAAATCTGAGGGAGCTCTGCACTTCCTCAGCCAGGCCCTTGTTTTGAAGGCAAAATGGTTTGCACATGCTCTGATCTCAATAGAAACGCTGCCCCAAGCCCTATCCAGGGTTTCAAATATGAGCGGTTGCCAACTGAAGCAATGTTGAGATGGTTATAGTAGGACATGAAAGAGAATAGCTGATTTCAGTTTCAATAGGCAATTTCCCACAGACCGAGTCACAGTAAAGGTTGTGAAGCGTATAGTATCTTGGACAGGCACTTGGAGAGGCACTTTGAGTTTGAGAATTAAGTCATGTCATCAAGATGGCTGTTCTTTGCACATACACTCTTCATCCCAATTATTTGTATATATCAGCAGAAGTGGATTCTCTGACATGCTAAATATGAGAAAAACACATTGTTTATATCAGTCCAGAACTATCCCCGGAATTTCAAGTCAACTTGTCCATTTTCAAATCACAACTCTAAAGGGTTTTCCATTGGAATTAATTTCAGAACTGTCAAGGGCCTCTGAAACCCTGGCGCTCGACATTCTGAAGCCTATTTGCAAATTACCTCCTTCACCAGAGATGAAGATAGAATAACATAGCCTGCTCTCTATTCAAGAAGTACCTGGGTTAGCTACTGCACAGGGCAGAGGTGGGGAGCCAAGCCGGGGAATGTCAAAGCTGGGTAATAGAATCCTCACTGATTTGGGGCCTGTTGCCCCTTCCCACTCAGCCACCCACCAGCTGGTATTCCATTTCCCTATTTGTGTTTTTCTATCCTGGTGTCCAGAGTTATTAGCAACACTTTGTGCTCGCTCCTGATACACTGGTGTAATAAAGCGGACTCTGGTGTACTTGCGCACGGTGTCCATGTTCCAGATTTGCATGATGGATCAGAGTGGTGTCTGGCTGCGGCAGGTCGTCTGTTTTAATGGGTCTCTGAGGAGCACAATCAGCCATTTCCACTGCGCTCCGGATAAATAACGAGTGGGAGGGTTCTGCTCTGGGGGTCCGGCAGGGACTGGGAGGGAATAGGCAGCACCCTGCAAAAATGCCTAAAATACCAGCTCCCTCTCAACAAGATAATAAGCCCAATGGTGAGTGAATGCATAGAACCGGAGACGCACACTACCTAAAATGCATCCATATTTCCAAAATCAAGTCCTATGTGTCAATTTGTGTGCATTCACAACGTTTCTAAATCCATGAGGAAGGGTAGCGGAAGGTGTGCTGGCTCCCAGTCAAATCGCATATCAGAGCCCTAGACCGGTTGTCCTGCTCTGTGAGCCATGAGTTTAACCCCACTGTAATGTATATGTTCACTGGAAGCTCAAGAGGTGTTAAGTATTACACTGACACGCGCTCTTAATAAAAATCTACTTTGGGCACAACATCTGTGTTCTATGACAAACACACAATGAGTGGCGCCGCGGTCTAAGGCACTGCATCTCAGTGCAAGAGGTGTCACTGTAGACCCTGGTTTGAATCCAGGCTGCATCACATCTGGCTGTGAGTCCCATAGGGCGGCGCACAATTAGCCCAGCGTCGTCCAGGTATGGCTGGGGTAGGCCGTCATTGTAAGTAAGAATTTGTTCTTAACTAACTTGCCTAGTTAAATAAAGGTAAAAAAAAATAATAATAATAACATGTAAAAATGAAATCTACTATAGCAGTGCAAAAAGTGCATACAAGTCATAGATAAACAATAAATACCCCAAAAAGCTACGTTTCAGAGCTTTCTAACAGTATACGGCATTACTAGGTAATGTTTTTGACTCAACTGGACGGCCTTTCAATTTTCCGTATGAATGGAACGGCGGCTTGTGGCAACAGTAGGGGGAGGTGTATGCTTCCTCATCAACAACTCCTGCTGGACCAAAGGTGAAAACATCTCGAACTCCTGTCATCCGACCTGGAGTTTGTGATGCTAAAATGCTGACCCCACTATAAGCTGTTGGAATTCATGTGTGTTATTATCACAGCTGTGTCCATATCACCACAAGCAAACAAGCAAAACCTAGCGAACTGTACAAGAACATTAGCCAGATGCAGTCTTTATTGTCGCAGGGGATTTGAACCAAGTACGTTTTAAAACAAATTCTTCCAAAATATCCCCAACATGTATCCTGCCCAACGAGAGGAAACACGTGTTGGACCATGTCTACTGAACAAAAATATATACGTTCAAGTTATCTTTATTTTCCCAATGGTGAAATTTGTTGTGCAGTCAGGGTTCAACAATAAAATAAAATAAACATTAAAACAGTGATAACCATACATCTGATACACATAACATGAAACAATGAGATGGATTAAAAACAGTGATAACCATACATCTGATATACACATAACATGAAACAATGAGATGGATTAAAAACAGTGATAACCATACATCTGATATACATAACATGAAACAATGAGATGGATTAAAAAGAAGCAATCAATGTACAAAAGTGAAGCAAAAAATAGACATTTCATTTCATGTGCAGATTCAGAATGTTTATGGCCTGTGGGATAAAAGAGTTCTTGTATCTGTTGCTATTGAATTTCGGAAGTCTAAAACGACAACCTGAGGGGAGAAGCACAAAATCGTCGAGGAGGGGGTGATCACTAGCTCTCCTCACCACTTGCTTTCTGAATTTCACCGAGAGCTGTCCAACCTATTTTTGTTGCAAACATTAAGATTGCCAAACCAGGCCACCATCGAGAAAATCAATACGGTTTCAATAAAACTCATGTAAAACAGTGTCATCATTGTCTTGCTGACATTAAAAGAGTTCATCTTTCTCAGAGAAAAAAGCCGCTGCTATCCCTATTTACCGACGGCATCTGTGTTCTCTTCAAACGTCAACTTGTTGTCCAGCACTGTTCCCAGGTACTTGTAGGTACTGACCAGCTCAATATATTTTCCCATGACCAGTGGCTACCTTCTAAAGTCAATGGCCCTATCTTTAGTTTTGGTAGTTCTCACACCATGACACAAAGTCATCTACCACAGGCCCATGCTCAGACTCTCCATCATGTAGTAGACTGACGATGACAGAGTCATCAGCAAGCTTAATGATGTGCTTGTTTTCATATTCGCTACGACAGTCATTAGTGTATAGTATGTACAGGAGAGGAGAGAGCACGCAACCTTGTGGAGATCCAGAGGAAGAGCAGAGCTGCTTTGACATGAGGAAGCGAAGGTAACCTGCTTAAATGATTACCGCCCTGTAGCTCTCATGTCGGTACCACGAAGTGCTTTGAAAGGCTGGTCACGCCTCACATCAACACCATCATCGCGGAAACACTAGACCAACTCCAATTCGCATACAGACCCAACAGATCCACAGATGACGCAATCTCAATTGCACTCGACACTGTCCTTTCCCACCTGGACAAAAGGAACAACTACAGTATGTGAGAATGCTGTTCATTGACTACAGCTCAGAGTTCAACACCATAGTGCCCACAAAGCTCATCATCTGACCCTATTACAGGGGCTGAGTCACTGGCTTACTGGTGCTCTTCTATGCCGTCCCAAGGAGGGGTGTGTCACTTGAGTGGGTTGAGTCACTGACCTGATCTTCCTGTCCGGGTTGGCGCCCCCCCTCGGGTTTGTGCCGTGGGGGAGATCTTTGTGGGCTATACTCAGCTATGTCTCAGGGTAGTAGGTTGGTGGTTGAATATATCCCTCTAGTGGTGTGGGGGATGTGCTTTGGCAAAGTGGGTGGGGTTATATACTGCCTGTTTGGCCCTGTCCGGGGATATTGTCAGACAGGGCCACAGTGTCTCCCTGACCCCTCCTGTCTCAGCCTCCAGTATTTATGCTGCAATAGTTTATGTGTCGGAGGTCTAGGGTTAGTCTGTTATATCTGAAGTATTTCTCCTGTCTTATCCTGTGTGAATTTAAGTATGTTCCCTCTAATTGTCTCTCTCTCTTTATCTCTCGTTCTCTTTCTCCTTCTCTCTCTCTCTCTCTGATGACTCCTTGCTGTCCCCAGTCCCCAGTCCACCATTCCAACTGCTGATCCAGTTTCAACTGTTCTGTCTGCGGCTATGGAACCCTGTTCATTGGTTTTGCTACCTTGTCTCGGACCGGCAGTTTTGGACTCTCTCTCTACCGCACCTGCTGTATCTAACTCTGAATGATTGGCTATGAAAAGCAAATTCTGGCTTTACTCAAAGTCAGTGGCATGTTTTAGTTAAAATTGAAAAAGTAAGTGGCCTGAACAGCTACCCTGGGGAATTCCTGATTCTAACTGGATTATATTTGATAGGCTTCCATTAAAGAAGACCCTCTGTGTTCTGTTAGACAAGTAACTCTTTATCCAAAAAGCAAAGCAGTGTGACAAAAACAACACAGAGTTACACATGGGATAAACAATCGTACAGTCAATAACACAATAGAAAAATCTGTATACAGTGTGTGCAAATGAAGTAAGCAGGTAAGGCAATAAATAGGCCAATAGTGGCGAGTAATTACAATTTAGCAATTTACACTGGAGTGATATATGTGCAGATGAGGATGTGCAAGTAGAAATACTGGTGTGCAAAAGAGCAGAAAAACAAAAACAAATATGGGGATGAGGTAGGTAGTTGGTTGGTTGGAGCTGTGTGCCAGTAGTTTAGACAGACAGCTCGGTGCATTCAACATGTCAATAGCTCTCATAAATTAGAGCAGAGGGTGTAAAGCCATCATAAAACATGTGTTTTTCCAGGAGCAGACTATGATCAATAATGTCAAAAGCTGCACTGAAGTCTAACAATCATTTTATCATAAATTTGTCTCAGCCAATCATCAGTCATTTGTGTAAGAGCTGTGCTTGTTGAGTGTCCTTCCCTATAAGCATGCTGAAATTCTGTTGTCAATTTGTTTACTGTAAAATAGCATTGTATCTGGTCAAACACAATTTTTTCCAGAAATGTACTAAGGGTTGGTAACAGGCTGATTGGTCGGCTATTTGAGCCAGTATAGGGGGCTTTACTATTCTTGGGTAGCAGAATGACTTTAGCTTCCCTCCAGACCTGAGGGCACACGCTATCAAGTAGGCTTAAATTGAAAATGTGGCAAATAGGAGTGGCAATATCTTATGCTATTATCCTCAGTAATTTTCCATCTAGATTGTTAGACCCTGGTTGCTTGTCATTGTTGATAGACAACAATAGTTTTTCACCTCTTCCACACGGACTTTATGGAATTCAAAAGTACAATCTTTGTCTTTCATAATTTGGTCCGATATACTTGGATGTGTAGTGTCAACGTTTGTTGCTGGCATGTCATGCCTAAGTTTGCTTATCTTGTCAATTAAAAAGTAATTAAAGTAGTTTGCAATATCAGTGGGGTTTGTGATGAATGAGCCATCTGATTCAATGAATGAAGGAGCCGAGTTGGCTTTTTCCCCGAAAATTAAATTTATTGTCACGTTCCTGACCTGTTTTCTGTTAGTTTGTGTATGTGTTAGCTGGTCAGGACGTGAGTTTGGGTGGGCAGTCTATGTTTTCTGTTTCTATGTTGGTTTAAGGGTGACCTGATATGGCTCTCAATTAGAGGCAGGTGGTTTTAATTTCCTCTGATTGAGAGCCATATTAAGGTAGGTGTTTTCACACTGTTTGTTTGTGGGTGGTTGTCTCCTGTGTCTGTGTGATGTTACGCCACATGGGACTGTTTCGGTTTTGTTTGTTCGGTTTATGTAGTCTGTTCCTGTTTTCATGCGTTCTTCGTTATACGTAAGTTCTTATGTTCAGGTGCGTCTACGTCGTTTGTTGTTTTGTAGTTATTCAAGTATAGTTCGTTTTCTGTCTATGTCGTGTCTTGTTTAAATCAATAAATCATGTCATCATACCTCGCTGCATATTGGTCTTCAGATCCCTCTCTCCTCTCCTCGTCGGAGGAGGAGGATTTAGAGTATCGTTACAGAACCACCCACCAAATTACCAGAACCAAGCAGCGGGGAAAAGGGCAGCGAAAGCAACCACAGAAATCCCAGGACTTGTGGACTTGGGAGGAAGAGTTGAATGGAGAAGGACCCTGGGCACAGGCTGGGGAGTATCGCCGCCCCAAAGCTGAGCTGGAGGAAGCGAAAGCTGAGCGGCGGCGATATGAGGAGGCAGCACGGCAGCGGGACAGGTACGAGAGGCAACCCCAGAATTTTTTTGGGGGGGGGCTAGAGAGGAGTGTGGCTAAGCCAGGTAGCAGACCTGAGCGCACTCCTCGTGCTTATTATAAGCAACGCGTCACTGGTCAGGCACCGTGTTATGCGGTTAAGCGCACGGTGTCGCCAGTGCGTGCCCATAGCCTGGTGCGCTATAGGGCAGCCCCCCGAAAGTGTCAAGTGAGTGTGGGCATCCAGCCGGGGCGTATTGTGCCTGCTCAGCGCGTCTGGTCTCCGGTACGCAGTTTCGGTCCAGGGTATCCTGCGCCGGCTCTGCGTGCTGTGTCTCCGGGGCGCTGGGAGGGTGCAGTGCGTCCTATGCCTACGCTCCGCTCGTACCGGGCAAATGTGGGAGTGGAGCCTAAGGGAGAGGTGCGCGTAGTAGGCACTAGATCTCCAGTGCTCATCCACAGCCCGGTTCAACCTGTGCCTGCACTCTGGAGGGTACGGGCTGGAGTAGTATGCCAGCCTGGGGGAGTGGTGCCAAGGCTGCGCACCAGAGCTCCAGTGCTCCTCCACAGCCCGGTCCTTCAGGTGCCTTTTAACATCAAGCCTCCTGTAGGTCTCTCCAGCCTGGTGGGTCCTGTGGCAGCCCCACGCACCAGGCTGTCTCTCCGTCTCCTCCCTACAGGTGTGCCCGTCTGCCCAGCGGTGCCTGAACTGCCCGTCTGCCCAGCGGCGCCTGAACTGCCCGTCTGCCCAGCGGCGCCTGAAATGCCCGTCTGCCCAGCGGCGCCTGAACTGCCCGTCTGCCATGAGCCTGTAAAGCTGCCCGTCTGCCATGAGCCTGCAAAGCCGCCCGTCTGCCAAGAGCCTACAGAGCCGCCCGTCTGCCAAGAGCCTACAGAGCCGTCAGCCAGACAGGAGCCGCCAGAGCCGTCAGCCAGACAGGAGCCGCCAGAGCCGTCCGCCAGACCGGAGCCGCCAGAGCCTTCCGCCAGACCGGATCAGCCAGAGCCTTCCGCCAGACCGGATCAGCCAGAGCCTTCCGCCAGACCGGATCAGCCAGAGCCTTCCGCCAGACCGGATCAGCCAGAGCCTTCCGTCAGACCGGACCAGCCTTCAGAGCCGTCCAGCCAGGACCAGCCTTCAGAGCCGTCCAGCCAGGACCAGCCTTCAGAGCCGTCCAGCCAGGACCAGCCTTCAGAGCCGTCCAGCCAGGATCCACCAGAGCCAGCCAGCCAGGATCTGCCAGAGTTTATCAGCCGGGACCTGCCCCTTGTCCCGGTGTTGCCCCTTGTCCCGGTGTTGTCCCTCAGTCCGGAGCTGCCGTCCCTCAGTCCGGGGCGGCCCCTAAATCCAGCGGGACCCATGTCTAGGGTTCCCAGTCCAAGGTCGGTGGCGAGGGTCGCCACCTTGAGGAAGACACAGAAGCGGGGATTTATTATGGTGGGATTGGGACAGCGTCCGGAGCCGGAGCCACCACCGTGGTCAGATGCCCACCCAGACCCTCCCCTAGACTTTTGGTGGTGCGTTCGGAGTACGCACCTTGAGGGGGGGGGTTATGTCACGTTCCTGACCTGTTTTCTGTTAGTTTGTGTATGTGTTAGCTGGTCAGGACGTGAGTTTGGGTGGGCAGTCTATGTTTTCTGTTTCTATGTTGGTTTAAGGGTGACCTGATATGGCTCTCAATTAGAGGCAGGTGGTTTTAATTTCCTCTGATTGAGAGCCATATTAAGGTAGGTGTTTTCACACTGTTTGTTTGTGGGTGGTTGTCTCCTGTGTCTGTGTGATGTTACGCCACATGGGACTGTTTCGGTTTTGTTTGTTCGGTTTATGTAGTCTGTTCCTGTTTTCATGCGTTCTTCGTTATACGTAAGTTCTTATGTTCAGGTGCGTCTACGTCGTTTGTTGTTTTGTAGTTATTCAAGTATAGTTCGTTTTCTGTCTATGTCGTGTCTTGTTTAAATCAATAAATCATGTCATCATACCTCGCTGCATATTGGTCTTCAGATCCCTCTCTCCTCTCCTCGTCTGAGGAGGAGGAGGATTTAGAGTATCGTTACATTTATGGTGCCCCAAAGCTTTTTACTATCATTCTTTATATAATTTATCTTTGTTTCATAGTGTAGTTTATTTTTTATTTTGATTTAGTTTAGTCACATGATTTCTTAATTTGCATTACATTTGCCAATCACTTGGGCGTATTATCTCCCAAGAGAATTATCCTTGGTTATCGTCACAGCCGTGTATATCCCCCTCGCAAGCGGATACCAAGACGGACATCAAGGAACTTCCCTGGACTTTATGCAAACTGAAAACCATATATCCTGAGGCAGCATTTATTGTAGCTGGGGATTTTAACTAAGCTAATTTGATAACAAGGCTACCTAAATTCTGTCAGCATATCGATTGCAGTACACGAGCGAGTAACACGCTCGACCATTGCTACTCTAACTTCCGCGATGCATGCAAGGCCCCCCCCCCCGCCCTCCTTTTGGCAAATACGACCTTGACTCCATCTTGTTGCTTCCCTCCTATAGGCAGAAACTAAAACAGGAAGTGCCCATGCTTAGGTCTATCCAACGCTGGTCTGACCAATCAGATTCCACGCTTCAAGATTGCTTCGATCATGTGGACTGGGATATGTTCCGGGTAGCCTCAGACAATAACATTGACGGATACTCTGACTTGGTGAGCGAGTTTATAAGGAAGTGTATAGGAGATATTGTACCTACTGTGACCAATTAAACCTTCCCTAACCAGAAACAGTGGATTGATGGCAGCATTCGGGCAAAACTGAAAGCATGTACCACCGCATTTAATCAGGGCAAGGCGACTAGAAACATGGCCGAATACAAACAGTGTAGTTATTCCCTCCATAAGGCAATCAAACAAGCAAAGCGTCAGTATAGAGACAAAGTGGAGTTGCAAATCAAAGGCTCAAACACGAGACGTATGTAGCAGGGTCTACAGACAATCTCGGATTACAAAAAGAAAACCAGCCCCGTCGCGGACATCAACGTCTTGCTTCCAGACAAATTAAACAACTTCTTTGCGCGCTTTGAGGACAATACAGTGCCACCAACGTGGCCCGCTACCAAAGACTGTGGGCTCTCCTTGTCAGTGGCCGACGTGAGTAAAACATTTAAACGTGTTAATCCTCGCAAGGCTGCTGTCCCCAAATGCTTCAAGATGGCCACCATTGTTCCTGTTCCAAAGAAAGCTAAGGTAATTGAACGAAATGGCAATCGCCCCGTAGCACTGTCATCATGAAGTGCTTTGGGAGACTAGTCAAGGATCATATCACCTCCACCCTACCTGTCACCCTAGACCCACTCCAATTTGCTACCGCCCCAATAGGTCCACAGACAATGCAATCACCATCACACTGCACACTGCCCTATCCCATCTGGACAAGAGGAATACCTATGTAAGAATGCTGTTCATTGACTACAGCTCAGCATTCAATACCATGGTACTCTCCAAACTCATCATTAAGCTTGAGACCCTGGGTCTCGACCCCGCCCTGTGCCACTGGGTCCTGGACTTCCTGCCGGTGCATCTCCAGGTGGTGAAGGTAGGAAACAACATCTCCACTCCGCTGATCCTCAACACTGGGGCCCCACAAGGGTGCGTTCTCCCTGTTCACCCACGACTGTGTGGCCATGCACGCCTCCAACTCAATCATCAAGTTTGCAGACAACACTACAGTGGTAGGCTTGATCACCAACAACGACGAGACAGCCTACAGGGAGGAGGTGAGGGACCTCGGAGTGCGGTGTCAGGAAAATAACCTCTCACGCAACATCCGCAAAAGAAAAGAGATGATCGTGTACTTCAGGAAACAGAAAAGGGAGCACCCCCCTATCCACATCGACGGGACAGCAGTGCAGAAGGTGGAAAGTTTTAAGTTCCTCTCTGTACATATCACAGACAAACTGAAATGGTTCACGAACACAGACAGTGTGGTGAAGAAGGAGTAGCAGCGCCTCTTCAACCTCAGGAGGCTGAAAAAATGTGGCTTGTCATCGAAAACTCTAACTAACTTTTACAGCTGCACAATTGAGAGCATCCTGTCGGGCTGTATCACCGCCTGGTACGGCAACTGCACCGCCCACAACCGCATGGTTCTCCAGAGGGTGGTGCAGTCTGCACAACGCATCACTGGGGGAAAACTACCTGCCCTCCAGGACACCTACAACACCCAATATCACAGGAAGGCAAAAAAGATCATCAAGGACAATAACCACCCAAGCCACTGCCTGTTCACCCCGCTATCCAGAAGGCGAGGTCAGTACAGGTGCATCAAAGTTGGGACAGAGAGATTGAAAAACAGCTTCTATCTCAAGGCCATCAGATTGTTAAACAGCCACCACTAGCACAGAGAGGCGGCTGCCTACCTACAGACTTGATATCATTGGCCACTTTAATAAATGGAACACTAGACACTTAATAATGCCACTTTAAGAATGTTTACACATCTCGCATTACTCATCTCATATGTATATACTGTATACTGTATCCTTCACTATCTATTCTTTACTATCTATTGCATCTTAGCCGCTCTGTCACTGCTCATCCATATATTTTATATTTAGATATTCTTATCCCATTCCTTTACTAGATTAGGTTTTGTTGTGGACTTTGTTTGGTATTAGGTGATGTTGTGGAATTGTTAGATATTACCTGTTAGATACTGCTGCACTGTCAGATCTAGAAGCAGAAGCATTTCGCTACTCTCGCAGTAACATCTGCTAATCATATGTATGTGACCAATAACATTGTATTTGATTTTATTTGATTACAGAGTATAGATTGCAGTGATGTGTCCAATAATTCCACTGAGTAAACTGGCAGAAAGAAAACAGAATGAAAATGTAAAAAATATATTAAATTAAACAGGTTTGTTGGCTTAATCCAATCAAATGACTATTGTCTTAATACAGTAGGCACAGTATAATTCCCTGAGCGATGTTCTGTTGTAGGCAAGCTGCTTTCTTGTTCTGAAGTTTAAGCTTGGATCAAGGTCTAAAAAACAAAGAGTTGTCAGGCAATATCCAAGGTTCCATTGGAATGTGAAACTGTAGCTCTATCCTGAACAGAGTTTGGTTTGTCTCTGAAGAATCTTGAGGTAAAGAGAGGGCCTCTTGAGCTTACCAATGCAAGTGGTGCTGTGAATAACAGTGCTTTGTGTTGTTTTGTGGTGCTTTGTGAATCTGATGTGCTGTGTCACACTCAAGCTGCATTTAGGATGTCAGATGAGCAACAGGAGGCACTTAACACTGTGCAATTACATCACATAAACAGCAATTATTCTCTATTTAAACTTTAATTGGGTATAATTATCATTCTCTTTGCACTTTTTTTCATTCGGTTTAGGCTAGTTGCTATCTGTGATGGGTAGTCAAGTGTTATATTTTTGGCAGTCATGCAACTGTGCAAAGTAACATTATTGATCTGGTTACTGGAAAGAAAACAGATAGCTTGCAATACCTTTTCTGTAATACAGCTCTCCATAATATACAACATTTTATAATTTTGTATATTGTATGTGTTTGATATATTTATGCAGGGCTCATCTGTAAATGAGACCCTAGTCTCATTATGACTTCCCTGTCAAAATAAATGTTGAATATGTCGTGTTCATGCTCTATTCCTGTCATCACAGACATGCTCCATAGCCACTGATGTTCTTCTCTAATCCACCTGAGTAGGAGTGGATAGAAGTCCACTCCAATCCCAATGACCACAGTCACCCCTGAGAGAAGGACAGACAAGTGGGAAACCTGCCCAGATGCAGCCCAGATGCTTAATAGCCCATTATTATTGTAGGTGGAGCGTATGTTTCCTGCTGGGCAATAACAAGTGCTGTCCCTCGGATAGCTCCCCCCCTCCCATATTCCCTGGTCCATCTTCCCTGATCTTGAATGGATCTCCAGCTGTCTAGGAATCTGGAGAAGTGCCTTGTTTTGATATATACGCTGCTGGATCCTCCACATCTGTCTCCCTCCCTGGAACGAATCAATCCTGACACCTCGCTCCGGCCGCACCTGCTGCTCTCACAGTATACAGTAATGCACAGACTGCATAAACAGACTCAACGTAGGCTGGGAACAACTATGGGAATGGCTACCCAGTGATGAGGAGTGAGGACAGACGCAAGACAAACTGTGTTCTGTCCTCACCGAGAGAGAGAGAGAGAGAGAGAGAAAGGGTGTCATTTCCTGAGCAAAGGACTCGGATGCTGCCAAATGATAGGGAGTTTATGAGGCTCCTGGGCCTCGGCTGTAACAGTGCTCTGTAAATCCTCCCAGGCTGCCATTTTGACATGACAGGGTTCTGGGTTCCATCACTGGCTCCTCTTTTCACACATGCTGTGTGTGATTACACCCTGTAAAGGCATGGCAGGCCGGGCCCAGGGCACTAGGAGGTGAAGCGTTAGAGGTGATCTGAGGCCAGGCTCAAGAGAGGTTACCGTGAGGTTGAATGTGGTGGTGTCTGTACAACGTGGCAGTATGGTTCAGAAGTTTAACATTCTTTTTTTAATCTTTTTTTTCTTTTACACTCTCTCAGCTGGATCTCTGTTCTCTCTCCGGAGCTAGAGTTTTGTAAGTTAGCTAAATGGATACTGCTGATCTTCAGCTTCCTATTTTTTAATTGTCATATAGCAAAATGTCTTAATAGTACATGTATGAACTATGAATGGCGGCAGTTTGTCCAATGCTGCCGTGAGAGTCCAAGCTAAAATTGGAACACACCAGGGTTGATACAGTACAAGAAGATAAGGCCATGAGGACATGCAGAGGAAACTTTCCACCATGGAAGATGGAGGACCACCCAATTTAATTACATTACCTGGGCAGTATCAGTGACACACACCCACACCTACAGTACACACACACACACAACATTACTATTATCACACAGTCACATCAGTGGGGCATAATTACACCGCCGCTTGTCTACATGGTGCAACATAAATTAACAAGGCAACAGTAAACATGTCATCCCCCACAAATGATGCAGCGCCCAAACTTATGTTGCGTCGATTAATATATGAGAGAGAGAGAGAGAGAGAGAGAGAGAGAGAGAGAGAGAGAGAGAGAGAAATAGGGGTGGATGGGTGACAGAAAGGGGGATAGAGGAGAGGTAGTTAGACAGATGGAGGCTAAGAAGCGGAAGAGAGAGTGGGATTAGAACATAGAGATAATTCATAATTATCACCCAATCTCAAATCTTTCATGTTTAGCGGAAATATTAGAGCTCTTGGTAAATTCTCAGCTGCTGTCCTTTTTAGATAGAAATTGGATTCTCAATGCTCAGAGAGAGAAAGAAAATATAATGGGTCAGGCTTATAGGTCCTTGTGGTAAAAACATGTTGCTCATGAGGAGATACATATATATACAACATGTCCTGACTGGAATCTCAGTTGATTACTATACTGTAGCTCCCGCCTTGGGCCAATCAGTGTAATTTTATAAATGGCGGATCGCTATGGCAAGACGCATCATTCAACCAAGTTTCGTGAAAATCGGGACCGTGGTGTCTGAGATATTGCCTGTGACTAACTAACGTATGTACGAATGTATGGAGATCCATAGTCCCCTCCCGATTTCATTGTGGGGGACAGTTACTGAAAGAATATCCATGTGCCACGTTGATGAATGTATTGTCTTTTGAGTGGACTCTACCTCTCCTACATACTGTATAGGAGTCATGACTGGGGAGGATGAGGAATATTTGCTCTTTATGGCTCTCTAAAGCTGTCTCGTTAGAGTTATGAAGTGATAAAAGGATGCTGGCAGAGAGGAGATGAGTGGAATATTTCTCCATGATAACAGTGCCAGTTGTGTTTGCTTTTTGTATTAGAAATGTAACATTTGCAGTTAATAGTATCTGAAATTGCAGTCTTTTGTTGTAACTATGAAGCACATTTCCTCTGCAACACTGATGAATCACTGAGATTGCTTTGGTTTAATGGAATCAAAAATCCCCAATCTCTTCTTTCCGACAACTTAGTGTAGACATCTCTCTCGTTATTAATGAGGAATGAACACAGAAAAAAATTGTTATGACAGTACAACACTTCTCATAAATATAAATGGAATTTGTTTAAAATGTTCTTTGCACAATGTTGTAGATTCATCTTTAGAAATGAGTATGCTGGTTGCTATTAGATTGCATCTGGTATTTTCAATATCCACTGTTATGAAAACATCAATCACCTTGAAATTGTGAATTGCATAAAGTTAGGTTGGAATTTTGCAATGATAAAACAACTGTTTACACGTTTTACTTGTGTTACGGTGAAATAAATTCCACGTATAGCACGACAATGTGAACAATGGATCAGAATATTTTCATAATTGATTAATTTATTAATTGCCCAGACTGGTATAATGAATGTGTTCAATCTGATTACAGTAATATATTGGGTTCCTAAATTACACAGAAAACATTAACATTCGTTGTTTTCTTTGATGATACGAGATCCTCCTCTATTCAGGAGCTTCATCTTGCACAATGACTATTGTTGAAATGTGTGACTTACCGGGACACATTTTTACTTTTCTTCATAGAAGACTGAGTTCAGAATGAATTTTAGTCATATAACATTGTCTGTTTATGCATGTCAGCAGGTGACAAATCAGCAATTATTCTGTTCGATTCACTGTCACCCACACAAGTTGGGCCTCCTGTTGTGAACTAACAATGTCTCTTGTTAACACGGTGCCACAATGACAAGAGAGCTGTTTTCTATGCAGGATTCAGGTTCAGGCTAGGCCGGCTCTGGCTTTTATATGCAAGCCAATTTGCCATCGAAAGCTCTGTGTCTCATTAATAAGCAGACGGGAGGCGTAGTGGTCTGGTCAAAAAGCTCCCCATTACATTTTTATTTCATAGATGTGATAAAGAGTTTGTATTAGGTGTCATTCCTGCTAATTGAAGAGGTGACATTTTATTTTTGTTGTTGTTGCTGTGCTCGGCTGTCAAACAGAGCTCTTCTTCATTGGGATTTATTGGCAGGCTTTCTTCACCTTCCTTGAGATGATAAACAGATCTCTCAAGAACATATTTTCATCTCAAAAACACATTCCAACCCGAAACAAGGCATTAACAGACCTAGACCTTAACAGACCTTCCACTAAAATGGTATACATTTTTGTTAAATTCTTTGGACTGCATTCTCCACAACTTCATTCGACACACCTTCACCTTCATAGCCTACCAAACTTCCGTTGCCTTCATCTTCCACTGTCGTCAATCGAGCCGTTAAACAGAGGTGCATTCAGGAGCACCAAATATCCTGTGGTTTTGGGTAATGCAATGTTGCCAATTCACACGGAGGCTATTTTAATGCTCTAGGCATGTGCCTGCACTTATTATTGAATTGTGTATTCATGGTAATTATAAGTTTGTATTACCTGATTGTGTTAATGTGCATTTCATGCCTTTATTTCATGACATTGATATTTGATGGTTGTAAAATACAAAGTGAGGGCTTGATGAAAGTGTATTTAAATTCTTGTCATTTCTGTCATGACCAGACATAGAACAGGTTTATGGGTGAATGGCGTGAACCGTGTTAGTTTCAAGTTTTAATGTCACATGCACAAGTACAGTGAAATGCATTTCTTGCAAACTCAAAACCAAACAATGCAATAATCAATAACAATGTATTACAAGAAAATATTAAAATAATAATAAATATGAAGAACACAATAAGTAAGAAAGCATACTATTTACAGGGTCAGTTCCGATACGATATTTACAATGTGCATGGATACTGGAGTGATGGAGGTAGATACATCACACGACCAAAAGTATGTGGACACCTACTCGTCGAACATCTCATTCCAAAATCATGGGTATTAATATGGAGTTGGTCCCCCCTTTCCTGCTATATAACAGGCTCCACTCTTCTGGGAAGGCTTTCCACTAGATGTTGGAACATTGAGGTGGGGACTTGCTTCCATTCAGCCACAAGAAGTCAGGCACTGATTTATGGGCAATTAGGCCTGGCTTGCAGTCGGCCTTCCAATTCATCCCAAAGGCGTTCGATGGGGTTGAGGTCAGGGCTCTGTGCAGGCCAGTCAAGTTCTTCCACGCCGATCTCGACAAACCATTTCTGTATGGACCTTGTTTTGTGCATGGGGGCATTGTCATGCTGAAACAGGAAAGGGCCTTCCCCAAATAGTTGCCACAAAATTGGAAGCACATAATCATCTAGAATGTCATTGTATGCTGTAGCGTTAAGATTTCCCTTCACTGGAACTAAGGGGCCTAGCCCTCCACCAAACTCTACACCGAGGGGACACCAGCCCTCCTCACCGAGGGGACAACGTCGCTAAATAAATGTTCTAATGAAGCCGGTGACGGAGGTGGTTAGCTCATCAATGTTGTTGGCGTTCCAATCAGCGCTAACAAAGCAGTCCTGTAGTATAATCTCTGATTCTTATATCTTAACGGAGCGAGTCATAGGTAAATCCTGTTTGAGTTTCTGCTTGTAAATAGGAAGAGATTAGCCCAGATTTCCCCCCCAAACACACTCCCTTTTCCCGGGATAAATAATGTTAAGAAATCTGTAAATTATAAGAAATGATTTTTATGAACAGCGTGACGTGAAATGGAACTTTTAAATGATATGCAATGTCTAAATCTGTCTTCTTCGGCCTTCGCTGCTCTGCTATCTGCATGCTCAATAACACTCAGGGTGCATTGTAGTAGCCTACCGTATTTACTTACACAAAGTCGCCATAAATTCAAAGCGCACGCATGGTTTATGCTAAAACTGTAGATGCGTCACTGAAAGGTAGTTAATACGGTAATAAAAATGGCTCCAACTTTTGAGCTACTGTTGGGCCAACCTGCTTCCAATTACTTCCTTCCCAAAATGTTGTCTGTGTAGCAACCCACTGGGAACACCACATAATTTTAATGTGGATAATTTGGTAATATTTGGTTGAGACGCTGATAAATGAGATTACAACCTATATTCACCCAATCAAAAAGACAGGCAAAAGTTAGTTGAATATGCTTTCAACCATTCTAAAAGCACAACCAAATTCCAATGGAAAAACAATGACTGAGTTTTGGGCTTAGTTTTCAGCTAAATGTCTTTCACTGCCCTTTCAGCCGCCATTTAATAGCACAGCAAAGTTCAAATGGGAATACAGTGTGAGCTATTTTGTTAATTTATACAACAGATGAACATGTTATCACTGTCCTTCATCTAATAGCAGAACCAAATTACCTGGATTGCAGTTGAAATTCCATTAAAAGTACTGTGGCAACGAAGGGGGTCCAGTGATAAATGGCAGATATGTGAGAGCAGAACTAATAAACGGGCTCTGCCCGATCACTAAAATGGCCACTCCGATCAGAACTACATATCAAAAAATGGCCGACTGCCAAAACTACAATTCCCAGAAGCAAGGGGAACTCTCAGAAGGTGGAGCCGACCCACAGATAAAGGGTCAAGACAAACCAGGAAGAAAGAGAGAGGGCTGGAAGGATCTATGAACCATAGAGAAAGAGACAATATATATTGGCTGGATTTACCGTGTATGAGCTGGACTGTTTTGGACTCACCTGTTGGCGTTTGGACCTGGACCTACCAAGAACCCGATTCGTGTACCGAACCCTGCTATCCTTGACCTTGCCTGCGGCCTGGGTGGACCAGGATGGAGAAACAAACACACGGGTACTGTCCTGTTCGAAAGAACTCTCACTCTGGGGTGATTCTGGTGACAGTTTCCACTTAATTTGTGACAAACGCTCCTAACCTTGAAGAGGTTTGCCACACTTTGTCACGTTCCTGACCTATTTATGTTAGTTTGTTATGTGTGTTAGTTGGTCAGGACGTGAGGTTGGGTGGGCATTCTATGTTTTCTGTTTCTGTGTTGGTTTTGGGTTGCCTGGTATGGCTCTTAATTAGAGGCAGGTGTTTGGCGTTCCTCTAATTAAGAGTCATATTTAGGTAGGCGTTGTCACAGTGTTCGTTGTGGGTGATTGTCTTCCGTGTCTGTGTCTGTACACCACGCGGGACTGTTTACGGTTTGTTCGGTTTGTGTAGCCTACGTTTCCTATTCGTGCGTTTTTCTTGTTTTATGTAAGTACCTCGTCTAGGTCTGTCTACACCGTTTGTTGTTTTTGTTAGTTTAGTCAAGTTCGTGTTTTCGTTAATAAAATATGTCTTTTCACTACGCTGCGCCTTGGTTCCCTCAATACTCCTCCTCTTCCGAAGATGAAGAGGAGGAGGACTGCCGTTACACACGTGGTGGAGAATGCGGGCACATGGACTAACCGCTGGTTAAGTAGAAGAAAAAAAAGTTCAGTTAGCACTCCAAAGGGGAGTCAGGTTATTTGTTTTGTGGCTTTGTTTGGTTAGGACAGTTTCTCAGGAAAATGAGTATGGAGGGAGCCATACATGCCCTGTTACAAGCGGCGGCTGCCCAACAAGAGGCAACTAGAGCTCAACAAATAGCTCATCAGGATGCAATGCGAATGTATCAGGACACATTACAGTTCCAGCACCTCACCAACCAGCTGCTCAGAGAGGAGCAACAGAGAAACCCCCGGGAGTTAAGAGAAGGCCTAAAGGGGCTAGCGGCCCAAATTGGGCCTCAGTTACCAGCTGCAAATACCCAGCGGCGGGCCAATAATTTTCTTTAAAAAATGACAACGCAGCATATCTTTCCACCTTCGAATGAACGGCAGAGAGGGAGAAGTGGCCGAAAGAAGAATGGGCAGGGCTTCTGGCACCATACCTGGCAGGGGACGCTCTAAAAGTGTATTTCGACCTAAGAGTTGAAAGATGCACAGGATTACGATAAACTAAAGGGAGAGATTCTGACTAGACTGAGAGTGACTGATACTGTGAGGGCACACCGCTTCCACCAGTGGGCCAACAGACCTGGACAACCCCCCCGAACACAGATGTTTGACCTGATTCACCTGACACGGAAATGGTTGCGACCGGAGACCCGTTCATCCGCCGAGATCGTCGAGACCATCGTACTCAACCAGTTTCAGCGAGGTCTACCCCAGAAGTGCAACGATGGGTTGGCCAGAACGAGGTACTTTCCGCCAACCATCTCGTGGGCCTGGTTGAACAGTATTGTACGGCAGGAACTGCTGAGCAGGCACAGGAGGAAAGATTCCCATTCCCCAGGTCTGGGCGAACCAGCGGTCAGGGTAAGACTGTCCCAACATGTGGAGGGGGAAGAGAGCAGCGTGGGGCCATGAGTAAAGAATCAGAATCGGGCTGAGACACTAAGGAAAAAGCCGGAAACCTGGACCGGGGGTCGAGGGGGTCCCCCCTCGAAACCCTATTATCTGTTACAATTGTAATCGACCGGGACATATTGCAGCCTACTGCCCTATTAACTTCTTTCAGCTAGGGGGCAGAATTTTTATGTTTGGAAAAATAACGTTCCCAAGGTAAACAGACTATTTCTCAGGTCCAGATGCTAGAATATGCATAAAATTGACAGATTAGGATAGAAAACACTCTAAAGTTTCCAAAACTGTCAAAATATTGTCTCTGAGTATAACAGAACTGATTTTGCAGGTGAAAACCTGAGGAAATCCAACCCGGAAGTGCCTTTTATTTGGAAAAAAAGAAGTTCCTGCCCCTCCTCCATTTAAAGGGGTATCAACCAGATTCCTTTTCCAATGGCTTCCTCAGGCTGTGACCAGGCTTTAGACATAGTTTCAAGCTTTTATTTTGAAAAGCTTCTGTTTAACTATTTAACTTTATTTAACATTTATTTAAACTGTATTTAATTAATTTATTAGATAAACTGGATATCAGTAAATATCGATATACATTTTAATTGGAGATCAAATCCAATGTATTTTCCACCTAGAGTCCACGTCACAGTACGTTGGGACAACGTTGATTCCACCACTTTGTGCCCAGTGGGAAAGCTTTATCAAAATCCATGCCACCGAGGCTGAGTGTAAAATGTGCAGGCGGTTCAACAAGTGGACTGATAAGACATTCAAGTCTACACCCGTATGTGCAGAGGGGGCTTCAGCAGCAAAACACTCCAGAACTATGGAGTCCTACCTCAAGCCGATAATATCAAAAATAGCTGCGTGCGACAGGTTCTCCTACCCTGCCTTTGCAAACAATAACTACATCAGATCAGCACAAAAAAAGATGGCCATACCCTCCCCAATAATCACTTGGACATATCACAACTGGTGGGAGGATATGCCGAGAAAGAGAAGAGCAGATTAGCCGACAAGTTCCAGGCCATGGTGAGGAAAGCCATCCGTTTCTCACTAACCATAAATGAGTACACCTCCAGCCAGAAAAAACGATTGATGAATATAAATATACATACCTTCCAAGAGTACTGGACCCTGGGGATGGTTAAACTCCCAGGTAGCCTGCCAGGTGAAAGGGTGAAGGAGATGTTGGTTGCGCAATTGGCCTCATACAACCTCACAATGCAAGACCACATTGTGTGCAGCACTACAGATGGTGCATCAGTTAAGGTGAATGTATGGGAAACTTGTTGTTCCAGAGCTACAGCTGTGCTACTGTGACCGACTGTAATATACTGCCCTCAAGCGCAACCCCTGGCCCCGAGTGACAGTGATGATAAGAATGATGCTGATTATGAAGAGGAAGATGGGGAGTGTGAGGAACATACGAGCTGAGAGGGCAGCTGCCCAGCACAGTGGAGAAAGTTAGGAGGATTGCACGTCACTTTCGCAAATAAGGGAGTTAGCGATTACAAGCTACAGGGGAACGTGAGGTTGGAAGGTTGCACAGGGCTGTGAACAAGCCCTGACCGACGCACAACTGAAGCTGCTGATCGAACTCTGTACTTGCCGTAAACTGGTGAAGATGGACGTGGAGTCACTGTGCCACCTGGACTGCACCATCATCAAAGCCGACGGGATGAGAGGTTCGAGGTGCCATCGAGGCCATGCTCGTGGAGAGGAAGCAGAAGAACTTAATGTCCCACTTTAGGTATACTGACATACTATTTCTCTTTTATTGTAAGGTATGCCTATTAGGCTAATAATATAAATTAAATTGGTTTGTCCTGTCTGTCTTTTATGTAAAATGGGTTAAGCTACGGGGCTGTTTTTACATTTTATTAATTCATCTTTTCTTTTCATATTTCATACCCATAGGTACTGTACCTCCTGAATCCCAGAGCGCTGAGGAGAGAGAGAGAACAAAAAAGGAAACCGATCTGCTGAAGATCTTGTCTAAGGAATTCTCCCTGCTCGAAGCAACCAACAACAGGTCAAAATACATCCAGCACCTGTTTGAGAGGCTCGCTACAACTCAGGCCACCTCCATGGAGGCCGAGAGAGTTTCGCTGTCTGTGGCCAACGTGTGACGAAAATCAGGAACCGTCTGATTGATGCACTGTGCTTTTTGAGAGCCCATTTAGGAGATTGTTTTTTTAAGTTAAACATGCTAATTATTTTGCTTGTTTGTTACCGGGTAGGCCTATCAGGTTATTTTAAGTAACCTATGGCCTGAGGCTAATTAATGAGAATTAAGGCTCACGTTATTCTACATGTGTTTGTTTTTATTTGTGGTCTTGAGAATCAGTCAGCTACAGTTACATTTAATTTGATTACGTTGTGTAGCCAGAAGGCTTATGTTTAATTTATTTTATGCTATTGTGAAGTGGTTCTCTTGGAGGTGGAGGTTTCAGTGAGGAGGCAGCAAGATGGTGACTGTGCAATGCCCAAGGTGACACGTTTATTTACAGTGAAGTAGGGAAATAAGTCATAGCAAAACAATAAACGAGACAATGAACAGACCGGCACATAGACAAGATACCTCTCTCATCGTTGTATCTGTAAAGACCTGCAGTGTCACTTTTCGTTTCTGGTCCAAGCTATGAGAACGGCCGCCCAAGTTCAAATACAGTATACCCTGCCAGATGATTCTGAAGGCCCTATTAAGGAAAGACTTAGTCCTCCGCTACTCTCAGCTAAAATGATTCATTTGACGTAAGGGAAGTATTGTACAGAAGTTATTAAGCAGATGGTGGCCTGTGAAATGTCAAAAATAGGCTGCATTTGGCTATAGGTACAGGAAGCTACTCTGAAAATATAGTTTACCAAGCTACCAATTACTTCACACTGGAAGAAGTTAAGCTACGTTACAGCTACACTTAAGAAAGTTACTTTGAAAAGTAGTTCACTACATTCACACTACTTTGTGATTAATGATTATATCTTAGTCTGAGACTAAGATATAATCATAGATTATATCAAATTATCAAATTATAATTATAGATTATATAAAAAAAACTAGTGTGTCATTCCAATAGTTAGCTACACTGCTACATGGCAAAGAAGTAATTAACTACTGAAAACACTACCAAGATTTGAATTTGGTTAAACTACCACCAAGCTACTGCAAAACGTTGTTAAATTACTAGTTGAACAACATGGAGTTCACTACTCCCCAACACTGTTACAGGTATAACTCCACAGATTCATGTGACTTCAGCAGACTATATTCACATTCATTTAAGACAATAACTACTATTTATGTTAATAGCAAACTGTTCAAAACACGTCTTTCTTTCAGTTGGTTTCCTTGTACTTTGCTTGTTCTGACAAAGCAGAGGAAGAAAGGGCCACACTATCCTCCCATCATTCCAGCACCTTTCATCCGCGGGGCCTGACTTTTTTGTTGTTGTTGATCTGTGGTACAGATAGCATTGAGAAAAGCATTCGATTGAAATGCAAAAGAGATGCAATTTCCTGAAGCTAAAAAAAGCCCCTTCAATAATATGAAGCAGTGTCTTGGAGATGCACATGTAGTTGCCTTATTGTTGAGGCAAGCATTTCGTGCCTAATCCTCGTTCTAATGCTTCTTCTGTCAAGCAATTACAATGGCTGTTGAGTACAAAGGGAAAGACTTCCCTGCGTCACGCACAGCGATCCGCTCTGAAGACGGCGCACGTTCACTCCGAGTGCCTGGCCCAAACCACTCAGATCAAAGCCCTGATAGGTCGCTGGCACATTCTGCAAAATATATGCTTGATAAAAGCTTGCAGATTTGCCATATAACAACATAATAAGAAAAATACCCACATAAGGAAGTGGTAAGCCCCTGTCCTCCAGCTCGGACTCCTCTGGATGCAAAAGGCAATATCGTAACATGATGAAGTAGGTCATGAAAATGGAAGACAGATGTGATATATTTCCTTGAGTTCTGGACCCAGGGAATCCATGACTTAATGTTTAATGCCATGAGAAAAATGTGCATTTATTGATCGGGAAGCAGGAAATCAGATCGCATGAGATGTGCTCCTCGGTGATGGAAATTCAGACCTTTTTTATTTGAAAGTTTAAAGTGTCGTTTTGATCCTCTTGCATGGCTAAAATTGAAGGCTAACATACATAGTGGTACATAAACACCTGTAGTGTAGGTAGGTAGGCTATGGAGGCAATGAGGACATATTATGATGTGGAGATGTTGTGTGTGAATACCTTTTTCATGTGTGCCTGTTCCTCTCATCTCAGAACTATTACCTCGATTAACATGGTTGAATTAATTTTGAGCATTAGCTACATAGAACTGGCATGCATAGGCTTTCACTCCAACTGCAGTCACCACACATGCACATAATGTATTTTAAATGCCTGTGCATTTTTAGAACGGTGTCGCAGTCAACCATATCATATGGTTAGCATCGCAAAAGGGCTGGAACAACCGTGCTTGTTAAACCAAATGGTAAGAAATAAGAGCACTTCATTGAGTTGGTGCGTGCTTCCATGGCCCTGCTATCTGACATGTTTGATCATGATTTGTCACGATAAGAGAAGCACACCTGTGTTGGTAGAATATGATCCAACATGGACAATGGCAATGGGCTTCGCACATCACATTCTGAATCAATAAGGAACCCTGGACACCATGGGGTGTTCACATCATGGGAGCGGACCAGACGCACACATGTGAGAAACATCACAAGGGTTACTGGGTAGGGCCTTCTGCTTGTCAGGGCCGAGGTATGGGGCGGGGGAGGAGCGGGCGAGACGCGCAGGCCAGATGTAGACACTGTGTTACCCTTCCCTTCCATATGGGAATATTTACATCCCCTTTGTGTTGTACATAGATGAAAGCAGGAGGTCCATTTGAGTAGATTTTATGACACATTTTCAGCAAATTTGCAGCGGAACTTTAAATGCCTTGTAAAACCCGTTCCATAGTCTGCAAGACCACCCCATTAAGTCTGATACCCTTTGTGAATATGAGGCAAATATGAGTGTGGACTGTATATACTGTATCAGTATATTCAGTAGAGGGAAGTCATGGGAAATGTGTTTCTGATGCTAAGTATTACATGCTAAAGTAAATGTAAAATAAACTCTTCAAAACGGCCCCCCCCAAAACACTCAGGCAGTTGATGAAAGCAGAACACCATTATTTTATTGTGGGAAAAAAGAAACATTGGGAAAGTCTATTCTGGCACATGTTTTTTTTTATATTACAAAAAGCAAAGGCTACAAATCTTGATCATTTATACAAATACAACTTTCCAAAAATATAACTTTAGAAACTCTGAGTGCTCTGTGAGCATGAGTCTGCAATACAACTCACCGCTTGAAATCCCTGAGCAGAGACACAGAGTGAAACACTTATTTCCATCTTCAGACACACACTCTCGCTTGTTCATCAACACTTTATACACAAGACAAATTAGCACAACTTGTGATGGGGGATGGTGGTGTTAGGGAGAAGGTGTAAGGGTAGAATACTTCATGGTGATAACCTAGCTCAACACTTCATTATATCAGACAGATAGACATGGTGATCATAGCTAAATATACCACAGTGTTGACGCAGTCGAGACATACACAACCGTTACGACAGTAAGAACCAGTAGAGCTATCGAGCTCCAGCCAGACAGACAGACTGCCGTGCTATGCTTTCAAAAGACTGACAGACAGACATGAGAACAGAGGTTACGTACAGAGTGGAACAGGGCTCATACATGTTTAATGTTCAAGAAAGAACAAGGCAACTATCATACTACTAACTCCATAAAGCACTGGATATGACCTCTGAGGATGGGGTCACTGTGTAGGGAAGTGGACAGCACAAGAAAATGCAATGTTTAAATACTTTTGGCTTTTTTGCTAGTCATTTCAATTATCATGAACTTTGTTTTCTTTGTGTCAAATGCAATATTTTAGCGAAATTAAGATAATTCTGTTCAAAAATTGTAATCAAATAGTTGTACTATTTCAGTCAGAATCGCAAGGAAAAGTCTTTTAGACAAATGTTTACAGGTATATCACATTTCATAAAGTGAAATGGATCAATACTTATCTTCAACATACACTTGAAAATGTAACACAGTGCCAGCTGGTTTATATGCCAAGATAACACAAAGAAATAACTTACAAATATTCAACCGCTCGGTGGCTGTGGGCTTCTTTACAATAAACATAAATGTCATAGCGGGATTATCTGTTTCTCCAAAATAAAGTTTCTTCCAAGTTGGAGACACAGTTAATAAACGGTGGTAAATTATTTTTTATGACAACAACCAAGTAGATGTAAACTACACAGAATATATACAATATTGACATTTAAGACTGAGAAGAGTGAGAGAACATGATGTTTTGACGCTAGGAAAAATGATTCATATCTTACAGATACTGAACTTGCTGGGTGGGCACTGACCTTCCCTTGCAAGTCAGACTATTGTCTATTATACTGTATGTAGGTTTTTACTGTATATATTCAAATCCATATATACATACAAATAAAAGAAAAGGAACATTTTCAAACAAAGCAATATTACATGAAAAGATTCCCTCGGACAAACTATGGCTGTGCATTGTTATGTAATGGAGTGCATCGGTTTGACGGCTACTTGGTTATAAGATTTCAGACATCAACAATGACTTCCAACTGTCCTCTTATCATGTCTAAAGACCGGTCATCAGCAAACATCAGTACAGTATGTATTGTGAAGGGAGGGGGAGCCTTCAGTTCTCTGCTGCTGTCCAACTCTCCAACTAGCATGTCAGCTGATGGGGGGCTAATGTTAGTACCATGGGAAGGTCATTTGCCATTTCCTTTCATAACACATTAGCTACCTTCCTCGAAGTAAATTATCCAAGGAGACATGAGTAGCCTACACCAGAGCCATATGTTCATCTTAATATATGGCTCTGACCTACACAAGAGCCATGTTATGTCACTCTATGAAACAACAAGCCTAGCGAAGAAATTTGAAATTCACTGCTACATTTACACGGAATAGTTTTGCGCCTTCAGATAGAAAAGGCATAATAGAGTTAGGGAATAATGACAGAAACTCCAGTTCAAATTCATTTCACCTTTCCTTCAAACTATCTTATTGGTATTTTCTTTCACAACTAACACTGTGTCTTTTGGCAAATTATATTATATGGATTCATATGTTTCAGGGTGGGAAATACTCAGCGCACTCCTTGACTGTACCCTGAGGGCACATCTTCCATTTATACGGTATCTGTTTACTCTTGTGGAAGTGTTATTTATGAGACAATATCGATCAGTGGGTTTCTTTTTTATCACTCAACGATGCTCAACAATCTGCTACATCTCTTTGCAGAAGCTGTAGGTCTCTATGTCCAACAACATGTGAAATCAGTGAAATCTCATAAACAATCACAATGAATGATTCATCAATCCTGGCCACCACTAGTTGTGTTCAATTTGAGAATTCATTGATAAAGCTGTTATCTCCTATATCATGCCATGAGTTTCACTGATGTGCACAGAAGCCAATGAACACAACTTCATTAGACCAAAAACTTAACTTAATTTGACGGTGAGGAAAAAACGTAACTTCTACTGCAGTGTTCCTGCTTCGGAGGGCAGCGCCTTGGGACTCTGCCCCAGGACAAATGTTGTCCTACATGATCTTATAAGCATCTATAACTAATTAAATTCCGAATTAATCACAAGACTTCAAGTATGAACCTATGGCCCACTTCAAATGAAGTGCTCTGGTAGAGATTCACAGACCCTGGGAGAGCACACATTTTGGACAAAGTTCCAGGAAGACATTATTCAAAGGTAGTGCTCCTCCAAATGGACAGCCTCCCAGGGAAGCTACTCCTGGCCTGAGGAGTAGTGAAAAGTCACAAGGAGCGTTCTGCAGTTCTGTGCCTTTTTCTGCTGTCGTTCTCCATCCTCACTACCCCAGTTTCTCCTCCAAGGGAACAGCGGGCCACTTCTTCCCCAGGCCTGCTGCACAGATGGCTGACTGGCTGGTGAGATAACTCACGGCCCCATTGTCCTCAGGCCCTGTTTCTCCATGATATTCCACAGTTTACGCAGATTTGACTGGGTGATGGTGTCGTCTGGCTTCAGCTGCAACGCTCGCAGGTAGTTGGCCTCCGCCTCCTGCAGCTTCCCGTTGAGATGGAGAATGGCCCCCAGGTTCATCAGGGCTGCTGGATACTGGAACACAAGGGCAGGACATAACAGTTCAGTCATTCTCAGAAGCACATCTCACAGAAGGCTACACTGATAAAAAAGTATGGTGCCTTTTGGTTCTTTATAGCACCATTTCTTCTAGAAGTATTGCAAAATCGTTGGTTAAATGTCGCTCTGAATGGTCTCTTCAGTAATAGCAGACACTGTAACAGTCAGAGATGGATATGCAAGAGAATGAGTGGAGAGTGGAGTAGACTGCCGAGAGCAGAGTCAGGCCTAGTGAGACAGTAGCAGAAGAGGCAGGAGAGTAACAGTCTCTACAGTACCACTCAGTCAGAGTACCAGAGCTGTTAGCACATTAAAACACTTATGTCCTCTGGTTAGACTGAGGAATAAATTGCAAAGCACATCTAGAACATCACGTCATCCCGAGGCTGAGAACCATAAAAATAATAATACAAAAAGAAAAGGAGACAAGTTATGTCATATTATATACACTGAACAAAAATATAAACGCAACATGCAACAATTTCTAAGATTATACTGAGTTACAGTTCATTAGAGGAATTCAGTCAATTAAAATAAATAAATTAGGCCTCAGTCTACATATTTCACGACTGGGATTAAAGATATGCTTCTGTTGGTAAACAGATACCTTAAAAAAAAAGGTAGGGGCATGGATCAGAAAACCAGTCAGTGTCTGGTGTGACCATCATTCGACTCATGCAGCGCGACAGATCTCCTTCACATAGAGTTGATCAGGCTGTTGATTGTGGCCTGTGAAATATTGTCCCACTCCTCTTCAATGGCTGTGCGAATTTGCTGGATATTGGCGAGAGCTAGAACACACGGTTGTACACTTCAATCCACAGCATCCCAAACATGCTCAATGGGTTACATGACTGGTGAGTATGCAGGCCATGGAAGAACTGGGCCATTTTTAAGCTTCCAGGAATTGTATACAGATCCATGCATGGGACCGTGCATTATCATGCTGAAACATCAATTTATTTGTATTTATTGAATTTTTTTGAGCTTTATTTAACTAAGCAAATCAGTTAAGAACACATTTTAAATCACCCAACCTCAACCCAATTGAGATGGTTTGGGATAAGTTGGACCGTAGAGGGAAATAAAAACAGCCACCAAGTGCTCAGCATATGTGGGAACTCCTTTAAGACTGTTGGAAAAGCATTCCAGGTGAAGCTGGTTGAGAGAATGCCAAGAGTGTGCAAAGCTTTCATCAAGGCAAAGGGTGGCTACTTTGAAGAATCTAAAATATATTTGGATTTGCTTGATACTTTTTTGGTTTCTACGTGAGTCTATATGTGTTAATTCATAGTTTTTATGTCTTCACTATTATTCTACAATGTAGAAAATAGTAAAAATAAAGAAAAACCCTGGAATGAATTGGTGTGCAAACTTTTGACTGATACTGTACTTCATGTATGAATCTAGACAGCCCGAAACAATATTTTTAAGGAAAGTACTTCTCAAAAGAGATAGCATGACAGTCTAACACTAACAAGTTCCGAGAATATTGATAGGACATTGATTAAAGTTGAAAAAAGTAGCAGGGCATTTTTAATCACATTGAAGCTTGTTTGACTAGAATGGAGTCATTCTATTGCCGGAAACAAAGCTCTACCTCTATACACACACTGAGAAGAAATTAAGGCTTTTATAAACTTTTGGGGAAATTTGTGAAAATGTCAAACCTTGACATAAACACATGGCGTTTCATGAGGCAAAGACCTATGGGTCATAATTACTTATTTTTTATTATTATTATTATTATTTATTTATTTATAGAATATCGGAAACATACAATATACTTGCAGTGAAGCCGCTCAACAACTACACCATACCAGTCATCCAACAGACTCCCATTCAGAGTGACACACAGAAGCATCCAGGGTCAATGCCCTGCTCAAGTGCTGCAGGGCATTGCTTTAACCCCTTTAATGAGTCAGCCAATAGGAATAATTAGTCATTTTTCAGACCTTCAACTAAAACAGTCCCACTTAACAGGGACATTGTTTCATCTTGGAAGCCATATTGTGACAGTAGCGATGCTGTTGGACCAGCAATCCGGACTGCCCAGTCCGTAGTGCCCTTCTGAGGGGAGTTTTGTGTCAGGACTTCTCCATGTCTCTGTGGCCTGTTTGGGGCGATATATCCACAATTCAACCCAGCTCTTTGAAGTGGGACACATGATTAACATATTATAATGTATTTTCCTGCTGATGCCAAGAGGCAAATACCAGAACCAGTCCAAGGGATGTGTCACCCGGGATAGTAGGAAAGTAGTGCAAGTGTTCAGAGCACCATCTAAATAATCCCTGGGAGTTTAAATAGAGACCATGGGAGTGTATCACATCTCACATCTGATCTCCATTTTATCTGAAGGAGTAGAGCAGAAGTGTACTTGTGTAGTTAAGCGACTGTTACTGAGTAATAGCACATGGCTTTACATTTTGTTCATTCATTACTGTTTTGAATGTAAAGTTGACTCGACAGCATGTTGTGGAACAAATAACACTAGTTGTATTCATGAGCATCATGACACGTGCTACCGTACACGTGATTCCTAAACTGGGCATTGATGATTTCTGTTTGTTTTTATTATTTACCATTTGTAAAAAAGAAACAAGAAAAAGAAAAGACAGGAGTATGAAATGTAACCCATCTCAATAAAATGACCAATAATGGCCTGTGAAGTCATATAGAATAACTCATAAGTAATTATGACCCATAGGACTTTGCCTCATGAAACGCCACGTGTTTATGTCAAGGTTTGACATTTAGCAAATTTCCCCAAAAGTTTATAAAAGCCTTAGACCGTAAAACAATGTGGGGTGATGCTGCTGCCAATACTGTAGCACGGCAGGGAAAAAATGACTATATACGCAATGGGAAATGCTGCAAGGTTTACAGATTTCTAAACATACCCCATTATGCACATTTGTATAAACAACAGGGGCTTTGTGAAATATTTGAAGTTGAAACTAATCTCTGGAATTAAAACTAAATGCATGTCTTGACTGTAAAACTAAAATAATTTTCAACTTGTATGTTGTGATCGATAAAATAACATAAAATAACAAACTTGACTAGTAATTTCAACAGGCTCTCGTGCTGTCTGCTAGCTACTAATACATCTGTCTTATCCTAGTAGCCCCAGGACCTAGAAGCATTAGTCTGAAGGTATAGGACCAAAAATACTTCTTATGTCATGGAGACTAAAGACATTTTTGGTCATCCAGTCATGAATGAGTTCCTGGAGGCGTGGACATTAAAACCACAGACACTCTCCCATTGTCTGGCCATTTGTCTTGCTTTGTCCACACTAGTCTGAGCTGTGCTAGCTGCAGTAACAATCGTTTTCAGCTCTGCCCTGGGCTGTTCTGCTCCAGTCTAGGAAACTTATCATCTCTGTTTTTCCAGTGCCAAGGTTGGATGAGTGATGATACATGCATGAGAATTTATATGGGAACACTATGTCCAATAGCGCCTCTCCTCTCATAAGAGGAGTTAAATTGATAAATACATCAAACTTGCCTGTGAAATAATCCCATTGTCCCTTAGACAGCCCCACGTGTCCCTTAACAGACATACAGTGAAAGTATTCAGACCACTTGACTTTTTCCACCTTTTGTTAGGTTACATCCTTATTCATAAATGGATTACATTTCCCCCCCACATCATTCTACACACAATATCCCATAACTACGTAGCACAAACAGGCTGTAGAAATGTTTGCTAATTTATAAAAACAAAAAACTGATATATCACTTTTACATAAGTATTCAGACCCTTTACTCAGTACTTTGTTGAAGCACCTTTGGCAGCGACTACAGTCTCGAGTCTTCTTGGGTGTGATGCTACAAACTCTGTCAGGTTGGATGGGGAGTATTGCTGCACAGCTATTTTCAGCTCTCTCTAGATATGTTCAATCGGGTTCAAGTCCGGGCTCTGGTTGGACCACTCAAGGATATTCTGAGACTTGTCCCGAAGCCACTCCTGCATTGTCTTGGCTGTGTGTTTTGGGTCATTGTCCTGTTGGAAGGTGAACCTTCGCCCCAGTCTGAGGTCCTGAGCGCTCTGGAGCAGGTTTTCATCAAGGATCTCTCTGTACTTTGCTCCGTTCATCTTTGCCTTGATCCTGACTAGTCTCCCAGTCCCTAAAGCTCTGTCAGAGGGACCATTGGGTTCTTGGTCACCTCCTTGACCAAGGCCCTTCTCCCCCGATTGCTCAGTTTAGAGGACGGCCAGCTCTAGGAAGAGTCCATTGAAGAATGATGGAGGCCACTGTTATTGGGGACCTTCAATGCTGCAGACATGTTTTGGTCCCCTTCCTCAGATCTGTGCCTCGACACACAATTCTGTCTCGGAGCTCTACAGACAATTCCTTCAACCTCATGGCTTGGTTTTTGCTCTGACATGCACTGTCAACTGTGGGACCTTATATAGACCTTATATTTGGGACCTTATATTTCCAAATCATGTCTAATCAATTGAATTTACCACAAGTGGACTCCAATCAAGTTGTAGAAGCATCTCAAGGCTGATCAATGGAAACAGGATACACCTGAGCTCAATCTCGAGTCTCATAGCAAAGGGTCTGAATACTTATGTAAATAAGGTATATCTGTTTTTTAAAAACTTTTAATACATTTTCAAAAATGTCTAAAAACCTGTTTTCTCTTTGTCATTATTGGGTATTTATGTGTAGATGGTTGAGGATACATTTTTTTTTTTTAAATCAATTTTATAATAAGGCTGTAAGATAACAAAATGTGGAAAAAGTCAAGGGGTCTGAATACTTTCCGTGGGCACTGTAAGAAAACATATTCGCTACAGTGGCCGGGGCCAAAGTAAAGGCTGGCATGACCAGGAAATCCCACTCCTGCTGACTCCAGTGTGTTAAAGCAGTTAATTGTCAGACAAATTTTGTGATTTGTGATTTCATCTTAGAAGTGCTTTGGTAACCACGGACTGCAGGACTGGACTTTTGTAGCTATAGCAACATTCCCAGCAGAAGAAGTGAAATATTTTCTCTACGTTTAGATCACATGAGCAGCCAGATTTCATGGCTAAATGGCCATGGTAATTTTGACCCTGAAATTGATGTGTCAAACCCCAGAAAAATGGTAACCATAAACGGACCACACTGAAAAAAACCACTGAACTTGTTAATCGAAAGGGCAACACATCGGTAGTGGTGATACCATGTGTGTTACTGTTCGTCTGTGGTGTTGGAGTGGTTCCACTGTGTGTGAGGTGAAATTCCCAGCATCACCAATGGAGATGCCCACTGTATTACTTACTGTTGGCCTGACTGATACACTCAGAGGAGAGGTGGAGGAGTCACCCAAACCACAGTCAGAGGACTCACAGTAGGTGGCTCCAATTTCAACCATATGCCAATCAATCAGGGGTGGAAGTAACAAATACTCTCAGTACTGTAATTGAGTAGCTTTTCTGAGTACTTGTACTTTTTTGAGTATTTAATTATGTTTGAATGAAGTATTGTACTTTGCTACCTTTTTAAAACCATCCATTACAGAGTACAATTTTGTAGGATATCCACAATAGTAGATATGAGTGCAAGGAAAGTTTGAGAGAGCTCATCGTTGTTTAGTCAGTGACCAATCAAATCAAATGTCTTAGTTAATTTAGTTCAAGACGTATCGTGAAAGAGGGGAAAGGTTTCTATGGAGATGGAGGAGACTGTGACCAGTTCTCCTTTAAGCACAGGAGAGGCCATGCAATGCAAGCTTTGCTTATCCAGAATGGCGGAGGTGGCAGCCTACAAAAACTCTGCTTCAAACTTCAGGAAACATTGTAGAGGTAAGATAACTTGCTAGTTTTCTATGAATGATCAAAATCAAACATTTCCCTATGGATGGCTTTATCAGCTAGTATAGCTAGTTATCTAATAGTCTAACTTACGGACGTTAACATTAGCTTAGTTGTCTAGCATGCTAATGTTAGCAAGATATTCTTGCAGCTAAGTTAGCTACATGGCTAACCACCACCTGATGATGAAAGACTATACGGCTAGCATGTCAATGTCACTATTAGTGGTGGTGGCTAGCTAGCTAGCTATGAAAGTTATCTGGGTTAGCTAACAACATTAGGCTAAAGTCAGCAAGTGAGCGAGCTAGCTACTGTAAGTGAGCTAGCTAGCTAGCCTGCTTGGTCATGACATACAGTATTTAGACCTAGGATTTTTAGCTATGTACTGTACTTTGTGTAAATTAGGATAACCTTCATATAAAAGCCAGAGACTCAGTAAGTCTAACTGTGCATATAACTGTGAGTCTACACAATAAGTACAACTAGACATGGACTCATCTCAACATTAGACACGTTTTTAGGTCCGAGAACATCTGACAAACTCACTTTGAGCAACAGAGACAGCGTTCATCTGATGAGGATGAATTCTTGTCATCACTGATGCCCAGAAGGCCACACGGTAGAGGAGAGCTGAATGGGTACTTTTCCTGTGCGTTAGATAAGACGAACTGGCTTCATTCCTTTCCATACATAAATGAACATAGGCCTGAACACAGCATGTACCCATAGACTTCCAGTCATTTGCGCTGATGCTAGATAGCACTGGCTCGCCAAACTACCTCCAACTTCCTTTATACTGGACACAGAGACATACAAATGATATCACTAGTTCATCTGACTCTGGAGAAGTAGACAAATGGCCTTGTTGCTAAAATCCCGAAGTATGCCTTTAAATGTACATGGAGAGCTAATATCAACAACATGCATATCAATATCTCCTGGCTCAAAGTAGAGGGGAGAACACTACAGGTCTTTGAGAGGGGTATTGACGTGTTAAAATTCCCAAACTGTCTGTTCAATCGGACAACACACAGCTCAGACCACTCATATATACCACACAAGACATACCACCAGAGGTCTCTTCACAGTCCCCAAGGCCAGAACAGAGGCTAGGAAATGCACAGTACTATACACTGAGTGTACAAAACATTAGAAGCACCTGCTCTTTCCATGACATAGACTGACCAGGTGAATCCAGCTGAAAGCTATGATCCCTTACTGTCATTTGTTAAATTCACTTCAATCAGTGTAGATGAAGGGGAGGAGACGGGTTAAAGAAGGATTTTTAAGCCTTGAGACAATTGAGACATGGATTGTGTATGTGTGCCATTCAGAGGGTGAATGGGCAGGACAAGGATTTTAGTGACTTTGAACGGGGTATGGTAGTAGGAGCCTGGCGCACCGGTTTGAGTTTGTCAAGAGCTGCAACACTGCTGGGTTTTTCACGCTCAACAGTTTCCTGTGTGTATCAAGAATGGTATATATACCGTGATATACCCTTATACCCTGATGAAGAAAGCTTGGCTGTCGAAACGTTGGATATTACATTTTTGCATCTGAGCTCCTAGAGTGTGCAGCTCTCCTTTATTTTCAAGTTTTCTACTCTGCTAGCCAGCACCTCGCCTAAATAGGTGTGCGTTTCTTTTTCTTCTGGACTATCAAGAATGGTAGACGATCCAACTTGACACAACTGTGGGAAGCATTGGAGTCAACATGGGTCAGCATCCCTGTGGACGCTCCGTTGAATTGAGGTTGTTCTGATGGTAAAAGGGCGATGCAACTCAATATTAGGAAGGTGCTCCTAATGTTTTGTACATTCAGTGCATGACTACATGGAATGATCTTTCACCTCAGATAACTCAAGCTAGCATTGAAATCAGATTTAAAAAACAGATTAAACAACACCTCATAGTGTAACAGTATAAACTTTACGTCGTCCCCTCGCCCCGACACGGGCGCGAACCAGGGAACCTCTGCACACATCAACAACGGTTGCCCACGAAGCATCGTTACCCATCGCTCCACAAAGGCCGCGGCCCTTGCAGAGCAAGGGGCAACCCTACTTAATGTCTCAGAGCAAGTGACGTAACTGATTGAAATGCTACTAGCGCGTACCCGCTAACTAGCTAGCCATTTCACATCCGTTACACTAGCACAACGTGAACTGTGAAGAGACACACACACACATTATTCTTAGTAATGTAATATTGGAGCAATGTAAATTTGTATAATGCACAATGTTTTGTTTGATGTAATGTAGACCTGTTTGGACCTCAGGAAGAGTAGCTGCTGCCTTGCCAACAGCTAATGGGGATCCTAATAAAATACTAAAATTCTAAATACTAACTTTCTTGAGGAAGACAAAACGAAACCAGCTGTCTGGGAGTGAATAATCAGGTGAAGTTAAAGCTGTGACCCCTGGAGAAGAAGAGGAGAAGATCTGTCTGAACACAATGAAATAGCATCACAGGCCTTCACACAAGACACTTCCACATTAGACAGAATGGTGTGCAAGGACTCCTGGGTAGGGATTCTACTGCTCTTCCTGCTTTTCCTTTTAGTCCTGCTCCAGCCGAGCTTCAAAAGATCCCCCTTCCCGCCCCAATGACCCCCCGCCCACCCTACGCTACCCTTTCCTCTGGCATGTAGTCGTGACAGAAGCACCACCAGATGTGCAATATATTCGCCGGACCTCAGAAGAAACAGCTGCTTAAAGCCATGGGAGTATGATGAGGAGGGAGCAACGACCGGCCATAAACCTCCTTAATTCCACTGTAAATAGAAAGCATAGGGACCATATCTAATTGGCCTGACAACTGTAAAGACTGCAGATGCTGTCATTTTATGGTGCCCTATGCAGGCCTCTAATAGGCTGGTCTCTGGACAGAAGGAGACGGTGGAGGGTTGAGGCACCAAAGCCCTTGAGTTAAGCCAATCATCCAGTCCTACTCAAAGTGAATGGACACACGGATATCATTTGAAAAGTCAAGCAGTTAAGCAATACAGAGGCTGGAGCATAGCATGCAATGACAAATGAAGATAGACAGGAACATGGTCCAAGTCAAGTCACATCAGAGAGAACAAAGGGTAATACTGGGGAAGATGGATGAACATCCTCAATAAGTATCTAGCCTCCACTGTAAGCAGGCCAAATGGCAAAGGATGCGTCCCAACTATTTGATCCCATTGGGCTGAAACTGCCTCTGTTTTTGGACTTGGATGCATCAAATGCATGTTTACATACATTATTTGTGGATGCTAAGAGGTGAAAATGATGACAATCTGTTCCTGAAATAGACAACCACGTAGGAAAGAAGATACAGATGATCGTGCTGCTCTACATCTCAGCCAATGTTCTGACATTTTACTTTACACTTCAAGCATCACACACAAGAAACCTCTCACGTCTTCACACATCTCAGTGTGAAAGATTCTAATTTTAGATATGACTTCTACAGGAACACTTGGATGGATCGCACAGCTTCAGCATTACGCTCTATCTTTTTCTCATATTTACCGCTGAGCACCAGAAGAATGAAGCTCCTATACAATAATAAGATGTCTTCACAGCAGGGAGTGCCTGTGTGTGCATGCAAGTCATTCATTTATTGGACAAAATGCTTGCCTTAACTCCATCTATGATAGCCTAATAATGGAGACTCACCTTAGTGTACCAATGTTCACATTTTTACTTTCTGCTGGTCTTCTAACAAAATGGGGGATTAAACAGCGCAATAAGCATTCTATTAACTGCAGGGGGAATAGGGGACACCGGGGTTCTATGTTACATAGGTTGGTTTTCACAGTATAGTTTAGTCTGTTACTCCCAATCTAGAGGGTGCTCTGTAGTCTAGTCATTTTAAGGTTAAAATGTGTGACTACGTTGAGGTGAAGGGAATTTGTGTGTTTTTATGGGAGGTGAAAGTATAGTCTTGGTATTTTCATTGTTTGAACTATGGGAGTCAGATATTCATGAACACTTGTTTGTTGGAATGAGGAAAGGGATAGCTATATTTCAAACTTATTTTCAAAGTTGCTAGGTCAAGACAAGTGGAAATTAGCATAATCTTGCTTTTATGCTCAGTTGGAGATGGTTATATAATAAGTTATACTTACAAAGTATAAACTGCTTAATTTTGGAAACAATATTGTTCAATCAAAATAACCTGGCTATTTCTAAGACTCTGTTGGCCTACATTCATTTCTTTATTTCAAGTAGACAATGTTTTGATAGGTAAGATCTCCCATTTTGGAATAAGCTAAAGGGAAGCCATTTCAACCCAAGACCTTGGTCTTTCTAATAATGTTGAAAAGAGTCTCATCCTATAGGCCTACTGGTGAATTTTTTTTTTGTAAAAGTGTGACGCACAGCCCCGGACTCCCCTAATCTGATGCATTGCACTGTTACCGACAACATTTTATGGAGGAGAAATCAAATGATGATTTCGTCTGCATTTCATCAAATTCAACACTGCATTCACTTTCTGTCCACGTAGGTACCAAAAAGTATGCCTTGGGAACACCTTGCATTCTGTGGTGATTGTCTTATAATTTGCTCGTGTCAAAGGAGATCGAACCGATGAGACCTTTAAGGTTCTCCAGAAAGAATTTCAAACAATGGCCTCTAACACACTCCCGACATGCTCCGAATTTTTATTCACATGTAAACGACGGTGTTACGTCCGTTGTTGGAATGAGACCAAAGCGCAGCGTGGAAAGTCATACATCATACTTTATTTGAATGAACACAAAAAACAACAAAGGGAAAAAAGAACGTAAAGTTCTGCAGGGCTATACAGCTACTGTGCAAAAACAACATCCCACAAACTAGGGTGGAAAAACAGGCTGCCTAAGTATGATTCCCAATCAGAGATAACGACAGACAGCTGCCTCTGATTGGGAACCATACCCGGCCAACAAAGAAATAGAAAACTAGAATGCCCACCCAAATCACACCCTGACCTAACCAAAGACATGAAAAGGCTCTCTAAGCTCAGGGCGTGACAGACGGTCAGCGGTCAAATTGTTAAAATGTCATGGTATATAAAAAATGCTAAAATGGTGACTGGAGCCTTCATTTGTTCCTTAAGATTAATAAAATACACCACAAAAGTTTAATTTAGGGGCTTTAGCATTTTGTATGTTATTTTGAAGCTAATTTCCTGCAATTCTACATTGGGAGGGGTGTAGTTGCCCTTTAATTCACCACATGTTTGGCTAGTGGTGTTTCTGTACTGTACAATGTACAGTAGGCCTAGTGTACATGTGATGGCTGAGTTTGCAAGAACAAATGACCACCCGCTTGATAGGTTACAAATCATCATGATATCATTCTGCCAGGTAGGCCGACTTTGGAGTCAACATTTAATTGGGAAGGGTTTTGGGGAAAGCCTTAGAAATGACTGTTTCCGTATGCTAACTGGCAACACAACACACATGGGCGCTCACAAACAGGCGTTACCTCTTCAGAAAGTTGCAGGAAATACAAATCACTGATGAAATATTTTAATTAATTATGAGAAACTAGTTCAATTGAACTACCCTACCGCTGTAAACTAGTCCAGGGACAACCAGTTGTTTGAGCTGCGTGCTCTTGCTGCCCGACAGATGATATTCTGCTCAAACTAGGCTACGAGTGTGGCGCGTGTGTATCTGCGCAGCACACATCGTGAGGTGTATGTTGATAGGCTACTGATGTTACGATTGTCCATTTTATCCCTCCCTCATCACCTCCTCTCCATTTGGCCAGGCTGTCGTTTTTGTCTCCAGAGTGCCTCTGCTAAGGGTTTCAGATGTTTTCGCTGTAAAAACCCCCAGAATCGTACACTTTTTTACTTTTTTCTTTCCTAACAAGGGTTATCTAAATTCACCTTTAGTAGCACTGAATTATAGAAATGAGCTCCACACTTCACCTTCCACTCTTTGGTGTCCTGTCTCTATTAATCCTTTGAACTACATCATGACAATAACGAGGATTTTTTCTGCTCTAAAATGGTGGGAATTTGAGACTCACAAATACAAGATAGTCCATTGAAAGCACACAACTATTTGCAACATTTTTACACTCTATGTTACATAAACATTGTGGGCAAATGGTGTAAATTGTGTATGTTGTATGTTTACATCTACGGGAAACATTTCTGTTGGCTGAATCAAACATCACGACGGGTGACACTGTCCAGACAAACTTGCATTGTTCCTTGACAAGTGATTTCTTCTAATCAGGATGGAACTAACATTAAGACCACAGAGGCCAAACTTTATTTCCTCCACTGCAGTTCAAACAAAGTCAAATCTGTGTCGTCAGATGATACTCAACTACTTGAGCCTATTTATTATCCACACACCAAAGCCCTGTGACTAAGTGTTATTATCCTTATTCCTTTCAATCTGACCACCCTTAAATTGCCCTGGCCCCTCCTTTGAAGTCCCTGATTGATCCTACACAAACAAACCTTGGAGCTCCGATGACTTGACAATGCAGACCTTTGTGAGGAAACAGGCAGAGCAGTGATTGGTCAGAGAGCCACACAGCCAGTGATTGCAGACAGAGTGTCCATCATGTTGAGTAATAATAGGTCAACAGAGGTTGATATACTCACGTTAGGTCTTATGCTGGCTGCCTGTCCGTAATACTTCTCGGCTGCGTCGTTGAGACTGGCTTGTCTGCAAAGGAAAGCACAAAAAGCAATCATCCCTCATCTTTATTGCTTCGAACTTCAGAGGGTTCATAAGAGACCTTGAACTCTGTCTGTTTAATGCTGCTACGGGGTCAGTAAGGTTAGGCCACGGCTGAGAATGCCGTGTAGCAACGAGAGGAGTCAATGAAACAGGCAATTTGTTGCAGGCCTTTCAGCAGACAGCCCTCCATGCTGAGTGTTGTACAGCATGCCCTGATTGTTTTCATTATATCCTGGGTCGCAACCTTTGTGTCATGATCTTTGACCTGCGTGTCATTACAATAGGCCTCTCATCAACCATTGCCTTAGTAAGAACAAACATCACTTCGAAGGCCTGTCCCCTGTCTTCTATGTAAACCCATCTATTGTTTTTGGTACTGTCGGTGGGGTTGAAAACTAGGAAGGAGATTATCTGACTGTGTGAATCTTTCCCTTTGGCCAAGAGCTTTTCCGTTTATTCATATTCCTATAAATCAGAAATCATTTTTACAACCCGCAGCTGCATTTCACTGATGGTAACAATTGTCTCACTGCAAACAGTTTAACTTTGACAGAGTCAAGGACGGAGTCAACGACTGCTGGCTCCGGAATCCCGAGTCGTAATGATGAAAGCAAGACCATCTGAACTGAACAGGGATTTCATTAAGCCTGTCTGGCCATATTAAGGAATCCTCCTCAATATTGCAGTGCTATACAGCCACTTTCACATTCCACGACTAGCACGGCAATACCCCGAAGATATCCATACCTGAGTTATCTCTGAACCCAGAACAAAATCTCATAGTCTGTCAAAAGAGACTAATACCTGACCTACAGGTTATTCTGCTTGCTTGCGCAGTGGTTGGAGGGGTGGCAATATTTAAAAACAAGGGCAAAAGTGACAATTTCACACAGCTCTAAGGGGTGGGTCAAAATGTACGGAATGGGAGAGAGGGGAGAGGGTCATGCTTTTTCAATTTCAGTCAAGGTGAGGTTTTTAAATCTAGTCCAGGGTAGGGTCATTCAATTTGTAATTGACAAAGTCAAAATTTCTCTGTTTTAGAATGAGTTGCTTATTAGGCTATATGTCGATGTGTGCCTGATGTCACCCCCCATCTCTGATTCTCCGCTGGGTGCACAATATCAAGTGTGCTATAGGCTATTTAGTGTGGTCTCAATCGAATGAACAATTGCCTATACAGTAGGCTATAGGCTACGGATGTGCATGCTTGGAGAAGCACAGATCAAAGTTATATTTCTAAGATAGCTGCTGGGATGGTGTAAATAAAACTAGGCTGCATTACACACTGCAATGGATATTCCAACCCTGAGCCCTGGCCTGCTCTGCTGATCAAAACATTTTTGTGTGTGCTGCCTAACCAATGGCTGTGCTGTGTAGGCCTACAGTGGCAGTTCAGGAGGAGAGTCAAAGGCTTCTTTTTAAAAAATTGTTTTTTTGCAATATCTTGTGTGCTTACTAGCCTATAGCCTATGTTCTGTTCAGTTTGAGAAGGAGAGCAGGAGCACAAAGATGAGAAGGAGGACTGGAGGTCAACTTTGATAGCTTGTTACAACTATAATTGATTTAAAGAAAAACAATATGTTTCTTGCCCTTGATGTATTTATCAGAGTTATTGACCTCACAATAAGCCAGATTCTAGTAACTTACATTGTGGTGCTGAAACAATCAATCGGAAATGGGCAGCTTATGGTGCTGAAAGTAGGCAATGTTGAATAGGCATAATTTATTTAAACCCTTCATTTTAATTAGACTTTGTTAAAAACAAGAGGGCTTTGTGTTGGAGCCTATTTCTTCCTATTTAAGAAATAAGAGGTAGGCCTACCTGTTTGACAGAATAAATGAGTCTAATAGCTGCTATATCCATTGATTTGTCGGCCAATTCTTCCACCCACCATGCACTCTTTGAAAAGCCTACCTTCATGACAGTGAAGGGCTGTTAAGTTTAAACCAGGACTGGAATTGGGGGGGTATGAGAGGGTATGCCATAGGCCTATCTTTATTAAAGAAAATGGAAAAAAGCACAGGCCACAAGAAGTGAAGGTAAACGGTAGACATGTTCTCTGCTATCCACTTTATGTTTTAATCATTATTTTGGGTATAGGGAGGGCCATCCAATTTCATTTCAGAGAGGTCCGATTTTCTCAGTGTAACCCTTGTTATAAATAACGTTCACTCGCTAATGGGAAGTTTTAATATGCCAGTGCATCTCATATTCAGAATCATGAAAAACATTATTGGTTTCCCCCCCCATTTCATTTAAAAACAAAGCATAGCTTACTCTCCCCTTAATCAAGGCTGGTTTAGGGGAAACTTAGTCAGTTGTACAATTGAATGCATTCAACCAGAATGTGTCTTCCCTCTGAATCAGAGAGGTGTGGGGGGCTGCCTTAATCAACGTCATCGGCGCCCGGGGAGCAGTTGTTGTTGGGGGTTAACTGCCTTGTTCAAGGACAGAACAGCAGATTTTTCCACCTTCTGGTTCGGGAATTAGAAGCAATTACCTTTCGGTTTTTGGCCCAATGCTCTTAACCGCTAGGCTACCTCCCGCCCTCAGGTTTACAGCATCGCATAGGCACATCTTTTTTTATCCTGGCCATTAGCCAAGTAGCCTATGAATAAAGGGGTTTTAAATGGTCTACTGACGGTGCTTTGAAATATATTAGAGATTTTTACCCTGATGCCTTTTCATTATTTACAATTCACATACCTGCATACGTCATTATGCTAGTTCAAGTAGACGACCCATTTCCATATTAAAGAGCGCCCCTCGTCCGATTACCAAAGACACGCTACTCCAAACTATTCAGTTCTTCTATAATGCCATATCAACAGCATTTTTTTCTGGAGAATCTGCCTCGCACAACAATACAAATGACAGGAGCCTATTATTTTTTATAGATGTGTGAATGCTATGCATAAAGACATTTAGGTCCACATGTGCACATTTTGTACAAGTGCCATTGTACGAGAGAAGCGATTTATGATACCATGCTTTTGACCCCATCCTATTTAGAAATATATATATATATTTTTTAAACTGATTGCTTGTTTACCGTTTCATATCAAGCCCTCTGCTACCCTTACCCTAGGCCTAGGCTAAGAAGGCTGGTTCAACAGCAGTGTACTGTCTTTTTTATCCTGGCCTTGCAAAGTAGCCTATCCATAAAATCTGTTTAAATGGTCTATTTCAATTACAGTGCCTTGAATTGAAAATATACTACACATCCTAAAACATACACACCTATATGCCTACCTACATACTTCATTTAGCTTGTTCAAGTATCCATCCCCATCTCCAAAGAGCACCTCTCATCCGGTTACCAAAGCTGCGCTCCTCCAAACGTATTTAAATTATTCAGTTCTATAATACATTACCAATGGTAGGCCTAGGCTATATTTTTCTTAATGAGAATGTGCCTCATACATACAATACAATTTACAGGAGCCTAGTATTTTTTATTTTAGGAGAAGAGGGACGCGTAAAGACATGTAGGCTAAGCTAGGCTCATTGAAGCCAATTACAACAATGTTACGTTGACTGCCAATACTCCAAACATAGTAGGCTATTGAGCAAACACTGGATGTTGATTGGCCAGTGAGTGGCCAAGCCCTCGTCACACCTACAACTTGTTATTCCTCAAACCCAGCCTTTCGCACTACTGCGAGCTATTTTGCTCATAATTCCGGCTGTGAAAATAGAAAAACATATTTCTGACACACCACAGGACCTATAGCACTACTGCCAACCCTTATATTTAAGCGTTGGCAGTTAAAATAGAGCGCCCTGTGTTTGTGCAACTCGAGAAAGCAGAGCCCAAGCTAACACCTCAATTGAGCAGCATGGGTCATCCTTTGTCAACTAAGAGTTGAATAAACAAATACTTCACACAAAATGACCATCTGTAACGGCTTTCTAGCTCTTCCTCCTCCTCGGACGAGGAGAGAGGGATCGGAAGACCAATATGCAGCGAGGTATGATGACATGATTTATTTAAGACACGACAAAACAACGAAGACAGAAAACGAACTATACTTGAATTAACTAACAAAATAACAAAACGAATGTGTAGACAGACCTGAACAATACGAACTTACAAATAACACGAAGAACGCACGAACAGGGAAAATAGACTACACAAAAGAACGATGTACAAAACAAACCGAAAACAGTCCCGTGTGGTGCGCAGACACAGACACGGAAGACAATCACCCACAAACAAACAGTGTGAACACACCTACCTTAATATGACTCTCAATCAGAGGAAATGAAAAACACCTGCCTCTAATTGAGAGCCATATCAGGTCACCCAAAACCAGCATAGAAACAGAAAACATAGACTGCCCACCCAAACTCACGTCCTGACCAACTAACACATACAAAAACTAACAGAAAACAGGTCAGGAACGTGACACCATCATTCAAAGCAGTATTACTTATTTTCTCAACAATAACTCCTTGCGTAACCTCATTGAACTGTTTAACAAATAGCCTTTCAAAAGTAACTTTTAAATAGTGCCCCATACCAGAAATTTTGCAGCGATGACAAATATGGGTTTGGTGTCTAACCGTGACCGTAACCATGTGTTGCGATAACCACCATCATATTCAGAATAGAATTTCTTCTCGAGAATTAATCTAATTCTATATAATTTTCAAGTCTATAAACATACCATTATCAGACTGGCGAACTGGAGAGATGTCAAACCATTGTCACCAGACAAACAAGATCTTTAATATGAGTGGTAAAGGATTGCCAGGGGATAGTGGCTTGTGAGAGCACAGCAAGCACAATGAGAGAAGACGACACACTTCTGCCTTCGGTTAGACCCAAGTCCTCTGAGATAAAGCTGCTGGGAAGAGAGGCAAGCGAGGAGAACTAGAAGAGGACGGAGTGGAAGAGATGGAGGGAAAATAGGAATCATGAGTGAATGAAAATAAAGAACTCTCTGGATGAAACAATGTTGGAACATATTTCACATCAGCAACACGACCGCCGAGCCCTCTGTCTTCGAGCCCTGACAGTTGGTAATCTAAAGATGCTTTATTAACCCCAGTGCAGACGCACAGACACACAAGTCAAACAGCTGACAGCACTGCTTATAGTACATCTAACGCAGTTTAAAAAAAACAACTTAATTAACAAATTGCTTCAGCAACAACAGCCAGTGTACGATATGTGTACTAACTACAGCGAGCCCATCTGTCTCGAGCAACAAGACCCACAAACGTTACACAAATGTTCCTTGTTCCTTCTGTCAAACAAGTTTGGCTTCCCAGAACAGTGTTGTGACATCACACAGCTAGTGAACGGTGGGTCTGGCTTGCAGAGGGATTTGAGCACTTAAAGGGCAGCATTAGCACATTCCCCTGGGAGATAGCACTCAGCCAGCCTTCCCTTCCCTTCCCTTCGCCTGCCAGCTGATGCCGCTGCTCCGTAGCCCTACTGTAGACGAAGGTTTGGAATAACGTGCTGATTGTTTAAAGAAGGCCGGGGGAAATGGATAGTGAGGAAGTAAACTTGTCAAAGACCAAGGGCCCCAGAGAGCAATAAGAGAAGGTTTTCACATCTGAAAGCCCAGTCCCCCACCCTCCCTATTCAAATTCACTAGTATCCCCCACCAACCGAGGGCCTTCCACGTCTTGGTTCTAGGACAAACACATAAAGAACATGAGTTCCAGAGGAGCGAGACCCCATGCCAGCGCAGTGGTGGGGAGCCCCTTGCTGAGCCCAGCCTGAGACCCTCTTTAACAGCCAGGGGTCCGGACCCCGGAAGAGGCTCTGTAAAGCATGGCCAGCTGAGCTGGTGGTGCTGCACATCCCCCTGGTTCAGAGTGCTGTGCAGCGGGCCACCATGTGAAAACCAGCTGGATAAAGACATTATATAGCACTGCATGACACAGCCTCCTTCTGTCTTTGGTAAAGAAAGTGAACCGCAAAAACTACCTCAGTGAAGCACAATGATTCAAGACATCGCATTAACGGTTTAAGTAGTCGTAATTTCCCACAGCCAGCAGTAGTAATTCTCACACAGAAAAACCCTGAATTACCCTAATAAGTCTAAACAAGGGACACCTACAAAATAGTAAATATAATATTGTTGGCTCTAAGCTGCGCTCCCTCAGTCTGTGTGGCATACTGTAAATTGGCACGTTCCTGTATTTACACATTTCCACTCGCGGCTTGCACCTCAAACACAACAGCTTGCGGCTTCCAGAAGAACTGTGAGTCAGACGCCGCGCTGCTGAACTTTGCTCTGATTTGAAACCGGCTTTTCATGAATGAGCCAGAAACAGCAGAGGGAGTGCAGAGGCAGGCACGTAGCTGCGTGGCGTTCTAAGACAAGATGGCAGCTCCCTGGCTACCGCTGCAGCAGCAGAGAAGGGGATTACAGCAGCCGGCCAAGTAAATCACACTGACAGTAGAGCGCTGTAATCCCTGGGATAAAGTGTACAGACCGTTGACGCTCTACCTCCCCCAGCTCTTGTCCCCTCCCCTCCCTCACAGTGTGTCCGTCCCATCCAACACTCACCTGAGCATGTGGGCTGCACTGAAGACAACATCAAACTCCCCGCTGTCCAGACGCGCCGCCTTCTCTGCCATCTCAGCCGCTTCCAGCAGACGAGACTCCTCCAACAAAAACTGACCTGGGAGCAGCCAGAGAGGACATAAACACCAAGTTAAAATGCTGTATGTGGATGTATTCGTAGAGTGGGATGAATACTTACTGGGAATATTGTGTTTGGCCCGCGGAGATAGGGCGGACAGCGGCCGGCCTACTAATGATTTGCTGAAATACAAGATACAAGCAGAGCGTACCATCGCTCTTTAGCCATCGCTCTTTGGGTATCGCTCAGGTCCATTTGTCCAATTAGGAGGATCTTGATAGGTATGTTTCTCTGACATGTGCGTCGGGCCTGGCTGGAGTTCTGTATGTCTGAGGTGCAGCTGAAGTTATAGAGCAGGGCCTTTGTAGCCCATCCTATTGAGGCTAGAGTGTGGATCCCTGATGGGGGCATGAACTGGGGTCGGACCTCTCGGAGAGGGTCAGGTTTGTGGAGGAATTAATAGCCTGTTGGTTTTGGTGAGCTCCACTACTGTACAATGCTCCCAGACCACTGGTGGAAACCAAGCATATTTTCCTAAATAGCTGCGGATGAAATGTAGACTTTGCTGCTACAGGTCTTAGGTAAAGGAGAGAGCACTTTGGCACTGACTGATTTCCAATGTATTGCAGAGCACCTCCAGGTTAGAAACACTGCTATGGCATGGGATAGATTTCAATATGTCAACTCTTGTTTTATTGGAGTGGTTAAGAATATGTGAAAGCTGTTCCTTAAAATATCAAGAAATAAAGGAAATTCTTTCATTTTACAAAAGATTGATCACACGGTACATTACCACAAATTCTTCTGCTGGCACTCGCTCTCAAACCCACATTTCAAAGAGGAAACTTGAAGTGACCTTAGTAGAGATCAAATTGGTTGTTTCTCGTAAGATCAAATGGTGTTCAGCAAAAAAGACATGTCAACTGTCACGCTCCTTCTTTCCACATCTGTGCACATGCCATATTTGAGAACAATGTGAGGAAATTGGGGTTTATCTTCATTGGTCAATAGTGTGAATATTCCCTCACGCTATCCTCCCCAACCAGCCACGTACACAACCTTAATCCAGGAAGAGAGGTCAGCCAGCATTGCTAACTACCTGGAAGGGATCCAGTCAAGATGTATGTGTGGACAGTCTTTGGTTCAAAAATCCACAAGAGAGAGTGATCCTGAGAAGTGACTTGTTCTCGGGGTTGAGCTCAATTCAGATTTTTTGATTTTTTTATATAAATCCAATTCAAGTAGTAAACAGGATCCAGAATTGCAATTTTGAATTAGAATTAAAGGAAATATAATTAAATTCAAATACCTCTTCTTTTCTATATTAGGTCTAGTCTATAAAAATATGCATTTTGTACATAAAACATTAAACATGTCGTTATATACAAACAGTATTGTTGAAACAAATGATTTTCAGGACAAACTCTTAAAATGAATGATGAAGGAAAACAAAACCTGTGAGCAAATATTCTAAGTTATTATATTTCAATAATCACTTACATTTTGTTCAATATGGGGGGAAAAATACTTAATTAACCCTCAAGTTGACCCCGATGCCTTCAAAAAGAGGCCAAACAAATGAAATGGTTGGTGGAAATATAATTGTCTACTCTAAGCACTAAGGTTAAACGAGTATATGAACATTGTTTCCAGAGAAAAGTTATTTATTCTTTGGTATCTGGAAGTGTTTAATGAAACTGTCATGTTTTATGACTGAGTGGAATTTCTTTGAATTGCACTGAATTCAATTCTACTTCCTGCCACTCAAACTCAAATAAAAATTCTACATCCTGTGGGGTTTGGCCAATTCAATTTGAATTTCAACTCATGAGTTGAATGAGGTCAGAACAGTGTAACATACAGATATTTTTTGTTGTAGTGCAAACGTACACTACTTGGTTGATTCAATGTGGCCAATGGCATGTCAGAAGATTAACCTTAGTATACAGTATAACCTTGATATCATTTTGGTAAATCAAAATGAAACCCCAAAACCCCAAACTCTACCACTTACCATAGTGCATATAGCAATTTCCTTTAGTGGGGTCTAGTTGGATGGCCTTCAGAAAGAACCTCTCTGCTTCAGTCTTCTGACCCTAAAAAGGGAGATTAATTAGATACATTGTTACTATTTTTTGCTGTTGCTATGCCATCAATTTCAATATAAAAACATAATTTTATATGTAAAAGCTGATTTTGCCAAGCCACAAACTAACTGTAACATTAAATCTTAATAAGAAGACATAAAACACATGTAACTACATTATTCTTTTAACACCTTGTGTCATCCTACGAAAGATTTACTCTCAAAGTACACAATGTCATGCTTGGCACAGTTGACTGCCTGGTCTGAGCATTTAATCATAACACGCTTATATCTGTACAAATAACACTTGTATGACCGCAAAAGCAGGGTGTGTGGCCAAACTACTGCAGCTGAGAGAGCGAGACCCAACAGACACGCACACAGGCATGCACACACACATACAAATGCACACACACACACACACACACACACACACACACACACACACACACACACACACACACACACACACACACACACACACACACACACACACACACACACACACACACACACACACACACACACACACACACACACACACACACACAGTACGGCAGACATAGAGACGTAGATCTTGAGAGAGGGCGTGGTGAGGCATGCTGGATTACTCCAGCCTGATGAGGGGCAGCAGCAGCAGTGACAGATTGGGGCCCAGAGGAGCCAGTCCCCCGGAGGCCTCAGAGCCGGACCAAATCACTGCTAACACACAGAGGCTCCAGCCAGCACAGCTGCCTCTGTCTCATGCACACAACACTGGTCTCATCTGTGTATCAGCTGCACTCTGATCAACAATACAGCTATATTCTATAAACATAATGCCAGTTATCAATCATTGCCTATAGAAATCTAAATATAAGAAATGCCACATCATTTTAGATTATGTAAAAAAAAAAAGCAGCAAGGACTCCCTTAATTTTACAGTACATAAGCCAGTAACTAGAATAAATTATGTTTACACATTCCATTATAAAGAATGAAAGAAGACAAATCTTACATTTTAATTGCAGTCTTAAAAAAAAGCCATTTATCTAAACACTGCAATCCGATCTGGATTTTATTTCACCTTTACTTTATCAGGGAATCATACTGAAACCAAGGTCTGTTTTACAGATGAGCCCTAAATTACAGAAATAACAGAAAATACACACATCAAAATACTGTATAAATACATGCCTCCATTTTTCACTGGGCTGACCTTCAATAACTCAAGAAGTATCCACAAGTGGAAATGTTTGAGTGTAATATTCATTGATGTGATGGAACATTTTACGAGCAATAAGTATATGTTTAATGCAGCTCAAGGCGTGAAAGTGACAGTAACAGATCCAGTGCGAAAGGCATTATTTCTGTATGCTTTCACACTCAAATTCACAAATAGTACAAAGCACTCAGCTGAGGAGCAGCTGGAATAGTCATAACATCAGCATATTTCTGTTTACTCAAGTTCAGACAAAATGTCTGGCAGGAAACCACGTTATGACAATTTAATGCACTGGCTCTCATTGTGCGTGTGGTTTTGAATGGACCCGGATAGTCTAATGTTCATTTCACAATATTGATAGAGAATCTACAGTGTATGAGGTACATACATTGCAGGTTTGACTGAGAAGTCAGGAACTCTACTGATGAAAAGTTGTCAGACAATGTGTGGAAAATGACTCCATTGATGTTCTCATGTTTTGAATCCATGCTTTGCCTTATCAGTCTTAGGAGTTCTCTGAGCAGATTGTTGAATGAAATCCAGCTGCATAATTTCAACACTTAGAGCCCATTAGCTTTCCCTCTCACAACTGTCAGGTATCCAGATAAACTCTATTTAGTGTGGTGGTTTGTATGTAGTAGAGGTCATCACGGATCCACCTGTACCCGAATACCCGAGACACGATGCTTTCAATATACATTGTATCCCTCATTTACTCAAGTGTTTCCTTTATTTTGGAATAAAGTTCGGAATGACACAATTTCATATGTACAACATCTGAAGACCTGCATCACTATAGTGAGAGCTTTGCCATTTCTAAAATGATGTATTTGAATGTTTTTGGAGCATTTTTTAATGGTTTCTTCGGGGGCCCCATACAACACAACGAGGATGAGGAAATGATTTGCTGTTTGCGGGAAGTTTCTCTAAAACATGTGAAATCACTAAAAAGGTTTCTGGACCCTTCTATAATATGTCATTTACATAAAAAAAATGAGATTTGGTTGTAAAAAATAAAACCTCTCCTTTAACTGACGGAAGGGCCAGTACAGATTTGAACGTGAAATCTGCAGTAGAGCGAAATATGGAAATGTTATCATCTATGCTGCTGCTCTTGCTTTTTATGAGAGTGGAGCATGGCACCTGTATCTTGTTGTTGTTGGCCAATCATAAGTCATCAAAGCAGCAATAATCATAGAGCCTCCAGATATCTAATCAATAGAAGATGGAATTAAAATGCCGGAATTAAAAGTTAAAGGAGAAGGATAGGCTACAACGAACAAGAGCCAACAGGTAGGCTGCTACTTAATATTCTGAATGGAGTTGTAGTCTCAATTAGACTAGATACCTAACGTTAGCTAGCTTCTCCCGGTTTGATGCAGTCAAGACAGTTACTATGTAATCATATTTGATGATAAATAAACTAGCTATGGCAGCTAAACTATTATAGCGCGAGTCGGCTTGGTTGGTTGCTGTCTCTCATCTCTCCCTCCCTGTTCCCCGTGTCACTCGCTCACAATATGCCCCCTCCCCCGTCTGCCAGAGCGGCAACTCTCTCTCCCTCCTCTCCCCCTTTATCAGCTCTGGTTAATTTAGTAGGTTAAAAGATGACTTTCTGCTGCTTCCCTCACTCGGATCGGGTCTGGATCCGACCAGGTCTTTACAGAACGGATCTAATTGTCATCGGGTCCGTTCAGAAAGGGTCTCTATATAAAATAAATGAATTCATGCATACTGTTTCTGGGTGGGAAAGACCCAGGACCATTTCAGAACGAGTCCAACTTTCTGGAACCGTGAAGACCTCTAATATGTAGCCAAAGCTCTAAACCTGGCTGTGCAACAAACACAGTAACAGCAGCAGAGAGAAATCATATTAATAACTATGTTTGATGGATGGCCTGACAGCCTGCAGTGTTTGGAAGTCTCTCTCTCTCTCTCTCTCTCTCTCTCTCTCTCTCTCTCTCTCTCTCTCTCTCTCTCTCTCTCTCTCTCTCTCTCTCTCTCTCTCTCTCTCTCTCTCTCTCTCTCTCTCTCTCTCTCTCTCTCTCTCTCCTCTCTCTCCTCTCTCTCTCTCTCTCTCTCTCTCTCTCTCTCTCTCTCTCTCTCTCTCTCTCTCTCTCTCTCTCTCTCTCTCTCTCTCTCTCTCTCTCTCTCTCTCTGACTGTTTGGTGAAGGGGCTATTTGGTAAGGTGGAGAAATAATATTTAAAAGATTCCTGCCACCCATATCCACTTCCTATTCAGGATCAACTCATTATGGAGGTGCAATATCCTGTTTTCACACATACTGTATTTATTGTTAGTGTTGACCCCCACATTCCCGGTGACATCAGATGCGGAACAGATGTGTATTGCCGCTCTGGCAGCCACAGAGGTAATTATGAATGGAGCCTGCATCACACTAGGCCCGGAAATGACTTGTGAATGACTGAGTTCAATAACACCCACAACCACGGTGCATATCTCTGAATGACACCAACCTCCACCATAAGCGAGCAAATCACATCCCCCAATGCACCACTACCCCTCTCCAAACCCACAAACCCCTGCCAGGATCTGAACCTAGGACCTCTGACAGGACAGCACAGACTTACACAGATTTGCAGATGTTATCGCAGGTGCAGCAAAATGCTTATGTTTTTAGCTCCAACAGTGCAGTAATAATATCTTGCAATACAATAACCAAAAAGCAAATAAATAAACATACATACCTGTGCCGTTTTAGATAGAAATGTGTGCTGGGGCTGGTTCAGCCACTACATTTTACACTATGCTCTGTTCTTTCAAAATCATCTCAAGGTTAGCTAGCCTGTAAGTCTGACAGAGCTCTCCTCTCCTCATCCCATAATTAACACCCAGAGGAGAAAGGAGGCCGTTGTCTATCTTTACCTGAGATCCAGAAGAAAGGCACACGGCCCTGAGCTCTGAACTCCCCACTTTCCTCTAAATCAATAGCCCTTTCTTAACTAAAACAACATCTACTTCTCACTCCTTATCAAATCAAATGTAATTGGTCCATACACATATTTAGCAGATGTTATTGCGGGTGTAGCGAAATGGTTATGTTCCTAGCTCCAACAGTGCAGTAGTATCTGACAATTCACAACAATACACACATCTAAAAGTAAAAGAATGGAATTAAGAAATATAAAAATATTAAATCGAGCAACGTCGGACTGGCATTGACTAAAATACAGTAGAATAGAATACAATATATACATATGAGATGAGTAAGGCACAAAGTAAACATTGTTGAAACATTATTAAAGTGACTAGTGTTCCATTATTAAATTGGCCAGTGATTCAGTGAGTTTTACCCTGCCTGCCATTTTTCTGCTTCTTTTGGATAGTGTTGTTCACCCAGTGTATGCTGTGACAGATGTAAATTCCAGAGCTTGTGTCTAGTGGCTTCTGTTAATCCTTACCAATTAGTGTCAGCTAACGGTCACCCCAGCATTAGTTTTCTTATGCATGTGATGTCAGAATGCATTCACTGTTCCAAAATGTGATAGGCTTTACTGAGCCGGACAAACTTCTCTCTTCGAGAAGAGCCCAAGCACTTCCCCAGTGTTTCCGCAGATCAAGAACGTAGACATTGCACATGGGGACAAAGATCGTACTTTTTGGAGAAATGTCCTCTGGTCTGATGAAACAAAAATAGAACTGTTTGGCCATAATGACCATCGTTATGTTTGGAGGAAAAAGGGGGAGGCTTGCAGGCCGAAGAACACCATCCGAACCGTGAAGCACGGGGTTGGCAGCATCATGTTGTGGGGGTTGCTGCAGGAGGAACTGGTGCACTTCACAAAATAGATGGCATCATGAGGGAGGGAAAATTATGTGGATATATTGAAGCAACATCTCAAGACATCAGTCAGGAAGTTAAAGCTTGGTCGCAAATGGGTCTTCCAAATGGACAATACTTCCAAAGTTGTGGCAAAATGGCTTAAGGACAACAAAGTCAAGGTATTGGAGTGGCCATCACAAAGCCCTGACCTCAATCCTATAGAAGATTTTTGGGCAGAACTGAAAAAGCGTGTGCGAGCAAGGAGGCCTACAAACCTGACTCAGTTACACCAGCTCTGTCAGGAGGAATGGGCCAAAAATGGGAGGCTATCCAAAACGTTTGACCTAAGTTAAACAATGTAAAGGCAATGCTACCAAATTCTAATTGAGTGTATGTAAACTTCTGACCCACTGGGAATGTGATGAAAGAAATAAAAGCTGAAATAAATAATTCTCTCTATTATTCTGACATTTCACATTCTTAAAATAAAGTGGTTATCCTAACTAACCTAAAACAAGGAATTTTTACTAGGATTAAATGTCAGGAATTGTGAAAAACTGAGTTTAAATGTATTTGGCTAAGGTGTATGTTAACTTCCGACTTCAACTGTATTTCTTGCTTCACATTAGTTCAGAATTAAATGAAAATCACTGACATGGCCATTTTTACCACAGATGACATTATTGCCAATCAATAAAATTCACCATCAAAGGTGTCCTTGCTTGCTGAGAAGTGATGAGGGCGAATAGATACTGTTTTCTTTATTTATCCTGATTGTCCTGGATTGTCCAGACCCAACAAATGAATGGGACTTGAAAAGGGCTCCGGTAAAGCACTGGAAATGAGGGGAGACAGACAGGAAGGGCCTGGTCCTTCTTGAGCACTCCAGAGGGCTCATCCCCATCCCAGGACCTTTGAACACATTCATGTCCCTCCATCAGGGGCCAGACGCTGGGCTGCTGCCTGGAAGAGAGTGGCGTCAGCCTGGGGAGAGGGGGACCACCTTCACCCCTCTTTCCCTGTTTCTACACACCATCCTGGGCCCAATCTGTCACTGCTCACTGTGTGCACCACACGACCCCTTCCCTGTGAACTCTGGAACCCTGTGGAGTCAACTACCCCCAGCACATAAACCAGCCTTTCTCCTCTTAGTCAAACACGGGTCAACTACGTGACCTTGGTCAATACCATCTGAGTGCGCAGAGGCACAGAAGGAGGCGCACTAAAGGCAGCACGGTCTGGAGTTAGAGGAGAATCCACATCAGATCAGCCACTCCACAGAGATTCCTCAGGGCTAATGGGTTTCAGACGCTGGTTAGTTAGCTCGAGCCATTTGCAACCTCTGTTGCTGAAATTGATTAGGGTTCAATATGGAGTGCCTGTTAAGAATTAGTCCGGGGATTTGGTAAAAGATCTTAAAAACACACAGGGCAGTCGTGACATGGGTTTCAATCAGGAAGCTATCGCCACAGGATGATGGGGCACCTTGAGAAATGCAATGTTATCCTCACACAAGCCCGCACACCTGCACAAGCCATTGATTAACTGCATACAGACTCTCGGGCTACTTGCGAAGCTGAAGAAGGATAAGAAAGAAGAAGAAGATGCTAATGATGGTGAAGAACAACTTACCGTGAGGGCGAGGAGTTTGCCGTAGGTCAGGTGTGCTGGGATGTGGTCTGGCTTGGCTCTCAGGGACTCTTTGTACCAGTGCTCGGCATCGGTCAGCTTGTTCAGTCTCATGTAGGCCTCTCCTGCGAGGGGAAGTGAGGGGTTGGGTCAAGGGTCAGAAGTTAAGGAGCCACACGTCTTCCCATTGTCTCACACATTCAATGACAGCTAGGGCAGTCATCCAGAAAGGCCCGCCATGACTCCAGTGCACTTTGAAACCCGATACCAAACTCGTGTTTTATTAACTAATGGAGCTATTACTAGGACTAGGGTCAGGGACACACCCATTACAACATTGCTCAGTGACAATCCTGTAAAAATAATAATCGAACCTAAAGGTGGATTTTCAGATCCCCCCATGTGTTTGTTAGATGGAGTTCTGTGGGAGGCCTAATGTACTCCAGGCTTAACGTACTTTGCTAAGACTGGCCTGAGCTGATCGGATGACATGATGCTGATGACATGAGTAGAAACACCCTCCCTGATCCTTCAGACATCATCTGATACCTCATCCAGCCCCTCACACGTATTATAAGAACGCTGACGACACAGTTGGGAAAAATGGGGAAAACACAAGACAAAACAATGTTTTAAATGTAATTATCTCAGGAATAATACAGGGACAGGGGACGTGACAGTGATAGGTTTCACATGAACTTGTAACATGGTTCGTTTTTCAATCCACACCCACGAGGAGTGCAAATTACGGGATGTGTAATCTAAACTAGCGGACTGAATCTAGATAATACACTGGGGATTATGGCTAATCATTTCCATTGATAAGAAACTGGAGAGAAACAACAGGTGGCCAGGGGTGGACTGGAACAAAAATTAATCCCTGGCATTTTAGCCACACCAGCCCACATCACCGCATGCGTGTTATGTCTGTCAGGACACCTAACAGAGCACCCAAACCGGCTGCGCGCGTGCGCCATCTTGCGCTATCGTGCATAAATGTATTTTGTCCGCCTACACCAAACGCGATCACGACACGCAGGTTAAAATATCAAAACAAACTCTGAACCAATGACATTAATTTGGGGACAGGTCGAAAAACATTAAATATGTATGGCAATTTAGCTAGTTAGCTTGCACTTGCTAGCTAATTTGTCCTATTTAGCTAGCTTGCTGTTGCTAGCTAATTTGTCCTGGGATATAAACATTGAGTTGTTATTTTACCTGAACTGCACAAGGTCCTCTACTCCGACAAATTAATCCACACATAAAACGGCCAACCGAATCATTTCTAGTCATCTCTCCTCCTTCCAGGCTTTTTCATCGTTGAACTTATATGGTGATCGCATCTAAACTTTCCTAGTATTACCACGACTACCGGCAAAACAGTTCGTCTTTAGCTAACATGGCCAGTAGTTGACCAACTTGACATTTCTGACAGGTTAAAAATAGCTCTCTAGGGTCTGTCAGTGAATGACATAAGAGGAAAACTGCCCATATCGAAATTGAACTTTGTGCACTGTACTATTACAATTCTCAACAGCAGTAAGTTAAAAGCCTGACTGAGTTTTTTAAGAAGGGACCCTGTTTTACAACATGTAAAAGCACCACTGGAGATACAACTCACCACTATAACTTTGCCGCTGTTGCCTCTCTGTTGTGCAGTCTGTCTCTGCATATTCTCTGCTGTCACTCTGTCTGTTCTGTCTGTCTGTTCTGTCTGTCTGTTCTGTCTGTCTGTTGTGTCTGTCTGTTCTGTCTGTCTGTCTGTTCTGTCTGTCTGTTCTGTCTGTCTGTCTGTCTGTCTGTCTGTCTGTCTGTCTGTCTGTCTGTCTGTCTGTCTGTCTGTCTGTCACTCTGTCCGTCTGTGCTTCTCCTTGTTCTCCTCTGTTGTCATTCTGTCTGTCTGTCTGTCACTGTGTTAATTGCTATTACATATAGAGCCAACATATTAAGGAACATCTGTGTCTCTCTTTTCTTCCTACTTCCACTGCACTGACCTCTGAGCTGTCTCTGCTAAGCCTAGCATCCTTTCCCACAGCAACATCCTAGTTGTGAATGAATAAACACTGACCTCTGAGCTGCCTCTGCTAAGCCTAGCATCCTTTCCCACAGCAACATCCTAGTTGTGAATGAATAAACACTGACCTCTGAGCTGTCTCTGCTAAGCCTAGCATCCTTTCCCACAGCAACATCCTAGTTGTGAATGAATAAACACTGACCTCTGAGCTGTCTCTGCTAAGCCTAGCATCCTTTCCCACAGCAACATCCTAGTTGTGAATGAATAAACACATGAATTAGATAAAGAAGAACAATTACTGCCTAATAGATGACCATTGGCTCATAATACCTTATGAAAGACTAACTACACTGAACAAAAATATAAACGCAATATGCAACAATTTTCAAGATTTCACTGAGTTACAGTTCATATAAGGAAATCAGTCAATTTAAATAAATAAATTAAGCCTCAGTCTACAGATTTCACGACTGGGATTAAAGATATGCATCTGCTGGTCACAGATACCTTAAAAAAGAAGGTAGGGGCGTGGATCAGAAAACCAGTCAGTATCTGGTGTGACCACCATTTGCCTCATGCAGCACAACACATCTCATTTGCATAGAGTTGATCAGGCTGTTGATTGTGGCCTGTGGAATGTTGTCCCACTCCTCTTCAATGACTGTACGAAGTTGCTGGATATGGGCGGGAACTGGAACAGGCTGTCGTACACGTCGATCCAGAGCATCCCAAACATGCTCAGCTTCCAGGAATTGTGTACAGATCCTGGCAACATGGGGCCGTGCATTATCATGCTGAAACATGAGGTGATTGCAGTGGATGAATGGCACGACAATGGGCCTCAGCATCTCGTCATGGTATCTATGTGCGTTCAAATTGCCATCGATAAAATGCAATTGTGTTCGTTGTTCATAGCTTATGCCTGCCCATACCATAACCCCATGGGGCACTCTGTTCAAAATGTTGATATCAGCAAACTGCTCGCCCACACAACGCCATACACGCTGTCTGCAATCTGAATCCGGGATTCATCTGTGAAGAGCACACTTCTCCAGCGTGCCAGTGGCCATCGAAAGTGAGCCTTTGTCCACTGAAGTCGGTTACAACATCGAACTGCAGTGCAAGGCCAAAATGAATATTAAATTCTTTGGCAACAGCTCTGGTGGACTTTCCTGCAGTCATTGTGCCAATTGCATGCTCCCTCAAAACGTGTGGCATTGTGGCATTGTGTTGTGTGACAAAACTTAACATTTTAGAGTGGCATTTAACTGTCTCCAGTACAAGTTGATATGCCACACCTGTCAGGTGGATGGATTATATTGGCAAAGGAGAAATGCTCACTAACAGGGATGTAAACAAATTTGTGCAAAATGTTTTAGAGAAATAAGTATTTTGTGGGTATGGAACATTTCTAGGATCTTTCATTTCAGCTCATTACATTTTTTTACATGTTGCATTTATATTTTTGTTCAGTGTACTTATATTACAAATACAAGTGCCTGGCTGCCATACATGTCCCCCCTATCCTAACGTTTACTATTACATACAGTACCTTCAGAAAGTATTCACACCCCTTGACTTTTTCCACATTTTGTTGTGTTACAAAGTGGGATTAAAATTGATTTGTCATTTTTTGTCAACGATCTACTCAAAATACTCTGCCAACATTGATTTTTTTTAAACATTAGTTTAAAAAAATGGTGAATCATAAAACATTAATATGTCTTGATTAAATAAGTATTCAACCCCCTGAGTCGATCCATGTTAGAATCACCTTTCATAGCAATTACAGCGGTCAGTCTTTCTGGGTAAGTCTCTAAGAGCTTCCCACACCTGGAATGTGCAACATTTGCCCATTATTCTTTTCATAATTATTTTATGTCTGTCACATTGGTTGTTGATCATTGCTAGACAACCATTTCCAGGTCTTACCATTTATTTTCAAGCAGATTTAAGTCAAAACTGTAACTCGGCCACTGTCTTCATGGTAAGCAACTCCAGTGTATTGTCATGCTGAAAGGTGAATTCCTCTCCCGGTGTCGGGTGAAAGCAGACTGAACCAGGTTTTCCTCTAGGAATTTGACTGTGCTTAGCTCTATTCTGTTTCTTTTTATCCTGAAAAACTCCCCAATCCTTAACGATTACAACTATACCCATAACATGATGCAGACACCACTATGTTTAAAATGTGGAGAGTGTAACTCAGTAATGTGTTGTACTGGATTTGCCCCAAACATACATATCTAATCAAATCTAATTTTATTTGTCACATGGCCCAAATACAACAGGTGTAGACCTTACCGTGAAATGCTTACTTACAAGCCCTTAACACTATTTCTTGAACTACATTGTTGTTTTTTAACATTTACATTTACATTGTTTACAAAAAACAAAAAAAAGTAACACAATAAAATAACAATAATGAGGCTATATACAGGGGGTACCGGTACCAAGTCAATGTGTGGGGGTACAGGTTAGTCGAGGTAATTTGTACATGTAAGTAGAAACACTATTCGGGACCAAAAGTGAATTGTTGGGGCCTCCCGAGTGGCGCAGCGGTCTAAGGCACAGCACTGATCTAGGCCGTGACCGGGAGACCCATGAGGCAGCGCACAACTAGCCCAGCGTCGTCTGGGTTAGGGGAAGGTTTGGCCAGCCGGGATGTCCTTGTCCCATCGCGCTCTAGCAACTCCTGTGGCGGGCCTGGCGCATGCACGCTGACACGGTCGCCAGTTGTACGGTGTTTCCTCCAACACATTAGTGTGGCTGGCTTGTATAGCTTAGTATTGTGGAGGGCGGCGCAGAATTGGTCCAGTGTCATGCGGGTTAGGGTTTGGCTGTGGTAGGCCGTCATTGTAAATAAGAATTTGTTCTTAACTGACTTGCCTAGTGAAATAAAGGTTAAAAAAAAATGAAATAAATAAATAAAACTACAATGTTGTTGATCCATCCTCCTATCCCGCCATTAAACTTTGTAACTATTTTAAAGTCAGCATTGGCCTCATGGTGAAATCCCTGAGCGGTTTTGTTCCTCTCCGGCAAGTGATTTAGGAAGGACGCCTGTATATTTGTAGTGACTGGGTTTATTGATACACCATCCAGTGTAATGGTAATGACTAACTTCACCCTGCTCAAAAGGATAGTCATTGTCTGTTGATTTTTTTTAACCCGTCTACCAATATGTGCCCTCCTATGCGAGGCATTGGATAACCTCTCTGGTCTTTGTGGTTGAATCTGTGTTTTGAAATTTGAAATTCACTGCTCGAATGAGGGACCTTACAGAAAATTGTAAGTGTGGGGTAAAGAGATGAGGTAGTCATTCAAAAATAATGTTAAACACTATTATTGGGTGAGTCCATTCAACTTATTATGTGACTTGTTAGATCATTTTTACTCCTGAACTTATTTCGGCTTGCAATTAATCTGTAAACACTTTGAAAAACACAATTTCACTTTGACATTATGTGGTTTAAATCTCAATTTAATACATGTTAAATGCAGGCTGTAACACAACAAAATGAGGAAAAAGCCAGCGGGTTTGAATACTTTCTGAAGGCACTGTATATAATATAGAGCCAAATTATAAATAAACTGGCAGTACATGTGTCTACCATCACTGGGACCAGAAGACCAGGGACCACACTGCCTGTGCTGGTCCCAGCAACATCCTAGGGTAACATTTTATTTCAAGGGTCCATAATTAACACTTTATAAGGTATTTACAGACTGTTTGCACACCATTTATGAACTATTACTCCATCATTTGTCAATGTAAGTTAGCTAGTTGTTCACACATGCATACAGTACATATTTATTTCCTTGAACATCCTGTTTTGTGTGCTTGTTCTTTTACCAGGTACTGCAGGAATGTCTACCAATGGCATGGCCAACTTTTTGTGAGATATTAAACTGGTCACTCAAATTATTTATAAAGTATTTCTAAAGTATAAATAGCGCTCACTTTAGATTGGGGAATGCAAAAATAATTTCCTAATGATTAGTAAATCGTTTATTAATGTGGGAGAAATTATAAATAAATGCTAAACACAATTTATAAATGGTTTATTATGGACCCTTAAAATACATGCCTTATAGATGACCATTGTCTTATTTACTACCTTATAACAGCGTAACTACATATTTAAGCAATAAGGCACGAGGGGGTGTGGTATATGGCCAATATACCACGGCTAAGAGCTGTTCTTAACACGACGCAACGCGGAGTGCCTGGATACAGCCCTTAGCCATGGTATACAAACCCCTGAGGTGCCTTATTGCTATTATAAACTGGTTTCCAACGTAATTAGAACAGTAAAAATACATGTTTTGTCATTCCCGTGGTGTACGGTCAGATATACCACGGCTGTAAGTCAATCAGTATTCAGGGCTCGAACCGCCCAGTTTATAATTAAAATTAGCGAATGTAATGTGTTACCCCCTGCCCACTTAGCTAAGTGTTTAAATATTAGGCTACATATAATTTAATAGAAGAAAATGGGGAGCGAGAAGGAGAGAGAGACTGCCAGTTCCTTAATGTTTTGGATGGATATAATACTGCTAACAAGTGACCGGCCTTTCAGCGAACGAAATAGGCGGGACTTTCCAGCCTCCAAAGGCGGTGGCTATGTAATGCAATCCGAAAGCGGAGTCACGCATTACTACAAGATCATAAACCCACTCGCTGGGCTGAAGAGACTGAGATTCAGAAGCAAATAAATATTTACCCTCTGTGGATAGGCCAAGTACCCCAGGGGGTCTTAGTACCCCTGGTTGGGAACCACTGCACTACATTACCAAAAGTATGTGGACACCTGCTCGAACAGCTCCTGGAGTTGGTCCCTGCTTTACCTGCTATAACAGCGTCCACTCTTCTGGAGTGTTTCCACTGCTCCAGAGTCCAATGACAGCGAGCTTTACACCACTCCAGCCGACACTTGGCATCGCGCTTGGGGATGTTAGGCTTGTGTGCAGCTGCTCGGCCATGGAAACCCATTTCATGAAGCTCCCGACGAACAGTTCTTGTGCTGACGTTGCTTCCAGAGACAGTTTGGAACTCGATAGTGAGTGTTGCAACCGAGGATGGATCATTTTTATGCGGTACGTGCTTCAGGACTCATCAGTTCATTTTGTGAGCTTGTGCGGCTGATCCATTGTTCCTCCTAGACATTTCCACTTCACAATAACAGCATTTACAGTTGACCGGGGCAGCTCAAGCAGGGCAGAAATTTGACGAACTAACTTGTTAGAAAGGTGGCATCCTATGACAGTGCCATGTTGAAAGTCACTGAGCTCTTCAGTACGGGCCATTCTACTGCCAATGTTTGTCTATGGAGATTACATGGCTGTGTGCTCAATTTTATACACCTGTCAGCAACGGATGTGGCTGAAATAGCCAGATCTACTAATTTGAAGGTGTGTCCACATACTTTTGTATATATAGCGCATTTTGGGGTCAATTTCGACCAGCCCACCCCAATAAAAGATGGTCCGGCCCTTCTCGCATTTGCCAGAATTGCCATTCGGCCAATCCGCCCGTGCAGGTGGCTGGTGAGGAATGCTAACCTGCTGACCTCTGAGATGATCAACAGACATCTCCGTGTTCTTCATTAGCAATGGCCTGTAATGTACCCTTAATATACCCTTAAATACAGGATACTCAAGCATGTAAATGGTATCAAATATAAGACCCCATTTTCATTTTTGCTCATGATAAGGATCAGAGTTTGGGAAGTCTTTTGTAAGCCAGTATATAAAGTATCCAAAGAAAGTCTGTTAGAAGAGATATCTTTAAAACTGTTCTCCATCAGCACAAACTTTCTTTCCTTTCAGATCAGATGTGAGATATTGTATGTCCTAGTTGGGTTACAGAATCCTCAGACTTAATAAATGTCCTTGTCAGCAGCTAATATAATACTGTATATTGACTGTTACGGTTATGATTATGATACGGGCAATATGAATAGCTTAATCTATATACATATTTGTCGGACATGGTGTAATGTAGAGCTGGTAACAGCAACCGACTTCGTGCTTTTTAGCCAACCATCAGCTTCAGATGGAGCTCTGTGAGGGAGCACAGACACGGACATAACATTTGAAGTGAAACAAATCTCAAGGACTTGAAAACCACATATAGTGGAACATTCCATTGCACCTTTGAGAGGAGGGGGGGGGGGGGGGTCAGATTAAGACCCAACTTTGACCCAGACAGCCATGTAAACTGCCAAAAGTTGCCAGAAATATGGGAAAATGCTGTACCACCCAACCTCCCACAGCTCTTACAGCTTTCAAACTGTTAGAAATGATTTGGTCAACAATTGGACATAATCTCAGCACCTCTGTCAAGCTGAATTTGACTCCACTGGAAAAATTACTGTATTAGGGGGGCTTGTTGGAATTCAGCAAGAGAGTGAGAGAGGGAGTGAAAGAGAGAGACTTAGAAGAAGAAAAAGAGAGAGGGAGAGAGAGAGGGAGAGAAATAGAGAGTAAGAGAGAGAACGATAGAAAGGAACAACATGGGGGAGCCACAGAGGGAGCAAAGGCAGATTGAGACTTCTCAGCAGGGCTGAGAATGGCCATTGAGGGACAAGGGTGTGAGTGGAATTGGGGGTCACTTGAAATTAAATATTATTGTTTTTTGCAATCAAAAGTCACAACTCAGTCTGCAGCTGCTTTCACATGACTGTAACTTGAAGAGCGCGGTTATTATTGCAGTGGAAAGCAAATTAACTGCGTTAACGCACAGTGGAAACCTCAACATTGGGGCCTCAATGGGTGCGTTGAGCTGCTGCCACACACCCCGACTTTGATGCCGGTTTACGTATCTTAGAAAAAAAACAGATGAAGATTTATAAGACGTTATGAAAACAGAGCACCTTTAAAACGAACAACCCTAGGCAGAGTCTACCCTCCGAAACCATGCTAATCTGTCATGCTTACTGTAAGCCTAGCTCAGCTGACGAGCTCAAGACACTGGCCACAAGCAATACAATTCAATCCTGAGACCCTTCAGGTGGAATAAAGTTCAACAAACTCCGGTAGAAGTACTGTAAATGGAGCCAAGCTAACAGCCAACAGCTGACACAATGGTTGCAAATGTACCCCCACACTTACAAATGAAACACACATTAACTTGCATTCCGATCTACCAATCTTCTATTCCATTTTAATATAATTTTTCTCACAAAAAAATAACAGCTTCTGTGTTTGGTTCGAGAGAAAGAGAATTGCCACTTACCCATCATGTTATAGAGGCTCTGAGGTGCAAATTGTCTTGGCATTTTCTGTATTGCTTCTTTATACACCGAGAGGGCCTCCTAGGAATTAATAAAACAAAAGGAACCATCCATTAGGCACGAGGGCCCAACCAGGCCGGGGCCACAAGTCATTTCTCTTCTGCAGTCAATGGAATGGTATCAACCACATGGAAACTACGTGTTTGATGTGTTTGATGCCATTCCATTGACTGCATTCCAGCCATTATTATGAGCCTTCCTCCTCTCAGCAGCCTCCACTGGTGTGTGTTTCTGTGTGTATGTTTGGTGTGTGTGTGTCCTTGTGAGTGTGTGTGTGTGTATGTGTGTGTGCGCCCTCCATCTGCCCCTCTATTCTACCTCCTGATGCCCCTGCTCATGGAGCAGCTTGCCCAGGTTGTATAGGCAGCTGGTAACGGAGCTCTTGTGGGCGTGGGGGTCTTTCAGGTTCTCGTCGGGGATATCGGCGCAGGTCAGGAAGGTCTTCTTGGCTTCATCCATTCTCCCCTGGTTCATCAGGACGATCCCTGTGTTCAAGTAGGCTGCTGCAGGGGGGAACGAGAGATCAAATACACGATCAACATGCAGGCAGAGAGTAATTAGGCTCTATGGGGCTGAAACTAGTCATTATCAAGCGTCTTTCGGAAATAAATTGGCCACCCACTGTGGATCAATTAGCTGCCACATCCATGGGGTGCCAATACATGTTCAAGACTCCGAGGGGATGGAATGTGAATGGGAGTCTGCGGGGTGGAACTGGCTCTACTAATAATGTATGTGTGCCTCAGCATGCCATGATGAAACGTAGACTACACTAGTGTCCTACCTAGCCCCTCTCCTCAGTTCTCTCTGTCCTTTGTCCATCCAAAGTGAACTGGCCAAGTTCCAAATTCTACTCAACAATCCCATTCTAGGAATAAATTGCATATATTCCCTTGGCTAGAGTGTTGGTGAAGACTGTTTCCATTAAGAATTTGTGCCTGAAAGGGATATGAGAAGAGTGTGAATAGAACTGTCTATCATTAGAGCTTTTCTATCGTCATGGAGATGGCACTTTGGAATCGTTACTTGACCAGAATCCAAGTTGTACCAGCTGTCAGTTAAATGCAGTGAAGAATGGTACAACCATGACAAATGACATCTATTATCTGACTTGCTCTCATTCCTTCACTTCCATCACCACGACCACCGCTTTAGGTAAATCATTCAATTAGCTATCGCCAGTAAAAGATGGGGTAATTGCATAATGAATGAGGACTATGATCATCATCTTGATTTATATTCATCATTATTAATTACACTTTGGGAGACAAAGGAAGGGAAATCAAGGACTCCACTGTTTATCTGTCATCGGTTGATAGGAAAAACAATGGGGAATAATTGAGCACGTGAGAGTGACCTCTGCTAACCAGGCAGTGTGACAGTTGAACAATGCTGATAACGAGCTAGCAGGAAGCGTGCATGAAAGAGTTAAGGTAAGACTCAAGGAAAACTAGCACCATTAAGGGAGGAGAGAGACAGAGGGGGATAATGAACTAACAGAAAACATGCATGCAACTTTCCTCAAGGTAAGAGAGGAAAATAATCATCATTGAGCGAGAGAGGAGAGAGGAGAGAGAGAGACTTTGACCTCGATTCATATTAAATTAAATTATGCAATAGTTTAATCTGTCGGCTTGTGGTCCTTGAAAGCTAACCTACAGGTTGTATTCAATCATTCATCTAGCAATGTAGCAGGCCTGCCTGTGCCCTCCCTCACCCTCAGTCCCATTGGCAGTTGCCTGGACATTGGCACTGTGCAACACCAAGAGCTGGAAATTGTTAAAAAAAAGAGGAGCTGTACTTACAAGCCAGAGTTGGCCTGCTCCCAATGGCCAGTTTATAGTAGTGGAGCGCCTCAGAGAACTTGTTGTTTTCTTGTAGCAGCAAGCCGCTATAACAGAGAAAGAAGTAACAGAGAAAGTTAGGGACTCTCACGTCTACGAATCTCAACAGAAGTGACTAATTAACGTCCAATGTGTCTTATAAGACTGAATAACGTAAGACAACAAGGTAATACAGCTTCCTAGTAATTACTAGATCAATATAATTGGAAACAGTGCCGTAAAACAAAATGCTACTGTACCTAATCTCTACATCTGTTCTAAACAATCTAAAAATGGAAAATAATCTAAGGTTCTGTTGAGTAACACCTAAAGCCCTTGGGGCTAATGTTGAGTATTGGCTGTGTGCTGGCTGTTGTCCTACCCTCATGCTGACACAGCATGATTAATAACCTACTGTCACAGAGACAGCAGGAACACAAAACACAATTTCCTCTCTGTGAAGACCACTGAGCAATAGACAGACGTGTGTGTGTAAGGGGAGACAGTGATGCTCATGTATGCACACAGAGTCTATGCTGATGTAAAAAGGGCGTTATAAATAGATTTGATTTGCTATAGACACTCACAGGTTATACAGCATGTCTGCCATGTTCCTGCGGTAGTAGAGGGCGTTCCTGTACGCCTGCTCCGCCTCCGCCATCTTGCCCTGGTTCTTTAGAACGTTTCCAAGATTGCCCCATGCTGATGGAGGGAGAAAATAAGGTTAACAGTGTCAATCATTATGGCTGCCAGCCTCTTTCGAACACCCTCTATCTCTGCCTTAGGTTTTTTTTTGCGTATCTGAAAAAGTACGAGCTATTGTTAATCACTCCCTGTTCACAGGCACTTTCCTCGCAGCACTAAAAACTGCTACGGTGAAACCTCTTCTGAATAAAAATAATCTAGATTATTCAGCTTTTAGCAATTTTCGGCCAATATCCAACCTTAATCTAGAGAAAAAGTTTGTCAAACAGCGAAACTATATATTTTTTTATTCCAATCTGGCTTTTGGGCCCAGCACAGTACAGCACAGAGACAGCCTTAGTTAAAGTTGTAAATTATTTTAGAGCCAACACAGATGCCAAACAGGTCTCTGTCCTTGTACTCTTGGATTTAAGTGCTACATATAACACTGTTGACCATGATGTCCTTCTGGACTGACTGGAGTAGTATGGCGTAGCAAAATGGCGTAGCAGTCGGACGTGTGTTTTTCTTGTTGCTAGTTAATTAGTCTGTAAATAGTCTTCGTTTTTCATTTTTTTCGTACATATTTTAATCTCACTTTCCATCTACGAACGAAACATACTCTCCTGCAACCAGCCTCACCCAACGTGGTACGGATCTGCTATTTTTTTTATACCTTATAACTGGAACCTCCATCAGAAGCTAGCTAGCAAACTAGCTACTAGCTACTAGTCATTGTTTGCCACTGCTAGCAGTCTTCACTTTTAGCTCGGACACTAGCCAGCTTTAGCTCGGACAATTACCTGCCAGTCTACACAGCGCAATATCAACCCAGAGCATATCGGACTGCTTTTCTCCACCAAATCACCGGATTCCGGCCAGCCGGGAGATGTATACCAGCTAATTCGTGAGCTACAATACCTCTTTTGCCAATTGGCCTGGACCCATATTGTCGACACGGAGCCCCGCCGATCCATCACGACTGGTCTGCCAACGTAATCGTCCGATGTTTCAACAGGCTTTTCCGTTGCGGTTTCGCCGAAGACCCATCCGCTATCCCCGGCCCGCTAGCTTTCTGAACGCCGTGTCTCCCGCTCGCATAGCTTAGTAGCGACTACCGAACGGCTCCCTGACTCACCTATTGCTTAGACCCTATGATCACTAGGCTACACAGCTGATGCCTGCTGGTCTGTTCATTAACATTGTACCTCATTTTGTTTATCTGTCGGCCCCAGCCTCGAACTCAGGTCCTGTGTGTACCTAACTGACCCTCTCTGCCCATACATCGCCATTTACCCGTCGTTGTCTTAGCTCTCCCGACCAACACCTGTGATTGCTTTATGCCTCTATCTCTAATATCAATTTGCCTTGTCTACTGCTGTTTCGGTTAGTCGTTATTGTTTTATTTCACTGAAGGGCCCCCCGCAGCAACCTGCCCAAGCCCCCCTCGCTTCTCCTTCACCCAAATCCAGATAGCTGATGTTCTGAAAGAGCTGCAGAATCTGGACCCCTACAAATCAGCTGGGCTAGACAATCTGGACCCTCTCTTTCTAAAATTATCCCTCGCAATTGTTGCAACCCCTATTACTAGCCTGTTCAACCTCTCTTTCGTATCGTCTGAGATCCCTAAAGATTGGAAAGCTGTCGCGGTCATCCCCCTCTTCAAAGGGGGAGACACTCTAGACCCCAACTGTTACAGACCTATAGCCATCCTGCCCTGCCTTTCTAAAGTCTTCGAAAGCCAAGTTAACAAACAGATCACCGACCATTTTGAATCCCACCGTACCTTCTCCGCTATGCAATCTGGTTTCCGAGCTGGTCATGGGTGCACCTCAGCCACGTTCAAGGTCCTAAACAATATCATAACCGCCATCGATAGAAGACAGTACTGTGCAGTCGTCTTCATCGACCTGGCCAAGGCTTTCGACTCTGTCAATCACCGCATTCTTATCGGCAGACTCAACAGCCTTGGTTTCTCAAATGACTGCCTCGCCTGGTTCACCAACTACTTCTCAGACAGAGTTCAGTGTTTCAAATCGGAGGGCCTGTTGTCCGAACCTCTGGCAGTCTCTATGGGGGTGCCACAGGGTTCAATTCTCAGGCCGACTCTTTTCTCTGTATACATCAATGATGTCGCTCTTGCTGCTGATGATTCTCTGATCCACCTCTATGCAGACGACACCATTCTGTACACATCTGGCCCTTCTTTGGACACTGTGTTAACAAACCTCCAAATGACCTTCAATGCCATACAACTCTCCTTCCGTGGCCTCCAACTGGTTTTAAATGCTAGTAAAACTAAATGCATGCTCTTCAACTGATCGGTGCCTGCACACACCCGCAGGCACCGACGGTTCTGACTTAGAATATGTGGACAACTACAAATACCTAGGTGTCTGGTTAGACTGTAAACTTTCCTTCCAGACTCACATTAAGCATCTCCAATCCAAAATTAAATCTAGAATCGGCTTCCTATTTCACAACAAAGTCTCCTTCACTCATGCTGCCAAACATACCCTCGTAAAACTGACTATCCTACCGATCCTTGACTTTGGTGATGTCATTTACAAAATAGCCTCCAACACCCTACTCAACAAATTGAATGTAGTCTATCACAGTGCCATCCGTTTTGTCACTAAAGCCCCATACACTACCCACCACTGCGACCTGTATGCTCTCATTGGCTGGCCCTCGCTACATATCTGTCGCCAAACCCACTGGCTCCAGGTCATCTATAAGTCTTTGCTAGGTAAAGCCCCGCCTTATCTCAGCTCACTGGTCACCATAGCAGCACCCACCCGTAGCACGCGCTCCAGCAGGTATATTTCATGGTTCATCCACAAATCCAACACCTCCTTTGGCCGCCTTTCCTTCCAGTTCTCTGCTGCCAATGACTGGAACGAATTGCAAAAGTCACTGAAGCTGGAGACTTATATCTCCCTCAATAACTATAAGCATCAGCTGTCAGAGCAGCTTACCGATCACTGCACCTGTACATAGCCCATCTGTAAATAGCCCACCCAGCTACCTCATCCCCATATTGTTATTTTGTTTTGCTCTTTTGCACCCCAGTATCTCTACTTGCACATCATCATCTGCACATCTATCACTCCAGTGTTAATGCTAAATTGTAATTATTTCGTCACTATGGCCTATTTACTGCCTTACTTCCCTAATCTTACTACATTTGCACACACTGTATATAGATTCTTTCTATTGTGTCACTGACCGTATGTTTGTTTATTCCATGTATAACTCTGTGTTGTTGTTTTTGTCGCACTGCTTTGTTTTATCTTGGCCAGGTCGCAGTTGTAAATGAGAACTTGTTCTCAACTGGCCTACCTGGTTAAATAAAGGTGAAAAAAAGAGGTGGATTAGCCTCTCTGGTCCGGTTCTAAAAATAGATATCACATGTGGTGTTTCGGGTCCGGTACTGTTCAGTTTATATGAGTTACCCCTTGTCAGCGTTATCAGAAAGCACAGCATTGGTTTTCACTGCTATGCAGACGATACACAACTTTACATTTCTGTGTCACCAGAGGATTTTAGCTCCACAGATAAAATATTAGAACGTATTAGTGATTTAAATACTTGGATGGCTCACAACTTCCTCCAGCTAAATCAAGACAAGACTGAGGTCCTTATTATTGGAGCCAACGCACAGATAAAGAAAATGGCCGCACATTTTAATAAAGATAAAACACCAGGTAAAAATCCTAGGTGTCATTTTAGATTCTGAACTCAATTTCGAACGACACTTTAGGAATGGGACCAAAATAGCTTTTTACCACCTGAGGAACATTGTCAAGTTGCAACTGTTTCTATCTTAGGCTGGTACAGAGACACTCATCCATGCTTATATTACAAGCAGGCTTGACCACTGTAATGCTCTCCTGTCTGGTCTACCCAAGAAAGCCATTGGTCAACTGCAAAACATACAGAATGCTGCAGCACGGTTACTGACCAAGACCAGACGGGGAGCACACATTACACCGATATTCAAGTCTGCACTTGCTGCCTGTGAGGTTTAAAATCAATTTTAAGATGATTGATTTAAATCAATCTATGATTGTGCACCCCAATGCATGTCAGACATGCTTTTGAGTTATGTACCCAGTAGGTCCCTCAGGTCCTCTGGCACTGGCCTTTTAGTCATTTTTAAGTCTAGGACCAAGAGGCATGGATAGGCAGCCTTTAGTTACTATGCTCCCAGCCTCTGGAATAGGGGTTTCGAAACTATGGACATATTTAAAAGAGATCTTAAAGCACACCTTCGCTTTTCCTTACAGTGCTTTTTTTTAGACGTTCAGTTTTTATTGTTATTCTTTTCTTTTTAATCCTCTTATGTTTGTTGTGTAGTAAATATTTCATTGTTTTTAAATTCTTTTTTTCCTGTGAAGCATATTGCGTTGCATTCATGTCTAAAATGTGCTGTATAAATAAAGCCTGATCCCAGATCTGTATGTTTTGTCTTGCCACGTCACGTCAAATGTCACGTCAAACAATGACCATTGGGGTTGGCAAGACAGCACAAACTGATCTGGGAACAGTCTGGTTTTTACCCTCCTCAGAGGGCATTGTGCAGGCTGGGACAGAGGGCATATCCACAGCTGGTACTGAGCTACTGGGACCAAGGAGACTAAGGAAAAAAAGACTCCCCAGGGAGTCAGTGTGTCAAAGAGCCCAATTATTTCCAAACAGAAAAATAATAAAATAACGGTTCCATACGACTGCTCTATAGTATATTAATATAGAGTGAAAACTTTGTCTGGTAGACTGGAAAATGGTGCAATCAATCTCAGGGGTGTGAAAGGAGTAGGTATAGTAGCTACATTTCTGTTGTCAAGTGGTATTTGTATTTTCCTATGAAAAATATGTCTATATTGATAACTAATCATGGACATGAATATGGAGTTGGTCCCCCCTTTGCTGCTATAACAGTCTCCACTCTTCTGGGAAGGCTTTCCACTAGATGTTGGAACATTGGTGAGGGGACTTGCATCCATTCAGCCAAGAGCATTAGTGAGGTTGGGCACTGATGTTGGGTGATTAGGCCTGGCTTGCAGTCGGCGTTCCAATTCATCCCAAAGGTGTTTGATGGGGTTGAAGGGCCTAGCCCTAACCATGAAAAACAGCCCCAGACCATTATTCCTCTTCCACCAAACTTTACAGTGAATTGAGGCAGGTAGTGTTCTCCTGGCATCCGCCAAACCCAGATTCGTCCGTCGGACTGCCAGATGGTGAAGAGTGATTAATCATTCCAGAGAACACGTTTCCACTGCTCCAGAGTCCAATGGCAGCGAGCTTTACACCACTCCAGCAGACGCTTGGCATGGTGATCTTAGGCTTGTGTGCGGCTGCTCGGCCATTGACACCTATTTCATGAAGCTCCTGCCGAACAGTTCTTGTGCTGACGTTGCTTCCAGAGGCAGTTTGAAACTCGGTAGTGAGTGTTGCAACCAATGAAAGACGATTTTTATGCGCTACGTGCTTTAGAACTCGGCAGTCCCCTTCTGTGAGCTTGTGTGGACTACCACTTCGCGGCTGAGCCGTTGTTGCTCCTAGACGTTTCCCCTTCACAATAACAACTTACAGTTGACCGGGGCAGCTCTAACAGGGCAGAAATTTGACCAACTGACTTGTTGGAAAGGCGGCATCCTATGACTGTGCCACGTTGAACGTCACTGAGCTCTTCAGTCAGGCCATTGTCGTGCCAATGTTTGTCTATGGAGACTGCATAGCTATGTGCTCAATTTTATACACCTGTCAGCAACGGGTGTGGCTGAAATAGCCAAATCCACTCATTTGACGGAGTGTCCACATACTTTTGTAAATATAGTGTAGCTTGACAACCAAATCGACTGAATAGTGTTTCTCTTCAATATTTTAGCTTGACAACTAAATCAATACTGTAGCTAAGTATGGACAGTTGGGATCCATCATGTATACATATGGGCTTATGTATGCACTTATGCACTATTTAACTGGGTCTATATACTGCCGAAGGCAGTAAGAGTAAGAGAACTGTGAACATGAATGACAGTGAACAATCTGCCCCTTAGACACTGTTTCTTCATGCTCTCCCGATGGCAGTGTAGGAGGGGAAAGACACATAGCAAATCATTCGGGTTGCATTTCATTAAAATGTATCAAGTGCTCAGTAATGCCAAAGGCTCCTTTGAGCTATGCATTTATTTATTAGTTAAGGCGTCTGAGAGAGATATCGCCAAAGTCTCAATAACAACAATAGGAAAGCCGAGCAGAGAAAAAAACAAGTCAATAACTTTACCCTCTAAAATGTGACTGTAAATACAATAAGACCTTTTATAGGGAATATACTACAACAGAAACCTTGCCATGTGAATTTGTTCCGTCTCTTTAACTGTGTTTTCTCACAGAACTTATTCTCAATGCTTAACGGAGTGTGTCACTATTTCAGACTCGGCCCATTGCGTCTCATCACACATCGTATGAGGACAGTGGTCCAGGGAAGGAACGTAGCTGCTGCTCTGCGTTGCCAGGATAAACAGCTGTCACGTATCAGCCCTGCCGCAGAATCTGAAAGGGAAATTAGCTAACACAACATGTCCTGCCGTTACCTCTGTCCTTAGCCCCGGCTCACTATCTCAGGAGTAACACTATTAGCTACACAGTACTCTTTGGATGACCGTGACCCTAAATTTGAATGTTTGAATATTCTAGTAATGTCGTTTCCCCTCATTGCCAATCAAGCAGAGATGTCAGTGAAGATGTCCTCCAAAAGTAAGAAGGAGAGAGACTCTAGTCTGCCATAGTGGGATATTTAGTAGGTTTACAATGGAGGCTTTGTGTTGAAAGGTCCTTCAGCCATGATATACTGCCTGGAGAGGATATACTGCCTGGAGAGGATATACTGCCTGGAAGCAGATATACTGTAAACAATTTATCAAGGAGCTCTGAACACTCATGCTCATATCTCAGAGTAGATTTTTAAAATCACCCTTTCTTTCACTCCCACATTAACAGGGAGTAGCTATCACGCTATCACTTAACGTGATGTTACTTTAGGTCATACAGAGTCAACCTATATTATGTGAGAATGTTAAAGTGTGTGTGTGTGTATGCTTGTCTATGTGTGTTACCTTTAGCAGGATTCACGTATATTCCTGACTTGTAGAGCATCTCCTCGTTCTGCCAGTCCTGGTTCCTCAGCACCGTTTTAACCCCAAACAGCAGGACCATGGCGGCGCTACAGTACACCAAAACAGTCCTGGAGGACCTTCGCCTCAGCCGCACGTACAGGGACCTCAGCCCCACCGCCAGCAGCAGACAGAAGCCCATACTGGGGATGTACAGTACTCTCTCTGCTATCACAAAGCCCACATAGAAGAACAGGTTGGTGGCAGGGAGGAAAGGGATGGCCAGTAGGCCCAAGGAGAACACCACTACATTCTCAGTGGTGGGCAGTCGAGTCCTCGTGACGTAAGGCTTTTTGATACCGTTTTGTGCACTGGCAGGGTGAGGCTCTGTTTCAGAGTTTGTGTGGTCGGGGACGTCAGGGTGGTGATAGCTGTGTCCATTGGTGTTGGACCTCCCGTTGCCGTTGGTTACATGATGGGCTTTTCCGTTGGTCTCCTTGGCCTTGACCCGGCGGGTGCAAAGCCCAAACCAAGTCAGGAGGAGCAGTCCCACATAGAAGGCCACGGTATGAAGGTTCCTCCATTCGACAATGCCTCTGATCAGAGGCAAGGCGTCCATGGACCAATCGAAGCTCAGTGTGTCCGGGCAGAGGAGGAGCCACATGTTGACAGCGGGCAGGTAGAGGAAGGTGAGTGCTCGGGTGAGAAGGGACGGGGAGTCCCCCGCTGGGTTGTCTGAGTTGGAGAAGTTGGGTGGTTTGTTACCCATCCAGTAAAGGCGGCAGACCAGCAGAACAGCACCCCAGGCAGCCAACAGCAACACACTCAACAGCAGGTGGACGTTCCTCCTCTGGAAGAGAGAAAACAACAACAGAGCTGAAACTAGGAGGACGGCAATTGACTGGAAAGCAAGCAGCAACAGCAAGAAAACATCATGAGAAGCTAGAGCCAAAGTCGTTTTCTGGTTGATTGGTGATTTTTCTAACTCTTGGAGTCTTTGCATTTGATTTTGATCCAGGCCATGTCGGTAAATTGAGCATAAGATTGAATGTAATAACTGGAAAAACAACACAAGAAAGTATAACGGGTTCGTAAACGGAAAAGGAAAAACAAGAGTGTTTTATGTAACGTTATCTGAAACAAAAGCCATGTTCATGCACAATTTTCTCAGCCAAGTGTTAGACTGCATCTTTAGAAGGTGTTGCAAAAAAAGTCAACTACAATGGATTTTATTGTTATGTTTTGGCTGTGATGTTGGTTTTTAAACACCCATGAACAGGAAGATATCAGTTAACAGTTGCTTGGGATTATAAACCAACAGAAAAAAAGAAAGGGAAAAACTGCCCTGTGACTTTATCTTTGACTCAAGCCAAAATAATCACGGCTAATGAGCAAATGTGGTCTTACATCATAGCATTCACTTATTCCGTGTTGTCTTTCTCTTCACAGACCCGGCCTTTGCGAACATGTCAAAATAAACGGCAGAATACGGGCCCATAGACGGTCTTAACCGTCATATTGCAGGCTTGATATGAAATACTTTGTCAAACTCCGACAAGGAAATGATTGTGAAGTATTTATAAAGCGTTTGAATCTTTTACACTTTGGTGGGAGCGCAGATAAAACAGCTGGCCTATATTGATCCCAATAGAACAGTTCCTGCAGTAGGATCAACTGGCCATTCCTACTGTGTTTATTTTGGAAAGAACACTCCCGCTTTAAAAAATCTTTATGGCTTCCCTTTCACAATAACGCCAACTAATATATGCAGGGAAACATTCATTTGTGCCCTGCGACAGTGCTCTGTGGTCATGAGAGGTTGATCTCATACTGGCACAGCACCTAATCATGAGGCTATAATACATAACATATAATATCTTACCAATTTAGATGTATTGTAAATGACTAATTTCCCCATAGAGATTGAATATAAAGGATCAGATCAGACTGCCTATCACAAATTGACATTACACAGACAAAGCCCTGGAGCTATGCGATGGACTTTAATTTGTATCATTCCTTAGAGATCTCAAGATAATAGACATCCCTCACAGACATACACGCAATAGAGTATTGGCTTTTATTCCCCATGTGCTGTACAGTATTCTTTTGGTACGTACACCCCTCTTTACCATTTAAATAGAAAGCCATGGCTGGTGTACAGCTGAAATCCCTTTACGTCCATTTGATGTGCCCTCTTCCATCTCAGTATGCCAAGTGGATTACATGTAGCATCTACTGTATGATCAAATACTGGGTCGTTCCATGAAATGAGTGCCTTTTGCATCCCTTCGATATTCCATGTAGAAATGTTGCACCAATATTGCATTGTAAAAGCCGGTTTCATTAATTGACTTGCCCTTTAATATACACCACATGGAGAATTCCACAAATCTCAATTTTTTTTATGTGAATAAAAACTTTTCCATTTTCCTTCTAGGAAGATTTTAACCCATTTAAATCCCCAAAAATGTTACCATCATTGTAAATCTCTACATATTTAGTTGCTTTGACAAAGTAATATCTGAAGATTATTATTTATGTAATGTGATTATTTATTTCATGTATGTATGTCCCTCATTTTAAGGTCAACCCTGTTACGTGAAATGAACTTTCATTTTCATGAGGTGAAACAGTACCTTTTTAAATATGTTTTTCTAAAGAAGCATTGAACATCTAATAGTCAACCCATAGTGTAAAAGCAGGTGAGCAGGTTTTACTCTATTTGGGAATTTCCAGGTGTTTTGTGCTGGAAAAGTGGGCGAGTCGAACATCCTGTTTAGGATGTTTTTAGGATGCTCTGGATCGTCGTGTACAACAGCGTGTTCCAGTTCCCGCCAATGTCCAGCAACTTCACACAGCCATTGAAGAGCGGGGGCGGCAGGGTAGCCTAGTGGTTAGAGCGTTGGACTAGAAACCGAAAGGTTGCAAGTTCAAATCCCCGAGCTGACAAGGTACAAATCTGTCGTTCTACACCTGAACAGGCAGTTAACCCACTGTTCCTAGGCCGTCATTGAAAATAAGAATTTGTTCTTAACTGACTTGCCTAGTTAAATAAAGGTGAAAAAAAGAAAAGAAAAAAAGAGCAGTGGGACAATATTCTACAGGCCATAGTCAACTCTATGTGAAAGAGATGTGTCACACGGCATGAGGAAAATGGTGGTCACACCAGATATTGACTGGTTTTCACACCAGATATTGACTGTTTTTTAAGGTATCTGCGACCAACAGTTGCATATCTGTATTCCCAGTCATGTGAAATCCCTCGGTTTCAATTGACTGATTTACTTATTTGAACCCTAACTCAGTAAAAATCTTTGTTGCTTTTATATTTTTGTTCCGTGTCATAGTCATCTTTTGATGTAACCTCTTGAGATGGGAAAATGTGTTTTTTATTGAAAATGAACATGTGCTCTTTATTACAGAATGCTAAAATGAGGTGTTTTTTGAATGACCAAGTTAAACTACTCAAAAGTCACCCAATTGGTGGAATGACCCTACTGCATATCACACCTGTGACAGTGGCTGTGACAGTGGCTGTGGCTGTGTTATTGATTTTCCCTCTGTCTTTTGTCATTGCAGATTGATTCAGTGAGGAGATGTGTGTATCCTCAGGGGAAATGGGATTAAAGGGGCATACTCTCCTCTCATCTGCCGGTGATGACTAGCAGTGATGTACAGTACAGAGTCATTCTCCCCACAGATAGTGACAGTGGTGAACACAGACAGGCCTTCAGCTAGGCTACTATCACAGTACAATAGAGAGACTTGTACTGTTAATGAATTGTTCACACAAACCCACACATCATGCTACTCACTGAAAGAGATACAGTGGGGCAAAAAAGTATTTAGTCAGCCACCAATTGTGCAAGTTCTCCCACTTAAAAAGATGAGAGAGGCCTGTAATTTTCATCATAGGTACACTTTAACTGTGACAGACAAAATGAGGAAAAAAAATCCAGAAAATCACATTGTAGGATTTTTAATGAATGTATTTGCAAATGATGGTGGAAAATAAGTATTTGGTCAATAACAAAAGTTTATCTCAATACTTTGTTATATACCCTTTGTTGGCAAGTCTTCACAAGGTTTTCACACACGGTTGCTGGTATTTTGGCCTATTCCGCCATGCAGATCTCCTCTAGAGCAGTGATGTTTTGGGGCTGTTGCTGGGCAACACGGACTTTCAACTCCCTCCAAAGATTTTCTATGGGGTTGAGATCTGGAGACTGGCTAGGCCACTCCAGGACCTTGAAATGCTTCTTACGAAGCCACTCCTTCGTTGCCCGGGCGGTGTGTTTGGGATCATTGTCATGCTGAAAGACCCAGCCACGTTTCATCTTCAATGCCCTTGCTGATGGAAGGAGGTTTTCACTCAAAATCTCACGATACATGGCCCCATTCATTCTTTCCTTTACACGGATCAGTCATCCTGGTCCCTTTGCAGAAAAACAACCCCAAAGCATGATGTTTCCACCCCCATGCTTCACAGTAGGTATGGTGTTCTTTGGATGCAACTCAGCATTCCAAACACGACGAGGTGAGATTTTACCAAAAAGTTATATTTTGGTTTCATCTGACCATATGACATTCTCTCAATCTTCTTCTGGATCATCCAAATGCTCTCTAGCAAACTTCAGACGGGCCTGGACATGTATTGGCTTAAAGCAGGGGGATACGTCTGGCACTGCAGGATTTGAGTCCCTGGCGGCGTAGTGTGTTACTGATGGTAGGCTTTGTTACTTTGGTCCCAGCTCTCTGCAGGTCATTCACTAGGTCACCCGGTGTGGTTCTGGGATTTTTGCTCACCGTTCTTGTGATCATTTTGACCCCACGGGGTGAGATCTTGTGTGGAGCCCCAGATCGAGGGATATTATCAGTGGTCTTGTATGTCTTCCATTTCCTAATAATTGCTCCCACAGTTGATTTCTTCAAACCAAGCTGCTTACCTATTGCAGATTCAGTCTTCCCAGCCTGGTGCAGGTCTACAATTTTGTTTCTGGTGTCCTTTGACAGCTCTTTGGTCTTGGCCATAGTGGAGTTTGGAGTGTGACTGTTTGAGGTTGTGGACAGGTGTCTTTTATACTGATAACAAGTTTAAACAGGTGCCATTAATACAGGTAACGAGTGGAGGACAGAGGAGCCTCTTAAAGAAGAAGTTACAGGTCTGTGAGAGCCAGAAATCTTGCTTGTTTGTAGGTGACCAAATACTTATTTTCCACCATAATTTGCAAATAAATTCATTAAAAATCCTACAATGTGATTTTCTGGATTTTTTTTTCTCATTTTGTCTGTCATAGTTGAAGTGTACCTATGATGAAAATTACAGGCCTCTCTCATCTTTTTAAGTGGGAGAACTTGCACAATTGGTGGCTGACTAAATACTTTTTTGCCCCACTGTATAAAGAGAGTGATTCAGTCATTCCATATTAAAAAGCTATTTAAAAATGCTATTTAAAGAAACCATAACCCGATTGGTTCATGGATGGGGTATAGCTTAATACAATAATAGTATAGCCACTTGATTGAATTACTCTATCTAGTAATTTACAGACATAACATTGGCAATGGAACATCCAGTCTGTTAATCAGTTAAATATGTAAAATAAATATGTTGTAAACCTACATGTTGAAGACATCAAAATTCGTCATTACTGTTCATTCATTTGACATCTGTTTTAGTTCATTGATCAAAGTTTTGCTTCGAACAAACATTGAAATTCGAGATTCTGCTATGCTGTACAATCCATCACAATTGCTACTTACAACTATGAACTGGTGTGTTGTCAGAGTAACTACGGAATTATCATCAGATCATTAGATGCAGGACTAATTGACAGAGATCAAATCGGAATTGATTCCAGCATTGAGTCTCTTCCGTTTACCCCTGGTATGGTTTTGTGGGCCGTCTAGGCCCCCATGAAGTAGACCTCATGTCAACATGGCCCGGTCGTATAACTGTGTACCCATCCAGTTTAATCTTTAAGCGGCAGGCTACAGAGGCGGAGAGGAACAGCATGACTGAAGAGAAAGACAGAGGCAGTCGGAGACTCAATCTTCCTATCTCCGGCTATTGAGATTAAATAAGACATTTATTAAATATGTATTCAGCCATGCTGTACTAATTTGTAAGTGAGCCTGTTGGTGTAGGCTATGCTACCATACAGCTCCAGAGCAAGATTCCTTAACATTACCGAGCTAGCACAATTGGAGGTTGTGGGAACTTATGTTTTTAGTTTCACATTTGTTGTGGGAACTAAGCCTTACGTTCCCTGACCGGTAAAACTGAAAGTTTTAGATTTGAACTTCTGAGAACAGAAGTGGACATTTCTCCTGCTCTGGGAGCTGAAGGTTCCTTAAGTTTACCTGGGAGGTTTTATTAATGGAAATTATAGGTTATTTTGAGGTTTTTTAATATATTCTTGAAAACTTTCGCTGAATGTTTCAATAAGACTTTTAATAACACTGTTAGCTTATTTTGGATTCGCTTTTTTGAACTCCAAGAACAGATAGGACACATGGAAATGAATTTCCTTAGCCATTAACCAGGCAAAAATATTTCTGTACTGAAATTCCCACAGAAGAATGTTGTTTCTATTTGAGAACATTACCAATGTCAAACCAGTTGGAGAATGTTCCTAGAACATTACCAAAATTGAAATGAAATATAACTGTGTTTGAACTTTTAGTAAACGCTCTGTTAAAGTAACAAAACACCAAGAAAATAAATGTTTTTTTGTCAAGTTCCTTAAATGTGCTGAGAATGTTACAAAGCCAAGCAACTACCGTGCACCATTCCCAGAAAGTTGTGGGAAGCTTGTATGCAAAATAACCATATGACAACCACGCTCTCACTAAGCTCTAAGAAACATATGGTTCTCAGAGCGGTATGTGATAGTTGACTAGACTCTCGTTGGATACCATCCCAATTAAAAAACAATGTGTAAGGGCAACACTGTCAAAATGTATGACAAATCAGGACATTATTTTCACAGGATGAGGATCTGCCACTGTTCAAATCAAATCTAATTGTATTGGTCACATACACATATTTAGCAGATGTTATTGCGGGTGTAGCGAAGTGCTTGTGCTCCTAGCTCCAACAGTGCAGTAGTATCTAACTATTCACAGCAATACACACAAATCTAAAAGTAAAAGAATGGAATTAAGAAATACATAAATATTAGGACGAGCAATTTTGGAGTGGCATTGACTAAAATACAGTAGAATAGAATACAGTATATACGTACATATCAACTGAGTAAAGCAGTATGCAAACATTATAGTGACTAGTGATCCATTATTAAAGTGACCAGTGATCCCATGTCTCTGTACTTAGGGAAACAGCCTCTAAGGTGCAGGGTTGAGTAACCAGATGGTAGCCGGCTAGTGATGGCTTTCAGTCTCTCGGTCCCCGCTTTGATGCACTTGTACTGACCTCGCCTTCTGGATGGTAGCGGGGTGAACAGGCAGTGGCTCCGGTGGTTGATGTCCTTGATGATATTTTTGGCCTCCCTGTGACATCGGTGCTGTAGGTGTCCTGGAGGGCAGGCAGTGTACCCTCGGTGATACGTTGGGCCGACCGCACCACCCTCTGGAGAGCCATGCGGTTGCGGGTGGTGCAGTTGCCGTACCAGGCAGTGATACAGTCCGTTCCAGAGGTTAATGTGTTGCTTGGCAACAGAAAGGTCACCAGTTCAAATCCCATCTTTCTTCATATCCCATGTTTCTTGCTAATTCAAGAATGACTATCAAAAGTCTTAGGTCAGGTCCCAATGGAAGATGAAGAGGAGGGACAGTTTCACCTACTCAGCATTACTTCAGGTAAACAGCACAATGGCTATGCTTAACGAAATAAAGCATTAAAGCTGTAACTTTTTGGTTGACCTGACCAAATTCACATATAAATGTGTGTTATAGATCTGCCATCTTATTGAAAGCAAGTCAAAGAAGCAGTAGATCTGTTCCATGTGCGCTATTTCTATGCTTCCAGTTCTTAAGTTTTGTTTTTGCGTCTTTTACGCTTTTTTTTTTTTACACCAGCTTCAAACAACTGAAAATATAATATTGTTGGTTATGGAAAATATATTTCACAGCGGTTTAGATGGTACACTGATTCTCTACAATATACTTGCTTGTTTTGTAACATAAACTGAAATTCGGCTAAATATTTGAATTTTAGAAACCATTCTGCATAGCGCATCTTTTAAGAAATCATTGGCTTTCATGTTATAAAATTCCTCTTTAATCTTATAGGCACACATAATGAACAAGCTCTACGGAGGTTTAAACCTATTACAACCACAGGACCATGACTCATCTTTTAGAAAGTTAGCTTGACTCACCAAGGGAAGTGAACTGACGACTACAGCACGGCTGACTACAGTATTACACATCTTGATGAACACCACACCAATATCACAATGTTGTTTGCTGTGGTGTGTGGTATCTGTTGGTGTGTGGTATCTGTGTCAGGAGTATGTGAAAGGACAAGCTGTGGGACAGGGGAGCTGATGTGTAAGTAGGGTCATAGAGACACAGGGAAAGTAGGTTAGTAGCCCTATAGGGCAGGAAGACATCTTCCCCTGGACCAGAGGTTAATATCATATTTATGTATCATAGGACTCCACTAGGAGGGGTGATTGACACAGACTAATGTGGCATTTAAAGCTGACCGCAGTAGGATTGTGTCAGTTCAAAGGGACATGTCATGGTTATTACTAAAATAAACAGATGAACAAAGGGGATTATCGTCAATGTCATCACCCCTTCACCTCGGGCTTGTCCTCCGCAAATAATAGATCTTACTGTACAGATTTTAGTTGAAAGAGGATCTGACCCTGGGATAGCCTTGTCCCAGATCTGTTTGTGCTGCCTTGCCAACTGACCATATGAGTTGGCAAAAAAGCACAAACGGATCTGGGACCAGGTACACTTTGGGACGCTCTTATGACAGCATTCATCTGTGTGAGGAGCTGAAATTAGGCAATGGATAGAACATGTAGGGATATTGTGACCATTCCACGTCACATCTGATGATGACAGAGCCGTACCCCATTTCAATTCCTAATTCTTAATCTTAAAAAAAAAAAAAAAAGAAGATATGAGACGTCAACAGCTGTATGAGTCGCTGCTATGTTCGAGTGACGTTAAAAGCAGAGCCAAAAATATGTTCATGTGGTTTAGTTTGGGAATTAAGTAACAGAGAGGAAGCACAGCTTGGGTTGAAATATATGACATACATAAAAAAAGGATAGCGGCAACGGGACATGTCATGCTTTTCAACAGATATAAATCAGCATTGTTCTTGGTGGCCGTGAAATCCACCCTACATCCCAGATCCCCCTGCCATTATGTCCCACAGTTCTGTCCTCTGAACTTCACGTGAACCTGTCGGTTGTCCTCTTAAAAAACTCCACAAATCTCACCACTGGCTTTACACACACTAAATCCAACTCAAAAAAAAGATTATAGTGCAAAGTAGCTCCGCCACTTCTCAATCTAAACAAGCGGGAGAAACTGTAAATAAGAAGATGTGGATTTGGAAGGGGACCAGGTTCTGCAGCTGTTGTAGGATGCTGCCAGGGAGGTCAGAGTGCTGTGGTGTTAATAACACCTGCTGCTGGGGATCTGGACAGGATTTACTGAGCGCCGCGTCACAGTGCTTTAACACCATCCCCCGGGCCTGGGCAGGGGCTTGAAACACCACCTCTGTGTTTAGCCAAGGCGCACCAGGGGGGAGCGATTTGAAGAGGGGCTCCGCGTGTTGGATGTGGAGCTGGGATAGGAACAGCAGTCCGAGTGGGCTGGAAGCCAGAGGCAGCTCACGGAGTGCCACGTAACAAATGTGACACCACCACCCCACTCTGCAGGGCTGAGCTCGCTGCGCATGGCTGCCTCTGACTCTGGCTTGGGCTCTGCCAGGCAGATTTATCCCTGTTGTGATGGGACCACTTTCCATGAGGGCAGAAGGGCATTTGAGTCTCCTGATGACTGTGTGCTGCTGATGGCTCTCTGGCCCAGGGCGTACGCATGCCCAGTACCTGGCTCTGGGACAAACAAGTATGTCATGGTAACTCTCTAACTCACTTCCCAGCCTCGTTGCACAGTCAAACACCACCATGCTAACAACATAGTAGCCATGCTACTTTCTGTGTCTCTGTTAGGTACAGGCTAATACCTTAGGCATAATGGCAAACATGAAAAGAGCCTTTTATGACATTTCAACACACACCATTTGTGAATTCTACACTTTCATATATGGACTCACTTTACTGCCTGGTTTATACTAGCTGGGGAACATTGACTCCAAAACAAAACAGGATATCAGTTGAACAAACTGGAAATGCAATGGGTCTGCTAAAGAAAACCTTTTGAGGGTTCACTGGCCGGTGTTGGATAACTTGATGCGCATCACTATTATCTCATAATTAAACAAACATGTGCCTCTCCCTAATATGCCTCCAGTTAAAATGTCCTCCTTTCAAAAGCACAAGTTCAATTACGGGCCCAGCAAGGGGTCCCCGAGTGCCACAAATCCATTATGCTGCGAGCCAAGGAATTCCAGCTTTGTCTATTTTGTCTATAATCCCGTTTAGCTTGAAATAAGTGGTTTAGCACTTCCCGGTAGGAGGCATAAGGGATTTTTCTCCCCCTTTTTTCTTTTTGTATTTCAACTTTATGAGGAAGGCATGTGAAGAAAATATCCTTGGAGATGAAGTGCAAAAATGAACATTTACAGAAAGTATTTTCTAGTGCTTTGAATGCCTTTTTTTCTCAACACTTGGGGTGGAAACGAGCGGAAAGAAAATTTGATCCAAAAATGGTTATTGAGAGCTGCCACTGAATTGTAGGAGAGGTGCTCTGCCATTGATTAGGCTTGAGAACTGGAATTGGCAGCGTTCCAAAAAAAGTACATGTTTGTGGCAATCCGGTTATCAATACCAAAGCCTATACGTTCACTTGCTTAGACCTTGCTGTTCACTTTGCGCTCGTTTCCTGAAAACTGATATATTCACACCCTCCACTGGCTAACATGATAACCAGCTTCATGCTGGCCTGTCTTGTACCATAGCATACTCTGTGTTCTCTCTCCTTATCTGCAGAGTTTGTTCAGTAAGTAAGCAGTGAATCCTGGTGAGTAAAACACGCTGATTGTTTGCAGGAATGACAAGATAAGAATCTCTGTGTATTACTTCCCAAAAATGTGTGATGGATAACTAACGGCTGGCCAAGGTTTCCTAGATGGTTTCGAAAACTCCTCTCCCTGCGAAACCAAATAGTGCCTTAGATAAGCTTCTCTGGTTAGTGTGGAAATTGGGAAGGAGCATGAGGCTGTACAATGTACAATGGACATTTTCCATTTTATGATCTTGTCCTCAATATTTGTCAAATAAACACGTTGATCCGTTTGTCAGAAGAGCGACCAAGTAAAAACACACATTATATTCAACTGAACCGTTGACCAATTAAACAAACATCCAAACATCATCCCGTCACACACACACTATAACACGTTGTTAAAATAAGGAATAGGTGGTGCCATAACCTTGACAGTGTTCACCTCTAACGACCACAGAGCCTGACCAGGACTCATGTGACCCCTGTGGGCCACATGGTTCGAGGGGTCACGGGGTCAAACCTTCAGCGAGTCAGCCACAGCAGTGGCCTGTATCAAAGCATTTAACCTGGGTAAACCTCCTCACAGCCCGGACACAACCCACAGAGTCAGCTGGTCCTGGTATGGAAGTTATGGAACCCCCTCAGTCAAGAGACAGTCATGGAGAAACCCACAAGAGACTTTGGGAACAGGCCAGAGATGAGGCAGGTATCTGGTTGAGATAAAAACGGACATTAATTGACTGTGAGAAATATAAGATAAGGGAAATAAAAACACGGGGGCTTCCAGCAGAGTGGCAAAGACCAAGAAGAGGGGAAGATGAGAGAGGATGGCACACCATCACTTCGCATGAGAGGAAATTACTTTCAAAGAGCATAGCTCATGGGACTGACAACATTAATCCACAATGGCTATCTGGGTGCTCACTGCTGTACTTTCAAAGCACTTTCTTTCCTTTCCAAACTGATATGGACTAGATTGTCAATGACAGCCTATATACAAAACCCAGGCGGAATATAGCCTTAAAACTGTTGAAACTGAAATGCCTTGAGTTACGCCAGCTCATGTTCTGTTGGTCAGCCTTTATTAACCAGAATCAGAATCAGCAATGACCCCTTTCAGAACGCTCTCTCTCTCTCTCTCTCTCTCTCTCTCTCTCTCTCTCTCTCTCTCTCTCTCTCTCTCTCTCTCTCTCTCTCTCTCTCTCTCTCTCTCTCTCTCTCTCTCTCTCTCTCTCTCTCTCTCTCTCTCTCTCTCTCTCTCTCTCTCTCTCTCTCTCTCTCTCTCTCTCTCTCTCTCTCTCTCTCTCTCTCTCTCTCTCTCTCTCTCAAACCATTTAGCACACTCATATTGATGTTCCAATCATCCCCTCTGCTTCTTCCGAGGAAAGCACAATCATACACACCTGTTGAAACGGTTCCTTTCTCACCAAAGACGGGTGACCCTGGTTTGAGGGTCAGAGAGGTTCCCCTTCCCCCTGTGTCTTAATCAGAGCCCATTAATGTCCCTCATAAGTAGCAATCAGTCATGGCAACCTGAAGAGCCTCATTCCAAGTGTAAAAAGGACACGTTTCCCTCTCCTCAACCTGAGGGAGCCTCCTAACTGGAGGAAATATAAAAAAGAGCGCCCCTTGGTAGGGAATGTGCTGCGTTAGCAGGAACGCTGCAGTCTCTCCCTGAAGTATGATTGGGGTGGTCTAACACCAACCTAAAGCCTTAGGAAACATAAACAGTCAATCAATGTGAGATCCTAGCATTGTTAAGTTTGAGTCAATATCGTAACTTGAGTTGATAGGGTGTCTGAAATGCAAACCAAACTTCACAACATTTTCCAAAGTCCTGCTTGGCTGTGTGATAACTACATGACAATTTGGCTGAGACAAGATGCTGATTCAAGTTTGCTTGCAGGAGGGACGGAGGAAAGACGGAGGAAAGAGGTCCTGGAGTTTGATGTTAATTCAGCACGATCCATGAAAACTGCATGGATTTGGGATTTCTAAAGAGGTTCATGATGTACGTTCCCAGTCGCCTGTTGGTTGGCAACGCTGTTTTAAAATGTAAAGAGCTCTGCTCTCTGCCTTGGATTCCCACTCATTACCACGCCATTTGGCAGATCAGACCTCCTGCATGCAGGCTTTAGACTGGGTTTAGAGGCAATGTAAGCCTCTTCACAGTACATGCATGGAGGAGGCAGACACGAGATCCAAGATCTGCTGTCAGAGCACTGTCAGAAGCCAATCACTTTCACTTCTCTCAGAGAGGGGCCATTTCCCAGAGTGCTTTTCTCTGGATGTTGTCGTGATGTTTTGTCTTGATAAGGTCCACTGCATTTCTGTGACAAGGTAACATTAGCGCTGTTTGTATTGGCCACACTTGACAGGAGAACACTTCAATAAAGACAAAGTGAGGACTTGCGGTTTGACAATGAATCGCTGATGCAGGTTTATAGGGAGCATTTAGAGAGTAATATTGTTTTTAAGGTCAAATACCACCCGATAATACCACCCCAGATCTATTCATAATGGCTATTTCGATCATAAATTATAGTGTCTACAAAAAAGTCAAATATTACATTTAGTGTGTGCTTGTGTGTGTGTCGTGAGGAGAGGAGAGAGGAGGGGCAAAGCGAACGCCTCTTTTACGCAAACAGAATAATCAAATCTCATCAACCCCTTCCTAACCTCCCGTCCCCAACCCACCCAGCCCTGTCTCTCCTCCCAACCACACTCAACTCTCCTTCCCTTCCACCCAACTCTCCACACGCCCACCTTACATAACGTTATCAATGTTGGCTGGAAATATAACATGAGGATAGCACGAGAGCCTTGAAAGAAATGTAACTTTTTCCTTCTTCCCTCTCTTCGTCAGCATATGATGCACATGTAGTTGACACCAGGCCCTCGCCTCTGGAGTCTGATTTTAAAAGCCAGACGGGGAGAGGATGGGGTGAGCTGACGGTGTGTGTGTGTGTGTGTCTGTGTGGTGGAATATCGGAGCCATCCTCTCCATTGAGTACAAAATGAGTACTGTCAACTCCTACACTTTAATTACAGAGCCCTCAGTGGAAATCCTGAAAATAATATCATATCCTACGCTAGAGTGCCATAAGGTCGCGCTAAAGATATTGACTAAAAACAGATTAAAAAAATATTATACTGGTGACGATTACTAATCAATCACAATATTTTACTCACATTTTCTGACACTTAATCTGAAAATTTCCAGGAGACATTTAGATTTTTTTTCTAAAAAGCATTGAACAAAAAGCATTTGCTGAATACAAAATGTTCATTGTTGTGGACTAGTGTCTGCACTGCAGAAGTATTGAGTCACCGTCCTAGCCTACATGATATGGCACACAGTATATATTAATGGAAAGGATGGTGACACTGAAGGACACAAGGAGACAAAGATGTTTTATGCCCTTGGATGATGAAGCGAGAAACAAATCAGGCGAGAGAGAAAAAAACTTCTGCTAGAAGTGTGGGAATATTCTAGGAGGCATGACTGACTCCTTCCTTTTGGTCTCCCGACCTTCCCTTGTCACTCCCTGTAGCCTTGGATTCCAACCAGAGCATGATAGCTCAATTCTGGCTCCACACAGCAGCATTTTGAGGGGGAGAGAGGAGACATTCCCAGCTGTGTTAGCACAGGAGGTTGGCACCTTAGGAGGTTGGTTCCCGTTTTGTTCTTCTGTCATATTATGGCATCACAGTTTCAGTGTTTGGGAAACAGTGTTTTGATGCACTGGAGTTGGTGATGAATCTGGGAAAGAGTAGTTTATCTGCAATATTCTTATATAATATATTATTTATTGTGAATGGTGAATCTCAATGGTGATTGCTTGGATTAGAACATACAAAGGATGACTCACTTGCTCTATGCAAATATTTTTCTGTGGAGTAAAATGTCAAATAAATCTGCAAATATGAAACATCAGCCCACAATTCATTATATGGTTGTCATCGACTTCCGATCTGGGTTTTGTTGATTCCTTTGTGGTGTGTAAACATCTTGTTGCATACAAAACAAACCTTTGATCACTCAGAACGAGAGGGAATTTCATCAAAGTGGGTCTTAACTCTGCTCAAGTGGCATTGTTATGAGAATGATTTTCCACAATTTGTATTCATGTTTACAGGCAGATTGTCCATTGTGGCTTCGCTACGCCGCTGTGATAATCGTTCCAGTGTGTCACAATGGAGAAATTCTAATTTAGTCTGAGCCAAGACGGTTAATCACAAATTACAAACTGAATGTTTCAGGATAAGAACTCTGTGGCTCAGCAATAAAACTAGAGCTGTGGGGAAAATACTGCTGTGGAACATCATTCAATCACTTATGTCTGCACAAGCTAATTCAGCAAAATACATGTGTCTAATCACAAGGACCTGGTTTGGAGTAAGATAAATTACCTAAGAGCTAATTCACTGGTCATAATAATTGTTCTTACAGTGCATTCGGAAAGAATTCACACCCTTTGACTTTTTCCACATTTTGTTATGTTACAGCCTTACTCTAAAATTGAGTGATTTTTTCCACATCAATTTACACACAATACCACATAATGACAAAGCAAAAACAGGTTTTTAGAAATGTTTGCAAATGTATTAGAAATAAAAAACAGAAACATGAGATTTACATAAGTATTCAGACACTTTACTCAGTATTTTGTTGAATCACCTTTGTCAGCTATTACAGCCTCGAGTCTTCTTGGGTATGACGCTACAAGCTTTGCACACCTGTATTTGGGGAGTTTCTACAATTGTTCTCAGTAGATCCTCTCAAGCTCTGTAAAATTGGACAGGGAGCGTTGCTGCAAAGCTATTTTCAGGTCCTTTAGTGGCTGGACCACTCAAGGACAATCTGAGACTTGACCCTAAGACACTCCTGCGTTGTCTTGGCTGTGTGCTTAGGGTTGTTATCCTGTTGGAAGGTGAATCTTCGCCCCAGTCTGAGGTCCTGAGTGCTCTGGAGCAGGTATTCATCAAAAATCTCTCTGTACTTTGCTACATTCATCTTTCCCTTGATTCTGACCAGTCTCCCAGTCCCTGCCGCTGAAAACATCCCCGCAGCATGATGCTGCCACCACCATGCATTTACATTTTAGTCATTTAGCAGACGCTCTTATCCAGAGCGACTTACAGTAGAGTGCATACATTTTATTACATTTTTTTTACATTTCATTACATTTTACATTTCATTTTACATACTGAGACAAGGATATCCCTACCGGCCAAACCCTCCCTAACCCGGACGACGCTATGCCAATTGTGCGTCGCCCCACGGACCTCCCGGTTGCGGCCGGCTGCGACAGAGCCTGGGCGCGAACCCAGAGACTCTGGTGACGCAGCTAGCACTGCGATGCAGTGCCCTAGACCACTGCGCCACCCGATTTACACCCGTGTGTGCCATGCTTCACCTTAGGGATGGTGCCAGGTTTTCTCCAGACGTGACGCTTGGCATTCAGGCCAAAGAGTTCAATCTTAGTTTCATCAGAACAGAGATTCTGGTTTCTCATGGTCTGAGAGTCTTTAGGTGCCTTTTGGCAAACTCCAAGTGGGCTTTCATGTGCCTTTTACTGAGGAGTGGCTTCCGTCTGGCCACTCTAACATAATAGCCTTCTTGTTGGAGTGCTGCAGAGATGGTTGTCCTTCTGGAAGGTTCTCCCATCTCCACAGAAGAACTCTGAAGCTCTGTCAGAGTGACCATCAGGTTCTTGGTCACCTCCCTGACTAAGGCCCTTCTCCCCCAATTGCCCAGTTTGGCTAGGCAGCCAGCTCTAGGAAGAGTCTTGGTAGTTCCAAACTTCTTCCACTTAAGAATGATGGAGGCCATTGTGTTCTTGGGAACTTTCAATGCTGCAGACATTTTATTTGTTTAATGTTGCAGACATCTGTGCCTCGACACAATCCTGTCTAAGAGCTCTACGTACATTTCCTTCGACATCATGGCTTGGTTTTCTCTTTGACATGCACTTCCGACTGTGGGACCTTATATAGACAGGTGTGTGCCTTTCCAAATCATATCCAATCATTTTAATTTACCACAGGTAGACTCCAATCAAGTTGTAGAAACATCTCAAGGATGATCAATGGAAACAGAACGCACCTGAGCTCAATTTCAAGTCTCATATCAAAGGGTCTGAATAGTTATGTAAATAAGGTATTTCAGTTTTTTAATATGTAAATGTGGATACATTTCCGCTTTGTCATTATGGGGTATTGTGTGTAGATTCATGAGGGGAAATAATAATGTAATCCATTCTAGAATAAGGCTGTAACGTAACAAAATGTGGAAAAGGTCAAGGGGTCTGAATACTTCCGAATGCACTGTATATGGTCACTGTGATTTGTTGTCACTGTAACTAACTGTGACTGTTATGAAATGGTATGTATGACCGTGAGCAAGAGCAGTGTGACAATGACAAATGGGAATTGCCTGAGACAGGGTCTAGGACAGGGCTGGAACCAGAGGCTGGGGACTCTGTGAGGCCTCCGTGAGGCCTTCAAGGCATGCACCTACCTGGTTGGCGACTAAATTGTTGCATTGTTGTCCTTTTTTTTAACTCGCTATAACATTAATATCAAAAACAATCTACTATACGGGTATTTAATATACTGTAAGAGCGAGAGGAATTTAGTGGTTGATGCAATGCAGAATTTTAAAGGTCAGTGGAGGACCTGGATGTCCTGCATGAAATCAACAGAGAGAGAGGTTATGTGAACATTCCAGTGCATCTGCAACTCTGCATGTCCTAAAATAGACCACCCGCTTTCTGGTTCACTGAGAACAACAAGACATCTAAGCAAGGGATGTCAGATGGAACATTGCCCTTTGAGAATGTTTCGTCCAGAGCCTGCCTCTTTCTCTTTCTCTCCATCCTTCTCTCTACAGTATGTATTTATTTTTGTCCCTCTCTCTATCTCTCTCTACCTCTCTCTCTCTCTCTACCTCGCTCTTCCTCTCTCTACCTTACACCCCTCTCTCTCTCCACCATTTCCACCCTCCATCCTATCTCCTTCCTCCCTCTTCTCTTTTCTTTCCCTCCTTCTCTCCTTCCTTCTCATCTCCAGAAGCTTCGGCAGCAGGGTGATGTGGGTGGATAGTGGTCTACTGGCTTTGACTGCTGCGCTCAGAGAGGGATCACAGCCCAGACACATAACCATAGCAGACAGCTAGCCAATCACTTCAGGTAAAAATGGGACCACTGCTCTGCTCTGGGTGAGCTCAGTATATATTATATTGATTCTATTGATGTTTTAGGACAACATACTGGAGAGCTGTCAAAAATACACCTTCCTATTTGCTGTACCTTTCTTGGGTTCAGAAAAACAAGCAGTAGACCTATATTAGAGTATAGTACTGACCACTCCATAATACAAAATGTAGTGAAGGGATTTAAAAGTAAAACATTTGATTGAAGAGGATAACAGGAGGACCATCCAGGTCCTCCTCTTCCCCCAAGACAGTCGTGAAGAAGGCACGACAACACCTTTTCCCCCTCAGGAGACTGAAAAGATTGTCAGAGGAAAGCCCATAAAATTGTCAGAGACTCCAGTCACCCAAGTCATAGACTGTCTTCTCTGCTACCGCATGGCAAGCGGTACCGGAGCGTCAAGTCTAGGACCAAAAGGCTCCTTAACAGCTTCTACCCCCAAGCCATAAAACTGCTGAACAATTAATCAAATGGCCATCGGACTATATCATTGACCCCCCCCCTCCCTCCATTTGTTTTGTACAATGCTGCTACTCGCTGTTTACCATCTATGCATTGTCACTTCACCCCTACCTACATGTACAAGTTACCTTTAACCTGTACCTCCGCACACTGACCCTGTATATAGCCTCGTTATTGTGTTACTTATTATAATTTTTTTATTTCATTTTTTACTGTTGTTCATTTGGTAAATATTTTCTTTACTCTTCTTGAACTGCACTGTTGGTTAAGGGCTTGTAAATAAGCTTTTCACGGTAAGGTCTACCATTGTTGTATTCGGCGCATGTGACAAATAAAGTCTGATTTGATGTGATTTGAGATAACACATTGTGGTTAATAATGCAGTATTCTCTGGCTGCATTGGGAACATCACCGTGACAACAGTTCCATCCTCATTTATACTCCAAAATGAGCTGGTTGATGACTTCACATGTCTCTTTATTGTCTCTTCACTAGAAACATATGAATTGCTTTGAGTTCCAAAAGAGTGGTTTGCGACAGCGCAATCACAGTTAGATTAATATCAATTAACCTGAGGGTGTTAGCAAAGCATACAAATCATGTTATTCATCAGCAGTCATAACAAACAACTGTGTTCTCATACAATACTCATTAAAATGGGGAACAGGAGTAAAAACAATATATACATTCATTGTTCTGAATCTCTGGTGCATGGAACTAATCTCACTGAAAATCTGTATTCCAAGACACTGCACAGACGAAGGCATGAGCTCCATATTTTTTCGACTACTGTAATTGTGACCAGGGTTATTTCCAGCCTAGCGTATAAATCAAACATGCTCAGTGAAAGCCTTAAAGATCATGAAACAGACAGCCTCAACAACCACAGAATCTATATTGAACCTAAAGCATGACAGTTCCCTGGATCGGCTGTGTACGACGCTTCCCACTCTTTCTGTAGTGTGCAGCTCTGGGGGAAAGCGAACAGAGAATCAATGGAAGAAGTTTGGAATAGAAGATGGTGCAGACATGGCAGCTCTGCTCCTAGCTCCTAAGCAACTTTTCAGTATAATTTTTTTTATTGTGTGTTATTTCTTACATTATCAGGCAAAAACTTTTTGGGTATTATTACATACAGCCGGAAATAACTTTTGGATATGAGAGTGGCAGTAACTCACCAGCATTATGACCAGAAATACGACTTTCCCGAATTGGATCCTTTGTTTGTACCCCCCTATGCAATTGAACATATCCCAGAGGCTGCTCCAAGACCCCGCCGGCGGATAAGAGGTATTCAGAGTGGACATCTAGTTCGACTCAGGTGGCGTGCACACAATTTACCGCTTCCTAATATATTACTCGCTAATGTTCAGTCCCTTGACAAAAAAAGTAGAAAAGTAGACGAGCTCAGGGCGAGGATCTCCTTCCAGAGAGACATCAGGAACTGTAAAATATTCTGTTTCACGGAATCATGGCTCTCTCTGCATATCTTCTCTAGGATAGGGGGCAGCATTTTCACTTTCGGATAAATAGCGTGCCCAATTTCAACTTCCTTCTACTCATCCCCAGAATATAAGATATACATATTATTAGTAGGTTTGGATAGAAAACACTCTGAAGTTTCTAAAACTGTTTGAATCATGTATGTAAGTATAACAGAACGTATGTAGCGTATGTACGTATGTAAAACCCTGAGGACAAACCATTCAAAATTTTCTTTCTTTTTATGTCACTGTCTGTTCAATGAGGTTTCATTGGGAAACCAGATTTCTAATCACCCTGTTCTCAGTTCCTACTGCTTCCACTGGATGTCACCAGTCTTAGGAAATAGGTTGAGGTTATTAATTTGTGCAATGAAGAAGAAGGCCATCAGGAAGCAGTGTAACGTCATGTGTACTGTTTGAGAGTTGCGCAAGACAAAAAAAGTAGCGTTAGTTTGTTGCTCTCCTGTATTGAAAACAGATAGACCCGTCTTCAATTTGATCGATTATTAACGTTTACAAATACCTTAAGTTGTATTACAAAAGTAGTTTGAAATGTTTTGGCAAAGTTTAGAGGTAATTTTTTTGATATTTTGTAGTGACGTTGTTAAAAAATGGAGCTGAATTTTTCTGGATCAAACGCTCCAAATAAATGGACAATTTGGACATATATGGACGGAATTAATCGAACAAAAGGACCATTTGTGATGTTTATGGGACATATTGGAGTGCCAACAAAAGAATCTCGTCAAAGGTAATGCATGTTTTATATTTTATATCTGCGTTTTGAGTAGCGCCGGCAGGGTTGAAAAATGCTACTCTCTCTTTGTTGACATTGTGCTATCATCAGATAATAGCATCTTATGCTTTCGCAGAAAAGCCTTTTTGAAATCTGACATGTTGGCTGGATTCACAACAAGTGTAGCTTTAATTTGGTATCTTACACGTGTGATTTAATGAAAGTTTGATTTTATATAATTCTTTTGAATTTGGCGCTCTACATTTCCCCTGGCTATTGGCCAAGTGGGACGCTACCGTCCCACATATCCCAGAGAGGTTAAACGGTCCCTGTCCATACAGCCAGCTAGGTTCTCAGTGCATCGTACAGACAGAAATAAAGAACTCTACGGGAAGAAGAAAGGTGGTTGTGTGTTTTCACGATTAACTACTCATGGTGTGACTGTGATAACGTAAAGGAACTCAAGTCCTTTTGTTCACCCAACCTAGAATACCTCACAATTAAATGCCGCCCGTATTACCTCCCAAGAGAGTTCTCTTCGGTTATAGTCACAGCCGTGTATATTCCCTGTCAAGCCGATACCACTATGGCCCTCAAGGAACTACACTGGACTTTGTGTCACATCTGTCCTGCAACGCCCTCTAATGCTCATCCTGTGTCTCCTTGACCTGCCGCCACTCCCCCAGTACTCTCTCCCTCTCCCTCTCTGTGTGATTGTGTGGGCGGAGACAAGTGTGCAGAGCAGATCCCCACCAACTGCAACCTGTTCCATAATCAAGACCTCTACAAATACTCAGCCCTGCCACTTCCACGCTGCCAGATCGTAATCTCTGCTCAGTCAGTCTACGTTTCTAGCCGCTTGTTACTCTTCAGATCCTGTTATCCTGTTGTGCCTGTTTTCCTTGCCTGATGCTGTTTTCCTCTCCGCTACAGTTCTGCCCGCTCTGACTCTGGTCCCTGTCTCCAGTCCCACGTCTCCTCATCCTGCTACTCTGTCCTGGATTCCCCACTCTACTACTCCATTGGATTCCCCTCCAGACCTGCTTACCCTGTCTCAACCCCTCTCTCTCCAGGCTCAGCCTCCGTACCTGGTTTCCAGCAACCCGCCCGAGCTTCCCCTGACCTGCACTCCATCTCCCCCTGTGTCTCAATAAATACCTTGGTTACTTCATCCCAGTTTCCTCGTCTGAGTCTGCTCTTGAGTTCCCCTGTTCCACTTCCACTTTGTGCAAACTGGAAACCACATATCCTGAGGCCGCATTTATTCTAGCTGGGGATTTTAACAAAGCAAATTTTAGGAGAACTCTACCGAAATTCTATCAACACATTGCCTGTAGAACTTACGTTTCAAATACTCTCGACCATTATTACTTGGATGGCTACAAGGCTCTCCCCCATCCTCCCTTCGGCAAATCAGATCACGGCTCCATTTTGCTCATCCCTTCCTATAGGTAGAAAATCAAACAGGAAGTACCCGTGCTAAGGTCTATTCAACTCTGGTCTGACCAATCGGAATCTATGCTTCAAGATTGAAAATAACATTGACTTATACACGGACACAGTGACTAAGTTCATCAGAGGACGTCATAGAGGGGACGTTGTTCCCATTGTGACTATTAAAACCTACACAAACCAAAAACCATGGATAGATGGCAGCATTCGAGCAAAACTGAAAGCGTGAACCACCGGATTTGACCACTGAAAAGTGACTGGGAATATGTTGGAATACAAAGAGTGTAGTTATTCCCTCTGTGAGGCAATACAACAGGCAAAATGTCAGTACAGAGACAAAGTACAGTCACAATTCAACGGCTCAGACACGAGACGTATGTGGCAGGGTCTAAAGACAATCAAATATTACAAATGGAAAACCAGCCACGTCATGGACACCAAAGTCTTGCTCCCGGACAAGCTAAACACCTTCTTTGCCCGCTTTTAGGATAACACAGTGCCACCGCCGTGGCCTGCTCCCAAGGACTGTGGACTCTCGTTTTCCATGGCCAATGTGAGTAAGACATTTAAGCGTGTTAACCCTCGCAGGGCTGCCGGTCCAGACAGAATCCCTAGCCGCATCCTCAGAGCATGCGCAGAGCAGCTGTCTGGAATGTTTACAAACATATTCCATCTATCCCTAACCCAGTCTGCTGTCCCCACTTGCTTCAAAATGTCTACCATTGTTCCTGTACCCAAGAAAGCAAAGGTAACTTAACTAAATGACTATAAATTATATGATCATTAGTGCTAGTTAAGGATAATATCACCTCCACTTTACTGGACACCCTAGACCTACTTCAATATGCATACCCAATAGATATGTATACCCCAATAGATCCACAGATGATACAATCGCCATCGCACTGCCCACTGCCCTATCCCATCTGGACAAGAAGAATACCTATGTAAGAATGCTGTTCATTGACTATAGCTCAGTCTTCAAAACCATAGTACCCTCCAAGCTAATCATTAAGCTTGTGGCCCTGGGTCTGAACCCCGCCCTGTGAAACTGGGTCCTGAACTTCCTGATGGGCCACCCCCAGGTGGTGAAGGTAGGAAACACCTCCTCTTCGCTGATCCTCAACACTGGGGCCCCACAAGGTTGCGTGCCAAGCCCCCTCTTGCACTCCTTGTTCACCCATGACTGCATGGCCACGCACGCCTCCAACTCAATCATCAATTTTGCAGACAACACAACAGTAGTAGGCCTGATTACCAACAACGACGAGACAGGTAGGAGGTGAGGGCCCTGGCGGAGTGGTGCGAGGAAAATAACCTCTCCCTCAACGTCAACAAAATGAAGGAGCTGATCGTGGACTTCGGAAGACAGCAGAGGGAGTATCCCCCTATCCACATCAACGTGACCCCAGTGGAGAATGTGAAAAGCTTCAAGTTCCTCGGCGTACACATCACTGACAATCTGAAATGGTCCAACCACACAGACAGTGTGGTGAAAAAGGCACAACAGAGCCTCTTCAACCTCAGGAGGCTGAATACATTTGGCTTGCCCCCTAAGACCCTCACACACTTATACAGATGCACAATTGAGAGCCTCCTGTCAGGCAGTATCACCAACTGGTATGGCAACTGCACCACCCGCAACCGTAGGTCTCTCCAGAGGGTGGTGCGGTCTGCCCAACACATCACCGGGAGCATACTGCCTGCCCTCCAGGACACTTGGGGGCACCCAGTGTCACAGGAAGGCCAACAAGATAATCAAGGATATCAACCACCCGAGCTACGGCCTGTTCACCCCGCTATCATCCAGAAGGTGAGGTCAGTACAGGTGCATCAAAGCTGCGACCGAAAGACTGAAAAACAGCTTCTATCTCAAGGCCATCAAACTGTTAAATAGCCATCACTAGCCGGCTACCATCTGGTACTCAACCCTGCACCTTACACCATTGCCTCAACCCTGCACCATCTGGTTACTCAACCCTGCACCTTACACCCTTGCCTCAACCCTGCACCATCTGGTTTCTCAACCCTGCACCTTACACCATTGCCTCAACCCTGCACCATCTGGTTACTCAACCCTGCACCTTACACCATTGCCTCAACCCTACACCATCTAGTTACTAAACCCTGCACCATCTGGTACTCAAACCTGGACCTTACACCATTGCCTCAACCTTGCACCATCTGGTTACTCAACCCTGCAGCTGCCCTATGCACATAGACATGGGATCGCTGGTCACTTTAATAATGGATCACTGGTCACTTTAATAATGTTTACATACTGTTTTACTCATTTCATATGTATATAATGTATTCTACTATATTTTAGTCAATGCCACTCCGACATTGCTTGTCCTAATATTTATACATTTCTTAATTCTATTATTTTACTTTTAGATGTGTGTATTGTTGTGAATTGTTAGATACTACTGCACTGTTGGAGCTAGGAGCACAAGCCTTTCGCTACACCCGCAATAACATCTGTTGAACATGTGTATGTGACCAATAACATTTTATTTGAAACTGCTTGTGAGCAGACTGGTTCTAAATAAAGGAAAGAGAGAATAAGAAACGGAGAGAGAGAAAGTGGCTGTAACATATTTGGAGCGGCCAGCGAGCGGATCTTTGTTTTCAAAGAGATGTCATGTTCCTTTCTGCTACTTAGTGAGTGTGCTCTGTTTCTCTCTCTCTCTCTCTCTCTCTCTTCTGTTTTGCTCACTCTCGCAAAGGGGAGAGCCAGGGTCAGAGCTTTGGCTGTCTCTGACATGATGCATGTCAGCGCCTCTTATCCCTGATGAGGGGTGGGCCAGAGAAAGAAAGATCTAGAGCTCCCAACTCCAGTCACTTTCTATCAACGCAGGTCCACTACCATAGCCAGCAGCTGTAGAGCTGGAGGACGGAACAGTAGAGAACTGTTCATTCAGCATCAGATGGAATTTATACACATTATAGCGTTACTTGATATTAGCTTCTGTAGAATGAGAAAAAACACTGAAAACAAAGCCTCACTGTTGACCGTGTTCCCCATTTAAATAGAATGCACTGCGTCTACTCTTCGGTGGAAAATACTGCATCTGCTTCATTTCTTAATACACAGAGCATTAGAAAGTCGCATTATACCTGAACAGTCTGCTTATGGGTCTCCTCTCCCAGGCGAGGCCCAGTGGAGTGTATCTATCCTCAGGTGGGAGGCAGGTGGGTGAGGGCAGGGGACACTGGCTACCTCTGCTATGCCCACTCCATCATACAGTGACAGCAGCCATTAGAACATAAGACATCTGTGAGACTCTGGAGGGTCTCACATGGCAAGAACATCACATCTACATGCACAACTCACGTGCACCTCACACACCCTTTTATATACTCACACACACCTGGACGCCTTTGGTTCTCGCCTCTCTCATGAAGGGATACACACTACCAACATTTCAGACAGAGCAACACCAGAGGTCTGCCTGCCTCTTCTCAGACAGAGAGTCTGCAACGACAGAGAGTCTGCAACACCTGAGCCAGGCTGGTTACACTGGGCATGCTCAGTCCACTGCCAGAAACATAACTGAACAAAGAAACCATGTCCCTGATAACAGCAGTTTGAGGAGAGTACATCTACAGACAATATATGAGGAGGTTCTATATCTAAATCAAATAAAAATAAAAAATACAACTTTATTGGTCACATACACATATTTAGCAGATGTTATTGCGGGTGTAGTGAAAGGCTTGTGTTCCTAGCTCCAACAGTGCGGTAGTATCTAACAATTCACAGCAATACACACAAATCTAAAAGTAAAAGAATGGAATTAATAAATATATAAATATTAGGATGAGTAATATCTGACTGGCATTGGCTAAAATACTGTAGAGTAAAGTATATACATATGAAATGAGTAAAACAGTATGTAAACATTATTAAAGTGACTAGTGTTCCATTTAAAGTGATCAGAGATTCCATGTCTATGTACATAGGGCAGCAGCCTCTAAGGTGCAGGGTTGAGTAACTATGTGTTAGCCGGAACATCATTTGTAATGTGAGGTGGTTTTGTGATGTAAAAATATGATAGGGAATATGTTAGCTTGAGACTCAATATAAACATGTTAAGGGAAATAAGGTACAGTGGTTTGCGAAAGCATTCACCCCCCTTGGTATTTTTCCTATTTTGTTGCCTTACAACCTGGAATTAAAATTGATTTTTGGGGGGTTTGTATCATTTGATTTACACAACATGCCTACCACTTTGAAGATGCAGCATCTTTTTTATTGTGAAACAAACAAGAAATAAGACCAAAAAAGACAGAAAACTTGAGCGTGCATAACTATTCACCCCCCCCCCCCCCCCCCCCCCCCCCCCCCCCCAAAGGCAATACGTTGTAGATCCACCTTTTGCACCAATTACAGTTGCAAGTCTCTTGGGGTATGTCTCTATAAGCTTGGCACATCTAGCTACTGGGATTTTTACACATTCTTCAAGGCAAAACTGCTCCAGCTCCTTCAAGTTGGATAGGTTCCGCTGGTGTACAGCAATCTTTAAGTCATACCACCGATTCTCAATTGGATTGAGGTCTGGGCTTTGACTAGGCCATTCCAAGGCATTTAAAAGTTTCCCCTTAAACCACTCAAGTGTTGCTTCAGCAGTATGCTTAGGGTCATTGTCCTGCTGGAAGGTGCACCTCTGTCTCAGTCTCAAATCTCTGGAAGACTGAAACAGGTTTCCCTCAAGAATTTCACTGTATTTAGCATCCTCCATCATTCCTTAAATTCTGACCAGTTTCCCAGTCCCTGCCGAAACACATCCCCACAGCATGATGCTGCCACCACCATGCTTCACTGTGCGGATGGTGTTCTTGGGGTGATGAGAGGTGTTGGGTTTGCGCTGGACATAGCGTTTTCCTTGATGACCAAAAAGCTAAATTTTAGTCTCATCTGATCAGAGTACCTTCTTCCATATCTTTGGGGAGTCTCCCACATGCCTTTTGGCAAACACCAAACATGTTTGCTTATTTTTTTCTTTACGCAACAGCTTTTTTCTGTCCACTCTTCCGTAAAGCCCAGCTCTGTGGAGTGTACGGCTTATAGCGGTCCTATGGACAGATACTCCAATCTCCGCTGTGGAGCTTTGCATCTCCTTTAGGGCTATCTTTGGTCTCTTTGTTGCCTCTCTGATTAATGCCCTCCTTGCCTGGTCTGTGAGTTTTGGTGGGCGGCCCTCTCTTGGCAGGTTTGTTGTGGTGCCATATTCTTTCCATTGTTTAATAATGGATTTAATGTTACTCTGTGGGATGTTCAAAGTTTCTGATATTTTTTTATAACCCAAGTCTGATCTGTACTTCTCCACAACTTTGTCCCTGACCTGTTTGGAGAACTCCTTGGTCTTCATGGTGCCCCTTGCTTAGCAGTGATGCAGACTCTGGGGCCTTTCAGAACAGGTGTATATACAGTTGAAGTCAGAAGTTTACATACACCTTAGCCAAGTACATTTAAACTCAGTTTTTCACAATTCCTGACATTTAATCGTAGTAAAATAGCCTTGTCTTAGGTCAGTTAGGATCACTACTTCATTTTAAGAATGTGAAATGTCAGAATAATAGTAGAGAGAATGATTTATTTCAGCTTTTATTTCTTTCATCACATTCCCAGTGGGTCAGAAGTTTACATGCATACACTCAATTAGTATTTGGTAGCATTGCCTTTAAATTGTTTAACTTGGGTCAAACGTTTTGGGTGGCCAAACAGTTCCATTTTTGTTTCATCAGACCAGAGGACATTTCTCCAAAAAGTACGATCTTTGTCCCCATGTGCTGTTGCAAACCATAGTCAGGCTTTTATATGGAGGTTTTGGAGAAGTGGCTTCTTCCTTGCTGAGCGGCCTTTCAGGTTATGTCGATACTGGACTCGTTTTAATGTGGATATAGCTACTTTTGTACCTGTTTCCTCCAGCATCTTCACAAGGTCCTTTGCTGTTGTTCTGGGATTGATTTGCACTTTCCGCACCAAAGTACGTTCATCTCTAGGAGACAGAATGCGTCTCCTTCCTGAGCGGTATGACGGCTACGTGGTCCCATGGTGTTAATACTTGCGTACTATTGTTTGTACAGATGAACGTGGTACCTTTAGGCGTTTGGAAATTTCTCCCAAGAATGAACCAGACGGTCTACAAGGTCTACAATTTTTTTCTGAGGTCTTGGCTGATTTCCTTTGATTTTCCCATGATGTCAAGCAAAGAGGCACTGAGTTTGAAGGTAGGCCTTGAAATACATCCACAGGTACACCTCCAATTGACTCAAATTATATCAATCAGCCTATCAGAAGCTTCTAAAGCCATGATATCATTTTCTGGAATTTTCCAAGCTGTTTAAAGGCACAGTCAACTTAGTGTATGTAAACTTCTGACCCACTGGAATTGTGATACAGTAAATTATAAGTGAAATAATATGTCTGTAAACAATTGTTGAAAAAATTACTTGTGTCATGCACAAAGTAGATGTCCTAACCGACTTGACAAAACTATAGTTTGTTAACAAGAAATTTGTGGAGTGGTTGAAAAACGAGTTTTAATGACTCCAACATAAGTGTATGTAAACTTACGACTTCAACTGTATACTGAGATCATGTGACAGATCATGTGACACTTAGATTGCACACAGGTGGACTTTATTTCACTAATTATTTGACTTCTGAAGGTAATTGGTTGCACCAGATCTTATTTAGGAGCTTCATAGCAAAGGGAGTGAATACATATACACGCACCACTTTCCTGTTTATTTATATTTTGAATTTCTTGAAACAACACATTTTTTCACTTCACTTCACCAATTTGGACTATTTTGTGTATGTCCATTACATGAAATCCAAATAAAAATCCATTTAAATTACAGGTTGTAATGCAACAAAATAGGGAAAATTCCAAGGAGGATGAATATTTTTGCAAGGCACTGTAATGGTTGATTTATACATGTTGAAGAGGGATAAATAACCTATGCAGATTGCTCTCAGGTTCTCTACAGTCATACAATATGTCCTTCAACTGTAGTTTGACTCTTTGGGGAGGGATGGATGTGGGTGGCTAATTTGGGGATGACCTAACCTTACATTTTAGGCACATGAGGTGTCAAGACATCATGCCAGGATAAGTCCTCTTTATCCCGCTGACAGTTGTAAAGTATCATGTCTCAGCATTGTGCATTCACAATGCTGAGTATGGGAGGCATGGTATGGAAAAGGGGTCATGAGATCATATGAGTTTAGCAACATCACCGACCCCCAGTTTATTTTTCCCAACATAAAAAGTCCACATAGTTCAGGAGTGTGACCGTTAGTAATAAATCTAGTCAATAATAATTTTAGCAGCAGCCTAGGTGTGAGGGGGAGCAGTAGTTGTTAGGAATTTAACAGTCTTATGGCCACGGAGTAGAAGCTGTATAGGAGTCTGTTAGTCTGAGTCTTGATGCACCTGTAACACCTGCCGGAGCAGTCCATGTCTCGGGTGGCTGGAGTCTTTGCCAATTTTTCGTGCCTTTCTCAGACACCGCCTGGCATGTACGTCATGGATGGCTGGGAGCTCATCCCAAGTGATGTGCTGGGCCATCTGCACCACCCTCTATAGGGCCTTCGGGTCGAGGGCGGTGCAGTTGCCATACCAGACGGTGATACAACCAGTCAGGATGCTCTCGATGGTGCAGCTGTAAAGGTTCCTAAGAGTAATAATTTCAGCCTCATGAGGGAGAAGAGGCACTACCGAGCCTTCTTCACGACTGTGCTGGTGTGAGCGGACCATGTTAAGTCCTCAGTGATGTAGACACAGAGGAACTTGAAGCTCTTGACACTCCACTGCGGCCCCGTCGATGTGGATGGGGGTGTGTGCACCCGCCCCTGTAGGCCACGATCAGCGCCTTGGTCTTGCTGATGTTGAGGGAGAGATTGTTGCCCTGGCAACACACTGCCAGGTATCTGACCTCCTCCATGTAGGCTGACTCATCGCAGTTGGTGCTCAGGCTTACCATCAGCAAACTTGATGATGGAGTTGTGTGAGGCTACATAGTCGTGGGAGCACAGGGAGTACAGGAGGGGGCTAATCACACACCCCTGAAGGGCCCCGTGTTGAGGGTCAGCATGTTGAGGGTCAGAATCTAGATGCAGTGGGAGGTGTTCAATCCCACGGTCCCAAACTTGGAGGGCACTATGGTGTTGAATGCTGAGCTGTAGTAAATGTACAGCATCCTCACATACTGTAAGTATTCCTCTTTTCTAGGTGGGAGAAAGCAGTGTGGAGTGCAATTGAGATTGCGTCGTCTGTGGATCTGTTGGGGCGGCATGCAAATTGAAGCAAACATGATGCAAGTCCTGCTTTGTTGTCTCCCCTGTTTGAGATGTTATGGCAGAATGTACTATTATGTGGGCACAACTGTCCACAGTCACAAACAGAGGAACTATGGGCCTTCACTCCCTTTATACAAAATCTAAACTGCACATCAAAAGGGAACTATTTTAATTTCAGTCATCATAAAATGTTAACCCAAAATCACGGGGTAGACATTTAGTTCTCTTCTCTCTTTTCTCATTTTTAAAGCTCCCGAGTAGACAAAACTCTTTGTCACACAGTTGTCCAAACATTTACTTTAATAGCCAACAAACAAAGCAATTTGCTTGATGGAAAAACATTGCATACGCCAAGTCCTCAGGAAATACTTTTTACTACATATTGCTAATGAAGAAACATTCTGAGCTCATATTGAAAAGCAATGCTAACGTTGGCCAAGATAGGTGTACTAATTGTATCTTACTTCAGTATCTGTTATCGAAAATGAGCCTATGAACCAGTTCCACGTATAACAATAGCTAATAAAACGTTTTTTTCCACAAAGATAAATCAGTTACACTACAAACGTAAGCGCTGCCAGCCATGCTATATTTAGCAGGCTTAATACAGGCTAGCATGCTATGCTTCCATAAATGCTACAACACTACATGATGAATATCCACATTATAAAGGGGGACTTGAATAAACACACTCTGACAGTGTAGAAAATGATTCCCATCCCTATTGACTACATGTCTTGGCTGTAGTCTAGGATTGGAATAGAGTCTAATCCTGACCTGTTGAAAATAGTGCAGAATGTGATATCCCTAGTGTAAACATTAGGCCAGACTCCAATACACATGTACCAGTGTAACTATAGCTAGCTAGAGCAAACGGGACAGTGCTAATGTTTGTGGCAGGATATATCATAGTTTGATTGTTTGTCAGACGTTGACTCTTAGAAAAAAAAGTGGTATCTAGAACCTTTAAGGGTTCTTCGGCTGTCCCCATAGGAGAATAATCCTTTTTGGTTCCAGGTATAACCCTTTTGTGTTCCATGTAGAACCCTTTCTACAGAGGGTTCTACATGGAACCTAAAAGGGTTATACCTGGAACCAAAACGGGTTCTACATGGAAACAAAAAGGGTTCTCCTATGGGGACAGCCGGAGAACCCTTTTAGAACCCTTTTAGAACCCTTTTTTCCAAGAGTGTACAAGATGTCTAAGTCTGTAAGGTAATTAAAAACAGCTGTTTAATTGTAGTGACGGGTGACTGGCTGGGTGAACAGTGTGGTTTTTATTTTTTTATAAAGGGGGTAAGCAGAAACCAAGAGCATCCAAGAGTTCTACCAGGTCTCTCAATAAAACTCTCCCCAGAGAACTAGGAAGGAGAGGCTGCCAAGAGCTCAGAGACCCAGCCTCCAGCCTCTCTCTCTCTCTCTCTGTTAACCCAACATGTGCTCATTCACTTACTCTCATCCTCTCTTTCTTTTTTCAATGCACACACACACACACACACACAATTGCCTCTCACACACCTCTTTGTTGCTTGACTATGTCAGGAAAGGGAAATACTGAACACCAGCATATTTGATGCTGATGATATTTCATGCTGACGAGATGAAATCTATCATTCCAACAAGCACATTATATATAAAGAAAATGGAACACAATACTAAGCATATCAATGATTTATGTTTATCATCAGTCTTGTGCTCAAACTGCTGCATTAGCATATCTACAGTATCTAAAATCCACATGCCTGCAATGTGTCTAACAATCATTGAAACCAATGACATTTTAAATATTAAGGAATTTTCTTTTAGCATGCCTAAACACAAATCCAAATGGTGGCCGTCTCAGGTTGACAGCAGCGACACATTTGATGTGACCTCACTGAAAAGAGGGTAAAATAATATTGTGTCCTTCTTTCGAAGAAAGGCATAGAAAAAACAAATTATATTCATGTATTCTCAGTGCTAACAGTAGCTTGCATACAAAAATGGTCTGGGAAAAAATCATGTCATTTCCCAGGAAATAGCACATGCTAAAGTAAGAGTGATGGACCTCTCCGTCTTCAGTTCAATAACATGCTTTTCTCCCCTGCATCTGTGTGACAGGGCTCCATAACTGACCAATCAGCGGCAAGTCGTCCAAGGTGTAAAAAGACATGGACAGCAGCCACTTAATGCTGGCAGAGACAAAACACATTAGCATGTGAATAGCAGCTCCAAGAAATTAGGCTCAAATAAAGCGGTGTTTTCGGAGGTGCCAAGACTCATACCTGTGGAATGGAAGGAACAACAACAACAACAAGGCTCCAATAAAACGTGATGAAATCTGTAGGGGTTTTCACATGGCTGATTACTGTGTGGACGAGGGCCTGGTACAGTGTACACCAGTGGTTTGTGTTCTTGGAGGGTGGGCCAGCTAAAACTGGGCTACACAGAGAGAGAGAGAGCCATTCACATTAGTCACGCACATTCTCTCTTTAAAAGTCACTTCTTTTATTTCTTAAAAAATATTTATTTATTTCTCTCTGTCTCTCTCTCTCTCATCACCCACTAGTAATAGCAATGTGTTGGCAGTTTCTTTGGCTGGTTTTATAGACAGAAAAGGCTGTATTATGAATCTGTCAAGAAGAAACCACAGCTAGAAAAGTTGACCAGTGGCCAGCCACTGGCATAGACTAGAGTGGACAATGATTTAGCAAGACAGAAATGGCAATAAATAAAACCTGCTGAGTGGTCAGTCCGGCTTTTCAGAGTATACAGAGCTGATGGAGAGCGGGGACTGAATGTCAGCGCTGAATGTGTAGAATCCGCACTATACAGTACATAGTGTGCCAATAGCACCTCTGCTGCAGGCATTTGAGTTTGGCTGGCAGGCCATGGCTGGAAAAGGTCCAGGTTCTAGTTTTGTCCAGGTTCCATTAACTCAGAGGAAATGACTGGAGACAAACACACATGCACTCGCACATACACACAATGCTGGCCTCGAGCAGCTGAGATTATTCCCATGTGTCATTCCATGTTGTAACAAATGGACACCGGTTATAGCCTGGTCATCCTCTATTAGTGGCACAATAAATACACACTGAAATCAAGGGATATTTTTTTAGCAGTTAGTATAAATCTTATTTAAACCTTTGGCTTAGCTACTCAGCAAAAAGTTATGCACAGAGATCACATTCCAAAATATCCATGCCATAGATACCACAGTACACATTAAAGTAGGGCTGGGCTATATGGCCTAAAAATAATATCTAGATAAAAAAAAAAAAATCTATGGTCGATTCACAATATAGTGTATATCTAGAAGAAATAAGCTTTGTTGTACATTTAAATGTTATTTTTATTTTTTACATTTAACTAGACAAGCCAGTTAAGAACAAATTCTTATTTACAATGATGGCCTACACCAGCCAAACCCGGACGACGATGGGCCAATTGTGCGCCGCCCTATGGGACTCCCAATCACAGCCACTTGTGATACAGCCTGGATTTGAACCAGGGTGTCTGTAGTGACACCTCTAGCACTGAGATGCAGTTCCTTAGACCGCCGTGTCACTCAGTTAAATACACTGCATTTCAAACAGTCAGCAATAATCTAATGAATTCAGGGCTTGTGAAGTTATACCTAGGCTAAATATAAGCCTTCCACAACCATCATTTTATTATTTTAACAAAATAGTTGAACCTGGTTTATTGCAAAAATCACTGTTCTGGCTTTCAAGTCTATCTGTGAAAATTCACTTTTTGTTACAAGTTTAACCAGAACCATGCATAATGCACATTCACTAATAATGACTAACTTCTTGTAGCAGGTATTATAGAAAATGAACACAGGTCTCATGGACAATCTCTCAAACGCAAGCCCACGTGCTAGTGAGTAGCCAGCTAATCTTTATATTTCATTTGAAAGTTTCTAGCTTACAAGGTAGAACAGTTGAATTGTTATGAACAAACCAGTATGTCCAGCTCCAACTGTTTGAACAGCATGTCAGCTTGTCCACTTTGTTCAGATGTTGAAATCGAGTGGTCTACCTTATTTCCCAGAATGAGAAAACCAGTTGCCAATTCCTTACATAATTGTGTTTTATGCTTATTGCACATTTATAGAACTCAGACTAGACAACTAGTATAACAGTATTTGGCCAAAATGCTGCTAGAGGTACCGCAATGTCGTGCGTGACAAACTGAGCATTCATTTTCCAGAATCAATATTCATTGATCCTCCCGTTTTAGTGGAGTCTTCTCTGTGTGCAATTTGAGGAGTTGAGACATAAAAATCATTAGAAAGATTAACTTCTCCTTTATTACAGTAAAATAATGTCTCAATGTATTTCAGTGTCGACATGACCGGTACTGTTGGACCAAACCTCAAATGCAAATAGCGAGTTGAAAACGCTTGTCAGAGAGGAAGAAGTGATCTCTCATCTTTGTTGTTGTGAGTGACAGGGGGAGGGGCTTTGTGTGTGTGTGAAAATGGGAAGGTGCACACTGCACAGAAGGAGCGAAAGAGATGAGACCAAAAAGACAACATGAGAACAAGTGGACATAAATACTAATTCTTTTTATTTTTTTACTGATTCTTGCAATACAAGCATTTGGAATATCGCGCAAAAACATAAATCCTAATTAATCAAATTAATTTGATATATATCGTCCTACATGAAAGGTGAATCTAGGTGAAAGCTATGATCTAGCCTGGCGGAAATGAGTCACAAACGGTCGCGACATAAGCTCAAAACTTTTAAAGAAAGAACCACTGTACATCGCACAGTTCGGGCTTGATCTGATTTATCTCTAGAGAAACTAGGCATTGCGCTCACAGGAGAAAAAAAAAAACGAACTAAATGGAATTAAAATAATTCGGTCAATTAGTTGTTTAAAAACCGAAACCGCACAGAGAACACATAATGACACAATGGGAGAGTTGCAGTGGATATAAAACGTTAATGTAATTGACTGAAAGCCACAATCAGATAAGGAACCCATTTCATGATCCGATAACGTTTTCGAAATGTCAACCTACTTCAGCTGAGAGTATACAGGAAAATGTACAATACCATGTTAACATGTCATCTAGAGATGAGGCGAGAGAGAATGAGTGATTTACAGTGTCCATATTATGGCAGCCTCAGCCTCAAAAGGAGTTGGTGTCAGTCTCATCTGTTTGAGGCAGAGGCTGTCCTAATATGGACACCGTAATAGTTAGATGAAACACAGTGGCAGACTGAGCTTTAACACCTTAAATAATACCTTATTTCTCTCCAATCTCCAAGCCTCACTTCCTAAACGTTGTATCCCTCCACAACGGCCTGTTCTCACACTTCCTAAACGTTGTATCCCTCCACAACGGCCTGTTCTCACACTTCCTAAACGTTGTATCCCTCCACAACGGCATGTTCTCACACTTCCTAAACGTTGTATCCCTCCACAACGGCCTGTTCTCACACTTCCTAAACGTTGTATCCCTCCACAACGGCCTGTTCTCACACTTCCTAAACGTTGTATCCCTCCACAACGGCCTGTTCTCACACTTCCTAAACGTTGTATCTAGGGTTGCACATTTTGGGGAATATTCAGAGGTGGAAACTTTCCGTGGGAATCCACGGGAATATATGGGAATTGACGGGAATATATGGGAATTAACAGAATGTCACGCCCTGACCTTTTTATGTCTCTATTTTGGTTTGGTCAGGGCGTGAGTTGGGGTGGGCATTCTATGTTTTGTGTTCTATGTTTTCTATTTCTGTGTGTTTGGCCGGGTGTGGTTCTCAATCAGAGGCAGCTGTCTATCGTTGTCTCTGATTGAGAACCATACTTAGGTAGCCTTTCCCACCTGTGTTTTGTGGGTAGTTTTCTGTTTTGTGTTTGCACCAGACAGAACTGTTTCGTTTTGTTCTATTTTGTTTCAGCGTTCAGGTTTAATAAATTATCATGAACACGTACCACGCTGCACCTTGGTCCACTCTTCCTTCAGCCCACGAGAAGCGTTACACAGAAATATATGCAAATTCATATTAATACAATTTAAATGTAGATGTTTTTTGCATTGGATATATTTACCATATCATATGGAAACATAAACATTTTACCTTATCATAAGTAGACATAATTGCAAATGATTAAATCTTTCCAATAGAAATTTAAAAAACTATTTAGTTATGAATTGAACTTTAATTAAATGAGTTGACTCTTCACATGGGATGATTTCACTGAACAACAAAAGAAAGGGACTATTGAATGATCCCCAAAAACGTTTTCAACTTACATCTGTAAAATGAGAGTCTAGAAACTAAAGCTTTGATTGTCTTCCTCACAGGCTTCCATGTCTTCTCCCTGGACCTACTCAATGTTCACCTCTTGAACATCAGACTCTGAGGCCTCATCTTCACTGTCACTTTCCAACCTTGTTGAGGATGGCTCTTTGTCAGAATCAAAAAGCCTCAAATTTGCCCAGATGGCCACTAATTTTTCAACCCTTGTATTGGTCAACCTGTTGCGCGCTTTTGTGTGTGTGTTTCCAAACAAGGACCAATTGCGCTCTAAAACGACTGATGTTGGCGTGATTTGGAGGATGATGGAGGCAACAGGGGAAAGAGCCTCAAATCCACAAAATCCCTTCCACCAGGTGGCTGATGAGATGTTGGCATGACTGCCATATTGCATCTCCATTCCAAAGCCCTTGCTTGGAAGTGTACTTTGCCAGACTGCCAAGAACCTTGCCCTCATCCAGGCCAAGGTGGCGAGACACGGTAGTGATGACACCATAGACCTTGTTGATCTCTGCACCAGACAGGATGCTCTTGCCAGCATACTTGGAGTCCAACATGTGCGTTGTGGCATGTATGGGCTTCAGGCAGAAGTCTTCACGCTTGTTGATGTATATCAGAACTGCAGTTTCCTCTGCTTGGAGCAACAGTGAAGTGGGCAGGGCAGTACGGATTCCTTCTCTTACATCTGCAAGCAGAGTCTGAAAATCAGATAGGATGGCATTGTCTCTCTCAATCCGTGCAATGGGTACTGCTATAGGTTTCAGGCTGCTTACCACTCTCTTCCAAAATCATCCAGGAGGATCCTCTTGATGGAACTGTCCATAACTGCAGACTGTTATATGGTCATTTCTTGGAGAGACTCCTTCCCCTCCAGGAGACTGTCAAACATGATGACAACACCACCCCAATGGGTGTTGCTGGGCAGCTTCAACGTGGTGCTCTTATTCTTCTCACTTTGCTTGGTGAGGTAGATTGCTGCTATAACTTGATGACCCTTCACATACCTAACCATTTCTTTGGCTCTCTTGTAGAGTGTATCCATTGTTTTCAGTGCCATGATGTCCTTGAGGAGCAGATTCAATGCATGAGCAGCACAGCCAACGAGTGTGATGTGAAGGTAGGACTACTCAACTTTAGACCAAGCAGCGTTCATGTTCGCAGCATTGTCTGTCACCAGTGCAAATAACTTCTGTGGTCCAAGGTTATTAATGACCGCCTTCAGCTCATCTGCAATGTAGAGACCGGTGTGTCTGTTGTCCCTTGTGTCTGTGCTCTTGTAGAATACTGGTTGAGGGGTGGAGATGATGTAGTTAATTATTTCTTGCCCACGAACATTCGACCACCCATCAGAAATGATTGCAATACAGTCTGCTTTCTCTATAATTTGCTTGGCCTTCACTTGAACTCTGTTGAACTCTGCATCCAGCAAATGAGTAGATAAAGCATTTCTGGTTGGAGGGGTGTATGTTGTGCGAAGAACATTCAGAAATATCTTCCAATACACATTGCCTGTGAGCATCAGAGGTGAACCAGTTGCATACACAGCTCGAGCAAGACATTCATCAGCATTTCTCTGACTACGTTCCTCCATTGAGTCAAAAAAACTTCTGATTCCAGGAGGACCATGAGCTGTTGCTATCGATAAGGTGTCTGATTCATCATTTTCACCTCGAATAGAAGTAGCGGGACTTTTGTCATAGGTTGCTTGTTGTGAGCGATGAGGGAACTTTATGCACTTGGCCAGATGTTTCTGCATCTTTGTTGCATTCTTCATATATTATTTGGCACAGTATTTGCAAATGTACACAGCTTTTCCTTATACATTTACTGCAGTGAAATGTCTTCACACATCAGATAATGCCTGTGGCATTTTCCTGTAAAGATTAGAATCCATTTTTAATTTAAAAAAAAATACAATTCCATGTACAGATAAATAGTTAAGCAGTTAGATTAAACAACTCCTTTGTAAGATAAAAAAAAAAAATGAAACATGTATGGACACAGGTGAATTAACACTCCTTAGATAGCAGTCTCAAGCAAGCTAAAACCCACATGGTAGCAAAAACTAACACGCAGAAATTGTTAACAAGTTAAAAAGGATTTAAACACACTTTGCTGTAGACTACTATTTACTAGTTAACAAAAAAATCATGTATGTCATATACAATATATTCACCCCACCCAGTATCGTAATCAAAACTTACCAGAAAGCATGTAGTCCTTGGCTCAGACAGTGTAGTAGTGTGGGCTCAATAGCATCTCATTAGTGTGCAAGATCTTGAGAATCAGCTGTACATGTGACGGAAGAGTGCACTCACATGTGATGGAAAATGCAGAGGGTTGCAATTCCATTGAATTGGGGATAGTTTAACCAAAATAAGTCACAAGACCTAGAATTGCCATATGTGTATCCCACAAAAAAAGGTTCACTGTTATAAGCCAACTTCTTTCATGAATTTAAGCAAAGTTCCCAAAATTCCCGGGATTAACTTCCCATGGAAAATTTCAGGAAAAATGCTGTAAATTTAGCGGAAAGTTTCCGACCCTTTGCAACCCTAGTTGTATCCCTCCACAACGGCCTGTTATCACACTTAACGATGGGAAGTTCTTCATCACAAAGCTTAACGGCTCAACTGTCATCACCTGATATATCTCTGGGCCAGACTGTGAAAAAGTATATTTATTTCTGTTGTGTCCATTCCAGATCTTTACGCATACACAGGCTGATAGGTTCGTAAGGCGGACATTGGCCTAATGACAGTGGCCTGTCCCATTCATACTAACGAAGTAGACATCTGAAATCAGGTTTCAACATTCATTCAGATGAGTTGGCGTCGTTATCGCAGAAAAAGACATACAGTAACCGTACATACTGTAACCGTACATACTGTAAACACATGAGACCTGCCAGCCTTAACGACACTCAAGTGATGGGAGTGATCTGTCAACTTCCCCTGCTTGTTTCCTCTGTGCCGGGGTTCAAAGATATGCAGTGAGTCTGTGATACTGCACTAGAAATTCACACCAAAAAGCCCAACTTATTTCTAAAGCATTCTATCCTTTATTCCTTATTTCATCTGAAACAGCACAGGGAGAGAACACAGCCTCACAATGTTTGCTGTCCTATGTTGATCTAAATACAGACGTTTCCTTCCTTTTCCTCCCTCAGAGTAAATTATGTTAAGTGTTGAGCAGGTGCAGGTAGACCCCATGACTCCATCATGGCCAATTCAAAGATGGCACTGCAGACAAAACATCCGTCACAAGCCTCAGATGTATTCAACTGATTTGACAGTAAATGGGATCTACTTGTCATATGCATAGAATATGGCGCACAGGTGTTTTCCTAGACAATTCATCAACACCATGGCAAAGCATAAGATAATCCATAGGCTCTGGCCCATCCATGACAGCATTGTGCAAGTAGATCGGCCTGCATTGGCAGGGGAGGTGTGTTTGTGTGTTGAGTTTCTAATCAAATATTTAGAAGCTGTCAGATATGAAGTATCCTCTCCTGTAGCCCTCCTAGCACTGCGTTCTCCCGGAAATGCCAGGCCTGTCACACTATTAGCAGGCCTGTCTGCCTCAGTCAATGTATGGGCCATACTCCAGAGGACACCAAGGCTCTGTTAAGGCTTAAATCATGAGAGAGGCCCGTGTGGAGACGAAGACAGCTAGGGGCCTCGCTCACTTTTTCACACTATGATGAGCACTAAAACAGAATGGCTAGATTTTCTTCCTTTCTCTCTCTTTCTCTATTTTTTGTCTCTGTCATTCCCTCTCCTCCGCCCCCACCAACTCTCCCCCTCGCAGAAATGGGCTTTGTACATCGCCTGTATGAGTCAGCATCCTGGAGTGCCATCGGCACTTCTTGGATCCCTTTTGTCACATTTGTGCACATGTCCTGTTCAATTTGGCCTGATGTGCAGAGACTTGTGGAAGTCACATTGATTCGACAGCAGACGGTAAGCATTTGTGACAGGGCGCAGTAGAAGAAAAGGCTACTTGATGATGGCTTTGTGCTCAAAAAGAAACAAGGAAAATGTAAGACTAGGCTAGATTCTCATTCCTGTTTATCTTTGATTTGTGTAGGTATAAAGGCTTTACTTGGTTTATTTTTCTATTCCTGTAATATTATTAGGGCTGTCAAACGCATTATTTACAGTTAACGTTCAAAAACGTTCAAAAAGTTCACACATTTCATCTCATCTCCATTTCTTCAACCAAAAGTTAACGTTTCCGCACTGACCCTTTTAAGAGCAGCACAAAACGTACTCGGCTGTGCTGTGTGCTCTCAGTCTCAGCAGCTACAGATATAGGCTCTTAGTTAAAAAGGCTTCTGAAGTTTAATTATATACACAACAATTATAATCTATCATCCACATGTCCTGTTGCTGCAGAATTATTTTCCTGCTGTAGCAAACTGGCTTAAATGAATAGCTCAGACACACCGGTATGATAGTCAAATGTTTCCTCTGAACAGTGTCAGCAGTCAATCTCTTTTTGTGTTTACAACACTTGTTGTATTCGGGGCATGAGACAAATAAAGTTTGATTTGACCTTGAAGTCGTCAGCCACTTGGCCTGGTTTAAAATACTCCACACCAGAAGGCGCCAGTAACGTTGTTTTGCAATGCATTTCCATGTGTGTTGCCTATGGTCTATATTCCAATGTTCTATTTTGTAGAAAGCCCTTGTTGATACTAGCCAGATGACCACAGGTAGATAACTACCTAGCAAGATGACGAAGAAACAATTTAATTCAATCGCCATGATCCCATACTGCCAGTGCCAGCCCATAGCGAAATGTTTAGCTAGCTAGTTAACATTCTCGTATTCGCTAGATATCACAACATAGCTAGCTACACTGCACTAACTCGGCAGCTAACACAGGCAGCTGTTTCATGGAAACAAATCCATTGTGATTTAATTATAATGTCAATACTAGCGACAGTGGTTAGCTAGCTTGGAGGAAGTATTTAATATGGTGTGCAATGCGTCTGTGCACTTAGCTATCTACCATCCCAAAGCCTACATTGCATATGAAGTGTGACTGGCTCATGACATTTAATGTACAGAGAAAATGCCCTCTTTTTTTCCTTTTTGTTGTCACCCCTATTGCCCCCCCCCCCCCCAAGTGTTGGTTCGTGCTCTCTGATTGGCTCAAAGTCAAGTTGTTGGCCAAGCATTACGAATTTACAAGTAGAAACGGCATGTCCGTCACTACCGGGTCGGCATGCAGTAAGCAGGTAGAACGACCTACCACTGTGATAAGTATCTGTCGGCAGTGAGATTCTCTGTGCGTTTCATACTGAAGATCTGACTTCTGTAACAGCTCCTGTAGAGCGGTCTGTGGTGCTTAAACATCCACCATGCACGCAGCTTTGAGCAACAATAAAGCTAGCCGTCTAGTTATGCACAGTTTTGCACAGAAGTCGCTAGCAAATGCTAACGTTAGCTAGCTAGCTAACCAAACGAGAATGTTTACAATGCCATGGATGAATGCCTCTTGTTTAAAATAATTTCCCACAATGATTTTAAATCGGAACAGGACATCCATTCAATTTAGCTACTGGTTTTGTTGTAGTTAACAGGTTAAAAGATTAAAGCAAATGATCCCAATTCTAGTAGTAGCAGCTTGTGATCTAGTTGAAGAACATGGATAAGTAGCCTAGGCTAAATCTAATAGCTGTATGATATTTTACATGATCTCAGACCTGGCTGATCTGTTGTTATTTATTTTGTGTTTACCTGTCACGTTCATTATAGTGATGAGACCAAAGCGCAGCGTGATTTGAGTACATCTTCTTTAAAGAAGAAAGAACACTGAACGAACTATACAAAAACAACAAAACGAACGTGAAGCTATATAATAATAGTGCTGACACAGGCAACTAACCATAGACAATCACCCATGAAATACTCAAGGAATATGGCTGCCTAAATATGGTTCCCAATCAGAGACGACGATAAACAGCTGCCTCTAATTGAGAACCAATCTAGCTAACCATAGACATAACAAAACACCTAGACTACTAACAACCCCATAAACATACAAGAACCCTAGACAGGACAAAAAACATATATCACCCTTGTCACACCTTGACCTAACCAACAATACTAAAGAAAACAAAGAATACTAAGGTCAGGGCGTGACATTACCCCCATAACCAAAATATATTATACCTACAGCCCAAATGTGATGTTCTTTTAAATTGAAACATCTTTAATTATGGTAAAATTTAAACAATATATATTTGTTTCAATTAATCAAATTAATCGCACAGAAAACCATGTGATTAACTCAATACAATTATTTAATCGTTTGACAGGCCCTAAGTGTTACACAAACACACGCTAAAAACACATGATGAAGATTAATTCCAATGATAACGTGTTACATGTAAACAAAGTACCGCCTCATCATCATTATGTCACTTTAAAGTATCATTCATCTCAATAACATGCACTACATTATAGTGACAGACGATGAATTAACAAATCCTGAGACTGTGATCGTTTTGATTGTTTACTTATTACTAAAGCGAGATCTAATATGTGTTTGGTAACAAATTGTGTCACAAGGGGAGTAATCGATGGATAATGATCATGACACTGTTCAAGGATAATGTAGGATTTGTACACAAGACGACAGACAGCAAGGCACCATCAGAATTCAAATTCAACTGACAAAAGTCCTTATCAGCTTCCCATGACCCTATTTCCATAATAATACGATTCCCTAACTCACGTCACTGCTCTGACAGTCACTTACGGATGTGTATCTTTGAGTTTGTATCCAAATACACAAAAGTATATAGAAATAGCCTACTTTCCCTTTGTTTTTCTTCCCCACGTGTATATTTCCTTGCATTCAAAGGACAAAACAGCAGCTCATTCCGGATCACACAGCTGCACATACATGGCAAAATGTTTTGCAAATTACATCCTAATGAAAAGCAAACATTACACAGGCATACTTCCACACAACAAAACCCATGTGAATAGATTGGCTTTCCACTTTGCAGTTTGCCAGGGTTTTGCCAAAGGGAGAGAGAGAGGAGGAAATCAGATACATGGGAAAAAACAAACTGTTTACCTTGTAGAAGAGCATGATGACCTGACGCAACTTGAGCCGGTGGAACACGCAGACGTCATAGAGTGCCGACACGGCCAATACAGTCACCCCCTGCTCTTTCCACAGCATGCTGCAGGCAGCACAACCCAGGCTGCCCAGGAGCCAGGCCCCCAGCCTGCAGGGCCCCGCAGGGCCCCCTCGCAGGGCGCAGTGACGCACGTAGCACAGCAGAGACAGCAGGAAGAAGAGGGCGGCGCCCACGTCGGCACGGCCTACCACGCCCGCCACCGCCTCCGTGTGGATGGGATGCGAGGCGAACAATAACCCAGCCAGGAAGCTCCACAGGCCCTCTCCTAGCAGCAAGCGGGCCAGCCAGGTGAAGAGGGCCGTGACGGCCCCATGGAGGCCCACGTTGACCAGGTGGTAGCCCCAGGGCTCCAGACCACCCAGGGCATGATTGAGGCGGAAGGAGAGGGTACACAGGGGCCGGTAGGACTTGTGGCTGCCGCTGTGGGTGAGCAGGGTGCCCCAGAAGTCATCGTAGAAGATGTTGATCCACGGAGTCTCTGGTAGCAGATCCTGATTGGTTTTGATCGCACGGCTGTGGGCAGATGGAAAACAGAGGGGTTAGAAGATGCATGTGCAATGATCCTCATGCTTATAGATAACCTGATCAAGGGCAATGCCACCACAGCGCTTGGGACTGGCGTTTCAGTCAATTCAATCAATATGACACAGTATGTTTTCACTGTAGTATCACATTCAGTAGAATTGCAAGGACTGAAAGAAATGTCTGGCTTTTTTTCAAACTCAGCAGTGGTCATTTATCATGCCCCAAAGATAGGAGCCTTAGACAGAAATCAAATCACCTTGAAACCTGCTCATGCTTGACAGGGACACAACCCATCACAGAGAAGGCTGATGTACATGTAAAGATGTGTGATCACCCCTCTGAGTGTGATACATTGCTGTATATAAGTACTGTAGCTTGAAACTTGAGTAAACCTTCTTTGAGAGTGGTATTGTGGCCTTCACCGACATAAAGTCTGAGTAAGCAGAGAGAGGAGTGCTCACCAAGGCTCTTACTGTGTGGACTCAGGGACTGCAGAGGCGCATGTACCACACCCTTGACCAAAAACAAATAAAGCAACAAAGAGAGAGAGAGGGGGGGAATGCCATGTTGGCATAAAGGAGCATGGGGAGCCAGGGACCAAAGACGTGTCAATCACAGCTAGCCCTGTGTTTACCAACCGTTGAGTACTGGGTATCTCACACACAGACACGCCACACTGTGTCAAGAGAGAGAGGCAAGGGAGGACGGATGAATAAATATGTTTGTGGAAGGGATTACAAAGCAGGAGGGACTAGAGAGAGCAAACTAGAGAGCAGTGTTAAGGCCATGCATAATAAGGTGTTGAGGGGCCATGGACACTCATGGAGAGACCATGCTGTGCATGTACAGTAGCTACCCCACCACGGGGCAACCCTGGCCTGTGTACTGTACTGTCCCCCCTCCCCATGGCTGATGTTCAGGGTTGCGCCTGAGTGTTTGACCCTGACGGCCATACATCAGGCCCAAGCTGTGCGAGGTGTGAGGGTTGGAAGATGTGCTATTAGCCCCCTACCGGAGCAGATCATGTCTGCGTCTTTGTTACCTAGCTGTTACCGGCACTGACACAAGACCTTGAACCCCGTGTGTCTGGGAAGTAGGCGGGAGACAGGGGGAGGCAGGTGGAGCAGGCGGGGAGATGATGGCTATGTAATGAGCCTCCTTAGAGAGGAGGAGGTGCATGATAACACAGAATGCCACCGCGTAATTAAAAAGCCTGATGGATAGGATATGACACGTGTGATAACATACCGAGAACGACAGGTTGTAATGAGTCCCCACGGCGGGCACAATTAGCACACGCAATTAGACATGGAGCGAGGAGAGGGTGAAAACAGGCACACACTGCACAACACACAATAACGGACTGAGACAAACAAGGAATTCAAAGAAATGCGCCACGGCGGCAGATGAATCAAGGTGAATAATTTATCTATGGATAATTGTTTTGGGGAAAACGCTGCCTTTGTGTAGCTCTTAAACCTAGAACTTTTACCCGGCATTGTCCTACATGGCCGCAAATAGCAGCCATCTTGTCCTGCTTCTCAATATGGCTATGCCAGAAAGTAGATGAGGTTGTTGAAAAAGGGAAAGGTATGAAGATTGCAACCCACAACAAATAGCTAAATGAACTACCTCTGACAGGGCGAGGACAGATAGCCCTCCTTATGATAGATCTGGGGGGAAATTAATAGAACCAACCTGGCCTATATGGAAGCGGAGAGGCAAAGATAATCAGCCAGAGATATTTCTATGTAATGAAAATGCCTGACATGTCAGTGAGCAGATCATTTGGTTTCAGACCTGGTTTCAAAACTATTGGAAATAATTTCATATACATGAGCTGGGATTGATAGCGCTTGCCTGGCACAATCGAACCAATAGAATAGTCACAAAAGTGCCAACCCCACCCATCTGGCTCTACAGACAGGCTAAAGCAAATGCTGAAAGTATATGATAGATTTCTAATGGTATTTGAACCCAAGCCTGATGGGTTTCTCTGGACCTCCAGGCAGCTCACCACTGGCAGAGTAAGATCTCTCTTTGGTTCATGACTCTGATATACAAGTTTATTTTCTTTATCCAATTTGTCAAGTGAGATCTTCACTCCAGCACAAGGCGCTCACATCAGAGGCATTATGGTTCAATTACATCTTTAATCCATTTGGAAGACAAGTGTGCCTTTTTTCCATTGTGCATTAAAGTGGTGGCAGAAAGGACAGATACATTATATACTGTTTGAAACCTCACCAGCTCTGGCACCAAAATAAAATTCCAAAAACCAATGCCAATCTAAACACAATACCCCATAATGACTAAGCAAACCAGGTCTTAGGAAATGTCTGTAAATGAATAAAATAATAAAATAAACAGAAATACATTATTTACATAAGTATTCAGACCCTTTGCTATGAGACTCGAAATTGAGCACAGGTGCATCCTGTTTCCATTGATCATCCTTGAAGTTTCTACAACTTGATTGGAGTCCACCTGTGTTAAATTCAATTGATTGGACATGATTTGGAAAGACACACATCTGTCTATATGAGGTCCCACAGTTGACAGTGCACGTCAGAGCAAAAACCAAGCCATGAGGTCAAAAGGAATTGTCCGTAGAGCTCAGAGACAGGATTGTGTCGAGACACAGATCTGGGGAAGGGTACCAAAACATTTCTGCAGCATTGAAGGTCCCCAAGAACACAGTGGCCTCCATTCTTAAATGGAAGATGTTTGGAACGACCAAGACTCTTCCTAGAGCTGGCCGCCCGGCCAAACTGAGCAATCGGAGGAGAAGGGCCTTGGTCAGGGAGATGAACAAGAACCCAATGGTTTCTCTGACAGAGCTCCAGAGTTTCTCTGTGGAGATAAGAGAACCTTCCAGAAGGACAACCATCTCTGCGCTACTCCACCAATCAGGTTTCTATGGTAAAGAGCCCAGACGGAAGCCACTCCTCAGTAAAAGGCACATGACAACCGCTTGGAGTTTGCAAGAAGGCACCTAAAGGAGTCTCAGACCATGAGAAACAAGATTCTCTGGTCTGATAAAACCAAGATTAAACTCTTTGGCCTGAATGGCAAGCATCACGTCTGGAGGAAACCAGGCACCGCTCATCACCTGGCCAATTACTATCCCTACGGTGAAGCATGGTGGTGGCAGCTGTGGGGATGTTTTTCAGCGACAGGGACTGGGAGACTAGTCAGGATCGAGGGAAAGGTGAACGGAGCAAAGTACAGGGAGATCCTTGATGAAAACCTGCTCCAGAGCGCTCAGGACCTCAGACTGGGGTGAAGGTTCACCTTCCAATTGGACAACAGCACAAAGCCAAGACAACGCAGGAGTGACACGTGTCTGAATGTCCTTGAGTGGGACAGCCAGAGCCCGGACTTCAACCCGAACTAACATTTCTGGAGAGACCTGAAAATAGCTGTGCAGCGACGCTCCCCATCCAACCTGACAGAGTTTGAGAGGATCTTCAGAGAAGAATGGGAGAAACTCCCCGAATTCAGGTGTGCCAAGCTTGTAGCGTCATACCCAAGAAGACGCAAGGCTGTAATCGCTGCCAAAGGTGCTTCAACAAAGTACTGAGTAAATGGTCTGAATTACTGTATGTAAATGTAATATTTATGTTTTTTTTTTTAATAAATTTGCTAAAATGTATAAAAACCTGTTTTTGCTTTGTCATTGTGAGGTAACGTGTGCGGATTGATGAGGGATTTTTTTCCTTCATTTTAGAATAAGGCTGTAAAGTAACAAAATATGGAAAAAGTTAAGGGGTCTGACTACTTTCGAATGCACTGCATGTTCAGCTCTCCGAGTGTCAGCTTCTTGAATGTCATGTCAGAGAGGCAGGCGATCACCTACACCACTGCAGTTGACAGGCACTCTCAGGGGGAGAGGATGGAAGACTGTGGAAAGAGAGAGAGGGGAATAAGAGAAGGGGTCGTATAACCCACGTCTCCTTACCCACCACTGCTCCAAGTGGATGTCTACAGAGGAATTAAGACATTTGTATGATGGCAAGTCTAATCATAGCCAGTTTCTCAATGCAAGCCATTCATTAATTAATCCTGTTCAGCATGGTTGCGTGGGTCCTGATCACCGCAGCACATCCAGCCCCATTCAGCTCTGGCTAAAGGGACTGCCGGTCCTGCCTGGCAGAGTGGAAGATTGGGTTTATGTGGCTGGGCACATCTTTCTGGGAAGCTGGCAGCAGGAAGACCTCTCTGTGCACTGCAAATCTTTTCCAGACGTGAGTGCATTCCTTCGCCACCCGCACGCTTTCTGCGCCTGCCTGGCGACTCCCAGAGGACCGGCGGGATCATGTGACCGCTAACAAGCGAAATCCGAAAAAGCACCACCTCTCACTTCCTCACACCCCACCCAGGCTTTCACCCTGTCCCACCCAAGTTATGTCTGCGCCCCAATTTCTAGGAAGAGTATTGTGTGACTTAATCGGTCAGATATTTTTTTCCTCATCACTCTGGCTTGCCAAAGTTTTTGCATAGATTCTGGTGCACTTTTTACGTACTAAGTATTTCAATGTTCACTTTTAACAGGAAGGTTCATCCAAAGCTCAAGAAAAGATAGGCCTACAGAGCAGGCTAGTCAGAAAAACATATAAACGATGCAAGCTCATAGAGGAAACATTATCAACTTTATGTAGGCCTAGTATGTACATAACTTAATCCACCAGGCAAGATGGTACTCATAGTGATTGTTGTGGTGGATCTAGACAAAACTCAAATGCAGCAGTGTTGATAGCAGCTCATGACTTCAAATGTTTTGAGACCAGAGTAGTGCATGACTTCTTCAAAACAAAGGCGTGTGATTCACCCAGAAAGGAAAACAAACTCAGTAAAGTGTCTGGTGCTTATATCAAAGCCGTGATTAAGAGCCAATTCATGCTTGATCCAATAATAAGGTCGGAGGCGCCGTATTGATGGTGTGACGCAATTGCGGAGCCTCCGGAGGCAAGCAGAGATCAAATTGAATTTCATAGTGCTTTTGCCGTGCGCCTCTCAAATTTTGTAAAAATGCGGAGGGCTCCGTGTAGCGCCGCATTGATTGGTTGACGGTACTGTAGGTGAGGGCAGGAAGTCCGGTATAAACAGTAACTCACTTCCTTGACAACTTCCTTCACAACAGCTCTGCGCTGCTCTGCAAAGTGCAAGAAGAATGAATGCCCTGACATCTGCAGAGGCCATATCACCGTAAATGTTGCAAGGCCAATGCAGACTTCGGATTGACCATGCAGCGCCTTTAACTCCCCTCACAAGCTCCACAACTTCTCAGTGAAGAAGATCACTTTCCCCCTCAAAAAGGCTCAACATTAAAGAGATAGCAACAGAAAATATGGATACCTTTTTGCAAAGACGTCTCAAAATTATGGAGATTGATCAGGGCTAGTTTGAAAATGCAATGGTTAAAAGCTCAATTGAAATGATAAATGTGTTTTCATTTTAATAAGAGTGTGTATGAATCATGCCACAATGAAATTGCAATGTATGGACCCCCAAAATATTTTCAATGTACCGATTCCATGGCACATGTTTTATGAACTGATACGCAAAACTTTAATTTCAATTTAAATGATTATACAAAATTCTTAAATATATGGGGGATACAACCTTCCCAGGTCTGCAGATTTTGCTGTGTCATTAGATCATTTGTCATTAGATCATTTATTTTGGTGCTGTCAATATGTAGCTTGTTTTTGGTCACAGGTCCAGGAATGGCTGAAGAATTGCAACATTTACATGTAGCTAACTCTGCAGATAGCAATACTGGGTGACTTCTTGACGCTAGGGGTCAGATTTTTTATTTTTTATTTATTAAATAACGTTCCCAAGGTAAACGGACTATTTCTCAGGTCCAGATCGTAGAATATGCATATAATTTACAGATTAGGATAGAAAACACTCCAAAGTTTCCAAAACTGTCAATATTGTCTGTGAGTATAACAACACTTATTTTGCAGGCGAAAACCTGAGGAAATCTAACCCGGAAGTGATTTTTTAAAATTGTATCTGTGTTTCATTTCCCGTCTTTCTTCCATTTAAAGGGGTATCAACCAGATTCCAATGGCTTTTCCAATGGCTTCCTCAGGCTGTGACCAGGCTTTAGACATAGTTTCAGGCTTTTATTTTGAAAAATGAGCGAGATTTTTCAAAACTAGTCAGGGGTCCTTTGATTAGTTCCTGCGAGTGAGAGGGGTAGCTCTCCATTTTCTTTCTCTCTTTTATTGAATAGGTTACGGTCCGTTTGAAATATTATCGATTATGTATGTTAAAAACAACCTGAGGATTGATTATAAAAACATTTGACATGTTTCTACGAACATTACGGATACTTTTTGGAATTTTCGTCGAACGGAACGAGGCTGTAGTTTTCTGAAGATAACGCGCAACCCAAATTGTGTTTTTTTGTTATAAAAGTAATATTTATCGAACAAAAATAACATTTATTGTGTAACTGGGAGTCTCGTGAGTGCAAACATCCGAAGATTATCAAAGGAAAGCGATTCATTTTATTGCTTTTCTGACTTTCGTGACCATGCTAATTTGGGGCTAGCTGTTCAAGCATTGATTTATACACTCACAAAAGCTTGGATTGCTTTCGCTGTAAAGCATATTTTCAAAATCTGACATGATAGGTGGATTAACAACAAGCTAAGCTAAAGGGATCCGTAGCGCAGAGAGGTTAAAAAGTCATAGTCAATCAATCTATAATATAATAACACTTTTAGCAAAAATGTTATCTTTAATTTACAATCTGTAAAAACTATCAGATTAGAAAGGTTCAGAACTTATGTGAAACATCACAGTTGAAAAATATAGAAATCCAATTTGGATGGTGTTAAGCGATAGATGGGAAGGGTTGAATGGTGGGAATAAAAACAACAAGATAACTATTGCAAAATGCACTGTGTCTGTATAATGTATATAGTATGAATAAGCTGGAAGTAGAAGCCTAAGTGTTGTTGTTTATTAGTTTACTCCAATTAGGGGAGGAGTGGTAGGGTTAGGGGAAAATAATAAAGGAAAATATATTGAAAAATATATGTATATACACTGCTCAAAAAAATAAAGGGAACACTTAAACAACACAATGTAACTCCAAGTCAATCACACTTCTGTGAAATCAAACTGTCCACTTAGGAAGCAACACTGATTGACAATAAATTTCACATGCAGTTGTGCAAATGGAATAGACAAAAGGTGGAAATTATAGGCAATTAGTAAGACACCCCCCAAAAAGGAATGGTTCTGCAGGTGGTGACCACACACCACTTCTCAGTTCCTATGCTTCCTGGCTGATGTTTTGGTCACTTTTGAATGCTGGCGGTGCTTTTACTCTAGTGGTAGCATGAGACGGAGTCTACAACCCACACAAGTGGCTCAGGTAGTGCAGTTCATCCAGGATGGCACATCAATGCGAGCTGTGGCAAAAAGGTTTGCTGTGTCTGTCAGCGTAATGTCCAGAGCATGGAGGCGCTACCAGGAGACAGGCCAGTACATCAGGAGACGTGGAGGAGGCCGTAGGAGGGCAACAACCCAGCAGCAGGACCGCTACCTCCGCCTTTCTGCAAGGAGGTGCACTGCCAGAGCCCTGCAAAATGACCTCCAGCAGGCCACAAATGTGGGATGGTGCCAGGTTTCCTCCAGACGTGACGCTTGGCATTCAGGCCAAAGAACTACAATCTTGGTTTCATCAGACCAGAGAATTTTGTTTCTCATGGTCTGAGAGTCATTTAGGTGCCTTTTGGCAAATTTCAAGCCGCTGTCATGTGTCTTTTACTGAGGAGTGGCTTCCATCTGGCGACTTGTTACATTACATTGTTTGCAAACTGATATGTGACACGTATTAGCGCCAAAATAACATGTTCTTTTTTTTGCTAAACAGATGGGGCTCAAAACAGGTGGGGCTCTTCCCCACCTGCCCTGAATGATAAGTCGCCACTGGTGAGGTGTATATTTTTGTTTCAAAGTAGATTTCTTTAAGTCTACCAAGAAACACTATGTGTGACCCTGATTTAGGCCACTGCAGTAAAAGGTTAACGGGTACCATGAACTATTTGGAATGGGATGATGAATCAGATGAATCAGAGAGCAGAAGCCAGATACGAGTAGAGATACCTTCCAAGGACTGCAGAAGAAACTGGCAGATTAATGACTATGCTAATTCTGTCAGTGTGTTTCCTTCCTTCCTCCAATAAGTTACAGCTGAGATGTATGAATGGAGTTTCACATCAAAACTGCTGCACTCACACATCCTCTTTGACAGGAATATGTCAGATTTAAAGAACGTAAAGTTGACAAGCAAACATTTTGAAAAACGTTTAAACAGCCTACTTACTTTTATCATACAGTATGCTATCAGAGACAATTTTAGAGGGAGAGCAATGACTGTAAAAAGTGGTCTTCTCAGAACAACACACAATCGTTTCCACTTTATGCCAGCATGTAAAACAAGGGAAAACTGCACTGGCAGTTGGGAAAAGTGATGTCGTCTCTGCCAAGTATGTGTCATCACCCTGCTTTAATATCTGAAAGGAGCACAGCCGTATTTTGCGAATGCCAACTGAGGCCTTTGTGTTCTCCTCTCAGGTTTTCCACCAGCTCCTTTGTGTAATGTTTCTTTCCATGGGCATGCTAACAGGTCAACAATAGAACAGTATAAAACCTTAATGCCACTCTCATGGTGCCAATTCTCAAGGTTGGCAATCTGACTCTTTCATTTTGTGCTCAAGTGCTTATGAGGACTGCTTCTGTTTGTAAAATCATGACAATACATGCTGTATCTGTTAAGGAAGTGTAACATAAACATTTGTATATTTCTTATACAAGAACACCACCGAACATGAGTACTACTGTAAAAGACATCTTTATGATTGACTTTTACTCTCACTCGTGGAAGAAAGGGTGTCTTATCAATTGTAATACTGTATTCTTTTGAATTTCAACATACTCAAAACCCCAAAAAATATAATTTGAAAAAATGAATTATTAATATAAGTAAGAGATTAAAATAAAAAGCTCAGTCAGTCACAGAAGTAATTTGCCTAAAGAGAGAAAAAAACATAAACCTTTGTGTCATCATTACAAATCAGGCATTAGAGAAACACACTATTAATGGGATATGTCTGGATAAGAATATGCCAAAAGTACCAAAACATGATCAAGTCTCAGTGCTATTGCATACTCATATAGAAGTATGCCTGTTCTGAGTAAATGCTGATTTGCTTCAATTCATATTCAGACAACAATCATATTAGATATCTTTGTCAACAGACACCTTGATCACAAACAATGGTTCCTGAGTAAAACTTTACCATAATTAAAGATGTTTCAATTTAAAAGAACATCACATTTGGGCTGTAGGTATAATATATTTTGGTTATAGGGGTAATGTCACGCCCTGACCTTAGTATTCTTTGTTTTCTTTATTATTTTTGGTTAGGTCAGGGTGTGACAAGGGTGATATATGTTTTTTGTCCTGTCTAGGGTTTTTGTATGTTTATGGGGTTGTTACTGGTCTAGGTGTTTTGTATGTCTATGGTTAGTTGCCTGTGTCAGCACTATTATTATATAGTTTCACGTTCGTTTTGTTGTTTTTGTATAGTTCGTTCAGTGTTCTTTCTTCTTTAAAGAAGATGTATTCAAATCACGCTGCGCTTTGGTCTCATCGCTATAACGAACGTGACATTATCACTACAATTAATTTCTGCACCACCCAGCTAAACATCAATTATTATATATTTTTTTTAATTCTATATGACCTGCTGGCGGCCGATTACAATAAATGTCAGCCATTTTGCTAATTGAATTAAGTAGGCCTATAAGTAGCCTACTGGTCTCAGATCTGTGCTGTCAGTTTGTGTAGTCTTGACAATGGCGTGACAATGCATAGGAGTTGGCAAGACTGGGACCACAAGAGAACTGGGACCACAAGCTATACAGTCAGTGGAGGAGAGAGTTTAGTGACACGCCAGTCAGCCAGGACAAACAGAGAAGGTAATTGTGATTTGTTTCAGGAAACTAGGCGTATGTCGCACGTCACTACTCCACGGAGAGGCATTTGAAAGTAAACTTTGGCAGAAATGCCTTCTGGAACATGTGAACTTTCATGTGCCATAATAACAAACATGTACGCCATCTGTAAATACGAATACAATTGTTAAATTACGAGCCTAGGTGGTTTAGCCACGGAAAAAGAGGAACCTTCCCATGATTGGCTGAGATAATGGATGGGCTGGACATGCCGAGAGATGAGTTCGGATTGGTCTGCCATGTAGCAGGCTTCTGTCTATAACATGAGCTGGTCAGTAATTCTCGCTTCGAGACAAGCAACACTGAAGCTTGCATGAGAGCACCAGCAGTTCCGGATGACTGTGTGATCAAGCTCCCCATAGCTGATGTGAGCAAGACCTTTAACCTTTTCATACGTGCGTTCCAAATATCTCTAACAGTCGCCCCAGCGTGAGTTGTTTTATGCACATGATGTCAGAATGCACTCACTGTTCCAAAATGTGATTAATACGCAACAGGACAGTTAACACGCACTGCCTGCTAATTATCTATAGGCTGTGTTTCAATTTGTCAATTTCAAACTATTTTCGAACAAGTTGTATTTTCTAACAATAGTTTGAATTGAGGTGTGTTCCGCCTCCTCATTAATTCACATAGAAGTAGCCCATTTCAGAGACAATTTATGTTTGATGCTTTACTGAGCCCAAAGCAACTTCACTTCACCGCACTTCACTCATGTTTGCGCAGATCAAGTATGCATATATTTGCGCAGTCTTGCAAGAATTGGAACATTTTCTTGCTGGCACTCGCTTTGCCTTCCGTCTTGTTTTCCTTACAAATAATAACTTTGGACAGTAAGTTCCTTATTTTCTGTATATCGTGATGTCGATTCTACTGTGGGCGCATACAGTATGTATGTATGTATGTATGTATGTATGTATGTATGTATGTATGTATGTATGTATGTATGTATGTATGTATGTATGTATGTATGTATGTATGTATGGAGCTTAATGTATTTACAGTTTTATTCACGTTTTCAATTACTGGTGAAAAATCATGCCTCACATAAACACCATCATCCCGGAAACCCTAGACCCACTCCAACTCGCATACAGCCCCAACAGATCAACAGATGATGCAATCTCTATTGCACTCCACACTGCCCTTTCCCACCTGGACAAAAGAAACACCTATGTGAGAATGCTGTTCATTGACTACAGCTCAGTGTTCAACACCATAGTGCCCACAAAGGTCATCACTAAGCTATGGACCCTGGGACTAAACACCTCCCTCCGCAACTGGATCCTGGACTTCCTGACGGGCATCCCCCAGGTGGTAAAGGTAGGCAATAACACATCTGCCACGCTGAACCTCAATACGGGGGCCATCAGGGGTGCACGCTTAGTCCCCTCCTGTAATCCCTGTTCACCCACGACTGCGTGGCCAAGTACGACTCCAACACCATCATTAAGTTTGTTGACGACACAACGGTGGTAGGCCTGATCACCGACAACGATGAGACAGCCTATAAGGGGGAGGTCAGAGATCTGGCAGTGTGCTGCCAGGACAACAACCTCTCCCTCAGTGTGATCAAGGCAAAGGAGATGATCGTCGACTAGAGGAAAAGGAGGGGCCGAACATGCCCCCGTTCACATCGACGGGGCTGTAGTGCAGCAGGTCAAGAGTTTCAGATAGGGCAATGGCATCCGTGACAGAGAGGGAGAAGCATCCATCCATGTATATGGGTACGATAGTCTTGCTAGCTATATTTTCAGATATTATACACTTGAAATTATTATAATATTTATTTATTTATTGTATTTTACCCCCTTTTTCCCCCCAATTTCGATCTTGTCTCATCGCTGCAACTCCCCAACAGGCTCGGGAGGCGAAGGTCGAGTCATGTGTCCTCTGAAGCTAGCTAACAAAAGACACCACTACTCATGTAACCATTGCACTACATCTTCTGTATCCTGTGCATGTGACAAATAAACATTGGTTTTATTTGATATAGTATGTGTTTACCAGAGACGGTAATGTGAAGAACATAACATGCACCAAAGTCAAATTAGGATATAACGTTAGGCCAATGAGACCGTGTCCGAGTTCTAAAATTCTCTGGTAGAATGCCCTTCTTTTATTTTGTCACACTCAAGCCATAAGCAATTTTCTGTCATTGGCTCGCCATTAACTTGTAAATAATGATCTTGTTGTGAGTTTATTTTCCTGTAATAATGAAGACAAGTGAGCTAAAGGGAAGATGTTGTCAGCTATATGATATGGTCATTATTTGAACTGGATAGCAAGTTAACTTAACATTAGCTAGCTAGCTAACAAGGTAGAAACAAACCAAAACATTGTTTAGAACATTGTTGTTTTTAGTTGCCTGGTTTGCTAGATTGACATTTACTAAATTCATTTTAAAGGGGTGGGTTCATTGGTGTTAAAATAATCTAATTAGGCTATTTTGGGCAGTCTGTCATTTTTGTGTTTATACTTTTTCAGAACGACAATGACAAGTTTGATGTCAGACTTTCACTCCCTGACCATAGAGAGCCTTTTTATTCTCTATGTCGGTTAGGTCGGGGTGTGACTAGGGTGGGTAATCTAGGTTGTTTTATTTCTACGTTGGCCTGGTATGGTTCCCAATCAGAGGCAGCTGTTTAGCGTTGTCTCTGATTGGTGATCATATTTAGGCAGCCATTTCCCCACTGGGTTTTTGTGGGAACTTGTTAATGTGTAGTTGCCTGTGAGCACTCCATAGCTTCACGTGTGGTTTGCTCTTTATTGTTTTTTGTGCGGTTCACTTCAAATAAAATATATCGAACCAATTAACCTTGAAATATTTGGTTGTTTTGTACATGGCTTCACATATGAATCCTTAAAGAGATGGGTGGGGCTAAAGCTTAAGAGGGTGTGAACGATGCTGAATGGGTGTAGACAAAGAAGAACTCTCCAGTAGGTTTACCAAAACAGTCAAGAGCTATTTTCTCAAAAGTGAGATTACAAGTTTATCAACTTTCAAGGCATAATTACTTTCCCATTGTTCCTCAACTGTAGTGTATGACATACCACTTTCTAGAGTCTCTACTTTTATCCAATGTAAAAATTGGTCGGTCACAATTGTGGTGTAGATCATTGTAGACAGTACACAAACACTGTGGTCACTGAAAATCCCCATTTGCCAGGGATGAATAGTTCCTCCACTCTGTTTGACATGTATGATAAGTGAGATTATAATAGAAGCCTCAGACAATATCAGCCTTGAGGAACGTGAGTGTTATACAAGATTGGATCACTTGTTTAAAAGCATCTGTTGTTTAGTCATAGGTGGAAATAGTAAAACTAGCTAACCTATTTGATTGCTATGCACATGAGAACCTACTTGCATTTGACATAAATTACTAAAATGCAGGCAAAAGAAGAAAGACAGATTTTGTATACAATATCTTCCCACAAAAAAACTCTTCAGATCTGACTGGCATTTCCTTGTTGGTTCGAGAGCAGAATGATTGACACAAGCACAGCCCAGGCACTTTCTCATTTATAGATTTAATTTTCCTACAAACTACACAAATTAAGTGTTGGGTGTTACGCATCTCTCCTTCGACAAGGATAAATTACTCCTGTGCAATCCCACATTAAAGTTGTTAATGGAGGAGTAGATACTGGGGGTTTAAGATGCAGGTGACACTGGGTCGAAGTCAATAACCTCCTCTAGGGGTTTGCTTTTATATAAAAATGTATATGCTCATATTACCCTCATTATACAGTAATTTGTCTTTTATTTGCATAAATGACTCATTAAATTTCCCCTATGAGGGACAATAAAGTTGTATCGGATTGAATATAATAGAATTCCATAGTCTGAGGTCAAGAAAACTGAAGGATGAACAATTATAATATGAAACCTCCAAAACTATTTTAGCATATTAGCATTTTCTAACACAGCAGATTGAGTCCATCCCTGCGGTTATTTGCAATGCTCCGTCAGTACAAACGCACAGGCTCACTCCATTTCACGCCACAGTAGATAAGCAAACAGTGGGACACTTTGACAGACCATGGAACGGAGCTGGGCAGTGATGAAGTACTGTTTTAGCTCAATGGACGACACCGCCTGCTCCCTAGCATCCTGATCACTCCTTTGTACTAGACTGGGATGGTCCTATTGGGGTGTGCTCTGAATACTGATCACCATGGAGAAATGAGCGCCGGGTAGCCCTGGTTAGGCAGCTATGCATGGTGGAAGGTTGCTTTGGGCGAGGTGTTTGTTGCATCATTAGCGGTACTGTAACAGACCAGACCAGAGGAGAGCAGATCCACAGCAGGGCTGTGATTAATAGGGCTGTCGGAGTGCCCCTCCCCCTCAGACGGAACCATGTCTGGTTGCACTGCCCAGGATTGGACAGAGTAATAAAGGCAATTTTCCGCACTCAGCACTGTTTAGTCAAACAGGAGCCACGGATGGAGGTAAATGCTCTGCAAGCAACTAAACTTCTTACAGATGGAAATATTGCCTTTCATAACTGCATAGCATAGTTTGGCTTCCTCTAAAGGCCATGAAGACCCTCGTAGTGCATAGTAGCAGTTCCTCTGCAAAATGAGAGTTATGGCTAAATCACGTTTTCTTCCATTGAGCCAAGTTAGGGTGTTCTTCAGTACAACAATCCCTTCTCTGCAGTGCCTCTTCCAAGGCTAACTTTCAAGTTGTATGTAGGTTATAGCGTTGCCTAGCCAATCTCAGCCAGATGTGAGAGCCAATTACAAACCTGCCTGTGCAGAGCAGGCTGTGTGATATACACTCTGATTATTACATCCCATAAACCCGTCAACAAGCTCCTCACTCCTGGGTAGACAGCAGAGGGCTGCCGTGACAACACCACGCCATGCACTTTCTATCCATCTCTCTCTCTCTACCTCCATCTTTCTCTGCCCCTTTTCCTTTACCACCCTCTCCTGCTAGCACTCAATCTTCCCTCCCCTTCTCCTCTGTCTTTAGTTAACCCCTACTGTGTAAGGGGTTAACAGATTCATACATGGAAAAACAGATCATTCAAAAGGAAGCTTGTTTTGAATTATTTTTTTCTCCACAAAAGGGCTTTATTACAGACAGAAATACACCTCAGTTTCATCATCTATCCGGGTGGCTGGTCTCAAACAATCCCACAGGTGAAGAAGCTGGATGCAGAGGTCCTGGGCTGGCATGTTAACACGTGGTCTGTGGTTGTGAGGCCGGTTGGACGTACTGCCAAATTCTCTAAAACAACATTGAAGGTGGCTTATGGTAGAGAAATGAATATTCAATTCTCTGGAAACAGCTCTGGTGGACATTTCTGCAGTCAGCATGCCAATTGCACACTCCCTCAAAACTTGAGACATCCGTGGCATTGTGTTGTGTGACAAAACTGCACATTTTAGAGTGGCCTTTTATTGTCCTCAGCACAAGCTGCACCTGTGTAATGATCATGCTGTTTAATCAGCTTCTTGATACTCCACACCTGTCAGGTGGATGGATTATCTTGGCAAATGAGAAATGCTCACTAACAGGGATGTGAACAAATGTGTGCACCAAATTTGAGCGAAGTAAGCTTTTTGTGCATATGGAACATTTCTGAGATCTTTTATATATACTCATGAAACACGGGACACACCCTTTACATGTTGCGTTTATATTTTTGATCAGTTTATATATAAACAAAAGTGTAACCCCTTTGTTTTGGCACTAAACTACTTCCACATATAATGTGCCTTCAGAAAGTATTCCCCTTTACATGTTGTGGTACAGCCTGAATAAAACATCTATTCAATTTAGATCAATGATGTTCAACACAATACCCCATAATGTCAAAGTGGAATTTTGTGTTTGTAGAAAGGTTGTTTATCAATAATAATACAAATAAGCCAAAATGTCTCGAGTCAATAAGCATTCAACCCCTTTGTTATGTCAAGCCTAAATAAGTTCAGGAGTTAAAATGTGCTTAACAAATCACATAAGTTGCATGGACTCATTCCATGTTCAACAATAGTGGTTAACAAGATGTTTGAATGACTAACCCATCTCTGTACCCCACACATACAATTATCTGTAAGATCCCTCAGTCGAGCAGGGTGGTTTTTCAATGCCTCGCAAAAAATGGCACCTATTGGTAGATGTGTAAAGAGAAAAAGCAGACGCTGAATATCCCTTTAAGCATGGTGACGTTATTAATTACACTTTGGATGGTGTATCAATACACCAAGTCATTATGAAGACCCAGGCATCCTCCCTAACTGTTGCCGGAGAGGCAGGAAATTGCTCAGGGAATTCACCATGAGGCCAATGGTGATTTTAAAACAGAGTTTAATTGTTGTGATATGAGAAATCTGAGGCTGGATCAACAAACTTGTAGTTACTCCACAATGCTAACCTTAAACGACAGAGTGAAAAGAAGGAAGCCAGCACAGAATACAAATATTCCAAAACATGCATCCTGTTTGCAACAAGGCATTAAAGTAATACTGCAACAAATGTGGCAAAGAAATTCACTTTTTGCCCTGAATACAAATAATTATGTCACTGAGTACCCCTTTTCATATTTTCAAGCATGGTTGTGGCATCATGTCATGGTATGCTTGTCATGGCAAGGACTATGGAGTTTTTAAGGATGAAAAGAAATGGAATACAGCTATAAGCACACGCAAAATCCTAGAGGAAAACCTGGTTTAGTCTGCTTTCCAACAAACACATGGAGACCAATTCACCTTTCAGCAGGAAAATAATCTAAAACACAAGGCCAAATCTACACTGGAGTTGCTTACCAAGATACTTTGAATGTTCCCGAGTGGTGCTTCTGCAAAGTATTGACTTTGTAGAAGGGGGCGTGAATATTTATGTAAATCAGATATTTCTGTATTTAATTTTCAAATATGTCTAAAAACATGTTTTCACTTTGTCATTATGGTATATTGCGTGTAGATGGATGCTAACTTTTTTTTATTAATCCATTTTGAATTCAGGCTGCAACATAACACAATGTGGCATAAATAAAGGGGTATATATACTTTTTTTTCTTTTCTTCTATACATTTTTAATCTTTTCGGACACTACAGACTTTTTGTGAGAACACCGGTTTTCGGGATGTCTGCTGGTCGGACAAACACAGATGTAACTCTGCCACCTTCCACCGCAGATGCATAAGGCTGACATCACCGGATGCTGTGTCCTGAGACGCAGCCCATGCAACAAAAAAAATCCCCAGATTTCTCTAACTTAAACAGACGGATTTTGATGGGGATTTTTGCTTACGGTAATTACATTTCTACAGGGGCATGGACATCGACTCTTGGTTAAGTGTTGTGGGTAGACATAGGTCAGTGGTTTCCACTGTTGTATCTCAGGTGTTTTCCTTCCTGAGGGTGTAATTCAACATGCAGGTCCTCCTGAGAGAAAGTCTACTCAGAGACTCAAACACCTGTCTGCTCCCTGTTGACATACTGTATGATGAGACAGGCTTAAAGACGGTTGTGTAGGGAGACATGAACACGGGTCTATTGTATGGCCATGCCAGACAGGGAAAATAAATTAACTCAGTCATACATGTGCTCATTGTGCTGCTGGAATGAACATCTGTGGCGGGATTAGGAAATCAGAGGAATAGACATTTAAAAACAGTTTTAAGCCAATTAATTGCATTTAACTGCTTAGCTCTTAAGAATCTTACTGACAGGCAGCTCCGGCTGACAAATACGCTTTATCCAATGCCTCTTATCCTATGCTCTGGAGGAAGGATGTTATCCATCTTATCACTTAGTCATGGCCAGTCTGTCTGTCTCTCGCTCTCTCTCTGACCCATGTCTAAACAGTCTACTAGACAGTCCGGACAGTTTTAGTGGGGCTCATCCTCCTCCACAGCCTTATTCACAACAGGATAAGTTTTGTCACGCCATGACCTTTTCGGCCAGGATATAATAAATTAATTAAACTTTGTTCCCCTTGTATTTTGGAGAGCTCTCCTGTCTCCTATGGACAGGAACATCAATACGGGGGCCCATTTTCTCATCTGCTCGTGCTCTGTTTGCATGCTGGGTCCCATCCTGCCCACCTTGGGGCTTTTTTATCATTTGGGCTGGGGGGTTGTTGACCCAGATGAATGAGAGCGGGCCTGTAGAATGTCGGGCCCTAGACTCCCATGCAGGCAGTACATGTGGCAGGGAAGAGGGGTGGGTGGTGGGCCTGTGCCCTGCCATCTCTCTTTCCCTGCCCCCCAGCGCTGAGGGACTTTAAGAGGCACGCCGACATTCAGGATGGGCCAGGTCGTGGCACGACACTGCTGAGCCTTCCTCTTTCCTCTGTCCACGGAAGTTTATAGCCGGAGCATAAGTGCAGGAAGAGCAACTGAGAAAGAATGCCAGCGGACCAAGAAGGAGCGGATGCTTTTAGTGCTCTGATCTCCGCTAGCGCGAGTATGATTTCAGTCGGTGGCATTCAAAAGAGCTGTAGGAGTAACATTACATTCTATTCATTTTGCTGCTATGGCCAATCGTCCTGCATCTGCTGGTGCAGAAGGACACAACGAGGCTATGGTTTACCACTCTACTGATCACTCCGGGAGGGATTGTGATTACCTAGTGTTTTCTGAGAGCTCTGTGCAATCTATCACTGCATCTCTGTGTAAGAGGCGTCACTACAGTCCCTGATTCGAATCCAGGCTGTATCACATCCGGCCCTGATTGGGAGTCCCATAGGGCGGAGCACAATTGGGCCAGCGTCGTCCGGGTTTGGCCCGGGGTAGGCCGTCATTGTAAATATGAGTTTGTTCATAACTGACTTGCCTAGTGAAATAAAGGTTAAATTTTAAATTTTAAATAAATCAAATGTGAATAGGCCAAGGAGCCATGCGAGAGAGAGAGAGCTAACTAGGGGTTTAAACTATTCATACCTAGCCGTCACCATGTCTTGAGACGTCTTAAGACACGTCAGTGAAGACGTCTTGAGACATCTTAACACTTCTTAAAAAGTGAAGACGTGTCACGTCTTAAAGATGTCTCAAGACGTCTTAAAATATGCTACTTTTTAAGACACTGTAAGTAGTATTGCTAAGGTTTCATTATTTAATTATTGATTCAAAACAGCAATGTCTCAAGATGTCTTGAGACACAGGTGATGGCTGGGTATGTCGTATTCCCAATATCCTGTTTATGTAGATGAGCAAGAGGTGAAAAACACTGCCATCCTTTAAAACTTCAGGGCGGGCACATTGTGATGATTAGTGTAATGTGGATGCCATTACCAAATTAAAATAAACCCTGTTAACATTATGTAAACAAAAACTGCTACGACACACTAACACATTTGCTCATTTAATACAACTGTACCCTCTGAAATCGGATACTGTTGTTTTTCCCGAGACAACAACACCACAGACCGGTGGCAGACCGGTGGCGTATCCACATGTGCACAGATGTATTATGCAAATGAGGGAGGTTTCGAGCGGGATGCAGCTCTGTGTGATCTCATTAGATAGTCACTACAGGCCTGTGTTGACATATGCCTCCCACCCTACACCTTATTACTTCCTCATTAGGGTTCCGGGCTTAATTGAAGGCACATGGAGCTCCCATTGGAGAAGACCATATTGAGCGAAGGCTCCCAGTGCAACAGTGGAGGGACTGGCTACTTAACATTGAGTGGTTCCCCATTGTGTAGTTGGTAGCTCTCGAATGGTATCCATTGCGGCCTACCTCTGATAATGCCTTTAACTCAGTGTTCGTTCTCAGATAGCCAAGGCCAATGACTGTGATCTGGAAAAACAAACACGCTAGGCTAGGACAAGTATAATCTGGTCAAGGTCTAGTAATCGGGTATCAAACAGATAATGGGGTATTTACTGGTGAGCCAGAGTAGACTCCAAACCGAACTACAGCTTCTTTATTCCATATCATGTTTAACATGGAATATACAGTGTCTTTGTTCAGGTTTGTAAACACAAATATTTGTATATAGAGTTGAATGTATTGGAAAGAGATTTTGAAAAATGTATATAAATCTAAGTATAAAACAAATGAGGAAGACATCTGGTCCATCTCCTCGCCCTTCAGGCCTTCATTAATGCAAAGCAACCGAGGAGCGCCGCTCTCGCGTGAGACTGCAGAGTCTAGTAATCCTATAAACATGTCTAAACGGGATCCAAATAGCCACGTAAGTGTTTTTAAATGCTTTGTCTTCCACATGGTGTCAATTTGCATTTTTGTGAAGGAGCTCATTTATGCATTTTAAATTTTACAGCCACCAAATCACAAAAACCACACATCCTTCCTGGTAAGCAGTTGTACTTTTACTGCTTTTTGACTTCACAATTTACTTTTCAATTTACATAATGCTGAATTCCTCAATGTAGAAATTAAAACAAATTAACAACATGTTGGTCAGACAGTTGATGGCGTGACGGGTTATTTAAGTCCCGCCATGAGCTTAGTTTAAAATAAAACTGTGTTGGCCAATAAAAACAAGCTGTTTAAATACAATTAATGGAAAACTATTGGTGAGAAGCTATAACAAAGCGGGCTTAATCGTCACACAGTCTGACAGCGTCGGGTCACATACCATGAAAAACCACTAAATCAGACAGATATCTGGGGGGGGGGGGGGGGGGACGCTTTTAGCAGGCTTGCAGCTAGCAAACAGGCTAAAGAAGTCATGTGGTTTCATTTTACATTTGAGTCATTTAGCAGATGCTCTTATCCAGAGTGATTTTCAGTATTGAGGGCATACATTTTTCATAATGGTCCCACAAGGGAATTAAACCCACAACCCTGGCATTGCAAGTGCCATGCTCTACCAACTGAGCCACACGGAAACCAACGGCTTCATGGCAACAACGCAGCCAGTGCTGTTAACTGTACTTATAGTTCACCAGACCAGGGGGCAAACCAACCCCTCTGACTTCAGTTTCCTGATCCCTTCACATTGGCTTCACTGCATTATTATATCAATGTGTTGTGAAGTAGTTACTTTCCTTGAGTCAATACAATACTTGGGTCATTTTCCTCACTCCAATCAGCCGGCTTAATTGAATCACAGACCTAGATGTACTGCAACAGTCAGCACAATCCATTCAGTAAAACAATATTTGAGGTGTTTTAAATGGGGAAAGCTGAATACTGATTTTGCAATATCAATAGCATTGAACCATCCTAGGCAAAACTAAGCAGAATCAATTGTCTATGATTGATGTGCGTTGCCTGACCACATTATACCTGCGATTATGAAGAAAGAAGGATTGCATTACCGGAAACCGACCCTGTTTTCGATGGCAGGCCTGTCGGCAGACCAGCTAGCTGATTGTCTTGATTAGCTAGACAGAACAGTGCGGTGGGATTTAACTAGGAGCATTTCTTCAGCTCAATCTTTCCCAGGTTGTACAAGTTTGATTAAGTTTGATCTAAATAAGATTTAGTGTGTATTTCTCCTCAATCGTCCAAACTGTGAATTAGCTCAAATCAGGAGGCAAAAGCCACTGGTCTGATCTGAGAGGAAACCAACAGAATTACAGATGCCTTTTATTTTATTACGAACCCTAAGCCTGCGGAAGTAAGGGTAGCACATAAACACGCACAATTGGTCTGGGATGGTTTCCTGGTCTTCGTACTCTTATTTTCTTGATGATGGGTTATAAAAGTTTACCAGAAGTCAGATCTAATGCAGCAGAAAATAAAAAAACGTATTAAAAAAAGGCCAAATAAAGTAACAGCAATTTCACATGGGTCAGGTAATCAAATCCATTCCTTTCATAATATGACTTTTCTGCCCACTGATACCTCAAAGTATCCACTCTGAATGTATAAAACTATGCCATTGCCAGCAAACGTCCCAGAGCTAGCCTAGCAAAAATGAAAACATTTGAGTGCTTTTTTAAGGAAAGTTGCCCTGCACAGCCAGCCACAGGAAGTGGCCATTTCCTATTGTCAAATATGCTCCTTTGATGTTCTCACAAAGTATAATTCCTGATGAGCACCAGAACAACAGGGGCCCATATGGCTAAGTTGTACTGTTAGCATGGACAAACCCAAGCCACAGAGAGGACACTTCAGTTTATTTCTATGGCTCTGTTCAACCGGCAAGGCAGTTTTGATAAATCATGGGATTAGCGGAGAAATCTTCTACCACATCCGACTGACTCTTCTCTGTCTTGCTGGTCACGACGGTTATATTGACGAGAGTGAACAAGTTATAAAACATTTCACAAGGGATGTTTACAGTATTTTAACTATGAACTGTAGTTAATCAAACCTGGGGTTGTCATTAAGGTTACATCATATTTCTACTAAACATGCCTCATGTGAATTTAACAGAGTGGGTAAGGCACAACCGGAGGGCTCAACAGAAGTTTTAGAAATGAACATGCTCTCCGGCATCATGAAAGAGGGGGAAAAAAGACTCCAACATGTGGGTGACACATCAAACGGCTTCCCTTCCTTAAAGAAAGGCCCCATAATAAGCCTTTCTCATGTAGAGGGATTTATGGGTGCAATGTCAGCCATGTTAAAACTAAAAGACAGAGGGCATATACCGTATTACGTTGCAGACGTGTTTATTATGATATCCAGACTTCTGAGGAACATTTTTGGCTCTCTCTTTCAACAGAGCCATGGTATAATGTCTCCAGATCTGAGCTCGATCAAAACCCAAAGCACCCATTTCTAGCCACACTCCCTAGCATTTTCGTGGTTAGTGATATAGGGGATTCAACAATCAATACCAGTGATGTGGGTGTGATGTCTGTTCAGTATTGTTAACCCTATCAATCCCGAGACCCCAGCAAAAAATATTGGCTTTTCATTTATCTGACTGTCATTAATCTGACTGTCATTTATCTGCATGTCCAGCCCTTATATTTAGCCTCACAATAAAGTGTTTTAGCATTTTCTTTTCAGGACAACTAGGGCTACAAGTAGACACAAAACTATTTGACATAAACAGTTGCATTCATGAGTTTTATTGACAGCTTATGAGTGTCATAGAGCAAAACATGCTATAGGTGCATGTTAGTGAGAGTCTCTGCTTTTTTAGATAGCTTTTAGTAGTTTGTAGCTCAAACCATTCGGACTCTACAGACATTTATGTATAAAAGACCCGGCCCCTTCAGGATCTGTCCTTGTCTCACAAACAAGGCCCTAGCTCAGCCCCCGTTAATCACACAGACCAATGGTTGGTATCTACAGATCCTAAAGAAATAGCCTAATCCAATTGGTACAACCCGGAAGTCTGTAGCTCAAATGCACACTGTTTAAAAGGGGTTAGAAGTCCAAAACACGCTGGCGATACGGTAGGACTCATTGTGTTAAGGCGTCTGCAATACACAGGGTTTCAATCCAAAGCATTCAGATTTTTATTTTGCAACACGTTGCCTTTAATTCAAATCGACTTAAGAAAATGACACAATTACTTGTGAAGTCTTTTGTACAGCAAAATACCCTCCATAAATAAACATTTACAAGAGCAAGACCAATTTACCCCAGTAAAAAACCCTATTATAAGAAAGAAAAGGAATTCTGGAATTTCGTTTATCCTTACACCCGAATGAATTCACGGACCTACCTACTCAACACTGCCCATAATTGTCAGCACAATATCACAATAACCCAAAGCCCTCAGCAACATTAAATAAAGCACCTCCCTTTCCCCTTCTACCTCTTCACACATTCACAACCACAAAGGGACTGGCATTCATTGCATTTCTGGAATACTTGCTGGTGGCATATTGTAGGTGGAGTGAACACAAAGCAGAGGGAGGGAACACAGTGGGACAGGCCCCCAGCAAGTGGGACAAAGAGGCAAGCAAAGCACTGGCCAGAAGCTGGCTCTGTGAACAAAGAGCTGAGTTGAGCTCTCCATCGGCCAGGGAGGGATAAGGAAAGCCGGTCCTGTTGCGCATGCGAGGCCTGGCCTTAGAAAGCTACTGGAGCAGGACCATGTGTGGTCCATTATCAATAGGAAGACGGATGGTCCCTTGTTGTTCTCCCCAAACCTGGTAAGAAAGGGCCAGGAAACAAAGGACCAGTGGCAACTGAGTGTGAGAGAGAAGCAGAGCCATAGATTAGGGGCCATAAGAGCATGCCTGCGTGGGCTTCCTCTCCTTCAGGGGAAGACAATGGGACTGACAGGTGCTTGAGAAGGACAGAGAGGACACAGAAAGGGGTCAGAGACTGGAGGTAGCTGGGCAGCAAACGGAACAGACAAACTCCTACGAAACAACTGTCTCCGCAGGAATTGATGTCTTGCATTTTGTGTAACTTGTTTAGAAAGGACACACACAATGGAACCCTACCAGGTAAACACAACAGCATTAAAACTCTCTTCAAACACTTTTCTATTGTCTACACATACATCTGGGAATTAAGGATGTTTATTCAGTCACATTCCATCTTGATTCATAAAACACTTCCTTTAACTCCACTCAGCATAATCTGAACCAATGTTCCACGATCACACTCAAGCACTCACTCATGTGTCACCGTGAATATATCTCTTCCACATTCATCTGTCTCACGTCTTGGTCTGCAAAAAGAACAGCAGGAAACAGATGGAACCATGTCCTTCTCACATCAAAAGATGGAAGTGGCCAAACAGACCCGTCCATGTCTCTTAAAACACACGGACCTATCTGCGTCAGCTCTCTCACTGTTTCCAGGTCAGCCTGCCAAGACGTATAACAGCCTAACAGTTCATAGGATCAGAGATCATGGGAACACAGGAAAGAACAGGAGGACACTGACGTCACTCCACTGCCCTGCCGTGACCAGTCATCCAGTCAGCCAGGTCTTACACAACAGGCTTTGTGCTATTGCTGCTTACACACAACCCCAGCCTGCGGTATGTGCTTCATGACATATCTCAAACTGTCAGAGAGGATCCTGCTACACTGGGCACATAAGCACAAATTCTTTGAACATCAGTCAACAGCTCGTTACAGCCGATGACGGAGGGACGACATGTTGTTTGAATGCACATGGAGTAAGTGTGGAGGGCTTAGTGTGGACATCCTCCAGTATTTCCAGGTCCATGGAACATGGGGTTGTCCAGGAAAGGTTCAGATAAGGGTAGAGAAGCACATCAACACTACCAGAAGAGAAGAATTTCCAACTGTAGATGTGTGCATCTCCCAAAGGCGTGGAGGCGAGTGGATCTCCCAAGATGAGGAAGTAAATATAAGGTTACTGGGAACAAAATACACTGTAAATGAATCAAAATCAAGACAACAGCCATGCTCTCACTGGACCTTTTAACCCGATGTAAAATCAACAAGTCTAAGAATAGGGGTGGTGAGTTGACCATTAGAACATCTGGAAATATCCCCGTCAGGGTCTGTCTCCCACGACCGCAAAGTGTTCTGCGTGTGTACTGAGAGGTAAACCAGCAAAGGTGCCTGTAGTAAAATGGTCCTACTGTGTACACACTTTGATTCTTTGTAATTGTAAAGAGGATAAGTGTAAAGACAGTTTACGACAGAAGGACAGTAAACAGCGTAGTGTTATGTTATGGGGAGGATGACTACCCAGCTATACAGCATCTAGGGGCGATGTGGGGAAAAAAGTACAACAAACAATATCTCACAGAGTAACAGCCCACATGCTCTCCCACCGTGCCAAGTCAAACACATCCCACATCCCAAACACATCCCATCCCACATCCCAAGCATCAGACATCAATGCAACACAATCTGACCAATTAGGACTGTGATAAACTGATAAAGGATTGTGTGATGAATGTATCAGTCAGGTCAAAATAATTGGTTAATCCCAATTGACCATATTCATGAAGATCATTAAACGATCACAGTAAATTAAAACAGTAATGTAATTATCATTATCAGGAAAATCATTTCACTTAATGTCTTTTCTAGTGTAAAACTACTCTCTGTGATACATAGCCACATCGATCGCCTGACTCGTTCTTCCTCTCATAAAAAAACAGATAAACCTGGGATATGCCTTATCACACCATTAAGACAAGAGTCTTTAAATAAGACAACTAGAGCCAGCCATGAAACACAGCCCTAGTCCATCTGTGTGACTTAAGAAAACTCTGGATGATTACTATAGCCTTATTCAATCTCTCCACCTCATGATCATTTGTCCGGGAATCACATCTCTATCTCTACAGAGATAAAGATGGGACACCAGGAACGCAAACAAAGTGGAGATCAAAGTTATTTTAGTTTAGCTGGCTCCAATATATTACAAACATCTGTCCAGGAATTTATCCAATTAGTGAGTAACAATATATTAGGTACTGTATGTGAAAAGATATTTGGCTGTGCACCCTATTCACAAAGAAGCAGTGCATTTAAAGAGAGCAATACTGCATGCAACATCATGAGTAATATTTCATGAGAAAAATGATAAACTACTGAACAATCTATATTGTGCACAAAATAAACTGCATGCAAGGTGCAATTCTTGTTTTCCTCTCTAATCACTTCCGGGAAAATAATTTGTTATTGCAGGTAGCCACATTGGACCTCATCATTACTCCTTTAAAGTACCTACTAAAGAATACACAACTTCCAGTATATAAATAATATAATGATTTTATTCTTTGTCTAATGTTACCACAGAGGCAGCTTCTCATGATGAAACCGTTGTATTGATAAACCTGCATGCATTCTCATGTCAGGAATAAATCAGATGCATGTGTTAAAAATGCTTTGAATAAATACATTCAGAAAGTACAGTGCCTTCAGAAAGTATTCACACCCCTTGACTTGACACAAAATGTTGTTGTGTTACAGCCTGATTACATTTAGATATTTTAGCACTGACCCCTAATGTCAAAGTGGAATTATGTTTTTCAAAATAAAACAATAAAAAATGTAAAAGGAAAAGCTAAAATGTCTAGAGTCAGTAAGTATTCAACCCCTTTGTTATGGCAAGCCTAAATAAGTTCAGGAGTAAAACTGTGCTTAACAAGTCACATAATAAGTTGCATGGACACACTCTCTGTGCAATAATAGTGTTTAACATGATTCTTGAATGACTACCTCATCTCTGTACCCCACACATACAATTATCTGTAAGGTCCCTCAGTCGAGCAGTGAATTTCAAACACAGATTCCACCATAAAGACCAGGGAGGTTTTCCAATGACCCTATTGGTAGATGGGTAAAAAACACACTGTAAACCCGGACAGTTAAATTCACTGATTCATTTGATTGAGGGCCACACAATATTGGTGAAGTAGTTGTGCTAAATTGACACATTTGTGTGACTTCAACGTTTATTTCATTTTTGAGTGCACAAAACTTGAACAGCATAACATGTTTGAAGTTAAGGAGGCTTGTGATAATCGTTTTTTGCAAGTAATGAACCCAATGAGTTTGCAGCCGTTTGGCGATAAACGTTAACAGACGTCATCAACGTGGGTAACGTGCGGTACGTCATTAGTAAAACAATTAATTCAACATGGCGGTCTTCAGTTATCAAAGTTGATAGCTAGCTAGCTAACTTTTATCAAGAACAGTCGACTGACGTGTTGGAGAATCTTAAAACGTAGAAAGAAGAAACACATTGTGGAATTTATTTATTGTTAAGTATAATTATAGATTTCCCAATTAGTTGGTTTTCAAGTCAACAGCTGTGAATCATTCACATTTCTTGGCGCTTAGCAAGTGAGCCAATCAGATGCCAGCTGAGCGCAAGAGTATAGAGAAATGTTCCACTGTAAATAATAGTGTATGCGTATTTAAAAATATAAATTATTTCACATTTAGCTATCCTTTTATGAATTTCTAGTAACTCATTCCTTGTGTTATTATTACAGTGCCATTGAAGAAGGGGTTGGAAATGTAAAAAAAAAAAAAAGAAGCAAAAGCTGTGTGCTGCCTCATCTCACTCAGGACAGGATTGCTGAAACACATTAGTTTGCAGCACAGTCATTATTCTAGGGTCAGTCCACGTCTGTGTCTCTAAAATGATTGTATCTGCACATTCCAGTCAACCAATGCCCTCAAAATTAATCGGTCACGGGTTCACACTGAGCAGACCAGGGTTGGTACAGGTGTGAAGCAGGTGTCTTTTATTCGTCCCTTGTGTGCTTTCAAGCAACCATATTCAAATTCAACTCTCTTCAGTCACATAATGGGGCACTTAAATGAACCATGAGACAGTAAAATGTCAGTTTAAGAATTGCGATTACGAGTCTAGGACACACCCAGCTCATGTTCAGTCAGCAGACATCAGTGATGTAGATGCTGTGCTAGAGTAATGTCCTGGCCCGAGCTCAGATACACTTGATGCTCCTGAGAATCTGAGTGACACTGGTCAATTGACAACCCAACTCAGTATTTCTTAAGATGCCTTCTATTCTGCATGTATCACAGCAGGAGATCGTCAACAGCCCACCTGTTTCCCGGACACAGATTAAGCCATGGATAATCTCCCATCACATCCTGTTTCTTTCTTGGACTAGGCTTATTAATCTGTGTCTGGGAAACCGAGCCCAAATGTACCAGGCCAGATTAGACTGCGGTGTCACAAAAATGTATAGCGCTTATTCCTACGGTAGACGAACCACTGTTCTCCGCATCCTTCCTGTGTTTCTGCGTGAAGATGCCTCAGGATTTTTCAAGACTTGCTGGCTACAATTGCTTATTTGTACATGTATGTCTTTCCCATGAAGCATCTTGTCTTAACTCCTAGACACATAAGGAGACCTGTGATTGTTGGATGAAACCAATATGGCAAGACAATGTATACCTAATCACTAGTATATTTGGTGAAATTTCTGAATGTTCTTTTCCTTTTTATCTATTCCAGCTGGAGGATTCAGAGGAACCAGATCTGGGAGATGCAGCGGTAGTCATGCTCACGGTCACCCGTGACAACATGCCAAGTACCAGTCCGTTTCAACCCTGTCCTGATGGCCGTTGTCGTGAAGGTTGAAGTTGTGGTGACCAACCTCTCCACTTTTGCTGAGGGATTCATTGATTCGTTAGGTATGATCTACGCCCTACATTTGAGCTACCCAAAGGTACTCACCAACACATTCCAATTCATCCAGAAAGATCTGTGTTGGGGGCGTAGATGGTAGATGGCTGACGGCTCAGCTCCAGTTATTGAAGAATGATCTATTGATGCATGTGTAGTGATGCTGTGAGCAGCCTGTGGGGTGTTGTGCTCTCTCTCACGCACGCCCTCTCATTTTAAGGCACACTATCTACTGAATATCTAAGGTCACTATTAATGGCACACAGTCTATGCTCTCCAATTATAGTGATGTAAACAGTCAGTGGGGTGATTGACACGTGCACACACTCTCCCTCTCTTTTACACTCACACAGAAACTAGGTCTATATACACACATTATGTGGCGCTAACAATTTTGGTTTGGACCTACTACGAACCTCTAAACGAAAGTGTGGAAATTTGCAGTGACCCCATATAAGGAGACGATAACAATTGTAAATCACGCACGTCAACATCAAGATGTAGAATGTATTGTACTATGTTCTTCTATGTTCATGTGTAGTGACAAATGTCAATTTATCCATGTTATTAGTTGTAGTTGGATTTTACAGGGGTCAAAGTTACTTTGTAGTTAATCTTTTTTAAGCTTGCACATTTGCTTCCAGTTGAACTCGGCACAAATGACTTGTGTGCACATTTATGGATAGATTGCTTCCTTTTATTTCACATCTTCAGTCTGAGTCTATTTTGAAAATATTCCCCATAAATCTGTTTGGAATAAGCTATAAAAGACTATTCCTTCTTCCCTCTTGTGTTCTCCTGTGCTGTCTGCACAGGCCAAAGGCTCAAGCAGAGATTTGGATAAAATGACAAGATGGTTATGTCTCCACCCTAACAATGGGACTCGTTGTCCACAGAGCAGAACGGCAGGCAGCCAAGCTCCCGCCTATTCCTCTCTTTGGATTGGTGGCCACAGTTTGTGATTTTAAAGCTTTTTTGAAAATTCGACGAGGGGGGTTGACATCAACCACCTGTATTTAATGGAGAGAGATGCTATGCTACTAGCCTCAAATCATTAATATGCATAGCAGCCTCAAATCATTAATATGCATAGCAGCCTCAAATCATTAATATGCATAGCTGTGTTTTTTTCTCTCAAAGTTGCAGAGTGTCACTACTTATATCAGTACACTCAAAACAACCTAAGCATTATGAAGCTTGTATTCAATCAAATGAACCTCACATAGCAAATAAGCCATTACAATTTATGTTGACCAAATTCATCACTCTCCTGACCTAGTTTGGTCCATATCCCTCTCGTTTTGCCTCTTCTTCTCTGGCCCTAGGCAACCAGCTCACCCTTTATGGAACAGGGGCCACAGGGGCCAACAGGGGCAGCTTTGGAGGGTTGAATATGTTTTTTCACACCTGCAGTTTGAAGTTGACCATGTGTAATTTCCTAAGGTGCAATAAAAAAATGTTTAGCTAAACTCTTCTGCATCTGAACTTTTGCTTTTTGAGTGTAGTTAACTCACTGTTTTATATGAGTAAAGGCTAATTGAAACATTTTAGCTAATCAGTTTCCTAAAATGTTTTAAGTAAACTTAGATACATTTGAGTAATGGTAAATTACAATTTCTAAGTAAGGTGGCCTTTCCTAAACTCAAGCATTTAAAGTATTGCAACTATATACTTAAGTGACCTTGACTTAAAAAGATTGTATGTTTATGTCACGCCCTGGCCTTAGTATTCTTTGTTTTCTTTATTATTTTAGTTAGGTCAGGGTGTGACATGGGGAATGTTTGTGTTTTGTCGGTTTTGGGTGGTTATATGGTAAAGGGGGTGTTGGGTGTAGTGTATGGGTTTGTGTTGAGTGAATGTGTCTAGCTGTGTCTATGGTTGAGTGTAGGTTCTAGGAAAGTCTATGGTTGCCTGAATTGGGTCTCAATTAGAGACAGCTGGTTATTGTTGTCTCTGATTGGGAGCCATATTTAAGGCAACCATAGGCTTTAGCTGTTTGTGGGGAATTGTCTATGTCGAAGTGTTTTGTGTCAGCACTTATGTTTGATAGCTTCATGGTCGTCTGTTTTGTTTGTTGTTTTGTTTTTCCCTTCTTTAAATAAAAGGAAGGTGTACTTTCCACGCGCTGCGCCTTGGTCCTCTCTCAGTCCCTTTGACGATCGTGACAGTTTACTTCACCATACTGATTTAATTTAACGAGAAATCAAAAATAACTGTTGATTTACATATACATTTTAAGTCGTGTCTTACTCAAACAACATTTGCATTACTCATATGAAGGTAGTACTGCTCGCTTCAGATATTAAAGTTTCTTAAATATATATTTTTTGTTGTAAAAAAAGCAGACATTGAATATCCCTTTGAGCATGGTGAAGTTATTAATCACACTTTGGATGGTGTATCAACACTGCAGCTCAGTGCTAGAGGCGTCACTACAGACCCTGTATCACAACCTGCCGTGATTGGGAGTCCCATAGGGCGGCGCACAATTGGCCCATCGTCGTCCGGGTTAAGGTTTGGCCGGGGTAGGCCGTCATTGTAAAGAAGAACTTGTTCTTAACTGACTTGCCTAGTTAAATAAAGGTTAAATAAACATTTAAATATAAAGATGGCGCTGACAGATAGGAGCTAGAAGCAGAGCTGTCCTAAGTAACTTTGCAGTATTTCGTTTTTGTGTTATTTCTTACATTATTAGTCCAGGGAATTGTTTGTGTTATTACATACAGCTGGAAAGACATTTTGGATATCAGAGCGGCGGTAACTCACCAGCATTACGACCGGGAATATGAACTGATTCCAGAGGCTGATCCAAAACACCGCAGGTGGAGAAAAGGTATTCGGAGTGGACTTCCAGTCCGACTCAGGAGGTGCGCACACCAGCCACTGCTTCCGAGTATATTACTCGCTAATGTTCAGTCTCTGGATAAAAATGTAGATAAGCTCAGGGCGAGAATCTCCTTCGAGGGATTGTAACATACTCTATTTCATGAAAAGTCACTACAAAGATACAGGCGTCCTTCCTCCGTTTCTCAGGGATTTCACCATGAGGCCAATGGAAGCCTGAACAGAATACAAATATTCCGAAACATGCACCCTGTTTGCAACAAGGCACTTGCAAAGCAATTCACTTTTTGTGCTGAATACAACATGTTATGTTTGGGGCAAATCCAATACATTACTGAGTACCACTCTCCATATTTTCAAGCATAGTGGTGGCTGCATCATATTATGGGTATGCTTGTAATTATTAAGGACTGTTTTTCAGGATAAAAAGCAAGCACAAGCAAAATCTTAGAGGAAAACCTGGTTCAGTCGGCTTTCCAACAGACACTGGGAGATGAATTCACCTTCAGCAGGACGATAACCTAACACATAAGGCCAAATGTTATCCTTGAGTTGCTTACCAAGAAGACAGTAAATGTTCCTGAGTGGCCGAGTTAGTTTTTCTTTGTCATTATGGTATATTGTGTGTAGATGGGTGTAAATATATGTATTTAATACATTTTGAATTGATGCTGTAACACAACACAATGTGTAATAAATCAAGGTGTACAAATACATTCTGAAGGCACTAAATTATATTATAAATTATACTTGGACTCGAATCCCTTTGTTGCTGTGAAGAGGGGAATTCTGGGTCAAGCAGGCTTGGGAATATTTTCCTGTCCCTCTACAGCAGCGCAGTGCAAGTGGGGCTGAGATTTTTCAACTAGACAAGCGAGCTCCTTCTCCCCCACAGCCTTCGCCCCTCCCCAATCCACTTCACTCCTCCTCAGACAGACCAGGAACAAACGATGGCACAGTGACCAGTGACCTATAAACCCCCCCCCACCCCAAAAGGAATTATTCACCATCCTTCAAATCAGATTTCTATTGAAAGTCAGCTGCAGCCAGGAGCAATCCTGTGGCGTAACATTGTAGTACAGAGGAATGTCCTGAGCAGCCAGCTTCAACTAATGAGCTATATTTCTGAGACAAAGACATGGGCTCGCCAGGCAGGCCTGCTTTGTTCCATCACTCTGGTCAGCCGGCACTGACCAAGAATCGCAAACCCAGACGTGTAAGAACAAATGGTCCCCATGGGGCCCAGATGGAAAAAGAAACACAGCTTGATCTAATTCACCATAATCTTTTCTTGATCTAATACACCACAATGTCCATGGCAGCTTTATTTTCACCTTTCTTCCCGGATATTGTTAAAGAGAGGTGCATTTATGTGGAATCACATGCACATGGCAGTCAGTGTAGGCCTAAGCAACCAGCTGTCCAACATTCTAGGTTGCCAAGGAAACAACTACCCAGGCACACTGCTTTTCTGCTTATTCATCTTCTGAATGGTCCAAATGGATTAGTGCAACATTAATCAGCCATTTGTTCCAAAATACTATAATACCATTATTTTCTTCTGACATTGGGTCTGTTTAAGAATAGAGGGAGATGAATGATCAATATAGAATATAGCTATGTTTCAGATGTAGCAGGTATCATTCCACATTTGTCTCTTTGAAACTGACATGAAAGCGAGTATCAAATAAGACTTCAGTAATGTTTTGTCCTGTGTGACTCATTTGTTTTCTGTAGAGAACAGCTGGGGAGCACGGTGCATGTTATTACAGTCTTGTGAGAAATGACCTTAGTCTGTTCCTTGCAAGTGTCCAAATTTTATTCTGTAATCAAATTAAAGCCTAGTTACTGCCAGCAACTAAAGATGAAAGTTGGTTTATTTTATTCCCTGGTAGGGACTGCACTTCCACATTTTGTACATGGAAATAATAGATGTTGAATGGAGCTGCAGACTAGATTTACTCAGCGTGACTCATTATACCATTTACCAACGTAGCAGTGACAACTACAGGTTTCATGTGGATAGCTTTAACAAGTTCTAAATCACACTGGCAAGTGAGGTTGAGTTGACAGTGAAAAGAACATAGGAGCCCTCCTGTTATGCATGCATTGGCATAGCGAAAGTAACAGTTCTCTCCTCACCTGAAGAAATGGCAAAGAATCACAGAAAGAATCAGATCCTGATGATTAATTGAAACAAAGTGTCACGCCCTGACCTTAGAGAGCCTTTTTATGTCTCTATTTGGTTTGGTCAGGGTGTGATTTGAGGTGGGCATTCTATGTTTAGTTTTTTTCTATGTTTTTGTGTTTCTATGTTTTGGCCGGGTGTGGTTCTCAATCAGGGACAGCTGTCGATCGTTGTCTCTGATTGGGAACCATACTTAGGTAGCCCTTTTCCCTCCTTTCATTGCGGGTAGTTGTCTTTGTTTGTGGCACTATAGCCCTTAAGCTACACAGTTGTTTTTGTATTGTTTATTGTTTTTGTCGGCGTCATCCTAAATAAAAAGGAATATGTACACTCACAACGCTGCGCTTTGGTCTACTTCCTTTGACGGTCGTGACACAAAGAAACAGACTTGACTCAGCCCTAAGCATATGTAAAACACAAAGATAGTAATGGGAGCAACATTTGCCGATTATAGGAAAAAAGTATAGTTGTGGTTCACCATACAGGCCTGTATTGAAAGCGGGAAAAGAAACATATGTGCATGTGTAACGGATGTGAAATGGCTAGCTAGTTAGCGGGTACGCGCTAGTAGCATTTCAATCAGTTACGTCACTTGCTCTGAGACTTAAGTAGTGTTGCCCCTTGCTTTGCAAGGGCCTCGGCCTTTGTGGAGCGATGGGTAACGACCGTGCTTCGTGGGCAACCGTTGTTGATGTGTGCAGAGGGTCCCTGGTTCGCGCCCGTGTCGGGGCGAGGGGACGGTTTAAAGTTATACTGTTACATTGATGCTGTTGACCCGGATCACTGGTTGCTGCGGAAAAGGAGGAGGTTGAAAGGGGGGTGAGTGTAACGGATGTGAAATGGCTAGCTAGTTAGCGGGTACGCGCTAGTAGCATTTCAATCAGTTACGTCACTTGCTCTGAGACTTAAGTAGTGTTGCCCCTTGCTTTGCAAGGGCCGTGGCTTTTGTGGAGCGATGGGTAACGCTGCTTCGTGGGCGACCGTTGTCGATGTGTGCAGAGGGTCCCTGGTTCGCGCCCGTGTCGGGGCGAGGGGACGGTTTAAAGTTATACTGTTACACATGCGATATTTATGTTGGGTTTTCAAGTGTGAAAATAACAGAAGGCAACAACAGTATATGATGCATGAAACTGTTTGGATATAGGCATTTATACATACAGATACATTTTCACAAAAAGATGTAATGACTACATGCTGTGCACCAGCAGAATGCTGGACAGGCAACGACTGGAAACAATTAATAGCCTGTTTTATGTCTGTTTTCATTCCAGCTGTGCTGTTACATGGAGCCGCCATTATATTTGGATTGCAAAACAGCCCACTCACCGTGCAATGCAGCATGTGTAGGAAACGCCAGCAGCCTCATGTTAGAGTTATTACAGTATTATTAAATGTCATGGTAAACAATCATTTATTTCAATTAGGGATGATTAGTTACTTTAAGATCTTGCATTCCTTGATTTAGGCATTTGGTATACAGTATATTGGGATTTCAACATTATGGATCACTATGGTATTTGCAGCATAGAGAAGGCGACGCTGGAATCATAAGAGTATAGCCTATAATCTACAGTAAGACAAATAAACAGGACACACGCAAGCATCCTTCCTCACACCCGGATCACCTGTTAGGAGTGACGCTCATTAAGAAACCAGAGACTGGGAGGTCTGGCGGTCGACTGGGCCAGTGAAACAGTCAAACTCATGCTAGAGGAATCTAGCAGTAAAACTCTCTCTGGGATATTACTGATACGAGCTCATAAAAACAGGGCATTCTGAGTGACTGAGCAATCATCATCAATTCACAGGGATTTATCACTCTTTGTCCCTGGAGAGGGATTTGGTTATTGTTTGGGTGGATGGCTGGTGCCTTTGGCATGTCAGTCGAGGCTTCCGGCGTCGATAGAAAATATTTCTGTCATGCGGACACGGCCGTTTTGAAAACATTCCTCGAAGCAAAGACCTTTTGAAAGAGTCAGACATCAGGGTTTATTGGTTAACAGTGCTGAAATTACAGCTGCTTAGACTTGTACTCACTCCTGTTTCAATCTGTAAGCACCCCAGGCCCGTCGTCTGAAGGGGTAGAGGACCATCGGTCCGTTAAGTCCAGGGCCGTATTCACAAAAGAGTTCTGACCCAAGATCATTTTTCTCTTTGAATAAGGTTATATGGACAGGGAGGACCCGATCCTAGATCAGGACTTCTACTCCGAGATACTTTTTGAATACAGCCCCAGAGTATCTGTAAATCAAGAGATCGGTCAGTCGCCTCTCTTCAATGTAATCACACAGATTACTGGGAAGAAAGCCTCGAGCTGATCACATCACCATCCAAATCCCCTTGTCTCCCTGGATTACCCAGAACGCCTCTCGTTAGCCTGAGGAGAGGTAATGTTTTCAAACACTGAGCCCACGCTGTTTTGCTACGCTTTACTGAACTCCTTTGCAGCCAAAAACGACACCTATTCCAGCTATTCGACCTATTCCAGCTGGCGCGGGGTATGACACCTACTGCTGGATCCTTGGCAGAATTAACTCTACTGTTTTTTAGAAGGGAACAATGAAACCTAGGGTTATGTCTGTACTGATGCAGCCAAGACCTCCCATCTGTTTACGCTGTACAGACATAAGCACTCTGGGAGGAATGTTACGGATTTCTCAAAATGCAATTTTCTCTCTCTCAAGCAAACCAAAGAAAGGAGACCACTGCAAGTCATCGAGGGTCAGGGTGGTGACACGCTTCCCACAAACGTCCGGATAATTCTGCCTACCCCCACACATCCCGCCAGACACGCCCCTGTCCCCTTCAGCGTACTAACAAGCTCAGGAGCACTCCTACTCATTTACATAATCAAATTATACCAGAGCAGAGTTCCTCCATGGTTGAATCAACGTCTCGTGTCTCTAGACAATCACTAAAACCTCTGTCATTCCTAACGTCTGTCTCCACATCCCACACTGGCGGCCAACTGAGTGACAGCGTATACCATCAACGCAGACTTTGTGGATTTTGCTCAAGGACTCCTGAAACTTCAGCTGATACTCAGTTCCATTAGGTTTTGTGTGTGTGTGTGAATGCGTGCGTGCGTGTGTGTGCATGCGTGTGCGGACAATTCCAGTGTGCCACCTGAGCGAGCCAGTCTGAGAGTCTTTAATTCACTGATGTACTAAATTACATTTACATTTGCGTAATTTAGCAGACGCTCTTATCCAGAGCGACTTACAGGAGCATAAGTAGGGCAGTGTACAGATCTATTGGGGGCAAAAAAAATCCTGCATCTGCGGTCACAGACTCCTTGAGCAATTACTACAAGATGAGGGGAAAACAGCACAACCTGATGAGTAAACTATTTTGAAGTGGATTAAATGCTGCACTTATTAACAATGACTAACACAATTTCAGTCAAAATAGAATATTGTCAGAAATACTGTAGGCTACCATGACTATATCCAAACCAACTCCATTTGTTGCCACTATCATGTATCCCAGTGGTTTTCAAACTTTTTGACCCTCGACCCCAAAAAGGAGTAGGAGCGTTAGCCCAACAAGCGTGTGACCCCAGCGCACGCCCATGCACATGTGCAAATGTATAAGAAATAAGAGAACTGAAATATAACATTTACATAAGTATTCAGACCCTTTATTGAAGCGCCTTTAGCCGCGAATACAGCCTTGAGTCTTCTTGGGTATGACGTTACAAGCTTGACACACCTGTATTTGGGGAGTTTCTCCCATTCTTCTCTGCAGATCCTATCCAGCTCTGTCAGGTTGGATGGGGAGCGTCACTTCACAGCTATTTTCAGGCCTCTCCAGAGATGTTCGATCAGGTTCAAGTCTGAGCTCTGGCTGGGCCACTCAAGGACATTCAGAGACTTGTCCCGAAGCTACTTCTTGGCAGTGTACTTAGGGTCATTGTCCTGTTGGAAGGTGAACATTCAGATAGTCTGAGGTCCTGAGCAGGGTTTCGTCAAGGATCTCTGCACTTTGCTCCGTTCATCTTTCCTTCGATTCTGATTAGTTTCCCAGTCCATGACGCTGAAAAACATCCCCACAGCATGATGCTGCCCCCACCATGCTTCACTGTAGGGATGGTGCCAAGTCCTCTCTAGACGTGATGCTTGGAATTCAGGCCAAAGAGTTCCATTTTGGTTTCATCAAACCAGAGAATCTTGTTTCTCATGGTCTGAGAGTCCTTTAGGTGCATTTTGGCAAACTCCAAGTAGGCTGTCATGTGCCTTTTATTGAGTGGCTTCCGTCTGGCCATTCTACCATAAAGGCGTGATTGGTGGAGTGCTACAGAAATGCGTGCCCTTCTGGAAGGTTCTCCCATCTCCACAGAGGAACTGGAGCTATGTCAGAGTGACCATTGGGTTCTAGGAAGAGCCTAGGTGGTTCCAAACTTCTTTAATTCAAGAATGAAAATGAGTCCACTGTGTTCTTGTGGACCTTCAATGCTGCAGAAATGTTTTGGGATTCTTCCCCAGATCTGTGCCTTGACACAACCCTGTCTTGGAGCTCAATGGAAACAGGATGCACCTGAGCTCAATTTCGAGTTTCATAGCAAACGATCTGAATACTTATGTATTCAAAACGGTATTTCTGTTTTTTAAATTTCTAAAAACCTGTTTTCACTTTGCCATTATTAGGTATTGTATGTAGATTGATGAAGATGTTTATTTGTAACAAATTTTAGAACAAGGTTGTAACGTAACAAAGTGTGGAAGAAGTCAAGGGGTCTGAATACTTTCCGAATGCACCGTATACAGAAGTATGTAGACACTCTTCCAATTAGTGGATTTGGCTATTTCAGCCACACCCTTTGCTGACAGGTGTATACAATCGAGCACACAGCCATGCAATCTCCATAAACAAACACTGGCAGTAGAATGGCCTTACTGAAGAGCTCAGTGACTTTCAACGTGGCACCATCATAGGATTCCACCTTTCCAACAAGTCAGTTCATCACATTTCTGCCCTACTAGATCTGCCCCGGTCAACTATAAGTGCTGGTATCGTGAAGTGGAAACGTCTGGGAGCAACAACTCCTCAGCTGCAAAATAGTAGGCCACATAAGTTCACAGAACCGGACTGCCGAGTGCTGAACAGCGTAAAAATCAGCTGTCCTCGGTTGAAACACTCACTGCCTAGTTTCAAATGCCTCTGGAAGCAACGTCAGCACAAGAACTGTTCGTCGGGAGCTTCATGAATGCGCAATGCCAAGCGTTGGCTGGAGTGGTGTAAAGCTCGCCGCAATTGGATTCTGGAGCGGTGGAAATGCGTTCTCTGGAGTGATGAATCACACTTCACCATCCGACGGACGGATCTGGGTTTGGCAGATGCCAGGGGAACGCAACCTACCCCAATGCATAGTGCCAACTGTAAAGTTTGGTTGGTTTCCCACTGAAGGGAAATCTTAACGCTACAGCATAAATTGACATTCTAGAGGATTCTGTGCTTCCAACTTTGTGGCAACAGTTTGACTGTCCTGCACAGCCCTGACGTCAACCCCATCAAAAATCTTTGGGATGAATTGGAATGCTGACTGCAAGCCAGGCCTCATCGCCCAACATCAGCGCCCGACCTCACTAATGCTCGTGGCTGAATGAAAGCAAGTCTCCGCAGCAATGTTCCAACATCTAGAGGAAAGCCTTCCCAGAAGAGTGGAGGCTGTTATAACTTAAAACATTAAGTTGAACACAGCAGAGGGGGTACCAACTCCATATTAATGGCTATAATTTTGCAACGAGATGTTCGACGAGCAGGTGTCATGTCACTTCTCTGGAGTCCAGGGAAATCATACGATATACTTGTAGCAGAGGTTGCAGGATCAGATGGAAAGCGTACTCTGTCTGCACCGCACTATCACTTTGAAGGGCAGTCTACCTGCAGAGTGCTAGTTGCCTGCTGGGTTGCCCTGTTCTTCCTCACACTTCTTCCTCACTTCCTCCTCATATCGTAACAAATTTACCAGTGTTACATTTTTTACCCATAATATTGAAGGTAGTCAACTGTTACAGCTGCTTGTCTTTAGACATGTAGCTAGTCGCCACCCAAACTAGGCCGATCTGAAATATGAAAATGATCAATCAAATCGCCAGGTAGACTATTTTTCTGGCAACGCTGAGTCAGCAGTAGATTTCTAAACTGCATTTTATATGGATGATAAACATAAGCTTACTCTCTTTTTTCCAGGCAATGCTGGAGGAGAATAAACACGTTTTTTCTGGTCACTAATCTGGATATGGTCATTGGTCAACGATCAAAACACAACTTTTTGGTTCTGAAGCATAGATGACAAATAAAGGACAAGTCAATGCTAACTAGCGTTAGCACAATGATAGACTTCCAGAGAGAGAGAGAGAGAGAGAGAGAGAGAGAGAGAGAGAGAGAGAGAGAGAGAGAGAGAGAGAGAGAGAGAGAGAGAGAGAGAGAGAGAGAGAGAGAGAGAGAGAGAGAGAGAGAGAGAGAGAGAGAGAGAGAGAGAGAGAGAGAGAGAGAGAGAGAGAGAGAGAGAGAGAGAGAGAGAGAGAGAGAGAGAGAGAGAGAGAGAGAGAGAGAGAGAGCGCTCCCCATTAAAACATTAAGTTGAATTATATTCATGGTTGGGCTCAACCTGCCTGTAAGAGATCTGATCCCTGATAACAGAGTTCACGTGTGGTCACTACACTTCATTGTGAGGATTAGGCCTCATTGTCTGGGATAAGTCAGTGAATGAACAGATTTATTTCAATGTCCTATCATGTCACATACAGTACTGTAAAGTCTAATTTGTATGATATTCCAACCCAGTCTGATAATTAACATAATCCACTGACATGAGGACCACATCCATCTGGACAACAGAGTGGCATACTATAATTTATTACTTCTGAGAAGAGCAGGGGAAGCCATTTCCTTGCTAATTTCTGCCACCCCCCCAGACAATCAATTTGACTCTGATTGTCCTGATCTCTCTGGTCTGATAAATTATAGCAGCTACAAAATACCTCCTGTTCTGGCATTGTCTGATATAAGCTACACATCACAATCACAAGCAGAGCACAAAGTGGTTTGATAAGCTCTGGTGACATCTCTGGGACGATAATATCCCTCACAACAAGGTCAATCATTCCTCAATCACTTACCCATCTCCCGGAGGAAGGTCTATAACCACATTACATGGATAATGACCCAGTCTGTTATTATAAACCACTAGGAGTATGAGCATGCCTCATGTTCTTCCCCCCCCCCTCTTAGTTTTACATGGACTACATCAGAATCTGAATGTTATATTGCATTTTCCAAATACTGAGAGAATACAGCTTTCAAACCAACAACACGTTCAAGAGGGCTTGTTTTTATACGAGGATACTGGCTTTTTCGTCTACCTCTTTTTCGTCTACCTCTTTTTCGTCTACCTGTGGCAATACCACATTTTTTGCTTACATTTTTTTTTTTTTTAAACACTTCCTCAATTGTTCCACCTCACTGAATTGTCATAGCACTTTAACAGTGGTGGGTATTCGTGAACTGTTGCAAAATAATTGAATCACTTAGGGGGAGAGTAGTTCTCCCCCCCATCCCGCTACTGCAGTGCCACAGAGAGCATTCCTAGAGCTTAACAGATATAAAAAATTTAAGTCACGCAAACTGGGCTAAAACACCACAGTGAACACATTCTATTCAGCTCAGTAGGCACAGGCTCAGCCCAGACTCTTGGATTTGCAGCAAAAAGGGGGATAATCTCAGTACACAGTTTACCGCTCGGCAGTGTCGACTGGCAGCCGCGTGGGGTAGAGGAGTCAGCAGGGTCAAAGTGGAAGCCAGCCACAAGCTTCTCCTGCATCCTATCAACTTCCACTCCCAACTCTCAGACATAGGCAGAGGGAAAGGAGCAGAGAAAGAAAGAAAGAACACGAAAGAAAGAAAGAAATTGTGCAAACCTCTTTCATACTTGTCCTCTTTAGGACACTCTTTTGTTTTTATCAGTCCAAATAACTGCCTATTCTCACAGGGAAAGAGAGAGAAATAGCAGAGGCATTCCTGAATACTTGCCATACCTATCCATTCCCAGGTGAAGGAGATCAGATCCACATGACAGTGTGAGGACAGTTAGTACCCTCACACGCCCTCCCTCACCACTTCAAATTACTCTCCTCTGGGACGCCCCATTGGAGGGGTGCAACTGAGGCCCCTTCAGAGAAGGAGAGAGAGAGCACTCTGCTGAAAAACGCTTGTGTTTTATGAGGTGCAAAGTGGGGTATTATTCTCTTCCCCTCTCCTCCCCACAGTATGGAATTCTGAACTTAAAGAAAAAAATGTACAGAATATGGAATTTTACGATTTGAGAAGTGTCAGTGCAATTGAGCAAGCTAGTCTGTTGGCTGCTAAAGGCTGTGCTGGAAGGCAAAGCTGTCAGGTACTGTATTGTGTGGTAGGATTCAGTTGCATGAAAACAGATGAATGAAACTCTATGGGTACATCTGGTTTTGGAGTTTATACGTACTGCAAGGCATTCAAAATATTACGTTTTTTTCATGAATGTTCCACTGTGAAATACATATTGTACTCACAAACCCCAACAAGAGTGTTTGTAAAGTCATTAAAGGGAGAACTATTCCATTCAACGCCTCGCGGCCATTCCACTGCAATCTCAATGTCGCACATCAACTCCTGTATATCACATTTCTAATCTAAAATAATTGTGGTTATTGCCCTTCATTATGACTTCGAGGGGATGTTAAACCACACTTGAGTTCAGTAAAAGGGGGAATAACGTATACATCCCCTCATAGCAGGACCGTGTTATGCCATATTAACAGATTTTGGTCGGGACTCATATTGAATTTATGACCTTGATATCTCTTAAAATGAGGGGAAGTTAAAAATATTTCTGGCCTGTGGTACGAAAAACCACATGATCTAATACATGGCCGTAAAAACAAATGGGCTGTGCAGAAACATGGTCCTTTTGTAATCTTACAACGGAGAGTGGCAGTTGGTAAGAGAGGTCCATGCTCGGCAAACAAACGCCCATCTTAGAGGCCATTTCCTCTGTATCCGCAGCATTGATCGCCCCCATGTTCTCTCATCTCCCATCGTCCCCCTCTGGGCTTGTCATCTCATTCACCACCTCAGTGAGGGGAGCTCCATCAAATCAATTACCAGCCACATGCTGTGGGAAGCTTCCCTGGCTCTAGTCTGTCGAGTTAGATCAGATGCTGCCCCCTCCACTTAATAGGAATGAACTGGACTGATCCAGTGCTGCCTGCCTTTGGAGACATGCGACTGAAGGCCTGTTTTCCCTCAAATCACAAAGAAGAACTGGAATCATTTTGTATGAAATGTGAAAGTATTGAGAGGAGAGAGCAGTTTGGGTCTGATCTAGTACGGGTGGAATTTCAACTTAAAAGCCATCATTGATGTTCACAACAAAGCAGAGCACAGCATTCCATACAGAAATCAACATGATTGCATTGCCTTTGATAAAGAGCCAGCAGCACAGAGTCAGGGAGAGGTTGAAGACCATAGGATCATTTTTTTCTTTTAAAGAACACGATTAGTACATGATTAACAACAAAAAAACAAGCTAAACATGGACATGAGTTTGAATGCACACATTACAATGAGCATTTTGTTGGATTATGTCATGCTTCATGAGACTAAATGGGATCTTCCATGTAGTGATGGGGGGGTCGATACAGTTACATGTCTCCAAGTATTTTTTGCTACTGTAGGGTAGCATTAGTTAGCGCTTCTCAGCTCTACCTGTGCCAAAACGCTGGTATTCTTCATGCTATAGTTGTTCTCCATCTTTTTTAAAATAGAGCCAACATGTTTTCAGCACTTTTATTTGTAACTGATTTAAAAAAAAAAAAAAAGTTTTCTAATGTTCTCTCGACTTTCTGCAGCAGACGTATAGTGAGCAATATGTTTGGAACATGAAGCCGCAATAAAATCGCAATATCGAATCGCAATATCGAATCGCAATACATGAGTGAATACGTACAGGCCCCTAAGTATTGTGATAACGTTGCATCGTGAGGTGCCTGGGAATTCCCATCCCGACTTCCACTGCAGTAAGGAGTGAGTCATCACCATTGTGTTGCCATGGTACACAATGAAGGTTATTGTATACAAATCTACGGCAGTATCCCTCGTCTGAAGGCGGGACTGTCTTTTTTTGGATCATTTGTGGTTCCATTTTTTAGGCAGCCCACTCAATCCTCAAAGTGGGGTAGAACACAGACAATGTTTTAATTATTTAGCCCTAGCGGACTGCCTGTGGTACACTCTATGCCTCTCACAATCAGAGGGCTCATTCTGCCCATTCCACACCAGGTGCTATTGATTAAATGCTGCCAATTAGGAAACGGTGGACGATGGACAAAAACCTGAGGTGAGCGAGTGTGTTGAGGTCAGGGGCAACCTTTTTTTTAATCAATGTAAAGGCCACAGCAGACCTTCCAACACTGGTAACCAAAACCGTTGGCCTTTTACGGAACTCATTAATTCTCCGCATTATCTAATTACTCTGCATTATCTAACTACCACTACTATACACTGAGCCTGGGCTCTGATCCTAATCAAATCTGCTTTAAATCTCTAAAAAATAAACACAGGCATATGCACACATCCATCTAATAACTCAGCTGCTGTTGAAATGGAAATACACACTGACGTAAACTCAAAGCAAATACACACCGTCAAACTTCCTTGATATGTTTGGGAAAACAGCAATACATTTTTTTTTTTTAAATAAAGTTCTCAGCACATAGCCAACAACACTGTTGCGTACAGCTGTCCAGGGCATTCAGCCTCGAAGCGAACAACGTGTAAGTAGAGTGGCTAAGTAAAGCATGTTTTATCGGTGCTAGTGTCTTGTTCTTTAAGCGTCTCACAGTGCAGGAACACTTCCTGGCTGCTGCTAGCTCAGTCATAAAAGAAAGGAACAATTCGGCATTCAAAGTAAATACTGGCTTTACCGTCCAGTCAATAGCCTTGTACTGGTTGCTGAAAAGTAGTACTCAACGTGAATCAGTAAAACAGTCAAATATGCATTGGAATAAAATGGCAAAGGTCACAAAGCTTAGTTTTTCTTTAAAATTTCTGCTAAAAGAAATAGGTGAGTACATGCTTATGCTAATAAAGACCGGTTAGACCTCAAAAACACTCTTAATGTGGCCATCTGTCCGATTTGTGTTGCATAAAAATGTTGAGGAGACTTGCTGAATATATCAATGTTTATAAAGCCGCGTCTGGCCATGTAAGCCCGTTCCTGTTAGGGTTGCCAGCAGTTACCTCTGTAAAAGTAGACGTGGAAGCCGACTACATAGCTAAGGAGCGAGAGCGAGGCTGGCTGCTACAAGAGGCTGGCTGGGCATGAGACAAGGGCTACCCCTCACCCCACTACACTTGCATCATCACTAGTTCATTCGATTGACAGCGCAGGAGCTCTAGGAGGTGCCTATATTTGAGTATTTCTGCTGTTAGCTTGAATACCCTGGCCTTTAGGCATACCCTTTATAGAGCTGTTCACGTTTCCGCAGCATGACAGCATCTGCAATCCCCTGAACATTTGAATTGATTGGAGGCCTGCCCTGATAAATGGTTCTTGTAAGTCCCCAGCAATGACGTGTACAGCCAAACTTGCTTTTGTGTGATTTCAATAAATCTCACTACCATTTTTCCAACAACGATGGATGAACCTGTCAGAGCTGCCCTTTCCTGCCGGCGTCAAAGAACCTTGTACACCTCCCTGTGCTAGGTCAACCTTCCAAGGGCTTATTAAATGCAAGAGTGGACCTGGGTCTCCAGGTGTCAGGAAGTGTAGCAGGATTTTTCCTCTGCTTCCAGAGATCTGAGGCTTGATTCTTTGACCCTTTGAGATTCATCCTCAGTTTTGAGCCATGGCAGCAGAACAGAATTTTTGTCATGAATTTGGACATGTTCCTGCAGATTGAATTGGATTCTAAACCTGAGTTGAATGATAATGAGGATCTGTGATGCAATTACTGTACGTTGTTCTCCCATGTGCTGTATAAGCCTTCGTAGAGAATAGATGCACACCACAGGAGAGTTTTAAAGAGCTTCCCAACCCCTGCCTCTAAAAGGTTTTAACCCCTAATCTGGTTTAGTGGGGTCTAGTATTGTAACAGCTGCCTCATCCCCTGTGAAGTCAGACAAATCTGCAAATAATTAAAGCTTCGGTGGGTTGTCCGGTGTTTTATTTGTAATACCTTCAGAGCTTGCACACAGAGAAAACAAATGCCTTAATGAGAAAACAATTCAGGGTGCCAAATTGTCTGTGTGCCGTGATCTCTCCTTTGAGAGAAGAAAAGATCAGCGCAAAGGGAAGAGGCAAACGTCTCATGTGAGGCGACGTCCACCACAGCACTTCAGCGTTACCAGCAGGGTTTTGGAGGGGACTTGCATAACCGCACACAAAATGTGCTTTTGATTAGGGGCGGCTGAATCATCGCTGAGACACACTGTGGTGAACGCACGCGGCAGTGCAGTTGACCTACGGCTCATCTCAAACCCAGCTCCGATTACCCAGTGCAGATGCAGCCTACCTAGCCCTCACTGGCTCTGTCCCACGCAAGAGATGATCCTGCCCAAGATGATGACTAACGGGAATTTAATGGGGCTGAACTCGTTGATATTAAACAATGACAACCATTCCACAAGGGGGAAAAATGTTACACTGTGAACCACCATGAGCTCTGAGGGCTTCCGAGCATATATATATATATATTTCAAGAGAAATTGTTCTTTCAAACAGCTCTTTCCACTATAAATCAAAGCGGGACATAGGAATAAAGCAGCACAGTACACCTGAAGCAAGGCAGAAGCCCTTTTCACTGACACGAGATCCTTCACGATGATTATAGCAGAGCTGAATATGCTCTCCAAAGATGCTTGAGCATTAAACACTACCGCTGTATCGTCCACAAGGTCACGAACTACATTATGCATTGTGGTGTTTGCGCAGAGTTTTTTTTAATTTTTATATAGTGAGTTTTAGGCTAATGCAACAGCTGGGCTTGACTAGGATAGGAACTTTAATGTCCCAAGGGGAAAATTGTCTTCGACACACAGTACTGCTGTGTACAAAATAGACACTGTACATTACACACTCAACATAATACATACACTGCGCATTACCCTTATCATCTAGCTACATACTTAGGCATTCAGCAGACGCTCTCATCCAGAGCGACATACAGTAATGGTTGCATACATTTTCATGTTTTGTTTGTACTGGTCCCCCATGGGACTCAAACCCACAACCCTGGTGTTGTAAGTGTCATACTCTACCAACTGAGCCACAGTGGTGTCCTAACACAGCTCAGCTTTACTTATTGCTGTTTAGGAACAGTATGTGATGGACATGGGAATGAATGAGTGCTTATTTATATCTTACTTAATTACTGACTTTATTGTCCCCATAGAGACATTTTGATGCAGTGTCATGTACACGTTTAAAGTGCCGTTTAAATACAAAACAAAATTGACAATACAACTTTCATAACAGTTACATACCAATAAAAAAAGACTAGCCTGCTCACCTTACTGGGTGGATAGGAACATTAGCCTGCTGGTCTTACTGGGTGGATAGGAACATTAGCCTGCTGGTCTTACTGGGTGGATAGGAACATTAGCCTGCAGGCCTTATTGGATGGATAGGAACATTAGCCTGCTGGCCTTACTGAGTCTATAGGAACATTAGCCTGCTGGCCTTACTGAGTCTATAGGAACATTAGCCTGCTGGCCTTACTGGGTGGATAGGAACATTAGCCTGCTGGCCTTACTGAGTCTATAGGAACATTAGCCTGCTGGCCTTACTGGGTGGATAGGAACATTAGCCTGCTGGCCTTACTAGGTGGATAGGAACATTAGCCTGCTGGCCTTACTGAGTCTATAGGAACATTAGCCTGCTGGCCTTACTGGGTGGATAGGAACATTAGCCTGCTGGCCTTACTGAGTCTATAGGAACATTAGCCTGCTGGCCTTACTGGGTGGATAGGAACATTAGCCTGCTGGCCTTACTGGATAGATAGGAACGTTAGCCTGCTGGCCTTACTGAGTTGATAGGAACATTAGCCTGCTGGCCTTACTGGGTCGATAGGAACATTAGCCCGAGCTATTTAGGAGGGATATCACACCTGGCACAAATGATTGTCTAGTTCTGTTTTCCCTGCCGAGGGGTGCCCTATACCTGCGCCCAGAGGGGAGTAGTTCAAAGTCCGGGTACCGGGGGTGGCTTGGGTCTAAAATGATTTTGTGAGCCTTGCGGAGGGCCCTGACCTTAAAAGATCTCATCCAGGCCTGTCTGTTTGACTCCAAGTACCTTGCTTGCTGTGGTGATAATCCTTCTCAGCATATTTCTCTGGATGACAGTGGCATTGCCAAACCAACAAACAATACAAAAAGTTTAAATACTCTCACTGAAAGATTTGTCAAACAGAGTCAGCATAGTACAGTCAACACGAAAAGATCCCAGCTTTTTGAGAAAGTACAGTCTCTGTTGGCTCTTTTTGTAGATCAGGTCTGTACATTTTCTCCACTGAAGCTTATTGTCCAAGAGGATAGCCAGATATTTGTATTCCTCTACAATCTCCATGTTCTGACCTCTGATAGATGTTGCAGAGGTAGGTGTTGTACGCTTTCTGAAGTCCTTGCACATCTCTTTGGTCTTGTTGGTATTGAGGACCAAGTGTGATTCGTCACACCACTCTACAAAGTCATCTAGGACCGGGCTTGGATGTTCCTCGTCATCATGCAACAGGCTGATCAAGGCAGTGTCATCAGCGAAATTAACGAGGTGTCTGTCAGGATGGGAACTAGTACAACTATTAGTGTACAAGATGTACAGGAGTGGGGACAAAACACATGCCTGAGGAGAGTCTGTGTTGGTATTGCGTATGTCTGACGAGTGGGGACCTATTTTGACTCGCTGTGAGCGTTGGTTCAGGAAGTCAAACAGCCACAAAACCAGCCCCCCGTCTAAGGAGAAGTCCCGAATGAGTCTCTGTGCCAGAATGTAAGGCTGGATTGTGTTGAAGGCAGAAGAAAAGTCAAACAGAACCCTGACATGGGATTTGGCACCCTCTAGATGTCTATAGACCATGTTAAGGAGGGTAGGAATGGCATCATCATCTCTTCTGCTAGGCTGATAGGCAAACTGAAACGGGTCGAGGAGCTTCTGGGTGATGCTGAGAATATGACTTTTCACAATTTTCTCAAGACATTTCATTACTAAGGATGTCAAGGCGACAGGGCGGTAGGCATTCAGCACAGAGGGATTAGATGCTTTAGGAATTTGTATAATTATTGAGTTTTTCCACAATACTGGCACGTGTTGCTGGTCAAGTGAGGATTGGAAAATGTCTGTAAAAACACCAGCCAATATCTATTCCAGCCAATATCTATTCAGCTTACATGCGGGGACCCTATAGTCTCTGTCTGAGGGGAGGAGTGACCCTATAGACTCTGTCTGAGGGGAGGAGGGACCCTATAGTCTCTGTCTGGGGGGAGGAGGGACCCTATAGTCTCTGTCTGAGGAGAAGAGCTGATACTCAGAGTAAAGTACATGGGAGGGATTTGATCTGGTCTGACCTGAAATTACTTTCTGCGCTTGTCTGATAAAGGTCTGTTCAGAATTACTCTGCAGGGAAGGATGTTTCTCACACCCATGACCTTCATGGCCGTTTGTATCAGGCAGCAAACTTGGGATTTCAATTGGACTGATAAATTGTCAAACCAGACTGAGGCCGAATCTCAGGATGCTCTCTATGACCGCATGGTAGAACAGGAGCATTTTTTGGTCAACTCCAAAAACCCTGAGTCTACGTAGGGAATAGAGGCATTGTTGGACTCTGCAGCAGACACTCTACTTGGACCTTCCAGCTCAGCGTATTGTCAATGTGGACACCCAGGTACTTATACGAACTAACCTGTTTATGTTGGTATTGTGGACAACCACAGGCACATGGTCGCCAACAGATTTGGGGTCAAACACCATCTCCCCCGTTTTGTTTACATTAAGGATGAGATGGTGCTCATCACACCACTTGACAAATTGTTGAATCCCTGAGCTGTACATATCATCATCATTATACATCAGACCAAGAATGGCAGTATAATCAGAAAATGTGACAATATAGTTATCAGGATTTTTATTTTACTAGGCAAGTCAGTTAAGAACAAATTCTTATTTACAATGACAGCCTACCCTTGGCCAAACCCTAACGACACTGGGCCAATTGTGCCCCGCCCTAAGGGACTCCCAATCACGGCCGGTTGTAATACAGCCTGGGATAGAACCAGGGTCTGTAGTGACACCGCTAGCACTGAGATGCAGTGCCTTAAACCGCAGCGCCACTCGGGAGCCCATTTACTGCATTCATTTGTGTACAGTGTGAATAAGATGGGTAAACTCAAACAACCCTGCGGGGCCCCAGTGCTAATGTCTCTAGCCTCAGAGAGGATACTGTTAAAACTCTAACATGTACGGCTATTCAGGAATGAGTGCTACCACTTTACGGTATAGGGGACTAGTGTTGAGTGTGTCATGGAGAGCAAGAACAGCTAATCACGGCAGTCAACTGAGGGATTGTAATTGTTCAGGGTGAGGGCCAAGATCTTAAATTGTGTAACTGCAAACTCGCAAGGAACCAACTGCCAATTGGCCTGAAATAAGCCCAAGGCACAACACCATTGGCCAAAAAGAAAGGGGAGGATAATTTCACTGACTAATGTTTAACGTCTAACTGCTCTTTCCCAGATGCTGCTAAATCAAGTTACTTTCAGGTCGTTATTGTAAAACAAAATGTGTTCTCAATGGTTAAATAAAGAAATAAGCTTCAAAGCGTAATGCTCGTCTTACGTGTATTTAAAAAACTTTGTAACCTTTATTTAACTAGGCGAGGAAATGGGACATCCAATTCTTATTTACAATGACGCCCTACCAGGGAACAGTGGGTTAACGGCCTTGTTCAGGGCAGGACGACACATTTTTACATTGTCAGCTCGGGGATTCGATTCAGCAACCTTTCAGATTTTTTTCCTGCTATAGAAAACTGGATCAAATTAAGCCTCATTGTATTTCACATCAGGCCAGATTCTGCATACAGATGTAGGATCTTAATTGCAGCAACAGGAAATTTGAATTATTATGTGGATTGTAATTAATGGACATTTTTGTAGTGATTGACACATTTTTTGTTAGGGCAAATCAAGTCGGAAATTTCAAAGTTGAAATTACAAAAATGTTGAAGGCTTTTTAAAACTCAAATACACTACAAGCTTGTATTGCACTGAAACACAGGCTCCCAAAGATAGGCCTGGCTGCACATCAGTTGCTGCAGGATTCCTGGTCAAATACCAGGAAATATTTTGAGCCTGACAATAGGTGACATAAGTGTACCGCAATTAATCTGAAGATGTCCCATTTGTATGAAAAGCATGACACAAAGTGCTGGGCTAAAATATAGGCCAGTTTTTGTAGAGGACTGAGGACTTAAGATGCTCTTCTCACACCCAAACAGCCGTGAAGAAAGGCACAGCAACGCCCATTCTCCTTCAGGAGGGTGAAACGATTTGGCATGGCCTCTCAGATCCTCATGAACTAGTACATCTGCATCATTGAGAGCATCCTGACTGGTTGTGTCACCATCTGGTATGGCAACTTTACCAAACGCGACAGGAAGGTCCAACAGAGGTTGATGCGGATGGCCCAGTGCATCATTGAGGGCGAGCCCCCAGTCATCCAGGACCTACATGAAGGCTATCACTCCTGTTTAGGTGTACAGTATACAGTATTACCATTAGTATATCACCATAAATATTTATATATCCCTGCTAGTACTGTATGTCACTTTCCACTTTTAATGTATAAACCCAACTCAACCACTCCAGTACCCCTGCACTTTGAATAAGGTACTGGCACTGACATGTATATACAGTGCCTTCGGAAAGTATTCAGACCGCTTGACTTTTTCCAAGTTTCCAAGTTTCCAAGTTCCAAGTTCTACAACCTTATTCTAAAATGGATTACATTTTTTTAAATACTTAGCAATCTACACACAACACACCATAATGACAAAGCGAAAACAGGTTTAGACATTTTTGCAAATGTATAAAAAATAAAACACAGAAATACCTTATTTACATAAGTACTTAGACCCTTTGCTATGAGACTTGAAATTGAACTCAGGTGCATCCTGTTTCCATTGATCATCCTTGAGATGTTTCTACAACTTGATTGGAGTCCACCTGTGGTAAATTCAATTGATTGGACATGATTTGGAAAGGCACACACCTGTCTATATAAGGTCCCACAGTTCACAGTGCATGTGAGGGCATGAAACCAAGCCATGAGGTCGAAGGAATTGTCCGTAGAGCTCCGAGACAGGATTGTGTCGAGCCAGAGATCTGGGGAAGGGTACCAAAACATTTCTGCAGCATTGCAGGTCCACAAGAACACAGTGGCCTCCATCAATCTTAAATGGAAGAAGTTTGGAACCACAAAGGCTCTTCCTAGAGCTGGCCGCCCAGCCAAACTGAGCAATCAGGGGAGAAGGGCCTTTGTCAGGGAGGTGACCAAGAACATGATCACTCAGACAGAGCTCTAAAGTTCCTCTGTGGAGATGACAGAACCTTCCAGAAGGACAACCATCTCTGCAGCACTCCACCAAATCAGGCCTTTATGGTAGAGTGGCCAGATGGAAGCCACTCCTCAGTAAAAGGCACATGACAGCATGCTTTAGGCACCTAAAGACTCTCAGACCATGAGGAACAAGATTCTCTGGTCTGATGAAACCAAGATTGAACTCTTTGGCCTGAATACCAAGTGTCATGTCTGGAGGAAACCTGGCACCATCCCTACGGTGAAGCATGGCGATGGCAGCATCATGCTGTGGGGATGTTATTCAGTGGCAGGGACTGGGAGACTAGTCAGGATCGAGGGAAAGATGAAAACCTGCTCCAGGGCGCTCAGGACCTCAGACTGGGGCGAAGATTCACCTTCCAATAGGACAGTGACAATAAGCACACGACCAAGATAATGCATGAGTGGCTTCGGGACAAGTCTCAATGTCCTTTAGTGGCCCAGCCAGAGCCCGGACTTGAACCTGATCGAACATCTCTGGAGAGATTTGAAAATAGCTGTGCAGCGACGCTTCCCATCAAACCTGACAGAGCTTGAGAGGATCTGCAGTGAAGAATGTGAGAAACTCCTCCTCTGTAATCTCTGCCAAAGGTGCTTCAACAAAGTACTGAGTAAAGGGTCTGAATACTTATGTAAATGTGATATTCCAGTCAAAAAAAATTATACATGTGTAAAAAAAATCTAAAAACCCATTTTTGCTTTGTCTTTATGGGGTATTGTGTGTAGTTTAATGAGGGGGGGAAAACTATTTAATCCATTTTAGAATAAGGCTGTAATGTAACAAAATATGGAAAAAGTCAAGGGGTCTGAATACTTTATGAATGCACTGTCCTTGCATTCTTGTGTTTCTTTAACTCACATCGTATTTCTGTTTAATTCTATTTTGTATTATTATCTATGTTGTTAGTGCCCATGTTATTATTACTGCATTGTTGGGAAAGAGCTCTCAAGGTAAGAATTTCTCTGTACTGTTTTACACCTGTTCTATCCTGTGCACATGGCAAATAAACATTGAAACTTTAAAGATTTTGATCAATCCCAAATGTTGTGCAGAGTAGCAGAAATTCACAGCAACCATGGATTCTTCTGTTTGATTTTGAAGGGAACATGTCTAACGTGTAGTTTAGGCACTTTCAGACGAGACGTCTCCTAGTTTTCAGTTTCTGCTCGCTTTTGACAAGAACAAGCGCTCTGGGAGCACAGCTTGCGATCACGTCAAAATGAAACAACTGAAACATCTAAGGTCACCGGACTGTCTTTTTGAAATGACTTCTTTGGGTCACCCTTGTCCAACAGACATCTTACAACTCTTCTCACCGCAAGATTCGTCGATCAGACACAGCTGCCATGTGTTACCACACTGCATTCTGAGAAATGGAAATGTAACCTGGTAGTATTCTTTCCCAAGGCTTCTGATTACCAGAGACCCCCATCTTTGTTCATGTCGAGTAATTACCACACAATTAAAGGCTCATGGAACACACAAACACATCTGTTTCTCATGACACCCAGTATCAATCATTCCCAAGGTTTACTCCCAGACGCCCTTCCCAATACAGCACCCAGCGGGTGAGATACACCACGTCTCCAGACACACCTCAAATCTCTGCGTGTCAGCAGGCCCCACATGCTATGGATCACACGTTAAGAAGATATGAAAGAGTCATTTTAGTGCATTTTCATTTCCTTGTGCTAGCCCAAAAAAATGGGCTTTGCGGCACCATTCATCAATATGTAGGCTAAGTGCACAAGCCATTTTGAGATGGAATCCAGGCCCAGGGTGTATATATAATGCATAAAAGCATATACCGCTGTGAAATTGCAGGCAAGAGACACTAAAACCCTTTATTGTCAAACTGTGGTTGAATGAAAATTGAAAAAAGTATTCCGATGAAGACCAGACATCTGTGACTCAGTGCCGACCTACGACCCACACTTTTATTCATCAACAGAAATCAACCCCCATAATGTCAGTCTTTAATGCCTCTATGGCAAATGACACTAGCTGTGGAGCGTTCCTGAAGGAGATCACAGATAATGTTGTCAATCTATTCTGTTCAAATAAACAGCCTGGGTCCAGTGAGAACACAATACACCAACCTGAGGATTACCGGGCTGTGCTAGCTAGCTGCCATTCAGTACTCAGACACATCAATCAGAGAGTGACAAGCGCACCACATTACCAATCCTGTAATGTGGGTCCAAATGAGCCCTGATGAGTGACAATTTGTTGCAAAGAGTTCCCGCTCAGATGTGAATGGCTTCAAGAAGACGCCAGGCTTTATCAGCAGTCCCTCACCCTGAAGCAAATCAGAGCTTAAAACACCAATCTATACTAGGATGGATTGACTTAAACTGCTCCTTACTAGACAGGCTGATGATGGTGTGGCTGGTGCCGATGCCTAAAGAATACCCATGCAAAGCCTCCGATGTGGTGATGACATCTCTAACAGCTCCTCAGGTAAAAGTCCTTTACGTCTAGTCCTTAGGCTGCAGGAGTTGATGGTCAGTACTCATGCTGTTCTGTACAGACTGAGAACAGATAGCCCAAGGTCTTCTCAGCAGCATGAGCCAACAGACAGCAGATCAGAGATCAGTTCACGTTCTCTTTCTCTCCTCCACATTGACCACTTCGTTATTTTTCTTGAGAGCACATTTAGGAAGTCTCATTAGTCTGGCAGACGAGCTGACAGCACACCGCTACAGCTTCTCAAACCTCAGGGGCCAAGAAGTCAAATCAAATAATTTGCACGCACTCTCTCAGAACCCCAAACTTCCTCACCGACCAAAAATAAACCTTTGTCACTCGCCATGTGTATCCTCCTCACGTCGGAGAGGAAGACCTCACTTGGCTGGATCACTAGAGGGGGGAAAAACATGTACATTATGCCAACATATACAGTATGCCTATAATATGTTTTGCAATCCTGAGGGTCAATGCATAGCCAAAATAAACTATGGGAATCAAATGTGTTCACGTTTCAAACTGACACTGTCTATTGCTGACTCACTGGTGAAGGCTTCATGAAGAATTTGCTGTTTAAAAATAAATACGTTTGATGGTGAGAGAGAGAGATAGAAGAGAGACACAGAGAGAGAGAGAGAGAGAGAGACGGAGAGAGTTGGCTGAAAATGAGAAATACAATATAACATGAGTCTTTCTCCATCTGGAGAAATGTCAGACTTGTCTTCCTCTGGATTTAGAAAAAAATCTATTACACACTAAACTTCATCACCATAGTTGTTACTTGTTGTGCAAATAATGTCATTTGTATGCAACTGTCCAACACACACAAAAAAACAGTTATGGCCAAAACAGAAATAGGGTTGACAAAACCCCCAGTGCTCAGCAGACATTCAAATAACAGCCAGCCTGGGTTAGACTGAGCTCAGGGAAAAAAAGGTGGGATGAAGTTTGCCCCAGCTCCACTAGCGATGACTTAACATTGCAACAGCTCTGGTTTCATTCTTTCATATCCCACACAACCACTTGGTGAAAAGCTCAGAGAGCTTAGATTACAGTGCTGGAGTGGATTCAACTATTGCCCTCTCTTAATGTAGCAATTTGATGAAATGCTGGGGGTCCCACTTCCAAGCTGTTTTTTCACCCACTTAAGAGAAACGATATACAGTAAAGACAGTACCGTCTGGATGTTAATATGTGCCGATGTCCCAAAGGTTGTCTGACGACGCAGAGTGACGTGGATTTAAAGGTACGCTGGGAGGACTCATGCTTTTACAGTAGCAATTAGAGACAGACCGTGACAACCTGAGATGGGTTCTCCATCACACAGACCTGGAAAACATAAAGGTCCTCAGTGCAGGCACCTCCCACACAGCCTACCCACAAATCATCATCAAAATACTTTTTGACTGACAACACAATATGGCCTAATCCTTCTCTTTCTCTTTCTGCTGTAACAAACCCATCTGTGGCATCAAAATGACCTCAGCAGTGAGGACAGTAGCAGTAGGGCTATCACGTCCCTCTGGAGGTCGACCTGAGAGGATTGCCTGTTCGCCAACAGTACAGTAGCTAAATCAAACTAACCGCAGGTCCTCGTGTCCTACATCTGACTCACTCTCCAAAAACAGGATGCTGTAATCATATTTGAAACCCCTTTGACCACAATAATAATAGAACGTCAAAGAAATCCAACACTTGTATTTTGCAGCACTGGATACAATATTACACTTTTATCACAGGTCACTTCAGTTTGTTCTTTCCCAGCTCTTCCGACATCCTTCCATCCCACAGCCATGCCACCCACTGCTGAGTGGACACAACAAAACAGCTTGGGTTGGCCATTGCAAAACGGAGCTCTCCCTCCCATTGAGTAGGCTACATTAATCCAGGCACGTACACCCACAAAGAGCGGACCCGGTTGGTTCTGACAAGTTGGCCCACAAAGGTGCCACAACAGTGAGGTCTCATTTCATTATCTGCCCAAAACAACAGCCGACACAACCAGGGTCTTAATTCGCCCATCTGTGACAAATAAGGACCTTCGTTGGGTCCAGGGAGAATAGTGAGAGTCCATTCACAATGCACACAGTCCATTCACAATGCACACAGTCCATGCACAATGCACAAAGGCCCAGGCCCGGGCCAGGCTGTCAATAGTCTTATCACAACGTGCCAATGTCCCATGTTACAGGAAAACAAGGCCACCGATGAACTATAGCATCCTTGTTTGATATTGGCAACAAGGGAGTTCTTGTTTCTAATGGATTGGGTTCTCTGCTTACAGTCGCCCTCTCATCCAAAACCCTTGTTAATCCCATTAATATGAAGAGAGCTCGGCAACCCGGGCCTGGACACGGCATTAGATCCATCAGCCAACATTGGCCCTCTGAATCCAAGACCTTGTCTAGACCCATTACCGACTCACCCGCATGAAATCAAATGATTTAAAACCCATGTCTAATGATGGGAGGAAACACTACACCAAACCTTTACAGAGGGGGGCCTCCCTTCAGCCATTGTGGAGAGTGCAGTATCGTGTTGCTGCAAGGGTTTTATTCTTTGACCAAGCAGCTTTTTCCAAAAAGATGATTTTTGCCCAGACAAGCTTCAAGTCTACTTCTGGCAGCTTAAGTACTTACAGTACGTCTCATTACTTTGTTGCAAAATGTTTCACAATGCACTGCTGCCCATGTGAAGGATTTTAATGCTGGATAATTCAATCTGCCGTTATATGTACGTCTATGGTGATTATGATTAGTTTCCGTGTGGGTGTGTATAAACGTGTGCGTGTGTGTGTGTGTGTGTGTGTGTGTGTGTGTGTGTGTGTGTGTGTGTGTGTGTGTGTGTGTGTGTGTGTGTGTGTGTGTGTGTGTGTGTGTGTGTGTGTGTGTGTGTGTGTGTGTGTAAGAGGGGTGGTAGGCGCACCACATGATACATTTGGAGAGATAATCTGTTGGCTTTAATTAAATAGTCAACAAAGAGATTGTGAAAAGGCAAAGAGGGCGCTGATTAAACTCTTGTGTAACGTGGTTCAAGTTCATCTTTAATGCTGTCCACCACAAAGCAGTAAACCCGACAGCTACTTATGGCCCGTTCCTCATCTCTGCGGGTTCCAGTGGGACGATTACAAAGCATCCAGGACTGCTGAATTTGGGAAGACTGACTGTGAAGCTGTCTGTCTGTGCACAGGGTCTTTCATGAACCGGTGGGCAGTGACTGATCAGGCCAACCCACAATCACCCTATTCCAACTGCACCTCACACATGACAATCATCTGCCCAGGCAATCACAGAGGCAATTTACTCCCCTACTACAGCAGCAGAATGGGCCAGGCCTATCCAATTTCTCCCATGGAGAGAGGGTAAAACCCGATGGATGGATGTCCCCTATCTTAAGTCCCCTGTCTTAAGTCTAGACACCATCTGGACAACGGCGGTTATGGCTATCTGGTGGCATCTCCAAAACACGTTCATCATGTTAAATGTTATCGACAAGGACTGTAAATCAAAAGTTAATTGACTTGCACACATTTTACACTACTGTTTTGAATCAACCTATAGTGATGTATTACAGAGGATGTATCACTTTGAAATTCTGTTAAAACAAATATATAGTATGTTACTACACAGTAGATACCTATCCAAAAGTTATTACTCTCCACAAATCCCCACCATTTAAAAAAAATCCCAAATCCAGGTTTGATCACCTGAAGCAGTGCTCAGACAGTGAGAGCTCAGCGGGATAATGACTGAGAAAGTTCACCTCAGCACGGTAGGGTCACACCAGCCGACACACAGATCACCCAGTGGGAGCTGCCATCACACACCGCGCCGCAGATGGGGTTAAATAGTAATAGTGTTGACAGTCACTGAGTGAGGCAGTGACCCAGAGGGAAAGGGGAGTCAAATATACCCCAGAGTTGTTGCTGCTGCGTAACATGTAGCCCCAATCCATCCCTCACTTCCTACTCACTTCCTGATTATGTGCTGTACCTTGCATCATCAAAAACACCATTTATTGTTAAAACTTGGAATATTGAGCACATTTTTACAAATTTGATACGGTTGTTAATTTCGATGGAAATTTTGATGGAAAAATGTGCATCGTATCTAGTCAATGGTTTCCCACGGCCTAAAGGTGAACTGATCGAATCCAAGGCTAAAATGCTTCAAGTAATTTTGTGGGTTTATGCGAAACTGAAGCAATGCACAACATACTGAAACATCTCATTAATAGTATTTTTAGCAACAAATACTGAAAGCTTCTTAGTCTATGTCACATTTGTGAAAATAACATTTACAATTTGAGCTCTTTATCTGCTGTAGAATATAGTTATGAAAGGAAGTCAACCCATATATCTGTGTGCTGATCTTGTTGGGCTATAGGTAGATGAGAAATTGTCTGTCTGATCACAATAGAAGCCAACTTCCAAGCATTCGCATAGAGAGAACAATAACTGAATGACTCAATAAGTGGAAATGATTGCTTGACTTGAAAATACATCCCTGATTTACGCGGTTTCAGTGACAGGCCAGAAAAGCGTGGAAGGACCTTGTATTGTATGGTAAACCATTGAAATAAGAACACATCAAAACTCTTCAGCGTCTCAATGACGTTTAAATCTATCCCGAGGCACATCAACAACAAAAAAAGAACAAACGTCAATGTGTGAACAATACCAAAGGACCCCTCTCACACAGACCTCCTAGATTGCTTCATCATTCAGTCTGAAAAACACTGAAGACTCCATCCTGGCTGCACTGACGTGTTCCTCTTGACTCCACCTCAAACCCGAGAGCACAGGCGAGAAAAACCCTCAAGGCTTCGCAAAAACACGACCATCTGGCTGCAGACGACGGAAGATTAGAGCGAGAGGCTTTGCACGCCTGTTGAGAGTCTGCTGTCCGTGCCTCCACGCCACTCTGGAGGCTTCCACTAATTACAGGGCACTGGGAGAGACTGTGGGAGAGATGCTCAGACTGTTGGGATGACGCCCTTGGGCTCGCTACATTACCACAGTGCTGGGCCCGGACTGGAGTGGGCTGGCCCATCCTATTCCACTGGGTGGACACTACAGCCAGAGCCGGAGCAAAGCAGAGCAGAGCCAGCTCAGACAGCAATACCACCGAAACCCAACCAGGGGCAGGCCAGCCAGGGCTATTTACAGGGCAGTCAGCCTCACACAGACAGACAACCCAGATACGTTCAGGCCCTCAGCACAGGCAGGAAAGAATAAAGAAGGAATGCCTAAGACGTGTGAAGGACGACATATTTATTGTCTGTATTTCCTTTATCTTGGTAGGTACGTGGGATGATTTGTCAGTGATGACGATTTCGCACGCACACACAGACAGACACACAGCACTCTGAGCACATTATACGAGGCTGAGGGTGTTAGTGAACAGAAAGCTACTTAGAGGCGTGTGTCATCAAACCAAGTGATTCATTATAGTTTGAGCCACTCAGCCACTCCTTAATGTGATCCGTGGGAAAATACATCATGTCAAGGCTATTTTTGAAAAACAGATTACTGGCAGACAGGCAGGAAAGAACTAAGGACCATAATCCGTTCCGAACACTAAGTTATAACTCATGTTGGAAATAAAATATTCATCCTACCTCTAAGCAGTGCTTTATATCGGTGAAAATATTATTCCCACATATCATCACCCCATTTCATCATACAGAGAGAATGTACAATCTGAGTCAGACACAAACAGGTCAATTCCCAAATGCTGAGTCTAGGAGATGATAGTGGACTACAGGAAAAGGAGGACAGAGCACGCCCTCATTCTCATCGACAGGCCTGTAGTGGAGCAGGTTGAGAGCTTCAAGTTTCTTGGTGTCCACATCACCAACAAACTATCAAGGTTCAAACACACCAAGACAGTCATAAAGAGGGCACGACAAAGCCTATTCCCCCTCAGGAGACTGAAAAGATTTGACATGGGTCCTCAGATCCTCAAAAGGTTCTACAGCTGCAACATCGAGAGCATCCCGACTGGTTGCATCACTGCCTGGTACAGCAACTGCTCGGCCTCCGACCGCAAGGCACTACAGAGGGTAGTGCGTACGGCCCAGTACATCACCGGGGCCAAGCTTCCTGCCATCCAGGACCTTTACACCAGGCGGTGTCAGAGGAAGGCCCTAAAAATTGTCAAAGACCCCAACCAACCCAGTCTCTCTACTACCGCATGGCAAGCGGTACCGGAGTGCCAAGTCTAGGACAAAGGCTTCTCAACAGTTTTTACCCCCAAGCCATAAGACTCCTGAACAGGTAATCAGGTAACCACCCCTACTCTCTTTACACTGCTGCTACTCTCTGTTTGTCATATATTCATAGTCACTTTAACCATTCCTACATCTACATACTACCTCAATTAGCCCGACTAACCGGTGCCTGTATAGCCTCGCTACTGTTATAGCCTCGCTACTGTTATAGCCTCGCTACTGTTATAGCCGCGCTACTGTTACAGCCGCGCTACTGTTACAGCCGCGCTACTGTTACAGCCGCGCTAATGGTATAGCCTCGCTACTGTTACAGCCTCACTACTGTTACAGCCGCGCTACTGTTACAGCCTCGCTACTGTTACAGCCGCGCTACTGTTACAGCCGCGCTACTGTTACAGCCTCGCTACTGTTACAGCCTCACTACTGTTACAGCCGCGCTACTGTTACAGCCTCACTACTGTTACAGCCTCGCTACTGTTACAGCCTCGCTACTGTTACAGCCTCACTACTGTTACAGCCGCGCTACTGTTACAGCCTCACTACTGTTACAGCCTCGCTACTGTTACAGCCGCGCTACTGTTATAGCCTCGCTACTGTTATAGCCTCGCTACTGTTACAGCCTCGCTACTGTTACAGCCGCGCTACTGTTACAGTCTCGTTACTGTTACAGCCTCGCTACTGTTACAGCCTCGCTACTGTTACAGCCTCGCTACTGTTACAGCCGCGCTACTGTTACAGCCGCGCTACTGTTACAGCCGCGCTACTGTTACAGCCTCGCTACTGTTACAGCCTCGCTACTGTTACAGCCTCGTTACTGTTACAGCCTCGCTACTGTTACAGCCGCGCTACTGTTACAGCCTCGCTACTGTTATAGTCTCACTACTGTTATAGCCTCACTACTGTTATAGCCTCGCTACTGTTACAGCCTCGCTACTGTTACAGCCTCACTACTGTTACAGCCTCGCTACTGTTATAGCCTCACTACTGTTATAGTCTCACTACTGTTATAGTCTCACTACTGTTATAGCCTCACTACTGTTATAGCCTCGCTACTGTTACAGCCTCACTACTGTTATAGCCTCATAACTGTTATTATTCACTGTCTTTTTACTGTTGTTGTTTTATTTCCTTACTTATCTATTGTTCAACTAATACCTATTTTTTACTTAAAAATTGCACTGTTGGTTAGTAAGCATTTCACTGTAAGGTCTACACCTGTTGTACTCGGTGCACGTGGCAAGTAAACTTTGATTTGATTTAGTCATTTTGGCATTCCACTGTCTCTCCCCAACTGATGAACTTTAGAATGACTAATCTAGTGTGTCATTGGCCTGAAACTTTTAGCGCTCTCGCCACCAAGTGCCACACCACATCATCAGACTGCAGTGCTACATGCTTTACCTCAGACCCCAATTAAAAATCCACCGGAGAAAAAAAGTGAGAGAGGACATTTCCATGTCTGAACTTCTCTCTGTAATCAATACCCTGACTACTAAACAAGACGCCACGGTCTCCAAAGTCTCCACCATAGAGTGGGCTACCAAAGAAACATCAAAGAAGATTGATAAATTGTTAGAAACTGTCCGTCGGCTTCTCACAGTTGTGAGTGAGAACAAGGAAAATATAACGTTCCTGGAGAACGAGCTGAAGAAACTGCAATCCCAAAATAATGAGCTGTATGAGAATGTAGCTGAACTTCAATGGTATTCTCGCTGGTGGAATCTGAAAATCCAAAGTATAAGAGAGGTTAGGGAAGCAGTTATCATTATCCTGGGAAAGGTGGCTCCGTGCATCAAAGACAAGCTAAGAGACGTGATTGACGTGGTACATCGACTTGGGAAACGAAGATCTGATGGACCCTATGCGCCACTACAGGGACATCATCTGGAAAATGACCAAGGGGAATATGTTTCTGGACGAGAAGAAGCTCTGCATCAAAGAGGCTCTGATACCGCAGGATCAGACTGCCAGGGAGAAACTGTGGCCGCTTATACAGAAGGCTCGACAAGAAGGTAAGAAGGCTGGGTTCAAGGGCCAACACGTGTTCATCGAAAGAAGAAAGATTACTGGGAAACTCTAGTGATATGACATGAACCACACTTGAACTGTGAGCACTGCCAAGAGTACATTTACTGTACTGCCACAAGTAAATTTACCGTTCAAACTACAATTTATGAACACTTGCCAAACCAAAAAAATTCAAAAAGGATTTGTTATACTGTTAACCACCTCTACCTCAGATGAGCGTAGTTTTCCGTCGGAGTAACCCTCTCAAGGTTTACTGTTTGTTTTATTGTTCACATTACTCATCTGCTGTCTAGTTTGTGTCTTTCTTTTTTATGCAGGAGTTTGTTTTCAACTCACTCAATATCGTTAGCCTGAATGCTAGGAGAGAGCTTACAAAACGGAAAGGCTTATTTTTATATTGTAAACGCAGATTTTGTCCTTCTTCAGGAAACTCATTCGTGTGAAAGTGACTTGAAATTTTGAAAGTCACAATGGGGAAACATGGTCTATCTCAGTCATGGATCAAACCATTCTGCTGGTGTTTTGACGCGTATCCACAAGTATAAAAATCAACATTCTAGAATCCACATCTTCACAGGAAAGAAGATGGGTCATAGTAACTGTTAACTTGACAATGCTATTTTCATCATCTGTAATGTGTATGGACATTACTCACATGCTCCAAATAAGACCCTTTTAGTAAAATTTACCAGATAATTACAGGATTTACGCAACAAATACTCAGACGCTTTTCTAATTCTCTCAAGGGATTTTAACGAAACACCTGATGACTCGGCTGATCGTTTTCGGTTCAATTTTTATCAAAGTCATTTTCATGTTTTACAAAGATATGAATAGTTCTGTGATACTAAACCTTAATACATCCAAAAGATTCAGTATCAACAGAAGTGTACGACAGGGATGCCCAGTTTCGCCCTTTTTATTAATTTTGGTAGTGGAACTAGATATTCTGAATAATGTAAATCTGCATGGCTTATCCATTTTTAACAGAGAAATCAACATTTCCCAACAGGCTGACGATACTACTCTTTTTTTTAAAGACAAAGACAGGTCGCCCATGACCTTAATGCTATCACGGCATTCTCCATTACATCTGGATTCAAACTGAACATTTCTAAATGTGAAATCTTACGTTTATATGACTCTGATCATAAATAAATATAAAATATTCCGGTAAAGGACTATTTTAAATATTTAGGAATACGTCTGTCAAAAAACAACTTAGTCAGACAACATATGAATTTCTCTCGTAAAATTAGTATATATTTAATAATTGGCTAGAAATGGATATATCTATACTTGGGAGAGTGCTTCTGTCCAAGGCAGAGGGACTGTCTCACTTTGTGTAAACCTCATTATCTTTATTTATAAAACCCTCAACCTGTAAAAAGATCAAGATCTTTCTTGACTTCATCTGGAAAAATAAGTCTCACCAACTAAAAAAGTCAGTCCTCTCAAATAAAAGAGGCGAAGGAGGTCTGGAAGTGTTGGATTTTGCTGACATAAATAACACTTTCAAGATCAACTGGTTGAAAAGATGTTTGGCAATACAGAATCTATTTAGTATTTCATTCCAAACAATGTGTTTAATAAGTTGGGAGATCTTCAATTTCTACCAAATTGTAATTATATTCCTGAAAGCCAATTTAGCGTGTAATCTATGTTTCACCAACAAGCTTTAATGTCCTGGAAAATATGTTTCCTGCACAACTTTTCCCCTAATAAAGCTCTTTTGATGAAAAATTCAGACATAACTGTAAGGAATAAGTCATTGTTCTACCCTACAGTACCTGGCATGAGAGGAATATTGACTTTGTTCTTGATGTTTTCGACAACACCGGTAATATTCTTTCATATGAACAATTTATAACATTGAATGAATTTTTAACATTCCAATACCTTTCAGACAGTTTATTTCTGTGATCTAAGCCATTTACAGTGGTCTACCTACACTAATGAAAACTAATTTTAGCTTTGGTGATAATCAGAGAGTTTATCCAGAACTCAGCTTGGAAGGCGTGGCCTTTATTTACAAATCTTGCCGTAACAAATACATAAGACAAATTTTTCATTCACGGAACCAACTTACGCCTTTCTGGAATATGCTTATTCCTGACATTGTCTGGAAAAAAACTTGGTTGATGCCTTACAAATATTGTATATTAAGATTCTACATAAGATACATCCATGTAATTGTTGTCCAAATTTTCTGCAGAGAAAAAAGGTGAAAATCTGACTTGTTCTTGTTCTATGAAAAACCTTGCAGAATACTTATTAAACTTTTTGAACACTACCAATGTTTTTGACATGAAGGATATAATGTGATACTATTGCAATGATAACAAGACCATTGAAATGATTGTGATTTAATTTGTTATGTTGCCAAATACTTTATACACAAACAAAAATGTCAGAATTCTACACCAAAATTACAAATATTTTTGATTGAATTTAATTATCTTGTTAAGACATTAAGCATGTTGAATAAAAAATAAAAATTCCTGAAGCATTACTAGAATTTTGTCATATATTTGTTTTAGAAATGTACAGTATATATTTTTATTTACATATATATATTTTTTGTATGTATTTAGTATGTTCTTTTTATACATGTGTTTTGTTTTAATAAACATGTTTGATGTAGGGATGTAAATTGTCGATCATTTTGTATAATAAATAAAAAAGAACAAAAAATATTTGTTCTTAACTGGCTTGCCTAGTTAAATAAAGGTGTATTAATGGCATCCATGGATACACAACACTGCAGAGTACAGACCATTTATTTTCATACAGGATTATAGCAATAGGCTGAGATATGAACTATACATTTACTCACTATGTTCTAGTGCAGGTGTCAAGGCTCTGTGTGATAATGGTGACCATGGCCAGATGGAGAACCAACTTCCAGGGGTGATTCTGGCACCACATAATGGATGACTCGTCAAGGCTGGGTTGTTTGTGCAGGGAACTGGTGGTGGTGCTGAGAGCATTGACAGTGGAAAGCCTTGTGAGGCCCCTAGATTCCTCCATATAAAAGAGTTGTTTGGTGCTAGGCTAGCAAACACATCACACAAAACATGTAGTTAAGTTGTTGTTAACTTTAACCATGATGAGTTACAATGTACAACAACTGGTAAGTGGAAGGTGACTTAAATCAACCCATAAAACCAGTGATCTTTGAACAGGTTTGTCCTATAGAGATCTGACTCAGCAAACACTACATTAATTTAAGCAAGCAGAGCACTCAATTTCTTGTAGGATTTATTTTCTCAAGAAAACAACTGAATGTAACGAGAGCAGTATACTTACGTATTCCTGAGCAGCAAGACTCCAGAACCAGACCGATGAGAAATCCTCAGGTAGTGTTCTCAGCCACCCTCGGTGCTCCTGGCTATACTCGACACAGTGCCACACTGGATTTAAACTCATTAGCTGGGTTAAGTCAAGGCACTTGACTTGAGGTTTCTCTACTAGTGTACAAATTTGCTTTCTGAATTTCGAGAGGAGGATTTACTAAACGTTGTGATAAAATATCCATATTTGATTCCTTGCCATTTTTCTTGCTATTTAACAACATGGGTTGTTGTGTGCACAACTGATGACACTATACACTGAATATACAAAACATTAGAAACACCTTCCTAATATTGAGTTTCACCCCTCCCTTTTGCCTTCAGAACAACCTCAATTCGTTGGGGAATGGACTCTACAAGGTGTCGAAAGCATTCCACAGGGATGCTGGCCCATGTTGACGCCAACGCTTCCCACAGTAGTGTCAAGTTGGCTGGATGTTCTTTGGGCGGTGGACCATTCTTGAAACACAAAGGAAACTGTTGAGCGTGAAAAACCCAGTAGCGTTGCAATTCTTGACAAAAACCGGTCCGCCTGGCACCTACTACCATACCCCATTCAAGGGCACTTAAATATTTTGTCTTGTCCATTGAGCCTCTAAATGGCACATATACACAATCCATGTCTCAATTGTCTCAAGGATTAAGAATTAGGGATGCACGATATTTCGGTGAGAATATCGGAATAGGCCAATATTAGCCAAAAATGCCAATATCGACATCGGCCCGATGTCTAGTTTAACGCCAATGTGCAAAACCGATGTCAAAGCTGACGTGCATACCTACATAACATAGGTAGGTGACATAATGATGCCACGAAAAATACAGTATCACACTTGCAACACAGCATTCCTAACCTAGCCCACAATGTCTGCGGTGTGGATCTATTTTGAAGTTTCAAAGGAAGATAACAAAAAGGCCATATGCAACGTTTGTGCTGATATTATTTCCCGAGGAGGGGAGAAATTCAAATCTTTCAATACCACTAACCTAATTACTAATTTGAAAGTGCATCACCCCCAGACGTTCAGCGAATACTTAGAACAAAAGCAGAAAAAAATAAGCGCACACTTCCAAAAACTAAACAAGTTCAAGTCCAGCAGTCATTTGAAAAAGTAATACAATTTCAGCGAGACAACTCAAAGGCGAAATCCATTAACGCCAAATAATGGAATTCATTGCCATTGACAATCAACCGTTCTCTGTTGTGGAGGATGTTGGCTCTTCTCGAGCCCCGGTACACACTACCAAGTAGGCGCTATTTTTCAGATGTTGCCCTACCGGAGTTACACAGGATTGTTGAATCGCACATCCACAAGCTACTTGCTATGGGCGTCACTGCTATTAGCTTCACGACTGACATTTGGACCAGTGATGTCAGCCCCATGAGCATGCCGAGTCTGACAGCACAGTGGGTTAACAAGGATTTCGTACTGAGCAAAGCCATATTGCATGCTCAAGAATGTGCTGGTTCTCATACCAGTGCTGCCACTTAAATGGCATTTAAGGACATGTTTGAAACTTGGAAAATCTCCAAGAACAATGTACACGCTGTGCTACGTGATAATGCACGTAAAATGACAAAGGCTTTGGAAGAATGCACATGCTGCAACTGGCTGTGAACTAAGGTGTTTTGGCCAAATGCAGCATATTTGACAGTGTCAACCGGTAGAAAGATAGTGGGTCATTTTAAACACTCACAGCGAGCATATAGCCGCCTGCAAGCAATACAGGAGCAGCTTGGAGTGAAAATTAAAAGGCTTTTGCAAGGCCAGATGGAACAGTACTTTCTACATGATGGAGGGCCTGCTGGAACAAAAATGCGTGCTTGGCGTGTACGCAGCCGACTATGCGTTACCTGCAACAATCAGTAAAACCAGTGGACGCTCATTGAAAACATGAACACACTCCTAGCTCTATTCGACCAAATGACTCGAGGAGTAAGTTCAACTGCGTCTGCAACAGACGTGATACCCTCTGTCATGGCATTGAAACGCCTGCTCAACAGAACTGCCGACACATACCGTGGGGTTAACTTGGAAAAGTACTCTACTAGAGGCTGTGAACAAGCGATTCGGTGGCATTCTCTCTGAGCCTCTTTACTGTGTCGCCACCATGCTTGATGCTAGGTACAAGGACCGCTACTTCGATGCAGACAAAAACATGGTTTATGTGAAATGTTACAAACATAGCTGGACAATATGGAAATGGACACAGTGACAGTTCGCACCAAAGAAGGGGACCCACGACAGAAGAGGCCACAAACAGAGCTGAAATTTCACTGCTTGACATTTATGATGAAATCTTGGTTGAGAATGAAACGACTGAACAAATGAACAACGAAACAGCACAGCGAGTCAGTGAAAGAACTAGGTTTTGATTATGTTCTACTGGTAATGGGGACATACGTAAATGCCAACAAAATAACTTTTTGGTCAGTGTGTGTATGTATCTCTGTGAGAGAGAGATGCGTTGTATTTTCATTTTCTGTTACTACATCGGCCAACATTTGCCATTGTTGATCTATGCCTAATGATCCTTTGGAATGCAAGAATAATGCAATATGTTGTATTAAATGTACTAACCCCCCTTCCCTATTATTTGCAGATACTAGCATACCTGACAGAACCTACTATTCCCAGGAATGAAGATGCACTTGGATACTGGAGAAGTAACAAGCACCGTTTCCCCATCCTAGCTAAAGCTGCGTGCAAATATCTTGGTGCTCCCTGTAGTAGTGTGGACAGTGAGCGGCTTTTCAGAGCAGCTTCACACATTGTAGACGAAAAAAAGAAACAGACTCTCTTGTGACAAAGCCGAGCAGGTCCTCTTTGTGAAGAAAAACCTCCCCCAAATGTTAAAATTGTAAATGGGCAGTCATATTGTAACACAGCCATCTAGAGTCACTGGGAAAAAATGTACTAAGCCCAATGGCTTTTCTGTTGTTCATTCATGGCTGGTATAGGTCAAGACTTTAATTTAATTTAAAACAAAGCAGGTGTGTTTTTTTGTTAATTGTTTTCATTTCATAAATGAAAGATGAGATGACGTGTTGTAAATTTGCTCTCATTTCATTAGTCAAGTCAGTTGAGCACATGTGAAAAGTTGAAGTTGTGCCATTTGTAGCAGTTTATGACAGCCTAGAGACAGTACTTTTTTCAAACAGTTATAGCTAAAATGATTAACTGAATTTTAGTTTCAACCTATATTTCTTTCAAATCATTTTTAAGTTTCGTCATACAGTCAAGATTGGAGAGTAAGAAGAGCCACCAACCACTTAACCATCTTTGTAATGCGGGGCAGATAAAATATTTGTGTCATGAATATCTGTTGTGGAATAAAATACATTCATGGATGTGTCATTTTTCTCATTTACAAGTTATTAAACAATCTGTTCCTAACTGAACAAATGAACATATGACACTTTGTTTCAACTAGTTAACTGTACTAGAATGCTTAAAAGGCTGCTAAAATGTTAAATATCGGTTATCAGTATCATGTTTTTTGGCAAGGAAAATATTGGATATCAGTATCGGCCAAAAAAGTCATATCGGTGCATCCCTATTAAAAATCCTTCTTTAACCCGTCTCCTCCCCTTCATCTACGCTGATTGACGTCATTGAACAAGTGACATCAATAAGCCTTCACCTGGTCAGTCTACAGTATCTCATGGAAAGAGCAGGTGTTCTTAATGTTTTGTACACTCAGTGTATGTCCTCTAAATCGTATGATATTTTACAACCTTTATTCCATTCATAATGTAACCGAATGTAACATATCATTCTAAATGGAGTGTCACAGAATTACGTACAGAATAATACAAATTGCCCTGAGACCACCCTCCAATTCTGCATGTATCAAACCAGTTATAAAATATTGAAATGTAATATAGTGTGATTTGCACTACACTATCACTCGTTAAATCCATCAACCAAGCTATTATACTGAGGCCATTATGTTTAACTGTCCAAAAGTATTGCAGCCGTTGGTCAAATAAAACCGGAAGGTGTTGTGTTAAGATCTTCAGCCCTTACAGGTACTTAAATCTGTTTGGCACAATAAATTATCAGGCCCGGGAGAAATATTATTTATCTGGAGGCACAACAGCCGGCGGCAGACTGCACTGAACGCATTTCCACTTTTTAAACAGTTCCTTTTTTTAATGGAGAATTAACCACATTAAAATGTATCAATATGTTTTAGCCTGCCTAATGAAGCGCACTGGTCTTATTTGATTTCAGTCCTATCGCCTATATAAAACAGGGTTGTTTTATTTCATTCATTTGGGATCATCATTCACTATTGTCTGTTAGAATAATGATATTCAGAAAATATTATTCACCCGTTTATGTGGACGGTACAGCCCCTAACAAATATGACTGTGTCATACATAGTATCGCTGTTTAAGACGAGACTTGGCCATGATAATGGTTTTAATGCAGTGCTACGTACATGGTGCTGCCTCATGCAACTATTAGCATGGCATTATGGAGTTACAATGTATCAAATTACTCCCCTAATAATTTCGTAGCGTTCTGTTCATCTCGCCTGCAACTATGTATCATTGGATCCTCTCAGGACTCAAACTTTATGCAGTGACACTGTACTGGCAAGCAAGTGCCTGCTGTTTACCGAGACCTTGCAGCCAACAGAGAGAACTGACAGAAGTCACCCTCCCTCTGCCCGCTATTCCGTACGCTACCGCAAAATGTTGTCTAGAGATGTTAAGACATATTTTACTATGCGAAGCAATTCTCTACCGCTATTAAAAACCAATGTATTCTTTGACAGTAGGCCTACGGGCAGCACAGCAATGTCATTCATTCATGTACCTGTCATCGTAGCAGAAATCGGCGCCCAGAGTGTTGACATAGAGGACCAAAGCCACGGCGCTGCACACGAATTCTGCAATCATTTCTCAAAAAAATAAACAATGAAAGAAAACGAAGAAGAACAGTGGAGATATATTTCAAATACTATCTCTATTATCTCTCTCCGTCTTTGTCTAGATGCCTCTGCAAAAACAGATATTCCAATTCCACATCCTCGCAAAGTGTTGAAAGTGGATAATCCAGGCAGGCATCCTCCCTCTAACCCATTTTGAGCTAGAGGAGGACAGCTATGATCCGACACGAAATAGAGCAAACGGCCAGCATTTACAGTGTCTCTGACTGCATTTGCACGCCTTTCCTACAAGACTGCTCGTGTGATTCATAGTGGTCCGGTGGATAAACGTCGTGATTGAGCCGCGTGTGGTTTAAAGGATCTTCTGCGCATGTGCGGTGTCCCTCCTCCTCGCAGTGAATAGAAGAAAATGATGCTGATGATTTGAGGATTAGGCTAGAGCTAGACTGCATGATGGGACACCTCTTTATTGCCAACTGCTGTATCCACATTGCATTGCTATAGGTAATCTAGCCATAATTACGGTATATAGCCCCTTATGAGTGTGAATATGTAAATCTCGGTGGAACAGTGACACCAGGCCCACCAGTGTTTTCCAATTCTCACTCTCGGGAGAGCTCTTTGTATAGGCCTATACACCATAGTGCCATAATCTGGATTTAATCCGAGCAGTAGGCTATAGCTGGGTTTCAAAAACTCAGTCCTGGGGTGCACATTTTGGTTTTTGTCCTAGCACTACACAGCTGATTAAAATCATGTTTGATGAGTTGGTTATTTGAATCAGCTGTGTAGTGCTAGAGCAAAAACAAAAACGTGCACCCAGGGGGTGCCCCAGGACCGAGTTTGGGAAAACCTGGGCTATAGGGCTTCACCCTACAGGCATACAAAACACTAGGTTTGATCTGTGCTCTACTACAACCAATTTTATATATACATATAAAATGTAACCTAATTCAATAGACCTACTTTCCCAAAATGATACAAGATATTATTAATTTAGGCTTCAAATGTCTGTTGATTATTGGATTATACAATCTGAAATGGCATAATGTCAGTCATAACATAATTACGAATCAACCAAAACTAGATTTTTAGATATACAGTTGAAGTCGGAAAGTTACATACACTTAAGTTGGAGTCATTAAAACTTGTTTTTCAACCACTCCACACATTTCTTGTTTAACAAACTATAGTTTTGGCAAGTCGGTTAGGACATCTACTTTGTGCATGACACAAGTAATTTTTCCAACAATTGTTTACAGACAGATGATTTCACTTATAATTCCCTATATCACAATTCCAGGGGGTCAGAAGTTTACATACACTAAGTTGACTGTGCCTTTAAACAGCTTGGAAAATTCCAGAAAATTATGTCATGTCTTTAGAAGCTTCTGATATGCTAATTGACATCAATTGAGTCAATTGAAGGTGTACTTGTGGATGTATTTCAAGGCCTACCTTCAAACTCAGTGCCTCTTTTCTTGACATCATGGGAAAATCAAAAGAAATCAAAAATTGTAGACCTCCACAAGTCTGGTTCATCATTGGGAGCAATTTCCAAATGCCTGAAGGTACCACGTTCATCTGCACAAACAATAGTACACAAGTATAATCACCATGGGATCACGCAGCCGTCATACTGCTCAGGAAGGAGACGTGTTCTACCTCCTAGAGATGAACGCACTTTGGTGCGAAAAGTGCAAATCAATCCCAGAACAACAACAAACAACAAAGGCCGCTCAGCAAGGAAGAAGCCACTGCTCCAAAACCACCATACAAAAGCCAGACTACGGTTTACAAATGCACATGGGGACAAAGATCAAAGATCATACTTTTTGGAGAAATGTCCTCTGGTCTGATGAAACAAAAATAGAACTGTTTGACCATAATGACCATCGTTATGTTTGGAGGAAAAAGTGGGAGGCTTACAAGCCAAAGAACACCATCTCAACCATGAAGCACGGGGGTGGCAGCATCATGTTGTAGGGGTGCTTTGCTGCACGGGGGACTGGTGCACTTCACAAAATAGATGGCATCATGAAAAGGAAAGTTATGTGGATATATTGAAGCAACATCTCAAGACATGAGTCAGGAAGTTAAAGCTTGGTCGCAAATGGGTCTTCCAAATGGACAATGACCCCAAGCATTCTTCCAAAGTTGTGGCAAAATGGCTTAAGGACAACAAAGTCAAGGTATTGGAATGGCCATCACAAAGCCCTGACCTCAATACTATAGAAAATGTGTGGGCAGAACTGAAAAAGCGTGTGCAAACAAGGAGGCCGACACCAGCTCTGTCAGGAGGAATGGGCCAAAATTCACCCCACTTATTGTGGGAAGCTTGTGGAAGGCTACCCAAAACGTTTGACCCAAGTTAAACAATTTAAATGCAATGCTACTAATACTAATACTAATGCAATACTACTACTAATACTAATGCAAACTAATACTAATACTAATGCAATACTAATTGAGTGTATGTAAACTTCTGACTCCTCGGGAATGTGATGAAAGCAATAAAAGCTGAAATAAATCATTCTCTCTACTATTATTCTGACATTTCAAATTCTTAAAATAAAGGTGTGATCCTAAATTACTTATTTTTACTAGGATTACATGTCTGGAATTGTGAAAAACTGAGTTTAAATGCATTTGGCTACGGTGTATGTAAACTTCCGACTTCAACTGTATATTGAACTAGTTAGTATTTATAAGAGACTAAGGATTATATGTCAGAAACGATCATGGGAAAATACAGTAGTCTGCTCTAGAGCATTATATATAACATGTTAACCCTGTAGTAAATATTCGATGGGTGCCTGCCTTGAGTCAAAACACTCCACGGTGCAATAAACCTGAGGCAGAAAAGACAATGCAATAAAAAAGTAATTAACAATATTTTAAGAAGCCTCAGTAAAGAACTTAACAACTAACAATGATTAAAGAGGTAAATAAGGGAGAGTTTATTATTTGTTTTAAATAACATTTACAAAAACGTATTGTGTGAAACAAATGTATGGCAGAAAGGAATATGAACAGTTGGAGAAAACTGTGATTTCTAGGGGACGTAGGCCTGATATGTATATGCCCTATTACTATCCATAATGTATAACATGGTTATTACACATTTATAGCAGGTCCATTGCTTTAGTATTAATTAAGCCAGGAGGGTTGTATTTATTTTTTCTTGACTTGTGGCCATTGCAGGCTACTACGAGTGCTTCCTTTGGCCGTTGAAAACGTCCAGTAGAGGGCTCACCCAGCAAGAAGAGCAACACTGAGTGTACACAGTTACACAGAGTCTGAACACTGAAGCAAAGCAGCACAGTCATGCTTCCAACTGTAGCAAATGTTTTACACTAAAGCAAATGTTTTCAACATCCACTATTGGAATATAACCATTTGAGTATTTTGAGATTGCACACTATAAAGGAGAATGTGAGGAAGCAGGGGAACAGATGAGAAGAAAAACTAAATCAATCTTTGTGCTCCATAGTGTTCTACAAAGTGTGCTCCACAGACAAAGAGGCCAGTATGGTCCACTGCATATTGATGCAATGGTATTTCAATAGAGGGACCCCAGTCTATCGAGGAGGCATCAATGTGGCCATTCACTGAACAGCAGGACATGATGATGTAATAGATTTCAAGAATTAATTAAACTGATCGGAGCGACTGACCCAGTGTTTTCATGTGCATTTAACCCATCCGCTAGTAAATGTCTGGGATCAGGCAATGTTTTTCTGCATTATAATAGTGGAGGCAGTATAGTCAACGGTCCAATGCAGCCATTTTATATAAATATCAAATCATTTCTGGGTAACAGTTAAGTACTTTACTGTGATTGTTTTCAACTTAAATTGTCTTCCTAGCAAAGAGAAATTTCTCAAGCAAGAATTTAGCTATGACTGTCTGGGAGTGGTCTGAGTGGGGAGTGGAAAACTTCAAATGAACTGTTATTGGCAGTTTGGAACTCTTTCTTATTGGTCTATTAACTCATTTGGCATGGTGACATCACCAGGCAGGCCAAAACTCCATCCCACCAAAACAGGCAAACATTTCAGGCAGTCTTTTCAAACAGCTCTTACACAAAAATGTCATTTTCATTATTTTCACAATTTCCCAGTATTATTCCAACCATCATAGTGTGGCAATACACTAAGTATACAAACATTAAGAACACCTACTCTTTCCCTGACTTAGACTGATCAGGTGAATCCAGGTAAAAGCTACAATCCCTTATTGATGTCACCTGTTAAATCCACTTGAAGCAGTGTAGATGAAGGGGAGGAGACAGGTTAAAGAAGGTTTTGAGACAATTGAGACATGGATTGTGTATGTGTGCCATTCAGAGGGGAAATGGGCAAGACACAATATTTAAGTGCCTTTGAACATGGTATGGTAGTAGGTGGCTGGCGCTGTGGAAGTATTGGAATCAGTATTGACTGAGGGCAAAATGGCGGTTGAAGGGGGGGGGGTGCAACTCAATATTAGGAAGGTGTTCTTAATGTTTTGTACACTCATAAAAATGGCTGCATTGGACCTTTAACAATGATTTATTGACAACTGCTATTGAATGATGTACATTGTGTGAAATATTAAGAAAATGTGTGTGTGTGGGCATGTGCCATTCTCCCACATCTAGTTCAGACTACCAATCCACCAAATAACAGTCTTCAGACATAAGATTAGATGGGTAATATTGATAGGACAGAGAGGTCCTTTGGAAATTGGGCCAAATTGAAATGTAAAACTACAAAAAGCATATGCATCACCATGGTAGCCATTGAAAGAGAACTCTTTGGAGATTAAGGGGAAATTATCAGACTAAAGGTGAGGACACAACAGTTCACTTGACACAAGACTGAATCCAAACATTACACTGTTGATTTTATATGCATTGTTAATTTATTGTACTTTTCAAAGCATTTTATCAATAACAAAATCTGAAAATACTCTGGATACGTTCAAACAGCATAACAAGAATATTCATTGACATTTTAGGGTAGGTTCAAGATAAGAAAAATCATTACAAGGGTGTCTAACTGGTGTCTTCAAGTGGCCACACATCTCTCCAAACTGTCATTTCAATGCACTTTTATGAAACAGCCTTCAACTATAAAAGGCTTTTTTCAACTCTCCTAGCTTTGCCACTGAGGAACTGAAGCAAACACATTTGTAGTTTTTTGTTTGTAACACAGACCTGCGTCCCACAATTACTGTTGTTCTTTACGTAATCCAAAAACTGTCAGAGTTGTGTGTATAGGTGGCAGGGAAGTCAGGCGCAGGAGAGTCAAACGGAGTGTAAAATGGGGTCTTTTAATGAAAGTCCAAATGCATGCTCCATAACACTAAATAAAAAACGAACAAAACAAATATGGGTACGAAGACCCGTCGCGCACCTATACACATAAAAACAATACTAACAAGAAACAATCTCTGACAAAGACATGAGGGGAAACAGAGGGTTAAATACACAAGAGAATAATGGATGGGATTGAAAACAGGTGTGTGGGAAGACAAGACAAAACCAATGGAAAATGAAAAATGGATCGATGATGGCTAGAAGACCGGTGACGTAGACCGCCGAACACCGCCCGAACAAGGAGAGGCAACGACTTCGGAAGAAGTCGTGACAAAAACGTTCCATTATACATTGTAATCTGGGTCAGGTGGGCATCATTTGAAATCTTATTCTATTGCCAACACGTCTAGCTAAGTTATAAAATACGATCTTACAGTATTAAGCTATCAAGTTATAAATTATGATCTTACATTGTTAGGCTCTTCAGACAAACAGATTGTAATTTTCTTCTAAACAGTATACAAACTCCACACAGTCTTGCTCTGTTCCTTTCCAGCTATTAGGCTAGTGATTTTCAAAGGCAGGGTTGCAACCCCTAGTGGGGGAATTGCAGTGGGGACGCCAAAACATGTATATTTTACACATATAAATATGTTGTTGTTTTTTTAATTAAGAGTACATATTACTACATGCAACAAGATACAAATGCTTTTAGGAAAGATAACTTGATAAGAGGTATGAAAATACAATTAATTGAAATTTACAGATTTTAAAGTTGCATCATGAGATTTGTGGTCAACGGAAATTTGTCACAAAAAAATGGGGTTGCCAGAAATTCTGTCAAAACATTTTATGGCTGTCCATCCTGCCAATATCTGCAGTAGAAACAATACATACTGTAGATTCAAAACGGTCTCTGAGATCCTACTACTCCAGTCAGGGATTTCTTAGTGACACAGAAGTCTTCATGTCTTACGGTGTGGTCAGTGATGTGCCATCCACCCATTTCCAGGCAATTGAGTTAGTCAGGCCTTGATTGTTTTCACTCCTTATAAGCAATTAATAAATATCTGTTATTTGGCACAGAAAAAAAACATTGTTTGTACATAGCCTCTCTGCCCCCCCCTCTCTTTCTCTCTTTTTCTCACCTGTTCCTTTCTGTTGTTTAGGATCACAAGGTGTGCTTCGCTTCCTAAACAATTCTGTCTGCTTTCCTCCCAGGTTTAAGCAGACAGGAAGAGGAAGTAAAAATTGAATTCAACACGCCATCCTTCTTGACAAGGTCTCCCTAGAAGTTGTTCATGTCCTTATTTTAGTTACATTGATTGATACCACTCACATTGAATGAAGTAACCAGAATAAAACTTGGCATAGAGAAAGCACTCCTGATAAACTCATTAGTTGACTCACCTTTGAGCTTCTTGTTCAGCCTTTCTGTCTCCCTCTGTAGCTGGTCTCTCTCATTAGTCAGGGTGCTATAAGTGGTCTGTAGCTGGTCTCTCTCATTAGTCATGTTGTTGTAGCTGGTCTGTATCTGGTTTCTCTTTGCACAAGAATTCCAACTGGGCACAGATGCAAAGGGAAAACATACTAAACTTACAGTGGACACACAGGCCTATGATCCCAGCCAGTAGGAGAACACACACAGCCCCAGACACAACGCAGCAACTCCAGAGCGTGTGTGTTGATACCTGAATATTTAACACCATCTCTTGTTCTGGGCATGGCATATGTGTCGTCATCAATATCTAAGATCGTCATTGTGCTGGATTCATTGTCTTATATCTGTGTAGATTTCCTCAGGTATCTTTACACGCATATGCTCAAATACTGTGTTTGCACCTTGCACTGTCTGTTTAAGGTCTAAATTCAGAAAACCGGGCAGTTGACAACCAATTTTAAATTAAATTAAACATATTAATTTTGTTTTGCACATTTTATCATCTCAACCAATGCTATTTAGTAAAAGGATCAGTGGGGTTTCATTATCAGACATATTTGTTTAATCACCCCAGTCAAAGATGGTTGAAAACAAGGAAGTGAACATGCGCACAACCGAACATCATTTACCACACTTTTTCTCAAACTAATTGTGTATAAAATGGGAAATTACAAAGTTGTAAAATGTTGTTGACCTCTAAAACATAATTTAAGAATGATTCAATTACTAATATGTTGTTCTTTTACTATTATAAGAACTCTTGAAAAATATGATCTACCAGGCGGTTGAGTTGCCTATTAAAGGAATGCTATTCAGTCAAAGCTAGTGATAATGGACAATAGTTTGTTATGTTTTTTTTTGCCTGTGCAAATACAAAACTTCTTTCAAATCCATATCATTATTTACTGTCTGGCTGTTATCTTCGATATGTTTTACAATATCATTCAGTACATGTACTTTTACTGTTATTCTAAGCATATAAACTATAGAACGCATTCACATTGGTGGCCTACTCCAACATCATGAAGTTTTACGACGACACGACGGTGGTAGGCCTGATCAGCAACAATGATGAGACAATCTACAGGGAGGAGGTCAACGACCTGGCCGTGCCGGGACAACAACATCTCCCTCAGGAGCTGATCATGGACTACAGGAAATGGAGGGCCAAGCACGACCCCATTCACATCGACGGGGCTGTAGTGGAGACGGTCGAGAGCTGCAAGTTCCTCGGTGTCCACATCACTAAGGAGCCATCATGGTCCAAACCCACCAACACAGTCATGAAGAGGGCACAACAATGCCTCTTCTCCTTCAGGAGGCTGAAAAGATCTGGCATGGGCCCTCAGATCCTCAAAAAGTTCTACAGCTGCACCATTGAGAGCATCTTGACTGGCTGCATCACCGCTTGTTATGGCAACTGTTCGGCATCTGACCGCAAGGCACTACAGATGGCACTAAAGGCGCTAAAGACTCCAGCCACCCAATTCACAATCTGTTCTCTTTGCTACTGCACAGCAAGTGGTATCGGAGCGCCAAGTCTGGGACCAAAAGGCTCCTGAACAGCTTCTACCCAAAAGCCATAAGATTTCTGAACAGTTAATCAAATGGCTACCCAGACTTTGACTTTTCACCCCTAGCTACATGTACATAGTACTCCCATCAATCACCTAACCAAACCTGCATGTACATATTACCTCAATCAATCACCCCAACTACCTTGTATCCCAGTACACTGTTACAGCCTGAATTGAAAATGGATTAGACATACATTTTTTATTTAAACATAGTACTTTTTTCCCCACACAATACCCCACAATGACAAAGTGAAACATGTTTTTAGACATTTTTGTGAATGCATTGAAAATGAAATACAGAAATATCTCATTTAAATAAGTATTCATACCCCTGTATCAATACTTTGTAGAAGCACAGTTGTGCTTTAAGCCTCTAAGAGCTTTCCACGCCTGGAATGTGAAACATTTGCAGATTACTGTGTGTAGGCCAGTGACAAAAATATATCAATTGAAACCATTTTAAAATCAGGCTGTAACACAACAACATGTGGAAAAACTCAAGGGGTGTGAATACTTTCATTCTAATGCCATTATTGCTTTTGTGTCAAGTTTCACTATTTATCAAGGCCACTTGACGCTTATTATGAGGTTTAGGCTACTGATGTTTTCGTCATTTGACCTCGCGTCTTATGACTGTGCTTCTTGGTGGTTGGGGTATTTTTGTATTTATTTCGTTGTTATAAAAAGAGCCTGTTACCGTATTCCAACACATATGCTTTCTGTTTCATAGTTGTAACAAAGGCATTCCACAAAAAAATTGATTGAATACTTTTTTTTAAACATATAGCCTACAGTAACATACACTAATGAAAATGCTATTGTTTTACTTAAAATAAAATAAAAATCGTATTCTAATGTTACACTAGCACTTAACACAACTAAATTATTATTTTTGTGATAGCATACAGTGCATTCGGAAAGTATTCAGACCCCTTGACTTTTTCCACATTTTGTTATGTTATTGTGGAAATAGGATTCCTGGCATTGCATTCTGATGAAGATATTCAAAGGTAAGGGAATATTTATGATGTAATTTCGTATTTCTGTTGACTCCAACATGGCGGAGAAATGTTATTTATATTTGAGCGCCGTCTCAGATTATTGCATGGTGTGCTTTTTACAAAAGTTTTTTTTTTTTTAAATCTGACACAGCGGTTGCATTAAGAACCAGTGTATCTTTAATTATATGTAAAACATGTATCTTTCATCAAAGTTTATGATGAGTATTTATATTAGATGACGTGGCTCTAAAATTTCTCTGGATATTTTGGAGCCATTTCTGAACATGGCGCCAATGTAAACCAAGATTTGTGGCTATAAATATGCACATTATCGAACGGAACGTAAATGTATTGTGTAACATGATGTCATATGAGTGTCATCTGATGAAGATGTTCAAAGGTTAGTGATTCATTTTATCTCTATTTCTGGGTTTTGTGAAAGCTATCTTTGCTGGGAAAAATGGCTGTGTGTTTTTTGGATTTGGTGGTGAGCTAACATAAATATATGTTGTGTTTTCGAAGTAAAACAGTTTAAAAATCGGACATGTTGGGTCCGCTAGAAAGGGCTCCTGGGCTAGAAAGGTTAAACTCAGTTTTTCACAATTCCTGACATTTAATCCTAGTAAAAATTCCCTGTCTTAGGTCAGTTAGGATCACCACTTCATTTTAAGAATGTGAAATGTCAGAATAATAGTAGAGAGAATGATTTACTTCAGCTTTTATTTCTTTCATCACATTCCCAGTGGGTCAGAAGTTACCATACACTCAATTAGTATTTGGAGCATTGCATTTAAATTGTTTAACTTGGGTAAAAAAAATGGGTAGCTGTCACGCCCTGGCCTTAGTATTCTTTGTTTTCTAAATTATTTTAGTTAGGTCAGGGTGTGACATGGGGAATGTATGTGTTTCTTGTAGTGTCTAGGGTGGTTGTAAGGTTTAGGGGGTTTATTAGAGTAGTTGGGTTTATGTTTACTATAGAAGTCTAGCTGTGTCTATGGTTGAGTGTAGGTATCTAGGAAAGTCTATGGTTGCCTGAATTGGGTCTCAATTAGAGACAGCTGGTTATTGTTGTCTCTGATTGGGAGCCATATTTAAAACCTGTTAGGGGGGCAGCCCGTCACCGGTACACTTATGACAACATCCAGCTCAAGTGCAGGGCGCGAAATTCAAAATCTATTTTTTTTAAATATTTAACTTTCACACATTAACAAGTCCAATACAGCATTTGAAAGATAAACATCTTGTCAATCCAGCCAACATGTCCGATTTTTAAATGTTTTACAGAGAAAACACCACATATATTTGTTAGCTCACCACCAAATAAAAAAAAGAGGACAGATATTTTTCACAGCACAAGTAGGATGCAAGTAGCATGCACAAGCCAACCTAACTAACCTAGAACCAACCTAAATAACCTATAAAAAACTACCTCAGATGACAGTCCTATAACATGTTACACAATAAATCTATGTTTTGTTCAAAAAACTTGCATATTTTAGTTATAAATCAGTTTTACATTACTGCTCCCATCATAGCTACAGTCTGAAATCGCACGGGAGTAGCCAGAGAAAATACAGACACCAACGTCAACTACTAATTATACATCATAAAACATTTCAGAAAAATATATGGTGGATAGCTAATGAAAGACAAAGTTCGTGTGAATAGAGCCAATATTTCCGATTTTTGAAGTGTTTTACAGCGAAAACACAATATATCGTTATATTAGCTAACTACATTAGCTAGCACACGGCAGCATTGATTCTAGTCAAACGGTAGCATAGCACAGTTCGACAGATATATGAAAAAGCATCCCAAATTGGGTCCTTATCTTTGTTGATATTCCATCAGAATGTTGTAAAGGGGTCCATTGTCCAGTACAGTCTTTGTTTGGGATCCAGAACGAACTATTTCCCTCTTGAATTAGCAAGCACACTGGCCGTGCGGCGCTAACCTCTCTTTCTTCAAACAATTCTTGCGTCGCATCACGTCTAAAGTCCAGAATAAATTTCAATAATATAATTAAACTATATTGAAAAAACATACTTTAGGATGATTTTGTGACATGTATCAAATAATATCGAAGCCAGATATCATATTCACCTTTAACGAGCGTCGTGCAGGAGCCGAGTCCATGTTGTACTTCGTGACCAGAGAAAAAATTAAGTGCGCAGGTCTCACTCCAAGATGTTGTGTTCAGTCCCTGGACGAGATATTCTACTCCTTTCTGCTCTCACTTCCGCATGACACCCAGAGGAAGGCGTATGACGTGTTTCTACAGTCCTAAGTGACATGACCTTTTATAGACAAGCTCTTAAAGAGAGACCTCGCATTTGGAAATCTCAATTCCGGATAGGAAATGGGCTGTAAAAATAGTTCTGTTCCACTTAGAGAAATAATTCAAACGTTTTTAGAAACTAGAGACTGTTTTCTATCCAATAGTAGTAAATATATGCATATTGTAAGAGCAAAAATTGATTAAGAGGCCATTTGAAAATGTGCACATATTTTCCAGTTTTTCAATACGGCCCCTGCAGCCATAAGAAGTTAAGGCAATCATAGGCTTTAGCTGTTTGTGGGGAATTGTCTATGTTGAACGTAAGTAGTTTGTGTGTGCACTCTCGTTTGTAGCTTCACGGTTGTTTTATGTATAGTGATTGTTTTGTGTTTTTCCCTCTCTTACAAAATAAAGAGATGTATTTTGCATATGCTGCGCCTTGGTCCACTCATTCAAGAAGACGATCGTGACAGTAGCCTTCCACAAGCTTCCCACAATAAGTTGGGTGAATTTTGGCCCATTCCTCCTGACAGAGCTGGTGTAACTGAGTCGGGTTTGTAGGCCACTCCAATACCTTGACTTTATTGTCCTTAAGACATTTTCGCTGTTGTTCTGGGATTGATTTGCACTTTTCGCACCAAAGTACGTTAATCTCTAGGAGACAGAACGCGTCTCCTTCCTGAGCGGTATGACGGCTGCGTGGTCCCATGGTGTTTATACTTGCGTACTATTGTTTGTACAGATGAACATGGTACATTCAGGCGTTAGGGAATTGCTCCCAAGGATGAACCAGACTTGTGGAGGTCTACAAAAAAAATGGATGTCAACCAAAGAGGCACTGAGTCAAGACACTGAGTCAAGACACTGAGTCAAGACACTGAGTCAAGACAATGAGTCAAGACAATGAGTCAAGACACTGAGTCAAGACACTGAGTCAAGGTAAGCCTTGACATACATACACAGGTACACCTCAAATTGACTCAAATGATGTCAATTAGCCTCAGAGGCTTCTAAAGCCATGACATAATTTTCTGGAATTTTCCAAGCTGTTTATAGGCACAGTCAACTTAGCGTATGTAAACTTCTGACCCACTGGAATTGTGATACAGTGAAATAATCTCTCTGTAAACAATAGTTGTAAAGATTACTTGTGTCATGCACAAAGTAGATGTCTTAACCGACTTGCCAAAACTATAGTTTGTTCACATTAAATTTGTGGAGTGGTTGTGGTTTAATGACTCCAACCTAAGTGTATGTAAACTTCCGACTTCAACTGTATATAGTATTCAGACCCTTTACTCAGTACTTAGTTGAAACACCTTTGACAGCAATTACAGCCTTGAGTCTTCTTGGGTATCACGCTACAAGCTTGGCACACCTGTATTTGGGGAGTTTCTCCTATCCTTCTCTGCAGATCCTCTCAAGCGATATCAGGTTGGATGGGGAGCGTTGCTGCACAGCTATTTTCAGGTCTCTCCAGAGATTTTCGATCAGGTTCAAGTCCGGGCTCTGGCTGGGCCACTCAAGACTTAATAATAATAGTCCTAAACATGCATGTTGAATGCAATAAGGCACTAAAGCAGTACTGCAAAAAAACATTGCTAGAAGTACATTTTTACCTAAATCCAAAGCCCTATGTTTGGGGAAAATCCAACACATCACATCACTAAGTAGCTGCCTCCTTATTTTCAAGCGTGGTGGTGGCTGCATCATGGGTTTGCTTGACATTGGAAAATACTGGGGAGTTTTTTTACTCTAGCTAGCACATGGGTACTCTAGCTAGCTGTATGTCGTAATGAAGTTATTTTTAGAATTCTAACACGGCAATTTCATTAAGAACTAATGGATCTATCATTTCCTATACAACATGTATTTTTTTGTTATGTTTATGAATAGCTATTTGGTCAGAATATGTGTGTCAGAAAAAGTGTCAGAAAAATATCCGGACGTTGTGGGAAAAAGTAGCTACGTTAGCACAATGTATAACCACTGATTTCAGCTCTAAATATGCACATTTTCGAACAAAACATAAGTGTATGTATAGCCTGATGTTATAGGACTGTCATCTGATGAAGAATATCAAGGTTAGTCAAAAATTATATATTATATATGTCACGTTCCTGACCGGTTTTCTGTTATTTTGTATGTGTTTGACAGTCAGGGCGTGAGTTTGGGTGGGTAGTCTATGTTATGTGTTTCTATGTTGGTTAAAGGGTGACCTGATATGGCTCTCAATTAGAGGCAGGTGGTTTTCATTTCCTCTGATTGAGAGCCATATTAAGGTAGGTGTTTTCACATTGATTGTTGTGGGTGGTTGTCTCCTGTGTCGGTGTTTGTTGCACCATACGGGACTGTATCGTTCGTTTGGAGTCAGTACTGGTTCGTTCGTTCTTCGTTACGTGTAAGTTCGTAGTCCAGGTCTGTCTACATCGTTTGTTGTTTTGTATTGTGGTTCAAGAGTTTTCCGTCTTCGTCTGTTCCTTGTAATAAATAATATGTCATCATACCTCGCTGCACATTGGTCTTCTGATCCCTCTCTCCTCTCCTCGTCCGAGGAGGAAGAACTAGAGAATCGTTACAGCTGCTGGGAAATGGCTTGTGTTTCTGGCTATTGTGGTAAGCTAATATAACGCTATATTGTGTTTTTGCTGTAAAACACTTAATAACTCGGAAATATTGGCTGTAATCACAAGATGCCTGTCTTTCATTTGCTGTACACTGTATTTTTCAGAAATGTTTTATGATGAGTATTTAGGTATTTGGTGTTGGTGTCTGTAATTATTCTGTCTGCTTTCGGTGCAATTTCTGATTGTAGCTGCAATGTAAACTCTGATTTATACCTGAAATATGCATATTTTTCGAACAAAACATAGATGTATTGAATAACATGTTATAAGACTCATCTGATGTTTGTTGGTTGGTTCTTGGTTAGTTAGGTTGGCTTTGTGCATGCTACCTGTGCTGTGAAAAATGTCTGTCCTTTTTTGTATTTGGTGGTGAGCTAACATAAATATACGTGCTGTTTTCGCTGTAAAACATTTTAAAAATCGGACATGTTGGCTGGATTCACAAGATGTGTACCTTTTCATTTGCTGTATTGGACTTGTTAATGTGTGAAAGTTCAATATTTCTAAAACATATATTTTGAATTTCGCGCCCTGCACTTGAAGTGGCTGTTGTCATATTGTGGCCGGCCTCGGGCTTTCAGCCAGAAGAAGTTTTAATCAACTTGCTTTTGCCAGCAGCATACCACCTTGCATCCCACTGCTGGCTTGCTTCTGAAGCTACGCAGATTTGGTCCTGGTGGGTCCCTGGATGTGAGACCAGATGCTGCTGGAAGTGGTGTTGGAGTGCCAGAAGGAAGCACCCTTTCCACTGTTCGAAGCAAAAAGAAATATCCCAATGCCACATGCAGTGATTGGGAACATTGCCCTGTGTAGTGTGTTGTCTTCCGGGATGGGACGTTAAACAGGTGTCCTGACTCTCTGTGGTTACTAAAGATCCCATGGCACTTATCATAAGAGTAGTGGTGTTAATGCCAGTGTCCTGGATAAATTCCCAATCTGGCCCTCATACTGTTACGGTCACCAAATCATCCCCAGTTTACAAAACCTCATTCATCCCTGTAACTATTCCCCAAGTCGTTGCTGTAAATGAGAATGTTCTCAGTCAACTTATCTGGTAAAATAAAAAAAACTGCATAATAATAATATTTCAGTCTACCAGACCAGTGGTGATTTAGCATGTAAATCTTGGTGGGTAAAAAAAAATGGGATGCAAGCCACTGCACTAAACAATACATTAATTGCACTATAACGGTGACAAACTGTGCCAACAAATTGTTACGGCCTACAGAAAGCTGTCCCAACAGCAGTCCCAACACCTTACCACTGCTACACCTGGCTATCAGTGGAGCCTTGTCTGAAACAGTTCATTCAGCCTAATTTACTGCCTTTAAAAAAAACATAGCTGATATGGCTGACTCGCTTAAACAAATGTGGTTCCTACTGACAATTGATATGTACAAACAAGGGGACAACAAGCAGATAAGAGGCAATCCGTAATTCCGATTAACACATTAATGAGCGAGCTAGGATGGACGTAGTCAATATAACTATTTGTACAGCAACAGAAATCAGAACATGGGCCGTTCTTACAGTATTCTCCCTGTACACCAAGTCAGAACCGTAAGGATAAATAAAGGGGGCATATAAGCAGACAATGAAAGCTCTCATGATATTCAATAATTACATTTCTCAAAAACAGGTTATAGGCTACATATGCACCACCAAGTCTGAACAGTAAGCAAAATTAAGAGGTGAAAATAGAGCAAATTATTAGGGTGACACTTATGGGCTACTAACAGGTTACTGCACAACATACACTTAGTATTACTTTCTTAGCTACAGCATACATATCTCCCTGGCATATAACATCATTTATGCAGCAGCATACAATACATTTTTGGACTTGTTGTGCAGCACCTTGTTGTGCTGTGCTCACTTGAACAGGAAGGTCGCATCAACTTTTGTCATCAAACTTTGTCATCAAATTCTCTGGATTTATGATGCTTTCAAGACAACTGGGAATTCGAAAAAAAGGTTGAATCATGATGATGTCAGTAATTTTCAGGTTGTAGCTCTAGAAAGAGGCCTGAGTTGCCGAATTCCAATTCCGAGTTGGATTAAAGTTCAAAATGTATTTTCTCAGTCGTAGCTCGTTTTTCCAGAGTTTCGAGTTGTCTTGAACTCACTAAAGTTAGATTTTGCAGTACCGAGTTAACAGTTGTTTTGAGCGTGGCACAAATCATGCTTCATTGACAGTATGGCCAATGTTGAATGTTTATCCTTTCAAACTAGGAAAAGAGAGTCTTAATCTTAGACCACACAGCCACAGCCACTCCACTGAACAGCAGGCTAATGATTGCTTTGCAATGCTTGCAGTTAGCCAATGATTCCTTCCAAACCACTCATTGTTGAATTTGCGATTTCCAACGGCCGATAAGCACCGATACGTTTTATCTATAATTTCTCTTCATTATTTCTCTTTATATGACAAGGATTAAAAAGTATTTGCCAGTAGATTGTCGACTTGACTCATGATGATGACTGCTAGCTAAGATTTTGAAAGTATGATGTTGACATGATCAGTCCAATCAAAGCTACCATAGACATAACATGATTTGACATGTCATTTTATCTGTGGCCAATGACCTTGAGCCTTTTTGGATCGGCACTTCTAATGTAACTCTATGGCAGCACCCAAGGGGCTAGAATTTTCGAGATCTACCCTTAGTCATGGTAGTGACGTAGCGTCCTAAAAATGGACAGTATGTTCCCAGAACAAGTAAAATGTTCACTCCAGTTCTCAGAACGTTTAAAAAACGTTCCTTATTACCGGTCAGGAAACGTATTGCTTCGTACTAAGAACCAATCGGAAACCAAAAACGTACTTTCCCACAACTTCCAAGGAACCAAATGTGCTAGCTGGAAACTGTCTTTGAGCCTGTTGGTATCAGACCTCATGCTCCGATAACATCTGCCTGACAGTAAGGAAGTGAACAGATCGTGGCTGGGGTGTGTGGGGTCCTTGATGATGCTGTGGGACTTCCTCAGGCACCGTTTCAAGAAGATGTCCTGGATGGGTGGGAACATGGCCCCAGATTTGTACTGGGCCATCTTTACTGCCCCCTGGAGGGCCTTGTGGTCGTGGATGGAGTGATTCCCATACCAGGCCATGATGGAACCGCTCAGGACGCTCTTGATGATGCAGCGGTAGTATTTGGAGAGGACCAGGGGTGGCATGCCTAATTTCTTCAGCTGCCTTAGGAAGTAGAGACACTGTTGCACCCTCTTGACAATAGTGGTGGTGTTGTTGGTCCATGACAAGTCCTCAGTGATGTGGATGCCGAGGAACATTACACTGCTTACTCTCTACTGCAGCCCCATTGATGTGGATCAGTGTGTGTTCCTCCTCTGCTTCCTGAAGACAGTAATCAACTCTTTTGTTTTGATGATGTTTAGGGAGAGGTTGTTGTCCTGGCACCATAATGCCAGTTCACTTACCTCCTCCCTATAGGCTGACTCGTCGTTGTTGGTTATCAGGCCTACAACTGTGGTGTCGTCAGCGAACTTAATGAGGGAGTTGGTGTCGTGCAGAACCACCTAGTCGTGCGTGAACAGGGAGTACAGCAGAGGGCTGAGGACACACCCTTTTGGGACCCCTGTGTTAAGAGTCAGTGTGGAGGAGGTGTTGTTGCCAATCCTCACAGTTGGCCTGAGGGGGGAGGTTTATGACCCCCATAAATACCTTTCCCCTTTTTCCTCTCTCTACTCTACCGATGTGACTTTTGAAAATCCCTTTGTTAACATGGAGAGTCTGGTGACATCAAAAGATGGGAAACGGAACCATATTTCAGTAATCCAACCAGTTGAAAATATGCGTTGGGACTTAATGAATTTGATGTCAGTTCAGTTGAAGTCTGAGACATGATTACTGATGATAGGACGACATAAACTGTGTCTTGGAAAATCTACACATTCTAGCTATCAGATTCACATGTAATTGTTGTGCAATTTAAATGTTTAAATATGATGAAACTATTTGTGAAAAGATTAAATGTAATTTTTATCTTCTTAATGAGAGGACGGTTTGTCAGAAGAACACCACTCTGCTCACTCAGAGGCCCCGCCCAAGTGAACAGACATGGGTTGTAAACTATGAAACACGCCCTTCTTTCACCACTATATAAACCCATTTACGAAAATTTTCTGTTCCGAGGTCGTTAGGGCGACGGTCCTATGTTAAAAAGGCTCAGATATAATAACCTAACGAAATTAGCATTGAATTTCAACGCGAAGATGATGGTCAACATGCCGAAAGGATGAATTTCGACTATACCAGAATATAGCATGAGCTTAAAAGTATGTGTTACGAGAATTATGTTCTCAATGTTCATAACCCAATTCAATTAAACTACTCGGTCTGCAACCCAGGATTTGTAAGATACTGGTTGAATGAAAGACGGAGGCCGATCTATGATAGTAAAAATGTTTATTCACGGGCGCGCTAGTCCGTTGTACAAAACCATTCATTTTATACTGGCTCCTTACGCACATACTTTCACACACAAACAGTAGATATCCTACACACATACATACACACGAACAGTAGGTATCCTACGCACATACACACGAACAGTAGGTATCATACGCACATACATACACACGAACAGTAGGTATCATACGCACATACATACACACGAACAGTAGGTATCCTACGCACATACTGTATCAATACCCAGCCGACAAAGATTAGGGACCGTGAGAAGCACCCCCTGTCCTTTCCCAAATCTCTCAGTGGCCCCTAGCCAAGGTCGGCACCGAATCTTGCTCAGACAGTTTGTGTTTAAGATACTATAGAGTGTAGTTTTTAATGACTAAAAACTACACACATCATTAATAATAATTTTATGATTCTAATCAATTCCATACCATTATATGGTTTCAGGGTGGAATATTCTAATCATTAATTTAAACATATAAATTCCATCAACAGTATGGCAACTTGGTATGAACTTTGAACTCTTATTCGCTCCAGAAGTGATACCTCCTAGCCGTTGAGTTAGCAGCAGTCACTGTAAACGTGGGCTAGGAAAGGACGGACGACGTATCCAGTCTAACACACACAACGATACTACAACATATACAGTTTACCACCAGAGACATTCTTCAGACGACCAGAGTTCCATGCTGGACCACCCGGTCTCCCATCTACGAACAATCTACCGAAGCGCAGCTCAGAGTAAATATTTATTGCATTCTCCTTTTTCAAATCGGCGGTTATTTAGAATGCATGAGATACTGTATTTACAATAGCATGGCTGCCTACGGCCCGATAGAGACACAAAACCTTTTTGCTCCTCAGTCTTCCCGCTCTTTCACTCAAACCCAACCCCCTCTCTTTGTGTAACCAGCCGTCGTATCTGTTCCGTCCGCAAGGGACGTTTTCCTTAATGACATAATTTGTAATCAATGTATGATCCATTCTGTGTAGATGTAATTCTGTGTGATTATTTAGGTATTCAGTAAATAAATAAACCAAATTTTGTATTGCTGATTCAACTTGTTAGCCAGGGTTCGTGAAGATAACCAAGAATTTACAACTTTCAGATGCGACTAAATAAGGCGAGGATTGAATATTGACTGCTATTGATGTAAAAGATTACCAGGTCTTTAAGAGTTTTTTTCAGAAGAAAACAGCTCTATAAACATTATTTTGTGGTGCCCCGACTTTCTCGTTATTTACATTCACCTGATTAGCTTAATCAGGTAATATGAATTACAGAGAAACATTTTATAGAATAGCATGTCATATCACTTAATCCGGCATAGCCAAAGACACGACACAGTCTATGGTCTGCCGTCAGGAAGTCATAGTGTCCAGACCCAGGGTTCTGAGCATGGTGACAAGCTTGGAGGGAACAATAGTGTTGAACTGTAGTCAATGAACAGCATTCTCAAATAGGTGTTCCTCTTGTCCAACTGTGTTCGGGCCATGTGAATAGCGATGGAAATGGCATCTTCCGTGGATGTGTTGGAGCAGTAGACAAATTGCAGTGGGTCCAGTGTGCCTGGTATGCTGGCCTTGATGTGGGCCATGACCAGACTCTCAAAGCACTTCATGATGACAGGAATGAGTGTGATGGGGTGATAGCCATTTGGGCATGTCACCTTGGTTTTCTTGGGCACTGGGACAATGGTGGTCTCCTTGAAGCAAGTGGGGACTACAACCTGGGACAGGGACAGGTTGAAGAGGTCAGAGAAGACGCCTGGCAGCTGGTCAGCGCAAATTTTGAGCATGCGGCCAGGGATGCCATCTGGGCTGACGGCTTTGTGAGTTGATTGGGATATTTCCGGATTGATATTGTGGGTACAACATCATCAATACATTTCCTAATGAAGCCTGTGCCTGACGATGTATATCCCTCAATGTTGATGGATGAGTCCGGGGTGGATGACTCTTTGAACATATTTCAATCAACATTCTCAAAACAGTCCTGCAGCATTGAGTCAGCCTCCTCTGTCCAGTGCCTCATTCGTTGATGGTGGCTCCCTCTTGAGTTGCTGCTTGTCGGCGGAGAGTAGGAACAGAAAGACATGACCTGATTGGCCAAAGTGGGGGCGGGGATGACTTTGTACATATCCCAGATGTTTGTGTACACATGGTCAAGCATGTTATTTTCTCTCGTGGGGCAGGATACATGTTGGTGATACTTTGGAAGAATTTGTTTTAAACGTGCTTGTTTAAAATCTCTCTCTGCAATAAAAACTGCTTACGGGTGAGATGATTCTTGCTGGCTAATTTTCTTGTACAGTTTGCTGAGTGCCGCCTTGATGTTTGCTTGTGGCGGTAAGTACACAGCTGTGATAATAACACACGTGAATTCCCTTGGCATATAGTGGAGTCGGCATTTTAGCATCACAAACTCGGTCAGCTGAACAGGAGCTCGAGATGTTTTCAATTTCGGTACAAATTGCCGTTCAATCAATACATACAATTGAAAAGCCATACTTGTAAAAACAAAAGACACAGCATTCACTGATGTCCCTTTGCGATTGAGGTCTTCTTCTGAGTTCAAAGTTTATTTTCCAGAGTTTGGACAATAGACATCAGGATACTATGTTTTCAGCCTAGCTTGGAGTCCTTTCCTTTCTTTTCTCCTGCTTGGCTTTATGTCATCTCGGCCAGGAGCAACAGGAAGCCTGCTGTGTGGGGAGCATAGGAGCAAATGTAGTATTCCAGATCTGGGAGACAGAGGTACACTACATGACCAAAAGTATATGGACACCTGCTCTTCGAACGTCTCATTCCAAAATCATGGGCATTAATATGGAGCTGATCCCCCCCCTTTGCTACTATAACAGCCTCCACTCTTTTGGGAAGGCTTTCCACTAGATTTTGGAACATTGCTGCAGGGACTTGCTTCCATTCAGCCACAAGAGCATTAGTGAGGTTGGGCGCTGATGTTGGGTGATTAGGCCTGGCTCGCACTCAGCGTTCCAATTAATCCCAAAGGTGTTTGATGGGGTTGAGATCAGGGCTCTGTAGAGGCCAGTCAAGTTCTTCCACACCAATCTCGACAAACCATTTCTGGAGGGACCTCGCTTTGTGCACGGGGGCATTGTGATGCTGAAACAGGAATGGGGCTTCCCCAACTGTTGCCACAAAGTTCGAAGCACAGAATCATCTAGAATGTCTTTTTATGCTGTAGCATTAAGATTTCCCTTCACTGGAACTAAGGGGCCTAGCCCGAACCATGAAAAACAGCCCCATACCATTATTCCTCCTCCACCAAACTTTACAATTGGCACTATGCATTCAGGCAAGTAGCGTTCTCCTGGCATCAAACAAACCCAGATTCGTCCGTCCGATTGCCGGACGGTGAAGCGTGATTCATCACTCCAGATAACGCGTTTTCACTGCTAGGAGTCCAATGGTGGCGAGATTTACACCACTCCAGTTGACGCTTGGCATTGCACATTATGATCTTAGGCTTGTGTGCAGCTGCTCGACCATGGAAACCCATTTCATGAAGCTTTTGTGCTGACGTTGCTTCCAGAGGCAGTTTGGAACTGGGTAGTGAGTGTTGCAACTGAGGACAGACGATGTTTACGCTCTACGCGCTTCAGCACTCGGAGGTCCCATTATATGAGCTTGTGTGGCCTACCATGTATTACAAAGGACTGATGGACAGTGAGGTCACAAGTGCTACACAGCTGTAGGCCAATAATCAGGGTGAGAGGTTGTATTGTCAGATCACAAGCCCATTTCAACTCAAGATATTGCATCATCTCCTGCTGCTCCCCTTTCAGAGCGCTCTAATACTGTGGTACTGTTGATCAATCCTGTCCTGTTGATTCCATAAACCCTTAGTCCTGACACATGTGAGGTGTCCACCTAAGTGAAAACATGTGTGCAGCCTGAGATCGAGTATGTGACAGACCATCTTGCTGTATCTTCCGATCTTACATGTTCAAGGAATTACAGGAACGTTGCTCTGGGCTTGTGAGATAACAGATTCAGGACCACATCTGGGGGTAAAGGAAGTACTGTCTGGAAAGAAAGTGGGAAAAATGTGAATGGTACTTACAGTAACTGAAGCTGGCTATGGAGAGTAACATCGTATGAACTCTAATGGGAGCATCTACAGTACAGGGCCTTTTTGGAGGGATACATGTGTAATACGGTTTGACTGACATATAACATATAATGAGGGTGAAGAACAGAAATATATACATGGCTAACCAGCCAGTTGCTCTATAATGTTTTACACTGCAGCAACTCAATGAAGCCCACCTGAATATCGATATTCATTCATCCATTACAATGGAAACGGAGAAAGACAAAAAGCTGGAAACAGAAGACAGATTCTCATTCTGTAGGTGATGCATGAGGTAACGTAGGATTATCTCTTATGAATGCATTCTCTGGCAAAGGTAACATTATTGTAGCACCATTAGCAGTTCCCTGTACTTCATTTCCTCTACTTCCTCATGCGTATTGTTGGTCATATTGTTCTTTCCTGTTGTGACATCGAACCTCTCCCTTCTGCTGTGCAATCTGTGCTCCAATCGCAGACAGTCTTGCCCCATAATGGGCAGCCTCACAGCCATAAGGGAAAACTTGAGATCATTAGCTTTATATCATTGCTCAAAATACTCCTCCTCTCACATGGCTCGCTCAGCCGCAAAATAGAGAGCTTTAAAATAAATAATGTTGTCACTTCAGGTTTGATGGCCTAACGGAGAGGGACAGGCTGCTTATGGCTAGATGGAGCTGGAAAGTGAGGAAGATGTATTCAGCATAGGTCTGGAATCCGTTACATGGTCATTAATATAATTTCTTTCCCTCCCCATTAGACTGAAGGGAGTTTTACTACAGTAGCAGGCCTATTAATAATGAGGAGATTGGAGGAAGTGGAGGTCTGTCAGACCACCTCCAATTCTGACATGGGTGGTACTGTTACTGTACATTTACAGACTCTAACATTGCTAAAGGGGAGTAGGGTCTTGAGACTCTTGAGTTGTCTGATAATATAAAAGAACCATCATTGGCGATGACGTCAGCTCTCCCCAAGTGTAATGATAAAGAGAGAGAGACAATCCAATTGAGTGGGAAAATGAGTAGAAAGCTCACTGTATAATCAGGGGAGTCCATCAGGACCCGCTGTTAGCTTAGACTGAACTTGACTAAGTCATAGGTACTTAATACAGAGGGGCATTGACTCCGATTACTGACTCCCTTTGACTCCCATTATGTCAACACACTTCACTTCCTGTTCTACAGTCAGATTACCAGTAGTTTAACCTCACTCCTCTCAGTCCATCAGCGAGCTGTGTGCTGACGTGTCAGTGCTCTCAATGCCTTCTCCGTTGAACTGTGACAGACACTGGTTACATTATTGTGTTTTTCACGTGTCTAAAGGGAGCAGGCCTGTCCTGATCTCTGGCTAGGAGGGTAAAAAAAAAACAGGGTAGTTCTGAGTTTAATTCTCATTATTCTCTGGGTAGAATTTGAGCAAGCTGGATTGAATGAGTCACGGATAAATAACTTTAATATTTCCGCTCCCTCACTCACGCTGCTGCATCGGACTACGCCATCTCTTTGGGGAATCTTAGTTCTTTTTTAGCTTGTATCAGTTCTCGTGGCCATTCAAGTATGTGCACTTGTGATGTCAAGTGGGAGAGAATTCTCTGTTTGGGCAATTTCCACTAGTCACTTCCTATTATGGGAACGGGGCCAATGTTTTTCATGCCCATACAGCTCAAAGCATCAGTATTTTCCCTCCGGTACCTGCACCTGCACACATTTGCAACGCATCAGAAGGGGTCAAGGTTATTTCCGGACAAGATGGAGCACTCTGTTTATTCAAACAGCAGAGAGAGGGACTAGAGAAGACAGGGAACAATGCAACTAACCGCAAGAAGGACAAGCAACTATTTATTTAGAAACTATTTATATGATGAATGAATAATTATCAGCATATATTGCTGACACTGTACATTACCTGATTGAATGATTCCTTGGCAGAATTAGCTCGCCAACTCTTCTGCTTTTTAGAAGTGAACAATGGGTTATATCTGTCTGGACTGATGCCGCCAAGACCTCCCATCTGTTTATGCTATACATTCCCGGAAGGAATGTTGCGGCTTTCTCATAATGCCATTTTCTCTCTCAAGCAAATCAAAGGGGATCACTGCAAGTCATCAAGGGTCAGGGTGGTGGCACGCTTCCCGCAAAATGTCCGGATAATTCTGCCTACCCCCACACATCCCACCAGACACATGCCCCTGTCCCCTTCAGCGTACAAACAAACTCCGGAGCACTCCTACTCATTTACATGATCAAATGACATCAGAGCAGAGTTCCTCCATGGTTGAATCAAAGTCTCTCTAGACAATCACTAAAACCTCTGTCATTCCTAACGTCTGTCTCCACATCCCACACTGGCGGCCAACTGACTGACAGCGTATAACATCAACGCAGACTTTATGTGGCTTTTGCTCATCTATGTGGCTTTTGCTTGATCCTCCTGAAACTCAGTTCTTCGTGGACAAGTATAATAGACATCGTGCTGCTTGCTTAGCCTTCCCACTTCCTCCTGCTCTAGTTCACACTGAGAGTAGAAACCAGGAACTCTGCTTGGCAAACTCACATGACCGCCCTCCTAAAACGTTCTTACCCAGTCGTGCCACACAAAAGCAAGGTATTTGGCAACGCAAGTGGAGACATTTCAGGCTTAGGAGTAAGTTTACAAATCTCCATCTGTTACACAAGCAGCGTTTCACTGGATCACTATAGCCCACCATGACCCACCATATCCCGCGTTGCCCCAAATGACATAGTGCCATTAGGCCATCTGCCCTAATTGGCATTGTTTACGCTGGTGAATGCCCTCTGGTGATTGGATGTGGCTGAGCTTGGTAGCTCCTCAGAAGTGGGTCAGAAGGCAGACACTCTGGCAGTGACCCCAGTACAGGACCAAATCCAACATGGCCACCACAAACCATGTTCCCTCTGACTCGAATAAGAAATATCAGCGTGCACTGAGAAGCATGAGATTTAACTTCACTCAATTTTCTAGAGTTTCCCTGTTAGTTAACACTATCAACGTTTCCCTTTACTGTGGCAATTGTGATCGAATCAACACAATATTAGCCACTTTCAATGCAACATACCGAAACAAAACTAACTATGCAAGACTTAGTATGCAAAACGAACTATACAATATATTTTGTTATAGGCAGAACGCATCGGAGTAAGATTCTATTGCTTTAACAAGCACAACTCAGGCCCGTACTCTACACATATCGGTGCGCCATAACCAATCAGAGCTGCAGCAGGCCAATATGCAAATAGACCATTGCCATATATGGATCTGTGCCATCCACTTTGAACTGGACTGTTTCTACAGCATCAGCTGAAGTGAGTTTTTGAGATCAAAACAAGTGACAAGTAGCGCCGTGTGCACATTTATACATTTGTTCATATCTTTTGCTAGTTAGTGAGTTATTAGCCTAGTTATAGATCATTTGTAGTCAGCAATGGGGGAGTGGATTGCTTCTTACAAGAGCACAAAACATGTGCATTTTTAGACATCTTTGAAAAGCAAGTCAGGTAAAGAGCTTTTTTATGTCTTAAAGGGGCAGTGTTGCATTTGAGACAGGCTTGAATATGCTAAGTAGCAAATAGGCTGAGGGTAGCATAATTTGTCTGATTCTCTGTAATAATGGTATGGGAATGATGATGCATTTTATTTTGTAAATTGGTGTCTTGCATCAAACAACACAACATTTTCAGTCACCTCCCTGTCTGAAGGACAAGTGGATGAACAGGTTAATGTCAAGCCCTGCATGTTTTCTTCAAACGTCTCATGGAATGTAGGCCTACATTGAACACCACGCATTGGCTGCTACTGTAGGCTGAATGATAGTACAGCTATTTCCATGTTAAAATGTTATTGGATGTATTTTCTGCATTGTTTTTGATAGTAGGCCACTTTGGTAGGCCTACATCATTTTCAAATACCACAGTAGACCTACTTGGCCACTGTTAAAACTAACTCAAAGTGGGTACAGCCTCAGTGTTAATAGTAAATGCGTACCGGAAGTTGCATTGAATTTTCAAAACATTCAAGTTTGTGCTCAGCAGACCTGAAATTTGCTCAGTGATGAAATTAGAGGGAACATTGACCACAACATAGCTCCACAATCAGCTCACATGGCCGGGGGGGCTGTTAATGGACAATGAGAAGAGGGGAATGAGAAGCAAGAGCAATAAGGAGGGTAAAGTGGAAAGAAATAGTAGGAAGAGAGACCGTGAGAGATAGATGGAGGGAACGTTTGGTTGCACAAAAGGTATATGTGGTAACACAATTGTTGATTAATAAAGTATAAAATAAAACCCCAATCTCAAAAACCCATGCTAATACTTAGGGGAATGTCTGAGCACCTGCATTAATTCAACACCCTTGAAGTGTTTTAATGATCACCTTCAAAATAAACTCCAATAACTTTGTCAGGTTGAATATTTCCACGCCATGGAAATGGGAGTCACATGTGATAGGAGTGGGGATTATAGTGATGAGTGAACACTGTCGCGCTCCACCCTAGCAGTCAGTGAAGATGAATCACAATGCTGTGTCTGGGTGTTTATGCCTCAGCAGCAGCGGGCCTGATGTGTAGCATGTGGTAATAATCCTGAACGCTTCTGATGAGAATCCCAGATGATCTGTGTTAAAGCTTCCGACAGAGGAGCCCGAGGCAGAGTCCTCCTACTCATCCCCTTGGCCCGCTCTTCCTCCCTTCCCCTGGTAGAGGGAAGGTAGAGGATATGGACAGTCAGGAATTTTGTTTCGTGGTGATGTCATTATATCAGAGTGAGTTTGAGGGAGCAGCTATGCTAACAGTGAATATGTGTTATGTGAGGCTGGAGTCAGGCATTCAAGGACAAAAGGCAACATGTTTCCAAATTGTAGATGGAAGATTTTAAAAAAAATTAAAGATGCAAAGGTATTTGTGGTCAATTCCACGGTAAAAAAAAGTGCACTGAGATTGATTTTTCACTTAAATGGTATGCCAAACAAAAACAATTGATTTAACATTTTAACAAACCGTACAACTCTACCTACCCACAATGACTATTTTTAAAAATGTTCGTTGAACATTTGACAAAACATTTTAACTGGAAGAACTGTGCATATGCAAAGTTTGGTTACAGAATTTTTTGTAAAATCTACATATATTGTGTATGTTTCCACGTTTTTCAAAAACTCTGTTAATACCTGCTTCAAATTAAGATTGTACATTGTCTGCAAAAACAATTAAATATATGTTTTATTGTCACATACACCGGATAGGTGCAGTGGAATGATTTATTTTACAGGTTCAGCCATAATAATACAGCGCCCCTGGAGAAAATTAGGGTCAAGTGCTTTTCTCCAGGGCACTTCAAGAGATTTTCACCTTGTCGGCCCAGGTATTTCAGTTACTGGCCCAACGCTCTAAATGCTAGGCTACCTGCCACCCTACAAAAAAAATGTAGGGCATATAATGTAGAACCCCTAGAAAGAATGGGATGTCAGCTATGACATGACATATTGACTTTGAAAAAATCTATTTTGGTTATTGAACTACAGTAAGTTAAGTAGATTTCCACCCTGTAACGGAATTGCAGTAACATAATTTCATCATGGGTCCCTGATCTATACTACTCAGAAATGCATTATTATTAATATGAACTTCTGTTACGTCTACTCCCGCTCGCCCACTCCCGCTCCCGCGCTCAACGTCACCGGTCTACTAACCACTGGTCCTGGCAACCCATATTTACGCACACCTAGCAACCATCATTACACACACCTGCGCCCTACCATCAGTCACACCTGGACTTCATTACTACCTTCATTACTTACCATTTATCTAGCACTCTGTTTTGTCAGTCATCAGGTAGTATTGTTTGTGTTCCCATGTCAGACGCTTCTCTTGTTTTGTTACGTTCCATGTTCGTTATTATTAAACTCACTAACTGCACCTGCTTCCTGACTCCCAGCATCCACATTACAATGTCATTCTCTTCATGGTGTTGTATCCTAAATAGGTACACAAAGATATAAATATGCAATATCCTACATTGCATATTTAGGTATTATTCAACACTGGCTTTATTAATAAAATATAAAACCAAACCCAAAGCATAAAAACCCATGCCAATACTTAGGAGAATGTCTGAGCACCTGCATTAATTCAAATCAAATAAAATCTCATTTGTCACATACACATGGTTAGCAGATGTTAATGCGAGTGTAGCGAAATGCTTGTGCTTCTAGTTCCGACAATGCAGTAATAACCAACGAGTAATCTAACCTAACCATTCCACAACTACTACCTTATACACACAAGTGTAAAGGGATAAAGAATATGTACATAAAGATATATGAATGAGTGATGGTGCAGAACGGCATAGGCAAGATGCAGTAGATGGTATCGAGTACAGTATATACATATGAGATGAGTAATATAGGGTATGTAAACATAAAAGTTCATAGTTTAAAGTGGCTAGTGATACATGTATTACATAAAGATGGCAAGATGCAGTAGATTATATAGAGTACAGTATATACATTATATTAAGTGGCATTGTTTAAAGTGGCTAGTGATACATTTTGTATCTATTTCCATTATAAAAGTGAGCTGGAGTTGTGTTAGTGATGGCTGTTTAACAGTCTGACGGCCTTGAGATAGAAGCTGTTTTTCAGTCTCTCGGTCCCTGCTTTGATGCACCTGCACTGACCTCGCCTTCTGGATGATAGCGGGGTGAACAGGCAGTGGCTCGGGTGGTTGTTGTCCTTCATGATCTTTATGGCCTTCCTGTGACATCGGGTGGTGTAGGTGTCCTGGAGGGCAGGTAGTTTGCCCCCAGTGATTCATTGTGCAGCCCTCACTACCCTCTGGAGAGCCTTACGGTTGTGGGAGGAGCAGTTGCCGTACCAGGCGGTGATACAGCCCGACAGGATGCTCTCGATTGTGCATCTGTAGAAGTTTGTGAGTGCTTTTGGTGACAAGCCGAATTTCTTCAGCCTCCTGAGGTTGAAGAGGCGCTGCTGCGCCTTCTTCACAACGCTGTCTGTGTGGGTGGACCAATTCAGTTTGTCCGTGATGTGTACGCCGAGGAACTTAACTTACTACCCTCTCCACTACTGTCCCGTCGATGTGGATAGGGGTGTGCTCCCTCTGCTGTTTCCTGAAGTCCACAATCATCTCCTTTGTTTTGTTGACGTTGAGTGTGAGGTTATTTTCCTGACACCACACTCCGAGGGCCCTCACCTCCTCCCTGTAGGCCGTCTTGTCGTTGTTGGTAATCAAGCCTACCACTGTAGTGTCGTCCGCAAACTTGATGATTGAGTTGGAGGCGTCCATGGCCACGCAGTCGTGGGTGAACAGGGAGTACAGGAGAGGGCTCATAACGCACCCTTGTGGGACCCCAGTGTTGAGGATCAGCGGGGTGGAGATGTTGTTACCTACCCTCACCACCTGGGGCCGGCCCGTCAGGAAGTCCAGGACCCAGTTGCACAGGGCGGGGTCGAGACCCAGGGTCTCGAGCTTGATGACGAGTTTGGAGGGTACTATGGTGTTAAATGCTGAGCTGTAGTCGATGAACAGCATTCTCACATAGGTATTCCTCTTGTCCAGATGGGTTAGGGCAGTGTGCAGTGTGGTTGCAATTGCATCGTCTGTGGACCTATTGGGGCGGTAAGCAAATTGGAGTGGGTCTAGGGTGTCAGGTAGGGTGGAGGTGATATGGTCCTTGACTAGTCTCTCAAAGCACTTCATGATGACGGAAGTGAGTGCTACGGGGCGGTAGTCATTTAGCTCAGTTACCTTAGCTTTCTTGGGAACAGGAACAATGGTGGAACTCTTGAAGCATGTGGGAACAGCAGACTGGGATAAGGATTGATTGATAATTCAACACCCTTGAAGTGTTTTAATGATCTCATTCAAAATAAACTCCAATAACTTTGTCAGATTGAATATTTCCACGCCATGGAAATGGGAGTCACATGTGATAGGAGTGGGGATTAGAGTGATGAGTGAACACTGTCGCGCTCCACCCTAGCAGTCAGTGAAGACTGTGGATCACAATACTGTGTCTGAGTGTTTATGCCTCAGCAGCATCGGGCCTGATGTGTAGCATGTGGTAATAATCCTGAACGCTTCTGATGAGAATCCCAGATGATCTGTGTACCTATCCTAAATACACTACCGGTCAAAAGTTTGGGGTCACTTAGAAATGTCCTTGTTTCTGAAAGAAAAGAAAATGTTTTGTCCATTAAAATAACATAAATTTGATCAGAAATACAGTGTAGACACTGGAAACGGCTTATTTTTAATGGAATATCTACATAGGCCGTACAGAGGCCCATTATCAGCAACCATCACTCCTGTGTTCCAATGACACGTTGTGTTAGCTAATCCAAGTTTATCATTTTAAAAAGGCTAATTGATCATTAGAAAACCCTTTTGCAATTATGTTAGCACAGCTGAAAACTGTTGTGCTGATTAAAGAAGCAATAAAACTGGCCTTCTTTAGACTAATTCAGTATCTGGAGCATTAGCATTTGTGGGTTAGATTACAGGCTCAAAATGTCCAGAAACAAAGTACTTTCTTCTGAAACTCGTCAGTCTATTCTTGGTCTGAGAAATGAAGGCTTTTCCATGCGAGAAATTGCGAAGAAATCGAAGATCTCGTACAACGCTGTGTACCACTCCCTTCACAGAGCAATGCAAATGGGCTCTAAGCTGAATTTAAAGAGGAGTGGGAGGCCCCGGTGCACAACTGAGCAAGAGGACAAGTACATTAGAGTGTCTAGTTTGAGAAACACAAGTACTCAACTGGCAGCTTCCTTAAATAGTACCCGCAAAACACCAGTCTCAACGTCAACAGTGAAGAGGCAGTTGCAAAGAAAAAGCCTTATCTCAGACTGGCCACTATAAAGAAAACAGTAAGATGGGCAAAATAACACAGACACTGGCCAGAGCAACTCTGATTTGGAAATGCACATAACTGTCTATAAAAGGTCCCACAGTTGACAGTGCATGTCAGAACAAAAACAAAACTATGAGATCGAAGGAATTATCAGTAGAGTTCTGAGATAGGATTGTGTCGAGGCACAGATATGGGGAAGGGTACCAAAAAATGTCTGCATCATTGAAGGTGCCCAAGAACAGTGGCCTCCGTCATTCTTAAATATAAGAAGTTTGGAAACACCAAGATTCTTCCTAGAGCTGGCTGACCCCGGCCAAACTGAGCAATCGGGGGAGAAGGGCCTTGGTCAGGGAGGTGACAAAGAACCCGATGGACACTCTGACAGAGATCCAGAGTTCCTCTGTAGAGATGGGAGAACCTTGCAGAAGTACAACCCTCTCTGCAGCACTCCACCAATCAAGCCTTTATGGTAGAGTGACCAGATGGAAGGCACTCCTCAGTGAAAGGCACATGACAGCACGCTTGAAATTTGACAAAAGACACCCAAAGGACTCTCAGACCATGAGAAACAAGATTCTCTGGTCTGATGAAACTAAGATTGAACTCTTTGGCCTGAATGCCAAGCGTCACATCTGGAGGAAACCTGGCACCATCCCTACGGTGAAGCATGGTGGTGGCAGCATCATGCTGTGGGAATGTTTTTCAGTGGCAGGGACTGAGAGACTCGTCAGTATCGAGGGAAAGATGAACGGAGCAAAGTACAGAGATCCTTGATGAAAACCTGCTCCAGACCGCTCAGGACCTCAGACTGGGGTGAAGGTTCACCTTCCAACAGGACAACGACCCTAAGCACACAGCCAAAAAAAACACAGGAGTTGCTTCAGGACACGTCTCTGAATGTCCTTGAGTGGCCAGCCAGAGCCCGGACTTGAACCCGATCGAACATCTCTGGAGAGTCCTGAAAATAGCTGTGCAACGACGCTCTCCATCCAACCTGACAGAGCTTGAGAGGATCTGCAGAGAAGAATGCAAGAAACTCCCCAAATACAGGTGTGCTAAGCTTGTAGCGTCATACCCAATAAGACTCAAGGCTGTAATCACTGCCAAACGTCCATCAACAAAATACTGAGTAAAGGGTCTGAATACTTGTAAATAAGGTGTTTCTGTTTGCAAACATTTCTAAAAACCTGTTTTCACTTTGTCATCATGGGGTATTGCATGTAGATTGATGAGGGAAACAAAACTGTTTAACCTGTCTAGGATGAGGGTGCCACTAGCGGCACCCCCCCCCCCCCCCTAAGGTGGCTAAGGTGTATGTAAACTTCCGACTTCAACTGTATCTACAATACAATGTATAATACCACCATACAACAACATTACAATGTACATGTCCCGTGTGGCTCAGTTGGTAGAGCATGGCGCTTGCAACGCCAGGGTTGTGGGTTCAATTCCCACGGGGGGACCAGGGTTCAATTGCCACGGGGGGACCAGGATGAATATGTATGAACTTTCCAAATTGTAAGTCGCTCTGGATAAGAGCGTCTGCTAAATGACTTAAATGTAAAATGTAAATGTACATGTATGTAGAGTGCGTATGCTTGTGTCTGTACCTTTGTGTGTCTCTTCACAGTCCCTGCTATCCATAGGGTGTATTTTTACCAAAAAAATTCAATCTGATTCTGCTGCTTGCATCAGTTACCTGATGTGGAATTGAGTTCCATGTAGTCATGGCTCTATGAAGTACTGTACTCCCATCGTCTGTTCTGGACTTGGGGATTGCGAACAGACTCTGGTGGCATGTTTTGTGGTGTATACATGGGTGTCCGAGCTGTGTGCTAGTACTTTAAAACAGACAGCTCGGTACTTTCAACTTGTCAACACTTCTTACAAAAACAAGTAGTGATGAAGTTCTCTCTTCCAATTTGAATCATGAGAGATTGACATGCATATAATCCATGTTGGTTCTCCATGTACTTTTAAGGGCCAGCAGTGCTGTTCAGAGCCAATTGTATTTTTCCTTAGTCCCTCTTTGTGGAACTGGACCACACTACTGAGCTACAGTGGTTCTTCTTTTACAAGTTGCATTATACTGCAGCACACCTTGTGGGCTGCCGCAGAATGCATTAGATATTCTGTGTTTTTATTTTACCTTTATTTAACTAGGTAAGTCAGTTAATTAAGAACATCTTATTTCAATGACAGCCTATGAACAGTGGGTTAACTGCCTTGTTCAGGAGCAGAGCGACCGATTTTTACCTTGTCAGCTCGGGGAATCAATCTTGCAACTTTTCGGTTACTAGTCCAACGCTCTAACCACTAGGCTACCTGCCGCCCCATTTACAGTAGTGATGGCGGAGGTAGCGGTCCTGCTGCTGGGTTGTTGCCCTCCTACGGCCTCCTCCACATCTCCTGATGTACTGGCCTGTCTCCTGGTAGCGCCTCCATGCTATGGACACTACGTTGACAAACAAAGCAAACCTTTTTGCCACAGCTCGCATTGATGTGCCATCCTGGATGAACTGCACTACCTGAGCCACTTGTGTGGGTTGTAGACTCCGTCTCATGTTACCACTAGAGTGAGAGCACCGCCAGCATTCAAAAGTGACCAAAACATCAGCCAGGAAGCATAGGAACTGAGAAGTGGTCTGTGGTCACCACCTGCAGAATCACTCTTTTTTTGGGGGTGTCTTGCTAATTGCCTATAATTTCCACCTTTTGTCCATTCCATTTGCACAACAGCATGTGAAATTTATTGTCAGTGTTGCTTCCTAAGTGGACAGTTTGATTTCACAGAAGTGTGATTGATTTGGAGTTACATTGTGTTGTTTAAGTGTTCCCTTTATTTTTTTGAGCAGTGTATATATATATATATATATATAATTTTTTCCAGAACATGTGTGTTCTCTTGTTTTGTACTGTTCTGTAGTTTTGACCCAATGATTCTCTGACAAACAAAGACCTTTGCGTACTGCAGGACCATGCATGGATCAAAGCTGGCGAGACATTCAATAACATCATTAAGAGATATGCTGGACCCTATTTCAGAGAGGTGTTTTTGGGACCACATCGTGTCTATTGTCCTGCTAATAGACCTTGTGAAAACATGTTTTCAAAAGGCAGGTTGAGGTGGCCAGGGTCAGAGAGGCAGGTTGAGGTGGCCAGGGTGAGAGATGCAGCTTGAGGTGGCCAGGGTGAGATGCAGCTTGAGGTGGCCAGGGTCAGAGAGGCAGCTTGAGGTGGCCAGGGTCAGAGAGGCAGCTTGAGGTGGCCAGGGTCAGAGAGGCAGCTTGAGGTGGCCAGGGTCAGAGAGGCAGCTTGAGGTGGCCAGGGTCAGAGAGGCAGGTTGAGGTGGCCAGGGTCAGAGAGGCAGCTTGAGGTGGCCAGGGTCAGTGAGGCAGGTTGAGGTGGCCAGGGTCAGTGAGGCAGGTTGAGGTGGCCAGGGTCAGAGAGGCAGGTTGAGGTGGCCAGAGTCAGAGCAGTGCAGAAAATGCCGCATGCTGAGGCAGTGAAGAAAGTAGAGGGAGGATCAAGGGTGAGGGATTCTGAGAGGAACCCTGTGAATATTAGGTCTGTGCTAGAACAGAGGGATAAGCAAATATGTTTCAGTAAGGTTGGTGACTAGAGAGATATACCTGCTGGAGCGCGTGCTACAGGTAGGTGCTGCTATGGTGACCAGCGAGCTGAGATAAGGGGGGACTTTACCTAGCAGGGTCTTGTAGATGACCTGGAACCAGTGGGTTTGGCGACGAGTATGAAGCGAGGGCCAGCCAACGAGAGTGTACAGGTCGCAGTGGTGGGTAGTATATGGGGCTTTGGTGACAAAACGGATGGCACTGTGATAGACTGCATCCAATTTATTGAGTAGGGTTTTGGAGGCTATTTTGTAAATGACATCACCGAAGTCGAGGATTGGTAGGATGGTCAGTTTTACAAGGGTATGTTTGGCAGCATGAGTAAAGGATGCTTTGTTGCGGAATAGGAAGCCAATTCTAGATTTGACTTTGGATTGGAGATGTTTGATGTGGGTCTGGAAGGAGAGTTTACAGTCTAACCAGACACCTAGGTATCTGTAGTTGTCCACATATTCTAAGTCAGAGCCGTCCAAAGTAGTGATGTTGGACAGGCGGGCAGGAGCAGGCAGCGATCGGTTGAAGAGCATGCATTTGGTTTTACTTGTATTTAAGAGCAGTTGGAGGCCACGGAAGGAGAGTTGTATGGCATTGAAGCTCGCCTGGAGGGTTGTTAACACAGTGTCAAAAGAAGGGCCAGAAGTATACAGAATAGTGTCGTCTGCGTAGAGGTGGATCAGAGAATCACCAGCAGCAAGAGCGACATCATTGATGTAAACAGAGAAGAGAGTCGGTCCAAGAATTGAACCCTGTGGCACCCCCATAGAGACTGCCATGTGGAAATGCCAACTGCGTTTGGGATGAACTGGAAGCGTGCCCAGCAATTCACAGCGTTTCAGAAATAAATGTGCCAAAATCGCACTAAACGGATATAAATTGCTATAAAACGCTTTAAATTAACTACCTTATGATGTTTTTAACTCCCATAACGAGTAGAAACATGACCAGAGTAATATTACTCCCTCCACTAATGCTTGGAACAAGTGCGGGTCGATGTCCTCCAGGCGCATTACGCAGCAAGAAAAGAGTTCCTAGCTACAGGTTTTTTAAATTTGTAGTGCCTGTGAACGCGCAATCGACGCCATTCAAATCGTCATCACGTAAAGACATCCAGGGGAAGACGAAAGCAGTGTCCGTATACTCATAGCAATAACTGTGCCCTTTTAACTGACTCCAGATCAGGGGCCAAAATTTCTGAAATCTGACTCCATGTCAGGGAAATTGCTGTAGAATGACTTCTGTTCCACTTAGAGACAAAATTTCAACTCCTATAGAAACTATAGACTGTTTTCTATCCAATAATAATATGCATATTGTACGATCAAGAGTTTTGTAGGAAGCCGTTTAAAAAATTACAAGATTACCATAAATAGTGACAACAGCGCCCCCATCCTCAACAGGTTAATCCATTTTTGAATAAGGCTGTAATGTAACAAAATGTGGAGAAAGTCAAGGGGTCTTAATACTTTCCAATTGCACTGTATGCCTTCATTACTCAAAAATAGACTCTTAGCTTTCATTTGACACCCAATTTGACATGCCCCTATAAACTTCACATGTTGATGCTCATGGGTCATTTCACATGGAAATGACCTTGTACACACCTTGTCTACAATAGATGTGGAGACTACATGTATTCAGCAATACCCTCTGGCATATCAACTGCAGTAAGCGTCATATTTTATGGTGTTACGTTCCCCAGTTTCTGTGTTCTGTTTTGTATTTGAGTGTGTGTTTCAGGAGATGGCTTCCTGAAGTACTCCCCAACCAGCTGATTGGTCAACCCCAGGCTAATTGGTGATTGGAGCTGACCCCGCCCCCTCGTCAAGAAGCAGCTGACTCTAATCACCATTGCCACCTGAAGATAAAAGCCAGTGTTCTGCCCAAGAGTGAAAAATTGAGAGAAGATAGAGAGAGAGAAGAGATGAGATAAGATAAGATATGATATGAGATAAGATAAGGAGTAGAGATTTGGAGATTGAGAGAGAAATTAGATTGTGATATAGAGTTGGTTGCGTATCAGAAAGTGTGGTATGTACTGTTGTTGTTGGTAGCAGTTTTTCTATGTCCTGTGTTTGTGAGTGTTTGTGAAATCATTAATAATTACTCTGTTTCATTTGTTCCCAGGGGGGGAAGGAGAAGGCACTTTGGGAGTGCTTAGGCAAGAGGCCCGAGGGCATACATATACCCGTAGTATATTTACTGTCTAGGCACACTAGGTAAGACCTGGGCGGACCACCCCCTGTATTTTGGTTAGGGCACCAGGTGGTGCTAAGTTAGGTAAGTTAAATTGGTAGGCAGGTTAGATAGGAGAGGGGGAACTTTGATATTTACTTTCTTTGCTTTGGTTCCGTCCAGCCCCTTTTCCCCATATTACCGTGTAAGAAAATAAATCCAAGTAAACGGTAAAATCTGCTTTTGTGTCATCCTTGCTCGCACCTACAGTCCATACCTCTTGCACTTCAGAGTTGAGTTGTAGCAGGGAGTTGCGTTCCCTCTTCTCAGAGGCGTGCGTAACATAATGGGGGCTCATCCGGGATTCCATTAAACCCACCGGACCCTGCTGCACTGAACTCTCTGTGGTTAGTGATTGAGGTGTGATGGTAGGTTGTGAGTTTGGATGACTTGTTTAGTTTGTGTTTTCAGAAAATTGTTGTGTACAAGATGGCTGCCTCAGCCATCTCCAAGTTCATTGAAGCGCCCTCAATTGATTGTTTGGTGAAGTTTCGAAAAGTAGACCTTTTAGCTATAGCTGACCATTATGGATTTGTTATCCCTGAGAAAGCCCTAAAGGCTGAGCTTTTGGTGCTAGTCAGGGAGGGTTTAGTGAGAGAAAGAATTCTCTCATTGCAAGGAGAGGAGACGGGTAGACCTTCCGATGCCAAGTCGGAGGACAGGGCGAAGGAAGGGGTTGCTCGTACCCCCTTTACATTGCCTCGATTCGATCCTTTATCTTCTGCTTCAGGTCGTTCAGAAGGGACCGCTAGGCTGAAGGTGAGGCTGGCCCGGTTAGAAATGGAGCAAAAAGATAAGGAGAGACAGATGCATTTTGATCTTGAAATTAGGAAAATAGAAGCCGACAAGGAGGTGAGGATCCGACAACTGGAGCTAGAAGCTGGCTCCGGTACGACTCCAAAAGCTGCTCATCATCAAGCCCACTTTGATGTAAGTAAAAAATATAGCTTTAGTCCCACCATTCCGAGAGTCGGAAGTTGATTCCTATTTCTCTGCGTTTGAGCGTGTGGCCGCTGCGCTGCATTGGCCACTCGAGGTTTGGCCTCTCCTGTTGCAATGTAAATTGTCTGGGAAAGCCCAGGAAGTAGTAGCTGCTCTCTCCCTGGAAGACAGTTTACACTATGATACAGTTAAAACTACCGTGTTGCGGGCTTATGAGTTGGTGCCTGAAGCTTATAGACAGCGCTTCAGGAACCACAAGAAACCCTCTCACCGTACTTTTGTTGAGTTTGCTAGGGACAAAGTCTCTGTTTAATCGATGGTGTTCAGCCAGCAAAGCTAACACCTTTGCTGATATTCGGGAGTTGATGCTGTTGGAGGATTTTAAAAGCAACCTCCCTGATAGAATTGTAGTTCATTTAAATGAACAGAAAGTGGTGACATTGGCCCAGGCAGCAGTGTTGGCAGATGAGTACGCTTTGACACACAAGACTGTCTTTGGTGCACCTCGTTTTGAAGGTAGACTGATTACGTCATCAGTGCCTCATTCAGGTCGCTTTTCCTCTGACAAGCCTTTTCATGAGAGCCGTGAATGTTTTTACTGTCACCAAAAGGGTCACGTGATTGCGGACTGCCCAGTTTTGAAAAATAAACAGAAACAGTCCCAGTCACTGTCCCCAAAAAGGAAAAGTTTGGGTTTAGTCAAGTCTTTGGCTCGTCCGTTGGTCCGAGGTATTGATTCAGCATTTGAGAAACCGGATCCTGTTTATGCTCCGTTTATTTCTGCCGGTTGTGTTTCCTTAACTGGAGAACAAGCTGATCAAAAGCCAATTAAAATCTTACGAGACACCGGGGCGGCGCAGTCAGTAATTATTACTGATGCTTTACCCTGGTCTCCTGAAACGTATTGTGGCTCGCATGTTATATTACAGGGGATAGAGACAAACAGTACCTGTACCATTACACTGGGTCCACTTAGTGTCAGACTTGGTATCAGGACGTTTCCGTGTTGGTGTAGTGTCTACACTGCCAGTAAAAGGAGTCACATTGCTATTAGGGAATGATATTGCTGGTGGTAACGTTACTCCTGTGTTAGAGGTAGTAGACAACCCAGAAATCAAATTTGCAGATGAGAAATTGGTTCAAGCATTTCCACATGTTTTTCCTGCTTGTGTCTTAACGAGGGCACAATCTCGCAAGCTTGGAGATGTGGTGGATTTGGCTAGTTCCATTTTTGAGAATATTGAAGTAGAAGACAATGCACCGAGTATTCCTTCTGCAAGTCCGACAGTTTTTACTCCTGTAAAAACTAAGGAAGGGGACTGCGAAATCGCGCCCCAATTACATGACATTCTTTTGTCTGTCACCCCTGAGAAGGTGATTGAATGTCAAAAAGGAGACACCAGTCTTCGTAAGTGTTTTGCTTCGGTAATTTCCATTGAAGAAGCTAAAACTAGAGAGACTGCCTACTTTATGGAAGCAGGAGTTTTGATGCGTAAATGGGCAGCTCATGACATCGTTAATGACTGGAGTGAAGTGTGTCAAGTGGTTGTTCCTACACCGTTCCGACAGCATGTGCTGTCACTCGCCCATGACCAGGCGTGGTCTGGACATTTGGGGATCACAAAGACTTATAACCGGGTCCTTCGTCATTTTTTCTGGACAGGTTTGAAGTCTGACGTGGTCCAATTTTGTAAAACATGTCACGTATGTCAACTCACTGGGAAGCGAATCAAACAGTTCCTAGAGCACCGCTCTACCCGATTCCTGTGGTGGGGGAACCGTTTGAAAGAGTGATAGTTGATTGTGTAGGTCCATTGCCGAAAAGCAGGTCAGGTAACCAGTTCCTACTAACAATAATGTGCAGTGCTACTCGATACCCAGAGGCTATTCCTCTCCGTACTATTACGGCTAAGACTGTGGTGAAGGCACTGGTGAAGTTCTTCTCTACGTTTGGACTCCCTAAAGTAATCCAAACTGATCAGGGATCCAACTTCATGTCCAAAATGTTTTCAAATGTGTTAAAGACATTGTGTATTTCCCATCAGGTCTCAAGTCCGTATCATCCAGAGAGTCAAGGGGCTCTCGAACGCTGGCATCAGACGCTGAAGGCAATGCTACGCAAGTATTGTATGGATACCAGTACCGATTGGGATGAGGGGGTGCCCTTTGTCCTATTTGCTATTAGGGAAACGATACAAGAGTCCTTAGGGTTTAGCCCTGCTGACCTTGTGTTTGGATATACCCCAAGGGGTCCGCTGAAAGTGTTGAAGGAGCATATCTTATCTCCTACACCCAGTAGCGCCCCTAAAAATGTGTTGGATTATGTCAGTAAGATGCGGGAGAGACTGCACGCTGCATGTGCGTTGGCCCAAAAGTCTCTTTCCTCTTCGCAAAAACGCATGAAGGTGCATTATGACAAAAAGGCTGTTGGCCGTTCTTTTGCACCAGGGGATCAAGTTTTAGTTTTGTTGCCAATTCCTGGCTCATCTCTGTCAGCACGTTTTTCTGGACCATATCTGGTGGAAAAGAAACTCAGTGACACAAACTATGTGATAAAGACCCCAGATCGAAGGCGTTCTTCCCGTGTGTGTCATGTTAACATGCTAAAAGAATATTATGTACGTGTACGTGATTCTCCAGACAGCTCCTCAAGTAAGCCGGTCCAGCCCGCCGTCTCCAGTGTGGCTGCGGTGGTGCTGAAGCCTGGCTGGGACCTAGAGGATGATAAGGAGGATGGTTTGGAGTTACGCCATACGTTACAGCAGTGTGAACGCCTATGTAATTCAGAGATGCTGAAGAAGTTACCCTCTCAAATGGAACATTTGGATAGCGATCAAACTAAGGACCTTATCCTATTGATAAACAGTTTTCTCAGTGTGTTTCAGGACGTTCCAAGTCGCACGTCCATCTTGGAACATGACGTGGATGTGGGCAACGCTGCTCCTATACGTCAGCATCCGTACCGGGTTAATGCAAAGAAAAGGGAGGTAATGAAAAGTGAGGTAGCTTATTTATTACAGAATGACATGGCAAAACCCAGTAACAGCTCCTGGAGTTCCCCATGTATTCTTGTTCCTAAGCCTGACGGTACGTCCCGCTTATGCACGGACTATCGTCGAGTAAATGCAGTTACAAAGTCTGATTCTTTTCCTCTACCTCGATTAGATGACTGCATTGATAGAATTGGCTCTGCTGCTTACGTTAGTAAGTTAGATTTGTTAAAAGGTTATTGGCAGGTGCCTCTGACCTCTAGAGCTTCTGACATATCGGCTTTTGTTACGCCTGATAACTTTGTACAATACACTGTGATGCCCTTTGGCATGTGTAATGCACCTGCTACTTTTCAGCGTCTAGTTAACATTGTGTTTGCAGATGTGCCAAATTGTACTGCATACCTTGATGATGTGGTGATACATTCGTCTACTTGGTCTGATCATCTCTCCACTCTGAAAAGTGTGTTTCAGCGGTTGGAGAATGCTTCTTTAACCCTCAATTTGGCCAAGTGTGAGTTTGGGAAGGCTACGGTGACTTACTTAGGGAAACAAGTGGGACGAGGTCAAGTGCGGCCAGTAACTGGCAAGGTGGAGGCAATTGTTGCTTTTCCTGCTCCCACGACTCGACGCCAGTTGCGCAGATTCCTAGGGATGGTAGGGTACTATCGTACATTCTGTAAGAATTTCTCGACGGTAGTAGCTCCCCTTTCATCGCTGCTTAGTCCCAAGGTACCATTTAGGTGGTCCAAGGACTGTAACCATGCGTTTGAGTCCGCTAAAGCGCTACTTTGTAGTGCCCCAGTGCTTGCCGCCCCCAACTTTGACAAACCTTTTAAGTTGGAGGTTGACGCTAGTATAGTGGGGGTGGGTGCGGTTCTCTTACAGGAAGATGAAGACGGAGTGGATCGGCCCGTCAGTTTCTTCTCCCGTAAGTTCAACTCGTGTCAGTCAAGGTACTCCACAATTGAACAAGAGACGCTAGCTTTATTGCTAGCCTTACAGTTCTTTGAGGTATATGTGGGATCCAGTGCCTTGCCTGTAATGGTCTTCACGGACCATAATCCTTTAGTGTTCTTAAAGCAAATGTACAATCAGAACCGCCGCCTTATGCGGTGGGCTCTGATTGTACAAGGATATAATGTACAGATAGCCTATGTAAAGGGCTCAGCGAATGTGGTTGCTGACGCTCTATCACGGGTTTACTAACTGGGGAAGTGTTGGTTTTTGTTATTACAAACTGTACGTTTGCAATTTGTGGTGGGCGTGTTACGTTCCCCAGTTTCTGTGTTCTGTTTTGTATTTGAGTGTGTGTTTCAGGAGATGGCTTCCTGAAGTACTCCCCAACCAGGTGATTGGTCAACCCCAGGCTAATTGGTGATTGGAGCTGACCCCGCCCCCTCGTCAAGAAGCAGCTGACTCTAATCACCATTGCCACCTGAAGATAAAAGCCAGTGTTCTGCCCAAGAGTGAAAAATTGAGAGAAGATAGAGAGAGAGAAGAGATGAGATAAGATAAGATATGATATGAGATAAGATAAGGAGTAGAGATTTGGAGATTGAGAGAGAAATTAGATTGTGATATAGAGTTGGTTGCGTATCAGAAAGTGTGGTATGTACTGTTGTTGTTGGTAGCAGTTTTTCTATGTCCTGTGTTTGTGAGTGTTTGTGAAATCATTAATAATTACTCTGTTTCATTTGTTCCCAGGGGGGGAAGGAGAAGGCACTTTGGGAGTGCTTAGGCAAGAGGCCCGAGGGCATACATATACCCGTAGTATATTTACTGTCTAGGCACACTAGGTAAGACCTGGGCGGACCACCCCCTGTATTTTGGTTAGGGCACCAGGTGGTGCTAAGTTAGGTAAGTTAAATTGGTAGGCAGGTTAGATAGGAGAGGGGGAACTTTGATATTTACTTTCTTTGCTTTGGTTCCGTCCAGCCCCTTTTCCCCATATTACCGTGTAAGAAAATAAATCCAAGTAAACGGTAAAATCTGCTTTTGTGTCATCCTTGCTCGCACCTACAGTCCATACCTCTTGCACTTCAGAGTTGAGTTGTAGCAGGGAGTTGCGTTCCCTCTTCTCAGAGGCGTGCGTAACATAATGGGGGCTCATCCGGGATTCCATTAAACCCACCGGACCCTGCTGCACTGAACTCTCTGTGGTTAGTGATTGAGGTGTGATGGTAGGTTGTGAGTTTGGATGACTTGTTTAGTTTGTGTTTTCAGAAAATTGTTGTGTACAAGATGGCTGCCTCAGCCATCTCCAAGTTCATTGAAGCGCCCTCAATTGATTGTTTGGTGAAGTTTCGAAAAGTAGACCTTTTAGCTATAGCTGACCATTATGGATTTGTTATCCCTGAGAAAGCCCTAAAGGCTGAGCTTTTGGTGCTAGTCAGGGAGGGTTTAGTGAGAGAAAGAATTCTCTCATTGCAAGGAGAGGAGACGGGTAGACCTTCCGATGCCAAGTCGGAGGACAGGGCGAAGGAAGGGGTTGCTCGTACCCCCTTTACATTGCCTCGATTCGATCCTTTATCTTCTGCTTCAGGTCGTTCAGAAGGGACCGCTAGGCTGAAGGTGAGGCTGGCCCGGTTAGAAATGGAGCAAAAAGATAAGGAGAGACAGATGCATTTTGATCTTGAAATTAGGAAAATAGAAGCCGACAAGGAGGTGAGGATCCGACAACTGGAGCTAGAAGCTGGCTCCGGTACGACTCCAAAAGCTGCTCATCATCAAGCCCACTTTGATGTAAGTAAAAAATATAGCTTTAGTCCCACCATTCCGAGAGTCGGAAGTTGATTCCTATTTCTCTGCGTTTGAGCGTGTGGCCGCTGCGCTGCATTGGCCACTCGAGGTTTGGCCTCTCCTGTTGCAATGTAAATTGTCTGGGAAAGCCCAGGAAGTAGTAGCTGCTCTCTCCCTGGAAGACAGTTTACACTATGATACAGTTAAAACTACCGTGTTGCGGGCTTATGAGTTGGTGCCTGAAGCTTATAGACAGCGCTTCAGGAACCACAAGAAACCCTCTCACCGTACTTTTGTTGAGTTTGCTAGGGACAAAGTCTCTGTTTAATCGATGGTGTTCAGCCAGCAAAGCTAACACCTTTGCTGATATTCGGGAGTTGATGCTGTTGGAGGATTTTAAAAGCAACCTCCCTGATAGAATTGTAGTTCATTTAAATGAACAGAAAGTGGTGACATTGGCCCAGGCAGCAGTGTTGGCAGATGAGTACGCTTTGACACACAAGACTGTCTTTGGTGCACCTCGTTTTGAAGGTAGACTGATTACGTCATCAGTGCCTCATTCAGGTCGCTTTTCCTCTGACAAGCCTTTTCATGAGAGCCGTGAATGTTTTTACTGTCACCAAAAGGGTCACGTGATTGCGGACTGCCCAGTTTTGAAAAATAAACAGAAACAGTCCCAGTCACTGTCCCCAAAAAGGAAAAGTTTGGGTTTAGTCAAGTCTTTGGCTCGTCCGTTGGTCCGAGGTATTGATTCAGCATTTGAGAAACCGGATCCTGTTTATGCTCCGTTTATTTCTGCCGGTTGTGTTTCCTTAACTGGAGAACAAGCTGATCAAAAGCCAATTAAAATCTTACGAGACACCGGGGCGGCGCAGTCAGTAATTATTACTGATGCTTTACCCTGGTCTCCTGAAACGTATTGTGGCTCGCATGTTATATTACAGGGGATAGAGACAAACAGTACCTGTACCATTACACTGGGTCCACTTAGTGTCAGACTTGGTATCAGGACGTTTCCGTGTTGGTGTAGTGTCTACACTGCCAGTAAAAGGAGTCACATTGCTATTAGGGAATGATATTGCTGGTGGTAACGTTACTCCTGTGTTAGAGGTAGTAGACAACCCAGAAATCAAATTTGCAGATGAGAAATTGGTTCAAGCATTTCCACATGTTTTTCCTGCTTGTGTCTTAACGAGGGCACAATCTCGCAAGCTTGGAGATGTGGTGGATTTGGCTAGTTCCATTTTTGAGAATATTGAAGTAGAAGACAATGCACCGAGTATTCCTTCTGCAAGTCCGACAGTTTTTACTCCTGTAAAAACTAAGGAAGGGGACTGCGAAATCGCGCCCCAATTACATGACATTCTTTTGTCTGTCACCCCTGAGAAGGTGATTGAATGTCAAAAAGGAGACACCAGTCTTCGTAAGTGTTTTGCTTCGGTAATTTCCATTGAAGAAGCTAAAACTAGAGAGACTGCCTACTTTATGGAAGCAGGAGTTTTGATGCGTAAATGGGCAGCTCATGACATCGTTAATGACTGGAGTGAAGTGTGTCAAGTGGTTGTTCCTACACCGTTCCGACAGCATGTGCTGTCACTCGCCCATGACCAGGCGTGGTCTGGACATTTGGGGATCACAAAGACTTATAACCGGGTCCTTCGTCATTTTTTCTGGACAGGTTTGAAGTCTGACGTGGTCCAATTTTGTAAAACATGTCACGTATGTCAACTCACTGGGAAGCGAATCAAACAGTTCCTAGAGCACCGCTCTACCCGATTCCTGTGGTGGGGGAACCGTTTGAAAGAGTGATAGTTGATTGTGTAGGTCCATTGCCGAAAAGCAGGTCAGGTAACCAGTTCCTACTAACAATAATGTGCAGTGCTACTCGATACCCAGAGGCTATTCCTCTCCGTACTATTACGGCTAAGACTGTGGTGAAGGCACTGGTGAAGTTCTTCTCTACGTTTGGACTCCCTAAAGTAATCCAAACTGATCAGGGATCCAACTTCATGTCCAAAATGTTTTCAAATGTGTTAAAGACATTGTGTATTTCCCATCAGGTCTCAAGTCCGTATCATCCAGAGAGTCAAGGGGCTCTCGAACGCTGGCATCAGACGCTGAAGGCAATGCTACGCAAGTATTGTATGGATACCAGTACCGATTGGGATGAGGGGGTGCCCTTTGTCCTATTTGCTATTAGGGAAACGATACAAGAGTCCTTAGGGTTTAGCCCTGCTGACCTTGTGTTTGGATATACCCCAAGGGGTCCGCTGAAAGTGTTGAAGGAGCATATCTTATCTCCTACACCCAGTAGCGCCCCTAAAAATGTGTTGGATTATGTCAGTAAGATGCGGGAGAGACTGCACGCTGCATGTGCGTTGGCCCAAAAGTCTCTTTCCTCTTCGCAAAAACGCATGAAGGTGCATTATGACAAAAAGGCTGTTGGCCGTTCTTTTGCACCAGGGGATCAAGTTTTAGTTTTGTTGCCAATTCCTGGCTCATCTCTGTCAGCACGTTTTTCTGGACCATATCTGGTGGAAAAGAAACTCAGTGACACAAACTATGTGATAAAGACCCCAGATCGAAGGCGTTCTTCCCGTGTGTGTCATGTTAACATGCTAAAAGAATATTATGTACGTGTACGTGATTCTCCAGACAGCTCCTCAAGTAAGCCGGTCCAGCCCGCCGTCTCCAGTGTGGCTGCGGTGGTGCTGAAGCCTGGCTGGGACCTAGAGGATGATAAGGAGGATGGTTTGGAGTTACGCCATACGTTACAGCAGTGTGAACGCCTATGTAATTCAGAGATGCTGAAGAAGTTACCCTCTCAAATGGAACATTTGGATAGCGATCAAACTAAGGACCTTATCCTATTGATAAACAGTTTTCTCAGTGTGTTTCAGGACGTTCCAAGTCGCACGTCCATCTTGGAACATGACGTGGATGTGGGCAACGCTGCTCCTATACGTCAGCATCCGTACCGGGTTAATGCAAAGAAAAGGGAGGTAATGAAAAGTGAGGTAGCTTATTTATTACAGAATGACATGGCAAAACCCAGTAACAGCTCCTGGAGTTCCCCATGTATTCTTGTTCCTAAGCCTGACGGTACGTCCCGCTTATGCACGGACTATCGTCGAGTAAATGCAGTTACAAAGTCTGATTCTTTTCCTCTACCTCGATTAGATGACTGCATTGATAGAATTGGCTCTGCTGCTTACGTTAGTAAGTTAGATTTGTTAAAAGGTTATTGGCAGGTGCCTCTGACCTCTAGAGCTTCTGACATATCGGCTTTTGTTACGCCTGATAACTTTGTACAATACACTGTGATGCCCTTTGGCATGTGTAATGCACCTGCTACTTTTCAGCGTCTAGTTAACATTGTGTTTGCAGATGTGCCAAATTGTACTGCATACCTTGATGATGTGGTGATACATTCGTCTACTTGGTCTGATCATCTCTCCACTCTGAAAAGTGTGTTTCAGCGGTTGGAGAATGCTTCTTTAACCCTCAATTTGGCCAAGTGTGAGTTTGGGAAGGCTACGGTGACTTACTTAGGGAAACAAGTGGGACGAGGTCAAGTGCGGCCAGTAACTGGCAAGGTGGAGGCAATTGTTGCTTTTCCTGCTCCCACGACTCGACGCCAGTTGCGCAGATTCCTAGGGATGGTAGGGTACTATCGTACATTCTGTAAGAATTTCTCGACGGTAGTAGCTCCCCTTTCATCGCTGCTTAGTCCCAAGGTACCATTTAGGTGGTCCAAGGACTGTAACCATGCGTTTGAGTCCGCTAAAGCGCTACTTTGTAGTGCCCCAGTGCTTGCCGCCCCCAACTTTGACAAACCTTTTAAGTTGGAGGTTGACGCTAGTATAGTGGGGGTGGGTGCGGTTCTCTTACAGGAAGATGAAGACGGAGTGGATCGGCCCGTCAGTTTCTTCTCCCGTAAGTTCAACTCGTGTCAGTCAAGGTACTCCACAATTGAACAAGAGACGCTAGCTTTATTGCTAGCCTTACAGTTCTTTGAGGTATATGTGGGATCCAGTGCCTTGCCTGTAATGGTCTTCACGGACCATAATCCTTTAGTGTTCTTAAAGCAAATGTACAATCAGAACCGCCGCCTTATGCGGTGGGCTCTGATTGTACAAGGATATAATGTACAGATAGCCTATGTAAAGGGCTCAGCGAATGTGGTTGCTGACGCTCTATCACGGGTTTACTAACTGGGGAAGTGTTGGTTTTTGTTATTACAAACTGTACGTTTGCAATTTGTGGTGGGCGTGTTACGTTCCCCAGTTTCTGTGTTCTGTTTTGTATTTGAGTGTGTGTTTCAGGAGATGGCTTCCTGAAGTACTCCCCAACCAGGTGATTGGTCAACCCCAGGCTAATTGGTGATTGGAGCTGACCCCGCCCCCTCGTCAAGAAGCAGCTGACTCTAATCACCATTGCCACCTGAAGATAAAAGCCAGTGTTCTGCCCAAGAGTGAAAAATTGAGAGAAGATAGAGAGAGAGAAGAGATGAGATAAGATAAGATATGATATGAGATAAGATAAGGAGTAGAGATTTGGAGATTGAGAGAGAAATTAGATTGTGATATAGAGTTGGTTGCGTATCAGAAAGTGTGGTATGTACTGTTGTTGTTGGTAGCAGTTTTTCTATGTCCTGTGTTTGTGAGTGTTTGTGAAATCATTAATAATTACTCTGTTTCATTTGTTCCCAGGGGGGGAAGGGGAAGGCACTTTGGGAGTGCTTAGGCAAGAGGCCCGAGGGCATACATATACCCGTAGTATATTTACTGTCTAGGCACACTAGGTAAGACCTGGGCGGACCACCCCCTGTATTTTGGTTAGGGCACCAGGTGGTGCTAAGTTAGGTAAGTTAAATTGGTAGGCAGGTTAGATAGGAGAGGGGGAACTTTGATATTTACTTTCTTTGCTTTGGTTCCGTCCAGCCCCTTTTCCCCATATTACCGTGTAAGAAAATAAATCCAAGTAAACGGTAAAATCTGCTTTTGTGTCATCCTTGCTCGCACCTACAGTCCATACCTCTTGCACTTCAGAGTTGAGTTGTAGCAGGGAGTTGCGTTCCCTCTTCTCAGAGGCGTGCGTAACATATGGATGCATAGAGGACCAGAGAGGGGTGCCCTTTCTAGTAGTTCTGTGTACAAAGCAGGAAGTGAGGATTTATGTATGCTGATGAATGGGATGTTAAGGTAGTAGTTCTCCGACCCCTCTGACATCCCTGACCCCCCAAATGACTTTGACATTACGCCTCTGGAAATCACATGAACTCAAACTAAGACAATCCTAATTACAATTTGTTTCTTGCCATGTTCTACATGTACTTACTGGCCACAAACACTTTAAAGCACATTGCTAGTTTATTTCAGTAGTAACATTACAAATCAACATTATAATTGTGACTAAAACTTGATTTGGTAGATTTGTAAGCCAGTTACTTGTATTATCTCTAAATGATCCTAATGTGTCATCATTCATGTGGATTTCATGCAGTGCTCTATTTAACGCTTCAATGCTGTACTGAAGAATGAACAACTGGTGAATCTGAGTCTACTTATTGGACATCTGTAATGTGTTAAATATGGAGGGCGTACAGAGTAGTCACACGGTGTGTAGCAGTGAAAACCTCTAAGATGAAGTATTTCTTGATCGTAAACATGCTACTTGATTTATCATGGATTGAACACTCAGCAGAAAGGGGCAATAGTCACTGAAGCTAGTGCAGGGAAGTTAAGTCTTGCATACACATGTTTGGTCTTTAAGTCTTGCACGCTCATTCCCCCCTTTTTCTTATTTGCCAGCGACATTCATTTACTTACGCACGCACAAACACACCCACACATACTGGGAGGAGAGGCTTGGGATTTAGTTACTGTAGCCTATTGGGGAGCTGGTCTTTCTAGCATTTTCCATCGATTTCTCCTCTGATTCCCTCCCTGTCCTCCCAGCAAACTGGGAACATTGCCAGAACATTCCCTAAGATTCCCATGAAGCTCTATGTAGTTAGGGTTTAATCTAACATTACAACCTGGACTAAAGGGTAGACGTAACATATTAAAAGCAAAAATCCCTCCATTTAATATAATATGTATGGTATGTATTAATTTGTGAATGTCCATCATCCATTTCGTATGATAGATATGTTACTAATTACAATTGTTATGATATGTTACGAATTTCAATTCGTATAAATGTTACGAATTCCAAATTGATGTAGCTAACAAAAGATAGGTGGCTAAGTGGCTAGAGTTAGCTAGGCTTGGGGTAAGGGTTACGGTTACGGTTAGAAGTTAGGTTAAATGGTTAACATTAGGGTTGGGGTTAGGAGAAGGGTTAGCTAACATTGTAAGTTCCCCCTTCTGATGACCAGGTGGCGAATCGCATCTCTGCATGTCTGGCAGACATATCAGTGTGGATGACGGATCACCACCTCAAGCTGAACCTCGGCAAGACGGAGCTGCTCTTCCTCCCGGGGAAGGACTGTCCGTTCCATGATCTCGCCATCACGGTTGACAACTCCATTGTGTCCTCCTCCCAGAGCGCTAAGAACCTTGGCGTGATCCTGGACAACACCCTGTCGTTCTCCACCAACATCAAGGCGGTGGCCCGTTCCTGTAGGTTCATGCTCTACAACATCCGCAGAGTACGACCCTGCCTCACACAGGAAGCGGCGCAGGTCCTAATCCAGGCACTTGTCATCTCCCGTCTGGATTACTGCAACTCGCTGTTGGCTGGGCTCCCTGCCTGTGCCATTAAACCCCTACAACTCATCCAGAACGCCGCAGCCCGTCTGGTGTTCAACCTTCCCAAGTTCTCTCACGTCACCCCGCTCCTCCGCTCTCTCCACTGGCTTCCAGTTGAAGCTCGCATCCGCTACAAGACCATGGTGCTTGCCTACGGAGCTGTGAGGGGAACGGCACCTCAGTACCTTCAGGCTCTGATCAGGCCCTACACCCAAACAAGGGCACTGCGTTCATCCACCTCTGGCCTGCTCGCCTCCCTACCACTGAGGAAGTACAGTTCCCGCTCAGCCCAGTCAAAACTGTTCGCTGCTCTGGCACCCCAATGGTGGAACAAACTCCCTCACGACGCCAGGACAGCGGAGTCAATCACCACCTTCCGGAGACACCTGAAACCCCACCTCTTCAAGGAATACCTAGGATAAAGCAATCCTTCTGCCCCCCCCCCCCCCTTAAAAGATCTAGATGCACTATTGTAAAGTGGCTGTTCCACTGGATGTCATAAGGTGAATGCACCAATTTGTAAGTCGCTCTGGATAAGAGCGTCTGCTAAATGACTTAAATGTAAATGTAAATGTAAGTAGTTGCAAAGTAGCAAAAAAATTGTAAGTAGTTGCAAAGTTGCTAATTACCTAAAATTTGTCCGTGATGATATTCGAACACGCAACGTTTGGGTTGCTAGACGTTCGCATTATACGGCCATCCTCCTTTCGTTCTTTCATTAAGTAACCTTCTGACTTATATAGCCATACCAAAACGTAACCTATCATACTTAGTGTCCAGAATTTACTGTTATGTCTAGTCTGTGCGAACAGGCTAAACACTAGGATGATACCTTCCCAAAAACATTCAAAGAATGTTTTCGATAAAACCCTTTTTTTGTATCTGAAAATGTTTTAAATTAATTTTCTTCTAACGTTCACTGAAATGTTGTGCACAACATCTGTAACAACCATCACAGAACATTCCCCAAACATTCTCATTAGGTTTGTCTCTGATTGGGGAGCCAATTTAGGTTGCCATTTTCCATGTTGGTTTTGTGGGTAGTTGTCCATGTTTAGTTGCCTGTGAGCACTACGTTGGCTTCACGTGTCGGTTGGTTGTTTATTGTTTTGTTGGCGACATCGTTAAATAAACAAGTGTGTACGCTCTAAACGCTGCGCCTTGGTCCACTCCTTTAAACGACCGTGACACCAGCGTTTAACTCTGTACCATAGGGATCGGCTGTTCCTAGAGCTCTGTAGTGTATAGGCTGATACAGAATAAACTGTATAGAGTATTGGGGAGAGGGACTTAGTGATTAGAGCAGTAAAGTCTATGGAAACAGCATGGCCGTGTGGGACAGCAAGGGATTCCAGCAGGCATTTCTAGGCATATTGAGTGAGGACCCATGCAGCGAGTGAACTCACCACACTGCTGCCAGAAGGACTGCCCTCTGAGGTGATAGACTGATCAAATAACATTGACCATTATTGGATCTCTGAGTCTGTTATTTTATTGCTACAAGTTCATGATGAATTGCACATAATGGGAGGGGAAAGGAGGGATTGTTGCCCTGAAATAACTGGACTCTCCTCCACAGGACGAGATGGTCAGGAGAGCTCAACATGCTGACACCTCTCAGTTACAGTGCTTCTGTTGGTATGTTTCTTTATGACATAACCCAAACACAGCAGCCACAGAAGAACAGATGCACAGCCAATTACAGTGCGGATGGATGTGTCCTCTTTCTGATGGAAATGCGAGCGAAAGCCGTTCATTTCTGACTTTACTCAGATGCAAACTGACACATGAAAGGGACTTTCTGCATCCATTTAGCCTGTTGCACGGACATTTCATTTTTTAGTAAGGCCTTCAATGCATAAGGACCAAATTGGATCAGACAAATATGAGTTCATAGTGTATTATATAAAACAAGCTGAAGACAAGACCACTTCAGTCCTGGAAAGGCAGTGTGGAAACGGAAGAAACGAAGCAAAGAGTGAAAGTTAAAAATGAAAATAAATGCCACAACCAACCTCTGCATATTTTCCTTCACATGTAATGTTTTTGGATTTCACGCTTTCTGTGTGCAGCACATCAGTTTTATTACACTAGGTCCACAACAGACTGATCAGCTTTGAGCTGATTTAATGTGATGGGTATCGATGGCCTGTTTTCTAAAGGAGTCTCTCCAAGTCCAATGTATGAACCTTGGTAATGTTGTGATCAATTATGGTAACGTACTGAAATGCCACTAGAATTCTCAGTGAATGCCAGGCCACTAACATTCAGAAGCATTGTTTGATAGACAATGTCTGTTTAACTTTTCATCTAAGGAGACAAAGTCATTATCCTCGGAATTATCATTGAATTAAGGTAGCATTTTACATCATGAGAGGCTGTTGTGCGCTGCTGAGACAATACATGTAGTCACATCCACTCACCTGTCAATCACACATGGTCAACGAACGGTTTTACTCCAGACCGATTCTCTACCAGTAAGCCTCATGTCCTCCTGAAATATTAGGCACTATAAATACCTGCAGGGGTAGGAAAGAACAAACATGGAAATAGAAGATACAGATGAGGTTTCTAAGAGTCCATTTAACTACAGTTTATCATCAGTAACTCAACATTATAAAGGAGTCTGCTTATCTGCAACTCAGGATCCTCCCTTTACAAAAACTACAGTGTGGCAGCAAGGTAAGCAGATAAAAGAGCAGAAAGTGCTCAGTTCAAAACTCCAAATTAAATTACAGGAAATCCTCCGATAGCTCAGGACTGTATCACAAAATAATGGCTTCCATGAGTGAAGCACGTCCTACCATACAGGAATGTCTTTTGTCCTCTGTGTTCTGGGCGGTGTAATATTCCTAACAGTTTATCATGCTGTCTAGAGTTACATACTGTAACCTCTGTGGTTCCACGGCAGCGCCGGTGATCAGAGATGTCCTTCTGGTAATAATATGTCTTCATCTGGAGAGACCTTCAACACTGGGGGTAATCATACGTGTGGTGGAGAGAGAAATGGAGGATTCAGGGTAAATATTTGGATGGGTGATATGGATAATAGTTTGACAGTCGTCCACATCGAGATCAGTTTGTTTTGCCATTGCCAGGAACTAAGTCAGCCCTAGAGCTCCTGAAAACAAAACAGCACAAGACATTTAAATTGCAGTATGTAAAGGTGGTGAGAAAAGCAGAAGCAACATTCTAACCCTGGTAAATGTAACGGTGTGTTACATCTATCAAATCAATCAAATGTATTTATAATTAATCAATCAAATGTATTTATGAAACCATTTTTACATCAGCGATGTCACAAAGTGCTTTAAGGTAACCCAACCTATAACCCCAAACAGCAAGCAATGCAGATGTAGAAGCAAGGTGGCTAGGAAAAACTCCCTAGAAAGGCTGGAACCTAGGAAGAAACCTAGAGAGGAACCAGGCTCTGAGAGGTGGCCAGTCCTCTTCTGGCTGTGCCGGGTTGAGATTATAACAGTACATGGCTAAAATGTTCAAACATTCATAGATGACCAGCAGGGTCAAATAATAATAATCACAGTGGTTGTAGAGGGTGCAACAAGTCAGGACCTCACAACTAAATCTTAGTTGGCTTTTCATAGCCGAGCATTCGCAGTTTGAGACAGCAGGTGCGGTAGAGAGAGAGAGAGTCGAAAATAGCACGTCCGGTGAACAGGTCAGGGTTCCATGCATTCACAAGCTGTCACCCTGCTATTTTGGCCTCAACTTTTGTCATGATGAGAAATCAAGGTAGGCCTACTATAACACAGTATACTGCCATTGACACAACTGATGTATCCCTGTTGCAGTGTTCCAATTCAACTCCTAAAGACAAAAACATAAATCAACTTGTGTTATTTTTGTCTCCTTTTGCAGCCATTCCAAAACACATGTGGCTGAATGATTCAATCCCTCCATGCTCACTGACAATGAAAACAGCATCAACAGTTAGCCCCAGTGATTATTTTCAAATGGAAGTCATCAGATGATATTGAGCATCCGTTGTCGCTCTAAGCCAGGCTCAGTGATTTCGAAATATTTTTTTTCCACTCTACAGCATCCTGTTTGGGAACCGATCTGGCCATGTTCAATGCAAAGATAAAATGGTCCCTCTACTCACATCCAGTTCCTAGTGGAAACACTGAACACCGATGGGGAATTCTTCAAGGCTCTGCTACTAATACAGGAGCTGGAATTAATGTTACATTACAGCATGGTGCAAACCCAGCAAGTATAACATTAATTAAAGACTATCCCACTGGTCACACACTGGTTGAATCAACGTTGTTTCAACGTAATTTGTCAATGTATTGTGAGGTGGAATCTATGGGGAAAATACATTGTATTTTCAAAAATTCACAACGTAAACTCTTGTTTTGAGAGTATCATTTTAACCACAGGATTATATCATTAATGCAACCAATTTTCAACATAGACAAACCTTGTATAAAATATGTTGAATTTGTACCTGTGAAACATCAGATCTACTATCAGAAAGAAACAAGCTCCGACTGGAGAGTTTATCTGTCTACAGCTGTCCATTTGGTCTCCCATCCAGGGTGTTCACTAAAGCCAGCCCTGATATTTGTCACCGACTTCTACCGATGTGCTATCATGAGAATGATTACGGAGAGCTCCCTTAATAACTAAATAGATTCACTGCTATCGAAGTCATTCCAAATGGTGTGTTTAACAGAGGAAATTAAATGTAACTATACTTTATAAAATATATACACTGCTCAAAAAAATAAAGGGAACACTTAAACAACACAATGTAACTCCAAGTCAATCACACTTCTGTGAAATCAAACTGTCCACTTAGGAAGCAACACTGATTGACAATACATTTCACATGCTGTTGTGCAAATGGAATAGACAAAAGGTGGAAATTATAGGCAATTAGCAAGACACCCCCAATAAAGGAGTGATTCTGCAGGTGGTGACCACAGACCACTTCTCAGTTCCTATGCTTCCTGGCTGATGTTTTGGTCACTTTTGAATGCTGGCGGTGCTCTCACTCTAGTGGTAGCATGAAACGGAGTCTACAACCCACACAAGTGGCTCAGGTAGTGCAGCTCATCCAGGATGGCACATCAATGCGAGCTGTGGCAAGAAGGTTTGCTGTGTCTGTCAGCGTAGTGTCCAGAGCATGGAGGCGCTACCAGGAGACAGGCCAGTACATCAGGAGACGTGGAGGAGGCCGTAGGAGGGCAACAACCCAGCAGCAGGACCGCTACCTCCGCCTTTGAGCAGGAGGAGCACTGCCAGAGCCCTGCAAAATGACCTCCAGCAGGCCACAAATGTGCATGTGTCAGCATATGGTCTCACAAGGGCTCTGAGGATCTCATCTCGGTACCTAATGGCAGTCAGGCTACCTCTGGCGAGCACATGGAGTGCTGTGCGGCCCACAAAGAAATGCCACCCCACACCATGACTGACCCACCGCCAAACCGGTCATGCTGGAGGATGTTGCAGGCAGCAGAACGTTCTCCACGGCGTCTCCAGACTCTGTCACATGTGCTCATGTGCTCAGTGTGAACCTGCTTTCATCTGTTAAGAGCACAGGGCGCCAGTGGCGAATTTGCCAATCTTGGTGTTCTCTGGCAAATGCCAAACTTCCTGCACGGTGTTGGGCTGTAAGCACAACCCCCACCTGTGGACGTCGGGCCCTCATACCACCCTCATGGAGTCTGTTTCTGACCGTTTGAGCAGACACATGCACATTTGTGGCCTGCTGGAGGTCATTTTGCAGGGCTCTGGCAGTGCTCCTCCTGCTCAAAGGCGGAGGTAGCGGTCCTGCTGCTGGGTTGTTGCCCTCCTACGGCCTCCTCCACGTCTCCTGATGTACTGGCCTGTCTCCTGGTAGCGCCTCCATGCCCTGGACACTACGCTGACAGACACAGCAAACCTTCCTGCCACAGCTCGCATTGATGTGCCATCCTGGATGAGCTGCACTACCTGAGCCACTTGTGTGGGTTGTAGACTCTGTTTCATGCTACCACTAGAGTGAGAGCACCGCCAGCATTCAAAAGTGACCAAAACATCAGCCAGGAAGCATAGGAACTGAGAAGTGGTCTGTGGTCACCACCTGCAGAATCACTCCTTTATTGGGGGTGTCTTGCTAATTGCCTATAATTTCCACCTTTTGTCTATTCCATTTGCACAACAGCATGTGAAATGTATTGTCAATCAGTGTTGCTTCCTAAGTGGACAGTTTGATTTCACAGAAGTGTGATTGACTTGGAGTTACATTGTGTTGTTTAAGTGTTCCCTTTATTTTTTTGAGCAGTGGATATATATACAGTATATATTTCTGAATCCAACATATCAATTATTAATTTGTAGTCAAACTGAATGTTGAATTGTGTTTGGTTGTTAATGCAACCATCTGTGCCACTGATTTAATCTGCTTTAATTCCAGTTTGTCTACAAATTAATAATTGATATGTCAGATTCAAGTCTCCATCTCAACCTAAAATCAAAGTTAAAGAATAGGATCAAATCAAACTTAAAATGCACTTTATATAAAGTTGGATTTGATTTAGTCCTTTTCTTTAAATGTTGATATTTGGTTGTGTTGTCAACCAAACACAATTCATTATTACTTTTGTCATTCCCTAAAGTTAAGGCTATATTACAAACTATTGTAACAGTATTTATTAAACCTCGAAATGAGTAACACATCCATGGCCACATTGAGGTTACTATAAATGAGATTACTTTAACTATAAATGTTTTGTTATGTAATCGTAGAACGCGAGCATGTTCAAGATAGCATGCAAAGGCCGCAGGAATAAGGAGACCTTCACAATTGCTGTAATAATCTGTGCAGAATGTCAAACAACATTAATCACTTACACTATGTACTTCTAATGTAATCTCAACTGCAGTCCAGGTCATTTGGTTGTGCTATTAGATGAAGCACAGTGATAACACATTAAGTTGTTATACACGGTACGTTCAAAATATCTGACATTATATTCCCGTTTGAACTTTGTTGTGTATTTAAATGGCGCAGCGATAACAACTTCATCGAAAATCAGACATTGTTTTTCCATTGGAATTCGGTTGTACTTTTAGATGGTTGAGAGCATATTGATGACACATTGGGAATTCAACAAACTTCTGTCTGTCTTTTTGAGTGGATGAATAATGGTTGAAGTCTCATTGATCAACATCTCAGCCAAAGTATTGGCCCACATTTCCACATTGAATTTATGTGGTGTACCCAGTGAGATGCCTCTTCTGCAGTGGCAACCCGTCATTCATGGCAGGTGGGGCAGAGCCCAGCAACAAAATGCAGGTGTTTCAGCCTAGCTCAGTGCTTGCTGTGGTGGGGCAGCCAGCGGAAAATACGGAGCGTAGGTGTTGGTAATGTTCTCTAGTTGCGCTGTAATTGGCTCAGTGTTGTCACTCATGGGGACACTACGTCACCGCCAAGTCTAAGGGTAGAGCTCGGAAATTCAAGCCCCTTGGATGCTGTCATAGAGTTGCATTAGAAGTGCCCATCCAAGAAGGCTCAATGTCATTGGCCACAGATACAATTGTCAAATCCCGTTATCTACAGTAGCTTTGATTGGACTGATCATGTCAACATCATACTTTAAAAATCTTAGCGAGCAGACATCATAAATCAAGTCGACAATCTACTGACAAATCCTTTTAAGTCCTTGTCATATGAAGATAAACCATTTTTGTTCTATTGCCACACCAAGATTTACATGCTAAAACCGCCACTCTTCTTCTGTATACTCTTGCATGCTGTGCTGATTACACTGTTCTGTGGATATGGCAAAACATTTTACTCAAGATAATGAGACGTTTATGTGGATTATGTGATATAATCAAATGTCCCAAAAGTAAATCCTAATATCAGTATTATTTATATATATATATATATATACACATACATACATACACTACCGTTCAAAAGTTTGGGGTCACTTAGAAATGTCCTTGTTTTTGAAAGAAATGCACATTTTTGGTTCATTAAAATAACATCAAATTGATCAGAAATAGAGTGTTGACATTGTTAATGTTGTAAATGACTATTGTAGCTGGAAACGGTTGATTTGTTATGGAATATCTACATAGGCGTACAGAGGCCCGTTATCAGCAACCATCACTCCTGTGTTCCAATGACACGTTGTGTTAGGTAATCCAAGTTTATCATTTTAAAAGGCTAATTGATTATTAGAAAACCCATTTGCAATTATGTTAGCACAGCTGAAATCTGTTGTGCTGATTTAAAGAAGCAATAAAACTGGCCTTCTTTAGACTAGTTGAGTATCTGGAGCATCAGCATTTGTGGGTTAGATTACAAGCTTAAAATGGCCAGAAACAAGGACCTTTTTTTCTGAAACTCGTCAGTCAACTTGGTCTGAGAAATGAAGGCAATTCCATGTGGGAAATTGCCAAGAAACTGAAGATCTCGTACAACGCTGTGCACTACTCCCTTCACAGAACAACGCAAACTGTCTCTAACCAGAATAGAAAGAGGACTGGGAGGCCCCGGTGCACAACTGAGCAAGAGGACAATTCCATTAGAGGGTCTAGTTTGAGAAACAGACGCCTCACAAGTCCTCAACTGGCAGCTTCATTAAATAGTACCCGCAAAACACCAGTCTCAATGTCAACAGAGATGAGGCGACTCCAGGATGCTGGTCTTCTAGGCAGAGTTCCTCAGTCCAGTATCTGTGTTCTTTTGCCCATCTTAATCTTTTCTTTTTATTGGCCACTCTGAGATATGAATTTAACTTTGCAACTCTGCATAGAAGGCCAGCATCCTGGAGTCACCTCTTCACTGTTGACGGTGAGACTGGTGTTTTGCGAGTACTATTTAATGAAGCTGCCAGTTTGGGAATTGTGAGGCGTCTGTTTCTCAAACTAGACACTTTAATGTACTTCATCAAGGATCTCTCTGTACTTTGCTCCGTTCATCTTTGCCTCGATCCTGACTAGTCTCTCAGTCCCTGCCTCTGAAAGGAATTCCCACAGCATGATGCTGCCACCACCATGCTTCACCGTAGGGATGGTGCCAGGTTTTCCCCAGACGTGATGCTTGGCATTCAGGCCAAAGAGTTCAATCTTGGTTTCATCAGACCAGAAAATCTTGTTTCTCATGGTCTGAAAGTCTTTAAGTGCCTTTTGGCAAACTCCAAGCGGGCTTTCATGTGCCTTTTACTTAGGAGTGGCTTTTGTCTGGTCACTCTAACATAAAGGCCTGATTGGTGGAGTGCTACAGAGATGGTTGTCCTTCTGGAAGGTTCACCCATCTCCACAGAGGAACTCTAGAGCTCTGTCAGAGTGGCCATCGGGTTCTTGGACACCTCCCTGACCAAGGCCCTTCTCCCCCGATTGCTCAGTTCGGTCAAGTGGCCAGCTCTAGGAAGAGTTTTGGTGGTTCCAAACTTCTCCATTTAAGAATGATGGAGGCCACTGTGTTCTTGGGGACCTTCAATGCTGCACACATTTTTTGGTAACCTTCCCCAGATCTGTGCCTCAACACAATCCTGTCTTGGAACTCTACGGACAATTCCTTTGACCTCATGGCTTGGTTTTTGCTCTGATATGCATTATCAACTGTGGGACCTTATATAGACAGGTGTGCGCCTTTCCAAATCATGTCCAATCAATTGAATTTACCACAGGTGGACTCCAATCAAGTTGTAGAAACATCTCAAGGAGGATCAATGGAAACAGGATACACCTGAGCTCAATTTCGAGACTCATAGAAAAGGGTCTGAAAACGTATGTAAATAAGGTATTTCTGTTTTTTATTTGTAATAAATTTGAAAAAAATTCTAAAACCCTATTTTCGCTTTCTCATTATGGGATATTGTGTGTAAACTGCTGAGAAAAAATTCGTATTTAATCAATTTTAGAATAAGGCTGTAATGTAACATAACGTGGAAAAAGTCAAGGGATCTGAATACTTTCCTAAGGCCCTGTATGTGACGGTTTTAAGTGTGTGGGCGAGGGAGAGAAACAAAACGGTGCAGTTGGAGACCATGTGGCGGAGAGTGATACGCGCGTTGGAGATAGGGGTGTGAGGAGGTGGGTCTGGGCAGGGGAGATGTTGTGGATCTTTGTGTGCATCTGTAAGTGTATGTTTTGTATTGTAAAAATCCTAAATCCTAAGTAAAATCTTACAAAAAAGGAAAAAGCAGGTGTTCCTACTCTTCAGAAAATCTTTAATATACACTGAATGTACTATCATAAAAAGTTCAGTGAAATAATTTCAAACAGGTTACAGAGAGTGCAGGTTACAGAGTCTTGATCGAATAAGACTAGGACTAGGAGTATGAATAAAATAACATAATAAAAATGTATGAAATGGCAAGCTAAACTTAACAAATATTCCCTCCAAGCGCAATGGTCAGGCTAGACTATAAACACACTATTTTAATGTCAGATAACCTTCACCAACCTATTGTTTGTCATTGGGTTAGTGATGTTGTTCAGTTGGCCTCCACTTCACGATGATCTTATCTGTGCTGGGGTGCCCTGTGGATCCTGCTCCCCAGTGCTGTGCAGGCCCTGCCACCAACAGAGCCGTGTGTACATTCTACTGCTGTGACTCTCTATGACACTCTCTCAAAAACGTCATTTTCACTATCTGCGTGCGATACCACCATGAAAAACAAACATACAAAAGGTTATTTCAGCACTGCTTTTTAATGAGACTGTTTTCCCTTTTTAGTGGGAAAAAGGAATGAACTTGTGTACGTTGGAGGGAACCAGGGGCCAAATGAAAAAGCTGCTGCGGCTCAGAAATCAGGACATTGGGCCGTCCTCCAGGGCAATCCGGGCCGGGAATGTGTGTACATGAGCAAGTATAAAATTAACTATTCAAACAGAATTTGTTTTGGGCTATAACTCAGAGCTTTGCAACCAGATTGAAGGGGCCAAAGCTCTGTCACATTTTGGCTTCAGAAATGGAAACTTTTTTAGACTAGCTAGCAAATGTGTGTGAGACATTCAAGATTTCTAACCGCTGTAAGGAAGGACACATGTTCCCCCATGTTCGCTGTGAGTTCTCTACTTACTCATCTGCCAGTAAAAAGATTCTCCAGGAACCCAGACAGAAAGAGCATTGTTTCCCATTAAGACTATATTTTAAGGGCAGCAGACGTCTTCGAGTATATCTTCAACAATATCCTGCATGTGCCTTTTCCCTTTTGAATGTGGATCCAGGAAATGGCAGAATTTGTTTATTGCAGTGGGACACATAAGGCCTGTGTGGGTGTGGGTATGGCATGTCTGCTGATCTGAGTGAAAGAGAGAGACAGACAGACGGAGAGAGAAAGAGCGAGAGAGAGAGGGAGCAAGGTACACGTACAAAACAACAGGAAGTGACAACGGAGTGCCCTGAGTGTCTCTCTCTCACGGTTTGCCTTAAATGAACGCGAACACATCTTGAAGCGCTTAATCTCATCAAGGCTGTTTTATTTGTGTTGCCGCTCTCTCAGAAGTGGCAGGCTGGCTGAGCCTCAGCCGTACATATTCCACCCATACATCATAAAGCACAGCCTGATGCCTGCGAAAGCCCAATTAGTCCTCAGCTCACTCCTCTCATTACACTCGGCTATAAATACACATGGAGAGGCGTGGCTTAACGTGACATCGCCCCCGAGTAGGGTATTAACATCATCCTAAGCAAAATACTGACACTTTTTTGTAGCTTCAATAAATGTTTTCAGGAGCCTCACGTGTCGTTATTAAGATACTTGGCTGTCACAACAACAAATTATTTGCATGATACTTATTCTGCCACTATCATTTTTCCCCCAACCTGCTAACACTGACGTTAGTAAAGCTGTCACATTATACTGACGTCACTGTTTGTTTGCCTTTTCACCGGTTAGCTGACGTTAGCTGGCTGGCTAGCGATTGAAGTTTATTGCAATCTAATTCGCTAGTCTTATAAATGTTGTGTCACTACTTCCAGTCTTTGCCTGCCCCTGAATGGACTAGGTATTTAGTTGATTCTCGTTGGCTTGCCTATACATCCTTTCAACTTGCCGGAGACCAGCTGGGGAGACAACAATACCAAATGGCCCAAAGTGGCCTATAGTGATATCTACACCTTCTTGGTGGAATCTCCAGGTTTGCATAAATATCCAAAAGCAGAAAATTATTATAACTTATTTGGAAGGATACAGCTTACTAGTCCTTACTACAAGCTAACTAACAAGCTTTATGCATTACACATAGCTAGTTATATACAGACAAGTGTCAGCGACTTACCGGTGATGAAGTGCTTCGAACACACATAAATGTGTTGAGTAACTGGAACCCACAGCTTGCCATCATCATCGTGGCGTAATAGCCTGAAACCACGAGGTTCGTCTAACCTGGTCCTGGTCATTGAAACCTAACCTACCTCTTTTTCTCCTACTATTGTTCAAACAAAGCAGTACGTAACAGCTGTTCGGCATTTTAAAAGCAGGGTTAGTTAGCTAGTTGAAGAAAGTCTGTTGGAATCAGCTCTTTGACTGATAGTCATGACGTACATTCCATGCGGCAGTCTCTGTTAATGCTAAAAATTTACATTTAGAATCAATCTTTTTAGGTATGAGGGAGTTTCTTGATTAAGATGACATGGAAGTATGTGAAAAATGACCAACCAAGCACATCCAAAAATGTTTATAGAATGATAAAAAAAGAATACAGCCGTTGTCGGGTTATGAGTACAGTAGGCCATTTCAAAGTAACGGGAGTACCCTGTGGCTGTATCCTACCCCGGGGTGTGGTCACGTTAAACCATGCCTTGTGTGTATCTATAAAGGGTGGTCTTTAGGGCAGGACCTAGGGGGGCCTCCATCCTGGTGAAATGGCACCCCCTGCAGGAGTTGCTGAATGAAAATTTTGTCACTGGGGTGTGTGTGTGTGTGTGTGTGTGTGTGTGTGTGTGTGTGTGTGTGTGTGTGTGTGTGTGTGTGTGTGAGAGAGAAAAAAAGAATGAGAGTGAGCCTGTGGATCGGTAGGGAGGAGCAAGTTCCACACTGACACATAAACACTCACAGCCTTGACAAGCGAGAAATTAGATGCTCCAAAGATTACATCCAACGGAGAGGTCGTGGAAATATGAAGGATGCATGTTTCTTGGGATTAGAGTGCTTGCCAGCAGTGTCTCCTTTCCTCCTCCTTTCCCTCAGAGGCTCAGGCTGGAATGTTTGCATGGAACAGGCAATTAACATAGGGCCCAGACTCAGACCTGTGGCAGGCCCGCCAGGCTGACTTGATCAGAGCAGTGGAGCTCCGAGGTCCCTGCTCTCTCATCCCACACATTCACATTAAAAAGCCACCGTTCGGCCATATATCTGCAGCCATCTGGACCCCATCTTCCCACACTGACACACAGGCGTTGACCTAACTAGCACAGCCCATGTGCAGGGCCATTGTGCATTATATCACTAGTGTCAGCATGCAGAGGAGGGGCCCCTCTGTGGGGAGTTTTTTCTGGGGACTGGAGGATCACCCAGGAAGATATGGAATGATTTGTTTTTGTGATGAACTGGCGAACTCAATATGTCACTGTCAAGCTTAACTGCATTTCAACTTAAATGATAAATATCCCTAATTTAACAGCTCACTACCCTCCCTCCTCATTGATATGCTCGGGGTGCCCATTACCTGGTGCCCATTAGCTCTTCGCCATTCAAGGCTTATCCTAATGACGTTGCGGGCTGAATGGGGCCTCCTGAAGTGAACTGACCTTTCTGTCCCAACAATGTTCATTAATGGGAAGAGAAGCCATTCAAATCTACTCAGGTAAAGGTTTCTTCCGTACAAATACATTCTCTCCGTGACATTTAAGTGAAAGCAATATGCATTCCCTTTCTCTCGGATGGTGGCACAGTAATTAAGCAATTACAAAAGGAGTCTATAATGGCATGTGCATGTAAGTCATCTTCCCATTGAAGGTAGTGAATAATCTAGGGGGAACAATAAAAAAGACGGCGCCAATTTGCTGCTTATTGGTGTGGCCTGATGTATGGAATAATGAGCATGACTCGACCCAAGAGCTTCACCAGGCAGAGATCACTGAGCTGGGCTGTGGGGGAGGATGTAGCCTGTCCTTGATCAGAGCATGGAGGCCACAGGATCATTAGTAGCAAGCTGAAGACAAGTACTACAGCTCAGACTGAGAGGACAGACTTGCCAGTAAGACATTGCTATAGCATCTGAGGCCTCACCCTGGGAGCACAGTGCTAGAGATTTACTGCCCAATTTAAACCGTGGGACTGGATTGCTGGACGCTCTGTGGCCAATTGTGCTCACAGGACACAGTTAAAAGAGATATATGACCAAAACATAGAGGAAACCACAACATAATATCTATCTAGCAGGTGTGTCAACCACAAGGTGGTCTGTGGAAATAATTGAAAATATTTCACTGAAAGTGATGACTTTCGGTTCGGTTCGGTTACAGGGAGGGCATACCCGGGGGATTCCTTGAGCTATTGCTATCACACTGCTCATCTACTGCAATATGTGAGCAATATTAAGCCATTATCTGTGTGTGGGGAATACATCAGAAGATAGAGTTCAAAGCTGTTACAATGATAAGCTGTCGTCAGCCTCGATCAGAGTGTTTTCTGACAAAACAACCAACGTTCACAGCGGTATAACAGCCACATTCCAGGTAACATGATTATTTGAATTAAAAACATAGCGGACTGAAGATACGTCTGAATAAGCGTACCCTGGGGGAGTCGCAGCCTCCGCGCCACAGTCCTCTTCATCTCCTAGCTCTCCTCCCCAGTCATCTTGCTCTGGTCCCACCTCAGGATATATGATCAACATTAATGTACCAAGGGGGCTCTATTTTTCTCCCAGCAGGTTTGAGAAAACCAAAGTTCTGTGGTAGTTAAGTGTTTATGAAGCGATAATGGTGACACAGTGAAACTCCCCTGTCCACATAGCCCCTAAGTCAACTAGAGGTCGGCACTGCTGGAGACGTTGCTCTGATGGGATCAAGACAGTGTACTGTACTGTATGTACAGTGCAGTATGGTAGTTTATCACTCCTTACACTGTAACACAATATTGATCATAATATAATGAAACTCAATATCAGAAGCGTATGTTCTGACACTGCACTGTACTGTTAAAATCAAATCAAATTTGATTTGTCACATACACAATTTAGCAGATATTATGGCGTTTGCAGCGAAATGCTTATTTTTCTAGATCTTATCAATGCAGTAAATGTCAAACAAGCACACAATAATCCAGAAAGAAAAAATCCTCTACAGCAGTAGAATTAATATGTGTGACTTGTTTCAGGAAAGTAGGCGTATGTCGTGGGCCACTGATTCACAGGAGAGCCATTTGAACGTAAACATGTTTTAATCCAATGTGTTTTTTTGCAGAAATGCCTGCTGAAACCTGTGAACTTTCATGTGCCTTAACAACAAACTTGCATGCCATCTGTAGATATGAATAAAATTGTTAAATTACGAGCCTAGGTGTTTTAGCCACAGAAACAGTAGGCAACCATCCTGCAAACCATCATTGGCTGAGATAATGAGTGGGCTGGACATACCAAGTGATGAGTTCGGATTGGTCTGCCATACAGCGCGCTTCTGTCTATTTGAGCTGGTCAGTATCTGTACAGTAGGTAATCTTGTCTAACGCAGATTTTTTTTAAATTTATTTCGTAATAGAACTATATAACCGCTGCTCTCCACTTTCTGAAGGACTGAGTTTTGAAATCAGTGGAATTAGAGTTTGATAGTTTAGGAGATGGAGAAAACACCTGTCTCCGGATTACATCTTCAAATTAAGGGAAACCATGGCATTCATGACAGGGAGAAGAGTCAATTCATGATGTATATGGGTAAAATAGTCTAGCAAGCAACATTTTCAGATATTACATGTTTCCAATTTTGACAGAAAGAATTTTTCATTTCAAGTTGAAGTGTACTGTTAGCTAGCTAGCTAACGTTAGCTGTCAAGGATCGCTAGCTAAAGTTACGTGTATGATCTCATTATTTGTATCTCAGAGCCATTTGCTTTGCTAGTTATGGCCTAATGTTAGTTAGCTAACATTGAACCTGTTTGGTTAGCTACCTGCAGATTCATGCAGGGTAGTAACGTCATGAGTTGGGATTATGGTTCATTGTTTGCCTAGCTAGCTAGCAACATGTCTTAACAAAAGACTCCACTATGCAAGTAACCATTTCAATAGAATGTCACTGCGACAACTGTTGATAGACGTAGCTGGTAATTTTGCTCTGGCTATTTACTCCGATTTCATGGCCGGTGCCAGCAAAAAGCGTAAATTGTTGCCAGCAGCACAGTTACAGTCACCAATGCTCTGGATAACATAAAAACAGCCTAACCAGCTCTGCTAGTGCAAGTAAAATGGTCAGTGAGCTGTTCTCTCATTTGTGTCTGAATGTAGCTAGCAAGCTAGCCATTGTTAGCTAGTTAGCTCGGGTGCTTGACAGCTGTTGTTAGGACAGAATGCCCTGATCAATCCTTAAAGAGATGGGTAGGGCTAAAGCTTAAGAGGGTGTGAACGATGCTAAATGGGTAAAGACAAAGAAGAGCTCTCCAGTAGGTACCAAAGGTATTCAAAGGCCATTTTCACAAAAGTGAGGATACACGTTTATCAACTTTCAAAGCAGAATTACTTTCCCATTGTTCCTCAAATGCAGTGTATGATATACCATTTTGTAGCTCTGTGTCTCTGCTCTTATCCAATGTAAAAAACACAATTTCAAATTTTGCTACATAAGACTGAATCAAGGCGAATCACATATAAATAGTATGTAAACATTATTAAAGCGACCAGTGTTCCATGACTAAGTACATAGATTACCCAGTGGTAGCCGGCTAGTGACAGTGACTAAGGAGCAGAGTAGGGTACTGGGCAGAGGGCAGGGTGCTGGGCGGAGGCTGTCTAGTGGTTTCTGTTTGTTTAACAGTCTAGTGGCCTGTGGATGGAGGCTATTTATCAGTCTCTCAGTCTCAGCTTTGATTCACCTGTGCTGTCTCCGCCTTATAGATGGTAGTGGGGTGAACAGGCCGTGGCTTGGGTGGATGAGGTCCTTGATGGCCTTCTTTGTCAACCTGTGACACCGGGTGCTTGGAGTGCATGCAGTGTGCTGCCAATGGTGTGTTGAGCTGACCGCACCACCCTCTGGAGAGCCCTGCAGATGCGGATGGTGCAAATGCCGTACCAGCCAAATGTCAGTGTGAAGGGACCATTTCAGGTCCTCAGGAACACAGAGGAACTTGAAGCTTTTAAGCCTCGCCACTGCGGCCCCGTCGATGTGAACAGTGGCGTGATCTCTCTGCTGTCTCCTGCAGTCCAAGATCAGCTCCTTTGTTTGGTTGACATTGAGGGAGAGGTTATTTTCCTGGCACCACTCCACCAAGGCACTCACTTCCTCCCTGTAGGCCGTCTCATCGTTGTTGGTAATCAGGTCTACCACTGTTGTGGCTACGGCAAACTTGATGATTGAGTTGGAGACGTGTGTGGCCATGCAGTCATGGGTGAACATGGAGTACAGGAGGGGGCTGAGCACGCACCCCTGTGGGGCCCCCGTTTTGAGGATCAGTGTGGCGGAGGTGTTGCTGCCTACCTTCACCACCTGTGGTCGGCCTGGATCCAGTTGCACAGGGAGGTGATCAGACCCAGGACCCTGAGCTTAGTGATGAGCTTGGAGGGCACCATGGTGTTGAAGGGTGAGCTGTAATCGATGAACAGCATTCTACCATACAGCTGAAGTCGGAAGTTTACATACACTTAGGTTGGAGTCATTAAAACTAGTTTTTTTCAACCACTCCACAAATTTCTTGTTAACAAACTATAGTTTTGGCATGACAAGTAATTTTTCCAACAATTGTTTACAGACAGATTCGTTCACTTATAATTCACTGTATCACAATTCAAGTGGGTCAGAAGTTTACATACACTAAGTTGACTGTGCCTTTAAACAGCTTGGAAAATTCCAGAAAATGATGTCATGGCTTTAGAAGCTTCTGATAGGCTAATTGACATCATTTGAGTCAATTGCAGGTGTACCTGTGGATGTATTTCAAGGCCTACCTTCAGACTCACTGCCTCCTTGCTTGACATCATGGGAAAATCAAAAGAAATCAGCCAAGACCAACGATTAAAACGGTAGAACTCCACAAGTCTGGTTCGTCATTGAGAGCAATTTCCAAACGCTTGAAGGTACCACGTTCATCTGTACAAACAATAGTACGAAAGTATTAACACCATGTGACCACGCAGCCGTCATACCGCTCACAGAGGAGACGCGTTCTGTCTCCTAGAGATGAACGTACCTTGGTGCGAAAAGTGCAAATCAATCCCAGAACAACAGCAAAGGACCTGAAGATGCTGGAGTAAACAGGTACAAAAGTATCTATATCCACAGTAAAATGAGTCATATATCGACATAACATGAAAGGCTGCTCAGCAAGGAAGAAGCCACTGCTTCAAAACCACAATAAAAAAGCAAGACTACGGTTTGTAACTGCACATGGGGACAAAGATCGTACTTTTTTGGAGAAATGTCCTCTGGTCTGATGAAACAAAAATAGAACTGTTTGGCCTTAATGACCATCGTTATGTCTGGAGGAAAAAGGGGGATGCTTGCAAGCCGAAGAACACTATCCCAACCGTGAAGCACGGGAGTGGCAGCATCATGTTGTGGGGGTGCTTTGCTGCAGGGGGGACTGGGGCACTTCACAAAATAGATGGCATCATAAGCAGGAAAATGATGTGGATATATTGAAACAACATCTCAAGACATCAGTCAGGAAGTTATGGGTTTTCCAAATGGACAATGTCCCCAAGCATACTTCCAACGTTGTGGCAAAATGGCTTAAGGACAACAAAGTCAAGGTATTGGAGTAGCTAGCACAAAACCCTGACCTCAATCCTATGGAAACTTTGTGGGCAGAACTGAAAAAGTGTGTGCGAGCAAGGATACCTACAAAACTGACTCAGTTACACCAGCTCTGTCAGGAGGAATGGGCCAAAATTCACCCAACTTATTGTGGGAAGCTTGTGGAAGGCTACCCGAAACGTTTGACCCAAGTTAAACTATGTAAAGGCAATGCTACCAAATAATAATTGAGTGTATTTAAACTTCTGACCCACTGGGAATGTGATGAAAGTAATAAAAGCTGAAATAAATCATTCTCTCTTCTATTATTTTGAAATTTCACATTCTTAAAATAAAGTGGTGATCCTAACTGACCTAAGACAGGGAATTTTTACTAGTATTAAATGTCAGGAATTGTGAGAAACTGAGTTTAAATGTATTTGACTGAGGTGTATGTAAACTTCCAACTTCAACTGTAGGTATTCATCTTGTCCAAATGGGATAGGGCCACATGCGTAGCGGAAACCCCTGCAGCCAAAGCAATTTTTTAACTGTAACAGTAAGTTTTGACAGTAACCCTCCTTTTTAACTTCCACATTTAGCAAGCGAAGTGTTTATCTTGACCAATCTGCATGGTAGTAGGTAAATCAGACAGACAATATAGTTGTCATTCATCTAATTACCTACTTCTCAGAGGTGCCGGCGGCAGCCAATCTCTGCCTCCTTACCTACAGTACCAGTTAAAAGTTTGGACACACCGACTCATTCATGTTTTTTTGTTGTTTTTTTACTATTTTCCACATTGTATAATAATAGTGAACACATCAAAACTATTAAATAACACATACGGAATCATTTATATTTTAGATTCTTCAAAGTAGCAACCCTTTGTGTTGATGACAGCTTTGCACACTTGACATTCTCTCAACCAGATTCACCTGGAATGCTTTTCCAACAGTTTTGAAGGAGTTCCCACATATGCTGAGCACTTGTTGGCTGCTTTTCCTTCACTCATCCCAAACCATCTCAACTGGGTTGAGGTCGGGTGATTGTGGAGGCCAAGTCATCTGATGCAGTACTCCTTCACACAGCCTGAAGGTGTGTTGGGTCATTGTCCTGTTGAAAAACAAATGATAGTCCCACCAATCACAAACCAGATGGGATGGCGTATCGCTGCAGAATGCTGTGGTAGCCATGCTGGTTTAGTGTGCCTTGAATTCTGAATAAATCACTGACAGTGTCACCAGCAAAGCACCCCCACACCATCACACCTCCTCCTCCATGCTTCACGGTGGGAACCACACATGCAGAGATCATCCGTTCACCTACTCTGCGTCTCAGAAAGACATGGCGGTTGGAACCAAACATCTCAAATTTGAACTGATCAGACCAAAGGTCAGATTTCCACCGGTCTAATGTCCATTGCTTGTGTATCTTGGCCCAAGCAAGTCTTTTCTTCTTATAGGTGTCCTTTAGTAGTGGTTTCCTTGCAGCAATTCGAACATGAAGGCCTGATGCCTGAGTATCCTGAACAGTTGATGTTGAGATGTGTCTGTTACTTGAACTCTGAAGCATTTATTTGGGCTGCAATTTCTGAGGCTGGTAACTCTAATGAACTTATCCTCTGCAGCAGAGGTAACTCTGGGTCTTCCTTTCCTGTGGCGGTCCTCATGAGAGCCAGTTTCATCATAGCGCTTGATGGTTTTTGAGACTGAACTGGAAGAAACTTTCAAAGTTCTTGGAATTTTCAGAATTCATTGAACTTCATGTTCTAAAGTAATGATGGACCATCATTTCTCTTTGAATATTTGTGCTGTTCTTGCCATAATGTGGACTTGGTCTTTCACCAAATAGCACTATATTCTATATACCACCACTCCCTTGTCACAACACAACTGACTGGCTCAAACGCATTAAGAAGGAAAGAAATACCATGAATGTACTTTTAACAAGGAACACATGTTAATTGAAATGCATTCCAGGTGACTACCTCATGAAGCTGGTTGAGAGAATGACAAAAGTGTGCAAAGCGGTCATCGAGGCAAAGGGTGGCTACTTTGAAGAATCTCAAATCTCAAATATATTTTGGTTTAACATATTTTTGGTAACTACATGATTCAATGTTTGTTATTTCATAGTTTTGATGTCTTAACTATTATTCTACAATGTAGAAAATAGTAAAAATAAAGAAAAACCCTGGAATGAGTAGGTGTATCCACATTTTTGACTGGTTCTGTAATTGGCTATCAAGTTCAAAAAAGTTAGGTGAATCAATCTGATCAAGCTCGTGCCAAATTACCAAAGATAACCACATCAGCAAAGCTACCACCTCGCCCTCGACTGACTGACAATCATCGCAAGTGGAAACTAGTAAGCCTACTTATGCAGCCTCCCAGTCCTGACAGAGACCTCACTGCCCGGACCTGGCAATGACAGTGACTTTGCTCCTTCTCTACTTCTTCCCCTCAAATGGTGACAGTTCCTCTAGTGAGAGTGCTGGCCCTCCTCCCCCTCCTCCTCTCCCAGAAAACCAAGCTGATGACTGCCAGAGACCCAGAAGTGCTCTTGAGAGCGACCCCCCCCCCCCCCTTCTGTGAACACTGGTAAGCCTACAAATGATGAGACGGATATCCTGAAATTTGGTTCCAATATGTAATATACAGTAAATAGGCTACCAGCTAAATACTTCAGATAGCTATAAATATGCTATTAGGGTAGATTGCATTGTCTGCATAATCAGTAGCGAAACGTGGGTAAAATCTCTGGGGAAGCCGATCCAGAAAAAAAAGCCACATTACAACCTATTTGTTGTGATAATTGCGTTGTTTGCTCTATAACCTGTTAGTTCATATGCCTTGCCACCGTGATATATAGGCCCAAGGCCAAGACAATAAGAAGACAGTGGCAGAATAAATTTAACCACACCTTTGTTTCATCACAAAACAGGACAGCAACCTCTGTTCGGTGAAGTCCAAAAAGCATATTGCTCAAGCAAGTTAATGTTCCAACATTTTCGAACCACTAAACAATTATTGATTTAGAACCACAGAGAGTTACCACAAGTTGCAAAGAAAACAGGAGCTGCCTCCACTATTCCAACACAATTTCAACTTCAACATCATCAAATGACCTATTCTTAGTCTAATACAGTGACAACTAAAATATACCAAAAACTATTTAGTCCAATCAACATAAGCTAAATATGATGTGGCTGTCCATGGCTCTGATTTCTGTGTGTGTGTGTGTGTGAGTGTGTGTGTGTGTGTGTGTGTGTGTGTGTGTGTGTGTGTGTGCGTGCATGCATTTGTGCAAGTAGTAAAAACATGTTGACTCACCCTACTTGTAGAGGAACACCAATCCCGTCCTCTATTTCATGTTGATGAAACGGTCTATCACTCTGTTATACAGTACACACTTAGATTTTTTGGGGGCTAAAATGCTTGCTCGCTAGCCAACTTCCTTTCATGGGCAACGTTATCTAGTTATGATTAGCCTTCTATATCTAGCTACATATAGAACTTCCATCCTCTCAGGCCAGGGGCACAATGTATGAATTTATGGCTGGATCAGAATCGCTGTTATAATCTTTGGACAGTACGGAGAATTAAGTAAAACCACAAGTCCAAATCCCTATCTCCATCCATGGCTAATTTAGGAAAGGGACAATTTTAGCTAGCTAGCTAGCCACCAGAGTACAACAACACAACAAGATGCACAACGAGTTTCTGTCAGTGATGTATGCTCTCGATGTGATGTGTTTGGAGTGAAGCGCAGTCCAACCTGGCTTCCCTTGGAACTTTCTTTTGTGCACCAGGACCATTCACAGTTGAACTCACTCAGTTTAGTTCAACGCTGATTGGCATTTTTTGTTTTTTTCCTAACATTTTTTATCAAGGGAGGCCAAATGCTCGCTGCCAACAATGTCATACTCCTTTGGACCAGACAGCATCAGATAGTTGGCCTACACATACAGAGACAGAGGGGGCCCTTTTTCGCTCGCTCAGAAGCTTTCACGATACATTCAGCCTCTTGTGAATGTAAGGTACATTATGAAACACAGAGACGAAATATGCATTATTTTATACGTTTTTTTATCTTTTTTTTCATGGTAAATATTTTGGGGAAGCCTGGCTTGTATCCATTAAAGCAAAGCTATACTCAAGCACCATCACCATATAGTCTGTCGATAAGAGGCTGCGTAAATGCCGCATTTTCAGAACCCTGGACAGCGATTGGTAGTCTATTTTGTGAGTGGATGACCCATTCGATTTTTGTGGTGGGGGGGCTCCAAAGGAACTGCGCTACGCCAGTGGACATGGCAGTGTGCAGTGCAATGGCGATTGAGTCGTCCATTGATCTGTTGCGGCGGTATGCAAATTGTACTGGGTCTAAGCTGTAAGGTAAAATGGATTACCCTCTCAAATTACAGAAGTGAGTGCTGTACTGTACTGTTCTGTACTTTGAATGTGTCTTTCACAACATAATATTTATGGCAAAAAATACAACATGTCAACATCACTTTCAATGGTATTGTTGATTTTATGGTAGCATGTACAACTTCACTGTATTAAAGTGAATTTCTCGAAATGAAAAAGCGGGTCACAAACGGCACTGCACTAGGAGGGATACATACAGTGGGGCAAAAAAATATTTAGTCAGCAACCAATTGTGCAAGTTCTCCTACTTAAAAAGATGAGAGAGGCCTGTAATTTTCATCATATGTACACTTCAACTATGACAGACAAAAAGAGAAAATAAAATCCAGAAAATCACATTGTAGGATTTTTTATGATTTTATTTGCAAATTATGGTGGAAAAAAAGTATTTGGTCACCTACAAACAAGCAAGATTTCTGGCTCTCACAGACCTGGAACTTCTTCTTTAAGAGGCTCCTCTGTCCTCCACTCGTTACCTTTATTAATGCACCTGTTTAAACTTGTTATCAGTATAAAAGACACCTGTCCACAACCTCAAACAGTCACACTCCAAACTCCACTATGGCCAAGACCAAAGAGCTGTCAAAGGACACCAGAAACAAAATTGTAGACCCGCACCAGAAAGAAAATCAACTGTGGGAGCAATTATTAGGAAATGGAAGACATACAAGACCACTGATAATCTCCCTCGATCTGGGGCTCCACGCAAGATCTCACCCCGTGGGGTCAAAATGATCACAAGAACAGTGAGCAAAAATCCCAGAACCACACGGGGGGACCTAGTGAATGACCTGCAGAGAGCTGGGACCAAAGTAACAAAGCCTACCGTCAGTAACACACTACGCCGCCAGGGACTCAAATCCTGCAGTGCCAGACGTGTCCCCCTGCTTAAGCCAGTACATGTCCAGGCCCGTCTGAAGTTTGCTAGAGAGCATTTGGATGATCCAGAAGGAGATTGGGAGAATGTCAGATGAAACCAAAATAGAACTTTTTGGTAAAAACTCAACTCGTCGTGTTTGGAGGACAAAGAATGCTGAGTTGCATCCAAAGAACACCATACCTACTGTGAAGCATGGGGGTGGAAACATCATGCTTTGGGGCTGTTTTTCTGCAAAGGGACCAGGACGACTGATCCGTGTAAAGGAAAGAATTAATGGGGCCATGTATCGTGAGATTTTGAGTGAAAACCTCCTTCCATCAGCAAGGGCATTGAAGATGAAACGTGGCTGGGTCTTTCAGCATGACAATGATCCCAAACACACCGCCCGGGCAACGAAGGAGTGGCTTCGTAAGAAGCATTTCAAGGTCCTGGAGTGGCCTAGCCAGTCTCCAGATCTCAACCCCATAGAAAATCTTTGGAGGGAGTTGAAAGTCCGTGTTGCCCAGCAACAGCCCCAAAACATTACTGCTCTAGAGGAGATCTGCATGGAGGAATGGGCCAAAATACCAGCAACAGTGTGTGAAAACCTTGTGAAGACTTACAGAAAACGTTTGACCTCTGTCATTGCCAACAAAGGTATATAACAAAGTATTGAGATAAACTTTTGTTATTGACCAAATACTTATTTTACACCATAATTTGCAAATAAATTCATTTAAAATCCTACAATGTGATTTTCTGGATTTCTTTTCTCATTTTGTCTGTCATAGTTGAAGTGTACCTATGATAAAAATTACAGGCCTCTCATCTTTTTAAGTGGGAGAACTTGCACAATTGGTGGCTGACTAAATACTTTTTTGCCCCACTGTATTTAAAAACAGCTGGCCTGATGATGTGGGATATGCAATGTAATCTGAACATGTCTAATGTGAAACAATTTATGGCACTGCTTTTGTACACACGAGAGGCCGACAAAGGCTACTGTACAGTAATAAACACTAAAAGGGATGTGCTACAATAAAAAGACAAATGTATGTTCTCTGCTTGCAGACCTGCCATTATTCTCTCTCTGAATGTTCAGCTCTATTTCTTGATGAGGGCTTTGTCCTCTGTTGAAAGAGATTATTATTATTTTTTTTATTTTTTTTCACCTTTATTTAACCAGGTAGGCTAGTTGAGAACAAGTTCTCATTTGCAACTGCGACCTGGCCAAGATAAAGCATAGCAGTGTGAACAGACAACAACACAGAGTTAGATAACTCAGGAGATAATACATATTAAATCCATGGCCACTGCAGAGGAAACAGTGCTGTAATGTCGCTACAACATTTCATCGAATTTTCCATCTCTGCCGCAATTTATGTGTCAATGTCGTAAAATGGCCATGTGTCACGCTGCAAATAATATTCAGGTGAAAATGAATGACCTGAACGTCTCACTGGGACTGTAGGGATAGGAGTTAATGGAGCATAACAAGACAAAAAAGTGTGAGTGTGATTTCCAGGACATTAAAAACAAGATGCATAAAATCAAGATGTACATATTAAAACAAGTCATAATTCTCAAGTTGTCCAAAGAGTTCTCTCTGGAGGCCCCGGAACATCTCTGTCTGACACCACAGATTGTCGGTACAGATAATTGTGTAGTCTCTTGGGGACACAAAAACCATCATCACATCAATATAAGCACATTCCATATTTCCCTTTTACAATATAAGCCATATGTAACGGGTGACGCTCTCCTCATCCTCGGAAGAGGTGAGGAGAGAAGGATCTTCAGACCAAAACGCAGGCTCAGGGAAATAAGCCATCTTTATTATAAATTACGATGGCACACGAAACGAAACAAAAACACTTTCCAAACTACAAAATAACAAAACGACGTTGACGAGACCTGAACATAAACTTACATAACTAAACATAAACTTACGTACAGGAAACAGACGACATCGAAACGAAAACGAAACAAACAAACGCTACAGTCCAGTGTGGTACGAACAAACATACTGACACAGGAGACAATCACCCACAAACAAACAGTGAGAATGCCCTACCTAAATATGACTCTTAATTAGAGGCAAACGCAAACCACCTGCCTCTAATCAAGAGCCATACCAGGCAAACCGAAACCAACATAGAAACAGATAACATAGAATGCCCACCCAACCTCACGTCCTGACCAACTAACACACAAAAACTAACATAAATAGGTCAGGAACGTGACACCATATTCTTAGACAGTGAATATAGACCCTGGAGGAACAATATGGTTTAATAATATGGCATCAATGATCCCCATGAGTTACAACATCTGTTAAAATATCACTGCAACAGGAGCTTTTCCAAAACAACGTGGACAGTCAACGTCCTTATACTCCCCTTTGTTATGTTGCTCTTTGTACTCTTCAATTGGCTACAGGTACTGTGATTCCCTATTCTATGGTATGAATCAACTAAAACATATATTCCATTATCATGTAATTATATAAAACATTTGCATCCCTCGCCATATGGTAGAGAAACAAGTCACGAGACATCTATTTAGGTTTGGAAAGTCTGTCTCCTTTCACTGCTTTCAGCCTTAGTTTAGTTGGCTTTGTTGAAACTAGACTGTTCTCTGGGATCTGCTTATGAAGGCACGTTAGCTTGACCTCACCAGCTGAAGAGAAGTAGAACCTGTCCCTCACAATCCCTACAGACTGCACAGGTGAGAGATCTCAAGGTACCCATTCTTCTCCCTGAAAACCTCAGATATTCAACCAACAGAAATGAGACAATGAGACATCAGAATTGTTGTCTATTCACCCCCACCCAGTCCTGGCTCTCCTACACCCCTCCAACCACAGTGGGTGTGGGGAGCTGGAGGAGCAGCCAGAGGCAATGGTGGCTTTTCCAGAACCTGGCCTGTCAGCAAGAGCTGTGACAAAGCCCCACCACAACTGGGCACCATAAATCCACAGCTATCGGATCGCAGGGAACGCTCCCCACTAACTTTGCACGACAATGCAACGACCACCCTGTGCAACGCCTTAAAGTGAAATATAATTTTTTAACAACAAAGAATGTCTGGTGCAAATTGAATCCAAATGTGGCTCAGGGACACTGGTGTCCCGGGAGGGAAGGTTCATCGTTCAGCACAGCTAACGCTAATAAGCTGCATGGAGGTCAGATCAGATCAAATCCTCCACTACAGAGGGGGCAATAACGTTTAATTTAGTTTGCATCTCACATTTCACCGGTCTTGAATGGGGGGGTACTGTAGCAGCCTATTCCACTTTAGCATACGGAGATAGTTATGCCATAATGTTAAAATGGAAAGATCGAAATGTATATTACTAAATGGCGATACATTTTATATTGTCAACTATCTTGAGTGCACAGTGAAATATGATAGTGATTGCTTTTTATGTAGGCCTATGATTTCAAGTGACATATCCAGCTGTCTGCATCCAAGAAAGTTTCAATTTAAACCGGTCTTAAGAGATCCACAGATCCAGTATAGCATCGCCCCATAGTATCCAGTCAGTGTAACACCCTAAGATAACCAGCTTTCTGGCTGCAATGTAAAACCCTGGTTTCATGCTCGAGAATGGTAAAACTGTAGATGGCCGCAAAAGCTCTGAAATAACATACAAATAACAACCAAGAGGACTGTCATCACGTCCACATGGATTTCCGTGAGCAAACTCTGCTTGCATATCTTTCATCGAGACAATTTAACAGGCTCAGAAATGCATGTAAGCCAGAGAAAAAATATGGAAAAACATCCAATTAAGTCATAGAGCAGAGGTTTATTAGCTTTAGAGTTACTGACCGTGAAACCACCCACACAGGATATCTAAAGACATGTACTGTATACAATGTGTAATGCAGTATGACTTGCCAACATCGAAATATGTGGTCTTTTCTGTTGTTTTTCTGAAAAACTAACATGTAATTATATTATTGCCTCTATCCTTGGACTGTCAAAAAGCGTGTTTGCATTTTTGTTGCAGGAGGGATTGTGTGCTCTTAAAGCAATGAGTGCCTTGAATACACACAGGTGCATACACATGGCAAGTGACCTTGGGTCCGTGAAAAATACTATGTATTTATTTTACTAGTCAAGTCAATTCAGAAACAAATTCTTATTTACAATGACGGCCTACCCCAGACCAATTGGGAGCCCCAACACGCTCCCAATCACAGTTGGATGTGATACAGCCTGGATTCGAACCAGGGACTGTAGTGACACCTCTTGCACTGAGATGCAGTGCCTTACACCACTGCGCCACTCGGGGGAGTCCCATGTATTATTACATGCACCACGCACACAGAAACACATGCCCGCACGTATGCACACACACATACTCACAAAGCACAACAACAAAAATGATATGAGCTTCTCAAAGAGGACATCGCTGAGCTTCTATGAACAATGTACAACAGCCCTGAAACATTTAAACCTGGTCTGAAATCAACCTTTTCATATGCGATCTTGAGGTAACGTTTTCATATGAGCCGGCTATTAGGCTGCCGAAACTGGTAATTATGGTGAAATGACGGCGACATTAAATGTTGTGTTTGTGGTTACAGCACAAACTTGTTCTGCCTCAGTGTTGAAACAAGATTCATTAACAACAGTGGTGGAAAGGATGAGCAGGGTGAAAGGAAACAGTGGCATCCATTAAGAGAGTCCCTTTTATGTCGTAATCAGAAAATTATCATATCCTCATATGGTTAACAGGATATATGACCCTGGTATCTGACTGCAAACCAAATGTAAGGCTTGAAGATGGAGCTAAATGGTATTGTGTCTTCAATCGAAGTGAAGGTACATTTACCTTAAGTCAAGCCAAGGGCATTAGGACCAGGTTACCTTTCTGAGACTATAGGAAGATTGAAAACAAGGGAGGTTAAATCTTTCATATTTTGCATTAACTTACTTCATATTGACTTTTTTTTTAAACAAAGGCAGGCAGACAGGTCAGTATACAGTACATTCCAAATCTATAGCATCACACTGATTATTACACATAAATCTGAGAAATACATTTATATTTTATTCAGTAGTTCCAAAGCTCATTAGCTATGTGCAATAAATCATGGTAGATTGGTGTGTATTAAATCTAGCTCGAATAACACAATTTCCTGTGTTTAGAAGAAATTCAACGTACTTTACAATGCCAATACTTGAATATAATAAATGACACAGGGATAGGCTGTGTAAGTCGTGAGTTCACCCCAAGAGCATGCAGTAATGTTTCTGCATTTGAAAATCTGTTGATGTGCCTTTGAACAAGGCACTTAACCCTAATTGCTCCTGTAAGTCACTCTGGATAAGAGCGTCTGTAAAGGAAATGAAGTAAATTAACTAGAGACCTGTTCGAAGAGAGCACTGAAACTGGAGGAGCTGGACAGATGCACATGGACTGTCTAAACGGCTGGCTGTGTTTGTTATCTGTAGCTCCACAGTACGTCTATCCATATCTACATGCCGTATTCAGCTGAGTGCAGCAGCTGATGGCTCTCATGAACAGGATTAGTGCTTTTGGCTCCACACGTTTCACATGCTGACGTAACACAGATCTTTCCCCTTGAATTCATCTCAATGTTAACACATAACAGTCCTGTAACCATAAACATTGGCCAGGAAACATAAAGAACTGTGCGTATATGATCAATCAATACAGACTCCTTTGGCTGAGTCTGCACCTCGATGATAGATAAGGGCAGAACTAGGAATATGTGCATTTATCTACATCAGTTGAGGCTTTGTTGTCTATCGAACTGCAAGCATGGTTAAAGGGGAATGGAAACACTTTAGGAAGTATATCTAAGCAAAGAGATGTATTCAATACACTATTACTAAAACATGTGCATTTAACAAACACATCTCTATATTTAGTATTTTGATCGACGAATAGGTTTATTTGAGCTATGGTCAGCGCCATTTTAAATTGCTATAGTAACGACTGACGCCAGTGCATCACTGGCAGGAATCATCAAATTGTCTGTGGTATTGAGTTTTCGCCCGGAGAGTGAATTGAAGAGAGTGAGGTTAGGTGCGGACAACGAAGATGGCAACAACAAGTAGCAATTCAAACATGAACTGTAGGGCGCCAGGCATTGGCTCCAAAAAAAATCCCTCGGTAAGCTACCATCGGCTGCCCGAGGACCCACAACTTTTGAAGAAGTGGCTCCATGTCCTGAAGAGGAAGGACATGCCAGCTCGAGCTAGCAGGGTCTGCAGACAGCACTTTGCGGAGGCAGACTTCGCAATGAAGGGCACTTTCGATGCGGAAACCGGGAGTTTCCGAATAGAAAGGAGTCATAGGCCTACGTTGAAGCCCTCTGCTTGCGCCTCCATTTTACATTTGGAGGGTTATGGTTTAGGGGTTACCGACCGATCATCATCAACATCGCTGACTTCGGAGTCAAGCAAAAGCGACTGGACGTAGGAGGCGACGCGAGTCAATGCTGTAATGACCTGACTAGATCATAAAGGAACAATTGTCCAGACAGAGGATTGAGTTTACGAATTGACGGTTTATTAAACCAACTTTACACAGGCTACTGTTTGGCCGTAACCCACGCCAAATAAGTGAAAGATAAACCACAAGCCAATCGTGACCTTCTCTTGTGAATCCCAGACGTAAGAGAGAGAACAAAGGCTAAACCTGGTCTTAACTTCCAATGCTCCATCCCCCTGCCCAACCCCCCTCCACGCCACTCCGCCAACCCCCAGGATGCCTGGCATCAGAACATTCCAGGCATTCCCGTGATTGGCAGATAGCAGATTGATTGACATGTCTTAATGATCGGCTATGAAAAGTCAACTGAAAATTATTCATGATTATTATTTGACCATGCTTGTCACTTATGAACATATTGGCATAGTTCTGTTATAATCTCCACCCGGCACAGCCAGAAGAGGACTGGCCACCCCTCATAGCCTGGTTCCTCTCTAGGTTTCTTCCTGGGTTTTGGCCTTTCTAGGGAGTTTTTCCTAGCCACCGTGCTTCTACACCTGCATTACTAGCTGTTTGGGGTTTTAGGCTGGGTTTCTGTACAGCACTTCGAGATATTAGCTGATGTACGAAGGGCTATATAAAATAAACTTGATTGATTGATTGATGTCGGACCCCGCGAACACTGGGTACTGGTCAGTACAACACAACCACCTACTAGCCTAACACATAAGACACAGCTGTCTGTGCGGTTCGCTACAATGCAATGGAGTCTGAGGTAACGTTAAGCGGTCTCGGCTGTTGTTGACTAGGCTAGCGTTAGACACTGCTGGACAAATTTGTTGCAACTCTAGTTGAAGGTAACTAGCTAATTGCATCTGAAGGGTTTTGTGGAACACCCCCGAGCAAATAACGTTAGCAAGCAACTCAACTGCAACTATAATTGCAACATAGTATCTCTGTGTACCCGTTATTAGGTAGTTACTGTAGCTAGCTTCCACCTCAGATAGTCAAGTACTGTAATACATTTCGTTTGACAGATGTTTTTGTAATGTTTTGCTAGCCCCACCTCATTTAGCTAGACTGAAGAAGTTGACATAGCTAAATGTCGCTGTATTTTATGTGTGTGTGTACGTTGACAACGCATACAAGACATGCAGCTTGTTAACGCCAACTGATATATTAGGGTTTACTTGTCATAACAAAACATTTGTTTGTTTTCAGGATGACATCTTCATCCCTGAAAAGGTTTTCATCCTGGATGAGACTGTGCAGGAGGCAGAGGAGGTACATGCAAATCCATGTTATTTCTAAGGCCATTGTTTATTTCAAGCATATGCATTGATTCTTGAATATAACTATAGTCTAACAGATGCCTTAATTGTTTTCTACCAACAGGAAAGAATGGTTAGTACAGCATGCCAAACTGGCCCCTGGGTGCCAGAGTGTTCCTGTGCTGCGGTGGAGAAGAGCTCCACAGGGACCATCACTAAAGAGCTCGGGGCCCAGCTAAATTGAGCCCACGAACATCAGTATACAACCGAGTCCGGCCCCTAAACGCCACAGATGGAGCTGACGGAGAGTGAGATCAGTGAAGACCAGAACTCGCTGTATGAACCTGAGAGCTCAGAATCACAATCATCACAGTACGATATACTAGAGATATGCTATCGATCACTTTGGGGGAGCGGGCTGGTGTTCGGAAAATGGAAAAGGATCAAGCCATGGACAGCAAATTCAAAGAAACACCCATCCATAAAGGGAATCGGAGTGGAATTGTGTTTCCACAGATTTTTTACCCGTTTCAACAGATGTGCTACCTTGTCCCGGTCCTGCTGTTTCGATTCTCTCTCTCAACCTATGAATGCTCAGCTATAAAAAGCCAACTGACATTTGCTCCTGAGGTGTTGAACTGTTGCACCCTCTATAACCACTGTGGTTATTATTTTGATGTAAAAACGGCTTTTGTGAAATACATTTGATAGATTGTTTGCTGTGCTGGATGCTGTGTATTCACTAACTGTCTGAGTGATGGGACATTTATGTCTGTAACATATTTTGTTGTGTATTTAATCTGCATCTTAACTTCTTAAAGTGACAATCAGCAGTAGAAACAATAACACAGTGTCTCCCTGCTCCTCTTTCGATAAAAAGCTGAGGGATGGGGCTGGAGAAATGTAACCAGTCTCAAATTCATAGACAGGCCTATAGATGCAAGGAATGACCATCCATGATATCAAAATTGTAATGCTTTTTCAGTTCTGCCCACAAATGTTCTATAGGCTTGAGGTCAGGGCTTTGTGATGGCCACTCCAGTACCTTGACTTTGTTGTCCTTAAGCCCTTTTACCTCAACTTTGGAAGTATGCTTGGGGTCATTTGGAAGACCCATTTGCGACCAAGCTTTAACTTCCCTACTGATGTCTTGAGATGTTGCTTCAATATATCCACATAAGTTCCCTTCCTTATGATGCCATCTATTTTGTGAAGCGCACCAGTACCTCCTGCAGCAAAGCACCCCCACAACATGATGCTGCCACCCCCGTGCTTCACGGATGGGATGGTGTTCTTCGGCTTGCAAGCATCCCCCTTTTTCCTCCGAACCTAACGATGGTCATTAAGGCCAAACAGGTCTATTTTTGATTCATCAGACCTTGAGACATTTCTCCAAAAAGTACGATCTTTGTCCTCATGTGCAGTTGCAGACCGTAGGCTGGCTTTTTTATGGCGGTTTTTCTTCCTTGCTGAGTGGCCTTTTCAGGTTATGTCGATATAGGACTCGTTTTACTGTGGATATAGATACTTTTGTACCCGTTTCCCACTGGAATTTCTGACCCACTGGAATTGTGATACAGTGAATTTTAAGTGAAATAATCTGTCTGTAAACAATAGTTGGAAAAATGACTTGTGTCATTGTCACGCCCTGACTTTAGTTATATTTGTTTTCTTTATTTTTTGGTTAGGTCAGGGTGTGACAAGGGTGGTTTGTTTAGTTTTTGTATTATCTAGGGGTTTTAGTCTTGTCTAGGGTTTTTGTTTATCTATGGGGATTTTGTATAGTCTAGGGGTTTGTAGGTTTATGGTGGCCTGAATTGGTTCCCAATCAGAGACAGCTGTTTCTCGTTGTCTCTGATTGGGGAGCTTATTTAGGTTGCCATTTTCCATTTGGTTTTGTGGGTAGTTGTTTTCTGTTTTGTGTTGCTGCACCTTACAGGACTGTTTCGGTTTTGTTCCGTCTCTTTGTTATTTTGTTTAGTGTTTAGCTGTGCATTGGTCCGACTACTCTTCAACCGACAACGAAAATCATTACAGTCATGCACAAGTAGATGTCCTAAACGACTTGCCAAAACTATAGTTTGTTAACAAGAAATTTGTGGAGTGGTTGAAAAAAATAGTTTTAATGACTCCAACCTAAGTGTATGTAAACTTCCGACTTAAGCTGTATATATTGAGCACCTACCCACTACTGATATTGACCTTAAACATAATAAAGCCAAATTTCAGAAATTATTTAACTGGCATACCGGATGCTGACTGGTCGAGTAACCTCTTCTGCCAGGAAGTCCTTCATAAGGATTAGTGACACTTCCAATAAATACTTTGCCATCCAGACAGACTGACAGGAACCTCTGACTGGATGTAATACATCACCATCCAGACAGACTGACAGGAACCTCTGACTGGATGTAATACATCACCATCCAGACAGACTGACAGGAACCTCTGACCTGGATGTAATACATCACCATCCAGACAGACTGACAGGAACCTCTGGATGTAATACATCACCATCCAGACAGACTGACAGGAACCTCTGACAGGATGTAATACATCACCATCCAGACAGACTGACAGGAACCTCTAACTGGATGTAATACATCACCATCCAGACAGACTGACAGGAACCTCTGACCTGGATGTAATACATCACCATCCAGACAGACTGACAGGAACCTCTGGATGTAATACATCACCATCCAGACAGACTGACAGGAACCTCTGACTGGATGTAATACATCACCATCCAGACACTGACAGGAACCTCTGGGTGTAATACATCACCATCCAGACAGACTGACAGGAACCTCTGACTGGATGTAATACATCACCATCCAGACAGACTGACAGGAACCTCTGACTGGATGTAATACATCACCATCCAGACAGACTGACAGGAACCTCTGACAGGATGTAATACATCACCATCCAGACAGACTGACAGGAACCTCTGGATGTAATACAGCCATCATCATCTGGGATCTTGTGCTGTATCGCCACCATCTCTACAACACACACACTCATACTCTAGCCATTATCTGGCAGCATCCCCACTCACACCAGTTTGTGTTTGGCTACACCGACCCTCTAGCTGAGGTTTTTCAGGCGGCATGTCATGTTGTTACTGCTACGAGAACAAACTCTTTGATCTGGGACAACGATCGGCTCAAACATGAACGGCGTCAGTAGGTTTATTGGCTAACTAACATTATTTCATTCTCTGTGATAAACTTTGTAATTAAATTTACCAGCGCTACACTGTAAATTCAGCCATTTTTGGGAGTGCCAACATTTTGTCTCCTGCCAGTGATGCAACAATGCCAATATGGTGATTTACAGTTACAGTTAGCTGGCGTCCCAGTGTTTCCATTCCCCTTTAAGGTGACTACAGTACATATACCTGTTTTATGAAGGATGAGATTACTAGTTTATCAACGACAGAGTATTCAATGTTTTTTCTCTGAGGAATGAGAGATAATACCACTGCATGGAGGTAATCTATCTTCCTCATAATTTTCCTGTGGCTCTGAATGAGGTTGTCAAAGAGCTGCAGATGAGATACAGCACTTGGCACTGCAGTAAATCGTTACCAATCCAATTACAGTTAATCAGTAGTTAGTATATAACCATTTTTTTGTATTTTGTATTTCCTTGTTGGTTAAAAAAATATATATATATATATAGTTGAAATTTCCTGTCTTTATTAGTTGAAGCCATCGTCGCAGATTACACCTATTACCAACGTTAACCAATGTTTGTTAAACATTGGCAAACGTTGATGGACGTTTGAAACCCAACCAAACCAATGTTGTAAAATACACCTATGATAAACGTTTGCCAACATTTGATGAACGTTGGTGGATGTTCGTTAACGTTTTAAAAGGAACTAAAACCCAACGTAGTAAATTACACTAATACCAACGTTTACCAAACGTTGACACCTATGACAAAATTTTACAAAACGTAATCTGTCCCCTACACTTTAACCAAAACCAAACGTTTATCTGAATGCATTCAGAATGTTTAGACAACCAATCACACACCTAAAAAAAACATTTAAAAAAACAATTTTTGCTACCTGGGTGAGGCTATCACTGAGTGACAAGTGAAACCATGTAGCTATGCGTGATCATTAAACTATCTCTTTGAAATGAACACGGCTGAAAAAACTTGGCTATAGGGGACAGGCAGATACAGTTAAAGTCAGAAGTTTGAATACACTTAGGTTGGAGTCATTAAAAGTCGTTTTTCAACCCCTCCACAAATTTCATGACAACAAACTATAGTTTTGGCAAGTCGGTTAGGACATCTACTTTGTGCATGACAAGTAATTTTTCCAACAATTGTTTACAGACAGATTATTTCACTTATTGTCACGCCCTGACCTTAGATATCTCTGTTTTTCTATATATTTTGGTTAGGTCAGGGTGTGACTAGGGTGGGTACGCTAGTTTTTTTTATGTCTAGGGGTTTTGTATGTCTATGTTGGCCAGATATGGTTCCCAATCAGAGACAGCTGTTTATCGTTGTCTCTGATTGGGGATCATATTTAGGTAGCCATTTTCCTCATTTGTGTGGTGGGATCTTATCTACATTGAGTTACCTGAGTGCACACCTGTAGCGGCACGTTTGGTTTGGTTGTTGTTTTGTTAGGTGAGTTTCAGTTAATTAAAATTATGTGGAACTCTACTCACGCTGCGCCTTGGTCTCATCATTACAACGATCGTGACAACTTATAATTCCCTGTATCACAATTCCAGTGGGTCAGAAGTTTACATACACTAAGTTGACTGTGCCTTTAAACAGCTTGGAAAATTCCAGAAAATTGTCATGGCTTTAGAAGCTTCTGATAGGCTGATTGACATAATTTGAGGCAATTGAAGGTGTACCTGTGGATGTATTTCAAGGCCTACCTTCAAACGCAGTGCCTCTTTGCTTGACATCATGGGAAAATCAAAAGAAATCAGCCAAGACCTCAGAAATTTGTCTGGTTCATCCTTGGGAGCAATTTCCAAATGCCTGAAGGTACCACGTTCATCTGTACAAACAATAGTCCGTAAGTATAATCACCATGGGATCACGCAGCCGTCATACCGCTCTGGAAGGACACACGTTATGTCTCCTAGAGAAAAGTACAAATCAGTCCCAGAAGAACAGCAAAGGACCTTGTGAAGATGCTGGAGGAAACAGGTACAAATGTATCTATATCCACAGTAAAACGAGTTCTATACTTACAAAACCTGAAAGGCCACTCAGCAAGGAAGAAGCCACTGCTCCAAAACAACCATAAAAAAGCCAGACTACAGTTTGCAACTGCATATGTGGTCAAAGATCGTACTTTTTGGAGAAATTTCCTCAGGTCCGATGAAACAAAAATAGAACTGTTTGGCCATAATGACCATCATTATGTTTGTAGGAAAAAGGGGGAGGCTTGCCGAAGAACACCATCCCATCCGTGAAGCACGGGGGTGGCAGCATCATGTTGTGGGGATGCTTTGCTGCAGGAAGGACTGGTGTACTTCACAAAATAGATGGTATCATGAGGGAAGAAAATTATGTGGATATTTTGAAGCGACATCTCAAGACTTCAATCAGGAAGTTAAAGCTTGTCGCAAATGGGTCTTCCAAATGGACAATGACCCCAAGCATACTTCCAAAGTTGTGGAAAAATGGCTTAAGGACAACAAAGTCAAGGTATTGGAGTGGCCATCACAAAGCCCTGACCTCAAGCCTATAGAACATTTGTGGGCAAAACTGAAAAAGCGTGTGCGAGCAAGGAGGCCTACAAACCTGACTCAGTTACACCAGCTCTGTCAGGAGGAATGGGCCAAAATTCACCAAACTTATTGTGGGAAGCTTGTGGAAGGCTACCCAAAACGTTGACCCAAGTTAAACAATTTAAAGGCAATGCTACCAAATACTAATTGAGTGTATGCAAACTTCTGACCCACTGGGAATGTGATGAAAGAAATAAAAGATGAAATAAATCATTCTCTCTACTATTATTCTGACATTTCACATTCTGAAAATAAAGTGGTGATCCTAAATGACCTTAGACGGGGAATTTTTACAAGGATTAAATGTCAGGAATTGTGAAAAGCTGAGTTTAAATGTATTTGTCACGATCGTGTGGCGGATTGACGGACCAAAATGCAGCAGTTGGAAAATAAGCCATCTTCTTTTATTTAACAACACGAAGATGAACACGACACAAAACTCTATACAAACGAACAAAACAACAAAACGACCGTGAAGCTACAAACGTTGTGCACATACATACAGGCTACAAACGTTCTACATAGACAATTACCCACAACCAATGAGAGCCTATGGCTACCCTAAATAAGGCTCCCAATCAGAGACAACCGAAATCAGCTGTCTCTAATTGGGAACTCATTCAGGTAACCATAGACTCTCCTAGACAACTAAACATACATAGACAATACTAGAAACATGTACTCCACACAAACCCATATACTATACACAACCCCTTTACCATAAACAACACCCAAAACCAACAAAACAAAAACATTCCCCATGTCACACCCTGACCTAACTAAAATAATAAAGAAAACCAAGAATACTAAGGCCAGGGCGTGACATAACCCCCCCCTTGAGGCGCGAACTCCGGGCGCACCATACACAGTCTAGGGGAGGGTCTGGGTGGGCTTCCCTCCACGGTGGCGGCTCCGGCTCTGGTCGTGGTCCCCACTTCACCACAGTCCCTAACCACCTCCTTAGCTTCTTCAAAATGACCCCTCTCCACATTAACCCCATTGCATTAAGGGGCAGTTCTGGACTAAGGGGCAATACCAGGGTAAGGGGCAGTACCAGGGTAAGGGGCAGTACCAGGGTAAGGGGCAGTACCAGGGTCAGGGGCAGTACCAGGGTCAGGGGCAGTACCAGGGTCAGGGGCAGTACCAGGGTAAGGGGCAGCACCAGGGTAAGGGGCAGCACCAGGATAAGGGGCAGCACCAGGATAAGTGGCAGCTCCGGACTGAAGAATGGCAGCTCCGGACTGAGGGACTGCAGCTCCGGACTGAGGGACTGCAGCTCCGGACTGAGGGATGGCCCATGGCTGGCTGACGGATCTGGCTGCTCATGGCTAGCTGACGGATCTGGCTGCTCATGGCTAGCTGACGGATCTGGCTGCTCATGGCTAGCTGACGGATCTGGCTGCTCATGGCTAGCTGACGGATCTGGCTGCTCATGGCTAGCTGACGGATCTGGCTGCTCATGGCTAGCTGACGGATCTGGCTGCTCATGGCTGGCTGACGGATCTGGCTGCTCATGGCTGGCTGACGGATCTGGCTGCTCATGGCTAGCTGACGGATCTGGCTGCTCATGGCTAGCTGACGGATCTGGCTGCTCATGGCTAGCTGACGGATCTGGCTGCTCATGGCTAGCTGACGGATCTGGCTGCTCATGGCTAGCTGACGGATCTGGCTGCTCATGGCTGGCTGACGGATCTGGCTGCTCATGGCTGGCTGACTGATCTGGCTGCTCCTGTCTGGTTGGCGGCTCTGGCAGATCCTGTCTGGTTGGCGGCTCTGGCAGATCCTGTCTGGTTGGCGGCTCTGGCAGATCCTGTCTGGTTGGCGGCTCTGGCGGATCCTGTCTGACGGACGGCTCTAGCGGCTCCTGTCTGGCTGGCGGCTCTAGCGGCTCCTGTCTGGCGGACGGCTCAGTAGGCTCATGGCAGACGGGCGGCTCTGCAGGCTCATGGCAGACGGGCGGCTTTGCAGGCTCATGGCAGACGGATGGCTCAGATGGCGCTGGGGAGACGGATGGCTCAGATGGCGCTGGGGAGACGGATGGCTCAGATGGCGCTGGGGAGACGGATGGCTCAGATGGCGCTGGGGAGACGGGCAGTTCAGTCATCGCCGTGCAGACGGCAGACTCCTGCCGGCTGAGGCGCACTGTAGGCCTAGTGCGTGGTGCCGGAACTGGTGGTACCGGGCTGGGGACACGCATCTCAGGGCTAGTGCGGGGAGCAGGAACAGGGCATACTGGACCCTGGGGACGCACATTAGGCCTAGTGCGTGGGGCCGGAACTGGGGGTACCGGACTGGGGACACGCATCTCAGGGCTAATGCGGGGAGCAGCAACAGGACGCACAGGACTCTGGGTATACACAGGAGGCTTGGTGCGTAATTTAGGCACTGGTGGTAAAGGGCTGGAGACACGCACCATAAGGCTAGTGCGTGGAGGAACAACAGGGCTCTGGAGACACCCAGGAAGCTTGATGCGTGGTGTAGGCACTGGTGGTAATGGGCTGGAAACACGCACCTCAAAGCTAGTGCGAGGAGCAGGAACAGTGCGTAAAGGGCTCTGGAGACGCACCTTAGACCTAGTGCTTGGTGCCGGAACTAGTGGTACAGGGCTGGGGACATGCATCTCAGGATGAGTGCAAAAAATAGGAACAGGACACACCGGGTTGTGAAGGTGTACTGGAGACCTGGTGTGTATAGCCGGCATCAAATCTTCCGGAACTTTAACACGAGTTTCAGGCTGAGTACGAGGAACTGACACAGGTGGCATCGGACAGCTAATACGCTCCTCAGGGAGAATGCATTGCATACTCTGCCAAACCAACAGCTCTCTCTCTTCACTCTCCTCCAATTTCGTCAACAACTCTTCGAATGTCTCATAATCTCCCCTTCGTTCACTCTCCTCCAATCTGTCCAATAACTCCTCGACACACTCAGACTCACCCCTCAACTTCGCCGACTGCTCCAAGTGCCCCCCTCCAAAAATTTTTTTGTGCTGTCTCTTGGGCTTCCTCCCGTGTCTCCGTGCTGCCTCCATCTCTGCCTTGGGGCAGTGATATTCCCCTGGCTGTGACCAGGGTCCTCTCCCGTCTAGAATTTCCTCCCATCTCCAGAAATCCTGTGTAGGTAGGTCCTGTTGCCGCCTTCCATGCCGCTTGGTCCTATGGTGGGTAATTCTGTCACGATCGTGTGGCGGATTGACGGACCAAAATGCAGCAGTTGGAAAATAAGCCATCTTCTTTTATTTAACAACACGAAGATGAACACGACACAAAACTCTATACAAACGAACAAAACAACAAAACGACCGTGAAGCTACAAACGTTGTGCACATACATACAGGCTACAAACGTTCTACATAGACAATTACCCACAACCAATGAGAGCCTATGGCTACCCTAAATAAGGCTCCCAATCAGAGACAACCGAAATCAGCTGTCTCTAATTGGGAACTCATTCAGGTAACCATAGACTCTCCTAGACAACTAAACATACATAGACAATACTAGAAACATGTACTCCACACAAACCCATATACTATACACAACCCCTTTACCATAAACAACACCCAAAACCAACAAAACAAAAACATTCCCCATGTCACACCCTGACCTAACTAAAATAATAAAGAAAACCAAGAATACTAAGGCCAGGGCGTGACAGTATTTGGCTAAGGTATATGTAAACTTCCGACTTCAACTGTATATAAAGACATTGATTCAGTCCCTTGGGTTGTCATCTTCCATTATAGCCAAATCACTCACTATCACTTACTATAAATGTATAACATCAGAGATTTGGCCTAAAAATATAATATTTTGTTACAATACCTCACAATTAGAACATGTGTCTGGGTTTGTGGCCCTTTGCAAACAGAGCATAATCCAATGTCAAACACACCCGAAGGACTTTATATTAATGCACATCAGCACGCCTATTGACTCCACCTGTCAGAATGTTTAAACTGATGGGCAACGCAATATCAAACAATGCCACTGAGCACCAAAGACAAAATTAACATAAGAGGTTCACATGCTGCAGTGGCCGCAATATAGATTTAACGGAGATATCTAGAATAAATCGAATTGGAGCCAATGCGGATATTATCAGACAGAATTTTAAGACAAATGCTGACATGGACACACATTCCTATATGATTCTACTACTATGCAGTTTAGTTAGCTTTTGATCAACAAAGTTGAAAAAGCTAACAAAGTTAGCTTTTGATCAAGAGATATACTGTATGATTACTGATGGGATCAATACCAGAACTGGGACACATATCATGGGAGATTGACACATTTTTACAGTCTGTCATTAAGTGGCTTTTGGCTTTAAAACAGGGAAAGAAATGATTTGTTCACCATGTAAGGGCAGCCTCAAAATAAGACAACTGGTTGTCTTTCACAGAGTATCACATTCATAATACCCATAAAACCTAGCAGTCAAACAAGGAAATGGTTCCAATCATTTTTTCCAACATTCATTCATTTTAGAAACACTTAAAGGGTTTCATGTAGGCTTACCTTGGTGTGATGTTTTGATAACTGTATACACATCTCTAGGACAAGATGTATTTAACCCCCCCCCCCCAAAAAAATTATAATAATGCTAATTAGATGATAATGTTGCTATCATAAAGAACCACAAAATACCAAGATGATCTTGATAAACTTTCTAATGTTAGCTAAATTTAGTAATTAATAAATTGGCAACTTTCTTTAAATGTACAAATCTGTGAACTGTCTTGTGCAAGTTTTAAAATGACAGAACAACTGTCAACAAAGGTGTCAGCTAGAGATTACGTGCAGGAGCTTGCAGGGATTTGTAGTCTTGCATGATATCTACTTTGATGCTAATTAGCATTTTCAAATCTGACAGTAAATAGAGAGATTCAAGAGAGAATTACATGGTTATCAAAAGTCACTCCAGGGTAAGCCTACGCGAAACACAGCCCTTATTTTAAAATGTTTCAAAAATGTCCTATGGGAAAAATGAATCGTGGGAAAACGATTGGAACCATTTCCCTGTTTGACCACTAGCTTTTATGGGTATTGTGACACCTCCACTGTGGGGCCCTATACGGGGGCCACAAGAGCATAAGACCCAGCCTAAACATTCCCGGCTCTGGACACGACCTTGGAAGCCACAGCATTTCAGTGTTGTCGTCTGAAACGTTCTGTTTTTTCCTCTGGATTTCCCCCCTTATGGCTGACATTTTGTGACATCTCGTTGTTTACAGTTCATATTCTGTGTCTGGAAGTCAATATACATGTCAGTATATTCCCAGATTCCCAAAGTAAGGGCTGAACAGAGAGAGAGAGAGAGAGAGAAATAGTATTTTCCTAGTCAAGTCTCCCAAGTACCAGTTGGATAATTAATGATGAAATAAATAAGTTCAACTTGTGTAGCGGTAAGCATTTCTCAAAGTGAACACAAGTGTTCGATTTTGATGGATGTTTTCACCACACATTCATCATGCCTTTCTGGACTCATTTCAAATACATTTTCAGCCTTAAATGCTCAACAGCATAAAGCACAGCATGCAAAGCGAAGCTCGACATTCCATAGGTCACTTGGAGTTAGGCAAATACATTCTTTCCCCTCTCCTATAATATTTGTGCTGATGGATGAGTTCAATCTGGCATTGTTTCAGCCAACAAAAAAATAGATGTACTCTTATTGCAAAGAGTACATACATACCGTACCACTCCAACAATGCTGTATTCCCAGAGGCATCACTTGTTATTAGAGTCATTTGAAACCAGTTAGCGTAATGATTAAATGCAGCATTGCACTGGGAATATGTGATTAAAGCATTGACTTGAACAAGAATAAATGGAGAGACTGCTGTGATGAATGGACTTGTGAAGCCAGGAGAGAGAGCAGAGGGGTTGTCTCTGGAAATAAATACAAACAGTAGAAGAGAGCAATGTTTACACATGTTTGGCTAGGTACTACATCACTAAATATGTACGAGACATGAGACTTGGGTGATGTCATTAGGGGCAAAGAGAGTTGGAAGGAGAGATTATGGGGATGGGTCAGAATATTTGGAAAGTGTGCGTTTGGATGATAATCCCATACGTGGCCTAAGTGATTGAAGTTCTGAAATGACTTTCCTTGTGATAAAGAACAAATGTACAAAGACCACCCCATTACACCTCCCCAGGAGATATACGGTGGGTATTGTAACTATTAACCCCCCTTGTATTTCTTCACATGTTATTGTGTTACAACGTGGAATTAAAATAGATTTTTTGTGTGTCAATGATCTACACAAAATCCTCTGTAATGTCAAAGTGGAAGAAAATGTATATATATATATTTTTTTTTAAAGATGAACAAAAAATAAAACACTTGATTAGTATTAGTACCCCCTTAAGTCAATACATGTTAGAAACACATTTGGCAGTGATTGCAGCTGTGAGTCTTCTTGGGTAAGTCTCTAAAAGCTTTGCACACCTGGATTGTGCCATATTTACACTAGATATTCAATGTCTGCTTTGATATTGTTATGCATCTACCCTTTTTTATGAGGCTTAAGAAAATAAAGGAAAAGCTCCCTGGTATTTGCAGTTTAATCTGTGCTTGAAATGCAAAACTTGACTGAGGGGCCTTACAGATGTTGTATGTATGGGGGACAGAGGAAGGGGTACTGTAGTCTATGAAAAATGATGTCAACCCATATTATTTAATTATTTCACACAGAATGAGTCCATGTAACATTCTGTATTATGTTACAATTTTACTCCTGAACTAATTAAAGCTTGACTAAACAAAGGGGGTGAATACTTATGCAACGACTACAGTGAGTGTACAAAACATTAAGAACATCTGCTCTTTCCATGACATAAACTGACCAGGTGAAAGCTATGATCCCTTATTGATATCACGTGTTAAATCCACTTCAATCAGTGTCGATGAAGGGGAGGAGACAGGTTAAAGAAGGATTTTTAAGTATTGAGACAGTTAAGACATGGTTTGTGTATGTGTGCCATTCAGAGGGTGAATGGTCAAGACAAAAGATTGAATTGCCTTTGAACGGGGTATGGTAGTAGGTGCCAGACCCACCGGTTTGTGTCAAGAACTGCAACGCTGCTGGGTTTTTCATGCTCAACAGTTTCCCGTGTTTATCAAGAATAGTCCACCACCCAAAGTCAGCCACCTTGACAACTGTGGGAAGCGTTGGAGTCAACACGGGCCAGCATCTCTGTGGAACGCTTTCGAGAGCTTGTAGAGTCCATGCCCCGATAAAATGACGCTGTTCTGAGGGCAAAACACTCAATATTAGGAAGGCGCTTCTAAGGTTTGATATACTCAGTGTATATTCAGGGTTGGGTAGGTTACTTTCTAAATGTAATAGTTACCTGTCCAAAATTGTAGTCAGTGACGTAACTTTTGAATTACCCAAACTCAGTAATATAATCTGATTACATTCCATTACTTTTAGATTACTTTCCCTTTAAGAGGCATTAGAAGAAGACAAAAATATATGTTACCAATTGAACGACATCTATTGCAAGATAAATCAATGTTAAAGTTTACATAGCTGGTCATATATGGATGTTAAAATTTACTTTATGGGTTGGTTATCTGGGCTCCTTCTAACCCATCGCATTCCATTACATATTCACGATTCAATTATATCTTTACAAATTAAACCAGAACCTATCAGTATTCCAGTGATTCCAATAGAACTTGGAAATATGAAAGTATATATTAGCCAAATTCTTTTACCTGAGCATAACCCCAAAACTAAGGAATTATTAGTCATGGAGGACTGATTGGGCCCATTGATTCAAGTTGGGGGAAAAATGCTGTGCTCATGGAATGTCATGACTTGAGCACTACTGAAAAGTGCTATTTACATGTGAAAAATGAATGCCATATGCTGCATTTGCTATAGGCCTATTCTTTACTTTTTTTGTTGGTGACAGTTTGATATCTTGATAATATGCAGCTGTTTAAAGGGCAGATCTACAGATGAAACAATAACAAAATGGGCGACCCGCCACTATTTTAGTAAAAAGCTGAGGGATGGGCCTGGAGAAATGTAACCACTCTCAGATTAATAGAAAGAGCTATGGATGCAAGGACTGACCATCCATGATATCAACATTATTCTCAGACCATGAGAAACAAGATTATCTGATCTGATGAAACCAAGTTTGAACTATTTGCCCTGAATGCCAAATATCACGTCTGGAGGAAACCTGCCACCATCCCTACGGTGAAGCATGGCGGTGGCAGCATCAAAGGTGCTTCAACAAAGTACTGAGTAAAGGATCTGAATACTTATTATCAAAATAGAAACAATTTTTTGCTTTGTCATTATGGAGTGTTCTTGCCATAATATGGACTTGGTCTTAACGAAATTGGGCTATCTTCTGCATACCACCCCTAAATATTCACAACAGAACTGATTGGGTCAAACGCATTAAGAAGGAAATAAATTCTACAAATTAACTTTTAAAAAAGGCACACCTGTTAATTTAAGGCATTCCAGGTGACTACCTCATGGCGCTGGTTGAGAGAATGCCAAGAGTGTGCAAAGCTGTCATCGTGGCAAAGGGAGGCTACATTGAAGAATTAAAAATATATATATTTTTTGATTTGTTTAACACTTTTTTGGTTTTTGGTCCCTCAGAAGGCCTATGTCCTATTGTCACGGTTCGCATCTGTGTATCAGCACTCATCACATCCCATAGAAAGTTATTAAAAAGACATCACAAGGTTACAACAGTAGGAACAGTAGGAACAAAATGATGGCTGGCAAAAGATAATAGTACCATACAGACATAAAGCATGGTCACGGGGGTGTTTGCATTGTGTCACCACTGTGAATGACTAAAAACCGATAGAACCATGGCTAAGATATTGTCCCGAAACAAAACTAATCAAGGATTTAGTACCAAATGATTGTGACTATATGTGAGCATTCCTTGCTAAATGAAAGATAAGGCTTTTGCCAAATAACTCAAATTCAGAATGACAAACAAAATTGCCCCCTAGTAAGACGAAGCAAAAAAACAGCATTCAAGAAATAACAATGAATTGTACAACATTTTTGGGAGGCAGCTGTCCTGTTCTTGCTGAGAAAAAGTGATTGGGAAACAGAAGAAAGGTAAGGTCACCCAATGCTTCTCCAGCCAGGTACTTATAGGACCATTTTATGGACCATGTGGTGCGCACATTTCTACCTTAGAGAGGAGGACACTTGATTCATGATTATTCAGTCTGCTTGATGGGTCTTATCTTTTTTGACAACATTCTTCATTTTATAAAACTGAACACAAAAACACAAAGACTGGAAACATATGGTGGACTGGAACACAATCAAGATGGCCTGAGCTCTCCAAGCTCCAGCACAAAGAGCATTTGTTTTAAAACGTTCACTTTTCTTCATTTAATCAGTGGAGTCATTACCATGATTGAGGTAGAAAAGCAAGACGAAGGAGAGGAATTTAATATCAGCAACACCATAGACTGGAAAGTTTTGAAGTTTTGCTACGTGGGACATCTGAATGTATGGTGATACGAAGGCAGGCAGGAAACACTACTTGTGAGGTGCAGAGAACCAGGCCTGGTGGGTTTCATGGCAAGTTTAACAGGTGTAGTGGTATCATTGACAAATAGAAACATGTAGATAATGCCTCAAGACCGTCCACTTGCGAACACTTAGGCGTACGTGCTTGAATGTGGTCACTGACAGAGTCTGAGAGACCACACATAATACTTCTTGGATGTCGACTCACAGGTTAGGTTATATCCTCCGGCCGAGCTACAAAACACTCTTGAATTAAATAAAAATCCCGAAGGATAAGGATGTTATACTTACGTTTATCAGATATTTGGCTTTCAAGATAGACCGACAGCACATGCTCTTTGGAATAACATGGTTGCCCTGAACATTAGTATGAGGGTCTTATGGGATCATATGTGAGAAAACAAGGATCCAACGCCAATCAGAGAATGAATGGACCAGTCCAGTTAGTGTTCACTGTGACAAAGACAAATGAAAACAATAAAGCATGCTGCCTCAGAGTAGATTGAGTCCATTTCTGAGGAATCCAAGGAATGCTTGACAAGGTAAAGGCAAAACCACACTACTGTTGCAGGTTGGTTCAACATCAGTCCATTCCAATACAGAACCCTGCTCACATCCAAGAGAAGTCATGGTGGCTTTTCAAATAACACTCTGGTAGAGTCAGATTTCTGCTCATCGAGTCCAAAATGACTCCTGCGCCAGCTCCAATTTGTGCTTATTCTGCCAAGACTAGAGCCTGTTTAAATGCAGTTCCATACAGTGTTCCCTGTACTAACATCACTCAGCATGATTAATTCTAGGGATGGGCATTTGAAATAATTTTACTCATCAAATAATATCATGCCATTTTTTGCCCCAAAAAACGTTAAACTTGGGAACTGGCTTACTGTGACTTGAGAATGGTCATCAGTGCATGTTCTGCAAGCAGTACAGCGGATGAAGGCGCGACATGAGCGGGGTGAACGGTTAAATGTGGTTATGGACAGTGAGGAAGAAGGAGAAGAGCCAAGTGGGATGTTGTTTGTTGAGGAAGAATGACGCCAAGTACAAGTATTCTGTTGTCTCTGATGGCTAAGAAATGTAATCTTACTAGAGTGAGGATGAATTACTTGTCGTGGCAGGTGTGGTGAAGACCTCAGAGTCGGAGCCTTGCTCCGATGGTCATGGAAAGGATGATTTGGGCCCAGTGGGAGTGACATTTTTGGAGAAAGTGGATCCCTGCCTTTTGGCTGATCCATATGTAGTCTTAAGCTGGGTAGAAAATAAGTCGGGTACTGTTAAAATCAGTGAATGTAGCTTGAAGTGGACTTCCATCCAAAGGGAGCAGGCTTTTTGCGTCACGCACCTAGGGACAAGACCTGTGACTTGCTTTGCTCTCCGGAGTAGGGCACCTTTGTAAGGAGTGATTACTGGGGTGGCGTTACATGTAATTGTTGAGGTGGAGCAACTGAAATGTAAGATTCCCTGTGTCTGTGACGCCAGCCGTTTGGTGGACGGCAGACCTGGTGGCGAGGGTGGTGAAACTGAGAAGACACTGTCTGTCGTTTTGAGTTTAGAAGAAGAGTCTTTACCTGATAAAAGTCATGTTAGGATATGTCAGTTACCCTGTGAGAGCTTTTGTGCCGAATCCACTAAGTTGTTTCAGATGCCAAGCTTATGGTCATGTTGCAGCAGTGTGTAGGAGGGAGATTCCGAGATGTGAGAAGTGTGCAGGAGGGCATGAGGAAAAAGGAATGTGTAGTATCGGTGGGAAAAACTGTTGTGAGGGTGCCCATGTTGCTGGGGAACAGAAGCACCCGGGGCGAGAGAGACAGGCTGAGGTTACCAGGGTCAGAGTAGAACAGAGGGCGTATGCTGAGGCAGTGAAGAGAGTAGAGGATGATGGGTAAAGGGTGAGCAGTAGGCCTAGGCCAATACACAGTGATATGAATTTGTGCTGCAGTAAGAGTCCTTTCCCCCCCAGGCTATCGGCCTGGTGTATAATCAGTTAGGGTCAAAGTCGTGGAATGGGGTGGTGATTTAAATGTTTTATGAAGTAGTGCTATATGGGTGTAGGGTTAGTTGGTGGTACAATTATCTTTTTTGCATCACAAAATGTAACGAGATCAATTACACACTACTGCAACAGTAGGTGGTGGCATGCACAAACAAAATGTGCGAATGCTATGATACCAAAGAAGAAGAAGACTTGGGTGCCGCCAGAGATATTTTTGAGGAGATGGGAAACTCCGTTGGAATCCTATTAATGCCCACTGTGAATGTTGCCCATACGTTGTCAATGGGCTGTGGTGTGCATTCTGGGTTAAATCTTACAAAAGAGCTCTCCTTCAAGGAGTCAATGGGAGTCAATTGTGCGCTAGAAAAAATAAATAACATGAGCACAAATTATGTGAACAAGAAGCTCAACATTACAAATATTTTATAGGATTTTAGATAAATAATAATATCGTATAGCTTTGAAATTGTCACATTATTTACTTTCGAGGAAAATAGGCAGGTTTCTCGACTCGTGCCACGTTCATATGCTAGTCGGAACTAGGAAACTCTGACATTTTCGACTTGCTAATTCGTTGTACGTGGCATGTGTATAACTACAACCAGTTAGTAAGTCGGACATTTTCAAGTTTCCTAGTATCGACTAGCTCGTGAGAGCAAACTCTGATTTTTAGAAGGGATTGCGTGAGTATTATTTTAGCAATCGCATGACACAGCATGACAACATGAACAGGATTGGTCGACAGTCTGCTGGGCGTAGTGTTGTATATTTCTCCGTTCATTTCCTGCTGGGATTCTTATCTCCTCCTTTTCTCCTCCGAGTTGCGTAGCGGTCTAGGGCACTGCATCTCAGTGCTAGAGGCGTCACTACAGACCCTGGTTTGATTCTGGGCTGTATCACAACCGGCCGTGATTGGGAATCCCATAGGGCGGCGGACATTTGGCCCAGCGTCGTCCGGGATAGGGTTTGTCCTGGGTAGGCCATCATTGTAAATAAGAATGTGTTCTTAATTGACTTGCCTAGTTAAATAAATGTTAACTAAAAAGATGGTGCTACTTGCTTGCAGAAGTGTGATGGACAGGGGCCTGTGAGTTTGGCACGAGAGGGAAAGAGAGAGAGAGTAGCCATACGAAGTTTAGCGGCCTCACCCATTTGATGGATGATAGGAGCTTAAATTGGAAGTGGAGGGAGTACAGGGCTTAGCATGTCCTTCGAGGAGGCTAAAAAGAGATTTCTACTTGGAAAAGTTGAATATTTTCAGGAGTCGGGTAATTGGTTAAGGGAGGAGGATTGGAGGGAAAGAGGTTAGTTAAGAACTGTTCATCGAGAGCTTCATGAAATGGGTTTCCAGGGCCAAGCAGCCGCACACAAGCCTACAATAACCATGTGCAATGCCAAGCGTCGGCTGGAGTGGTGTAAAGCTCACTGCCATTGGACTCTGGAGCAGTGGAAACGCGTTCTCTGGAGTGATGAATCATGCTTCACCATCTGGCAGCCCGACGGACAAATCTGGTTTTGGTGGATACTAGGAGAATGACATTCTAGACAATTCTGTGCTTACAACTTTGTGGCATCAGTTTAGGGAAGGCCCTTTCCTGTTTCAGCATGACAACGCCCCCATGCACAAAGCAAAGTCAGAACAGAAATGGTTTGTCGAGATCGGTGTGTAAGAAGTTGACTGACCTGCACAGAGCCCTGACTTCAACCCAAACCGTACACCTTCAGGAGGAATTGGAACACCTAATCACCCAACATCAGTGCCCGAAATCACTAATGCTCGTGGCTGAATGGTAGCAAGTCCTCTCAGCAATGTTCCAACATCTAGTGGAAAGCCTTCCCAAATGAGTGGAGGCTGTTATAGCAGCAAAGGTGGGACCAACTCCATATTAACGGCCATGATTTTGGAATGTAATTTATCGACGAGCAGGTGTCCACATACTTTTGGTCATGCAGTGTACATTTGGCCCAGTAGGAGTGAGATTTTTGAAGAGGGTGGAACCAGGCTGATCCATGGGTGGTTTCAGGTTGGGTGGAAAAGATGGTGGGTGCTGTTGAGTCGGTGAAGGTAACCCGAAGTGGACTTGTGATGTTTATCTGTGTTTCTTCAGATCAGAGGGAGCAGGCGCTCTGTGCGACGCAACTTGAGGAAAGATCTGTAACGTGCTTTGCGCTAAGATAAAGGGCACTATTGAAAGGAGCGCCCTGCCGTTTGGAGCAACGCAGACCCGGTGGGGAGAGTGGTATTTGTATTTATTAGGGATACTCATTAACTAACGCCAAGGCAGCAGCTACTCTTCCTGGGGTCCAAACACATTAAGGCACTTGCATGACATATAAAACAAAAGATAAAACAGTACATCACATAACATTATTACACCACTACATACAGCTGAAGTCAGAAGTTTACATGCACTTAGGTTGGAGTCATTAAAACTCGTTTTTCAACCACTCCACAAATTTCTTGTTAACAAACTATAGTTTTGGCAAGTCGGTTAGGACATCTACTTTGTGCATGACACAAGTCATTTCTCCAACAATTATTTACAGACAGATTATTTCACTTATAATTCCCTGTATCACAATTCCAGTGGGTCAGAAGTTTACATACACTAAGTTGACTGTGCCTTTAAACAGCTTGGAAAATTCCAGAAAATGTAGTCATGGCTTCAGAAGCTTCTGATAGGCTGATTGACATCATTTGAGTCAATTGGAGGTGTACCTGTGGATGTATTTCAAGGCCTACCTTCAAACTCAGTGCCTCTTTGCTTGACATCATGGGGAAATCAAAAGAAATCAGCCAAGACATCAGAAAACAATTGTTGACCTCCACAAGTCTGGTTCATCCTTAGGAGCAATTTCCAAACGCTTGAAGGTACCACGTTCATCTGTACAAACAATAGTACGCAAGTATAAACACCATGGGAACACGCAGCTATCATACCGCTCAGGAAGGAGACACATTCTGCCTCCTAGAGATGAACGTACATTGGTGCAAAAAGTGAAAATCAATCCCAGAACAACAGCAAAGGACCTTGTGAAGATGCTGGACTAAACACGTACAAAAGTATCAGTAGCAACTGTACATGGGGACAAAGATCGTACTTTTTGGAGAAATGTCCTCTGGTCTGATGAAACAAAAATAGAACTGTTTGGCCATAATGACCATTGTTATGGTTGGAGGAAAAGGGGGGATGCTTGCAAGCCAAAAAAACACCTTCCCAACAGTGAAGCACGGGGGTGGCAGCATCATGTTGTGGGGGTGCTTTGCTGCAGGGGAGACTGTTGCACTTCACAAAATAGATGGCATCATAAGGAAGGGAACTTATGAGGATATATTGAAACAACATCTCAAGACATCAGTCAGGAAGTTAAAGCTTGTTGCAAATGGGTCTTCCAAATGGACAATGACCTCAGGCATACTTCCAAAGTTGTGGCAAAATGGTTTAGGGACAACAAGTCAAGGTATTGGAGTGGCCATCACAAAGCCCTGACCTCAACCATATAGAAAATGTGTGGGCAGAACTGAAAAAGCGTGTGCGAGCAAGGAGGCCTACAAACCTGACTCAGTTACACCAGCTCTGTCAGGAGGAATGGAACAAAATGCATCCAACTTATTGTGGGAAGCTTGTGGAAAGCTACCCGAAACGTTTGACCAAAGTTATACAATTGAAAGGCAATGCTACCAAATACTAATTGTGTTAATGTAAACTTCTGACCCACTGGGAATGTGATGAAAGAAATAAAAGATGAAATAAATCATTCTCTCTACTATTATTCTGACATTTCACATTCTTAAAATAAAGTGGTGATCCTAACTGACCTAAGACAGGGAATTTTTACCAGGATTAAATGTCAGGAATTGTAATAAACTGAGTTCAAATGTATTTGGCTAAGGTGTATGTAAACTTCCGACTTCAACTGTATCTACAATACAATGTATAATACCACCATACAACAACATTACAATGTACATGTCCCGTGTGGCTCAGTTGGTAGAGCATGGCGCTTGCAACGCCAGGGTTGTGGGTTCAATTCCCACGGGGGGACCAGGGTTCAATTGCCACGGGGGGACCAGGATGAATATGTATGAACTTTCCAAATTGTAAGTCGCTCTGGATAAGAGCGTCTGCTAAATGACTTAAATGTAAAATGTAAATGTACATGTATGTAGAGTGCGTATGCTTGTGTCTGTACCTTTGTGTGTCTCTTCACAGTCCCTGCTATCCATAGGGTGTATTTTTACCAAAAAAATTCAATCTGATTCTGCTGCTTGCATCAGTTACCTGATGTGGAATTGAGTTCCATGTAGTCATGGCTCTATGAAGTACTGTACTCCCATCGTCTGTTCTGGACTTGGGGATTGCGAACAGACTCTGGTGGCATGTTTTGTGGTGTATACATGGGTGTCCGAGCTGTGTGCTAGTACTTTAAAACAGACAGCTCGGTACTTTCAACTTGTCAACACTTCTTACAAAAACAAGTAGTGATGAAGTTCTCTCTTCCAATTTGAATCATGAGAGATTGACATGCATATAATCCATGTTGGTTCTCCATGTACTTTTAAGGGCCAGCAGTGCTGTTCAGAGCCAATTGTATTTTTCCTTAGTCCCTCTTTGTGGAACTGGACCACACTACTGAGCTACAGTGGTTCTTCTTTTACAAGTTGCATTATACTGCAGCACACCTTGTGGGCTGCCGCAGAATGCATTAGATATTCTGTGTTTTTATTTCACCTTTATTTAACTAGGTAAGTCAGTTAATTAAGAACATCTTATTTCAATGACAGCCTATGAACAGTGGGTTAACTGCCTTGTTCAGGAGCAGAGCGACCGATTTTTACCTTGTCAGCTCGGGGAATCAATCTTGCAACTTTTCGGTTACTAGTCCAACGCTCTAACCACTAGGCTACCTGCCGCCCCATTTACAGTAGTGATGGCGGAGGTAGCGGTCCTGCTGCTGGGTTGTTGCCCTCCTACGGCCTCCTCCACATCTCCTGATGTACTGGCCTGTCTCCTGGTAGCGCCTCCATGCTATGGACACTACGTTGACAGACAAAGCAAACCTTTTTGCCACAGCTCGCATTGATGTGCCATCCTGGATGAACTGCACTACCTGAGCCACTTGTGTGGGTTGTAGACTCCGTCTCATGTTACCACTAGAGTGAGAGCACCGCCAGCATTCAAAAGTGACCAAAACATCAGCCAGGAAGCATAGGAACTGAGAAGTGGTCTGTGGTCACCACCTGCAGAATCACTCTTTTTTTGGGGGTGTCTTGCTAATTGCCTATAATTTCCACCTTTTGTCTATTCCATTTGCACAACAGCATGTGAAATTTATTGTCAGTGTTGCTTCCTAAGTGGACAGTTTGATTTCACAGAAGTGTGATTGATTTGGAGTTACATTGTGTTGTTTAAGTGTTCCCTTTATTTTTTTGAGCAGTGTATATATATATATATATATAATTTTTTCCAGAACATGTGTGTTCTCTTGTTTTGTACTGTTCTGTAGTTTTGACCCAATGATTCTCTGACAAACAAAGACCTTTGCGTACTGCAGGACCATGCATGGATCAAAGCTGGCGAGACATTCAATAACATCATTAAGAGATATGCTGGACCCTATTTCAGAGAGGTGTTTTTGGGACCACATCGTGTCTATTGTCCTGCTAATAGACCTTGTGAAAACATGTTTTCAAAAGGCAGGTTGAGGTGGCCAGGGTCAGAGAGGCAGGTTGAGGTGGCCAGGGTCAGAGATGCAGCTTGAGGTGGCCAGGGTGAGAGATGCAGCTTGAGGTGGCCAGGGTGAGAGATGCAGCTTGAGGTGGCCAGGGTCAGAGAGGCAGCTTGAGGTGGCCAGGGTCAGAGAGGCAGCTTGAGGTGGCCAGGGTCAGAGAGGCAGGTTGAGGTGGCCAGGGTCAGAGAGGCAGCTTGAGGTGGCCAGGGTCAGTGAGGCAGGTTGAGGTGGCCAGGGTCAGTGAGGCAGGTTGAGGTGGCCAGGGTCAGAGAGGCAGGTTGAGGTGGCCAGAGTCAGAGCAGTGCAGAAAATGCCGCATGCTGAGGCAGTGAAGAAAGTAGAGGGAGGATCAAGGGTGAGGGATTCTGAGAGGAACCCTGTGAATATTAGGTCTGTGCTAGAACAGAGGGATAAGCAAATATGTTTCAGTAAGGTTGGTGACTAGAGAGATATACCTGCTGGAGCGCGTGCTACAGGTAGGTGCTGCTATGGTGACCAGCGAGCTGAGATAAGGGGGGACTTTACCTAGCAGGGTCTTGTAGATGACCTGGAACCAGTGGGTTTGGCGACGAGTATGAAGCGAGGGCCAGCCAACGAGAGTGTACAGGTCGCAGTGGTGGGTAGTATATGGGGCTTTGGTGACAAAACGGATGGCACTGTGATAGACTGCATCCAATTTATTGAGTAGGGTTTTGGAGGCTATTTTGTAAATGACATCACCGAAGTCGAGGATTGGTAGGATGGTCAGTTTTACAAGGGTATGTTTGGCAGCATGAGTAAAGGATGCTTTGTTGCGGAATAGGAAGCCAATTCTAGATTTGACTTTGGATTGGAGATGTTTGATGTGGGTCTGGAAGGAGAGTTTACAGTCTAACCAGACACCTAGGTATCTGTAGTTGTCCACATATTCTAAGTCAGAGCCGTCCAAAGTAGTGATGTTGGACAGGCGGGCAGGAGCAGGCAGCGATCGGTTGAAGAGCATGCATTTGGTTTTACTTGTATTTAAGAGCAGTTGGAGGCCACGGAAGGAGAGTTGTATGGCATTGAAGCTCGCCTGGAGGGTTGTTAACACAGTGTCAAAAGAAGGGCCAGAAGTATACAGAATAGTGTCGTCTGCGTAGAGGTGGATCAGAGAATCACCAGCAGCAAGAGCGACATCATTGATGTAAACAGAGAAGAGAGTCGGTCCAAGAATTGAACCCTGTGGCACCCCCATAGAGACTGCCAGAGGCCCGGACAACAGACCCTCCGATTTGACACACTGAACTCTATCAGAGAAGTAGTTGGTGAACCAGGCGAGGCAATCATTAGAGAAACCAAGGCTGTCGAGTCTGCCAATGAGGATGTGGTGATTGACAGAGTCAAAAGCCTTGGCCAGGTCAATGAATACGGCTGCACAGTATTGTTTCCTATCGATGGCGGTTACGATATCGTTTATGACCTTGAGCGTGGCTGAGGTGCACCCATGACCAGCTCTGAAACCAGATTGCATAGCGGAGAAGGTGTGGTGTGATTCGAAATGGTCGGTAATCTGTTTGTTGACTTGGCTTTCGAAGACCTTAGAAAGGCAGGGTAGGATAGATATAGGTCTGTAGCAGTTAGGGTCAAGGGTGTCCCCCCCTTTGAAGAGGGGGATAACCGCAGCTGCTTTCCAATCTTTGGGGATCTCAGACGACACGAAAGAGAGGTTGAAGAGGCTAGTAATAGGGGTGGCAACAATTTCAGCAGATAGTTTTAGAAAGAAAGGGTCCAGATTATCTAGCCCGGCTGATTTGTAAGGGTCCAGATTTTGCAGCTCATTAAGAACATCAGCTGACTGTATTTGGGAGAAAGAGAAATGGGGAAGGCTTGGGCGAGTAGCAGAGGGGAGGGCAGTGCTGTTGTCCGGGGTAGGGGTAGCCAGGTGGAAAGCATGGCCAGCCGTAGAAAAATGCTTATTGAAATTCTCAATTATAGTGGATTTGTCGGTGGTGACAGTGTTTTCTATCTTCAGAGCGGTTGGAAGCTGGGAGGAGGTGTTCTTATTCTCCTTGGACTTTACGGTGTCCCAGAACTTTTTTGAATTTGTGTTGCAGGAAGCAAATTTCTGCTTGAAAAAGCTAGCCTTGGCTGTTCTAACTGCCTGTGTATATTGGTTTCTGGCTTCCCTGAAAAGTTGCATATCACGGGGGCTGTTCGATGCTAATGCAGAACGCCATAGGATGTTTTTCTGTTGGTTAAGGGCAGTCAGGTCAGGAGAGAACCAAGGGCTATATCTGTTCCTGGTTCTAAATTTCTTGAATGGGGCATGCTTATTCAAGATGGTGAGGAAGGCATTTTTAAAAAATGACCAGGCATCCTCTACTGACGGGATGAGATCAATATCCTTCCAGGATACCCCGGCCAGGTCGATTAGGAAGGCCTGCTCGCTGAAGTGTTTCAGGGAGCGTTTGACAGTGATGAGTGGAGGTCGTTTGACCGCTGACCCATTACGGATGCAGGCAATGAGGCAGTGATCGCTGAGATCTTGGTTGAAAACAGCAGAGGTGTATTTGGAGGGCAAGTTTGTTAGGATGATATCTATGAGGGTACCCGTGTTTACGGAATTGGGGTGGTACCTGGTAGGTTCATTGATAATTTGTGTGAGATTGAGGGCATCAAGCTTAGATTGTAGGGTGGCTGGGGTGTTGAGCATGTTCAAATTTAGGTCGCCTAGCAGCACGAGCTCTGAAGATAGATGGGGGGCAATCAGTTCACATATAGTGTCCAGAGCACAGCTGGGGGCAGAGGGTGGTCTATAGCAGGCGGCAACGGTGAGAGACTTGTTTTTAGAGAGGTGGATTTTTAAAAGTAGAAGTTCAAATTGTTTGAGAAAAGACCTGGATAGTATAACAGAACTCTGCAGGCAGTCTTTGCAGTAGATTGCAACACCGCCCCCTTTGGCCGTTCTATCTTGTCTGAAAATATTGTAATTGGGGATAAAAATGTCTGAATTTTTGGTGGTCTTTCTAAGCCAGGATTCAGACACGGCTAAAACATCCGGGTTGGCAGAGTGTGCTAAAGCAGTGAACAAAACAAACTTAGGGAGGAGGCTTCTAATGTTAACATGCATGAAGCCAAGGCTATTACGGTTACAGAAGTCATCAAAAGAGAGCGCCTGGGGAATAGGAGTGGAGCCAGGTACTGCAGGGCCTGGATTCACCTCTACATCACCGGAGGAACAGAGGAGAAGTAGGATAAGGGTACGGCTAAAAGCTATGAGAATTGGTCGCCTAGAGCTACTAGAGCAGAGAGTAAAAGGAAGTTTCTGGGGGCGATAAAATAGTTTAAAGGAATAATGTACAGACAAAGGTATGGTAGGATGTGAATACAGTGGAGGTAAACCTAGGTATTGAGTGATGATGAGAAAGATCTTGTCTCTAGAAACATCATTGAAACCAGGTGATGTCATCGCATATGTGGGTGGTGGAACTGAGAGGTTGGATATGGTATAGAGAGCAGGGCTAGAATCTCTACAGTGAAATAAGCCAATAAACACTAACCAGAACAGAAATGGACAAGGCATATTTACATTAAGGAGAGGCATGCTTAATCGAGTGATCAATAAGGGTCCAGTGAGTAGAGGTTGGTTGGGGTCGTGGCGATCCAGACAGCTGGCCGGGTATATGGCTATCGGTAGCAGCATAGGATGGAGGTCTGTTTGTAGATACCTCGTGCGTTTCCGTCGGTAGGTTCCGTGTAGTGGGGTTTTGTTCAGATAGCAGCCGATAAGACAGCTAACGATTAGCGGGCCTCAGATGAGCGTTCAGGTAACGTCGGGACGGAGGTGCCGGTTGGATAAATCCCTCGGGCAGATAACGTCGGCAGTCAGTCGTGAAGGCCCGGTGGGGTTCCGTATCTGCAGCAGCAACAAAAGAAACGGGTCCGGATGGTGATGGAACTCCTCAGCTGGCTAGCTCCAGCATGATTTGAGTTTGCTCCGGGGTCGACGTAAGCCAATAGTCACACGGTATGCAGCTAGCTAGCTGCGAAATCAAGGTGCAAGTGTCCAGAGCCTGCGGTTGGAATCCGGGGAAACTGAGAGGAAAAAAAAAAAAAAAAAAGTCCCGGAATGCTCCGGTCCGAGTCGCGTTGCACAAAAGTGCCGGTAGATTATCGAGCTAAAGGAATAGCTGATGACCGCAAAACGTGGGCAGCTGAAACACCAACGCTAGCCAGCAAACCGGCTAATTTCGGGGCAGCTACAGATTAGCTTCTGGCTAGCTATCGGAGTAGCTTCTGGTTAGCTTTCAGGCTAGCTTCTGAATTAGCCCCTGGCTATCTTCCACGATGGATTTTCAGATTGAGGTAAATAATACTTATTGTAATTGGTGAAGCGGGTTGCAGGAAAGCTTTTGCAGGAAAGCTTTTGTAGTTGAGTTCTTGGATAATAAAATAAATAAAAGATATGTGAAGAAAAGGTGTAAATATATATATATATACAGGACACGACACGACAATACGGAAAAAGACGTCTGAACTGCTAAGCCACCTTGGATGATGAAGCCCTTGGTTCTCTATGGTATTGTAGGTCAGGGCGTGACTAGGGGGGTGTTCTAGTTTTTTCTAATTCTATGTTGGTGTGCTTAGTATGGTTCCCAATTAGAGGCAGCTGATTATCGTTGTCTCTAATTGGGGATCATATTTAAGTTCTCCATTGTTCCCACCTGGGTTGTGGGATATTGTTTTGGTAAGTGCTTTCTTGCGCTCCGTGACTGCACGTTTGTTATTCTTTGTTGTAAGTTTCACTATTAAAGATATGTCGAACTCTACTCACGCTGCGCCTTGGTCCACTCCTTTCAACAAGCCTGACAGTACCGCAGAGATGGAACATTAGTCACAGAAAATATATGTTGTGGTGGCAGCTGCAGAGAAGTACTTGGGGGTTAGAGATTTGACTTCAGAAGAGTTACAGGGTGTGTGGAGTGGTAGTGTCCGTCCTCTCAGGTCAGTGGCCTGGGGTAGGATCAGATATTGTTTTAAAGTAGTGGAATAAGGTGGTGGGTTTTAACGAGTGTAGGGTTAGTTTTTAGGGTAATTAAAAGTATATTTATTTTTCCCGTTTCCCCTTTTCCCATGTTGTATCACAAAGTGTAATGGATTTATACTATAGTTCAGTTGGGAGCGGTAATTCAATATATTGGATGCCAACCGCCGGTAAACCTCACCGAAGAAGAAGAGTAGCCATACAGACTCATGCTAGTTAGACAAACTTGTAGATTCCAAAGGTTATCATCACATCTGGTAGTGCCTGTCTTGACGATAGCTAGCTAAATAAGATACCCAGCTGTTAGCCAGTTAATAAGCCTAGGTTGCTAGCTAGCTAAGGCTATTTTGCTACGCTTCTCGTCCTACCTGATGGTTGCTCGTCGTTGTAGCCTACTCCTTCTCATTTAACAAACTTTATTATGTAATATGTATTCCATTTTGCATTGATTAGAAATCTCCCACTTTGCTGGCTAAAAATGGAGCCACTGACTGTAGACACTGCCACAACAAATCAAATCAAAGTTTATTTGTCATGTGCGCCGAATACAACAGGTGTAGTAGACCTTACAGTGAAATGCTTACTTACAGCCTCTAACCAATAGTGCAAACAAGCTATTAGGTGAACAATAGGTAAGTAAAGAAATAAAACAACAGTAAAAAGACAGGCTATATACAGTAGCGAGGCTTTAAAAGTACGAGGCTACATACAGACGCCGGTTAACAACCACAAAAACAAACACGTGAAACCCTTGTAGGTTACTACGGTATGTCTTTTTATGGGGTACGTCATAAACTACATTCAAAGGGTTGTTGTTTTATTGAGTTAAGAATTTCAAACGTCATGGTATATCATTGGGTGTAGCAATGTCACATGAAATGATTTGTCTTTCTCCAAAAATGAATACTCTTGCAAGTATTCAAATACTAACGTCCGTTTGGATATTCTACTATTCAAATAACCGTGCCCATCCCTAATTAATACACATCTCTGCCTTTAACACAACTTCAGGACCAGAAATGTTGGTCAAGAACATGTCATCCATCATGGATTAAAAATGAATTAATGTAAGGCGATTACTTGAGAGGTTGTGTACTCTGCTCATTTAGTCTGACATATTTCTTTGAGTTGCCCAAGTACAGCCATTACATTTGCTCCATTTATACAATTTCAAGGTCAGATGTATGTTTTAGGGCTCCAGAGTTGCGCAGCGGTCTAAGACCGCTCAGTGCTAGAGGCGTCACTACAGACCCTGGCTTTATTCCAGGCTGTATCACAACCCGCCATGATTGGGAGTCCCATAAGGCGGCACACAATTGGCCCAGCGTTGTCCGGGTTTGGCCGGGGTAGGCCGTCATTGTAAATAAGAATTTGTTCTTAACTGACTTGCCTAGTTAAATAAATGTTAAAATAAAATAAACAAATAATACTAAAATGCCTAATTTCATTCTCTACTCTGGAGCGGTTGATTGAATGCATCAGCAAAACTGCAGGAGAAACGTATAGCATAGAAAATTATGGCAACTCAATTGGCAACAGATGACTGTGATACAGTAACTCAGTTGCAGTACCAAATTCACTTAATTTACAATTGCTAAAACTAGATAATTGAGCCAGGAAGACAGATTGGCAAACAAAATCAACCAAAACAATGTCATAGCTGCCACTGCTTCTGAGTGGTGTATAATGCCATTTGGAGACAAGGTTAACCTCATGAAATTCCTGGGAGATTTTTAGCGCAAATGTATTCACAGTTTGATCCCTATATGTAGGCCTTTGCACTCGTACCCGTATACGGGTTGAAAATGGCAGATTTGGGTTACTGATAAATGGCTACATTGGAATGCAGTGGCTGCACAGTACAGTAACATGCTATAGCCTACATGACGCCAGAGCTCTGGCTCTGCGCTTCACGGGTTTTGACTGAAAGGCGTTCTGAACTTGAGCACCTCCGCAACAAGAAGTTGCCCCCATCTCTCCTGTTAAATGGGCAACTCTTGACATTTTGAGGGAAATGCTGTAAATTTCAAACTATGTATTTTAGAAGATGAGACATTGAGGATTATATTAAATACCACAGCTTTGGTGTCAAGCCAAACACCTGTGAATCCAAATGTGCACTTCACATTTCCATATCCTAACACTCGTGTCATATACAGTGTCAACATTTATGGTCATTATGTTTGATATACAGTTACAAGATGACATGGCGTCATACCCTGGGTTGTTCTGAACAGAATGAGCCATGTTTGTCTATTGTGAAAGAAAATTGGCCCAGGACACACCTAAATGCACTCATGACTCCTTTCCTGACTCCTTGCATTGTGTAATATCGTATTTTATTACTTAGCTAGTCATGTTGTCAATAGAACAAGCTTTCAAATCATGCCCACCTGACCCAGGCTGTTTTTGGATTGCATAAACAACATATTGTGTGATGGTGGGATGCGGGATTGTGTTCCAAACAAAACAACTACAAGTGTGCTTGTTCTAATTCCTCAACTGCACAGTTAGGAAAGCACAAAAAAAGTACCTTATAGTTGAAGACGGTTCTTTGAGTCATAAAAATGCATTGAAATTGCTTAGGAACTGTACACACTTTGGAGGGGGGTGAAGCCACTTGGAGACACCACCTAGTCCTCTCACCCATACCCTTCTCATGTGTTTGTCTTATGTTGCACCTACCCCACATCTCCCAGAAATAGTCTTATTGTGATAATATTGCGTTTAGGAGGTCGGTGAAGGAGTCAGGCGCAGGAGAGCAGAGATGTCTGAGAAGCGTACTTTAATTGGCAAGTCCACCACACATGTATGGCACAATCAAAAAGGTACAACGCCCTCGACAACAGAGAACCCGTACAAACGCACGGAGGAACAAACAAAGTACCGACAATAACACACTCTTATGAATCGGTGAAAACAAAAAATGGCATAACCTCACCGAGCACATCACAATGAAAGAATAATCCCACACAAACCTAGGCAGGCAACAGGGTAAATATATGCACACAGAAATTAAGGCAAATTTAACCAGGTGTGAAAAGAACCAAAGACAAAACAAACAGAAAAGGGGATCGGTGATGGCTAGTAGACCGGCGACGCCGACCGAAGTACAACTATTACTTTAATACATCCCTGAAGAGAATAATGTACTTTTTACTCCATATTTTTCCTAACACCCAAAAGTACTCAATACATTTTGAAAGGAAAATGGTCCATTTCACACACTTATCAAGAGAACATCCATGGTCATTCCGTTACTACCGCTGAGCTGGCAGACTCACGAAACACAAATGCTTTTTGTAAATTATGTCTGAGTGTTAGTGTGCCCTTGGCTATCTGCCAGTAAATTTAAAAAATACAATTGTGCTATCTGGTTTGCTTAATATAAGGAATTTGACATTAACATTTCATTATTTATTTTTCCATATTTTCTCATGGTTTCTGTGATCAAAAAAATACAATTAGCATTTAAATTAATTCCTTTAAGAGTCCAGTGTAGTATTTTGATACTTTGTGCAAGGCAATTGATAAGCATTAACAACTTTGTGGATGGGGCCTCCTGAGTGGCGCAGCGGCCACACCTGGGAGACCCATGAGACGGCGCACAATTGGCTCAGCGTGGTCCGAGTTAGGGGAGGGTTTGCCCGGCTGGGATGTCCTTGTCCCATCGCGCTGTAGCGACTTCTGTGGCGGGCCAGGCGCATGCACGCTGACATGGTCACCAGGTGTATGGTGTTTCCTTCGACACAAAATGTTTTTTTTGTGGATGTGTATAATTTGTATGTATAAAATTAATAATAGTAATATTTAAAATGACTAAATCGGATAATTTCGTATACATGTATTTACATTTGCATCAGGTCGCTTCTGGGGGGATTCTGGTAAGATGCCGGCACAGTCGGCTGAATTCCGGTAGACTGAAACGGCCCGATGTACTTGGGCCGATTCTGGGCAGTCATTCATTTTGATTCGGGCTGAGTCTGACACCCGATTTCGGGCCGATTCAATCAGTTCTGGCTCCCCGGAAGAGGGCTGCTTCTGGGGTGATTCCTCATTGCTAGCTGGGAAAGGAGAAGTGTTTGCTGCAACGCATAAATTAGCATCGCTAATCAACAGCTAATCGCTAACAGTCATGCTAAAATGCTCGTGTATTCCAATGCAAAATGCTAAAGGTAGTGCTAACACTAGCGGGAGCAGGAGCTAGCTAACAAGCTCAACACACGGTAATTATACACAATAGACCACAAAACTTAGCTCCACATAATAGTACACAGATCTCAAGGCACTTACGTTTAGATGCACACACAATCAGACAAAGAGATTCAGCCCACAGGAGTAAAAGTTCAGTAGGAGGGAAAACTGTGGGGATGGGGAAAGCACATTTCTGACCACACAGCGTGCTAGAATAACTGAAACTGAAGTCCCGTGAATCAAAGTCACTGGTAGGCTGATCGATATGTGGTGATTAGGATTCGACGTGACCTTGGCCAATAAGACACTAAGAAAAATGGGAGACTAAGATTCCCGACTAAAACTAACCAGAAGGGATGGCTAAAATCAGCTGACTGAGTTGGCCGTTTTAACAGCAGCCAAGTGTTTGAGTACATGCATCTTCTAAGAGGGACGTTTCATAGTCAGTGCTTGATGGTCAGTGCTATCCCATTGCTTGATATGAGGAAGGGTTGTCATTAGTTACCACAGCCACAAAGGTATGAACCCCGCCTATTTCTGCAATGTATCGTCTTAAAATTGTATTTTAAACTTAACCTCTAGCTCTACCCAGGTTTCTTTGGAATGTGGCATTTTCATTTTTGCATTATGGTAGTGAGACGCCCGATTTCGAGAGCTCAAATCAAGTATACAGAATTGATTTGAAATCTCAGATGATCTAAAGGGAAGTAAACAACTTATGAAACTAATGTAACTCCATGTAAGAGCAGCAGTACTTGGATGGGCTCTCACATGGCATGAAGGCAGACACTTTTATATTCCCAATATTCATGTCTGGTCTGCCAATACCTATACTCCTCATACAACAGCAACTCCATTTAAAGCCTTTTAACAGATTTAATGACAGTATATTCAGAGCTTTAATCATGAAAGATATAAACGGCACTAAAAGGTGCAGAGACCAACCAACCCACAGTTATTTAAGGTTAACTGCTACCACATTAGCGGCTGTGAAAAAAAAAAGACAAATAAAGTTGATATGAAAATATACTGTAATTCTTCCAGTGACAAACCCACAAGAATACCACTCTGATATCCCTGTTACTGTGTTTCCAATGTAGAGAAGCCATCGATTCTAAGAAGTAAAATTGTGCCACCCTCTGGAATACCTACAGTATCACCACATTACTACCTCCAACAAACCACTGCCTCACATGGCCTGCGATTGGCATTAGAATTGTCTCCAAGGCACAGTAAGAACAGAGTAGTATTCAGTACGGTTCTCTCTTCTATAAAACTGCAGACTGCTTTCACAAAACTCATCCAGAAAACCCTGTGAGTTATAGCATATTAGTGGACGTTTACAGTTACCATCCGAAGCCAAAAGTTAATAGATCCAATTGTTCTAAATGATCTTTAAAGTTCTCAGTAGGACGAACGTACTTAATGATTGGCGTGAAGGAAATTTCTGCAAAGAGTGACATCATGGACTGCTGAGGCTGATAGATATATAAATCATACTGTATTTCAAATCCATTTCTGGAGTATGAGGCATAGTCACAGTACATACGTGAATGCATGCTTATAAAACACTTGTTCAGTGCATTTCATTTTTACAATGTCTTTATCTCCTGGATGAGCTAGCTTTTGATTTATAGCCAGCAAGGCAAATCTCCATTCTCCCAATAATCCATGTCTGACATATCCAATGAGAAAATGATGCACGCTCACATCTTTCAACAGAAAACAGGGTGTTGAAATTGCCCTGTCTACCCTCATAATGCCGCCCTGTACATCAACCTCTAAGCCGTTTGGCCTTGGGTTAGGTCACCTCCCATTTAGTTTGGAACCCTATCACAGGGAGCTTTCTCAAGCTCTTGCCTGACTGATGTCTTGGCCTTCATGAGCCCTAACCAACCAAAACACAGTGCTGGCCTGATTGCGGTTGTCTGCCTGTCTTGGGAGGTCAGCTTTTTTTTTTTACAAGCTAAGCCACCCATAAAGACAGCAATGCTCACTCAGCGTACCGGTGGGTGTTCTCACTACCTAAGGCAGGGCATCATTGTGGTTGAGAGAGCAGTTTGTGGCTACCCATTAAATGACACAGTAATATGTGTGGACAGACACATTGCCTATACATTCAAACAGCATCCAGGAAGGGCTACTACCAACTAATAAGCACTATACAGATAGCTAACACCGCCCACCATTAAATGCACAGATGTTTTGTCCTTCAACAGACTGAAGGTCTCTGAGGATGCTATGTGAGCAGTAGTCTCTGTGTACTAAGTCTACGCTATGTTAAAAATATGGTGTTTTGGCAGAGGTGGCGACTGTGGGCCGGAATGGAAAGAATCAGTTGAAGATGGCTGGAAAAGAAGCTGTTCACCTGATCTGAAGCCCTGCACTCCCCAGAGGGCGATATGGCTCTCACCACACTCTCATTCTGTTAGCTTTCAGCCCGATACTAAACCTATTGTGAATCCAGCTAACTTTTGATATCTCCAAGAGGGTAAAAGTAAATGGCATCAATAGTTTGCCACAAGGAAGAAAAGTAAGAAGTACATTAATCATCTTCACAATCGTGAAGGTCAATGACAATATAAAAAAGTATTGAAAATCTATGAACTTGGGACATGCACAGCTATTGTGAGTGAATTGTAACACCAACCATAAAGTCATTTAAGATCCACCATCCATTTTTTAGAGGGTGTCTTTCCATACAGAACTGTATTGAACACTACTGTCATGGAAACTAGCCTACGTCAAGCCAAACAGTAAACATTTAGACCCAAAGCACCCTTTAAACCTCTGTCTGATACCCTTGATATCTTTGCTATTGATGGTTAAGGCAGATTGTATTTTTAGAACTTGGATCATGGATGTGAAAAGATACATCTCAGTGTGCAACTCAAGGTTGTGTTTTCCACAGACCCTTTTCTCTTACTTACCGTCTGTTACTCTTTATTTGACAGGCCTGTGCAGCTGCAGGATTTCACTTTGAAATGGGCAGCAATGAATGATCCCCATGTGTTTGCAGACCAAACCAGGCAACCAGAGTTGAATTGCCCAATAAATGCATCTCCATTGACCCCCTGGTGGGTGTATTTTACCGAAGAGCATATAACTACACAGCATTTCCTATCGCCACCATCATTAAACTGCTTAGCCACTCACTTTCATCCAGTATGAAAGCTTCTATTTTTTAAAGGGCTATCCTTGCAACCTACCCAATTCCTAGGATTTGGTACGTACCTTTGTTTCCCTCCATTTAGTATTATACTGTATACTACTTTACATTGGGTTACTGTCACGGCTTCCGCCGAAGTTGGTCCCTCTCCTTGTTCGGGCGGTGTTCGGCAGTCGAAGTCATCGACTTTCTAGCCATCGCTAAACCTCTTTTCATTTTCTTTTGGTTTTGTCTTGTCTTGTATCACACCTGGTTCCAATCCCATCAATTACATGTTGTGTATTTAACCCTCTGTTCCCCGTCATGTCTCGTCTGTGATTGTTTGTTTGTAAGCTATGTGCAAGTTATGTTCTGGTGTGCGACGGGTTTTGTACCCACTTGTATTACTTTGGTTTTTGAGCATTTATTTAACTGCTCCGTTTATACCAAGTTCGATCTCCTGCGCCTGACTTCCCTGCCACCAGCATGCACCCCCTTACAGTTACATTATGACTGGAATAGCAGTGTACAATATCATACGAATTAGATTACGTTAGGGCTGGGCGGTATACTGTATTTTACTATATACACCGGTATTGATGCGCGGACTGCTTTGGGTTTGTACTTTACCTTCTATAGGGGTATTTCAAAGTTTACTCAGTTAGCTACTTGAGTCATATTTCTCACTCTCCTCCTGCTGCATGCCGCTTCCCACACCAAGCCCTGCCCCCTGTCACTGAAGGAGAGAAAAAGATGTCCAAAAGGCGTCAGCATTGGTCCGTGCTTACTGAGTTATAGCCTACAACAGGGATGGGCAACTCCAGCTGAAACTAATTGCATTCTAAACTGAAGATCATGATTAGTTGATTATTGGTGTCAGATGTGTTAGCTGGGGCTGGGGTAAAATAGTGACACCAATCAGGCCCCAGAAGACTGGAGTTGCCCATCCCTGGCCTACAGTGTTGCCTGAAATTACATTTTAGGAATGCCCATCTATGTAGTAGGTCTACCGTTTGTAACCCCCCCCCAAAAAAAAAAAGAAGTCCAGTCCAGATAGGACCAAAAAAAGACGGCCAAAGACGTCGGCATCCGTGCTTAGTGGAGTGTAGCCTAACATGTCGGCCCGCAATGGAATTTTGTGAATACCCGTCCATGTGGTAGGCCCACTGTTTGTAAAACAGGCCATTGCATTGGCCTTTTTAGTCCTGAATTCTGTGACTAATCAATTTGGATATTTAAGATCTGAATATCAGCTACCAAACTTTATTAGGAAGAGTTATCCTGAGCCTATTTGCAATGTGTTTACACAGCTGGAAATGCAAAAGTATTTTTTCCCCCGCTATGATCAGCTCTTAAAACATCTGCGGATACAAACTTAAAACCACTAATCATCTAGCCAGTACCCAGAACTTAGTCACTGTCTCTATCTGGCTACCACCCGGTTACACATCCCTGCACCTTAGAGGCTGCTGCTCTATGTACATAGACATGGAACACTGGTGTAACGGCAGTCTAAGTCGTCCTCCTCCTCAGACGAGGAGAGGCGAGAAGGATCGGAGGACCAATGTGCAGCGTGGTAAGTTTCCATGATTTAATATGCACGAAAACAATATACAATTACAACATAACTAACCGTAACAGTCCCGTGTGGTACAAACACTGACACAGAAAACAACCACCCACAAATCCCCAACACAAAACAAGCCACCTATATATGATTCTCAATCAGGGACAACGATTGACAGCTGCCTCTGATTGAGAAGCATATTAGGCTGAACACAGAAACAGACAAACTAGACACACAACATAGAATGCCCACCCAGCTCACGTCCTGACCAACACTAAAACAAGCACAACACATAAGAACTCTGGTCAGGACGTGACAACTGGTTAATTTAATAATGTTTTACCCATTTCATATGTATATACTGTTTTGTAGTCAAGGCCATCCTATTCAACTATTGATGTACATATACTATTCTATCCTAAGTATTCTTCAGATATACTACATATTCTATCCATATACTGTCCATAATGTCTATGCATCCCATCACACACATATACTGTATATATATTTATACTCCAGACGCCGACATTGCTCTTCCTAATATTTCTATATTTCTTATTTCCATTCTTTCCTTTTAGATTTGTGTGTATTGTTAGATATTACTTCATTGTTGGAGCTACAGTAGGAAAACAAGCATTTCGCTACACCCGCAATAACATCTGCTAAATATGTGTATGCAACCAATAAAATGTGATTTGATTTGGTTAATTTAGCTTGGAAAATGCTGCCCTCGTCAATCTGCCGCCACAGGCGGCCGCCTAATCCTGCCTAAAGAGCAGGCCGGCCCTGAAAGAAACACATACCAGACAAGTAGATGTGCAATGGATTATGATCATTGTTGTTAATTACCACGTTTTGTGCCCAAAACTATATTGAGAATATTGGCCTGTTGGAAACTCCCTACTACATTGCACAGTTCAGGCTGGATCAGACTTATCTCTAGAGAAACTGTGCTTTGAGCTTGCAGGGAAAAAAACTGAAGGAAATGGATTTCAAATAATTGAACCGACATTGGTCAATTAGTTGTTTAAACAATGGAAAATAACCAACATTTTGGTTAATCGCTCAGCACTATGAACCCTGCTTATTTCTACAATTTCTCTTCTTAAAATGTGTTTTAAACCTAAACCTAAACTTAACCATACTGCTGGCCTTATGCCTTACTCTAACCTTAAATTAAAACCAAAGGGCACATTTTTGTTTTCATGAGTTTTTGCGATGTTGCCAATTTTGACTTTGTGGAGGGTAATTGTCTACTACGAAGATAGCTATGGCTCTGGCAGCAAATAGTAAAACATATCAACAAGCATTCAGCAACGTAACCAGCTGGTTGCACAGTAACAGCGTCAGCATCACCAGCTTGAATCTATTCTGTAGTTACAGTTCCTCTATCAGCATATAAATTACTTCCAAAGTAGAGAAAGTTATTTTTATCGCGATATGTTTATAGAGTGATAATATTTTATTTCAATCACGTGCTAAAACCTAGTGGATATTTTTTGCTCAGTAAACTTGGGGGGACAAATAAAGTTGGGGAACCCTGCCATACAGGGAGGTGTAATATTTGCACATTGTTAAATTAGCAGAACACTGCTTCTATAGTATTATGTGAAGTATGGTTTGTTCTACATGGAACTGTCACACTTGAAAGTTATCAAAACGCCTTATTTAGAATATCTACATAAGTTCAGCAATTGCTCTCTTCTCATATTACTCTGCAGGCTACTGGCCGATACAATGCTTCCTCATACCTCCTCGGTATGAGAAGAGTGCCATCCTCCTGCATCTCACATCTGCCTGTAGTTATTGAACTCTGCCTGCTGGACCCATGGGTTGAGGCAAACTCTGTCATATCCAGGATGGAGTGTCATGCATTCCATCTCTCCTGTCACCTGGCTGCACCTGTCCATAACCTGTAATACATTACATATAGTAGATGGAAGGGACTTTATCACCCACTGGAGACTTGAAGACAGAACCTCACCCAGAGAGCTATCCATGTCAGTGTGTGGTTAGACAGACAAATCCTTAGATAGACAAATAGAATGGCAAAACAGAACAAATACAATGCCAGTTATGTTAGACACCTGCAGTTGTACTCTACACAGAACTTATTTTTAAGTGTAGGCATAGTTACTGTCTTTATAAGCACATCAATATGATATTTAAAGCATAACATATTTTGTCTTTCGAACACAAACATACTTTTTTGTTGATAAATGTATCTACACTCAAGCTGGGTGATGTTAGTACAATGTCCACATGTAGCCTAAACCTGTTGTAGGGATATTAGTAGTTCTGGGAGTTGTCCCCCAGGAAAGATCTAACCGTGACCGACAGTGTGGTGAAAAATGCGCAAAAGCGCCTCGTCAACCTCAGGAGAATGAAGAATGTTGTCTTGGCCCCTAATACTCTCACAAACTTCTACAGATACACCATTGAAAACATCCTGTCGGGCTGTATCAATTCCAGGTAAGGCAATTGCACCGTCCGCATCCGCAGAGCTCTCCAGAGGGTAGTGCAGTCAGCCCAACGCACCATCGGGGTCACACTGCCTGCCCTCCAGGACATCTACAGCACCCGGTGTCACAGGAAGGCCAAGAAGATCTGTGATTTTAATGCAGAAAAACTGAAATCCATTTTACCTAATTTCTACGAGCATCTCACCTGAACAATTTGAGGGGAAAAAACTCTAGATCACATTTATTCCACACACAGAGACCCATACAAAGCTCTCCCTTGCCCTCCATTTGGCAAATTGGGCCATAACGCTATCCTCCTGATAACTGCTTATAAACAAAAACTCAACAGGAAGTACCAGTGATGCACTCAATGCGCACGGCAAGGGGTACCAGAGCGCCAAGTCTGTGACCAAAAGGCATCTGAAAAGCTTCTACTCCCAAGCCATAAGACTGCTGAACAGTTAATCAAATGGCTACCCATAATTTACATTGACCCTCTTTATTATTTATCTTGTTTTGCACTGGCTCTATGCACACTCACTAGACTCTACCCACACACTCACACATACTACACTGACACTCCAACCCACGCGCACACACACTACATACGTACGCTCACACACACACACACACACACACACACACACACACACACACACACACACACACACACACACACACACAAACACACACATGTATATTGACGCCACACACTCATACATAGACACACTTTACATACGCTGCTGCTACTCTGTTTATTATATATCCTGAAAGACTAGTAACATTTACCCCTACTCACAGTTCCTTCAGAAAATATTCATAATCCTTGACTTATTCCACATTTTGTTGTGTTACAGCCTGAATTCAAAATTGATTAAATTGATTTTAGGTTATTGTCCTGCTGAAAGATGAATTCATCTTCCAGTGTCTGGTGGAAAGCACACGGAACCAGTTTTTCCTCTAGGATTTTGCATGTGCTTAGCTCCATTCCATTTCTTTTCTATCCTGAAAAACTCCTCAGTCCTTAACAATTACAAGCATACCCATAACATGATGCATTCAGTAATGTACTGTATTGGATTTGCCCTAAACGTAACACTTTGTATTCAGGACAAAAAGTACATTTCTTTTAGTATTACTTTAGTAGAGAAGAAACCCCAACTTAATTAGGTCTATAATCAATAGTCTAACCATTTAATGTGCCTGGCTTTATAAATGATCCATATATATCTACATAAATAAGACAGATCTTGCTTTTGGTGCCTGTTTGAGTATTTGTTTAATAGTCTACTGATTTCATGAGCACCAAGCCTCATGCAATGTTGCAAACAGAATATTTTTATTCTGTACATGTTTCCTTCTTTTCACTCTGTCAGTTAGGTTAGTATTGTGGAGTAACTGCAATGTTGTTGATCCATCCTCAGTTTTCTCCTTTCACAGCCATTAACTCTGTAACTGTTTAAAGTCACAATTAGCCTCATGGTGAAATCCCTGAGCGGTTTCCTTCCTTTCCGGCAACTGAGTTAGGAAGGACGCCTGTATCTTTCTAGTGACTGGGTGTATTGATACACCATCCAAAGTGTAATTCATAACTTCACCATGCTCAAAGGGATATTCAATGTCTGCTTTTTTTGTACCCATCTACCAATAGGTGCCCGCCCTTCTTTGCGAGACATTGGAAAACCTCTCTGGTCTTTGTGGTTGAATCTGTGTTTGAAATTCACTTCTCGACTGAGGGAGATTACAGATAATGGTATGTGTGGTGTACAGAGATGAGGTAGTCATTCAAGAATCATGTTAAACACTATTACGGCACACAGAGTGATCCATGTGTCAATGGTGTAGTGGAGGCGAAGTCAGGTGCAGGAGAGCAGAGTATAATGAACAGGCACACTTTTATTATTGTTCCAAAAACGAGAGAACTACACAAGTCAAACGCGCTCAAAAAACAGAACATAAAAGTAAAGCGCGTAAACTAACACCACATAACATGAAACAATTACACACAAAACATGATGGGAACCAGAGGGTTAAATACAAGTAGATTGATTGGGGAAATGAAAACCAGGTGTGTATGGAAACAAGACAAGACAAATGGATATATGAAAAATGGAGCGGCGATGGCTAGAAAGCCGGCGACGTCGATCGCCGAATGCCGCCCGAACAAGCAGAGGAGCCGACTTCGGCGGAAATCGGGACACCATGCAACTTATTAAGCACATTTTTACTCTTGAACTTATTTAGGCTTGCCATAACAAAGGGGTTGAATACTTATTTATTCAATACATTTCAGCTTTTCATTTTTTATCATTTGTAAACATTTCTAAAAACATCATTTCTAAAAACATAATTGTGTTTAGGCCAGTGACACAGAATCTTAATTTAATCAATTTTAAATTCAGGCTGTAACACAACAAAATGGTTAAAAAGTTAAGCGGTGTGAATACCTTTTGAAGGCACTGTATTTAGCATGATACCATATAATCTATAATTGTATACAATTCAACAGCACAATCCATCTTCCCTGTACTTACTCATGAGACATTCAGGAGACCCCCCCCCCCAAAAACGTTTTTTTTATAATTAAACAGTCAGTGACCTTGTGTCACTTCTTTAGTGTTTCACCCTCTCTACAACCCACATACAGTATGACTGATAAATGCAATTGTTATTACTACAAGTCTCATAGTCAATTGCCAACAATAACTGTCAGATTTAAACTAAGAAACCACTGACATTGAGAAAGTAAACACATGGCGTGGAGAAAGTGGAGAAGGAGAGAGACAGAGAGGCCCCCGTGGAGCAAGCTGACTGAAACCCTGTGCGGAGAATAAGTGTTGTCTGTGGCCCCTCCACCAGAAAGAGCCACAGGGCTTAAAGAGCAACTGAAGGCAATAAACAACTTATCTAGTAGAAAACTGGCAATGTGGCATTAATATTAGTCAACATTTATTCTAGTGGAATCTAGTCTTAGAATTGACTACAGAGCGTAAAAGTCAGTCTCTTCCAACTATTTGTGAGATAATTAGGAAAACAATTTATGTCACGGAATGAAGGATACCATAAGAGTTTTCTTTGGGTTGGGTTTATTTCAATTTTGCCCACATGCCCACAATTCAGAGAGCAGCTGCACGCAACCCAATCGTTATGCCCATCTTTGATTTGGTTTGACATTTTATATCCGTCTGTGGCTAGTTTATTACCATCAGTAAATTACACAATGTACATGGGACAATATTTTTAAACGTCAATAGCTCCAAATTTCAATGGCTTAAAAACTTAAAACTAACTATAAATTGTAGATATTAATGTACAAATATTAAAAGCATTTAATTACATATCTATTGTGTGAATGTCATGTATTGCCGGTCCCTAACTAGCCTCAAAGGCAAACCAATTTTGCCACGATCGCACACCGGCCTGGCTGAAGCTAATTGGTGAAAGAAATTGGCTAGCTTGCTAGCTAGTCTAGGCTACTTCCAAACACAACCTGGTTAGACTGTTTCAAGTTATCTAGAAGAGTGACTGTAAATGTGTACTATTTTTGACAGAATGAAAGTACAAACGCTTCCCACGTTCGAACACACACACACACACACACACACACACACACACACACACACACACACACACACACACACACACACACACACACACACACACAAGAGACACCCACATCAAAGCATGCCTCCAAAACCCATTTCTCGTTCTCAGTCGCATTTCCTAATGAGGAAAATTGAAACAGAGGTTAAATCAGAACTTTCAGAACCCCGTTAATTAGGCTGCGTAAGTCCAGAGTTTCAAATTATGCTTCCATAACATTTGTGCTCTTACCCTGCATTGATTCCATCAACAGCAGTTACTGTTGTTCAATTCTGAAAATAATTATGAGGCAAAGAAAGAGTCCAGTTCGTTACGAAAACTGAAACACTTGTAATTGGTATAAAAGAAATGCGTTACTTGTTCTACGATGTTCGAGAGCAACAGCAGGAAGTATTTACAGCAGGAAGTATTTACAGCAGGAAGTATTTACAGCAGGAAGTATTTACAGCGCAAGAAAGCAGTTTGATCTCCAATATACTTATCCTTTGAATCTGAGGATTATATGGCTATAACTAAAAAATAACCAGTACGATTATGGGACAGACAGTTTTCTTATTGTGTTGTTGATTTTTACACAGTCTTCATTTAAGTGTATTGAAATATAGCTCCATTTCAAATCAGTTCATGCTGTTCTCTGGCCTCTCAAGCAGACCGAAGCAGACCTGAGACCTTGACAGAACATAAATCCACATACACAATTCTACATGTGAAGTATTTCCAGCGAAACTATTTTATCAGTGCTTTGGAGACTTTACACTCACATAGGAACGCTGAAGTGACGCTTCGCTGCTCACTCCATGATGTTCCTAGGACATTTTAGACTGAGATCTGGACGATCTGATAAACAATTTATTTGGGCTAAAATTTGCGCAATAAATCATCCAAAAGCACTGACAGAGAAGCATAATTTCAGAGCAGCCTGACACTTTAATTTCTATCTGTTGAATACCAAAAGATAAGCTTAAAGCTGTAATCAACCACATTCTATTAAAGACGGTGTAACGGTTCTCGTCCTCTTCGTCTGAGGGGAAGCAAGGATCGGACCAATACGCAGCGTGGTAAGTGTCCATTTTAATTTATTAAAACTGAACATTGAAAAATACAAAATGACAAAGTGAATAATACCGAAAACCGAAACAGTCCTGAAATGTGCCACAAACACTACAACAGGACACAATCACCCACAACACACAATGAAAAACAGGCTACCTAAATATGGCTCCCAATCAGAGACAATGACTGACACCTGCCTCTGATTGAGAACCATACTAGGGCCAACACATAGAAAACTAACAACAGAACAAAACATAGAAAAACAACATAGAATTCCCACCCCAACTCACGCCCCGACCAAACTAAAATAAAGACATAAAAAAAGAACTAAGGTCAGAACGTGACAGACGGAGGTTGTCAGATCTTAGTTGGTTAAACAGGTCAACTGCAGTGCACATAGGGACACTGGCAAACTGCTGACTCCAAGGACAAACACAATAATCTCCAGATGTGTAGTCCAGTAGGAAGGAAATATAGCTACATTTATGTCTTAATCTCAAATCAAATCAAACGTTATTCGTCACATGAATACAACAGGTATTCACCTTACACTGAAAGGCTTACTTACGAGCCCCTAACCGATGGTTTAGTTTGAAGACAGACAAGAATAAGAGATTAAACTAACAAGTAAGTAAAGAGCAGCAGTAAAAAATAACAATATACAGTTGAAGTCGGAAGTTTACATACACCTTATCCAAATACATTTAAACACCGTTTTTCACAATTCCTGACATTTAATCCGAGTAATAATTCCCTGTTTTAGGTCAGTTAGGATCACCACTTCATTTTAAGAATGTGAAATGACAGAATAATAGTAGAGAGAATAATTTTTTTCAGCTTTTATTTCTTTCATCACATTCCCAGTGGGTCAGAAGTTTACATAAACTCAGGTCTCCCGGTGGTGCAGTGGTCTAAGGCACTGCATCGCAGTGCTAGCTGTGCCACTAGAGATTCTGGGTTTGAGCCCAGGCTCTGTCGTAGCAGGCCGCGATTGGCCCAGCGCTGTCCGGGTTAGGGATGGTTTGGCCGGCAGGGAGATCCTTGTCTCATCGAGTACTAGTGACTCCTATGGTGGGCTGGGCTCGGTGCATGCTGACCAGGTGTATGGTGTTTCCTCCGACACATTGGTGCGGCTGGCTTCCGGGTTGGATTGTGCATTGTGTCAAGAAGCAGTGCGGCTTGGTTGGGTTGTGTTTTGGGGGACGCGTGGCTCTCGACCTTTGACTCTCCCGAGTCCGTACGGGAGTTGCAGTGATGAGATGAGACAAGACTGTAACTACTACCAATTGGATACCATGAAATTGGGGAGAAAAAAGGGCAAAAAAAATAAAAGAAGTTTACATAAACTCAATTAATATTTGGTAGCATTGCCTTTAAATTGCTTAACTTGGGTCAAACGTTTTGATAGCCTTCCACAAGCTTCCCACAATACGTTGGGTGAATTTTGGCCCATTCCTCCTGACAGAGCTGGTGTAACTGAGTCAGGTTTCTAGGCCTCCTTGCTCACACATGCTTTTTCAGTTCTGCCCACACATTTTCTATAGGATTGAGGTCAGGGCTTTGTGATGGCCACTTCAATACCTTGACTTTGTTGTCCTTAAGCCATTTTGACTCAACTTTGGAAGTATGCTTAGGGTCATTGTTCATTTGGAACACCCATTTGCGACCAAGCTTTAACTTCCTGACTGATGTCTTGAGATGTTGCTTCAATATATCCAAATAATTTTCTTCCCTCATGATGCCATCTATTTTGTGAAATGCACCAGTCCCTCCGGCAGCAAAGCACCCCCACAACATGATGCTGCCACCCCTGTGCTTCACGGTTGGGATGGTGTTCTTCGGCTTGCAAGGCTCCCCCTTTTTCCTTCAAACATAACAGTGGTCATTATGGCCAAACAGTTCTATTTTTGTTTCATCAGACCAGAGGACATTTCTCCAAAAAGTACGATCTTTGTCCCCATGTGCAGTTGCAAACTGTAGTCTGGCTTTTTTATGGTGGTTTGGAGCAGGGGCTTCTTCCTTGCTAAGAGGCTTTTCAGGTTATGTCGATATAGGACTCGTTTTACTGTGGATAAAGATACATTTGCACCTGTTTCCTCTGGCATCTTCACAAGGTCTTTTGCTGTTGTTCTGGGATTGATTTGCACTTTTCGCACCAATGTACGTTAATCTCTAGGAGACAGAACGTGTCTCCTTCCTGAGCGGTATGACGGCTGCGTCCCATGGAGTTTATACTTGTGTACTATTGTTTGTACAGATGAACGTGGTACCTTCAGGAGTTTGGAAATTTCTCCCAAGGATGCACCAGACTTGTGGAGGTCTACAATTTTTTTCTGAGGTCTTGGCTCATTTCTTTTGATTTTCTCATGATGTCAAGCAAAGAGGCACTGAGTTTGAAGGTAGGCCTTGAAATACATCCACAGTTACACCTCAAATTGACTCAAATTATGTCAATTAGCCTAACAGAAGCTTCTAAAGCCATGACATAATTTTCTGGAATTTCCCAAGCTGTTAAAGGCACAGTCAACTTACTGTATGTAAACTTCTGACCCACTGGAATTGTGATACAGGGATTTATAGATTATTTCACTTGTCTGTAAACTATTTTTTTGAAAAATGACTTGTGTCATGCACAAAGTATATGTCCAAACTGACTTGCCAAAACTATAGTTTGTAAACAAGAAATTTGTGGAGTGGTTGGAAAACGAGTTCTAATGATTCCAACCTACGTGTATGTAAACTTCCGACTTCAACTGTATACAGGGGGGTGCCGGTACAGAGTCAATGTGCGGAGGCACCGGTTAGTTGAGGTAGTATGTACATGTAGGTAGAGTTCATCAAAGTGACTATGCATAGATGACAACAGACAGTGGCAGTGATGTGGAGAGGGAAGAGGGGGAGCGGTGCAATGTGAGTACTCTGGATGTTCAGGAGTCTTATGGCTTGTGGGTAGAAGCTGTTTAGAAGCCTCTTGGACCTTGGACCTGGCGCTTCTGTACCGCTTGCCGTATGGTAGCAGAGAAAACAGTCTATGGTGGCTGGAGCCTTTGACAATCGTTAGGGCCTTCCTCTGACACCGCCTGGTATAGAGGTCCTGGATGGCAGGAAGCTTGGCCACAGTGATGTACTGGGCAGTTCGCACTACCCTCTGTAATGCCTTGCGGTCGGAGGCCGAGCAGTTGCCATACCAGGCAGTGATGCAACCAGTCAGGATGCTCTCAATAGTGCAGCTGTAGAACCTTTTGAGGATCTGAGGACCCATGCCAATTCTTTTCAGTTTCCTGAGGGGGAATACGTTTTGTCGTGCCTGCTTCACGACCGTCATGGTGTGCTTGGACCATTCTAGTTTGCTGGTGCTGTGCACACCAAGGAACTTGAAGCTCTCAGCCTGCTCCACTGCAGCCCCGTCGATGAGAATGGGGGCATGCTCGGTCCTCTTTTTCCTGTAGTCCACAATAATCTCCTTAGTCTTGATCACGTTGAGGGAGAGGTTGTTGTCCTGGCACCACACGGCCATGGCTCTGACCTCCTCCCTATAGGCTGTCTCATTGTTGTCGGTGATCAGGCCTACCACTGTTGTGTCATTGGCAAACTTAATGAAGGCGTTGGAGTCATGCCTGGCCGTGCAGTCATGAATGAACAGGGAGTACAGGAGGGGGCTGAGCACGATCTCCTGAGTTCCCTTTGCTGAGGAGCAGCATGGTGGATGTGTTGTTATCTACCTTTACCACCTGGGGAAGGCCCATCAGGAAGTCCAGGATCCAGTTGCGGAGGGAGGTGTTTAGTCCCAGGGTCCTTAGCTTATTGATGAGCTTTGAGGGCACTATGGTGTTGAACGCTGAGCTGTAGTCAATGAATAGCATTCTCACATAGGTGTTCCTTTTGTCAAGGTGGGAAAGGGCAGTGTGGAATGCAATAGAGACTGCATCATCTGTGGATCCGTTGGGGCGGTATGCAAATTGGAGTGGGTCTAGGGTTTCTGGGATGATGGTGTTGATGTGAGCCATGACCAGCCTTTCAAAGCACTTCATGACTACAGACGTGAGTGCTACGATTTGGTAGTCATTTAGGCAGGTTACTTTAGTGTTCTTGGGCACAGGCACTATGGTGGTCTGCTTAAAACATGTTGGTATTACAGACTCGGACAGGGAGAGGTTGAAAATGTCATTGAAGACTCTTGCCAGTTGGTCAGCGCATGTTCGGAGTACACATTTTCCTGAGTACACATGCTGGTAATCCGTCTGGCCCTGCGGCCTTGTGAATGTTGACCTGTTTAAAGATCTTACTCACATCGGCTGCGGAGAGCGGGATCACACAGTCTTCCTGTACAGCTGGTACTCTCATGCATGTTTCAGTGTTATTTGCCTCGAAGCGAGAATAGAAGTAGTTTAGCTCATCCTGTAGGCTCGTGTCACTGGGCAGCTCTCGGCTGTGCTTCCCTTCGTAGTCTGTAATGGTTTGCAGGCACTGCCACATCCGACGACCGTCAGAGCCGGTGTAGTACGACTCGATCTTAGTCCTGTATTGACGCTTTACTGGTTTGATAGTTCGTCTGAGGGCATAGCGGGATTTCTTATAAGCTTCCGGGTTAGAGTCCCGCTCCTTGAAAGCGGCAGGTCTACACTTTAGCTCAGTGCGGATGCTGCCTGTAATCCATGGTTTCTGGTTGGGGTATGTATGTATGTACGGTCACTGTGGGGACGACGACATCGATGCACTTATTGACGAAGCAAATGACAGATGTGATGTAATCCTCAATGCCATTGGAGGAATCCCGGAACATATTCCAGTCTGTGCTAGCAAAATAGTCCTGTAGCTTAGCATCTGCTTCATCTGACCACTTTTTTATTGATCTAGTCCCGGGTGCTTCCTGCTTTAATTTTTGCTTGTAAGCAGGAATCAGGAAGATGGAATTATGGTCAGATTTTCCAAATGGAAGGCGAGGGAGAGCTTTGTAAGCATCTCTGTGTGTGGAGTATAGGTGGTCCAGAGTTCTTTTCCCTCTGGTTGCACATTTAACATGTTGATAGAAATTTGGTAAATCTGATTTAAGTTTTCCTGCATTAAAGTCCCAGGCTACTAGGAGCGCCGCCTCTGGGTGGGCATTTTCTTGTTTGCTTATGGCGGAATACAGTTCATTTAATGCTATCTTAGTGCCAGACTCTGACTGTGGTGGTATGTAAACAACTACAAAGAATATAGATGAAAACTCTCTCGGTAGGTAATGTGGTCTGCAGCTTATCATGACAAACTTTACCTCAGGCAAGCAATAGCTCGAGACTTCCTTAGATATTGGGCACCAGCTGTTGTTTACAAAAATACATAGACCGCCGCCCCTTGTCTTACCGGACGGTGCTGTTCTATCCTGCCGGTACATTGTATAACCAGCCAGATGTGCAATTAAATGAAATATGTTACAAGTTACAATAAGTGAAGACATTACATGGATTTTAATGAGATTTTAAAAATTATACAAATTTAGAATGTTGCGCAAGTGCCTTTTGCTTCAACAGAGACCTACTGTGACAATGCCTACAGTACAGTACATTAAATATATTTTTTTAAATTATATCTTTAGGTGGAGCTTTTGTCCTGCTTTTCAGCAGTGTTTATACTGAAAATCCACTGTTATTTGATCCAACAATATATTAGTAGCCTATACCAAGAATATAAAGCAAATGTGTATAGCTTCTATGTTCCATTCTTTTTAGTCTGATATACCGTTACCATTTTTCTTTGTGAGCATAACATGAGGAATGCATGATATGGATCAAGAGATGAAAATAAAAATATTATACGAAAATACAACATACAAGACTGAATAGTTGAGCTGTGAGTTTAGGCCGTGAATTTTACCTGACTATGTAAAGTCATTCAACCGGGTCTGATAAAAAAAATTAACAAGTGCCCTCTTGTGCCAATGAAAAGATTCTAAGAAGAAAAGAAATACCACTTTTTATGTGCTGAGTAAAAACACTTTGAGATACCTTTTGAAGTTGAAAATGCATTTAACAACGACTTGAATCCACTGACCTAGGAGGTCCTTCTAACCAGTCAAATGGGAAATATAACCCATTGAGACGGCATAAAGAGCTGAGGCAGAATATAATTAAAATAACATATAAAGTCTGTATGACCTGCGAGACGGAACAGGACTATTTCATCTGGCTCACTATCAATGTCATAAATCAATCAATTATTTATGGCTGGGCCTGTAAAGAATATAGTGGACCTGGAATTTCCTTTTTTAACGTTGGACTGTACATCTTGAAATGTAGCAGGGACATAAAAGCAGTTGTCTCGAACCGTTGACAAAATAATAAAGAGACAAACTAACAAAAGTACACAGGTGACCCATGTCAACAGTAAGACGTAGGGTCCAACAACCGGCAACCAGACAAGAATATCTTATCAATGAGAATATAGTAAAAAACAATACAGCACTCAGTATTATACAGACGCTCATCCTCACATGCATCCACATACAGTAACACTCATCCTTATCCTTTTTTGGGACGTGATATCATGCCTGTAATCTATTCAGAAAACACATTTATATATATAAAAATATGACACATTTAATGCTGGCTTTACTGCCAATAAACATTTGACACTTTTCCAAACCAAGTGTCTGTTTTATTTATTAGTCACCACAATTTATACAGCCCTCTACAGGGGGGACCTATCAGATGTCTTTTTACATAGGAAAACCTGTGATCTCATCCCTCCACCCCTACTCCATGATCCCTCCCTCTATCCCTCCACCTCATCAAACACTCTCACCTTTTCGCACAACACTGGGCAAGGGACCAGTTGAGGATAAAAACTGACAACCTGTGGAAATACACTGACTTTACAAAACATGCTCTTTCCATGACATAGACTGACCAGGTGAATCCAAGTGAAAGCTATGATCCCTTATTGATGTCACTTGTAAAATCCACTTTTATTTAACCTTTATTTAACTTTCGCCTAAGCAATCTCACTAGAATAAAGACCTCCTCCATTCCAGCCATTATTGAAAGAGATCGTGATACCTCACATCTCAAAATAGGGCTACTTAATGTTAGATCCCTCACTTCAAAGGCAGTTATAGTCAATGAACTAATCACTGATCATAATCTTGATGTGATTGGCCTGACTGAAACATGGCTTAAGCCTGATGAATTTACTGTGTTAAATGAGGCCTCACCTCCTGGTTACACTAGTGACCATATCCCCCGTGCATCCCGCAAAGGCGGAAGGGTTGCTAACATTTACGATAGCAAATTTCAATTTACAAAAAACACCCCGAAGTTTTCGTCTTTTGAGCTTCTAGTTATGAAATCTATGCAGCCTACTCAATCACTTTTTATAGCTACTGTTTACAGGCCTCCTGGGCCGTATACAACGTTCCTCACTGAGTTCCCTGAATTTCTACCTGACCTTGTCAGATAACAGATAATATTCTAATTTTTGGTGATTTTAATATTCACATGGAAAAGACCCACTCCAAAAGTCTTTCGGAGCCATCATCGACTCAGTGGGTTTTGTCCAACATGTCTCTGGACCTACTCACTGTCACAGTCATACTCTGGACCTAGTTTTGTCACATAGAATAAATATTGCGGATCTTAATGTTTTTCCTCATAATCCTGGACTATTGGACCACCATTTTATTATGTTTGCAATCGCAACAAATAATCTGCTCAGTCCCCAACCAAAGAGCATCAAAAGTCGTGCTATAAATTCTCAGACAACCCAAAGATTCCTTGATGCCCTTCCAGACTCCCTCTGCCTACCCAAGGACGTCAGTTAACCACCTAACTGAGGAACTCAATTTAACCTTGCGCAATACCCTAGATGCAGTTGCACCCCTAAAAACTAAAAACATTTGTCATAAGAAACTAGCTCCCTGGTATACAGAAAATACCCGAGCTCAGAAAATTGGAACGGAAATGGCGTCACACCAAACTGGAAGTCTTCCGACTAGCTTGGAAAGACAGTACCGGGGAGCGACGCCACTCCGGGGGCTGGGGAGAATCGCCGTCCACGGGAGGAACTGGAGGCAGCAAGAGCAGAGCGGCAGCATTATGAAGGGACTCGGCTAGCAAGGAAGCCCGAGAGGCAGCTCCAAAAATGGGGAGTGTGGCTGAGTCAGGTTGGAGACCTGAGCCAACTCCCCGTGCTTACCGTGGCAAGCGTCGTACTGGTCAGGCACCGTGTTATGCGGTGGAGCGCACGGTGTCTCCAGTGCGCGTGCACAGCCCGGTGTGCTCCCTTCCAGCTCCCCGAATCGGGCCGGGCTAGAGTGGGCATCCAGCCAGGTCGGAGGATGCCGGCTCAGCGCATCTGGCCGCCAGTACGTCTCTACGGCCCGGGATATCCTGTTCCGGCTCTGCGTACTGTGTCTCCGGTGGGTCTGCACAGTCCAGTGCGTCCTGTGCCTGCGCCCCGCATCTGCAGGGCGAAAATAACCATCCAGCCAGGACGGGTAGTGCAGGCTCTACGCTCAAGACCTCCAGTGCGCCTCCACGGCTCCATGATCCATGGCACGAAGCTGCCAGTGATGATCCATGGCAAGAAGCCTCCAGTGATGATCCATGGCACGAAGCCTCCAGTGATGATCCATGGCAAGAAGCCTCCAGTGATGATCCATGGCAAGAAGCCTCCAGTGATGATCCATGGCACGAAGCCTCCAGTGATGATCCATGGCAAGAAGCCTCCAGTGATGATCCATGGCACGAAGCCTCCAGAGATGATCCATGGCACGAAGCCTCCAGTGATGATCCATGGCAAGAAGCCTCCAGTGATGATCCATGTCACGCAGCCTCCAGTGAGGAGTCATGGAACGACGTTCTCCAGTCCGCAGCCTCCAGCGACAGATTCCAGTCCGGAGCCTCCAGCGACGTTCTCCAGTCCGCAGCCTCCAGCGACGTTCTCCAGTCCGGAGCCTCCAGCGACGTTCTCCAGTCCGGAGCCTCCAGCGACGTTCTCCAGTCCGGAGCCTCCAGCGACGTTCTCCAGTCCGGAGCTTCCAGCGACGTTCTCCAGTCCGGAGCCTCCAGCGACGTTCTCCAGTCCGGAGACTCCAGCGACGTTCTCCAGTCCGGAGACTCCAGCAACGTTCTCCAGTCCGGAGACTCCAACGACGGCCTCCAGTCAGGAGCATCCAGCGAGGGTGCCCAGTCTGGAATTTCTCCGGAATTTCTAAGCAAATAGCTGGAGGCAGGGCTTTCTCCTATAGAGCTCAATGTTTATGGAATGGTCTGCCTACCCATGTGAGAGATGCAGACTCGGTCTCAACCTTTAAGTCTTTACTGAAAACTCATCTCTTCAGTAGGTCATATGATTGAGTGTAGTCTGGTGCGTCACTTGAGTGGGTTGAGGCACTGACGTGATCTTCCTGTCTGGGTTGGCACCCCCCCCCCCCCCCCCCCCCCACGGTTGTGCCGTGGCGGAGATCTTTGTGGGCTATACTCGGCCTTGTCTCAGGATGGTAAGTTGGTGGTTGAAGACATCCCTCTAGTGGTGTGGGGGCAGTGCTTTGGCAAAGTGGGTGGGGTTATATCCTGCCTGTTTGGCCCTGTCTGGGAGTATCATCGGATGTGGCCACAGTGTCTCCTGACCCCTCCTGTCTCAGCCTCCAGTATTTATGCTGCAGTAGCTTATGTGTCGGGGGGCTAGGGTCAGTCTGTTATATCTGGAGTATTTCTCCTGTCTTGTCCGGTGTCCTGTGTGAATTGAAGTATGCTCTCTCTAATTCTCTCTTTCTTTCTTTCTCCCTCTCAGAGGACCTGAGCCCTAGGACCATGCCTCAGCACTACCCGGCATGATGACTCCTTGCTGTCCCCAGTCCACCTGGCCGTGCTGCTGCTCCAGTTTCAACTGTTCACAAATTCTTATTTACAATGACAGCCTACACCGGCCAAACCCGGACGATGCTGGTCCAATTGTGGGACTCCCAATCACAGCCGGTTGTGAACCAGGGTGTCTGTATTGATGCCTCTAACACTGACCTTAGACCGCTGCGCCACTCGGGAGCCCACTTCAATCAGTGTTCAGTGGTTCTCAAACTTTTTATAGTCCGGTACCCCTTCAAACATTCAACCTCCAGCTGCGTACCCTCTCTAGCACTAGGGTCAGCGCACTCTCAAATGTTGTTTTTGCCATCGTTGTAAGCCTGCCACACACACACACACACACACTATACGATTCATTTATTAAATATAAGAATGAGTGTGAGTTTGTCACAACCCGGCTTGTGGGAAGTGACAAAGAGCTATTATAAGACCAGGGCACAAATAATAACATAATAATAATAAATCATTTTGCTCTTTATTTAGCCATCTTACATATAAAACCTAATTTGTTCATCAGAAATTGTGAATAACTCACCGCAGGTTAACGAGAAGGGTGTGCTTGAAAAGATGCACATAACTCTGCAATGTTGGGTTGTATTGGAGAGAGTCTGTCTTAAATAATTTTCCACACACTGTCTGTGTGTAACGGCTGTCGTCTTCCTCCTCGTCCGAGGAGGAGAAGTTTGAAGGATCGGAGGACCAATGCGCAGCGTGGTAATTGTTAATCTTATTTAATGAAAGTGAACAACTCAAAATGCAAAAACAACAGAGTGAAAACCGAAACAGTACTATCTGGTGCGGACACACAAAGACTGAAAACAACCACCCACAAATCCCAACCGAAAACAGGGTACCTAAATATGGTTCCCAATCAGGGACAACGAATGACAGCTGCCTCTGATTGAGAACCATATCAGGCCAAACACAGAAAACCAACACAGAAATTGAAAACATAGATTACCCACCCAACTCACGCCCTGACCACACTAAAACAAAGAAAATACAAAAGAACTATGGTCAGAACGTGACACTGTGCCTGTATTTAGTTGTCATGGTAGTGAGGGCCAAGAATCCACTCTCACAAAGGTACGAGGTTGCAACGGGCATCAGTGTATTAACAGCGCGATTTGCCAAGGCAGGATACTGTGAGTGCAGCCCTATACAGAAATCTAGCAGTCACTTCTTTTATTTTTTTATTCCCCTTTTTCTCCCCAATTTCATGGTATCCAATTGGTAGTTACAGTCTTGTCCCATCGCTGCAACTCCCGTACGGACTCAGGAGAGGCGAAGGTTGAGAGCCGTGCGTCCTCCGAAACACCACATAGCCAAGCCGCACTGCTTCTTGACACAATGCCCGGAACCCGGACGCCAGCCACACCAATGTGTTGGAGGAAACACTGTACACCGGGTGACCGTGTCAGTGTACATTGCGCCCGGTGTGCCACAGGAGTTGCTAGTGCGCGATGGGACAAGAACATCCCTGCCGGCCAAACCCTCCCCTAACCCGGACGACCATGGCCCAATTGTGCGCCGCCCCATTGGTCTCCCGGTCGCGGCCGGCTATGACAGAGCCTGGACTCAAATCAGGATCTCTAGCGGCACAGCTAGCACTACGATGCAGTGCCTTAGACCACTGCGCCACTCGGGAGCCCTGGCAGTGGCTTCTGATTAAATTCTATTTTCACAGAACCGCTTGTTGCAATTTCGATGAGGCTCTTGTTCAGACATCAGTAAGTGGACTGGAGGCAGGGAATGAAAGGGATAACGAATCCAGTTGTTTGTGTCGTCTGTTTCGGGAAAGTACCTGCATAATTGCGCACCCAGCTCACTCAGGTGCTTCGCTATATCACATTTGACATTGTCCGTAAGCTTGAGTTAATTGCACACCAAAAATCATACAATGATGAAAAGACCTGTGTGTTGTCCTTGTTAATGCAGACAGACAAGAGCTCCAACTTCTTAATCATAGCCTCAATTTTGTCCCGCACATTGAATATAGTTGCAGAGAGTCCCTGTAATCCTAGATTCAGATCATTCAGGTGAGAAAAAACATCACCCAGATAGGCCAGTCGTGTGAGAAACTCGTCATCATGCAAGCGGTCAGTCAAGTGAAAATTATGGTCAGTAAAGAAAACTTTAAGCTCCCTCTCAATTTTAAAAAACGTGTCAATACTTTGCCCCTTGATAACCAGCGCACTTCTGTATGTTGTAAAAGCGTTACATGGCCGCTGCCCATATCATTGCATAATGCAGAAAATACACGAGAGTTCAGGGGGCTTGCTTTAACAAAGTTAACCATTTTCACTGCATTGTCCAAAATGTCTTTCAAGCTGTCAGGCATTCCCTTGGCAGCAATAGCCTCTCGGTGGATGCTGCAGTGTACCCAAGTGGCGTCGGGAGCAAATGCTTGCCTGTGCGTTACCACTCCACCCCCTGTAATGGCGTTTGCGCCATCAGTACAGATACCAACACATCTTGACCACAAGTCCATTTGATGTCACAAAGCTGTCCAGTACTTTAAAAATATCCTCTCCTGTTGTCCTGGTTTCCAGTGGTTTGCATAAGAGGATGTCTTCCTTAATTGACCCCCCATAAACGTAACAGACAAAATACCAGGAGCTGTGCCAGGCCCGCCACGTCTGTTGACTCATCCAGCTGTAGTTGCTTCAAAACATCTCCTGCCATGTCACCATGTCATGAAACAGTGTTGTTTGATGAAGACATTGTCTGAATAGTTTTTTTGGCCTTTTCCCCTAGCATTGTCCGAGCCATATCTGCTGCAGCAGGAAAAATTAAGTCCTCCACAATTGTATGGGCCTTGCCTGTCCTAGCCACTCGGTAGCCCACCATATAAGATGCTTCTAGCCCCTTTTAATTAATGCTATCTGTTAGTTTTATACTACACAAAAGTCGTCTTAATTCTCATTCAAAAAACTCCCTTGGCTTATTTTTCAAATTGGCATGTTTTGTTTCTAAATGTCTGCGCAAGAGTGAAGGTTTCATCGAGTTGTGAGATAGTACTTTTGCACATATAACACAATGTGACTAAGGAAAGGCCCTACTCCCAATATAAGTGAACCCCAAATCAATGTAGTTCTCATCATATGTGCGCCTCATCGATGGTCCAACGTCCCTGTCTGTTGTTCGGTGCTTTCCTGGGTAAGGGGGCAGTAGCTCTTCGGCTGCATCAGATTCACAACTGTCAGTGTCCATGCTAGCTGGGCTAGCAACAAATATAGAATTACTGATGCTAGCATTGGATGTGCTCGTGGAAGCAGAACAACTTGTTTCGTCGATAGGTGCAGGTGTAGTACTGCTGGTAGAGCTGGTATGTGTCTCCATGGATGTGGGCCTTACTTTTTATATTAACCATTTATCAATTTTTGAGCAAACAGAATGAGCAGCAGCTACGTTTGGCTACATAGTGGAATTCCTGCGAGAGAGTAATGGTTAATGTGATTGGATGTTAATTATTTGACTAGGCTACCTGTCACGCCCTGATCTTAGAGATCCTTTTTATGTCTCTATTTTGGTTGGTAAGGGCGTGAGTTTGGGTGGGCTTTCTATGTCTGGTGTTCTATGTTGTCCTTGTTTTGTATTTCTATGTGTTTGGCCTGGTATGGTTCCCAATCCGAGGCAGCTGTCTATCGTTGTCTCTGATTGAGAATCATACTTAGAAAGCCTGTTCCCACCTGTGTTTGTGGGTGGTTGTTTTCTGTTTTGTGTGTTCACCTTACAGGACTGTTCGTTTGTCATTTTTGTTGTTTTGTTCAGTGTTCAGTTGTTTAATTAAAATAATGAACACTTACCACGCTGCACCTTGGTCCTCCTCTCCTTCTCCCGACAACGTTCGTTACACTACCTGTATTTGACATTGTGTTGTTATCTCGCTGAACACTAGATGGTTTAATTTTTTTTGGGGCAGTGAAACGAGGCTACTTTAAATGGACTGTTTGAAAATGTGAATCACATTTTTATTTGGTGTACCCCCGAAGGCATTGCGTACCCCAGTTTAGGAATAGCCTGTGTAGATGAAGTAATGGACTTGTAACCTGTTTTGAAGAGGTTCTATATGTTTCAGTGGGAAAGAATGTGTTTTGTTTCTTTTTAAGCCTTGATACAATTGAGACATGGATTGTGTGTGCATGCCATTCAGAGGGTGAATGGGCAAGACAAAAGATTTAAGAGGCTTTGAACAGGGAATGATAGTAGGTGACAGGTACCCTGGTCGGTGTCAAGAACTTCTACGCTGCTGGGTTTTTCACACTCAACAGTTTCCTGTGTGTATCAAGAATGGTCCACTACCCAAAGGACATCCAGCCCAACTGTGGGAAGCATTAAAGTCAACAAGAGCCAGCAACTCAATATTAGGAAGGTGTTCTTAATGTTTTGTACACTCAGTGTATGTTAATGTCAAAACCCCCAGCAAAATGAGGTTGAGTGGATGATGTCATGTGGAAGGACTGATGGTGCCATGTTGCGATATGAGTGGCAAACCAGTCGAGAATCCTTTTACTTCAGTCAAGTAAACACATTCACACCACACCCCCACTTTCCCAACATGTCCAGTGTGGTACATTGCCATCCTTCAAACTCTTAGAAAAGAATTAGCCACACATCTTACCATGCTATAATGCTTTAGTGTAGTTTACGTATCCAAATCCGAGGTGGGAAAAATGCAGAACTATCCAAAAAAATGACTGGCATTTTAAATGTGAAATTCCAATGGCTCTAGTTCATCTTGAGGATTTTCTGGTTGTATTTTAATGTAGGTGCAGGAGGACAGTGAGGGAGGCACTGGTCTGGGAGATATATATTCACAATGTTAGAGCGTGAACTGTTCTTTATAAGGGAGGGGAGCTACAGTTCACTTTCTCCTTTGGTCAGCTTTTGGTGCACATTCAAAATCATAAGCTACGTTTTGTTCGGTTTAACCAAATCCTTAAGCTATTCTTCTTCAAACAGGGCCGTTACATGATTGAAATAACACCTTTAATTCATTTCTACATGCAACATTTACCTTTAAGCTGTGCGGGCCAGAAAAGTTGCCTTTTTTCCTCCTTTGAGTATGAGGTTTTGACTCCTGTGGGTTGTTTAAAGGGTTTTTTGAGAAGCTGAGCCAAATAAAATATAAAAAGATAATGTTTTCACTTGCCTAGGTTATCATTGGGGCTGAAATTAAAGGGATTGCAGGAACTCAGACAGATGTTTGAAACTGGAGTATGGCACACTTAGCGACCAACTGGAAAAACAGTGGTGCATGGCTTAAATGTTCTCTTCTGACACGAGGAACACTTTGCAGTATTCCCTTAACCACCATTTGCCCCTTCAGATCACCTCAACTCTTAATTAGAATTAAATATGTTGGAAACTGGAATTTTTATATAAACCAACATATCTCCCATTTTCAGCCCACCAATTGCCACTCTACTAAATGAAAGTAATGCAACAGAGCTAATGTGGTTGATTCACGCTAGATTAGATACTCAATACACAAAGCATGCAATGTGCTACTAAACTCAGGTGCTGCTCAGGTGCTTAGTCTGTAAATACAGAGAGAGAGGAGAGCTATGGAGGCGTATGAGACACTGGAAAGCTAGGGAGTCCAAAATGCTGTACTGTATGGTGGAACTCACTAAGCAATGGAAAATATATGTTCTCAAGGGATAGGCCTATGGGGACTGGTGCTTACATGCAATCATGTCTAATGGCGTAGTCCAGTTTCAAGAGGCGATGGAAATCCCTAATGCTCATTCATGTACTGTAAGGGTGAGCAGAAATACAGGACAACGTACCCTACAGTAGGCACCTGGCTAATCAATTAGCTGTAATTTTAGTACGCTAATCTTGATCGAATCTAGGCTAAGTGGCTGGATTGGTAACGCTCTGTAACGGGCCGTTTTGCTACATTGTCACAAAGTTATCTGGCAACTCTGGCCTTCCACATCGTATCTGCAGCCAGGCTGAAAATGGTGCGTGTAATAGCTTGTCTTGCACAATAAAGCTTTGTGCGATAAGAGGCAATAGCAGCGAGGAAAGCACCCTACTCTGCATGCAGCCCTAAGCTTTAATTTGGCTACGGTTACGAGCCAGGTTGCCGAATGACTGCAGGCCAACCATGACCGCATAATGTGATAATGAAATATATGCCCCGAATACAACTGGTGTAGACCTTACCATGAAATGCTTGCTTATGAGCCTTCCCAACGATGCAGAGTAAAAAAAGTATAATAAAAATACAAATAGTAACACAAGAGAAATCAAATACACAAGAATGGAGCTAAATACAGAGAGTACCAGATCAATGTGGAGCTAAATATAGGGAGTACTAGTACCAGATCAATGTGGAGCTAAATACAGAGAGTACCAGTACCAGATCAATGTGGAGCTAAATACAGGGAGTACCAGATCAATGTGGAGTTATATACAGAGATTACCAGTACCAGATCAATGTGGAGCTAAATACAGGGAGTACCAGATCAATGTGGAGTTATATACAGAGATTACCAGTACCAGATCAATGTGGAGCTAAATACAGAGAGTACCAGTACCAGATCAATGTGGAGCTAAATACAGGGAGTACCAGATCAATGTGGAGTTATATACAGAGATTACCAGTACCAGATCAATGTGGAGCTAAATACAGAGAGTACCAGTACCAGATCAATGTGGAGCTAAATACAGAGAGTACCAGATCAATGTGGAGCTAAATACAGGGAGTACCAGATCAATGTGGAGTTATATACAGAGATTACCAGTACCAGATCAATGTGGAGCTAAATACAGAGAGTACCAGATCAATGTGGAGCTAAATGCAGGGAGTAGCAGATCAATGTGGAGATAAATACAGGGAGTACCAGTACCAGATCAATGTGGAGATAAATACAGGGAGTACCAGATCAATGTGGAGCTAAATACAGAGAGTACCAGATCAATGTGGAGCTAAATACAGAGAGTACCAGATCAATGTGGAGATAAATACAGAGAGTACCAGTACCAGATCAATGTGGAGCTAAATACAGAGAGTACCTGTACCAGATCAATGTGGAGCTAAATACAGAGATTCCCTGATCAATGTGGAGCTAAATACAGGGAGTACCAGATCAATGTGGAGCTAAATACAGGGAGTACCAGATCAATGTGGAGCTAAATACAGAGAGTACCAGTACCAGATCAATGTGGAGCTAAATACAGAGAGTACCAGTACCAGATCAATGTGGAGCTAAATACAGAGAGTACCAGAACCAGATCAATGTGGAGCTAAATACAGAGAGTACCAGTACCAGATCAATGTGGAGCTAAATACAGGGAGTACCAGTACCAGATCAATGTGGAGCTAAATACAGAGAGTACCAGTACCAGATCAATGTGGAGCTAAATACAGAGAGTACCAGTACCAGATCAATGTACAGAGGTACAAGGTATTTGAGGTAGATATGTACATGAAGGCAGGGGAAAGTGACTAGGCATCAGGATAGTTAATAATTAAGAGTAAAATAAAGAACAGAGTGCAGCATATGATGAGTGTAAAAGTGTGTGCGTGTGTTTATGTTGTGTTGATATGCGCCTGTGTGTTGTGTGTGTTATGTGTGTGGTGTATCTGAATGTGTGTGGGTTTTATGTGAGAGTTTTGGTGTAGTGTGTGTGTGTGTGTGTGTGTGTGTGTATATCGTGTGTATACTGTATATAGTCTTGTGAGTGTGCGTAAAGTCAATGCAAGATAGGGTCAATGCAGATAGTCCGGGTAAGCATTTAATTGACTATTTAGCTTGGGAGTAGAAGCTGTCTTGGAGCCTGTTGGTCCGAGAGCCGATGCTCCGGACGGTAGTAGAGTGAACAGTCTATGGCGTGGGTGGCTGGAGTCTGGCAATTTGCGATATAGAGGTCCTGGATGGCAGGTAGCTCGGCCCCAATGATGTACTGGGCTGTCCACACCACCCTCTGTAGTGCAGGGTGGTGAATTTGCCATACCAAGCAGTGATGCAGCCAGTCAATATGCTCTGGATGGTGCAGTTCTATAACCTTTTGAGGATCTGAGGACCCATGCCAAATCTTTTCAGCCTCCTGAGGCGGAAGAGGCACTGTCGTGCCCTTTTCAAGACTGTGCGGGTGTGTGTGAACTATGTTAAATCCTTAGTGATGTGGACGCCAAGGAACTTGAAGCTCTCGACCCGCTCCACTGCATCCCTGGTCGATTTGGATGGGGGCGTGCTCTCCCCTCCTTCTTCTGTAGTCCACGATCAGCTGTTGTCTTGGCACCACACTGCTAAGTCTCTGACCTCCTCCCTGTAGGCTGTCTCATCACTGTTAGTAATCAGGCCTTCCACCGTCGGGTCGACAGCAAACTTGATGATGGTGTTGGAGTTGTGCATGGCCATGCAGTCATGGGTGAACAGGGAATACAGGAGGGGACCAAGTACACACCCCTGAGAGGCCCCCGTGTTGAGGATCAGCGTGGCAGAGGTGTTGTTGCCTACCATCACCACCTGGGGCCGGCCAGTCAGGAAATCCAGGGTCCAGTTGCAGATGGATGTGTTCAGTCCCAGGGTCCCAAACTTGGTAATGTGCTTGGAGGGGACAGGCCTCACCAGAGCTCTAGCGTCATGTATAGCATGTTACTGTACAGCCACGGCGTTCCAATGTAGGCGCTTAGAGTCCAAATCTGCAATTTTCAACCTGCAAAGGGCTACACAACAGGGGCTTTCACGCAAGACTCGGTGTTGTGTTCCTCGAAGAGAGCATAAAAGGTATTTAGCTTGTTTGGGAGTTCTGCGTCATTGGGCATCTCACGGCTGGGTTTACCATTGTAATCCATTATCGTCTGCAAGCCCTGCCACATATGTCAAACATTGGAGCTGGTGTAATAGGATTACACCTTTCTCCTATATTGTCCGCTCCCCGCTCCTTGTAAGTGGTAGCTCTAGCCTTTAGCCTTGCGCGGATATTGTTTGTAATCTATGGTTTGGATACGTTCATATAGTCACAATGGGAACAACGTAGTCTACGTACTTATTGATGAAGCCTGTGACTGTGGTAAACTCCTCAATGCATTCGGATGAAACCCAGAACATATCCCAGTCTGTACTAGCAAAACAGTCTTGTGTCTGCTTCATCAGACCACTTCCGTATTTAAGTGAACAGGAAGCAGGAGAAAATAGAGTCATGGTCAGATTTGCCAAAGTGAGGACGAGGGAGGGCCTTGTATGCATTTCTGTGGGTAGAATCAAAGTTTCAGCACCGATAGTGGCACCTGGGACGAATTGGTAAAAGTGAGGTAGAGCGGCTTTAAGTCTCCCCACGTTACAGTCTCCGCCCACCAGAAACACTGCCTGTTCGTTGAGTGCCAAAGCGGTGCTGGCTTGTGGAGGGTCTACCCCGTCTACGCAGGGCCGGCGCCAGAACTAATCAGTGGGACGGGCCTTTTATTTCCATAGGCAGGCACATTTTCGCAAGGGACCTCAAGCGCGTGCACTCATTTTTTTTGATGGCCGTTATATTAAAAACCATAGGTGGTTCGTGAGTTTCATGTTTGGGGAAGCGTACAATTTATCCTACCATTTCTACTGATCTGCGTGCCAGGTATTATTAATAAAAAAAATTTAGATAGGCATTTTTGTGGAACAGTTTAATTTCAATAACATTGTCCTTTGTCAAAATCATTGTCACATGGTTAATCATACAAGTCAGAAGTAAAACGATAAAAATCTGGAGTGGGACACCATTCCACAGGCCACAATCAACAGCATGATCAACTCTACGCGAAGGAGATGTGTCACACTGCATGAGGCAAAAGGTGGTCACACCAGATACTGACTGGTTTTCTGATCTACGCCCCTACCTTTTTTAAATCAGGTTTGAAGGTAAGACCCAGATTCAGACTGTGTCGAAGTAACAATGTTTATTATAGCAACAGGGGCAGGCAAACGACAGCTCAAGGCAGGCAGGGGTTGATAATCCAGAGTAGCGGGGTGAAAGTACAGGACGGCAGGCAGGCTCAGGGTCAGGTCAGGCAGAAGTCGGTAATCCAGAGGTGGGGCAAAGGTACAGGCAGGCTCAGAGACAGTGCAGGCAAGGGTCAAAACCAGGAGAGCGAGGAAAAAGAGAGACTGGGGAAAAGCAGGAGCTGAGACAAACCACTGGTTGACTTGACAAACTGGCACAGACAGACGGAAAACACAGGTATAGGTACCCAGAGGATAATGGGGAAAATCGGCGATACGTGGAGGGGGGTGGAGACAAGCACAAGAATAGGTGTAACAGATCAGGGCGTGCCATTTTTTGAAGGTATATTTGACCAACAGATGCATATCTGTTGTCCCAGTCATGTGAAATCCATATTTTAGGGCGTAATGAATTTATTTCAATTGACTGATTTCCTTATATGAACTATAACTCAGAAAATCTTTGAAATTGTTGCATTATGCGTTAATATTTTTGTTTAGTGTAGATTTATTCACTTAATATATTTATTTCATTCACTTTAAGTCAAACATTTTGCTAAACTATAAATGGAAGAAAATAAAAATGACACTCTTGCAAGGTAACATCAGAGTTAGTGCATGGAAGCCATTGTCAGGTGCTCAACGGAAAATTCTGCCACCCACTATGATTATCACTGCTAAAGATTGCCACCTAGGGGTGGTAACAAGCAAATGATTTCTCATATTTCCAATATTTCATAAACACATTGACAGTTTTGATAGTTTTGATGTCTTCACTATTCTACAATGTAGAAAATAAGTCTAAATAAAGAAAAACCCTTGAATGAGTAAGTGCGTCAAAACTTTTGACTGGTACTGTAGCTTAGTAGCTAAATATATGTAAAAAGAAATCGACAGGGCTGTAGTGGAGCGGGTCGAGAGTTTCAAGTTCCTTGGTGTCCACATCACCAACAAACTATCATGGTCCAAACACACCAAGAAAGTCGTGAAGAGGGCATGACAACACCTTTTCCTCCTCAGGAGACTGAAAAGATTTCGCATGTGTCACCAGATCCTCAAAAAGTTCTACAGCTGCACCACCGAGAGCATCCTGACTGGTTGCATCACCGCCTGGTATGGCTACTGCTCTGCACCCGACCGTAAGCACTACAAAGGGTAGTTGGGGCGGTATGCGAATTGAAGTGGGTCTAGGGTTTCCGGGATGATGGTGTTGATGTGAGCCATGACCAGCCTTTCATGACCAGACTATTTATTCGCAGTGCAGAGACTGCAGTGGTACACTAAAACAATTAGGCATGGGTTGCTCTTTATACATTGTTTATATTGTTGTCTTTCTGTTTTGTGATGTAGCAGATTAAAAGGGCAGTGGGCTCTTCTCCTGTAGCCTCTCCTGAAACAGGGATACCATGGTTGGTCCTAAGACCCTGGCGACTGCCCCTCTCATTCTCAGCGAGACAGAGGGAGACTCCAAGTGTGATGTCAGTCCTTCCACGCCCTTTACACGCGTGCGGTGTGACCCTGGCCTGGCAGCGTTGTCACTCTCTTCCTGCGGTCTGCTTTTCCTCTCAGATGACTTCTAGAGCCTCCTGTTCCTCTCTTCAGTCTCCTGAGCTCCTCCCGGGGTGTTAGGGCTGGATGAGTCAAAGCTGTAAACCTTGAGCCCTTGGAAGACAGCGAAAACTGGTGCTCTTCACAGCCATCGATTGTGTAAGCAAGATATAGAGGAGGCCTGTAGCCTAGCTTCTAGTGCAGTCGCCATCATAATCTTCATCAGTGCTGTGCATCCTAAAATAGTTGTCTGTGTACTTTCTTGCAATGACAATCTTTTTTGTTCAAAACTCCATACATGCATCTGGCTTTAGAATCTAATTTGGAATCCCACCTGTATCTGTCAGCAGCACCAGACTCACAAAACAACATTTTAGAAGATGTTCAAAGCTCTCTAGGGCCTTAATCATCACAAAATATGTGGAACATTCTAGAGGCCTAGTCTAGTCCAGTGACAGACATGGCTGGAGAGAGTATTTTTACACCTGCTTGGCTGCTGTGAGATGGAGCAGACACATTTTTATAGCATCAGGCTGCTTGCCTGAAGTGGAGACCCCACCGGCACAAGACTAATCCATGCAGCATTTATTGGATTATATCTGTGAAACAGCCACATATAAAACAGCACTTTTGGCAAGTTGATGAACATTCACATTTTAAATTACGATCATGCGTCAAAAGTTCAAATGTAATCAAAAGTTGTTTATGGATACATGCCAGTGTTACTGTAAATTAAATTAGTTATTTTGTCAGAGTATATACAGTTGTATATACAGTTGCCAAGCCTGGCTAATTGCCTGCAAGTAATACCGCTACTGGATGCCAAGTTTGACCTATTTAGACATTTCTATAGATACAGTTTCATAGCCATCATGAACCATGGAACCATTATCTACTCTGATTTATTGGTCTTTGATTCTCTCAAAGACAAATTCATTCTCACTAAAGGCTATGAAAGACTTGGTCCAGTTAACTTAAGAGGGTATAATTCTGTTTTGATGATAATATGTTCTTCCACATTAAAAACTAATGCAATTTCCAGATGCAAACCTCAGTTTTCCAAAAACAATGCCTTGAATCAAAGATGCATAACATCTCTGTTTCCTATTCACAAAGGCCTTTACCATACTGTTACTATAGTATACATACTGTACTTAATTCTCAAAAGCTATAGTGTACATACATTAGAGCTTTCGGGCTGTATGGTACTGTACATGCTCCTCTAATGCCCTCATCTGAACATTGCCGGCATTACAACTCATACCTCTGATCTGCTGAGTACAGTCACCACACAAATACTGTACCATTCTGTAAAAAATAACAAAAATACATTGAGTGTGACATTGAGTACAACCCACCTTGTTCATTATGAGTATCTTAGTTAGCTATTCTGTCATGTTCTCACTACTAGACCAAATGTCTATACAATGATTAAGTTCCATCAATTTGAGGTGTTGTTTCATTTGGCACAACTTGTCAGCATCTTAATATAAGCATCAGCATCCCATATGGAGCATCATTGCAAGCCAAGAGGACATAAGCTTTTGTCAATTGGACAAAAGCCAGGAAACTCTTTCCAAGAATGTTCTGGTTTTTGAATGTTCTCCTTATTTTGAGATGGAGTAGGCCTAAATGTCTATACAACAACTTCTTGTTTTATTCATCAACATAGTGACCATTTTATTTATAACACTTGTCTCGTCTGAGGAGAAGAGTAAGTGAACATAAATTATTGCCCATGTCAATAAGCATTTCAAAGGTATCTATGGCTTTGAAGAGGAAAACTGTCAGGGTTGTCATAGCGCTCTGTAAATTAATCAGCCTCTGTAATTAGTTGCCAGCTGTGAATGGGATTCAGCTGCAAATTTGAGGCATACAGATCATAGAGGTCATGGTCTGATTATGATGTCAAAAAACAAATGTTCATTAATTTCTTCTTCTTCTTCTACTCTGGATAGTGCACACTGCGTTATGATTTGAGAAAGTCCAGCTGCTGCACGGGATTTGTTCGGGACCAGGGATGGGCAGCTCCAGTCCTTAGGGTCTTCACTGGTGTCTCACTTTTACCCAGCCCTGGCTAACACACCGGACTCTAATAATCAACTAATCATGAATAATCAACTAATCATGATCTTCTGTTTAGAATGCAATTAGTTTAATCACCTGTTTTGCTAGGGATGTGGGAAAAGAGTGACATTCCTGTTCTAGACAGATAATCCCACCTGAAAAACCAGGTAGTCAAATATGGCACTTGTAAAGTTTACTATAGGGCAATCCATGGTAAGAGAGTGACATTGAGACTCAGATTTTCACTTTAAAATGTGTCAAACAAAAACCAATGATTGCAAAGTTAAAGGCCCAGTGCAGTCAACAACAACAACAATATATATATATATATATATATATATATATATTACACTATGAGGTTGGAATAATACTGAAATTGTGAAAATTATAATAAAGAGCTGTTTGAAACGACCACCTGAAATTTGAGCCTGTTTTGGTGTGATGGAGTTTTGGCAAGCCTGGTGAATTAGAATAGACCAATAAGAAAGAGAGTTCTAAACCACTCTGCCAATTACAGCTAGTTTTCAGTTTCCCTCTCCCCACTCAGTCCACTCCCAAACAGTCCTAGCAAAAGTCTTGCTTGATAAATTGCTCTTTGCTAAGAAGCTTTTTTTTTTTTTTTTTTTCTTTTTGACCATTTTAATTTAAAACAGTCACAGTAAGGTATGTAATTGTTACCCAGAAATGATTTGATATTGAGATTTAAAAAATGGCTTCATTGGACATATAAACAAACCCTACTTTCCACTGAAAAGTTTACAACACATATACTTGAATAACAGTGCAGATGCATTTTGGTAACAGAATGATGGCACGAACACTCACTGTTACTAAACTTTGCATCTGCATTGTTCTTCAAGTAAAGTTTCTGTACAAATGTTCAGTGAAAATTGTTAAAAGTAGTCCTTGTGCATAGATGTGGTTCGTTTAACTGCAATTATTGATTTTACTTTGAAATAACATTTCAAAGTAAAGAATCTGAGTCTGTCACACTGTTGCCATGGAGTTGCCCTATATCTACAGACGCGAATCGACATTGAGTCCCTCCCCGCAGGCAGGTCTGTGAAATTCCTCCAGTTATGTTAACAGAGGAAATACAGCTTGTTGAAGTTGTGACAGATACACGTTTGACTGTCTTTAGTGCCTTCCAATAACACATGGTAATGTATTACTTTACTTTCGCTTACTATTTTAGAAAGGAGCCTACTTTAGCTAGCTAGTTGGACTGGACAACTATCTGCAGTGACGGGTGAACCAGAATCTGGGTTTACGGGAGACGTTCTCCTCATAGATTCTGGTTCAAGTGGCGGGTAACGTTAACAGTTTGAGAAGGGTCACTCTTTGTTAACTTTGTCGACAACTCTCATTTCTATTTTACCTTAGTGCTAAATATGTTATTTTTGGCTGAAGTGACAAGAATGCTTTTTATTTTAGAAACATGTCGCTACACCCGTGATAACATCTGATAAATATGTGTATGCGACCAATACAATTAGATTTATTGTTGGTGCTTTCAAGACAACTGGTAACTTCAACAAAAAAGTCAAATGTATTACGTCAGTGATCTTTAGTTCGGAAAGTCGTTACTAAAAAAATGCCAGAGTTTCCCGACTTGGAATTCCCGAGTTGGATGACCGTTCAAAATATTTTTCAGTCGGAGCTCGTTTTTCCGACATCCCAGTTGTCTTTAATGTAGTGAAGTCGAGATTTCCGAGTTCCCAGTTGTTCTAAAAGTAGTGGTGTTGGTGATTTTTTTTTTTTTTTCTCCCCCGTGTTGTGAACTGGAAGTTTCACATGCCGTGGGGTCTAGGCCTAATCATTAGTCCGAAAAAAATTATATTGGACAAATTCAGCTAGGTCCCTTTACGTTTTGCAACAAAATCGGCGTAATGAATACGCTTCTGGTTTGATGACCTGTTAAGAGGTCAAATAAGTAAACTTAATATTCAATGATTTTGGCATCTCTGTCTCATAGGGTGTGCTGGGCACTGTGCCAGCCAGGATATTGTTGATTGATTTTCAACAGAAATGGGTTATCACCAAAGTTCACTAAAAAGGTTAGTCTACATCTTTAGAAAATGCAGATCAGAACCACATTTTTCATCCAGTCATTACTTTTATGAGAACCTGCAACACTGATTTACCATTGCATCACAATATTACATTGCAGACCTGTTAGACAATTGCACTACACCACGTTGGAATTGTATAATTTTTCACTATCCATGATGGTTAAACTGAGAAGTGGCCTCAACCAGGAAGTGACTTTCAATTGTCAGTTATCTGACTGGGTAAACTTGAAAAACCTATGACCAGGTCGGATGTGCTGAAACCCCTGACTGACACATGGCCTGATAGGCAGGCCAGCGTTTGTTTGTACACTCCCAAGAACAAAGATTAGATCACATAACAAAACAGGAAGCGGTTTAGTTACCACACATTGATCTAGTTACTTATGTCATAGTGAGAAGTAATTGTCAAATGACAGTATACCCATTCCGTTGATGTATGAATTGGGGTGGTAGGAGGTGGAATAATGCTCCGTTACCACATATTTACACATTTATCCTGTTTCCACAATCCAGTAATTATCTTACAAAAAAGTTTGCTTTGACTTTTTCTCTTGCGAAGGTTGGTTGGCTCCCTCTTGCTATTTTGTTGCACCTCAACATCCAAGCACTTGCTGATTAGGCTTAACCTAGTGAAGTGGTCAAAAGGGGTTGGAGACCATTCATTCAGGTACTCTTCAATAACTTTACCTGTGGTCATAAGCTCCAGTATGACTTTGACCAGAACACCCAGGAGAAGTTGTATTTTTGTAGGGCAAATGGCTCTTGTCATAGTTCAAACAAAGGAAGTAGAGTAGTGAGACTGGCAGCACAGAGTCTGAGTGCTTCAGAGACAGCCCAGTAAGAGTTCTGCTCCGGAGATGAGTCACTTTCATAGGCAGCCTATTTGTAGGCAACCACAATTTTCTGTTGTACTTAGTGCATTGTTGTTGTTTTTTTTACATGAATGAATGTCTGACTTTACACAGTTTTTGCTTCCTATATTGATTTAGTGTTGTCTATTTTAGTATCTCGCTTAATCAAATAATGTCATACATTGAAGGCCCTATGTTGCCTCGCTGAATTTCTTCTGGTTTGGTGCAGCAACTTGGAAGATAAGTTAGCTAACTGTATGCAAAGTAGTACAGCAGATTATTTTCCTAAGTTGACCATTGAAACAAGCCAATAGCATACAGCAACATTTAGCTTAGACTGTTTGAAATTCAATTGTTATGGAAACTGCATAAGGCATATGCTACTCTGTTCTACTTCTCTCATTAGCCTACATTGTAGGTCATAGACTCCTAGCTAAGACGCACGGTCTCTTATTCTATTCAACAGAGGGTGTTGTCATTCATTGCATTGTAAATAGTCTATGTGTTTGAGTTGGTGACGTGTCATCATGCCATGTGGATTGTTATGAGACCACTACATAAGATCTCAAGTCTTCAACCTCCGTGTCAAATATTGTCTGATCCCTGTGGGTCGAGATGCATCCAGGATGATGAGATTCTCGGTCGAGAACATAAACTGAGTAAGTCTATTCATGATAGCCGTGTTGTCACGCGATTAAAAATTATAGGATTACTGGTCCTGTGCAAAAGAAAAGTGTCAACTTCAGAGCTTTTAGAGTGCAATGCACAATAAAAAGTATTTCATATTCAGAATCTCCTGGTTCGGCTTTCAAGGTTTTCTCTTACTTTGAGGTGAGCAGATTTGTCAACAAAATAACTGTCCAAAAATGTTGATGCGGAGCATCAAACATTAAGGTAGTTGGAGCATGAGGAGGAATAGGTAGCACATGTATTCCAGCTGCAGACAGTCTGAAGTGTGTGTATGTCTGAATTGGCGTGCATGTGTGGTGGTGCGCTGTCTGTTCTCTGCCTGCCCTGCAGTGACTCAGCCTGCAGCCTACAAGAGCGGGACAGCCCCTTTAAGGCAGTCTTCCATACCAGTGCACACAGGAGCCCATATAGACCTAACCGCCGTGTGGCTTTACCAGTCAATATTTCCATGCACGGCCCTTCCAGACAGGCCAAAGTACTCCTCCGCCTCTCAACTTGTCGCCGATCATCAATCCATTCACTCGTACGTGCTGTGGTCACAATGTATGCCGTACCAAGAGAACAGTAGTACTGTGGTCTTTTGTGGACGCACAACACAGTCAACCTTGTTGGATTGAGAGTTCAACAGTCTCCTATGTTGATGCATTGCATAATACTGTGCTGTAAGAATTGTAGGATTCTGTACCATTTGAGGCTTTTTCCCCTGTGGACGGGATGCTTAATTCAGAAGAATGCCTCTTTCCTGTTAGCCTCTTTACCCTGAGAAACCAGTAAGAATTGGCCCAGCCTAGTGCTAGCATAATTGTTTCCTTTGAACTACTCTGATAGAGAACATGCTACTTCACACTGATAGGGGGAGGGAACTAAGTTCGAACTTGGTACTTCTGCCATCTGCTCTGTGAATTTACTTCATGGGTTTTTCGAAGATGGACCTAATATCTAGTTACACACTCGGTGCTCCTCTTTGTCCCAATAGTCCGCCTAAATTGGAGCTGTTTGTGAAAACTGTTTGTGGTCACTTCTCTTTAGCACCATTCTTTGATGCGTTCAAAGTAGGTTCTTTCTCCTTGTGAGCTATGAGTTTTGCATCGCTCCTTCTAGGCTTGTTGTACCGTATGTTTTTTTTAAAAGTTGGCTGCGTTATTAGACAACAAGTCATTACATTGTAATAAGAATAAGACCTAGGTTATCACCCCAAAATGAACAACATAAAATGCTATGTGAAGAAACACCATAGTCTGACATGTCACACTCCATCATTCAGAGAGAGGGTTATTTTGAAGGGATCCATTTTACCTTTTCTCTCTCTCTCGCTCAGAGCCTGGGCTTCATCGACTAATTAAAGAGGCGGTTGCTAAGAGATGACAAGCGGTGACATCGCTGCTGAGAGCCTCTGTGCTGCAGCCTGAACCTGCGTCTCTACTCTGGGTCTCTTTTCTCAACCCCTGTCTATACCTGACTACACCTGACCCATGTGAAGGGAGAGGGAGCGAGAGGAGCCACACCACACACACGCCATGGCAGCTTTCACCAGTACCCCCAAAGTGAGATCCAGGAGTGCTCCTCGGCACAGAGACTGGGACCAGAGCCCGGCCGAGTGTGACTGGAAGGACTGTGAGGCTGGAGGCGGTGAGAGATCTACAGGACACAGCACCATGCTGGAGAAGACCCAGGACTTCTTCCAGATCTGTGACATCGAGGACAAAGGCTTCATCACCCACCGGGACATGCAGGTAAGATCATCTACTGTCAATGGGGCTCACTGAGTGTGACCAAACCGTCCCATGGGAGTTATTGACGTTTTTAGGCTGCACCAGCATTATGCATGTTCCCATCCTTAGTACTGTGTATATATTAGTTACCTAGTCATGTATACCCTCGATGTTACTTTTGTCATTATTTCAGAGTAACTCATTTCAAATGGCTGACTTTTGATATTGATTGACAGTGCAAGTTGGTGTAGTTGTTTTTTGAACTGTGTTTTGATCCTTCAGAGCAAGAATCAATCATGAGTTGTGGTGGGTTTGTTGGAGTTGCATTCTGGACCATTTGAGGCTTTTTCCCCCTGTGGACTGGATGCTTAAATCAGAAGAATAATTCATCTTTCCTGTTAGCCTCTTTACCCTTAGAAACCAGTAAGAATTGGCCCAGCCTAGTGCTAGCATAATTGTTTCCTTTGAACTACTCTGATAGAGAATACATGATACTCTGTGGATTACTCTGTGGATGTATCCTAACTTATGCACCAGCTCCCATAGCTCATTGTTGTAATTTAGGCTTTTGTCAGGGCATCTGAATGACTGCTGTTGACAATAGCATACAGTGCCTTGGGTAAAGTATTCAGACCCCTTGACCTTTTTCCAAATGTTGTTCTGTTAGAGCCTTATCCTAAAAAAAAAAAAAAAATATATCCTCAGCAATCTACACACAATACCCCATAATGACAAAGCGAAGACAGGTTTTTAGAAATGTTAGCAAATTCATAAAAATAAAAAAATATACAGAAATAGCTTATTTACATAAGTATTCAGACCTTTTGCTATGAAACTCGAAATTGAGCTCAGGTGCATCCTGTTTCCATTGATCATCCTTGAGATGTTCCTACAACTTGATTGGAGGCCACCTGTGGTAAATTAAATTGATTGGACATGATTTGGAAAGGCACACTGTCTCTAAGGTCCCACAGTTGACAGTGCATGTCACAGCAAAAACCAAGTCATGAGGTTGAAGGAATTGTACGTAGAGCTCAGAGTTGATTGTGTCGAGGCACAGTTTTTGGGAGGGGTACCAACACATTTCTGCAGCATTGACGGTCCCCAAGAATACAGTGCTCTCCATCACTCTCTTCCTAGAGCTGGCCGCCTGCCCAAATCTGGGTAGAAGGGCCTTGGTCAGGGAGGTGACCAGGAACCCAATGGTCACTCTGACAGAGCTCCGGAGTCCCTCTGTGGAGATGGGAGAACCTTCCAGAAGGACAACAATCTCTGCAGCACTCCACAAATCAGGCCTTTTTGGTAGAGTGGCGAGACTCAAATCAAATCAAATTTTATTAGTCACATACACATGGTTAGCAGATGTTAATGCGAGTGTAGCGAAATGCTTGTGCTTCTAGTTCCGACAATGCAGTAATAACAACAAGTAATCTAACCTAACAATTCCACAACTACTACCTTATACACGCAAGTGTAAAGGGATAAAGAATATGTACATAAAGATATATGAATGAGTGATGGTACAGAACGGCATAGGCAAGATGCAGTACATGGTATAGAGTACGGTATATACCTATGAGATGAGTACTGTAGGGTATGTAAACATAAAGTGGCATAGTATAAAGTGGCTAGTGGTCCATGTATTACAAGATGCAGTAGATGATATAGAGTACAGTATATACATATACATAAGAGATGTGTAATGTAGGGTATGTAAACATTATATTAGGTGGCATTGTTTAAAGTGGCTGGTGGTACGTTTTTACATAATTTCCATCAATTCCCATTTTTAAAGTGGCTGGAGTTGAGTCAGTATGTTGGCAGCGGCCGCTAAATGTTAGTGGTGGCTGTTTAACAGTCTGATGGCCTTGAGATAGAAGCTGTTTTTCAGTCTCTCGGTCCCTGCATTGATGCACCTGTACTGACCTCGCCTTCTGGATGATAGCGGGGTGAACAGGCAGTGGCTTGGGTGGTTGTTGTCCTTGATGATCTTTATGGCCTTCCTGTGACATCGGGTGGTGTAGGTGTCCTGGAGGGCAGGTAGTTTGCCCCGGGTGATGCGTTCTGCAGACCTCACTACCCTCTGGAGAGCCTTACGGTTGTGGGCGGAGCAGTTGCCGTACCAGGCGGTGATACAGCCCGACAGGATGCTCTCGATTGTGCATCTGTAGAAGTTTGTGAGTGCTTTTGGTGACAAGCCGAATTTCTTCAGCCTCCTGAGGTTGAAGAGGCGCTGCTGCGCCTTCTTCACAACGCTGTCTGTGTGGGTGGACCAATTCAGTTTGTCCGTGATGTGTACACCGAGGAACTTAAAACTTTCCACCTTCTCCATTACTGACCCGTCGATGTGGATAGGGGGGTGCTCCCTCTGCTGTTTCCTGAAGTCCACAATCATCTCCTTTGTTTTGTTGACGTTGAGTGTGAGGTTATTTTCCTGACACCACACTCCGAGGGCCCTCACCTCCTCCCTGTAGGCCGTCTCGTCGTTGTTGGTAATCAAGCCTACCACTGTAGTGTCGTCCGCAAACTTGATGATTGAGTTGGAGGCGTGCATGGCCACGCAGTCGTGGGTGAACAGGGAGTACAGGAGAGGGCTCAGAACGCACCCTTGTGGGGCCCCAGTGTTGAGGATCAGCGGGGTGGAGATGTTGTTACCTACCCTCACCACCTGGGGGCGGCCCGTCAGGAAGTCCAGGACCCAGTTGCACAGGGCGGGGTCGAGACCCAGGGTCTCGAGCTTGATGACGAGTTTGGAGGGTACTATGGTGTTAAATGCTGAGCTGTAGTCGATGAACAGCATTCTCACATAGGTATTCCTCTTGTCCAGATGGGTTAGGGCAGTGTGCAGTGTGGTTGCGATTACGTCGTCTGTGGACCTATTGGGTCGGTAAGCAAATTGGAGTGGGTCTAGGGTGTCCGGTAGGGTGGAGGTGATATGGTCCTTGACTAGTCTCTCAAAGCACTTCATGATGACGGAAGTGAGTGCTACGGGGCGGTAGTCGTTTAGCTCAGTTACCTTAGCTTTCTTGGGAACAGGAACAATGGTGGCCCTCTTGATGCATGTGGGAACAGCAGACTGGGATAAGGATTGATTGAATATGTCCGTAAACACACCAGCCAGCTGGTCTGCGCATGCTCTGAGGACGCGGCTGGGAATGCCGTCTGGGCCTGCAGCCTTGCGAGGGTTAACACGTTTAAATGTTTTACTCACCTCGGCTGCAGTGAAGGAGAGCCCGCAGGTTTTGGTAGCGGGCCGTGTCAGTGGCACTGTATTGTCCTCAAAGCGGGCAAAAAAGATATTTAGCCTGTCTGGGAGCAAGACATCCTGGTCCGCGACGGGGCTGGTTTTCTTTTTGTAATCCGTGATAGACTGTAGACCCTGCCACATACCTCTTGTGTCTGAGCTGTTGAATTGCGATTCTATTTTGTCTCTGTACTGGGACTTTGCCTGTTTGATAGCCTTGCGGAGAGAATAGCTACACTGTGTGTATTCGGTCATGTTTCCGGTCACCTTGCCCTGGTTAAAAGCAGTGGTTCGAGCTTTCAGTTTCACGCGAATGCTGCCGTCAATCCACGGTTTCTGGTTTGGGAATGTTTTAATCGTTGCTGTGGGTACGACATCGTCAATGCACTTCCTAATGAACTCGCTCACCGAATCAGCATATTCTTCAATGTTGTTGTTGGACGCAATGCGGAACATATTCCAATCCGCGTGATCGAAGCAGTCTTGAAGCGTGGAATCAGATTGGTCGGACCAGCGTTGAACAGACCTGAGTGCGGGGGCTTGTTGTTTTAATTTCTGTTTGTAGGCTGGAATCAACAAAATGGAGTCGTGGTCAGCTTTTCCGAAAGGGGGGCGGGGGAGGGCCTTATATGCGTCGCGGAAGTTAGTATAACAGTGATCCAGAGTTTTGCCAGCCCTGGTAGGACAATCGATGTGCTGATAGAATTTAGGGAGTTTTGTTTTTAGATTAGCCTTGTTAAAATCCCCAGCTACGATGAATGCAGCCTCAGGGTGTGTGGTTTCCAGTTTACAGAGAGTCAGATAGAGTTCGTTCAGGGCCATCGATGTGTCTGCTTGGGGGGGAATATATACGGCTGTGATTATGACCGAAGAGAATTCCCTTGGTAGATAATGCGGTCGACATTTGATTGTGAGGAGTTCTAGATCAGGTGAACAGAATGACTTGAGTTCCTGAGTGTTGTTATGATGATCACACCACGTCTCGTTAATCATGAGGCATACCCCCCCGCCCCTCTTCTTACCAGAAAGATGTTTGTTTCTGTCTGCGCGATGCGTGAAGAAACCAGCTGGCTGCACCGACTCCGTTAGCGTCTTTTGAGTTAGCCATGTTTCCGTGAAGCAGAGCACGTTGCAATCCCTGATGTCTCTCTGGAATGTTACCCGTGCTCGGATTTCATCGACCTTATTGTCAAGAGACTGGACATTGGCGAGTAGTATGCTAGGGAGTGGAGCGCGATGTGCCCGTCTCCGAAGCCTGACCAGGAGACCGCTACGTTTGCCCCTTTTACGGCGTCGCGTAGGCTCCCCGGCTGGGATCAGGTCCATTGTATTGGGTGGAAGGCAAAACACTGGATCCGTTTCGGGAAAGTCATATTCCTGGTAGGAACGGTGGTTAGTTGACGTTACTCGTATATTCAGTAGTTCCTCCCGACTGTATGTAATGAAATCTAAGATCACCTGGGGTACCAATGTAAGAAATAACACATAAAAAAACAAAATAATGCATATTTTCCAAGGAACGCGAAGCGAGGCTGCCATCTCGCTCGGCGCCGGAAGTTGAACCCAATCCTCAGTGAAAGGCGCATGACAGCCCACTTTGAGTTTGCCAAAAGGCACCTAAAGACTCTCAAACCATGAGAAACAAGATTCTCTGGTCTGATGAAACCAAGATTGAACTCTTTGGCCTGAATGCCAAGCGTCACGTCTGGAGGAAACCTGATACCATCCTTACGGTGGTGGCAGCATCATGCTGTGGGGATGTTTTTCAGTGGCAGGGCCTGGGAGACATGATCGAGGGAAAGATGAAGGAGCAAAGTACAGAGATCCTTGAAAACCTGCTCCAGAGCTCTCAGGACCTCAGACTGGGGCGAAGGTTCACCTTCCAACATAACGACCGTAAGCACACAGCCAAGACAACGCAGGAGTGGCTTAGGGACAAGTCTCTGAATGTCCTTGAGTGGCCCAGCCAGTGCTCGGACTTGACCACATTCAAACATCTCTGGAGAGACCTGAAAATAGCTGTGCAGCGACACTCCCCATCCAACCTGACAGAGCTTGAGCGTATCTGCAGAGAAGAATGCAAGAAACTCCCCAAATACAGGTGTGCCAAGCTTGTAACGTCATACCCAATGAGACTCGAGGCTGTAATCGCTGCCAAAGGTGATTCAACAAAGTACTGAGTAAAGGGTCTGAATACTATATACTATATTTTTTTAAATGATAAATTACCAAAAATGTCAACCTGTTTTTGCTTTGTTAATATGGGTTATTGTATGTAGATTGATACATTATAGCCTTATTCTAATATTGATTTATAACAAAATGTGGAAAAAGGGAAGGAGTCTGAATATTTTCAGAAGGCACTGTACATTAGGCTAAATAATGCCAAACCTAACAACTGCAACAAATCCTTCGTAGACCCTTTGTTAGATTTGGAGACAACAATCTGGTCATTTCACAGGGCTGCATGTGGAGGACAGGGGCTGCGTTTGCTCCATAGAATTAAATGGGACACTTTTATGTCTCTGTGGCGTGCTCATTAGAGATGATTCTGAGGATGTAGCCTGTATCTGTCTTATTCAGGAGAGCATGTGAAAGAGTGAGAGGAACCCACAACACATACGGGCAGCAAAGAGCCACACAGAGCCGTGCTTTGTCATACAGCAACTTCATTTGCGTGACTGTGCAAATCCAAACACTTCTTACATATTCATCGATGGGCAGAGTATTCCTTTGATCGAGCACTTGTGAGCCCACGCCATGACGAGAGTCTCAATAGAATAGATCCCTTTGATCCAATGTTTATGGAAATATACAAAAAGATTCCCTATACCCGCTCCCCGTGTTCATTTATGAGTTGTGAAAGTAATGAAATCAGCCCCCCAAAATGTTTTGTAATAACGTCAGTGCATAACTGTGTGCACTCCTGTATAATACATTACAATTTTCTGCGTGAATATGTGTTATGCAACTGAAATGCATTTCTGCTGGTCTATCCTTATACGACCCGAGTGGAAATGTATTTCTCTGCCATATGCAAGTTGGATTTAGATTTAGTCGGGTATTTACTATGCCTGATTAGGCGTACCTTGTTTATCCATAAGGGCAAAGTGGACAAAGTAATTTGGCTAAGTTATGAACACATCAATTTTTATTTACATTTTTTTACATTTCATGAATGTTTTCTAGCGACTGCCAACATTACCCTGTATGTGCGCGTGTCGTTTTCTGCTGATTGCACAAACAGCCTTACAATGTTTCTCACACCGTGACCAAGAGGGTGGCAGTGGTGTCTCCGGCTGTGATCTGTCTGCTGACATAAGGGATGTGTTCAGCCCAGATAAGAGAGTTTAACAAGGAGTTCCTACCACAAATTTCACAAGTGGTTTCGGTGTAAACATAGACATGCCCAGCTCACAGAGGTGAGGCGGAGCTTTGGCTTTTCTGCATCGTTGTGGTCTTTACTGCTTATTTTCAGGGTTTCAGAGTCTGTTTGTTTTCACACACTGCTTGGCCTTGGCGTGTAAATGGCGGTTTGGGCGTATGTTGACTGACTGTTTTTGACTTTGTGCAGAAATGTTAATTTCTATAATGTTTTGAGTTCAATCTGAACGGATGAATGTCTCAAGTTTATTAATATAAACGTTTTATGGAGCAGCCTGTCCTAGTTAACGGTTCCTTTTTGTCATGAACTTGCGTTACGTCGCTTGTGTGAATGCAAATGATACACCATCCTACACTTTATGAACAGGAAGAACATCTGCTCTCCTGTACTTGGGTACATGACCGTCTCTTCTGATGATACTGTTGAGTGCGTTCCCAGGTGTTTGTGCTTGGCTGGCAGCTGTTGTTCCGCACTGTATTGTTGGCACAGGAGGCTTCTGAGGGATAATGGCTCGTAATAATGTCTGGAACTGCGTGAAACGCATGGAAACTGTGTTTTTTGAGTTTGATACAATTCTATTTATTCCGTTACTATGAGCATGTTCTCCCCCAATTACGGTGTCTGTTTAACGTAAAGACTCTTGAGTCCTTCAGGTCCCCAGTTGTGTCCATGGCACCTGATTTGTGTTTTGTGTCCTGCTCCGCAGAGGCTCCATGGACAGCTGCCCCTCAGTGCAGAGGAGCTGGAGAATGTCTTTGACACCCTGGATTCTGACGGCAACGGATACCTCACCCTGCAGGAGTTCTCCTCAGGGTTCAGTACGTTGACTATGTCCTCTTCTCACCTTCTGCTGTCCTATGCATGTTGTTTTGAAAAAGTGATGTAGTTTGATTTGACGCATCTTCCCTTTCCACATAATAACATTAACTGTGCTAGTGCAAGCAGATTATGCAGCTCTGAGTAGGTATAGATGTATAGAAAGAGAGGGAGTGAAGGGTATTATAAATCATCTCCTGGACTCTATTTCTCCAGGTGAGTTCCTGTTTGGCCGAAGGATCTCTGTAACAGAAGGGATGGGAGAGGCCAGCCCCATTGCCAAGGAAACCAACAAGGGCCCCCCAGACTCCCTTTACCAGACCCAGTGGGAGGAGAGGCTGATGGGCAGCGAGGACGAGGAAGAGAGGCACTTCTGCATGCTCATGGAGAGCTTGGGCGCCAGCAACGTCTTTGAGGAGTGAGTGTTTGTTTTTGTCTGTGACGTCCATACTATGTGAATCTTTGTCCCAATCCTCAATAATGCCCTCAAATGACCAGTCTTTTCCTTTAGAAGGATTAGATTGATTGAAGTAAGCTGTGCAAAACAAAATGCGCTAAGTTGCCGCTCCATAGTAGTGCTAGCCATTCATCCAGACATTGGTGGGTGTTGGTACCAGTGCTTTTGGCCTTTTGAACTCCAGGCATTCAGAGGAGAGAAACGAGAGAGCCGGGCCTCATTTAATGCATGACTAGACTCACCTTCAGCAAACAAATGTGGCTCAATAATAGTAAACGGTAGTAGGTGAGGATGTCAACTTGATAAGTACATCCTATTGACTGTCTGCAAACCTGGGTTAGAACCAGAAAGGAATACTGACAATTTACATCAGATCAATTTGCTTCAACCTCCGGTGTGTTTTCCTGAAGTTGACACGGCATGTAACTCTACTGTGAGGATTGGAAAGTTTCCATATTTGTTTAGGAGTCTTCCAGAGGCCTGCTAGTCTTATCAATCAGTTCAAATTTCAATGAACAGAGATCCATCAAACATGCATTGCATGAGATGATTTTCTCAGATCATTTTCTCAATTGGTCTTTCCACATATGGCCCTGCCAAAAAATTACATAAATGTATTCCAGTCGTTATCTGAACACTGACGTGAAGACCATGGCACAGACAAAGATTGCGTTTAAACTGTCGTATCAAAATAGCACTATTTTCAACTAACTAAGATCATCTTGACCAAATGTCAATTTTGCATAAATATGTCAGCACGGCTGCAGGCAGCCCACAGCTACCCACTGCCTGCCTGCCTGCCTACATTGTTCACATTGACCTAAAAGTATAATTCGACTTAAAAGTACTTTTTTTTCCCCACACCAAGAAGTACCTCAGTACAGTTGTTCTACACAGAAACCTGAGTACAGACTGTATTCCAGGTCTTGTCATTCAGACTAATCTTTGTTCTGACCCCCTTCCCATCAGCCCTGGTGAGGTGCGTAGTCTGTGGGCCCAGCTGAGAAGAGATGAGCCGCATCTCCTGTCCAACTTTGAGGAGTTCCTGGCCAGGGTCACCTTCCAGATCAAAGAGGCCAACCAGGAGAAGAGGGAGATGGAGAGCGCCCTTAAAAGGTAGAAATATCACCATTCATCAGGTATTGGTAGAATTTGGGCAATTAGTAGCTCACTGTAGCTTGGTCCCAGATCTGTTTGTGCTGTCTTGCCAACTCCAAAAGTCATTGGCTAGACAACACAAACAGATCTGGGACCAGGCTAGCTCAATGTTCTTTTACAGATAACCTCTGCCCTAGTAACGAAGGGCAAAGTAGCTTACTGTATGTGCTTGCTACAATATGAATGTCATTTAAACCTTTTTTGCATTAGTGCATCTATAGAATGATCGTCCCCAGTTATCTGTTTTTTCTGTGTTTTTTCCCTTAAAAAAATGTTTTACTAAAAGTATAGCTTTTTCTGACTGACAGATTTGTAGTCCTTAGTTAAGCCTGCTAAATTCCACACATTAAGAGCTAGTGCTGCCTTGGGAGGGGAGAAAGTGTTAAAGTTTTACAGTGTGGGAGAAACAAACTTTTACTCCACCGTTGGGATGTGGCTAACCTCCCAGCTCCAAAGCAATATTAAGTGCTTGTGAATGTGCTCCCAAATCTCTCACTTTCTCCAAATTGTGACGGACAATGTTCATGGCAATTTTACGCAAAGGAGTACTACTTGACAATCTCCACCTACTTGTTTATTATGTCATGTTTCAACTGAGCACAGCTTAGCTTTTGTACCATAGTGGTGCATTATCACACAGTTTCCCATAGCTGAAAAGCAACCCTCAAACTGTTATTTGTTGCTGTGCCTGTTCAGAATGCGTCGTGCTAGCTTACAGTTGATTTGAAATGGCAGACTGAAAGCTTAACTAAACATAAAGCTTAACTAAACATTTGATAACACTTGAGTGGCCCATTTTCTTATGTGATGCCAAAGCTCATGGAAAATGCTTTATTAGCATTAACAAGACCCCCACCCCCAAAAAAATAAAAAAATAATTCTACATCCGAACAGAAAAGCAGCAACACATGACGACGAGATCCAGCGCTTATATGAAGAAATGGAGCAGCAAATCAAAAATGAGAAGGACAGGATCCTCCTGCAGGTAAAGGAAGAGATCTCCCACTGCATACGCCTTGTTAGTAACCTCAGTTTTCGGGAAGATCCTCTTGCTCTCTCGTTCTCCCTCCCGCTCTCTCTCTCTCTCCCCCTGCAGGACTCTGAACGCTTCCTGTCTAGGAGCCAGGACTTAGAGCATCAGCTCTCCAGTAAGGAGCGGGAGCTGGAGCAGATCTTCCAGAAACAGAGGCGGGTGAGTCAGGACACGAATGATGAGTCCTTGATGATCACAGGCATCACACTGATGGGTAGATTTGCACTGTACAGAACTTATTATTTTTGATCAAATCTAATTTTGGTGACCGAATTGTCACTAGTTATTATTAGACTCTAAGAGCTGTTGCTGAGTGTCTGTCTGCAGCATATTCTTTAATGGAAACTAAGAGATGATCATGTCTAACCGTGACACACTCACAAACAGAACTCCACTGAAGCTTTTAAGACTAATTTGTCCATTGGAAATTAGTCTCATTTTTAAAAAATTTGGGAGGTGGAGATTAGCTTTAATATTGCAGATTGTGGCTTCCATCAATGTAATTGTCTGCATCATTTCCAAAATGTATTATTTTCCCCTACCTCCCCTAACTGGAGTAAACTAATGGGCAACAATTAGTCTTACCAGTACTTCTTCATTTGCTCTACAAAGGGGAATAAGGCATTAGTTCCTACTGTACCCAAGGCACCAAGGCTTTCTCTCAGAGGTACCTGAGTGCCTCTAATTATTATGTCTGTAATTCACATTCCATGTTCCTCTCTGCCGACCATGAAAATAGAATGGCAGAACATTGACTTTAATGGGAATGTCTGTTCTAGAGATTATATTTCAATGCTGCCAACACAGTCTCTGTAAAGGAGGCATCCAGACCTTATGCTGGCTAGCCTTATATATTGTTTTAGATCCCCTGTTGGAGCACTTTGGCTTATATATGTAGAACAGTGATAGTAGTGTTTGAGGCAGACAGCAGCCTTATGTGTGTCCTCACACAGCCCCTGGATTTAATGGGTGTATGTGTGGGTCAGACCAGGCCGGGAGATATCACTCGTTTCATATTTTCCATTCATCAATGCACGGTGTATTGTAGCAATCACACAATAGACACTGATTGCTAAGGACGATCAGACTATGATTGTTACTGCATAGTAGTGTCTGGGAAATTGTGTTTTTAAAGCTGTATATGATCAGATGAAAGTGCATTTCGTAGGGCGTCTGCTTTTGGCCGTAGTGTTTTTGTGTGTTGTCCCCTCTGCCCGTCTCCTCTGTGTGACCGTGGCCCCTCTCCCCTGTGTCCCCCAGTTGGAGTGTCAGTGTCGGGAGCTGCACAGTGAGCAGCACGTGACCAAGGTGGAGAATGTGAAGCTGAAGCAGACCAATGAGGATCTGGCCCAAGAGCTGGAGCACACCAGTCAGGAGCTGACCCTGGCACAGGAGCAGCTGGGCCTCCTGCAGGAGCAGTCGTCACGCCTGCACAAGGAGAGGGAGAGGTAAGTCTGCTTGTTTGTGGCTGGTTGGCTAGCTGACTGTCTGGGATCCTGATTGGGTCTCCTTGTGAGTCCACAGTACACGAATATGTGGATTTGTTTTCCAACACAGGGAAATGTACCAGGTCACAGAGGGATTGCAGAGAGAGCGAGCAAGCCTGCTGAAACAACTTGACCTGCTGAGGCAAGAGTGGAGACGGACAGACACACACTAGGAGAGAGGCAATGGGTTATATTAGTCCAGGGGCCACTGTTCTCCAAGTGTACAATAGTGTACAATGTTATTTTCACTACAAACCAAGGCCACGCATCCATCGAGCAGATAGCAAAGCATATAGCATTGACCTCAGGCAAACTCCTTGAAGCGCTTTCTCACTTGTTCTTAGAAAATGTTTATATTTTTTGCAATGAACCCATTTCTTGTTATATTGTCTCCAGGGAAATGAACAAACACTTACGAGATGAACGAGATATGTCCTCGTATCAAGTAAGTATTCGCATGCATTTTTCATTGTCCATTTGTGAAATCCCATGTCTGTCTGCTCTGTTTGATAGAGCCTATCCTAAAAACATTTTTTTATCAAATCCAATTGCAATCAAACTGTAGATTTAAATTTTTTTTGCAGAAACTGAGGAATACTGTTGAAAATCCTGCTTGGAACCCGAGGCCTGGATCAAATACTCTGAATCCCTTTGACAAAAAGGCCTTTAAATGGTACACCGTTTGCTCTGAAATGCTTTTAATACAAATTGAGTGAATACTGTCTGATTCAGTCGTGGAGGCCTTCATTTACATTTACATTTACATTTGAGTCATTTAGCAGACGCTCTTATCCAGAGCGACTTACAGTAGAGTGCATACATTTTATTACATTTTTACATACTGAGACAAGGATATCCCTACCGGCCAAACCCTCCCTAACCCGGACGACGCTATGCCAATTGTGCGTCGCCCCACGGACCTCCCGGTCGCGGCCGGCTGCGACAGAGCCTGGGCGCGAACCCAGAGACTCTGGTGGCACAGCTAGCACTGCGATGCAGTGCCCTAGACCACTGCGCCACCCGGGAGGTGTGGCGCAACATGACAATATTACACTTTTAATAACCTTACAATACACAAAAAACATAGTACAATCTGTACATGTTCATACACAGCAAAGCTTCAAATAACTAATGCACACATACACTGATATGATTGGTTGAAAAAAGGGTAATTGAATGACACCTCCATCTTTTACTTGTGACAGGAGCAGAGAACATGCAGCAGCTTTTACTTTTACCTTCATTTATACTAATGTTCAATTCACCTACAATACACACGTCAGTATGACTGACTGTAGCTTGAGTAGTTATTCATGGTGAATGATTAATATTTTCTAAGTAGATGGCATTACACAAAGTAGAACAAAGCACATGACACAGAATTCAAATGTAGGACAGAAAGCTGTTTAATAGGGCTGCAGTTGTAACTCTGTGCAGAACATGTCCGTACTGTATTTACATTGTTCTGAATATGCAAATGCTTATATAAATATGCGAGTCAATTCACATTCTACAGCCATACCGTTATGTTCCAACAAAAAAAAAGCACTTGTCAGCCAATTCACATTTGTCCCTCCAATTACCATCTCATCCCTGTCTCTCCAGTGAGGAAGAGGTAGGGCTCCCCCACTCTAAGAAGAGCCCGGGGGGAGTGAATGGCTACAGCCTGGAGGATGTGGTAGCCTCCAAACCCCCCCACAGACCCCTACAGAGGATCATCTCCATAGAGGAGGACCACCTACCCCAGCTCTTGCAGGACGACTACCATGCCCAGCTCTGTGAGTGGAGCGAGGAGGCAGAGGAAGACGGGGAGGAGGAAGAACACATAGAGCTGCAGATGAACTCAATATATCCTCCAAGTTCTCTTCCGACTAGGGAGCAGCAGCCAGCTGACACCAGAGAGTCAGAGACGCCTACATCCCCCAGGGGCCAGCCTGTCGGCAAGGAGACCGTAGTGAACGTAAGACTTGTGTGCTCAGAGACGAGGTTGATTGGTCATAATGTGGACAGGCTTTGTTTTGTCTCTGATCAATAGAGAATGAGAAGGTGTCAGTTGGCCTAGTAACCTTCCCTTTAAAAGAACCTTGCCGTCCTCTTCAGTCCTTCAGGGTTGTTTATAGGTCAGTGTTTTTGTTGGTTCTCCTGACCCGTATAGAGAGGGGTGAAGGTAGATGTACAGCACAATGTGTTCTCAAAGTCCTGTTTCTCTGAGCAGACCTGAGATAGGAGAACAGCGGTCACAGGGTTGGGTTTTTCACTTAGTGACTTGACCCCACAGTTACCCTGTCAACAGGCTTAGCTATTTGTGTTGAATGAATGTTTCAGGAGGTTTTTATGATTTAATGTCATCTAGGAACTTACTTAGGTGACTTAAATGACTTAGGTGACTTAAATCAGAGAAATATTATCTTGTCCATCCTGCATCAACAGGCATAGACTACAGTGTGAAAATGATAACGGTGCATTTGGAAAGTATTCAGACCCCTTGACTTTTTCCACATTTTGTTCAGTTACAGCTTTATTCTAAAATTGATTAATTGTTTTCCCCCCTCAATCTACACACACTACCCCATAATGACAAAGCAAAAACAGGTTTTTAGAAATTTTTGCTAAACTTAAATCACATTTACATAAATATTCAGACCCTTTACTCAGTACTTTGTCGAAGCACAATTGGCAGCGATTACAGCCTAGTCTTCTTGACGCTACAAACTTGGCACAACTGTATTTGGGGAGTTTCTCCCCTTCTCTGCAGATCCTCAAGCTCCCGAAGCCACTGCTGCGTTGTCTTGGTTGTGTGCTTAAGGTCATTGTTCTGTTGGAAGGTGAACCTTTGGCCCAGTCTGAGATCCTGAGTGCTCTGGAGCAGGTTTTCATCAAGGTTCTCTCTGTACTTTGCTCCGTTCATCTTTCCCTCGATCCTGACTGGTCTCCCAGTCCCTGCCGCTGAAAAACCTTACCACAGCATGATGCTGCCACCATGCTTCACCTTAGGGATGGTGCCAGGCTTCTTCCAGATGTGACGCTTGGCATTCAGACCAAAGAGTTCAATCGTGGTTTCATCAGACCAGAGAATTTAGTTTCTCATGGTCTGAGAGTCCTTTAGGTACCTTTTGGCAAACTCCAAGTGGGCTGTCATGTGCCTTTTACTGAGGAATGGCTTCCGTCTGGTCACTCTACCATAAAGGCCTGATTGGTGGAGTGCTGCAGAGATGGTTGTGCTTCAGGAAGGTTCTCCCATCTCCACAGAGGAACTCTGGAGCTCTGTCAGTGACCATCGGGTTCTTGGTCACCTCCCTGACCTAGCCCCCCCCCCCCCTGTTGCAAAGTTTAGCCGGGTGGCCAGCTCTAGGAAGAGTCTTGGTGGTTCCAAACTTCCATTTAAGAATGTGTTCAATGCTGCAGATGTTTTTTTTTATACCCTTCCCCAGATCTGTGCCTCGACACAATCCTGTCTCGGAGCTCTACGGACAATTCCTTCGAACTCATGGCTTTGTTTTTGCTCTGACATGCACTGTCAACTGTGGGACCTTATAGAGACAGGTATGTGCCTTTCCAAATCATGTCAAATCAATTGAATTGACCACAGGTGGACTCCAATCAAGTTGTAGAAACATCTCAAGGATGATCAATGGAAACAGGATCCACCGGAGCTCAATTTTCAGTCTCATAGCAAAGGATCTGAATACTTATGTAAATAAGATGTTTCTGTTTTACATTTTTTATAAATTTGCTAAAATTTCTAATAACCTGTTTTTGCTTTATCGTTATGGGGTATTATGTGTAGATTGAGGAAAAACATGAATTGAATACATTTTAGAATAAGGCTAACGTATATGCCTGAATAATTTACGAATGCACTGTATTTCAAGAACTTTACAACTTGATGTTTTTATAGGATAGTAGTTGTGTTGTGGACTTAGAATTAGGGGCTATATGATGTATTCAAAATATGCTAAAATATGTTGCTCAATGCTCAAATATTTGGTGCATCAGCTAGGGCCATGTCATCGTTTTAGTATACCCTCTCCCAGCATATATCGATTTGGATAGCCGCAATCTGAAATATCTTGCTTATCACTTGAGGAAAAGTTAACTTAAGCACAAAAAGGAGTATGGCAACATGTAATGAAACTTATAGAATTACCTCTTCCCTCTGCTTTATCTCTCTGTGTTGTTTCCAGGAGGGTGCAGCGCCACCCCCGGACCGCCTGTTTAAGATCGTGCTGGTAGGGAACTCTAGCGTGGGGAAGACCTCACTCCTCATGAGGTTCTGTGACGACTGCTTCTACCCAGGCACCTCTGCCACCGTGGGTGAGTAGTGGCTGGCCTCTCCAGGGTTCCTTTTCTACAGCAGAGCAGGGTTTTCATTAGGCACCAATGGAACAAAGTGGACGGAAACCCAGGAGGAACTACCTGGACTTAAGAATAAGAATCTCTAGTTTTATGTTGCAAACTGTTTTGATACGGTGTGTCCTAATCAACATGACCCAGGGCAGAGCTGAGCCCACAGACATGTGGCTGGCTGACCTCACCCTCCCTCTCACACCTCACACTGGCTTTACTCATTAAGCTCTTTTAAATGCCGATTGCTTACACTGTGGAGGTCCGACTGTTGTGTTGATCTTGCACTACATAGGCAACAGCCTAAGCAGATAAACCATATTGTGGTACTGTTGTCTTGACTGACCTGCATTCACACAGACCATAACTGGATACTTCCAATTGGGCTTTCTGTTGTACAGTAGATTGTTACACACCCAAACCTAGTTTGTTCCTTGACTGACTGCGAGCATACTGAATTATTCTGAATCCTAGTACGAACAGCTCCAGAACTCTAATCTCCTCTCTATTAGACCCTGTTTGGAAGCACACAAAAATTATTTGATTCTGAAAATAGTCATTTTTAGGAGAGTCAGATGGATTTTGAATTGTATGGTCCCTCTAGAACTCTAGGGCAATATACTCTCATTGACGCAATTGTGATGCAATCATTCACAAAAAAACATGTTTCTCCTTTTCTATTTGAGGGGACAAATATTGTTGATTGCAACCATCGATGGGAGTAACATTTCAAAAACTCAGAAGGACATATCCTTTTGAAGTTCCTTGTTCTACCAAATTTGCCCGGAAATCAATTGTTGGTTCCTTTCATCATGTTTAACCTTTTCTATCTTGCTACAAACCCAGCACTTCTAAAAAATAATACTGACAGAAAATTACAAGAAAAAATATAATTGGAAGGCAAAATCTAGTAAATTACTTAGGTGACTTAAATCAGAGGAATATTATCTTGTCCATCCTGCATCAACAGGCATAGACTACAGTGTGAAAACGATAACGGTGGACAACAGCAAGGTGGCGCTGCAGATGTGGGATACAGCAGGACAGGAGAGGTGGGAGCTTGACCATATTAAGTGAATTTACACACATTCCACATTTTACCTCAGCAGCTTTTGTTTTGCTACATGCAGTTATGCTGTATGGCACGTTGCTAATGTCAGTGAAGTGAAATATTACTGCAGTGCTTAAATGTCTTTTTCCCCCTTTTTTATTTTACAGTATTTTCTAATGAGACCATGTTGCACATGACACTTGAAAATAGTATCTAATGAGACAACATTTTTAGTATAAGATCAAATTCCGTACTTATTTTATTGTGCTTGAGGATAATGTACAAATGGGGGAGTTCTCAGTTTTCCTTCTCCACCCCTTCAGGTATCGCAGCATCACCAAGCAGTTCTTCCGCAAAGCTGACGGTGTGGTAGTCATGTATGACATCACTGATGAGCAGAGCTTCACTGCGGTGAGACAGTGGCTGACCAGTGTACAGGTAAGACGAGCCCAGACACTTCACTGCTCACCTCTGAAATAGCAGGCCTACACATACAAGCTCAGAGAAATGTAGATAATACGGAGAGCCTCCTCCTGCTCAATAGCACATTCAATGTAGGCTTACAGAACATTTTATATACAATATCAGATCAAATGCGCTAATTATTGTAATTCTTACTGGATATTTGTAAAGCGGCACGATAAGTTACCATTCATTATCGTTACGGATTGTGTGTTATGTACTACTGTTATGCAACATGTAGTGAATATAGATTTGTCCGTGACCTTGCTCAGTGTAACACTGTTGTTAAAAACCTGCAACGCTGAATGCTGCCCACCCACTGGGTATCTGAAAGAGACTGCTGAGGTTCTAGCCCTAATGGAGTGCATCAGTGCCCAACATCTCTCTTCACAGGAGGGGGCCGGCGAGGATATTCCCATCATGCTGCTGGGAAACAAAACGGACAAGGAGAGCGAGCGGGAGGTTCAGACGAGAGTAGGCGAGAAATTGGCCAAGGTCTGTCTATCAGCAATTCCCTGGGTGTTGTCTTCAACCCGCAGGCTTCTCAGTGCCCACAGCCACAAAGTAGTAGGCCATCATCTCATTGAATAAGTAAAAGCAACAAATATATATTTTTTTTTAACGAGATGTGTGTGTGTGGGCCTTAAAGGTCTAGGAGTTGTTTTTCGACTTCTATCATCCCTCTATAATTTTGTATATTCAATTTTCTTTCCCATTTGGGTCTGTAGTTTCTACGGTGATAGATAATTGCTAGGGGCCTTAGATCAGTCGAGCTGCTCTTATTTTTCATTTTGCTCAATGGCCATTAGTCCAGACAATGATTACCTTTAATGTTACTAAACAGGCCTCAGTAGGAGGCTGTGTGGAAGAGGAGAGCGTGATCAACCTACTACAGCCAGTTCCAATCAGAGCACTGTACTGTACATCCCATTGACTGCCCTGTTTTTCATCTGCTAATGACAGTCATCCAATCTCCTTTGCAGGACTGCCAGTTGATTTTCTATGAGTGCAGTGCTTGCTCTGGACAAAACGTTGTAGACTCTCTGGTACATTTGGCAAGGTGAGTTAAGCGCTGTGTGGGATTCTGCCCAGCGTTTTAACAGGACATAAGTCTTACTACTTCCACATTTACTATTGTCTTAACACGACTGTTTGTCATTTCGATTTTGGCCATTAGCAAGGCTATACGAAGGGAAAATATGCTTAATACTGTCAGGCCAAAAATGTAATAACTGTCTGCTTGGGCTACATCCAAGCTAGGCTTTATGTGGTTTGCAGTGAAATCGGACAACTCACTTTTAGGCCAAATGTGTCAGTGGGTCTGGAAGTACAAAAAAACTCTTTGTTGATATTAACAAGTACAGGGAAAGAAAGGAAAACAATGACCAATCTTATCATTCCTAAATATACACTTAACACACATAATAAACAACTTTATCCTAGCAGTTAATTCTCCCAACTTCAATAATAGTATCGGAATCTAATATTGTGTAATTTCTTTAGTGAAGTCTATTGCAATGTAGTTTGTTGGGTTCTCACTCAATAATAAACAATTAACCTACAGTATGTGACGTTGGCTCATTTCTGAGTAAAATCTCTTCTGTGTCCCCTAGAATTCTGAAAGAGCAGGAGGACAGAGAGAAAGAGAAGACGGTCCAACTGGTAAACAGCTCTTCACATAAGAAGAGGTCCTGCTGCTAGCAACAAGAATGCTACTAGCTAGCTTCTATCTTCTCAACACACAAGGTGAAGGTGAACTCACCTAGTTAAATATACAGTATATTCTGACTAGAGTTCCTTAAGAACTTAAAGATCTACAGCACAATACCTCTCACTGTCACCCAGTCCACCTACGGTGTGAACACCTGTTTCTTGAATCTGTGTTTTTTTTTTTTTTTAAACACCTCTTTGAGGGGGAAAAAATAATAATAAAAATGTCTTAGAATTTCACACGATGAAAGGGCCAGGGTAGGTGCTGACACTGCCATACATGGATAATGACATTTTTTAAAAGACAGTCTTGCACTACAATAATAAAATATTGATTTTCCTAATGACAACTTATTTTTAATACATTTATTTTCAACTAGCTAAGTCAAAACCAGTAACTATACTACTTTTCTATTTAATTCAGTACAGTTTCCACTGTCTGAAAAATGTACTGAAAAAATAAAAGTAAACCTTGTTAATAGTTGGGTTAGGTTTCGTGAAATCTGAATTTCATTCAGGACCAATTTAACATTTTCCAATAGTAGAGAAGGGTTATAACATTTGTCAGATTTGGACTTTATCTCAGATCAATTTGATGAATAGATTAACTTATCCCTCAAATGTAATAAGGTTTACTGTGTTGTATATGTAATGTTGGGATGATTTACCAGAAGTCAACTACAGATGTGGGATCCTAATTTGACCAGTATTGTCACAGCAAAATAATCCTGCAGCAACAGGATTTGAATGTTTAGTCCATTAACTTTTCTGCCGATGTAATGTTGCTAGATCATGATTAGGCTACATGAAAAGTGCAATACTGTTAATATAATGTGTTAGTGTGAGTTTTTAGTGAATCTGTCAATTCTGGGGCACAGAAATTCTCAGCAACAGCAGTGATCAAGTGAAGATCCTACATCTTTATGTGTCTAGAAAGTCTAATTGGCAGCTTCTCCTTTTACACAAATGTTTGTTTTACACTTTGCATTGACAGTGAAAGGTAGTAAACCTCTGACATACTATACCTCTCTCAAAGCGTTTGCATATTAACCGTCACCACTGTTTGGCTTTTTTATGTAATTGGCACAGTGTTATTTCTATGAAGGCGTTTTGTACTGTAGTTGTTTGCTTAATTTTGCCAAGAGATTTGTCTTCTCTTAGAAGTATTTGTTTGTGGGCGCACTAAAACGTTTCTCCTAATAATTCCATAAAAATGTATATTGTGCCAAGTATCCTTGAACAAATGTTCCATTTTAAATCTAACACATTGCAATGTATGCCATCACTGCACCTGGAAAGATCCTCAGATACGTATGAGACATTGGAGGTATTAGATACGTGCTGTATGTGTATGTTCTGTGATGTTGAAGGATACTGAGAAATCGTCATTTGGAGCCCTACGGTATAGAGAGTATTCCTTGTGTATTTGACAGTGTGCCATAGCACCATGACTACTCTAAATGAACCAATTCAGTTGCACAATAATGTATGTGAAAATGTAAATATGAAAAATGTTGTATGGTTTCTCTGAATAATAAACAGATATTGTATATTTCAGTGATCTTTTAAATTAAATAATCTAACCAATTAAAACACCACTTCCTTGAAGTAGGAAAGTGGATGCAATTGTGAAACTTGAATTTCAGATGCCACCTAGTGGACAATGTTGAGCAATAACTTTTATTTAACTGTTACATGACAGGAGGTAAAATTAACAATACAATACAAAGCTTGAATATAACTATTTTTCAACTCAATTGTCATACCAAATTAACACATAGCACAATTTCAGTAGCTGACATGAAATAGTGGCAACCATGTTGTTTTAGTACTTGGTGTAAATAACCAACTGAATGCCATGAGTGGTAAACTGGAATAACACTAGTGTTAGAGCTGCTAAAGGCCAAACCTTAAATTACTGACTTAATTCCAAAGACAACAGTTTTGTATGCATGCTACTGAAAGTGATTCAATGGATTCTATTAAACTAACTACTTTTGCTTTTGATCCAGTATCAACTTGTTTATCTACAGGTTTAGTTTATTATTCATCTACTGTATGTATAGCACAGCATCTACAATAGAATACTATACAAATCTATGCTCTCACAAGTATGCGCTCAACATGAAACTGAAAATAGTCAGACCCTTTACTGAATAGATTGTACATCCATCAACTGTGACTCACTCATTACTAGCCACTGGTCTATTCATACATGGCATGTCCTACATCTTCTGAACAGTCATAAGTGCTGTGCTGATGAGCTTCACAGAAAGGCATGGGAGAGCGAGCGGACTGGGAGTGAGGATCTTGGCTGCGTAAAGGAAGGATGGTGTAAACGCACGTGTCAAACTCATTCCACGGAGGGCCGAACGTCTGCAGGTTTTTGCCCCACCTTTTCTATTTTAGTGATGAATTAAGGTCACTAGTTAGTAAGGAACTCCCCTCTCCTGGTTGTCTAGGTCTTAATTGAACGGAAAAACCTGTAGACACTCGGCCCTCTGTGGAATGAGTTTGACAACTCTGGTGTAACAGTACTACACAACTGTGAGGGGAGGTCACAGTTGGACTGGAGGACACCTCCAGTTGTTGCCTTGGCGATGACCTTAGTAAGAGCACAGGTTAAGGGAAGGAGCTGCTGTCAACTGACCCGCTGAACAGAGGCCAGAATGAACACTGCTACTGATCTAAGGACGGGACTAACTGATGATTTCTGCTAGGCTCTGTGGCCAGGCCAGTTGCAGACCCGAGATCAGTGGAGCCAGAGAAAAAAATGGTAACGATGTGAGGCCCCGCCCACTGAATGCTGCAGCGCACTCACCACTTCCTGGGAGCGATCTCAATTGCATCATATTCGTGTCCTCTCTCCTCGTCTGCATCTCAAAACCCAGTGGAGATGGTCAGAGGGGTGGGACCTCTGGCTTTCTCATCCAATGGGTTTTGAGAAGAAGGTGAGGCAAGAAGACATGAGAATTATGGAATTAAGATCTTCCCCTGGTGTGGTTTCAGTGTGTCCACATCAACTACAATTATCAATTACAGAACTTAAGAGATCATGGTTATTGTTGAAAATCGTGATTACCTAATTATCTATAGTATGAGAAATATAGCACTATAGAATAGAGTTAGGGAGGATTGGAGAAATGTAGGCTTTGTAGCCAGGAGCTTTTGCAGGCATCTAGACAAGGGCCCCGGTCTATACTGATTACAATGTTGACATCACAGCGCTAACAGAAACCACAGACCACCACTTTGGAGTGCAAGCTGTGCAAATGTGTGAGCTCTCATACTGTTATTTTGCACCCACCTGAAAAGCTACAGCACGTCGCCTGACTGCAAATACACATTTACATATTTTCACATCCTTACACAATACAGTATGCAGTACTGAATTTCCAATATATTCAATTACTGTACTTTTACCAGATATGAAGTTTATTATTAAACATGCAAAATTGGGTAATTTTAAAAAGCCTATTTGAAGAAAAATCTAAACTACTGGCTGTAGGATGTATTATTATATGCAATATAAATGTGAAGTTACTGAAAAATACAGTAATTGATTATATGGCCTCCAAACTTGCTGTAGAAGATAATATTGGTTGCCACCTCTCACATACAGTATAGATTCATAATGACAGTAACATTAACAGTAACATTCATAATGACTAGAACAATCTTGAATTCATAAGGTGTTACATTCAAAGTTGTCCTCTGAACAGTTGGCCTAACAGTAAAGTGCCAGTTAGAGGTGTCAATGTGAGCATGTTGATATTGCTTGGAGTGCCACCCCTGCACTGATGAGCTTCTCTCATCATAACCTGCCTCCTCTGATCTAGCCTATCCCTCCATTTCTCTCCAGCCATCCTCTCATCCCTTCATCTATTCTCTCTATCTCCTCTCTGATTCCTGCATCCAACCCTCTCATCCCTTCATCTCCTACCTCTATCCAAACTTCTCTCCTCCCTCCATCCCACCCTCTCTGATCCCTCCAATGCACTCCCTCTCCTCCCTCCATCCCATCCTCATTATTGTCTGTTGTCGAGAGGAGTGCCTCTTCTTTCCTCCCTCTGTGTATTTGTAGGGGTGCAGGCGGCATTGCGCGCCGGCTTCTCCCTATTGGACACCTAGCTAGCGCATCTTGTAGTCGTGGGAGATGGCTGCCTCGCATATCTGTCCTTTGAAATCCAGCTCAAAGGTGAAGTCCAAGTCACGCTGTGTGTGAGAGAGAGAGAGAGAGAGAGAGAGAGAGAGAGAGAGAGAGAGAGGTAATTCACCAGGGGAATAAAAGAGAGAAATCTAAGTGAGTGTTCAATCAGGAGTGGGGCACTGACGCTGTTGCTATCCTCATCTGCTGTTTGGTCTGGGAGTGATTAGTGCTCTCTCTCCTTTGACCTCTATCAAAAAGATGATGATTGAAGTTCAAACAAGCAGAGGTAGTGGTGGAATTGGGTTTCTTTCTAGCCATATAATGTTGGTTAAAATGCCTCGTCTGCCTGAAATGACTTGATTTGACCTTCTGACTTTATTTTGTTAGACAGGTACAAATGTATGTATGACCTCTACCTATCCCTGTTGGGCCAGTGTCTAGTTATCATACAGTAGGTAGGGGCCAGGGGCCTCATTTATCAAAGGTGCGTGTGCACAAAATAAACTCAACCTTGCATCCGCCAGTCTTCCCGCAAAGGTTGGTATTTATACTTTTTGAACTTGACGGGAAAAGTGTGCATCTCCACGCACAGCTCAGACCATGCGTACACACAACTTCTAATGGTTGGACAATTGTATTGGGGGAAATTATGTTTTACGCACACGGGTAGACTAATAAAAACATTCAAACGTAATGATGCATTTGCCGTTGGTAAGGAGTTCACATAGCAGCATGTAGGTAGGTGTATGTTTCTTCAAATGTTATTAAATAGGCCTAAATCATAATCACATTGCAGGACATCTCCTTTTCTTACATTACTTGTTTATTCTCGCCACACAACACATATTAGGCTACCATTCATCCGTCACTCATTCAATAGCCAAGCATGCTTGAAAGTAAATAGACTGGTACCCTATTTAAACTATTTGACAGTATGGGTAGGCTACAGTATTGGTGTGCGATAGGAGCGCGACATCATAGCCTATTTCATCTCAAAGCCTATACCACGGCAGGAGAAATACAATCATCTATTGATCAACAAGTTATTAAAGAATAATTTTCATTTTGCATAGAAGTGTGGGCTGTAGCATTTACTTTACAATCGTTCGAATAGACAATCAATCTTGCAGAATGTGCGGCCAGTGTTTGGCACTTGCTATTGGGAGCATGCATTTTTCGTTTGAAAAAGTCACTGCTAAATATTAAAACGTTCTATCGACACCTCTACAGAAATGTCATCAAATTTGCCGTTGTGTTTCTTTTAGAAACGGCCATGGCCCAGTTCCAACATTTCCAAATCACACAGTAAATGATGACGTTTCTGCTACCATAATAGGTAAATAGAGGGCAATTGCTAGGCGGGGATGTAATGCTCATATACGCCAGAATTTAGTATGAAATGTATGCACGGTTGATAAATGAGGCCCCAGGACTCTGGTCCCTAGATGGGGCGGTTTCCCGAACACTATTAACACTATTCCTGCACTACAAAGCATTTTCAATGCAGATTCTCCATTGAACCTTGCTTTTTATTCCAAGACTGGAAACTGCCCCTATAAGTGTCTCAAAGTGAATGGCTTTTTACTGGTCATAGATTCCAGAACACTCACTATGTTCTTCTCGTTGGGCTTCATGTTAATACTGCCAATGATCTCCTCGCCCCTCTTTACGGTCAGGTAGTCCTCCAGGTAGAAGACTGTCTGTTTCCAGTGTGTGAACGGAGCATCAGGGGCTGTAGGAAGACAGGCATGCAGTTAGGGCCAAATCTCAACTTCAGATTTGTATGTTTAATTCATATTTTAACATAAATAATGCATTATTGTCAATGAGATTTGTTCAGAAACTCAAGTGAAGTGCGCAGAGTTCATTTGGCTCTTAGAGTGGACACGACCCCTGACCCTTAAAACCAAAACAATCATGAGCCAAAGTTTTGACCCCCAACAAAAACTAACATAAATTTAACTTTTCACCTTTGACATTGGACCTCTGATGCACTTATTAGTCACGAAGACACAACTTTTGTAACATTAGACAAAGTTTTTTCTTCTCGCTTTTTTTTATTTTTTTATCTCTTGGTTTAGAAAAAATGTTACCCATGGTTCTGGCTGAATATACGTGATTCACTATATCATCATGCTATTTACAAGCGTAGATGCAGCACTGAGGATCGATCATGCTAAAATGCTGGTTCAAATCAGGATATCAAATGACATTGATATAATAGACAGATAAGAGGAATTGATTGAGTTGACCCTCCCTACTGACGTTTGTCCTTGTCAATCTCCATTTTCCCATTACCTCGCCCACATGCATTCTGCTAGTTGAAGTGTGTGTGTGTTTGTGCATGCGTACAGTATGTGTGCTCGTGTGTATATGCTCATGTGGATCTTCCAGCAAGACAATGACCCCAAGCACACATCAAAATCCACAAAGAAATTGTTAATTGACCCCAAAATCAACATTTTGCAATGACCATCTCAGTCTCTAGACTTGAACCCCATTGGAAACCTGTTGTTTGAAGTGAAGAGGGAAGTCCATAAGAGCAGACGAAGGATATCAAGGATCTGGAAAGATTCTGTATGGAGGAATGGTCTAAGATCCCTCCCATTGTGTTCTCCTCATAAAACAGTTAGAAAAAGGCTCAGTGCCGTTATCTTCACAAGGGGATGTATTGAAAGGTATTGAAAACAGGGGTGCCAATCATTTTCACCCCTATCTTTTTGAGAAAATAAAATATGACTTGTTAAACAAAATCTCTTTCTCTGATCAATTGTATTCTAAAATAATATAATAACAAACATTTTGGAGCCTACAATATAGCTAAGTATTTGTAGTATTTTTTTGCTCAACTTTATCAACGGTGCCAATCATTTTGAACCTGACTGTACATGTGTGTTTTGTGGGTGTATAAACGATATGCGTGTGTGTGTGTGTGTGTGTGTGTTTGTGTGTCTCAGCTTCACTCCAGCTGCATACTGCTGATAGCCAATACCCCCGCCCAAAACAACGTGCGCCCACCTGTGCCTGCGCTGTTAAACTACCGCTTGGCCAAGGCTCAAAGGCTCAAAGGTCAATACAACTTTAATTGAATTTCAGCCGGCTGTCCTGGGATAACTTTGTATCTCAGACTTTAAAGGCATGCCGTTTGAGGGCTCATGGATAAATTGAGTTGCTGATCATGCTGCATAAACACACAGATTATGAAAGCTGTACTCAGTGGGAACCTGAACGGAATAGATAAGGCTGTGTTTGTTGTGGTGGTTCAATGGGTGATATTTTCCAGCAGCGTACAGCATATGTCTGAGTTTCTCTGTGTGCTCTTTTTCCATGTACTGTATATATTACCATTAGTGTATTACCATAAGTATTTATACAGTATATTCCTACTACCAGTCACTTTTCATCCATGTTTACATGTATAGTATATCCTACTACCAGTCACGTTTTATGTATAAACCCACCTCAACCACTCCAGTACCCCTGTACATTGAATAAGATACCTGTATATATTTGCATTCTCATGTTTCTTCAATTTATATCGTACTTATTATGTTGTTCTATTATCTATATAATCACTGCAATGTTGGGAAAGAGCTCTCAAGTAAGAATTTTACTGTACTGTTTTACACCTGGTGTATCCTGTGCATGTGGTGAATAAACTTGAAACTAGAAATACCTGTCCTACAGGAGAATATAGGAAATCAATGGCCATAGAGGACTTAGGCCTCCATGTGCGCATTTAGATGTGTATCAGAGGTTCAGTGAGGCTAGCAGGGTTTAGCATTTGCTAAGGTGATTTGGTTTGATGGACAGGCTCAAATCAATACAAGAAGAGCTGGAAGATCTGTATATGATTGGAGGTCAAAAGTAAGACATTGTCCACTTTTAAGAGTGACAACATATGGTCATCTAGCCACTGCCTCTGCATAATGCAAGTCACAGTTTAAAGTCTCCTATTTGCATCACAAACTCTGATGAAGGCGAACTACTGTAGACATTATGCATATAATCACAGAGGAGCGATAACATCACACCACCACTAGAGGTTGCTCACAGACAAATCCAAACACGATTCTTGCTAAATGAATTTAGCTCATCACACAACTTCTCTGGATCATGCAAATCAACTGGGGACTCAAATGTCTTCTAATTTCCAGTGGTATCAGTGTTTGCTGTTGTACTTCAGGCCTTTCTGACTCATCAAAGAGCTCATTAAAGGGGGTCTTTGTCTGTGAATACAGATCGGGATGGAACCCACAGGGAGGATGGCAGGCAGGGAGCAACAGGACTCTCCTAGCCTGTAATCTGCTGCTGCTGCTGCCAATTAAAAGGATGAAACCCTGGGTCTGTCAGGAGCTGGTCTGATAACGACACAGTGAACTGGAGAGATGCTAGTACTACAGTAAAAAGAGTGCTAATGAATCAAAACAAATCAAACTTTATTTGTCACGTGCGTCGAATACAACAGGTGTAGTAGACCTTATCGTGAAATGCTTACTTACAAGACCTTAACCAACAGTGCAGTTCAAGAAAGAGTTGATATAATATTTACCAAATAAGATAAAGTAAAAATTATAAAAAGAGTAACACAACAAAATAACAATAACGAGGCTATATACAGGGGGTCCAAGTACCGAGTCAATGTCCAGGGGTACAGGTTAGTCGAGGTAATTTGTACATGTAGGTGGGGGTGAAGTAACTATGCATAGATAATAAACAGCGAGTAGCAGCAGTGTAAAAAACAAAAAGGGGGGGGGGGGGGGGGGTCAATATAAATAGTCTGGGTGGCCATATGATTAATTGTTCAGCAGTTTTATGGCTTGGGGGTAAAAGCTGTTAAGGAGCCTTTTGGACCTAGACTTGGCGCTCTGGTACCGCTTGCCATGCGGTAGCAGAGAGAACAGTCTATGACTTGGGCGACTAGAGTCTGACAGTTTTTGGGGCTTTCCTCTGGCACCGCCTAGTATATAGGTCCTGGATAGCAGGGAGCTTGGCCTCCCACATGAAAAAAATACTACAGTACTTACTATAGAATTCTATTGTAAACTGTAGTATACTGTAGAATAATACACTACACACTGTAGTATCCCTTGATCATGTATAGTATTTACTATAGAATGTTGTAGAATACTATAGTAAAAACTACAGCATTATTTACACAAAAAACACTGTAGTAAATACTACAGTAATGTCCGCAAAACACAACAGTTTAGCTATTGTAAATACTTCAGTATTTCATTTGCATATACAGTACCCTGCCCATTGCCCTTCTCCATATCCCAATTTGTGCCACCCATAAGTGAGAAACATACATGCCAAGTATAGATCATATTGTGTTCCATACAGGTTATAGAAAAGAGTGGAATGCTGAATTATCCATTCAGACCCCAGAATTACCTACCTACAAGTTGTGAACAATTTGTATTTTAGTATTTCTCCAGTACGTTTCATCAAGGAGAAAGACTCCACTTCTATGTCAAAGATAATTAAACAAAAACACTATAGTAAATAATACAGTAATGTCCACAAAAACTCTACAGTAAATACTACAGTATACTATAATCCCCAACACTACATTAATTACTATAGTATTTACTACAGTTCTTTTACTATAGTATTTTCTACTATAGTTAACTATAAAAAATACAGTATACTACAGTAAAACTACAGTATTCACTATAGTGTTTTTGCTGACTCTAGTCCGCAAAAACACTACAATGAATACTACAGTAAAATCAGCAAAAACACTACAGTAAATACTATAGTATTTATACCATAGTATACTTAAGCAATAAGGCCAGAGGGGGTGTGGTATATGGCCAATATACCATGGCTAAGGGCTGTTCTTACGTACGACGCAACGTGGAGTGCCTGGATACAGACCTTAGCTGTGGTATATTGTCCATATATCACAAACCCCTGAGGTGCCTTATTGCTATTATAAACTGGTTACCAACGTAATTAGAGCAGTAAAAATAAATGTTTTGTCATACCCATGGTATACGGTCTGATATACCACGGCTTTCAACCAATCAGCGTTCAGGGATCGAAGCACCCAGTTCATAATATATTATATGAGCCTATGTGAAAAATCAGAGAGCGAGAGAGAGAACAACACTGAGAAGAGAAAGAAAGTTGAGAACGTACCGGTGGAGAAGCCAGTTTTCTTGTGACACTTGGTGAACTCAATGTTGAAGTAGGTGACCAGGGCGTGGATGTAGTCATTCCTCTGGATCTGAAGGCAGAAGGCTGAAGTGAAGGACAAGTCCTCAGTCTTCACTGTGTAGATGTCCACCTCCTGTTGAAGAGAGAGAATAACCACACTGCTCTGTTACATCTACATCTTGCATTGTTAATGCTAATCACATACAGAATCCATAGTGATTGGGGTTCTATTCACACCATTCACTGCCAGCACAGTGGTTTCTCCATTGTACATGTACAGATGTAGGATTTAAATTTTATCACTCTTTTGTTGCTGGGAATTTCGTGACTTACATAAATTCACTGAAAACCCATACTAAACACACAGTTATATTAACAGTATTCCACTTTTCATGTACCCTCATTTGGACCAGCTAATAGCCTAACCACTGATCAAGCAAAATTATGTTGCTGCAGGATTTTTTTTGCTGCGAAAATACAGGTCAAATTAAGATTCTACATCTGTAGGCCTAACTCTTCCTCTGTGGGTGGCCATTAAGCAGTGTGCCATGGGAGGCTGGTCACGTCTTACAGTAAGTCTTGTAAGGAGATGAGAGGTGTGAGTGTGTCCAGGTGCAGGTCTTATATGCATGTCATATGATCTATGTGGCGGTGCCTCTGAGCATTGTGTCTTGTATTATCCCTGAGTCCCTTATTCTCTCTGTCAAGGATGAGGCCTCTGCTTTCTGCTACTCTGCTCCAACCTCTCCCTTTGGGTTCAAGGTTCACGCAGCTGAAACCAAACCCCAGCACCCCCTCCCCCCAGAGGGACCAGCCAAGGAAACCCCACTATAGGGGGGAGAACGAGGAGAAAATGGGGTCATTTGGCTGGAGAACCAAGGCAGTAACTATTGTCAGGGTAGCATTGTACTGGTGTCCTGCTCCTTTATAGACCTCCCCTGGTTCATATCCCATATTTTAACAGGGTATCTGATGCCTCATGATTCTGCAGTGGGAGAGAGGAGAGAGAGGAGAGCATATGGCAGTGAAACACAGCTCTCTGTTCTGGTGAGACCCACATAGTTGCTGTGGAAAAATGACTTTTATGTATCCCGCGATCAGCAGTAAGAAAAATAAAAAAGAGTGCGCAATACAAAGTCAAGCTCCCCTGCTATCTTTCGCAAACAAATTCCAGCTTCCATAAGAGTAAAAACTCTTTATTTTGGTCATCCACCACAAACTCCTGAAAGTCATATTTTTATAGTGCAGGACGACAATTCAATTCAGCTCTCTCTTTCTCACTCACAGTAAAGGTAAAGTTCTGAACATGAGGCACTCATTTGATCTTTTTAACAGCCTAAGCTCCTTTTTGCACACTGTCTGTGTACAAGATTAATGACATGATTCATCCTGTAATCCATTTAGAAGTCATGCAACAGCTTGTGAGTGGGTTGTCATTTTCAAAGGGGTTTCATCTTACAGGCGTGAAGGACAAATAAGGCACCAGTGTCAAAATCTTGAATATAAAACACTGACTGTTTCAAATATTATTTCCCTGCTTCCTATTATTACAGTCTAATGGCTTTAGATAGCAACAATAGAAACACATTTTAGTTAGGTAACATCTGAACTGAGAAAAGGGCAGAACAATCCAATCAATAAACGAGATAAGAAGGGCACCTCGGACAAAATACACAATTAGCGGTCTAGACATGGGAATAGATGCATAGCATCATAAATGGAACAATCCCTGTCCTAGTAGTGAAGGATGGCCAGCATGGCCAGAAGGCTCAGATTGAAGGATCACGTTACGGTAACATATTGTCTAGTTACAGCTGAGGTCATACACCTCTGAATTGGGATTGGTATGTGGATTGTTTACTGTCCCTTTACTGTAACCCAGTGATCACCAACCGGCCGATCGCGATCTCCATGGCTTTCCTAGTCAATCACCAAACAAAAAGCACTCATTTGTTATTTGTACTTGATTCAGCTGCCCTGCGAGCCAGGTACTCGAAGTCTTCCCATTTTCAACCATTTAATGTCTGAAGGTACAAACTCCGCCTACACGGCGGGCCCGGAGAGCAAATCAAGTGCAAATAGGCTACGGCTGGCCAATGAGATCAAATCACTTTGTCTGCAGCTTCTACGAGCCCACAGCGAAGTTGATAGTCGACTCTAACGTGTGAGATTTGATTTTGAAACTTTAAAAACCATAACTAGAGAGAGACTGTCAACGAATACAGCAATGTCTGCTGTTTTTATGATTGACTTCATGTTTAAGATTTTATTAAACACTGTCACTTTATTCAACACTTTTATAAGATATTAAATGTGCTCCCCATCCACTCGCGTTACAAAGTGTATCGATAGACTTGTCTTGTTATTAGCGACTTGTGTCTTTCCAATATCGAGGAGGATTTCACGTTCCCTGGTCATACGAGTAACAACATGAATTTGTGCATGAGTCAGAAATAAAGTGTGACTCGAATTTCGCCATCAGATGGAAGACGGTGTCCCTTTTGTGGTCAGTCAGAGGAGGGAGGAAGAGCTGAGGGACGGTGAGAGGCCTATCCGCTGCTCTCTTTCAATTTCAATTTAAGGGGCTTCTCACTCTCACACACACTCCATCTCCCTCCCACTTTCCATCCGCTGAGACTGACCATCACATACAGGCACCATCAGTCACCAGCAAAATAAAAAAAACACTAAATGATTTCAATATATGCCTCACAAGAAGTAATACAACAAATGATCTATTACCTGTACATCACGCTTTGAAATATTATTTTAATGGTTAATAACATTGGCAGGGCAAATCAAGTGTAGCCAATATGCAATTAAATGTATTCAGCCTATAGCCTACTGCACAAACCTCATTGATACAGAATGGTTTTTAATAGGTTAATGTTGAATGAGCTTATGTTTTTAAAGTCATGTTTTTTTATTTATTCTGAGGGGTAATTCTTCGGCTGGTGGCCCATTATAAATATAACAGTATCACTGGTTATGTAAATCCCACTGTGCATGAGCCCAGAGACAACACTGAGTCAATGCTTTCTGATTAAACTGTAGGCTTTCACACTGCTGGGCCTCAACAAATCCTACCCACATATACAAATCAAATCACATTTTATTGGTCGTGTACACAAATGTTGTAGATGTTATCGCAGGTGCAGTGAAATGCTTATGTTTCTAGCTCCAACAGTGCAGTAATATCTAACAATACACACAAATACAAAAATATCAGAACGAACCATGTCAGAGTCCGAAAAATAAATACAGTACCAGTCAAAAGTTTGAACACACCTACTCATTCAAGGGGTTTTTATTTTTACAAATTTCTACATTGTAGAATAATAGTGAGGACATCAAAACTATGAAAAACACATTGTGTAGTAACCAAAAAAGTGTTCAACAAATCAAAATTTATTTTATATTTGAGATTCTTTAAGTAGCCAACCTTTGCCTTAATGACAGCTTTGCACACTCTTGGCATTCTCTCAACCTGCTTCATGAGGTAGTCACCTGGAATGCATTTCAATTAACAGGTGTGCCTTGTTAATTTGTGGAATATCTTTTCTTCATAATGCGTTTCAGACAATCTGTTGTGTTGTGACAATGTAGTGTTGGTATGCAGAAGATAGCCCTATTTGGTAAAAGACCAAGTCCATATTATGACAAGAACAGCTCAAATAAGCGACAGTCCATCATTACTTTAAGACATAAAGGTCAGTCAATCTTTCTTCAAGTGCAGTCACAAAACCAGCTCAAATAAGTAAAGAGAAATGTTACTTTAAGACATGAAGGTCAGTCAATCCAGAACATTTAAAAAACTTGAAAGTTTATTCAAATGCAGTCGCAAAAACCATCATGAGCTATGATGAAACTGGCTCTCATGAGGACCGCCACAGGAAAGGAAGACCCAGAGTTACCTCTGCTGCAGAGGATAAGTTCATTAGAGTTAACTGCACCTTCGATTGCAGTTCAAATAAATGCTTCACAGAGTTCAAGTAATAGACACATCTCAACATCAACTGTTCAGAGGAGACTACGTGAATCAGGCCTTCATGGATGAATTGCTACAAAGAAACCACTACTAAAGGACACCAATAAGAAGAAGAGACTTGCTTGGGCCAAAACATACAAGAAAATCTGTTCTTTGGTCTAATGAGTCCAGATTTGAGATTTTTGGTTCCAACTGCTGTGTCTTTGTGAGACGCAGTGTAGGTGAACGGATGATCTTCGCATGTGTGGTTCCCAAAAGGAAGCATGGAGGAAGATACGTGATGGTGTGGGGGTGCTTTGCTAGTGACACTGTCTGTGATTTATTTAGAATTCAAGGCACACTTTACCAGCATGGCTACTGCAGCGATACGCCATCCCATCTGATTTGCGCTTCGGACTATCATTTGTTTTTCAACAGGACAATGACCCAACACACCTCCAGGTTGTGTAAGGGCTATTTGTCCAAGAAAGAGAGAGATGGAATGCTGCATCAGATGACCTGGCCTCCACAATAACCAGACCTCAACCCAATTGAGATAGTTTGAGATGAGTTGGACCGCAGAGTGAAGGAAAAGCAGCCAATAAGTGCTCAGCTTATGTGGGAACTCCTTCAAGACTGTTGGAAAAGCATTCCGCATGAAGCTGGTTGAGAGAATGCCAAGAATGTGCAAAGCTGTCATCAAGGCAAACAGTGGCTACTTTGAAAAATCTAAAATCTAAAATATATTTGGAATAGTTTAACACTTTTTTGCTTACTACATGATTCTATATGTCTTATTTCATAGTTTTGATGTCTTCACTATTATTATACAATGTATAATATAGTAAAAATAAAGAAAAACCCTTGAAAGAGTACCGTTGAATTCGGAAGTTTATATACACTTAGGTTGGAGTCATTAAAACTTGTTTTTCAACCAAATTTCTTGTTTACAAACTATAGTTTTGGCAAGTCAGTTAGGACATTTACTTTGTGCATGACACAAGTAATTTTTCCAACTATTGTTTACAGACAGATTATTTAACTTATAACTCACTGTATCACAATTCCAGTGGGTCAGAAGTTTACTACATACACTAAGTTGACTTAACGGAAAATTCCAGAAAATTATGTCATGGCTTTAGAAGCTTCTGATAGGCTAATTGACATCATTTGAGTCAATTGGAGGTGTACCTGTGGATGTATTTCAAGGCTTACCTTCAAACTCAGTGCCTCTTTGCTTGACATCATGGGAAAATCAAAATAAATCAGCTAAGACCTCAGAAAAAAATTGTAGACTTCCACAAGTCTGGTTCATCCTTGGGAGCAATTTCCAAACGCCTGAAGGTACCACGTTCATCTGTACATGTAATAGCACGCAAGTATAAACACCATGCGACCACGCAGTCATCATACCTCTCAGACACGTTCTGTCTCCTAGAGATGAACTTACTTTGGTGTGAAAAGTGTAAGTCAATCCCAGAACAACAGCAAAGGACCTTGTGAAGCTGATGGAGGAAACAGGTACAAAAGTATCTATATCGACAGTAAAATGAGTCCTATATCGACATACCCTGAAACCAGCAAGGAAGAAGCCACTGCTCCAAAACCGCCATAAAAAAGCCAGACTACGGTTTGCAACTGCACATGGGGACAAAGATTGTACTTTTTGGAGAAATGTCCTCTGGTCTGATGAAACAAAAATATAACTTTTTTGGCCATAATGACCATCGTTATGTTTGGAGAAAACGGGGATGCTTGCAAGCCGAAGAACACCATCCCAACCATGAAACACGGGGGTGGCAGCATCATGTTGTGGGGGTGCTTTGCTACAGGAGGGACTGGTGCACTTCACAAAATAGATGGCTTCATGAGGGAAGAAAATTATGTGGATATATAGCAATGGATATATAGCAACATCTCAAGACATCAGTCAGGAAGTTAAAGCTTGGTCGCAAATGGGTCTTTCAAATGGACAATGACCCCAAGCACACTTCCAAAGTTGTGGCAAAATTACTTAAGGACAACAAAGTCAAGGTATTGGAGTGGCCATCACAAAGCCCTGACCTCAATCCTATGGAAACTTTGTGGGCAGAACTGAAAAAGTGTGTGCGAGCAAGGAGACCTACAAAACTGACTCAGTTACACCAGCTCTGTCTGGAGTAATGGGCCAAAATTCACCCAACTTATTGTGGGAAGCTTGTGGAAGGCTATCGAAATGTTTGACCCAAGTTAAACAATTGAAAGGTAATACTCAAATACTCATTGAGTGTATGTAAACGTCTGACCCACTGGGAATGTGATGAAAGAAATAAAAGCTGAAATAAATCATTCTCTCTCCTATTATTCTGACATTTCAGGGAATTTTTACTAGGATTAAATGTCAGGAGTTGTGAAAACTGAGTTTAAATGTATTTGGCTAATGTGTATGTTAACTTCCGACTTCAACTGTAGATGTGTCCAAACATTTGACCGTTACTGTATATATATATATATGCATGTAATAGTGTCTATAGACAGTGTCATGACTGTCCTGTGAGGATCCAGATGGGTCAGATCAGCTTTACAGTGGATGACCCCTCTGTAAAGGGGGGGGGGGGGGGGGGTTGACAGTTCACACCCTGTTGTAGTAAATCAAGGATTAGAATTTTTAAGCTATCTCCCACTCCAAATTCACACAGGAATGTGCCTTTAAAGGAATGTGCCTTTTAAAGCGAATACTGGGGAATGGTCAGAGGCGACCTAAAGAATAATAATGTAATTTCGGTTGTTATTTTGTGATGTCATTCAAAATGTTATAAAGGAAATACTGTAACTTGAAAAGTAAATACACTATATGTACGAAGTCTCCATCCTTTACGTTGTGTATGAAATATGAAAAATGATGAAAGTGTTTTTGTTAAGAGAGGGATGTGATCTTAGAAACTATAAGAGGAAATTGTTTCTATAACTTTGTACAAGTGAGCAGTCACCGCCCCTTGAGTGAGGTCAGAGAGCGTTTCAGCCTCACGAACCGCCACTTTTGACTGAACTGCATAAAACGGTGTGTTAAGAATTAAGATATCAGACCAGAGAGACGTTTTAGCTGCAACTCACGTCCGAAATGGTTTGAACTCTGAAATCTCAACACGAGGTAGAGACAATAACGTCACCTCCCGGACAATCACTGGTGTGGCTGATTTGCTGTCCTAAGTAAAGTATCTAGAAAAGAGAATTTAAGTGGGACCATTCTACTACTCTTCAAACCAACGTATTCTACTACTCTCATCACAACTGAGAACCTCCGACTACACTGGATAGCCTATCTTCAAGTAAACATCTTCCAGAGCGAGTGGAAGCAGAGTGAGCTCTGTAGTTCTGTTCAGGACCACACGACAGTTCGCCGGATGCCGGGTGACAGCAGAGGAGAGCAACAGTAGAAGAGATGGGTGGGGGACCCCTTTTGAACAATCATAGGGACAATCCAAGGGTTCACCTACTTTTTCCAAACTACACTGTGAATGTTTAAATGATGTATTCAACATAGACAAGAAAAATACAATAATTTGTGTGTTATTAGTTTAAGCACACTTTGTTTGTCTATTGTTGTGACTAAGATGAAGATCAGATCAAATTTTAGGACTCATTTATGCAGAAATACAGGTAATTCCAAAGGGTTCACATACGTTTTCTTGCCACTGTACACGCACGCACGCACGCACGCACGCACGCACGCACGCACACACGCACACACACACACACACACACACACACACACACACACACACACACACACACACACACACACACACACACACACACACACACACACACACACACACACACACACAAACGTGAAGTGAAGACATAGCTGACCTTGATCAGGCAAGAGTTGGTGACCACATGTTTGGGGTCCACTATGTCCACCAGGGGCTCCTTCAAGGCCACGTTACGGATGCAGGTCATGTCAAAGCCATACACATTCTCCCACCCTGTGGAAACACAGCGCATTATGGAACACCTTTGTGGAAGAAGGGCTATTACATAAGTCCTCCCTAGAGAAGGAGGAATACATTGTGTCTATCCAATATGGCACCCTAATCCCTATGTAGCTGACCAGGGCCCAACGACTCTGGTCTAAAGTAGTGGACTAAACAGGGAATTGAGGGGCATTTCAAAAACATTTGTATTCCCCCCTCTCTAGGTCGGATTTACAGTATTTCTTTGCCCTTCTATAAGGTCGGGTAGACAGCTTCCTTAGACTCTGTTGCACTTTGCCGGCTAACCATCACTGCAGTGCAGTGCATGGCAGTAAACAGAGAGATTCTCCTTCTCTTCCCTAATATATTTTCTCCTCAGGCTAACTGATCATGGATTATGCATGGCCACAGTACTTAAAGATGGACTGTCAAATGTTTGTATAATTTTAGATCCCGAAGTGCATCTTTAAGATAGGATAGTGTGTGTGTGTAAGCATCTCTACTGTGTCCCATTAAAGTGGAACCACTTAAGTTTAACGATAGGAGAAGGAAGGAATAATGAGCAGGTCGCACCTCAGCTGTTGATGTGCATTCTCATGCCCTAAAACTGAAGTAGTCTAGTCCTAGGTCATATTCCTTAAGCATTAAACATAAGAAAATGGACTGAAACGGGAAGGCAAGGCAAGAACAAGAAATGCTAATTCCATTTTCTATTGCAAAATGTTTTGCTATGGTATGCCCTAATGAATACAACAACAAAATTCTCTCAGGACGACAGAACATTATTTTAGAGCACTAAGTGATCCAGCATGCCATCCCTTCCCAAAAGGCATCTACAGTATAAGCATTTGTTTGTTGGAACCAGACTGGGCCCAACATGGACAATGTGCCCCAATCGTCTTCTATCTTTTCTCAAAGCTTTCCCTAAAGAGTGAAACAGCACTAGCTGGACTTCTCTTCAGGGCTCAGTCATGTGGCCTGGGTTTCTGTAAGCCTAAGGAGCTCTGTCTCATGGTGTGTAATTCCCTAGTTGTGTCAGTGTGTATGTGGAGTTGGTGCGTGTATTGCTTCTGCTTCTTGTCCTCTGTTCTGCTGCCATGGCTTGTGTCTCTGGTCTCTGTGCTGAAATGAAGATGAATAATTCCACCAAATCCTCCAGGAGAGCTTTAGTGTGGGCTAGCACAGAAATGGAGAGGCTTGTTGAATTGTAATATCAGATAAATCATCACTTATGTCTTTGAAAAGTTAAAATGCACCAACACTAATGTGTGTGTGTGTGTGTGTGTGTGTGTGTGTGTGTGTCTTTTTTTTGCATGTGCTGCTATGGTTGTTCTACATTCACGGTCTATTAGCGAAGCAGAAACATAAGCCAGATAAGATCCACCCTGGGAATAAAGAGCGAGTTAGGGGCAGCAGGACTTATGTGAGGGCCCAGGGCCAACTAAACATACACACACACAAACACACTCACAGTGGATTTTGAAGTCCTTGTACTGCCTGTCCTCGATGGCCACCACATACAGCGCAGCGCGGTCGGGAAACATCAGACCGCCGGGTTTCTGTGTAAAATATGGGGAGGAAAAAACACCCTGCAATCAATCCTGCACACAAGACATGTCATTTATCAGCTGTGCTGCATGTGAGAAGAACCAAACACCGGGCCAGGTTATGGTTTTCATCCCTGGTTAAGTCTGTGAGGTTTGAGCGTTGTTCGTTCTGCTAGCATGTCTGGTTAATGCATGTGCACGCACACATATGAACGCACACACACACAAACACGCCTACCAGCCACTTGTCCCTTGCAAAGATGACGGTATTAAGCATGGACTCGTAGAAGAGACAGTAGCCCATCCACTCTGAGATGATGATGTCAACCTTCTCCACTGGCAGCTCCACCTCCTCCACCTTGCCCCTGAAGATAGTAATAACTGCAAGACATACCATAACACACCATTACCATGGAGCCAATCATATTAGGTCTATGTGAAGAGTACATAGGAGGTCAACACCACAGCACAGAACACCATCACTTAAGCTCTGCTTCTAACTCAATCGGGGTCTCAACTTACTTTCTTAAAGTGTTCTGAACAATTTGAGAACATGCTCAATGTCAAACCAGTTGGAGAACATTCCTAGAACATGACCAATTTCTATTTTATTTTAATCCAGAAAGTTGTGGGAAGGTTGTATGCAAAATAAGCAAAGAACAACATGCTCTACCCAAGCTGTAAGAAACATGGTTCTCAGAAAAGTATTTGCTAGCTGGGAAGATACATTCATACAGAAAGATTCTAATAATTTAGCACGTTTCCATCCACAGTTTTTATGCGTGTAAAGTTATTCTGTTTTTCTAAAAATGTATTGAGTACTATTGGTCATAGTATGGATATAGTTAGTATGCCAAAAGTTTCCGGATGTCATACTAAATTCGCCAAATTTCGAAATATACAAGCAGTGGACACTATTGCTGTGCTTTTAGGCCCCATAATGCAATTCTTCAAGAAAATGGGCATGGCTTCGCAACATTTGCAGATTTGAAGAAAGTCCAATGAGAGATGATACAAATGTAAATACAAAATGTAAATATTAATTGCTTTAACTAATTATTACAAATGTTAAGAAAATGTTGAGCAATTAAATAAAAAAGTAATTACTTTTCAAATATATTATGTTACATGTTATGTTGGCTGATTATTTGTTAGCTACACTACTAGCCTTAAACTGCATAGCATATCATTACAGCAGATGCTTGTATGTATGTATATTAGCTAGCTACCTAATGTTAGGTGGATACTAATACATCAAACTTGCCAGTATATGAACTATTACATAGTTGTGTATGTCTGTCTCAAGCCACATACAGTGCATCGCATGCTGATGAGCCATTTAGGGATTAACATAGGAATGGATACAAATAATGAAATATCAAATACAGATGGAGGAAAACATTTATTGATATGATTATTCAAATTAGCTTAGCTTAGCTAACGTAGCTAAGTGGTATAGTCGTTGTGCATTCTCAATGGACATTGCTAATGAAGTCGTAAGATGTCTAGCTAGTAATTTCTTACGCTAACAAGCTAGCATGAAGTTGCATAGCAACAGCATCAACTTCCAGTAGACATGTGCTAGTACTCTCAACTGAAAGGATACCGTTCGTTTACAGTATACAAAAATTAACTAATAGTATGCAGTATATACTCATTAAGTACACTACCGTTCAAAAATGTATGGTCGAAATTTACACATATGGAATCATGTAGTCACCAAAAAAGTGTTATATTTGAGATTCTTCAAAGTAGCCACCCTTTGCCTTGATGACAGCTTTGTACACTCTTGGCATTCTCTCAACCAGCGTCATGAGGTAGTCACCTGGAATGCATTTCAATTAACAGGTGTGCCTTGTTAAAATTTCATTTGTGGAATTTCTTTCCTTCTTAAACCTCTCTGGGATATGTGGGATGTTAGCGTGAGGACCGCCACAGGAAGGGAAGCCCCAGAGTTACCTCTGCTGCAGAGGATAAGTTCATTAGTTACCAGCCTCAGAAATTGCAGACCAAATAAATGCTTCACAGAGCTCAAGTAACAGACATATCTCAAAATCAACTGTGTGAATCAGGCCTTCATGGACGAATTGCTGCCAAGAAACTACTAAAGGACACCAATAAGAAGAATAGACTTGCTTCGGTCCAAGAAACATGAGCAATGGACATTAGACCGGTGGAAATCTGTCCTTTGGTCTGATGAGTCCAAATATGAGATTTTTGGTTCCAAACGCCGTGTCTTTGTGAGACGCAGAGTAGGTGAACGGATGATCTCTGCATGTGTGGTTCTGACTGTGAAGCATGGAGGAGGAGGTGTGATGGTGTGTGTGTGCTTTGCTGGTGACACTGTCGGTGATTTATTCAGAATTCAAGGCACACTTAACCAGCATGGCTACCATAGCATTTTACAGCGATATACAATCCCATCTGGTTTGCGCTTAGTGGCACTATCATTTGTTTTCAACAGGACAATGGCCCAACAAACCTCCAGGTTGTGTAAGGGCTATTTGACCAAGAAGGAGTGTGATGGAGTGCTGCATCAGATGACCTGGCTTCCACAATCACCCGACCTCAACCCAATTGAGATGGTTTGGGATGAGTTGGACCGCAGAGTGAAGGAAAAGCAGCCAATAAGTGCTCAGCTTATGTGGGAACTCCTTCAAGACTGTTGGAAAGCATTCCAGGTGAATCTGGTTGAGAAAATGCCAAGAGTGTTTAATTCAAAACCTGATACTGACTAGTAACTCACATGCTTCACTATTGAGCCTATTATTCACCCCAATGTAATGTCGGTGTTTGTCCCAGATCACTGTGCCCAGTGTCATGTGCCCATTCTCAACAAGGCCCTCTTCCCACCGGTCCCCCATGATTTGGGCCAGCAGGATCACCCATGTGAATTGCTCCTGCAGGGGGAGCTATACCGGTCTCTTCTAAACCCTAACCCTCTAAACCTTAACCCTAATCCTTTAACCCTTAACCCTAAACCTAACCCAATTCCATTTCAATGTAGGAAGTACACTGAAATTCCAATTCAGATTTTTTTCTCATTGTTGGCAATGAGGAAATTTAGAATTGATATTGGAATTTCAGTTTACTTCCTGAATTGGCTGAATTGAACCAACCATAACTCTAATCCAGGGTTTCCTTAACTCGGTCCTCGGGACCCCAGGGAGTGCACATTTTGGTTTTTGCCTTAGCACTACACAGCTGATTCAAATAATCAACTAATCATCAAGCTTTGATGAATCATTTGAATCAGCTGTGTAGTGCTAGGGCAAAAAACAAAACGTGCACCCCTTGGGGTCCCGAGGACCAAGTTTAGGAAACTCTGCTCTAACCCTTTACCCGAAACCTTCTAATCATACCAGCTGACCCTTACCCTCTACCCCTAACCCTACACCCCAAATCATTCTAACACCGAGACAAACAACTCTAGCGCACTGTCCAAAATGTATCGCAACAGTTGACAAACAACAAAAGAACCATCTGGCTTTTTTCACATGTTTACCTGAAATAATCTGTACAGTAGGTGTGCTTGTCCTTGCAAATGACATAATCACAACCTTGTTAGCTCTGATCAAAGCAATGACTCTTTCGTTCTCTCATGAAAGCCTCTTACTGAAATGCAAGCCTGTCTGTTTCAATATACACAGATCTATGCAGAGCTCCTTTTCTTTTCTCTGGGATAATTAATTGATTGGACATGTATAGCGATTTTGAGACACCCAAACACATTGCAAATTAAGGGGGAAGCTCACCTCATCCACCTCCAATGTGTAGCACCCACTTGGGTGATGCATGGCAACCGATTTACACCAGAATGCTCACTACACATCATCTATCAGGTGAGGAGTGATATATGCCAATTAGGAATGAGGGGGATGATAATGTGGCCAGGTTAGGAATTTAGCCAGGCCACCGGGGATGACAACCCTACTTTTACGATAAGCACCATGGGATTTTTTTGTGACCACAGAGAGTCAGGACACCCGTTTAACATCCCATCCAAAAGGGGGCACCCTACGCAGAGCAATGTTCCCATCAATGCCTTGGGGTATTGGGATTGGAATTTTAACACCATTTACAGCAAGCAGCATCTGGTCTCCCATCCAGGGACTGACCAGGACCTACCCTGCTTAGTTTCAGAGGCAGGCCAGCAGTGGGATGCAGGGTGGTATGCTGCTGGCATAGTCACCTGTTGAAGTATCCTGTGGTTAGGGAAGCTTTTTGGGGATAATCAAGTCCCCTTTTTGTTCAAGTTGGGCTGAAGTGCTTTTGGGTACGCTTTGACTTTCTCAGTGTATTTGATGTCTGGTAGAGACCAAATGTAAAGTAAGTACCACATTATAATGAATGATACTGCCACACTCAAAGGTGTTATGACTGGTTTCATAAAGATGTTATGAATGTCTTATGTATACCCCCTTTAGGTAAAGTGTTACCGATGTGTCACTCTATTATTTGGCCGTGACGCCATTGTCACATACGAACACTGACAAAAGATCTCAGACACACTTTTAGTGGTGAGCACTCATTACATCATATATTATGGTATCCGAGTGCCAGCTATCCCTATGCAGAGCCAGCCCTTAGTGTTCTCATGTAAATCAGCTCAACTGGAGGTTAAAGAAAACGAGCGGAATCTCACTCTGGCTGAGATGAGTTGGCGACAATCACTTTTGTTCTCCTACTGGAAGTAATTGAATACAGTTCCTCCAAGAAAGGAAGTATTTGTCAGCATGAAATGAACACTTAGCCCCCCCCCCTTGCTGGTGCCAATTTGTTTATGCTGCTATTATTTTGTGAGCGCTTAAATCGCAACTTAGCAAAGCTGTCAGCTGTTGGCGCCCCCCTTGGATTTGTGCTGTGGGGGAGATCTTCGTGGGCTATACTCGGCCTTGTCTCAGGATGGTAAGTTGGTGGTTGAAGATATCCCTCTAGTGGTGTGGGGGCTGTGCTTTGGCAAAGTGGGTGGGGTTATATCCTGCCTGTTTGGCCCTGTCCGGGGGTATTGTCGGACGGGGCCACAGTGTCTCCCGACCCCTCCTGTCTCAGGCTCCAGTATTTATGCTGCAATAGTTTGTGTCGGGGGGCTAGGGTCAGACTGTTATCGGGAGTATTTCTCCTCTTATCCGGTGTCCTGTGTGAATTTAAGTATGTTCTCTCTAATTATTTTTCTCTCTTTCTTTCTTTCTTTCTTTCTTTCTCTCTCTCGGAGGACCTGAGCCCTAGGACCATGCCTCAGGACTACCTGGCCTGATGACTCGTTGCTGTCCCCAGTGCACCTGGTTGTGCTGCTGCTCCAGTTTCAACTGTTCTGCCTGCGGCTAAGGAACCTTGACCTGTTCACCGGACGTGCTACCTGTCCCATACCTGCTGTTTCAACTCTCTAGAGACACCAGGAGCGGTAGAGATACTCTGAATGATCGGCTATGAAAAGCCAACTGACATTTACTCCTGAGGCGCTGACCTGTTGCACCCTCTATAACCACTGTGATTATTATTATTTGACCCTGCTGGTCATCTATGAACATTTGAACATCTTGGCCATGTTCTGTTATAATCTCCACCCGGCACGGCCAGAAGAGGACTGGCCACCCCTCGGAGCCTAGTTCCTCTCTAGGTTTATTCCTAGGTTCTGGCCTTTCTAGGGAGTTTTTCCTAGCCACCGTGCTTCTACACCTACATTGCTAGCTGTTTTGGGTTTTAGGCTGGGTTTCTGTACAGCACTTTGTGACATCAGCTGATGTAAGAAGGTCTATATAAATACATTTGATTTGATTTGATAGCTGAGTGACCATTTTGCATGAATGCGTTGTTGTTCCCCTATAAAATATGACCGTTCTACACATAAGTGAGAATAGAGGTTACCTTCATATTATGTTTTAAATTAACCTATCGCACACAGAAAGACAACTTCCCATGTTCTTGGTGAATCCTCCCCTTTCAGACACTCTACCACCCATCCCTGTTGTACTGCATCTCTGAGGAGAATAGTGAATAGGCACAGTGAATAAGAAAGACCTTCAGCTCTTACCACTGTCCAGGTGGTTAGACTTGATGATTTTCTCAGAGTATTCCGATATACTGGAACATTCAATCTGGGGAAAAAGCAAAACAAAAATAATTTCAAACATTTTGCCACTAATACCAGTGATCACCAAAGTAAAGAGATGCTTGAATATGCCACTCTCTAACTATGTCCAACCAGGTGGGTTCTGAGACGGTAGTTAGCACTGGGAGTCCAGAACTTGAAGTGTTCTTCAGTAGAGTTAAAGAAACAAAGAATATAACAGTCTGTCCATTCCTGTGCCCAGCTGTCAGAGCTGCGTACTTCAGGTAATGGGCCAAGTACAGGTTATTCACAAGTCGCCTGCCCGCAGTCCTCCCAATGGAAGCAGGACCTGAAGAACCTCTCGCCCACTCACTCTCTCTCTTTTATTCCTCTCTCTCGCTCTCTCTCTTTCTCCCTTTAACACAGACACACTCACAAGGCACACTGACACGAACACACACACACAGAGAGAGCACAGCGAGATAGGCGCCTGTATAAAAAAAGCAGCTCGCCCCATGTCAGTGGTGCTTTGCCGTCCTGTCTGGATTTCACAATGGCCACACTTTACGGGCCCGAGGCCCATAGACTGGAACCCCACCAGGAGTGCCTAACTGTGCCCACTGCACTTCCAATATGCTTGATTTATTGAACTGACAAAAATTTCGTTTTTATACAATAAAGAAGTTTTTATATAATAAAGACACTCCTCTATCAACTTTAGATAATCCAATTGAAAGCCTTCACATGAATAAAGCAGGGACACAGTCATGCCGTGTGCACTGGGTCCGTGGTCAAACGACCAGCCCTCATCACTGTCAAACGCTCCCTAAAACACTTCAGCAAGCAGGCCTTTCTAATCGACCTGGCCCGGGTATCCGGGAAGGATATTTACCTCATTCCATCACTAGAGGATGCCTGGTTATTCTTTAAAAGTGTTTTCCTCACCATCTTAAATAAGCAGGCCCCATTCAAAAAAATGTAGAACCAGAAATAGATATAGCCCTTGGTTCTCTCCAGACCTGACTGCTCTTGACCAGCACAAAAACATCTCAGATAGAGTACTCAGAACAACTACGTCTCAGATAGAGTACAGTGTGTCAAATCGGGGGGCCTGTTGTCCGGACCTCTGGCAGTCTCTATGGGGGTGCCAACCCAATTCTCGGGCCGACTCTCTTCTCTGTATCAATGATGTCGCTCTTGCTGCTGGTGATTTTTCTGATCCATCTCTACGCAGACGACACCATTCTGTATACTTCTGGACGGTTCTGACTTATGTGGACAACTAAAAATGAGGACAATTACAAATACCTAGGTGTCTGGTTAGACTGTAAACTCTCCTTCCAGACTCACATTAAGCATCTCCAATCCAAAATTAAATCTAGAATTGGCTTCCTATTTTGCAACAAAGCATCCTTCACTCATGCTGCCAAACATACCCTCGTAAAACTGACTATCCTACCGATCCTTGACTTTGGCGATGTCATTTACAAAATAGCCTCCAATACTCTACTCAGCAAATTGGATGCAGTCTATCCCAGTGCCATCCGTTCTGTCACCAAAGCCCCATATACTACCCACCACTGCGGCCTGTACGCTCTCGTTGGCTGGCCCTCGCTTCATATTCGCCGCCAAACCCACTGGCTCCAGGTCATCTATAAGTCTTTGATAGGTAAAGCCCCGCCTTATTTCAGCTCACTGGTCACCATAGCAGCACCCACCTGTAGCACGTGCTCCAGCAGGTATATTTCACTGGTCACCCCCAAAGCCAATTCCTCCTTTGGCCGCCTTTCCTTCCAGTTCTCTGCTGCCAATGACTGAAACGAACTGCAAAAATCACTGAAGCTGGAGACTCATATCTCCCTCACTAACTTTAAGCACCAGCTGTCAGAGCAGCTCACAGATCACTGCACCTGTACATAGCCCATCTGTAAATAGCCCATCCAACTACCTCATACCCATACTGTTATTTATTTATTTTTGCTCCTTTGCACCTCAGTATCTCTACTTGCACATTCATCTTCTTCACATCTATCACTCCAGTGTTTAATTGTCATAATGTAATTATTTCGCCAATGTGGCCTATTTATTGCCTTACCTCCCTTATCCTACCTCATTTGCACACACTGTATATAGACTTTTTCTATTGTATTATTGACTGTATGTTTGTTTATTCCATGTGTAACTCTGTGTTGCTGTTTGTGACACACTGCTTTGCTTTATCTTGGCCAGGTCGCAGTTGTAAATGAGAACTTGTTCTCAACTAGCTTACTTGGCTAAATAAAGGTGAAATAAAAAAATAAATACTGATCAATATTAAACCTTGAAAGTGTCAGGATTCTGCAGGTATAGACTTCTACTCCCATGTACGCTAAATAACTCCCACTATGGGCTTGTGTCCAGGGTAAGTAAATGTAATCTCTTACAGTTACTAGTTACCTGAAAAAATGTTATCAGCAATGTAACTTGGATTACTGAAACTCATTAATGGAATCTGATTACTTTTTAGTTACTTTTTTGGATTACTTTCCCCTTAAGAGCCATTACAAGAAGACAAAAAGGATCCATCAAACGCATTTGGTGTGTCATCATAGTTGTCTCTGACATCTGGTCAGACTCGCTCAGGTGGAACAAACTTGTGTGTTTTTTCAATGATGAATTGAATGTCATTGAGAAAACACAAAGTTGTCATAATGTACTTTTTGCAAACATCCTTTCTGAATTTAAAAGTGATCCAAGAAGTAATCATCTTGTTTTTCAAAAGTATCTCTAATCTGATGACAATATTTTTGCTGGTAATGTCATTTATTACAGTTTTTTTGTGACCAGTTTACATGTAATCGAAGACATGTAATCAGTTACTCCCCAACCCTGCAAGTATCTCTGAGCTGTACGAGGTGATTCATGCTCTACACCACCCATTTATTCTCCGGAAAACAGAGAGGACAGGGCGACAGGGTGAAGCTGGCTAATGCTGGAGCCCTTGGTTAAGCCGGGGTAGGACACAGCTGTGGCCTGCCTTCTCTGTGCATTGCTGTTCTGGAGGTGTCAACCTGGCCACAGCTGGACCTCTACAGCCCATTAGTAGCAGTGCCCATGGTAATCAGTCAGCTGCCAGCCTGCCACCACTGGCCACACACATCTGTTCCCCCAGGCCTGGCCTGCTGTAAAATGGCATGTAGAGGAGAGAATGCCATCGATAATGTGTAGCCTGTGAGTATGTGTGTGTGTGTGTGTGCGTGTGTGTGTCAGCTCACACTAATTGGCACTGATTTCTCCCTTTGCCGAAGACAGAAGACAGTGACAGGCACCTACCTTCAGTGCCATGCCTGAGTGGGCGCTCTCACCCACAGAGATCTGTATGCCCCTCACATTGCCTCCCAGCTCCCAATGGTGCCAGAAGGCATCAATCTATCTCTCACCCACAGGCAGTCACCGAGCTCCTCCTCCCTGGAGACAGTCTCCAGTTGTCACATAGCTACCTCTAAGGAATAAATTCCACAAGGTTGGCTTAAAGGCAGGCATATATCTGCATACAGACTGTTCAACTAAGTGTTACACGGTATCGGTATTGGAAGAACAGTAATTTGACCAGATGATCCACATACACACACATACGTACGTACTCACACACGCACGCACGCACGCACGCACGCACACACACACACACACACACACACACACACACACACACACACACACACACACACACACACACACACACACACACACACACACACACACACACACACACACACACACACACACACACACACACACACACACACACACGCCCTCAGAACAGCCTCAATTCATCAGGTGCATGTACGCTGGTGTCAAAAGCGTTCCACAGGGATGCTGGCCAATGTTGACTCCAATGCTTCCCACAGTGGTGTCAAGTTGGCTGGATGTCCTTTGGGAAGTGGACCATTCCTGACATACACGGCATTGCAGTTCTTGACAGCAGAGTTGGAGTTCTTGACACACTCAAACCGGTGCGCCTGGCACCTACTACCATACCCTGTTCAAAGGCACTCAAATCTTTTGTCTTGCCCATTCACCCTCTGAATGGCACAAATACACAATCCATGTCTCAATTGTCTCAGGGGTTTAAAATCGTCTTTAACTTGTCTTCTCCCCATCTACACTGATTGAAGTGGATTTAAGGTGAAGGTGAGAAGGGATGATAACTTTAATCTGGTCAGTCTATGTCATGGAAAGAGCAGGTGCTACTAATATTTTGTACACTCAGTGTAATTGCACATAGCCTAGTTGTACCACTGGGCGATTCCACACCAGCGTAGAAACTTCATTGGGAGGAAGGATGTTTGACATACTTTTTACATTTGAAGAGTTTATTTCCAAAACGCTATATCGACCAAATTTTCACGTTTGTGTTTTGTCATCAGAAATGATTGCTTATGGGTACCTTCATGTGTGTGTAAAATATTACTATTCTCAGATGTTTTATTAATCGATTTTAGGTATGAATTAAAATGTTTTTCTTGCAAAACGCTATTTATTAATTATTTACCTGATATTGAATGTTGGTATCCTGTATATTTGATGCTGATATGTGGTTGTCTCCCTAGCAAGTGCCTTCAGAAAGTATTCATACCCGTTGACTTATTCCACATTTGTTTTGTTACAGCCTGAATTCAAAATGGATTTATAAAAAATGTCTCACCCATCTACACACAATCCCCCATAATGACAAAGTGAAAACATGTTTTAAAAATTATTAAAAAAAAAAATGAAAGACAGAAACCTCTCATTTATATAAGTATTCACACCCCTGAGTGAATACATGTTATAATAACTTTTGCCAGTCTTTCTGGGTAAGAGCTTTGCACACCTGGATTGAACAATATTTGCACACTATTCTTTAAACTACTCAGGAATATTCAATGCCATCTTGCTAAGCAACTCCAGTACATATTTGGCTTTGTGTTTAAAGATATTGTACTGTGGAAAGGTGAATTTATCTCCCAGTATCTGTTGGGAAGCAGACTGAACTATGTTTTCTTCTAGGGTTTTGCCTGTGCTTAGTTCTATTTCATTTATTTTTATCTCAAAAACTCCCTAGTCTTTGCCGATGACAAGCATACCCATAACATGATGCAGCCACCACCATGCTTGAAAATATGAAGAGTGGTACTCAGTGATGTGTTGTGTTGGATTTGCTTTGTATTCTGAACATAAAGTGAATTTCTTTGTTTTACTTTAGTGCCTTATTGCAAACAAGATGCATGTTTTGGAATGTTTTTATTCAGATCCCTTGACTTTTTCCACGTTTTGTTACGTTACAGCCTTATTCTAAAATGGATTACATTGAAAAAAAATCCTCAGCAATATACACACAACACCACATAACGACAAAACGCAAAACAGGTTTATAGAAATGTTTGCAAATGTGTTAAAAATAAAAAGCAGAAATACCTTATTTATATAAGTATTCAAATCCTTTGGTATGAGACTCGAAATTGAGCTCAGGTGCATTCTCTTTCCATTGATCATCCTTGAGATGTTTCTACAACTTGATTGGAGTCCACCAGTGGTAAAGTCAATTGATTGGACATGATTTGGTAAAGCACACACGTGTCTATATAAGGCTGCATAGTTGACGGTACATGTCAGAGCAAAAACCAAACCATGAGGTCGAAGGAATGTTCCTTAGAGCTCCGAGACTGGGGAAGGGTACTGGGGAAGGGTACCAATAAATGTCTGCAGCATTGAAGCTCCCCAAGAACACAGTGGCTTCCATCATTCTTATATGGAAGAAGTTTGAAAACACCAATACTCTTCCTAGAGCTGGCCACCTGGCCAAACTGAGCAATCGGGGGAGAAGGTCCTTGGTAAGGAAGGTGACCAAGAACCCGATGGTCACTCTGACAGAGCTCTAGAGTTCCACTGTGGAGATGGGAGAAACTTCCAGAAGGACAATAATCTCTGCAGCACTCCACCAATCAGGCCTTTATGGTAGTAGAGTGGCCAGACAGAAACCATTCCTCAGTAAAATGCACATGACAGCCCACTTGGAGTTTGCCAAAAGGCACCTAAAGACTCTCAGACCATGAGAAACAAAATTATCTGGTCTGATGAAACCAAGATTGAACTATTTGGTCTGAATGCCATGCGTCACGTCTGGAGGAAACCTGGCAGGATTCCTATGGTGAAGCATAGGGATGGCAGCATCATGCTGTGGGGATGTTTTTCAGCGGCAAGGACTGGGAGACTAGTGAGGTTCGAGGGAAAGATGAACGAAGCAAAGTACAGAGAGAACCTCAATAAAAACCTGCTCAAGAGCGCTCAAGACCTCAGACTGGGGCGAAGTTTCACCTTCCAACAGGACAATGGTCCTAAGCACACAGCAAAGACAACACAGGATTGGCTTTGGGACAAGTCTCTGAATGTCCTTGAGTGGCCCAGCCAGAGCCCGTACTTGAACCCTATCGAACATCTTCGGAGAGACCTGAAAACAACTGTGCAGTAACGCTCGCCATCCAACCCGGCAGAGCTTGAGAGGATTTGCAGAGAAGAATGGGAGAAACTACCCAAATACAGGTGTGCCAAGCTTGTAGTGTTATACCCAAGAAGACTCAAGGCTGTAATTTCTGCTAAAGGTGTTTCAACAAAGTACTGAGTAAAGGGTGAATATTTATATATATATATATATGAATATTTATATTATTTAATATTTATGTAAATGTGATATCAGTTTTTTATTTGTAATAAATTAATAATTGTTTTTGCTTTGTTATTATGGGGTATTGTGTGTAGATTGATGATGTGAAAAAAACGTTTTAATACATTTTAGAATAAGGCTGTAACATAACAAAATGTGGAAAAAGTCAAGGGGTCTGAATACTTTCCGAAGGCACTGTAGGTCTAAAAATGGCAATTGTCATTATTTAAAAAAAATATCACTTGTGATTCAAATGTGAAAAGCATGTCAAACATCATTCCTCCCAATGACATTTCTTTCTGATTATTGCCAGAACAATAAATATATACACGCACGCACACACACACACACAGTTACACAAACTGACAAAAAACCCTGTCCAAGACCAATGTACTAAATGAGAACCACCGGGTTGTCAACAAGCTACTGGCCCAAATCCAGCATGCATTTTCAGATTTGCCTAGAGTGGAAATTACTCCACAATGCACAACTCAGCATCTGAGAGCTCTAAAATAGAGAGAGCTTATCCAGATAACCTGCCTGACAAGCAGACAGCAAATAACCACCTGAGGTAAACAAAGTCTGCACCGTGACAAACTCATACATTTATAAACAAATATATGTGCAAATGCATAGTATACACATGTAAAGATAGAAGTACACAGACACAGACTCGCTCGCACGCACACACACACACTCACGCAACGCACGCACGCACGCACACGGTCTGGGGAGAGCAAGCGGCTTGTCAGGCTAGGCTTCACAACATTTCCTGATGCTGTCGGTTATGATGGTTCTGCCTGATAACATTCTAGTCCGAGGCCAGACAGGGAGCAAGGAGTGAGGCAGCTTCTCGTACCCCGTACACGTGCTTGGCTCCCGCCTTGGCTGCAAACATGGACAGGATGCCGGTCCCGCTGCCGACGTCAAGGACGATCTTGTCCTTGAAGGCGTGCTTGTTGTGGTACATGGAATTCCTGTAGGTCAGCGTCCTCACTTCGTCCTTCAGCATCTCCTGTTCAGTGACAAATGATTGGTGTCAGGGTGGGAGATGTCAAAACCACTTCTAACAGTGTATCAAGGTGAAAAACAAGGTGCTTTTCGATCAAAGCCATATTAACTTCCATGACAATATGAACTAGACTCTTAGTGTAGTGTGAGTGGATGAAATACAGTATATTAAATATGAATCCGCCAGTCACTGTGATCCCACCCCTCCATTTCAGACACACTGGTCCACATTGAAAAACAGTGTGGGGTTACTGCATATCCCTCTTAAGTCAATTCAACCATTCTCTTTCTCTGTCTGTCAGGAACATTCACAGAGCAGAAATTATAAAAAACAATCTGACCTAGTAAATTCAAAAAATGTCACAGAACAAACCCCATCTAACAGGTCTTACTTGAAATATGCTCTCTACCCTTCTGACCCCCTCCTCCCATATACCCTGGAACAGTTGGACATCTCTGGGGAAGAGCTGCAGTTCTGTGAAGTGGTCTAATGTGGGCTGGCCTTTAGTGGAACTAACTTTACATAGAGTCATGTAAGAACACAGTTGGTAAGAACTGAGAGTATATTTACAAAGCATCTTAAAGTAGAATAATAAAGATACTAATAATAAATGATAATAATAATAATGATACTACTGCTACTACTACTACTAATAATAATAATGATACTAATAATACTAACAATAATAATAATGATAATAATGATATTAATAATAATAACACTAATAATAATGATACTAATAATAATAATAATAAATAGTATGAGGGCTCATCTAAAATTAAGACCCCCCGTCTAATCTTATGCTGATCCTAGATCAGCATTACTACTTTAAGTTTGAGAGGCTTGATGCATACAGCCCCTGGGCAGCCCTACCTCATGGATTCCAAAGTGGGCGTAGGAGTCAAAGTAGTAGTCCTTGGAGGTCATCTCCTCAGGGTTGAGGAACTTGGCCATCTTTCCCCGGCCAGGGCAGCTAGGCATGGGGGAAGCGTGGGGAGTATGGGGCGGCCGCGGGACATCGTGGACGAAGGGCACAGGCTTGGGCAGCGAGGTGGGCTGCACGCGCTGAGATTGGATGATGCGGATTGGCTGTGGCTGCTGCTGTTGCTAAGGGTTTTTAGAGAATGGTAACACACAATAAAGACATCATTGGGCTGGAGCAGATTTCTAAAGTCAGGTCTTCTACAGAGAAATAGTGGGTGAAGGACATACTGTATGATGATAAAACTGTAAAACCCAATGAATTGATTTTGTGTTAGGACAACACTCTTTGCATTCACCTCACAATCTGTGTGAAGAACAGATCTTGCTATAACGGCTTTCTTCCATAGGTGAAGGAGAGGACCAAAGTGCAGCGCGGCTAGTGTTCAACATGTTTAATAAAAGAACAAGTGAAACACTACAAACAACATACAAAATAACAAAATGTGCAAAAACCGAGACAGACCTGTCTGGTGCAGACAACCACAGAGACAGGAAACAAACACCCACACAATCCCAACACCAAACAAGCCTCCTATATATGATTCTCAATCAGGGACAACGATTACCATCTGCCTCTGATTGAGAACCATATTAGGCTGGACATAGAAACAGACAAACTAGACACACAACATAGAATTCCCACCCAGCTCACGTCCTGACCAACACTAAACAAGCAAAACACATAATAACTCTGGTCAGGACGTTACAGTACCCCCCTCCTGAGGTGCGGACTCCGAACGCACCCCTACAACTCAAGAGGAGGGTCTGGGTGGGCATCTGTCCGCGGTGGCGGCTCCGGCGGTGGACGAGGACACCACTCCACCACTGTCTTTGTCCCCCTCCTTAGCGTCCTTTGAGTGGCGACCCTCGCCCACGACCTTAGCCTAAGAATCCTCCCCAAGGCCCCCACATGATTTTGGAGGTAGCTCAGGACAGAGAGGTAGCTCAGGACAGAGGGGCAACTCCAGATTAGTGGCAGCTCCGGACTGAGTGGCAGCTCCGGACTGAGTGGCAGCTCATGACTGTAGGGCAGCTCATGACTGTAGGGCAGCTCATGACTGTAGGGCAGCTCATGACTGTAGGGCAGCTCATGACTGTAGGGCAGCTCATGACTGTAGGGCAGCTCATGACTGTAGGGCAGCTCATGACTGTAGGGCAGCTCATGACTGTAGGGCAGCTCATGACCGTAGGGCAGCTCATGACTGTAGGGCAGCTCATGACTGTAGGGCAGCTCATGACTGTAGGGCAGCTCATGACTGGCTGACGGCTCTGGACGCTCATGGCTGACTGACGGCTCTGGCAGATCCTGTCTGGTTGGCGGCTCTGGCAGATCCTGTCTGGTTGGCGGCTCTGGCAGATCCTGTCTGGTTGGCGGCCCTGGCAGATCCTGACTGACGAATGGCTCTAGCGGCTCCTGACTGACGAACGGCTCTGACGGCTCGGGACAGACGGATGGCTCAGATGGCGCTGGGGAGACGGATGGCTCAGATGGCGCTGGGGAGACGGATGGCTCAGATGGCGCTGGGGAGACGGATGGCTCAGATGGCGCTGGGGAGACGGATGGCTCAGATGGCGCTGGGGAGACGGATGGCTCAGATGGCGCTGGGGAGACGGATGGCTCAGATGGCGCTGGGGAGACGGATGGCTCAGATGGCGCTGGGGAGACGGATGGCTCAGATGGCGCTGGGGAGACGGATGGCTCAGATGGCGCTGGGGAGACGGATGGCTCCGATGGCGCTGGGGAGACGGATGGCTCCGATGGCGCTGGGGAAACGGATGGCTCAGATGGCGCTGGGGAGACGGATGGCTCAGATGGCGCTGGGGAGACGGATGGCTCAGATGGCGCTGGGGAGACGGATGGCTCAGATGGCGCTGGGAAGACGGATGGCTCAGATGCCGCTGGGGAGACGGATGGCTCAGATGGCGCTGGGGAGACGGATGGCTCCGATGGCGCTTGGCAGACGGACAGTTCAGACGGCGTTGGGCAGACGGGCAGTTCAGGCGCCGCTGGGCAGACGGGCAGTTCAGGCACCGCTGGGCAGACGGCAGACTCTGGCCGGCTGAGACGCACTATAGGCCTGATGCGTGGTGCCGGAACTGGAAGTACCGGGCTGAGGGCACGCACCTCAGGGCGAGTGCGGGGAAGAGGAACAGGGCTCTGGAGATGCACTGGAAGCCTGGTGCGTGGTGTAGGCACTGGTGGTACTGGGCTGGGGCGGGAAGGTGGCGCCGGATATACCGGACCGTGAAGGAGGACACGCGCTCTTGAGCACCGAGCCTCTCTAACCTTACCAGGTTGAATGGTCCCCGTAGCCCTGCCAGTGCGGCGAGGTGGAATAGCCCGCACTGGGCTATGCAGGCGAACCGGGGACACCACCTGTAAGGCTGGTGCCATGTACGCCATGGCACCCGGCTCGATGCCCAACCTAGCCCTACCAGTGCGGCAAGGTGGAATAGCCCGCACTGGGCTAAGCACGCGTACTGGGGACACCGTGCGCTTTACCGCATAACACGGTGTCTGACCAGTACGACGCCCTCTCACTCCACGGTAAGCCCGGAGAGTTGGCTCAGGTATCCAACCCGGCTTCGCCACACTCCCCTTTAGCCCCCCCCCCCCAAGAAATTTTTGGGTGAGCCTCTCGGGCTTCCAGCCTCTCTTACGTGCTGCCTCCTCAATCCACCGCTCCTGGGCTGTGGCTGCCTCCTTCTCCTCCCGAGAGTGGCGATTCTCTCCACCCTTTGCCCAGGGTCCTTTTCCGTTCATGATTTCCTCCCATGACCATTCCTCCTGGTACCGCTGCTGCTGTTGCTGCTGCCCGTTGCCACGCTGCTTGGTCCGGGTTTGGTGCGTGTTTCTATAACGGCTTTCTTCCATAGGTGAAGGAGAGGACCAAAGTGCAGCGCGGCTAGTGTTCAACACGTTTAATAAAAGAACAAGTGAAACACTACAAACAACATACAAAATAACAAAATGTGCAAAAACCGAGACAGACCTGTCTGGTGCAGACAACCACAGAGACAGGAAACAAACACCCACCCAATCCCAACACCAAACAAGCCTCCTATATATGATTCTCAATCAGGGACAACGATTACCATCTGCCTCTGATTGAGAACCATATTAGGCTGGACATAGAAACAGACAAACTAGACACACAACATAGAATTCCCACCCAGCTCACGTCCTGACCAACACTAAACAAGCAAAACACATAATAACTCTGGTCAGGACGTTACACTTGCAGCAGTTTATATTCTTTGCTATTTTCCTCTCTCATTTGTTCTTTCAACGGTCATTGGCTTTCCCATGGAGCCCCAGAGGTGAGTGGATCAAGCGTATTTGTCTAGATACAACACTAACAGTATTGACAGGATGTCTGTCTGTCAGTCTGTCTGAGGAAAGCAGAAGATACAGAATTCTACACAGAAGGTGTGCCTGTAAAACTCTGATTGTCACCTTTAATGCCTGCTGGGAGAGCACAGACAGAAGCCTGTCTGATCAGCCCATAGCTCAGCGGAAGAAAAAGGATCCAGGATTTCCTTCCCTTCCAGACATATTATCAAGAGAGGAAAAAGGGGAAAAACTCATTTGAGCATTCAACTAAACCCATGTCATGTTCTGTTCCCTGGTGCACATATATCTTAAGAGTTAGATTTCACTCTCATGGCTATCAGGGATATTGATCTGGCCTTGTTAAAGAGAATCAGTCCTTCTTCTCAGTCTTGTGCTCGGCAGCCACTCTGACTGTGCAGCTTTGTCTTTGTCCTTGTTTTGCCTAGTAATGGGGAAGGTCTGTCAACAGGGGGCGGAGCAACAGGCAGCTCCAAACACTGGCTCCATTCACACCGTAATTCACCTGTTCTATTCACATGCTGGGTAAGCAGAAAGCTACATGGCAACAAACATTACTTTCACAGATGGACAAACAGGATGGGCAAAAACAAACACAGAGACATGGGGAAAAAGTGTATTAAAACTATATGGGTACCACAGTCATCTTTTTTCACCACCTATCTTCTGTTCCTCAAACTTTTACTCTCAAGCAGAGAATGCTACAATTCTCATGTTAACTACATCTAAAGTAAACTCTCGCTCTGCTGATGAGAAGTTTTATCCTCTCTCTGCTCATGCAGGGAGTAATAAAGGCATAGTGCAGTAATTTGGTGGAATGTTTAATATGTATATAAATTCGTTTTTTATTGCGATTTATCAGGGGGTGCTGCAGCACCCTCAGCACCCCTACAAACCGCGGCTATGCGTTTCGCCGGATGGTCCACTCAAGAAAGATAGCCGTTCCAGTTTGAGGTTGCTACAGCAACAAGGACTGCGCAGCGCACAAGCTACGCGAGCTTCGCGCCTTAAATAACGTTTCTCTGAATCTTGACCTGTGACTGACCGAATGCAACCTTTCTCTTGATTACGAACCAGCCAAAATAATTAGTGGCAGACACGAGTAGGCTATCATTAGGGTAGCTCCTATTAAACAGAGTGTCACACGAATCAATTACGTTTACGGAACTCAACTATTGGTCAATGAACAGTTTGAAGTCACTGTATGCTTAGGATAAAAAATATTGTATTAGTGGAGCGTGCCATTTGGTATAGACATTTTACAGGGCATAGACTATGTTGCACAAAAGTGGACCCAAAGAATACCAACACATATATTGCAGAAGTACCAGCATACACTTGTGCGCGATGTGCTTTCCATGCTTGAAATGAGAAATTAACCTGACAGTAACTGCGCAGTGAACTATTCATCACTCACGTTGTTGTGTAGCTTTGCCTATGAATTAATCGAAGATTGCACACCTACCTCAGTGCTCTCAGACTCCGCCATTTTCCCCCTGAGCAGCATACAGCGGGAGGAGTGTTTAATTCCCATAAAAGCCCAGGAGATTTGGTCTCGATAAAATGAAATTATTATTTTTGAAAGGATTTCGTCGGAGTTATTTTTGTCCACACTTTTCCTCAACTTGTAATTTACAGACACAATTGCTGTGAAATTATATTTATAAGACAAAAAAAACGACATAAAGTCTCACAGGAGTAGCGACCTCTATTAGCAGATAAAAGTGTTCTGGATTCCATTGTGCAAAAGTTATATGTCTCCCATGTCGCTTTCTAGGAGAGTATACGGCAAACCTCTCATCACTTTGCAATACTTGAGGAAAATGAATAAGGTAAACGGCATTCCATGTTCTCCAGCGATGTAGGCTACTCTAGATCAGGTGCAACGCACACTATCATATCACATTTAGGAGCAAGTTGTTAATTTATGGTCGGAACATTGGTGTCTAAAAATAGAGACCCATGCCCCTATTGCTGTGATGTCTTGGAGAAAAGCAGGCACCATGTTATTTCCTTAACTTTGGGTTGTCACACTCTTGATCACCCCTTACAGATGTTCATGCCATTTTATTTTCCACGAGATTATATTGCAAGCATTGCCTATTTAAGCCTATGAATAACGCAATAACTACTGTAGAAGAGTCCATTTCAGCGCAGGCAGCTCCAAAACATAGAAGGGCTCACGCTTTGCTTGATCTAATTTCCACTTTGTCGAATTGCTAGACAGCCTCATATGGAAAGTTCAACTTTACTCTCAGTTTGAATGTGAAGGAAGATATGACAGGATGCTCAAAGCCTTGATACTTGAAACAGAAGGCACCACCACCTCAGTGCGCGTGTGAAATCAGTGCATGCTGCTCGCGGGTTTGGTTTTTCACCTTCTCAGTTGATCCTGTTATTTGAGATTACTTCAAACCCCTCAGTGAGAGAATAGGTGTCTAGTCAGTGAGGTTCTCCTGCTCCCTATCCCTCCCCACAACTGAGATTAAAAGAGACAGCATCCCTAAACCCCCCCCCCCCCCCATAAGGGATGACAAATTTAGCTTGCCCTCTTCAATTTTTTATTTAGCTACTTCTTTCATTTTTATTCAGCTATTCCATTCCTTTGCAAGTATATATTGTGGTGCTGCTCAAGACTGAGCTTTCCTGGATTTTTTGGTGTGCAATTTGACTGAGTAAAAGCTGTGTTTCTTTTCAGGCAATACCTACCTCTGCCACCAAAACCACTCACGGCCCCTGCATACACCATGCATTGAGCACAGAAATGGTGTACTAAAGCCTGCAAAACACCCTGAAACCCAGATACTGCAACTATGCATGCACACCCATGCACTTGAGGTCCTTGAAAAATGTTTGACTATCGAACAGATTGGTGGGGACAGATTGTGTTCAAATGGTGGCCAGCCCTTTGGCTTAAGTCTTATTGCTCCTCAGATCTGATGCTACATCAGTGTCTTGTCCATCTGACTCTCTATTTCTCTGAACACAGTTCTCAGCAGAGGACAGACAGTCTCATTGTGTCAACTGTCCTCCATTCTCCCCATAAGAGGCTACATTAAAAGTGATGTGCTGAAATTGCTTCAATTACCTCTTCTTCTTTCCCCTGATCTATATACCCGCCTTTTCATTAGCAAACGACTGTTACTGAAAATATCCTATCGTCTCGTCTGATAAAAAAGCAAAGTAACAAGGAATGACAATGATGAAAAACAATGAGTTTGAATGATTAGCCTCTTTTTTACTGACGTTGCTCAGAGCTGTCTATTGACTCCTGCTGTTGTCTCACAGTTACCTCTGCAGGATGTTCTGATTGGAGAAGTGGTCCCTCCCATTTAACAGTGACATTTTTAGTCCGAAATTTAGAGGACCTCCCCCTAGTCCCTAGAGATATTTCCAAAATATTCCACATTTGCGTGGTAGTCCCAGAACATTGCACTCTCACAGGAGGGAGTGGGAGTACCCGTGTAGGAGAGTACAACAGGGGGATATTTCTGTAATGCTCACTGACATTTTGTGCAAATCTACATGCTGCACGCCATCAACGATTGTGGAAACTCCCCAAAAATAATTGGCATACAGTCACTGATTGCACCTTGCAGATCTATAGATAGATGTGTCCATTTTTTATTAGTTTTTGGTATATTTTGTTAATATTTGTATTTTTTCAAAAAATTATGCACTTTGAAATTATTCTGTATATAGTGTAATACATTATTATTTTTTTTATTTTTTATTTTTTTAATCTTTATTTTAACAGGGAAAACAGACTGAGACCTGGATCTCTTTTACGGCTGTGCCCTGTGTAAACATGTTGACATGTACAGTTTTAGACATACAGACAAGAACATTTCAAAACATACACAATTCAACAGAAACAATCACAGACAACATCATATTGATCCTCCATAAACATTTTAAAATGGGCAAGGGACACCAGAGTGTCTAACTTAAGTTGGATCTGCAGTTTGTTCCATAAATAAGGTGCAAAGGAACTGAAGGCAGTCCTACCCAACTCTGTGGAGACCGCAGGAGTCTCTAATGTAATCCACATCTGTGATCTGGTTTTAAAATTAGTACATCTTGTGGAAATTAATGATGATATATATGGAGGTAGGTTTAAAAGAAGTGCTTTATAAATAAACAAGAGAGCATGTTGCTCTCGCCTCACAGATAGAGAGACCCAACCCACATGTTGATATAGGATACAGTGATGAGTTCTGTAACTATCACCCTATCATTATTCTTGTTATCTTGTGAGTATGCAAAACAGGTGTAGACCTATAGTAAAGCATATATTCTATTGAACAAATATTGAAAAGAGGATTCAAATTTAGTCATTCACCTCTCTCTCTCGTCCCACTCTCTCTCTCTCGCTCTGTTTCTTTTCCTGCTCCGTTCTTCCTCTGTTTGGCTGGCTTGACCCAGGCTGACTTTAGTCTACTCTGTTTAAAAGAGAGAATTGTGAGCGAGTTCATTCCAGCTCAGTGAACTGTGAATTGACCTACACAGCACTTATTTGGCCTGGCTCTAAGGCTATACATTTTTTAGGCCTGATAATGATATGTAACCTAATTTGGAGTTTGGTGATAAGTCATTTTTTATGAGATGCTATGATGTAAAACAAAATGGTTGCTCATAGAACACGGTTGTTTTAGTCTGCAGTGATTTGAGGTTAATGATTATGTGCCATAGAATAGATGGCCCACATCCAATGTACTTTGTTCTATGTAGATGTAACCGAGTGGTAAAAATGAGATTGAATATCAATCTCACAACCTACCTAAAACCATAACAGACTAATCAGCTTTGAGGAATTGGGCTGGGGTGTGGAAAAAAATTGAATTTCCATACATGGCCACATAGAGAAGTCAGATTTGAAAATTCCTAATAAGACACTTTAGTCATCACCTTTGTGCACAAAAAAAATCCATTGAATTATTCAAATAATTGTTGCTGAGGCCATTGTTTTTTCATCACTCATAGCTGAAGATATTAACATTTTATATTCATCCAATGTCTGCCATGTTTTTGGATGTGATGTTGTGATGTTGGTTCGTATAAATCGGATGCAACACGGATGCATTCAGAAAGTGCATTCAGACCCCTTGACTTTTTCCACATTTTTACAGCCTTATTCTAAAATGGATGAAATATTTTTTTCCCCTCACCAATCTAGACACAATAACCCATAATGACTAAGCAAAAACAGGTTTTTAGACATTTTTGTAAATGTATTAAAAAAGAACAGAAATTTCACATTTACATTAGTATTCAGACCCTTTACTGAGTACTTTGTTCTTCTTGGGTATGATGCTACAAACTTGGCACACCTGTATTTAGGGAGTTTCTCCCATTCTTCTCCGCAAATCCTCTCAAGCTCTGTCAGGTTGGATGGGGAGCATCGCTGCACAGCTATTTTCAGTTCTCTCCAGAGATGTTTGATCAGGTTCAAGTCTGGCCTTTGGTTCGGCTACTCAAGGACATTCAGAGACTAGTACCAAAGCCACTCCTGCGTTGTCTTGGCTGTGTGCTTAGGGTCGTTGTCCTGTTGGAAAGTGAACCCCAGTCTGAGGTCCTGAGTGCACTGGAACAGGTTTTCATCATACTTTGCTCCATTCATCTTTCCCTCGATCCTGACTAGTCTCCCAGTCCCCGCCGCTGAAAAACATCCCCACAGCAGGATGCTGACACCACCATGGTTCACCATTGGGATGGTGCCAGGTTTCCTCCAGACGTGACGCTTGGCATTCAGGCCAAAGAGTTCATTCTTGGTTTTATCAGACCAGATAACCTTGTTTCTCATGGTCTGAGTCTTTAGGTGCCTTTTGGCAAACTCCAAGCGGGCTGTCATGTGCCTTTTACTGAGGAGTGGCTTCCGTCTGGCCACTCTACCATAAAGGCCTGATTGCTGGAGTGCTGCAGAGATGGTTGTCCTTCTGGAAGTTTCTCCCATCTCCACAGAGGAAGTCTGTAAGTCTGTCAGAGTGACCATCGGGTTCTTGGTCACCTCCCTGACCAAGGCCCAACTGCTCAATTTGGCCGGGCGGACAGTTCTAGGAAGAGTCTTGGTGGTTCCAAACTTCTTCCATATAAGAATGATGGAGGCCACTGTGTTCTTGGGGATCTTCAATGCTGCAGACATTTTTGGTACCCTTCCCCAGATCTGTCCCTCAACACAATCCTGTCTCGGAGCTCTACGGACAATTCCTTCAATCTCATGGCCTGGTTTTTGCTCTGTCATGCACAGTCAACTGTGGGACCTTATATAGACAGGTGTGTGCCTTTCCAAATCATGTCCAATGAATGGATTTTACCACTGGTGGACTCCAATCAAGTTGTAGAAACATCTCAAGGATGATAAATGGAAACATGATGCACCTGAGCTCAATTCTGAGTCTCATAGCGAAGGGTCTGAAATATCATGTAAATAAGGTATTTCTGTTCATTTTTAATACATTTGCCAAAAAATCGTAAAACCTGTTTTCGCTTTGTCATTATGTGGTGTTGTGTGTACATTGATGAAGAGGAAAAATATTTTAAGCAATATTAGATTAAGGCTGTAACGTAACAAAATGTGGAAAATGTCAAGGGTCTGAAAACTTTCCGAATGCACTGTAGACAGTCCATGAATCAATCGCCATTGCGAACGTGAGTAGATTACCTTGAAAACAACATCTTGGACACAGTGTCCAGTTGTTATTATACCTCAGTGGAAAACAGTCCCGAGAGAGGCCAGGGGCCATTTTGCATACAGTAATAGTTTCACACGTGCATATAGTCTACAGTATATAGTTGTCCTGGCTATTGTAGCCATGTATGCTAACCTGCCCACAGCATCCAGTTTCATTTGGTAGCTAGCTAAGTTTTCATACTAGCTTTTGTTTTGTCATGTCCTATGAGCAACGTCAACTCACCAACATTACGACCAGGAATACGACTTTCCTTGTTTGGCCTACCACCCAGGACAATGTTTGGCCTACCACCCAGGACAATGGATCGGATCCCATCCGGCGACCCAAAACCACGACTCCGTAGAAGAAGGGGCAGACGGAGCGGTCTTCTGGTCAGGCTCCGTAGACGGGCACATCGCGCGCCGCTCCCGAGCATACTACTCACCAATGTACAGTCTCTTGACATCAAGGTAGACAAAATCCGAGCAAGGGTAGCATTCCAGAGAGACATCCGAGACTGTAACCTTCTTTGTTTCACGGAAACATGGCTCACTCGAGATACGCTATCTGAGTCGGTACAGCCACCTGGTTTCTTCACCCATCGCGCCGACAGAAACAAGCATCTCTCTGGTAAGAAGAGGGGCGGGGTGTATGCCTTATGATTAACGAGACGTTGTGTGATCATAACAACATACAGGAACTCAAGTCCTTCTGCTCACCTGACTTAGAATTCCTCACAATCAAATGTCGACCGCATTATCTACCAAGGGAATTCTCTTCGATTATAATCACAGCCGTATATATTCCCCCCCAAGCAGACACATCGATGGCCCTGAACAAACTTTATTTGACTCTATGTAAACTGGAAACCACATATCCTGAGGCTGCATTCATTGTAGCTGGGGATTTTAACAAGGCTAATCTGAAAGCAAGACTCCCTAAATTCTATCAGCATATCGATTGCGCAACCAGGGCTGGTAAAACCCTGGATCATTGTTATTCTAACTTCCGCAACGCATATAATGCCTCCCCCCTCGCCCTCCTTTCGGAAAAGCTGACCACGACTCCATTTTGTTGCTCCCAGCCTATAGACAGAAACTAAAACAGGAAGCTCCCGCGCTCAGGTCTGTTCAACGCTGGTCCGACCAATCGGATTCCACGCTTCAAGATTGTTTCGATCACGTGGACTGGTATATGTTCCGCATTGCGGAGAACAACAACATTGACGAATACGCTGATTCGGTGTGCGAGTTTATTAACAAGTGCATCAGTTATGTTGTACCCACAGCGTCTATTAAAACATTCCCCAACCAGAAACATTCGCATTCGCGCAAAACTGAACGCGCAAACCACTGCCTTTAGTCAGGGCAAGGTGACCAGAAACATGACCGAATACAAACAGTGTAGCTATTCCCTCCGCAAGGCAATCAAACAAGTTAAGCGTCGGTACAGAGACAAAGTGGAGTCGCAATTCAACGGCTCAGACACGAGAGGTATGTGGCAGGGTCTACAGTCAACCACGGACTACAAAAGAAAAACCAGCCCTGTCGCGGATCACGATGCCTTGCTCCCAGACAGACTAAACAACTTTTTTGCTCGCTTTGAGAACAATACAGTGCCACTGACACAGCCCGCTACCGAAACCTGCGGGCTCTCCTTCACTGTAGCCAACGTGAGTAAAACATTTAAACATGTTAACCCTCGCAAGGCTGCAGGCCCAGATGGCATCCCCGGCCGCGTCCTCAGAGCATGCGCAGGCCAGCTGGCTGGTGTGTTAACAGACATATTCAATCAATCCTTATCCCAGTCTGCTGTCCCCACATGCTTCAAGAGGGCCACCATTGTTTCTGTTACCAAGAAAGCTAAGGTAACTGAGCTAAATGACTACCGCCCTGTAGCACTCACCTCCGTCATCATGAAGTGCTTTGAGAGAATAGTCAAGGACCATATCACCTCCACCCTACCTGACACACTAGACCCACTCCAATTTGCTTACCACCCCAATAGGTCCACAGACGACGCAATCGCCATCACACTGCACATTGCCCTAACCCATCTGGACAAGAGGAATACCTATGTAAGAATGCTGTTCATCGATTACAGCTCAGCATTTAACACCATAGTACCCTCCAAACTCGTCATCAAGCTCGAGACCCCGCCCTGTGCAACTGGGTCCTGGACTTCCTGACGGGCCGCCCCCAGGTGGTGAGGGTAGGTAACAACATCTCCACCCCGCGGATCCTCAACACTGGGTCCCCACAAGGGTGCGTTCTCAGCCCTCTCCTGTACTCCCTGTTCACCCACGACTGCGTGGCCATGCACGCCTCCAACTCAATCACCAAGTTTGCAGAGGACACTACAGTGGTAGGCTTAATTACCAACAACGACGAGACAGCCTACAGGGAGGAGGTGAGGGCTCTCGGGGTGTGGTGTCAGGAAAATAACCTCACACTCAATGTCAACAAAACAAAGGAGATGATCATGGACTTCAGGAAACAGCAGAGGGAGCACCCCCCTATCCACATCGACGGGACAGTAGTGGAGAGGGTGGAGAGTTTTAAGTTCCTCGGCGTACACATCACGAACAAACTTAAATGGTCCACCCACACAGACAGCGTGGTGAAGAAGGCGCAGCAGCGCCTCTTCAACCTCAGGAGGCTGAAGAAATTTGTCTTGTCACCAAAAACACTCAAACTTTTACAGATGCACAATCAAGAGCATCCTGTCGGGCTGTATCACCGCCTGGTACGGCAGCTGCTCCGCCCATAACCGGAAGGCTCTCCACAGGGTAGTGAGGTCTGCACAACGCATCACTGGGTGCAAACTACCTGCTCTCCAGGACACCTACACCACCCGATGTCACAGGAAGGCCAAAAAGATCATCAAGGACAACAACCACCCGAGCCACTGCCTGTTCACCCCGCTATCATCCAGAAGGCGAGGTCAGTACAGGTGCATCAAAGTGGGGACCAAGAGACTGAAAAACAGCTTCTATCTCAAGGCCATCAGACTGTTAAACAGCCATCACTAACATTGAGTGGCTGCTGCCAACATACTGACTCAACTCCAGCCACTTTAATAATGGAAATATTGATGTAATCAATTTATTAATAGCCACTTTATATTTTATAATGTTTACTTACCCTACATTACTCATCTCATATGTATATACTGTACGCTATACCATCTACTGCATCTTGCCATCTTGATGTAATTAAATGTATCACTAGCCACTTTAAACAATGTCGCTTTATATGTTTTCATACCCTACATTACTCATCTCATATGTATATACTGTACTCTATACCATCTACTGCATCTTGCCTATGCCGTTCGGCCATCACTCATTCATATATTTTTATGTACATATTCGTATTCATTCCTTTACACTTGTGTGTGTAAGGTAGTTGTTGTGAAATTGTTAGGTTATATTACTGCATGGTCGGGAACTAGAAGCACAAGCATTTCGCTACACTTGCATTAACACCTGCTAACCATGTGTATGTGACAAATACATTTGATTTGATTTGGTTTTACATACACTTAGGTTGGAGTCATTAAAACTCGTTTTTCAACCACTCCACATTTCTTGTTAACAAACTACAGTTTTGGCAAGTCGGTTAGAACATCTACTTTGTGCATGACACAAGTCATTTTTCCAACAACTGTTTACAGACAGATTATTTCACTTATAATTCACTGTATCACAATTCCAGTGGGTCAGGGATTTACATACACTAAGTTGACTGTGCCTTTAAACAGCTTGGAAAATTCAAGAAAATTATGTCATGGCTTTAGAAGGTTCTGCTTGGCATCTAATTGACAGGCTAATTGACATCATTTGAGTCAATTGGAGTTGTACCTGTGGATGTATTTCAAGGTCTACCTTCAAACTCAGTGCCTTTTTGCTTGACATCATGGAAAAATCAAAAGTAATCAGCCAAGACCTCAGAAAAAAAATTGTAGACTTCCACAAGTCTGGTTCATCCTTGGGAGCAATTTCCAAACTCCTGAAGGTACCATGTTCATCTGGACAAACAATAGTACGCAAGGATAAACACCATGGGACCACGCAGCTGTCATACCGTTCAGGAAGGAGACGCGTTCTGTCTCCTAGAGATGAACGTACTTTGGTGCGATAAGTGCAAATCAATCCCAGAACAACAGCAAAGGACCTTGTGAAGATGCTGGAGGAAACAGGTACAAAATTATCTATATCCCCAGTAAACAAGCCCTATATCGACATAACCTAAAAGGCCGTTCAGCAAGGAAGAAGCCACTGCTCCAAAACCGCCATAAAAAACAGACTACGATTTGCAACTGCACATGGGGACAAAGATCATACTTTTTGGAGAAATGTCCTGTGGTCTGATGAAACAAAAATAGAATTGTTTGGTTATAATGACCATCGTTATGTTTGGAGGAAGAAGGGGGATGCTTGCAAGCCGAAGAACACCATCCCAACTGTGATGCACGGGGGTGGCAGCATCATGTTGTGGGGGTGCTTTGCTGCAGGAGGGACTGGTGAACTTCACAATATAGATGGCATCATGAGGGAAGAAAATTATGTGGATATAGTGAAGCAACATCTCAAGACATCAGTCAGGAAGTTAAAGCTTGGTCGCAAATGGGTCTTCCAAGTGGACAATGACTCCAAGCATACTTCCAAAGTTGTGGCAAAATGACTTAAGGACAACAAAGTCAAGGTATTGGAGTGGCCAACACAAAGCCCTGACCTCAATCCTATAGAACATTTGTGGGCAGAACTGAAAAAGCATGTGTGAGCAAGGAGGCCTAGAAACCTGACTCAGTTACACCAGCTCTGTCAGGAGGAATGGGCCAAAATTCACCCAACTTATTGTGGGAAGCTTGTGGAAGGCTACCCGAAACGTTTGACCCAAGTTAAACAATTTAAACGCAATGCTACCAAATACTAATTGAGTGTATGTAAACTTCTGACCCACTGGGAAAGTGATGAAAGAAATAAAAGCTGAAATAAATCATTAACTCTACTATTATTCTGACATTTCACATTCTTAAAATAAAGTGGTTATCCTAACTGACCTAAAACAGGGATTTTTTCCCTGGATTAAATGTCAGGAATTGTGAAACACTGAGTTTAAATGTATTTGGCTAAGGTGTATGTGAACTTCCGACTTCAACTGTACATACTACAGTAGGTCTATAGGATATAGTCTACATAGGCATATATATTTCATTTATTTTGAAATAAATGTCATGTTCAATCAATTTAGTTTTATTTAGCTAATTGTAGGCTACTGGTTGTAATTTTTGCCTCAATATATGTCATGGTTTAACAACACGTGCACAATGATGTGCCAAATCTGTGATCAGTATTTTACCTACATATGCCTGACCTCGACATTCTTGATACAAAGATATGACTGCTAAACTCTAGGTTGAGGTGTATGGCTTGTTTGTTCAAATGACTCAAGATCAATAGCACAGAGTGGTGTGTGACTGCCGCATACAAAGACAGAAAATATGAGCAAATTAGAGACATTAGACTAGTTTGGTTAGAACCATTTTTTTTTTACTTGGCATCCCAGGGTGCATGGGAGCTGTCAGGAAGCACAGACTGCAGTTTATTGTTCTTTTTATTTATTTGTGAACAACTGATCATATATACATTTGTTGTTTCCTGCCTATATATCAAAGCATTATCAAAGCAGTCTCACACATAAGCTCTTCTTTCCAACGTATTCCATTGTCTTTTTCAAGGCTAATAAATGTAATTGCTGATCTTCCTTAACGAAAAGAGAGCATACATTGTGATTAAGGGTGCCATCCCCCGTCCTGCATCAAGTACACATACACACTCACGCAGAGACACACGCACACACTGCTGACCAACAGATACAGTAGGCGTTGCCATCTGGTACCAAGCAACGGTTGGCTTGGAACCAACAGTTACGTCACTCATGTCTCTCTCACTCACTCTTGCCATAGGTTTGTGCTCCACTTGTTATTTTACACATCAATCAGGAACCATCCATTTACAATGGACAGAAAATGGTGGTCAGTATCAATCCCAATGAAAGATTGGACCTTCATAAAGTAATAAGAAGCCTTTTGTGTGTTTGTCAGGTTTGAAATAGCAGCGCTTCACCGATGATATGCTACGCTAGCTACGCTATGCTGTCACGTCATTGTGGTTAGGCTTCACTTCATCTGTTGCTCAGGGGCGGGGAGGGAATACATATTTTTATATTTTGTCTTAGAACATTCTTGGAATAAAGTAATCTGGTTATGTATTTTGTTGTGACACTATATTATCTCCAGTTATAATCTTCACATTTCTAGCACTATAACCATAACTCCAGATGAGAAGACCTACAGTAAAGAAAGCCTGCAAACTTCACCTCTCCTTGTAATACCTGCTAGCACCGGCCTTCAAGCCCTCTGGGGTACTTCCTGATACACCCTTACTGGTCTAACTTGTGTATTACACAGAGGGGCAAGTTTGCTAACTAGGACATTATGTGGTGGGTCAAAGGGTGAAACTTAAAGGGCCTCTAAAGTGTTGTTATTCATGAGCACTCTCTGTGAGAGTTAGTTCTCCATGTGTCCTCACTCAGCCATGTCATTCACTGGGGAGCGAGCCCTGCACTGTTTGACAGCTGCAGAGGTGTTCCATATTAAACAGGAGAGAGAGCAGGAGTCATGAGAGTTTGGTTCTTCAGATGGTGCTCATTCAGATGGTGCTCATATTGTTGTTGTTTGTCAGTGGAATATAGTTGAACAGATACAGATAGTTTTTTTTTTTATAGCTTTTCTTACCCGGCTCATTCATCTTGCATGGACAAGTCTACAATGAGAGCTACCCTTCTAAAAAGATGACAGGATTCCCAAATGAATGAAGCTAGCTTTAGTTTAAAATGCTCACACACCAGTAGCGGTTCGTGCCGTTCAAGATTAGGGAGGATGATTGTTTTTAATGAGCATGGCCTTATTTCTATTACTGCATATTGGATGACTGTCATTTATATTCTATTCACCTAACTCCACAATTGACAGGTTTAGGCTACTATATGATACTCACATTTTCCCTATACCTATCATGAGGTTGCTACAACCTAGCCTACAAATTAAAGTTTATAACATAGGTGCACAGGCCGAGAGACAAATTTGAGTTGTCAAGATGACAGACAGTGACACAGCTTTATACACTCTTGCCTGCATCTAGCTGGTCTGGGGTGTAATCATTAGTCAAACAGTTGCTAAACATTCCGCTTTTTATCTAAAACAAGTTCAGTTAGGTCCCTCACAGTTTTGTTCTGTTTGCTTCCATTTAAGAAACGTTTTGCAACTGTGTCACCCGCACACATAGTTCACTTTCGTAGCAGCCACATACAGCATCATCACTTTGCTCATTGTAGCCAATAATTCCTTCTCGCATCTACGTGCTCTCCTCTCACCTTTTCCATTTGCTTGTGGACTTCAGTGCACAACACAACAGCTGTCTGTGGGGCAAAAACCTCTCCAAGCCAAACCTTCATACCATAACCGCTAACCACTACTAGGGCTGTGGCGGTCATAACATTTTGTCAGCCGGTTATTGTCTTGCAAACAACTACCAGTCTCACGGTAATTGACGGTTAATTCATATAAACATGTTTTGCATCTCCAGGCCACCACTCATACAAGCCGCTGATGCAAACATCTGTATTTAAAAAGACTAATAAATCCATTTAATATACAACATCGTAATGAGTCCATTAATTATTTTATGCAGGTCTAAAGAAATATTATGATATGAAGAAAATTGATTTCCTACTGTATGTTATCTGGCTATGCGCCATCCATAGGCTCTAGGCTAGTTCAATTAACTGACAAGAATATGTTCAGTGCCCTTAATTTATATGATATGATTTTATTAACAATAATATGATTTAACTTAAATTAATAAAAAAGAAAGGAGGGCCTCCCAAGTGGCGCAGCCATCTAAGGCTTGAGGCATCACTACAGACCCGGGTTCAATCCCAGGCGGTGTCGCAGCCGGCTGTGACCGGGAGACTGATGAGGCAGCACACAATTGGTCCAGTGTCGTCTGGCTTAGGGGAGGGTTTGGCCGGCTGGGATGTCTTTGTGCTCTAGTGACTCCTTTTAGCGGGCCCGCTGACTTCAGTCGGCAGTTGTACAGTGTATCCTCCGACACATTGGTGCAAATGGCTTAAGCGAGCAGTGTGTCAAGAAGCAGTGCGGCATGGCACGGTCGTGTTTCAGAGGACGCATGGCTCTCGACCTTCGCCTCTCCCGAGTCTGCACAGTAGTTGCAACTATGGGACAAGACTGTAACTACCAATTGAATATCACAAAAAAGGGATACATTTAAAAAATATATATAAAATAAAGAAAATATATTATTCCCATTCCGGCGCGAATGTGAATATGAAGGGCTATGTTGAGTGTAAAAGTGATGATTTGAAACACTAGATTGAGTTATTTGACAAATTTAGTTGTGAATGATACAAACCTTAGAATGACTTAGAAAATCAAAAATGCACGATGAGACTATAGGCTATTGACTATTTGATAATTTCGCAAAAAAAGCTAGCGCTCTGTTCCTTGCATCAGGCTGCACACTCTGTTCTCTCATCAAGTGATGATATTTTCACCCATCAGACTATTCTCAATTGAATCTTGTCTTTACTAATATGTCAAATTTGTTTCAATTTAGAATGGGTAGGAACAGGGGCAGGGGAAAAATACATGTAATCCGTATGCAGTTTAAATCATGCCGGGAGGCTACTCCGGTTTATAGCAGAGCAGCTAAGAACTATAGTAGCTGCTAGGATCCTCCTCTTTTTAGTGGCAACCATCAAAACTCTGCTTTCACTCGGGATTGCATATAGAAATGTCTGGGCTTATGACAACACTTATTTCACTTCATGCATCAACCACTGTTTGAGGAGCATGCAGACTCTCGCTGTGCGACAGGTGATATTTCACACAAACTCCGTATGCAATGGGCTCTCAAACCATGTTCCTGCAGATACCTAGTGCTTCATTTTGGAAACCAAGTGAAATCTGTTCAGGAACATCGACAGTAACATGTTTTCACAACAAAACATATTTAATTAACAACCCTCATCTCTGCATGCTTGAGAAAGGAATGAAGGAAAAAGAGGAGGAGATGGAAACGCACGGTGGTGAGATATTCTGTAGCTAATGTGTCTGTAGCTAATGTGTCAGCCTATTAATTATGAATATATATTTTTCAAATTCCCTATTACTAGGCTATTCAAAATCAAATATAAATTCCCTATCATTGTAGGCTAACTCTGTAAGCCGCCTTACACAATGAACGAAACAACAGCATCGCCTAGGCCTATACGTTCTCTCCCAGACTAGAACGTTTGGAGCATAAAGTAAGCAGTCCATCTAGTATGCATAATAATACAGTCCACACTCAAAGGTGATTACTAGAATGTATGTAATTTTGGTCATTAGCTAGTTGGGTACTACCAATGCATGTCCAGAGTGCATAAAATGATATTACCGTGGCTCAATGGTCACGTTGAATTTGACTGCGGTCATGACTCATGACTGCCGGTGTGGCAATAATACAGTCACCACAACAGCCTAAACTGGTACACAGCTTACATCATATTAATATCATATTAACGTTATGGTCAACAAACTAGAACTAACCCATTAGTAAACCTAGAATCCAATCCATGAGTACAATTACGCAGTGCAGTTTAGCATTTACCCCAGCGGGCCCCAGTGGCAATAAATTAATAAAACCAAACACTTACCTTGACTTGGAACAGATGCAGGTGTTAAATAGCCTTAGCCTGCTAGCTAACATAAATAGCATTTCTCACTATTTGAGTCAGGTTGTTGAGTAGGCTAAATAAGCTGCTTTAGACAAGTAGTGAAAGGTAAACTAAAAAAAAAAATACAATGAAAAATAGCTAATTCTCTCTGCTGAACCTTCATTTTGGGAGAAAATAATTTGTTCAAAACTGTCCACACTTTATGCACTGCAGTGCTAGGAACACAGCTGTCCTCCGGGTACACCATAGCGATACCCTAGAGGGCGCTGTTGATGCTACTGCAGACCATTTCAAAACATTGTGTTTTAATCAGTTTTTTGGTGATGTGAATATATTCAGTATAGTGTATCTAAAAAGGATAACATTAATGTTATACACTTTTTATGAAATTCCCTGAGTAGGATGGTCCTCCCCTTCCTCCTCTGAGTTTTGTGACTCTGGTAAATCCCTGTGGTCATTTGTTGTTGTTAAATGGAGCACAGTGTTCTTCAGTGTAGACTGTAGCTAGCTAAAACTGGATTGAGCTGTCATTCAGTCCCACTGGAGGATAGCTGAGCTTGACAGATCAAAGTAGTTGTCTGGAGATCTCATTGTGTGTTGTGGATACATGGACATTTTTAATTACAGGTCTGTTTTTAGCTACAGTTGTTGCCTGCAGGCATGGACTGGCATCCGTCCAATATCTGGGATTAGAGCTAATGATAAAGTGTGTGTGCTTCGCCATTGAAATGAGTCAACGTGATGTTGACTTTCACAGCAACGGATGTTGTAGTTGCCTTAGAAGCCCATATCATGGCATACTCTTAAAATAATTTGGGTTTCATCACCTGTTGATGTAAAGCTAGTCTGGTTTCTTTGGGAGCATTAATTGAAAAGGTTTATTATTAGTAGCCTCCTAAGTTCCCAGAATTAGGTCTGTATGTTTGTGGAGTGAGGCTGTCGCTGCTGAGATAAATGGCACGGTCCAAAAGAATGGCCAGACCATCCACAGCACTATGTAGATTATTACAGCCCAGCCCAAAATGTATGCTGCTGTGTCACCATGCCACTGCTTAGGATGGAAAGACTGAAGTCACTGCATATTTCACTGACCAAAAGCATCACACTCAGTAAGAATATACAATTTACAGAGGGGATATATCTATATAAGCAGAGGGAGGGATTCTGCCGTGGTAAATATTTACAGAGCATATACAGTGTTGTGCAGATTAGTATTTGAGGTCATTGATGACAACGTGCCGTAACGGGCCCAATGTAAAGTCACTTAAACCCTAGGAGCTCGATGGCCTGTTTATGAGGGTCACAGCATGGGGGAAGAAACTGTTCAGCTGGCGGGTGGTTATGGTTCATAATTGACCTGAACCATCTGCCAGAGCGGAAATGTCCGGGTTGGACAGGGTCGGCAATGATCTTACCGGCACTCTTCCTTATCCTGGAGGCGTACAGGTCCTTGATCGAGGGCAGGTGACAGCCGATGACCTTCTCCGCAGACCAGATGATGAGCTGCAGTTTGCCCTTGCAGTGGGCAGACGCAGACCCAAACCAGACAGTGATAAAAAAGGTGGGGATTGACGTGTTGAACCGAACAAGAATTGTCTGAGAGAGTTTGAGTTTCCTCAGCTGGTGCAGATAGTATCTTCTGTTGAGCCTTCTTGGTCACCGCTGTCATGTTGTCCTCCCACCTGAGGTCGTAAGAGATTTATGGTCCCCAGGAATTTGAATGACTTGGCGATACTGACGGCTGAGAAATCAATCTAGAGGGGGAGAGATGTTGTGGGACGTTTTCTGAAGTCCACCACCATCTCCACGGTTTTGATTATGTTGCATTCCAGGTTGTTGCGACTGCACCAGGCCACCAGTCAGTCAGCCTCACCTCAGTACTTGGACTCGTCAGCGTCCGAGATGAGACCGACCAGGGTGGTGTCATCAGCAAACTTGAGTTGTTTGACAATGTTTGCACCTCCAACGCTGTAAAGTGAGTAGAGGAGGGGGGAGAGCAGTGGCGGTTCTAGCTTGTATGGCTCCCTGGGCACAAATAAATAATCATAACATTTAAAACTATATAAATCTAAATATATATACAAAAATAAGACACATAAATATCAAAAATAGATAGAAACAAATTGTAGTATATAAATACAAATAAAAAGAGAATCGAAATATTACACTATTACCCTATTGCTAACAAAAAACACACAAATAAAACTAAATTGCACAAATCCTATATCACACAAATAGAATAACAGAGTAACACACTTATAAAGAAAAGAACCTGATTATTACACTATAGCACTTCAAACTTGAAACACACAAACTAAATTTCACAACTAATTTCATTACTAATTGCATTAGTACTGTACAAAGTTAGAGGTGCGCTATTTGATAGATTCCCCTGCTCCCCCTACATCGGGCTTCCAGTGGGGAGACCTGAGGTCAACCGACCCCCGCCCCCCTCTCCACCTCGTATTTCTGAGTGAGAGACCTTCCCAGGCAGTAGCCTGCCTAGCTCACAAACTACAATCAGGGCACCCACTCCGGCAAGGTTAATTGACCCACAGTCCCACACGGTGACATGATATCATTGACGTGACGTTTATTTAATTTTATAATATTTTGGGGGGGTGTGGGTGCCCGTGACGCCCCCAGCAATATGCCGCCCTGGGCAGCTGTCCATTTCGCCTATGCCTAAATCTGCCACTGTGGGAGAGCATGCAACCATGAGGCACCCCCTTGCTGAGTGATAGGGAGTCTGAAAGATGTTGGGAGTTTGTGCTGTAGCAGGACCAGAATGATTTTGTTGAAGGCTGAGCTAAAGTCCACAAACAATATCCTTGCATATGTCCTTGGGTTGTCGAAGTTTTGGAGGATGTAATGAAGGCCCATGTTGAAAGCATCGTCAGCTGACCTATTGGCTCTATAGGCGAACTGCATGGGGTCAAGGAGGGTGCCTGTGGTGGTTTTGAGATGGGTCATGACCATGTGCGCAAAGGTTTTCATCAGGTGAGTGCTACAGGTCTGTAGTCGTTCAGGCCGGTCACCTTTTGTTTCTTCGGGATGGGGATGACGGTGGAAGATTTGAAGCAGTCTGATACAGTTTATAGTTCCAGAGACTTGAATATGACAGTGAAAAGGGGGAAGCTGGACAGTGCAGTGCTTTAGTGTGGCTGAGGAGACCCGGTCCGGGCCTGCAGCCTTCCTTCAGTTTTTCCTCTTGAAGAGCTTGTTCACCTCATGTTCTGTGATGACGGGGGAAGGGGAGGTGGAAGGGGGAGGCGGAATAAGAAGTAGATGGGATTGGGGCAGGGTGGCAGCAGGGGAGGTGGCGACCTGATGGCTGAGGGTGTTGCTAGCTGAGGGGCAAGATGGCTGAGGGCCCTTTGTGATAGTTCTATAGTCCTCTTTGTTGTTGCTCCTATGTTTCACCTCTTTGGCTGAGCGCAGAGCTCTGAGTTCAGCAGTGAACCAGGGTTTATAAATAGAGTATGTCCCAATCAGTTGAGTACAGGCAGTACTTTAACTCCCCTATGGCCTAACTAGTCCATTTCCTCACTGTTTTCTTAACAGGCGTGGCGGTTTTCAGCCTGTCTTTGTGGGGATGAGTTGGAGCATCACATGGTCAGAGTTCCCCGGGGGGGATTGCGCTGTATACACGATCCAAGGTATTCTGCTCTCAAGTGTTGCATTTCACCAGCTGTTTGTATCTGGGCAGCTCGTCTCTCAAAAAGGTACGAATAAAATCGCACAGGATGGTAAGAGCTGAATCCGGGTATTTCCCTTCCGCCTCTGTGATCTGGTCAGCAAGTAGCCGTAGTGCTGTGTGTTCGCATGCGCTGGACGGGATGTAAACACTCGCCAGGATTACGGAGGCAAATTCCTGTGGTGGATAGAAGGGCTTGCAGTTGATGAAAAAGGATTCCAGATCGAAAGAACATGATTTCAAAAGTTGTGACATCATTAAATGATGTAGAAGCGAACACTGCCTCCTTTTGATTTGTTACAGAGTTCAAGGAAATAATCAGCTCTGTATAGGTGAAATCTGGGCATATATACCAGACATATGTTTATTTAATCTTAATTTAACTAGGCAAGTCAGTTATGAACAAATTCTTATTTACAATGACGGCCTACCCCAGCCAAACCTGGACGACGCTGGGCCTATTGTGCTCCGCCCTATGGGACTCCCAATCATGGCTGGATGTGATACAGCCTGGATTCGAACCAGGGACTGTAGTGACACCTCTTACACTGAGATGCAGTGCCTTAGACTGCTGCTCCACTCGGGAGCCCGAGTGTATGTATCCATTCCATGTTTTCCATTCAATACCCAAACCCTGCCTACAAAGTCAAATGGTACACCCTGGCCGAGAGGGCTGTGGTTAAACTTAATTCAGTACCATAGATCTGACTACACACACCCTAGAGCATAGGGAGATATGAATAACAGTTCTACTGTACCATAGGCAACACAGGTTATTTTAGTTTAGGGTCTGAGTGGAAGAACATGGGAGGTTCTGAGACAGGTCACAGACAGGTCACAACTTCATATATTTTTTTCCCAATCTCAGTTTCCATGAACCACGTTAGCTTTAGCTCAACACAAAATGGAGGGAGGATACATCAAACAATACAAACAATTAAATCAAACAAATACAGGTTTCAGTGCAGATGGAGTGAAAGCATTGCAACATTGGATTTAACTGTCATTTTTTGTCAATGATTTACACAAAATATTCTGTCAAAATAATAAAATAAAAAAATATGATTAATGAAAAATGGAACACTGCTATAACTACTATAACACTACTATACCCTCCTAAGTCAATACATGTTAGAATCCCCTGTAACGGCTTTCCTCCTCCTCTTCATCAGAAGAGGAGGAGCAGGGATCGAACCAAAATGCAGCTGAGTTTGTAGACATGATTTATTAAAGAAAAAACACGAAAACACGAACTTGACTAATAAACTAACAAAACAAATAAACGGTGTAGACAGATCTGAACGACGGACTCACATAACACACGAGAACGCACGAACAGGGAAAAAAGCCTACACATAAAAAAACACTGAACAAACAAACCGAAACCAGTCCCGTGTGGCGTAACGACATACACAAACACAGGAGACAATCACCCACCACGAACACTGTGAAAACACCTACCTAAATATGACTCTTAATTAGAGGAACGCCAAACACCTGCCTCTAATTAAGAGCCATACCAGGCAACCCATAAACCAACATAGAAACAGAAAACATAGAATGCCCACCCAAACTCACGTCCTGACCAACTAACACATATAACAAACTAACAGAAATAGGTCAGGAACGTGACAATCCCCTTTGGCAGTGACTACAGCTGTGAGTCTTCTTGGGTAAATCTCTAAGAGCTTTGCACATCTGGATTGTACAATATCTGCACATTTTATTTATTATTATTCATGCACTGTCAAGGTGTTGGGGATCATGACTACACAGCAATTTTCAAGTATTGACATACATTTGCAAGCAGATGTAAAGTCAAGACTGTAACTTGGCCAGTCAGGACATTCACTGTCTTCTTGGTAAGCAACTCCAGTGTAGGTTTGGACTTGTGTTGTAGGTTAATGTCCTGCTGAACGGTGAATTCCTCTCCCAGTGTCTGGTGTAGGGGAGAATGGGGTAAGTTCAGTCAAAGGGGTAAGTTGAGCGACCCTTGTTTCTAGGAAACCATACACAAAATGAATCATTTGACCAAATATTTAGGATGAGGTAATTTGATGGAGTCAGTGAATTAATAAACCACATGGAAGAAGTGGTAAGCATGTTAGGTCCAAAAAACAGATTTTCACCAAGTCAAATTAATTTGTGTTAGAGGTTTCATGATGCTTGTATCTAAACCAAAGTAGATCAACTTCAATACGAGGTCCTAAACATAACATAAAAGTGTGTCCTTGTAGTTGTGTGGGCTAATATAGTTAAAATCGTGGGGTAAGTTGAGCCAATGGCAAGTTGAGCAAATGAAAGTGTTTTCTTTTCAGACATAATGCAAGGCATTATCGCTGGGATATGAGGTAACAACAGAGCCTGGCCTATGTTAAATGTGTTTTAAAAAGTACAAAGTGTTTGTAAGGTGTTAAGCCTGTGTTAAAATATGCTTAAAATGTTTAAAAAGACAAAAAGGTAGTGGCGTGGATCAGAAAACCAGTCAGTATCTGGTGTGACCACCATTTGCCTCATGCAGCGCAACACATCTCCTTCACATAGAGTTGATCAGGCTGTTGATTGTGGCCTGTGGAATGTTGTCCCACTCCTTTTCAATAGTTGTGCGAAGTTGCTGGATATTGGCGGGACACTTTATTAACAACGTTGACATCAGCAAACCGCTGTGTGCCATCTGCCCGGTACAGTTGAAACCATCGAAGGTGAGCATTTGCCAACTGAAGTCGGTTACAACACCGAATTGCGAGTCAGATCAAGATCACGCAGATGAGTTTCCCTGAGACAGTTTCTGACAGTTTGTGCAGAAATTCTTTGGTAGTGCAAACCAACAGTTTCATCAGCTATCTGGGTGGCTGGTCTCAGACGAGCCCGCAGATGGCGGATGTGGAGGTCCTTGGCTGGCATGGTGACAAGTGGTCCTTGGCTGGCATGGTGACAAGTTGTGAGGCCAGTTGGACATACTGCCAAATTCTCTGAAACAACGTTGGAGGCTATTTACAGCAGAGAATTTAACATTCAATTCTCTGGAAAAAGCTTTGACTAACATTCCTGCAGTCAGCATGCCAATTCCATGCTCCCTCAAAACTTGAGAAATCTGTGGCATTGTGTGGCAAAACTGCACATTTTAGAATGACTTTTTATTGTCCCCAGCAGAAGGTGCACCTGTGTAATCATGCTGTTTAAATCAGCTTATTGATATGTCACACCTGCCAGGTGGATCTTGGCAATGGAGAAAGGCTCACTAACATGGATGTAAACACATTTGTGTATATCATTTAAGAGAAATAAGCTTTTTGTACGTATTTCAGTTCATGAAACATGGGACCAACACTTTACATGTTGCATTGACATAGATCTTCGTTATAAATAATACTATATATTTCCCTGCTGTGATGCTGAATGTAAAGAAATGGCTCAACTTAACCCCCCCCCCCCCCCCCCCTTAAAACAGACTGAAGCAGGTTTTCCTCTAGGATTTTGCCTGTGCTTAGCTCCATCCCATTTATTTTTATCCTGAGAAACCCCGTCTTTGCTGATGTCAAGCCTACCCATACCATGATGCAGCTCCCACCATGCTTGAAAATAAGGAGACAGTTACTCAGTGATGTGTTGTATTGGATTTGCCCCAAAACATAAGGCTTTGTATTTAGACCAAAAAGTGTATTCCTTTGCTGGGTTTTTTGCAGTATTACTTTAGGGCCTTGTTGCGTACATGATGCATGTTTTGGAGTATTTTTATTCTTCTTTTCACTCTGTCATTTAAATCATTATTGTGGAGTCACTCGAATGCAGTGGTGGAAAAAGTAAACAATTGTCATACTTCAGTAAAAGTATAGAGATAATAGAAAGCTACTTCAGTAAAAGTGAAAGTCAGCCAGTAAAATTCTACTTGAGTAAAAGTCTAAAAGTATTTGGTTTTAAATATACTTAAGTATTAACGTTAACGATTTTTAACGTTAACGATTTTTAACGTTGTCAGCTCGGGGGATCCAATCTCGCAACCTTACAGTTAATTAGTCCAATGTTCTAACACCTGATTACATTGCACTCCACGAGGAGGAGCCTGCCTGTTACGCAAATGCAGTAAGCTAAGGTAAGTTGCTAGCTAGCATTAAACTTACCTTATAAAAAACAATCAATCAATGTCTGTCATTGCTCCAATGTGTACTTAACCATAAACATCAATGCCTTTCTTAAAATCAATACACAAGTATATATTTTTAAACCTGCATATTTAGCTAAAAGAAATCCAGGTTAGCAGGCAATATTAACCAGGTGAAATTGTGAAATTGTGAAATTGTGAAATTGCAACATTTTGGGCCGCCTGGTACTTTGCAAACTAATTTGCCAGAATTTTACGTAATTATAACATAACATTGAAGGTTGTGCAATGTAACAGGAATATTTAGACTCATGGATGCCACCCATTAGATAAAATACGGAACGGAATAAACGTTTTTGTTTTCGAGGTGATACTTTCCGGATTAGTCAAAGGTATATGGTTCAGAGAGAAATAGTCGACGCGTTATAATTCCTGTAATAACTTGCGGCTGAACTTGAAAGGGGTTCCTTCGTTATTTTAACGTTCATGTCTTCCATAGAGAATGTCTTGATCTACTTCAAATAAGGTCTGTGTTTCGCGGAGGAGCAGACTGACAGGGAACCATGCAGACAAGCTCTGCTTTCTGCACTACAACCTAAAACTTCTTAACTGGGAATATTGAAGACCCATGAAAGCTGGTGGTTCGTTTTAACATATGTTCTCATGTTATTTGAGACTAAATTGATTTTATTTATATTAAGTTAAAATAAAAGTGTTCATTGTTCATTCAGTATTGTTGCAATTGTCATTATTACAAAAATGTGTGTGTGTATGATATATAAATATATATATATAAATACATCTTCTTCTTTTTTTAATCGGCCGAGTAATCGGTATCGGCTTTTTTTGTCCTTCAATAATCAGTATCGGTATCGGCGTTGAAAAATCATAATCGGTCGACCTCTAATGGAAATGCATGCACACAGACATTCACAGAAACGCACACAGGTGTGCTCTCTCACTCTCACACACACACACACACACACACACACACACACACACACACACACACACACACACACACACACACACACACACACACACACACACACACACACACACACAGCCAATAACCACTTTTTCCAAGGGCCACGCTGCCTGAGTTGAGTTTCCTTTGAGCGTAAGCACCACTGACACACAGAATAATTGCTTATCCTGCAGGAAGCAGGAATGGCTGTGGACCCCAGAATAGACACATACACTTCCTAAACAAAACCTAATTTCTTGCTGTGATGAACAGGCTTGCTAATTAAGTCTCTCGTTCATCGCTGGTGCTCCTGTCACACTACATTCATTATGGCTTGGGGTGTTGGGGAGAGTCCAGTTAACCGACTGCCCTCAGGTTAAGGACCGAGGTGGTGGAGAGAATCTACAGATGATGTTCGGGAATATCTACTGACAATCCATCAAGTGAGCCACGCAGTTCTGCCTGGATGAGACAGAACCTATGATGATCAACAATGACTTTAGGATAGTTATTTACCATAATGTCCTCATTCATAATGTAAAATCACTACTGGTGAAGCAACGGTTCAAAGTTAGTGTTTCCCTTGCAGTTCTTTAGCCCTCCCAGTTAGTGTTACCCTTGCCGTTCTTTAGTCCTCCCAGTTAGTGTTTCCCTTGCAGTTCTTTAGCCCTCCCAGTTAGTGTTTCCCTTGCAGTTCTTTAGCCCTCCCAGTTAGTGTTTCCCTTGCAGTTCTTTAGCCCTCCCAGTTAGTGTTTCCCTTGCAGTTCTTTAGCCCTCCCAGTTAGTGTTTCCCTTGCAGTTCTTTAGTCCTCCCAGTTAGTGTTTCCCTTGCAGTTCTTTAGCCCTCCCAGTTAGTGCTTCCCTTGCAGTTCTTTAGCCCTCCCAGTTAGTGCTTCCCTTGCTGTTCTTTAGCCCTTCCAGTTAGTGCTTCCCTTGCAGTTCTTTAGTCCTCCCAGTTAATGTTTCCCTTGCCGTTCTTTAGTCCTCCCAGTTAGTGTTTCCCTTGCCGTTCTTTAGTCCTCCCAGTTAGTGCTTCCCTTGCAGTTCTTTAGCCCTCCCAGTTAGTGCTTCCCTTGCTGTTCTTTAGCCCTCCCAGTTAGTGTTTCCCTTGCCGTTCTTTAGCCCCCTATCCATATTTCATGAACCAGCTGCATGCGTGGAAATGGGCCGCTGTAGTAGAACAAATCTGGGCATAAACCCACCACTGGCTCCTTTAATGCTACAACTTACAGAGGAGCTATGCTGAGTTGTATTAATAATGCAGCTCTATTTCCATAGGGACACAAAGGAGGGGAGCTAGATAGCATAACTTTTTTTTTTAAGGTGGAGTCCTCGAGTGCAAAACGGGGAACAATGTTTCCTACCACGTCTGAACAGTCTGACTTGACTTGTGTTTGACAGTCACCCATCAGCTCCCTTCTCTAGCTTAGCTGAAGTCTGAACTTTTTGTTGTTGTTGACCTTTGGATTATTTTGTTTGAGAGTCCCATAGCCAGGCTCATCAGTTTGTCTGAAGGTGTTCACAGCCACATTTACACACTCCCACTACAATTATCCTTTCTGAGGTGCAGTGTGCTTCAGTCCCTCTGAATTGGGATGCAGATCTTCCTTAAACATACATACCAATGCTTTTATTTATTTTTTAAACCACTTTCCCGTGCAGTCGTCACGTGACCTATTTGTACCTACACTGAAACCACCAGCCGAATCTGTGTCAGAGAGAGAGCTCATTCTAAGAAAACAGAGCAGCACCCGCTGAAAATGTCAACATTTGTTAACAGTGCTCTCTTACCGTATGCTGCATTGGTCCCATAGACACGCAGATCACAAACCTGTTGTTTTGAAGGGAGGAGAGAGTATTTATCCCATTCAATCAAATAACTGAGAATTATTGGATTTTTACGCGCTATTCTCTTCAGCACTCGGCGGTCCCGTTCTGTGAGCTTGTGTGGCCTACCACTTCTTGGCTGAGCAGAAATTTGAGGAACTGACTTCTACTGCCAATGTTTGTCTATGGAGATTGCATGGCTGTGTGCTCGATTTTATACACCTGTCAGCAACGGGTGTGGCTGAAATAGCCAAATCTACTAATTTGAAGGGGTGTCCACATACTTTTGTATATATATAGTCTATTTGAAACTTCAACCAGGGAATAAGAAGGATCATAGAGGCAGAATGTGCAAGACTAACATTTGGAACAGACACTTACATTTTTTGTGTCAAAGAGTGTTCTGTTCCCCCAGCAGCGTTGCAATTCTTGACAAACAAACGGTGCGCCTGGCACCTATTACCATACCTCATTCAAAGGCACTTAAATAGTTTGTCTTGCCCATTCACCCTCTGAATGGTACAAATGCACAATCCTTGTCTCAATTCTCTTCCAGGCTTGAAAATCCTTCTTTAACCGGTCTCCTCCTCTTCATCTACACTGATTGAAGTGGATTTAACAAGTGACATCAAAAAAGGCTACTAATATTTTGTAAACTCAGTGTACATGTGTTCTTGTGTTCTTAGGGTAACTACGTTGGGTACTGTGGCTGTAAAAATACAAATGATACTGAATGAATGATTGCAACACTCATAAAGGTGTTATGAATGGTTTCATATGAATTACTGTTGTATACCCTCTTCAAGTACAGTGTTACCAGTATCAGCAGGCCCACAGTGTGGATTGAGTTCAGACACAGACAGTTTGGTAGGTGAACTCAAAAAGAGGATGCCCCCATGAGTGAAGTCAATCTATTCTAAACTGACCAGGTCTTCGTTTCCTAGTTGCGGATCAGCGCCTAGAGCGATATTACCACCTATGGCAGCAAATAGTCTTTTGAGGCGGCTTATTATATTAACACAACAATAATGCATTACATCATGTCACACATCATGAAACACATAGAGGCAAAAATTACAGATAGTAGCGTATGTGCAAAATCGAACTCAATGGATTGAACATATAATTGATTTCAATGTGATTGAAATTGCCTATGTATCTTTCAATGCAGTCACCTCGGTTTTCATTTGACGCATCATTTTATCCTTCACTTGTTTGTAACAATTGCAAATACTTTGGCAACTTTGTATTTGTAGTCAACTTCATTCTGAAGTTATCGGCAGCCACAGCCAGACAGATAGCCTAATCATCTTGATTATATGTTTATAGCAGAGATCTTATTTGAATAAAGTGACGCGGAATGGCAAAAAAAACGCGGAATGGCAAAATCTAACAAGGCACTTTGGCTGCTCTATATTTCTGTAGAGTGGTCTTTAGATATACAAAGGTTTTTAAGAGCAACGGCTACTAAATATACACCGTAAGGAGGTTTGATTGAATTTATTTGACAATTTGGAAATACATACATAAGGGCGCTCCAGCTGGTGACGCCTCCACATACAATTGAAGAAAATCATCAAGGATAACACAATAAAGCTTAACAGCTTATTTCCATCCTGGTCCTTTTGAAGAGGGAAAGGGGAGGGGGGAATACAACAAGGTTAGGCGGCGATTGTAATGACAACAGACAATGACAAACACAATGGTTGTTTGTTTCACAACATCCGATAATGAATACAATTTCTGTTCCTAATAAACAACTATGGACAGGTACATCTTCCTTGTCTCACATACCCTTAATATATAAACAATCAATCGCTAATATATACAGTTGAAGTCAGAAGTTTACATACACTTAGGTTGGAGTCATTAAAACTCGTTTTTCAACCACTCCACACATTTCTTGTTAACAAACTATAGTTTTGGCAAGTTGGTTAGGACATCTACTTTGTGCATGACACAAGTCATTTTTCCAACAATTGTTTACAGACAGATTATTTCACTTATAATTCACTGTATCACAATTCCAGTGGGTCAGAAGTTTACACACTAAGTTGACTGTGCCTTTAAACAGCTTGGAAAATTCCAGAAAATGATGTCATGGATTTAGAAGCTTCTGATAGGCTAATTGACATAATTTGAGTCAATTGGAGGTGTACCTGTGGATGTATTTCAAGGCCTATCTTCAAATGCAGCGCCTCTTTGCTTGACATCATGGGAAAATCTAAAGAAATCAGCCAAGACCTCAGAAATAAAATTGTAGACCTCCACAAGTCTGGTTCATCCTTGGGAGCAATTTCCAAACACCCGAAGGTACAATGTTTATCTGTACAAACAATAGTACGCAAGTATAAACACCATGGGATCACGCAGCCGTCATACCGCTCAGGAAGGAGACGCGCTCTGTCTCCTAGAGATGAACTTACTTTGGTGCGAAAAGTGCAAATAAACCCCAGAACAACAGCAAAGGACTTTGTGAAGATGCTGGAGGAAGCAGGTACAAAATTATCTATATCCACAGTTAAACGAGTCCTATATCGACCCAACCTGAAAGGCCGCTCAGCAAGGAAGAAGCCACTGCTCCAAAACCGCCATAAAAAAGCCAGACTACAGTTTGCAACTGCACATGTGGACAAAGATCGTTCTTTTTGGAGAAATATCCTCTGGTCTGATGAAACAAAAATAGAACTGTTTGGCCATAATGACCATCGTTATGTTTGGAGGAAAAAGGGGGATGCTTGCAAGCCGAAGAACACCATCCCAACCGTGAAGCACGGGGGTGGCAGAATCATGTTGTCGGGGTGCTTTGCTGCAGAAAGGACTGGTGAACTTCACAAAATAGATGGCATCAGGAGGATGTAAAATGATGTGGATATATTGAAGCAACATCTCAAGACATCAGTCAGGAAGTTAAAGCTTGGTCGCGAATGGGTCTTCCAAATGGACAATGACCACAAGCATACTTCCAAAGTTGTGGCCAAATGGCTTAAGGACAACAAAGTCAAGGTATTGGAGTGGCCATCACAATGCCCTGACCTCAATCCTATAGAACATCTGTGGGCAGAACTGAAAAAGCGTGTGCGAGCAAGGAGGCCTAGAAACCTGACTCAGTTACACCAGCTCTGTCAGTAGGAATGGGTCAAAATTCACCCAACTTATTGTGGGAAGCTTGTGGAAGGCTACCCGAAACGTTTGACCCGAGTTAAAGAATTTAAAGGCAATGCTACCAAATACTAATTGAGTATATGTAAACTTCTGACCCAATGGGAATGTGAAAAGCTGAAATAAATCATTCTCTCTACTATTATTCTGATATTTCACATTCTTAAAATAAAGTTGTGATCCTAACTGACCTAAGACAAGGCATTTTTACTAGGATTAAATGTCAGGAATTGTGAAAAACTTAATTTTAAATGTATTTGGCTAAGGTGTATGTAAACTTCTGACTTCAACTGTCTATACACACACACACACACACACACAAGACAGTCACAATATAATAAACAACAGGCACCAAAAAGGCAGACCATATGCTATCCTGGGCATGTCCCTCTCTGACACCTACTTTAACCTTACCACTCACTTTTGAGACATACTACTATTAAGCATTTATTTTCAGTGAGAACTTGAAACTACCTATGGAGCTTAAACATTTAAAAATTATTCAGAAGATTATTCCAAAGAACGGCAGCCGAGTATACATTTGTTTTCCTTTACCACTTTTAAATCTAAAAGGAACAACGTCAGTTTCACTCCTTCTAGTTGAATAGTTATGGTTATCCTTACTAAGTTAAAGTAGTTACATAAGTTCCTGGGGACCATACTGTGGACAATCTTATGTACAAGACACAATTTTATCTGAGCAACTCTCTCCTCCACTTTAAGCCATATAAGGCTTTCAAAGTGGGAGTAGTCAAGATGCGTAAGTGCTGGAAGTTTAAGAGTAATCCTGACTAGTTTGTTCTGAGATGTCTGCAATTAATTTTTTTATATCTTGGGGGCACTATTGTACCAGGAAGAGCATGCATAGTTGAAGTGACACTGAACAAGAGCCCCTGCCAATGTCCCCATTGCATTCTTATCCAATTATTTGGAGGTTTTAGCAGGAACCTAATTTTATGGTTTACTTTTGCAATAACATTTTGTGCCATGCACTCCTGTCAGATGGTTATCTAGAACACATCCAAGATACTTAAGATACTTGTTTTGCTGCGACTACTATGTCACCTACACCACCTTAAACTCTGGGGATTTCCTCAGTTTCCCTTTGGACCCTAACAAGATGGACTCTATTTTTCCAAGGTGAAGCGACAGCTTATTGTCATATAGCCATTTAATGACATAAGAAGTTCATCACTGAGGGATTTCTCAACCACATTTTTGTCTTTGTGGGAAACCAACAGTGCAGAATCATCTGCATATAGGAAAAGGTCACATGTACAGGCAGAGTTCAGATAACTTATATACAATATAAATAAAAGTGGACCCAGCACACTCCCTTGGGGTATCCCGCAGTTCAAGATTTTGGGTTTAGACAGGGTCCCATCCACATCCAACATCTGTTTTCTTCCTTGCAGGTAAGAGCTTACCCATTTTACTGCTAAATTGTTAATGCCCATGGCTCTTAGTTTGATTGACAGAATCTCATGATCCTGTTGAGCGTGTGTAGCGGAGGCGAAGTCAGGTGCAGGAGAGCAGAGTGTAGCAAACAGGCACACTTTAATTCCGTTAATGACAGCACAAGTCATTAAGTGCCAAAACCACGGAAATAACAAAAGTAATGCGCCTGACAAACCACATAACAATAAACAATTACACACAAAGACATGATGGGAAACAGAGGGCTAAATACATGTAGATTGATTGGGGAATGAAAACCAGGTGTGTATGGGACAAGACAAAACAAATGGACATGTGAAAAATGGAGAGGCGATGACTAGAAAGCCAGTGACGTCGATCGCTGAACGCCGCAAAAACATGGAGATGAGCCGACTTCGGCGGAAGTCGTGACAGATCCACTGTATCGAACGCCTTTTGGAGATCTAACATAACCATACCACAAAATTTCCCTCCGTCTACTTCCTTCCTTATGTGATCAGTCATATATAGTAGGCAGGTGTTAGTGGAATGGGATTTCGTGCAGCCAGATTGGAGCTCATATAATAGGTTATGTAAGGAAATAGAACTGTCAATCTGCTTGAATATAATCTTTTCCATGACCTTCGATAAAGCACACAGGATTGAGTCAGGCCGAAAGTTTCCATGACCTAACTTATTCCCTTTTTTATATAAAGGAATGACCCTTGCAAGTTTTAATTCACTGGGAAAACACAGTAGTTCAATAGATAGATTCACAATGTGAGCTACACAGGGGGTGATAATAACCGCAGCTTCCTTTAGAGATCTGTCAGGAATGTTGTTAAGGCCCGTTGCTTTGGAAAGGTCAAGTTCTTTCAGCCTCTCTAGCATAGTTGACTCAGACACCTTTTCAAATGAAAAATCATCTACTTGAATAGCCTGCTGTGAATAAAACTGCTGGAAATGACTCTCCCCATAGCAACCTGGTTGATAAGGTAACTTGCTAACTAATGTATTAGCTATAGTTGTAAAATAGCTACTCAGACTATCTGTAACCATGGTCTTGTCTGATTTAACCTTTCCTCCAATGTCCAAGCTGAGATTGAGAGCTTTGGTCTTTAATCTGTTACTGTAACCTAACGGCTTCAGACACTTCCATAATTTACTCTGATTGTGCCATTTTTCAACTAAACTCAGCAAAAAAAGAAATGTCCTCTCACTGTCAACTGCATTTATTTTCATCAAACTTAACATGTGTAAATATTTGTATGAACATAAGAAGGTTCAACAACTGAGACATAAACTGAACAAGTTCCACAGACATGTGACTAACAGAAATTGAATAATGTGTCCCTGAACAAAGGAGGGGTCAAAATCAACAGTCAGTATCTGGTGTGGCCACCAGCTGTATTAAGTATTGCAGTGCATCTCCTCCTAATAGACTGCACCAGATTTGCCAGTTCTTGCTGTGAGATGTCACCCCATTCTTCCACCAAGGCACCTGCAAGTTCCCTGACATTTCTGGGGAGAATGGCCCTGGCCCTCACCCTCCGATCCAACAGGTCCCAGACGTGCTCAATGGGATTGAGATAAGGGCTCTTCGCTGGCCATGGCAGAACACTGACATTCCTGTCTTGCAGTAAATCCCGCACAATACGAGTAGTACTTTGTAAACTCAAGGTGTGTTTAGAATTATTTTTGTTGTATTAATGCTATTTAATCTCTCCTCAGACTAATATTATTCTGTTTGTCCTGTGGGTACCTTTGCCACTGTTCCACCCCTTGTGTATTGCGCTGTCATGGTGTATTTGTTCATTGTCAGGATGGAGGGTCATGTCAGGATGAGCCTGCAGGAAGGGTACCACATGAGGGAGGAGGATGTCTTCCCTGTAACGCACAGCATTGAGATTGCCTGCAATGACAACAAGCTCAGTCCGATGATGCTGTGACACACCGCCCCATACCATGACGGACCCTCCACCTCGAAATCGATCCCGCTCCAGAGTACAGGCCTCAGTGTAACGCTCATTCCTTCGACGATAAACCCGAGTCCTACCATCACCCCTGGTGAGACAAAACTGTGACTCGTCAGTGAAGAGCACTTTTTGCCAGTCCTGTCTGTCCAGCGACGGTGGGTTTGTGCCCATAGGCGAAGTTGTTGCCGGTGATTTCTGGTGAGGACCTGCCTTACAATAGGCCTACAAGCCCTCAGTCCAGCCTCTCTCAGCCCATTGTGGACAGTCTGAGCACTAATGGAGGGATTGTACGTCCCTGGTGTAACTTTGGCAGTTGTTGCCATCCTATACCTGTCCCGCAGGTGTGATGTTCGGATGTACCGATCCTGTGCAGGTGTTGTTACACGTGGTCTGCCACTGCGAGGACGATCAGCTGTCTGTCCTGTCTCTCTGTAGCTCTGTCTTAGGCGTCTCAAAGTACAGACATTGCAATTTATTGCCCTGGCCACACCTGCAGTCCTCATGCCTCATTGCAGCATGCCTAAGGCAGGTTCACGCAGATGAGCAGGAACCATGGGCATCTTTCTTTTGGTGTTTTCAGAGTCAGTAGAAAGGCCTCTTTAGTGTCCTAAGTTTTCATAACTGTGACCTTAATTGCCTACTGTCTGTAAGCTGTTAGTGTCTTAATGACCGTTCCACAGGTGCATGTTCATTAATTGTTTATGGTTCATTGAAACAGTGTTTAAACCCTTTACAATGAAGATCTATGAAGTTATTTGGATTTTTACGAATTATCTTAAAACAGGGTCCTGAAAAAGGGACATTTCTTTTTTAGTTTATTTTGTCAATATATTTTTACAAAATATTATTTCTTGGCCTTCTGCATCATCCTGTTGACCTCATTTCTTCATTTCTTATAGTCTATAAATATATTATCTGCCCTGTATTTCCTAAACTCCAGAAAGCGTTAATTTCTACGCTTAATTGCCTTTAAAATGTTATAATTTATCCATGGTTCAGTTCTTTGCTTAATTCTAACCTTTTTTACTGGAGCCTGCTTATCTACAGCATGTAAAAACAATGATTTAAAATGTCCCCAGGCATTCTCTACCTCATTGCATTTCAAAACAGCAGACCAGTCCAATTTGCTCAAACAATTAACAAAAATATCTGCACTATAATTCTTCATAGCTCTAATTTTTATTAAGTTATGACAATTAAAAACTGTTTTCTGAACCTTCCTACTACAGAAAATAATGTAATGATCACTGAGCCCATAGTTTACAACCCCACTGTTTGATATCCTGGATCTATCCGACACCAACACAAGGTCAATGAGGGTTTGGGTAGGAGGACAGACTCTGGTGGGCTCATTAATCAGCTCGTATTAAGAAAAAAGATTTTAAAAATTCTTAAGAGCTTTAAAAGTAGCATGGCCCTTTTAGAGCATATCTGTATTATAATCACCAGCAACAATAACCTCTGATTTACCAAAGTCTGTACAGTTGGAACAAGTCTCCTCCAACAACTCATAAAACTTGTACTGATCTGGTGGTCTATAACAGGTTCCAACTATAATATGTTTACATTTAAAAATGTCCAACCACACAGCTTTAATCGCGTCATGGTTTAAATCTGATCTATAGTTGAACCCAATATCTGATCTTACATAAACACAAACTCCCCTGCCTTTGCGACTGCAGTCTCCTCTAATTACTACATCATATTCAACTTCAATCTCAGCGTTTTTTATCCAACCATCCAACCATGTTTCGGTAAAGCAAAGCACTCCCACCTTACAGTTCCTAGAGAGTAGGCGAATATCCTCAATCTTATGAAGAAGACTTCTCAGACTTGGAAAACACCTTTTTTAGAGTCAAGGTCTCTGTTGGAACTGTCAGCTGAAATTGTTCACTTGAGATGAGTGTTGACTCCATGCAGTCCAATCAATGAAGCTCCTTCCAGGATTCGTGCTGGCATTTGAGAGAGATGGTCGTTGCTCCTTCCCTTCTGACCATCTCTATTATAGCGAATGGATTTATCGCTAGAAAACAGGCCGGGGCACTAATGGACATCTCCAAACAGCAACAGGCATAGTGTAATTATTAGGTTTCCACCCTCTGTTTGGCGTTTTCCCCCGACCAAAAAACGGCCTTTTGGAGGGACAGTGCCTGCTGGAATATACAAACGTGTTAAATAGGGTGTATTTCCTGTGGCAAAAATGCTTAATGCCAATCTGGTCTTCGAACCTGATCTTCTGATTAAAACCGCATACTTTGTCAAAAGGACATCGACTTCATGTACAAAAAGGGCCAGTATCTATAAACGTTCATATAAAAGCGTTGATTTTTAAAAACGCTTTCCAATACGCCAAACTTCTGCCATCTTGGAGGTGAGATGTACAATTGAGATGTCTAACAAAGATCTTAATACAAAGTCTCTGGGAAACGAGGCCCTGGTTAGTGTAACAGTATAACTTTAAACCGTCCCCTCGCCCCGACACGGGCGCGAACCAGGGACCCTCTGCACACATCAACAACGGTTGCCCACGAAGCACGGTCGTTACCCATCGCTCCACAAAAGCCGCGGCCCTTGCAAAGCAAGGGGCAACTTAAGTCTCAGAGCAAGTGACGTAACTGATTGAAATGCTACTAGCGCGCACCCGCTAACTAGCTAGCCATTTCACATCCGTTACACTCACCCTCCTTTCGACCTCCTCCTTTTCCGCAGCAACCAGTGATCCGGGTCAACAGCATCAATGTAACAGTATAACTTTAAACCGTCCCCTCGCCCCGACACGGGCGCGAACCAGGGACCCTCTGCACACATCAACAACGGTTGCCCACGAAGCACGGTCGTTACCCATCGCTCCACAAAAGCCGCGGCCCTTGCAAAGCAAGGGGCAACACTACTTAAGTCTCAGAGCAAGTGACGTAACTGATTGAAATGCTACTAGCGCGCACCCGCTAACTAGCTAGCCATTTCACATCCGTTACACTAGCATGCTGTTCAGAGTACTGGAACTACCCAGTGGGGGAAAAAACATTCCTAGCCTGCCAGAAACCATTGTTTGCCTTGAGACATGGAAGAAGGAGCCATGAGTCACCAATGAGTCCTAACCCAACATTAGGGAAGGGGGCTTTGTTTTTTGGAAGTAGTGCCATTATATAAGAATAATGGTGGCACTTTCCGTTGGTATAACCCCCTTAACAATCCAAACCACTCAGTGAAACTGAAATCACATGTTCATCAGAGCTTGACTGGGCTCCAGGCACTCCCCGTGTTTGCTATGACTCACTATAGAGTCATGTAACAATTATAATGATTTAAAACTGGCCAATTCATGTCCTGGGCCCCTTCATGTGTATTTCAAGGTTAAATGCACCAACACAAATTTAGACAGTCAGAATGTCATCAGTACTGGCCATGCCATGTGTAGCTTTGACTACTAATTTCAAAGTTATTCTGATTGGATTTTGCAGGAAGTTTAGGGTTTTACACAGGCAGCCCAATGCTGATCTTTTTTCCACTAATTGGTATTTTGTCCAATCACATCAGATCTTTTCGAGCAGATCAAAATATCAAATAGTGAAAACATATCAGAATTGGGCTGCCTGTGTCAACACATAGTAGAATGAAAAGATCCAGGTCAGTATGAACATTCAACCTGAGATGATGGTCCAGTAGGTGGGTCTATGCTGCGATGAAAAGCCTGGAAAACTGCTAATTTCTAGTCAGACACCTTGGAATGAAGCTGAAATCTTCATTCATTTTGTGTGGCCCTTTCCTTTCCATTACATTCAAACAAAACATACAGACCCGTGTTTTGCCATTTGTCAAGTTCCCATCAAGGTGATTGCATTCCTATGTGACTTAATTAATTAATTCTCAATGCAATCTCGGGAGCAGAGCACCAACTGCTGGGGATCAGAGTAAGAACAGGGTGAGGATGAGAACGGGCGTCAGCAAGCACATTCGTCCATAGCAGGCCTGGGTTCAAATGCTACTTGAAGTTATTTCAAATACTAGCAGTAGCAGTAGCTAAAATCACCAGGGAAGCCAAGGCTGAAAAAAGCCATATTAAAACCTTTTGCGTAATTTGCTCTATAACCTGTTAGTGCATGTGCCTTGACAATGTGATATATAGGCCTAAAGGCGTCTGCATGCTTCCCAGACAGAACAGTTTGGAAGAGTTTGTGCATGCTGTATATTATGATGACATTTTGTGAGTTTTTTGTTTGTTTTGGACTTCCGTAAGGGTTTTGTCGGCTGTTCTGGGACACAAAAAATTCTCAAGGCAAGCCGAAGTCGGTAGTCGAAGTTGGTAGCCGAAAGCCGAAGTCGGTAGCCGAAGTCTATGCCTCTTGGTCGGTAATTGGTCAAAAGTAGGGATTCTTCAATAAAGTCTTTGTTTGTCATTCAATGAAAACGACTCGTTATCATGCATTTTTTTTCATTGAGAAATACTGCACCAAACATCTTAGTTAGATGTAAAATTGTGCGACTAAGATCTCCAAGGGCAAAAACGTAAAAACGTATGAGTTATCTTAGATTAATTCTGACTATTTTGAGGAAGTGTATACTGGCCTCGGTGTCTCAAAATGGACAACCAGTACTAGGTATTTTAAGGGAGTATGCGAGCACAATGGTTCGGTTCGCCTAGCTGAGTTTGACTAGGCGCCACCCAAACTGAAGCATGCTAATGCCTTAATTAAGGCCGAGACAATAAGAAGATACAGTGGCAGAATAAATTCAACCACACCTTTGTTTCATCACAAAACGGGAGAGCAACATCTGTACGGTGAAGTCCACAAAACATATTGCATGTAACAAATAGTTACATGACCTGCAGCATGGTCAAGAAAATGAATGTCGCCAACTTTTTTGCTCTACTAAACAACTATTGACTTAGATCCATGGAAGTTACCGCAAGTCGCAAAGAAAACAGGCGCTGCCTTCACTATTCCAGTACCATTTTAACTTCAACATTGTGTGTGTGTGTGTGTGTGTGTGTGTGTGTGTGTGTGTGTGTGTGTGTGTGTGTGTGTGTGTGTGTGTGTGTGTGTGTGTGTGTGTGTAAGTAGAAAAAACATGTTGACTCAAAAAACATATTGACTCAAAAACATGTTGACTTTCATGGGAAAGGATGCGCCAGGCCAGCTAGTTAACATTAGCCATCAACATCTAGACACTTTTATTTGTTGCGACAGGACCAAAGCTCACTCAGTTTAATGCTGATTGGCTATTATTTTATACTTGTTTTATCAAGGGAGGCCAAATGCTCACTGGCTTCCCTTTCATTCAATTCTACGGGCAACAATAGTTTCATAATCTTTTTGACCAAACAGCATCAGATAGATAGGCTACAAATACTGAGTCAAAGGGGGTGCTGTTTCATTAGCCCCCAGAAAATAAAAGGTGATACCACTCTCCCAATTACGCGAAGTAGAGATTCAGTATAGAGGGTATTGATGCTAGTTATTCAAATGCAGTACCTATAACGATTCTGAATGTAGTTTAAAGGTAACTCCAAGGCCTGTCTAGGCTATATTCAAGGACATGAAAGTCAGGTCTTTAACGCTTAAGACTTTACATCCTTTTTGTCACAGAAAGATAGATCCAGGAGCGAGACGGCACCACTGATGTGTATATTGATGGGATTGTCAGTGTGTGTGTCTGTGGAGCAGGATGAGTTATTCCTAGCCCCCGTGCTTCTACACCTGCATTGCTTGCTGTTTGGCGTTTTAGGCTGGGTTTCTGTACAGCACTTTGAGATATCAGCTGATGTAAGAAGGGCTATATAAATTGATTTGATTTGATTTGATGGGGGGGGGGACGTCTAAGCTGAACGGTGGCTCTGAGAGATAAGAACTAGGCTAGGTAACCTATGGGGTTTGGTGGGTGGAGATGACAGGGGATGATGGGGGGGGGATTAGGAATTGAAATTCAGATCAAACAAATCAGAGCCATCCCAGGAGGGCCACTGAGGGGATTGAGAGGGTCTGTCTGTCTAAGACTTATACCAGGGATGGAAAGGAAAACAGTCTGTGCAATAAAAAAGGATGGCTTATCTGCATAACTTCACCCTGTAGCTTACTGTTACAGTGTTTCAATAAATTGAAATATTGATAAAGGTCCAGGATAAATATTATTTAAAGGAATTAAGTTTGCTATTTCAACATTCTGTCTCCCTTTCTTTCCTTTGATGATGATCTGTACTAGGCATTATATCATTAAAAGTTAATGAATTGAATGAGAAAGTGCACACTGTCAGAATACCGTACAGCTAAGGCAGTAATACTGTCTGTCTCTCTGTCTCCATCTTTCTTCTCTCAGACAGCACTTCTCTCAGACAGCAGTGACTTTCTCTGACGTTATCATCCATCAAGGGGCATTAGGGTGCTTCTTTGGAAGGTTAGAGCCCTTAAACCTGATCTTGTGCAATCTGGGGCCCAATGATAAACGTCTCACGCAGCTAAGACTCCCCCATCTAGCAGTCTCATAAAATAAAATTCACCCACACCGCAACAATCAGCTGCAGTGGCTGAAGCAGCATCAAGGCCGCCTGGCATCCAAGGGCTAAATATCAGTACTTCTGATGGTTAATATTTCCTCTCCTGGTGACATTTTAAGTGCTTCCTGGTCAACTTGGAAAAGGGATGTGCTTCGCTCGCTACTGAGAAGGTAATATGATGACAATGCTGGGCATTAGCTGTGAGTAGTACAGATCAGCTTCTCAGAGCATCAGAAAGTACAGCATTTTGCTGGTACACTTTTTAAACAAGGCAGGTCAATGTCAAAGGCAGGTCAATGTCACCAAACTTCTTGAGGATGAAATCGGTTGTCTGTGTTCAGCTACTTTCTATGAATTTATAGTTTTGTTGTGTGTATCTTTAGCGAATATTCTCCTTCAGGGTTAGAATAGGAGTTCTATAGCAAACACTTATTTAAAGCAAATACCATCTTCTAGCAACTTACAAAACCTTCAACTTCAGTATGAAGGTGATGACCTTTGAAGACTTCTCAAAGAGACGCACATAGTACATTCTGTATATTTAGCCCATTTAGGCATCCAACCCCTAACATCATGTACTGTAACAGTATTTAACACATATTTGCCACATTCTTGTAGTTCCATTCTCCTATTTGGAAAAGATATGACCTGTAAAACACTTTCGACAAATCTTGTGTTGAATTGTTGTTATAATAGCAATGTTTTGCGGTGCTACCATGACAACCTTCTGACAAGCTGGGACTATACACAGTTGAATACAGGCTAGAGCGATTGTACTGACTGCTAAACAGACAGGCAAATCTTCTAATGTGTCTCAGAAAACTATCAGCAAAGTCTAGTGGGACTGTCTTATCTATTGAAAGAGAAAGGGATTTCTTATGCGAGTCCCCTATATCCAGTTTTGTCATTACTGAGTTTTGATCATTTGCAGAGGCAGACACTGGCCCTTATCTGGCCAGGTGCATACAGTCATTAATCATTTGCGGTGTTCAGATTGGGCCTGAGAATAGGACACCTGTGTGCCTCACTGTAACATCCCACCTGATCATCCTGGTTATTATCTGTGTTTGGCTGTGGGGGGGGGGGGGGGGGGGGGGGGGCACTATCATCTTTCATCCTCTCCCTTTTTTGCATTGCAGTGAAACTAGAACTGTTTCTCTCGACACAAGGGTGACACAATCTTCTTGAATGAAATATGACTCTGCCTGGGATATGAATAACAGGCCTAAATGTTCTTTCCATATCAGAAGAGTGAAATGTCTTGTTTCTATATGTGCATGGTTGATTTATATGCTGTTATTTTCTTAGTTTTGCTGTTGGCATATCCAATACATATCCAATATCCATTCAGTCATCTCTATCATCTCACAGCTGGTTAGACAATGTTAATAAATGCAACAGTACACATACAGTGAGAACGTGTGCCTGTCAGTGACGGTGATGAGGAAGTGAAACTACCAAGCTGCTCGTCTGCCAGTTCATCCTTATACCCAATGACAGTCGGTTTGGCCTGGGGTTTCCTTTGAAGAATTGTGTCAGCAGCAGCCAGGATTCTTTAGATTTCCAAATTCAGATTTGCCGCTCTAAAGGTTTCCCTGGGGGCAGTGGAGGATTTAGGCATAGGCGACATAGGCAGCCGCCCTGGGCGGCATCTTGCCGGGGGCGGCATGGGGTGCCCGCACAAAAAAATATATATATATATATATATATTCCGAATGGTGACATTTGCATGATCGGTTATCTATCGCTCATTTGCACGTCATGTCACTGATATCATGTCACTGTGTGGAACTGTGGGTCAATTAACCTTGTCGGAGTGGGCGCCCTGATTCTAGTTTGTGAGCTAGGCAGGCTACTGCCTGGGAAGGTCTCCCACTCAGAAGTACGAGATGGGGAGGGGGCGGGGGTCGGTTGACCTCAGGTCTCCCCACTGGAAGCCCGAGGTAGGGGGAGCAGGGGAATCTATCAAATAGCGCACCTCTAACTTTGTAGAGTACTAATGCAATTAGTAATGAAATTAGTTGTGCAATTTAGTTTGTGTGTTTCTTGTTTGAAGTGCAATAGTGTAATAATCAGGTTCTCTTCTTTGTAAGTGTGTTATTCTATTTGTGTATTTGTGTGATATAGGATTTGTGCAATTTAGTTTTATTTGTGTTTTTTTGTTAGGAATAGGGTAATAGTGTAATAATTCGATTCTCTTTTTTATTTGTATTTATATACCACAATTTGTTTCTATTTGTCTTTGTTACTTCTTTTTGATATTTATGAGTCTTATTTTTGTATATATATTTAGATTTATATCGTTTTAAATGTTACGATTATTCATTTGTGTTGTTCCAAATGTCTGAATAAAAATGACAGTTAGTGCAGAGTGGTTCTTTTTTATTTGTTGTGGTTAGGGGTTCGCCCAGGGAGCCATACAAGCTAGAACCGCCACTGCCTGGGTCACCTGCATCATATCACCTAGGCTGGCTATCACTCCCTGATCTACCAGCCTCTTCTCTGGTCTGCTCTGCTCCTCCATCCCTGTACTCAGCCAAAGATGACTGGGTAGGATTTATGAACGGTACCGGGCGGTTTCGGTTCTTCAATTTAACACTGGTTCAGAAACTCTTTTTTTTGTTGCTGTTTTAGTTTCTTGAATATTAATTGTCAAGTTTTTAAAAACGAAGCCAAACTGAAACATTTTAGTAGGACTGCAGCACGTCTGTGCACTTTTTCTCTGCTGTGCTGTAAATGGGACAAACTTTAGCAACTGAATACACCGATGCGAGCACACTTGGCTGTATATTTACAGAAAGAACATGGCAACTGTTGACTCATACTGTATACTTGTATGTGAATCCTTTCCTCGTTTATACGTGTGTGAATCCTTTATTCATTATACTCACGTGAGACTTTTTATCTACTTATTCTTTTGACAACCAAGATTAGACTACATTTATTGGGTCCAGGTAGGTACAAAGACGATTCAGTCGGTACCATTGAGGAACCGAATAAATACGTCTGGCGCAGACAGAGATGGCCGCCTCGCTTTGCGTTCTTAGGAAACTATGCAGTATTTTGTTTTTTAATGTATTATTTCTTACACTGTTACACCAGGAAATCTTAAGACTTATTACATACAGCTGGGAGGAACTATTGGATATAAGAGTAACGTCAACTTACCAACATTACGACCAGGAATACGACTTTCCCGAAGTGGATCCTCTGTTTGGTCCACCACCCAGGACAATGGATTGATCCCAGCAGGCGACCCAGAAGAACGGCGCCGCAGGAGGGGCAGACGGAGCGGTCTCCTGGTAAGGGCACATCGCCCACCACTCCCGAGTATACTACTAGCCAATGTCCAGTCTCTTGACAACAAGGTAGACGAAATCCGAGCAAGGGTTGCCTTCCAGAGAGACATCAGAGATTGTAACATTCTCTGTTTCACGGAAACATGGCTCACTCGGGATACGTTATCAGAGTCGGTACAGTCCCACACCTTGAAGGCGGCAGCTCTACCCTTTAGCTCAGTGTGAATGTTTAGTTTTAAGGAAGTTATTGGAAAACCTACAAATAACCTTTCAATTTAATTCAAAACATTCACAACATGTTTGAGAATGTTCTCAGAATTACCTTCAAATAACCTATAATTTCCGTTCTCAGAACGTTAATAAAACCTCCCAGGAAAACTTTCAAGGAACCATAGTAAAACATTCTCAGAACCTGCCTGCAACCTAAAATGTTACATTCCCAGAACAACGTTCCCAGCAGCCTTGTTGTCTCGATGAAAGTATGCCATTTCATCGGACTGATCCTCCTCCCTTATGCTGTTCTGGTTTGAACGTTCTGGTTTGAAGACGCTCCTTCCACTCAGGTGTATTTCTGCTTGGTTAGACAAATACATAATCCAGGAGACAGTCAAGCATTTGTGAGCAGAGCTGCTGGTTCATGTACAGCTGCACCCTCATTTGTTCACAAGACCCACAGTACTCTGTCACATGCAGCAGGAATGGCTGGCACATAGGTGAGGCTCCACCTTAAAGGCATTGGGGTGATTTCCACGTGTAGCAGAGAAATAACAACAAATAGGGCACTAACTGACAGCTGTCAGTGTACGGGAACGGCACCTCAGTACCTCCAGGCTCTGATCAGGCCCTACACCCAAACAAGGGCACTGCGTTCATCCACCTCTGGCCTGCTCGCCTCCCTACCACTGAGGAAGTACAGTTCCCGCTCAGCCCAGTCAAAACTGTTCGCTGCTCTGGCCCCCCAATGGTGGAACAAACTCCCTCACGACGCCAGGACAGGGGAGTCAATCACCACCTTCCGGAGACACCTGAAACCCCACCTCTTTAAGGAATACCTAGGATAGGATAAAGTAATCCTTCTGACCCCCCCCCCCCTTAAAAGATTTAGATGCACTGTTGTAAAGTGGCTGTTCCACTGGATGTCACAAGGTGAATGCACCAATTTGTAATTCGCTCTGGATAAGAGCGTCTGCTAAATGACTTAAATGTAAATGTAAATGTAACTAGGTAGCATGCTAGCCTTAACCAGCTATTTAAAAAAAAAAATACTCACCTCGACTGTCACGTTCCTGACCTGTTTTCTCTTGTTTTGTATGTGTTTATTGGTCAGGGCGTGAGTTGGGTGGGCAGTCTATGTTTTCTGTTTCTATGTTGGTTTTGGGTTGCCTGGTATGGCTCTTAATTAGAGGCAGGTGTTTTGCGTTTTCCTCTAATTGAGAGTCATATTAAGGTAGGTTGTTCTCACTGTTTGTTTGTGGGTGATTTTCTCCTGTGTCTTTCGTGTCTGTGTATGTGCACCACACGGGACTGTTTTGGCTGTTCATTCGTTTGATGTAGTCTGTTCCTGTCCGTGAGTTCTGCGTGTAGTTATGTAAGTTCCATGTTCAGGTTTCGTCTACGTCGTTTTCTTATTTTGTAATTTTCCAAGTGTTTTCGTGTTCGTGTTCGTCTTTTAACCTCTACCGAGCACCTACCCCGGGTCCGGGAGCACCCCCCACCCCCCCCCACACTGATTAGCATCGCTAGCATAGCGTCACAATTAAATAGTAGCATCTAAATATCATTAAATCACAAGTCCAAGACACCTAATGAAAGATACAGATCCTGTGAATAAAGCCACCATTTCAGATTTTTATAATGTTTTACAGGGAAGACACAATATGTAAATCTATTAGCTAAACACGTTAGCAAAAGACACAATTTTTTTACTCCAACAGTTTTTTCCTGCGTCAGTAGCTATCACTAATTCGACTAAATAAAAATATATATAGCCACTAACCAAGAAACAAGTTCATAAGATGACAGTCTGATAACATATTTATGGTATAGCATAGTTTTTTTTTGAAAAATGTGAATTTTTCAGGTATAAATCACAGTTCTACATTGCAGCTGCAATCTGAAATAGTGCCGACGCAGCCAGAACAATTACAGAGACCAACGTCATATAACTAATTACTTGTCTTAAAACATTTCAGAAAAAATACACAGCGTACAGATATTGAAAGCCCAACATCTGGTGAATCCAAACAATATTTCTGATTTAATAAATGTTTTATAGCGAAAACAAAATGTGGCGCTAAATTAGCATAGCCACGCCAGCCAGAACCAGCTGGGCGCCCCCGACCAGTTCACATGCACGACAGATATATGAAATAACATCATAAATTGGGTCTTACTATTGCTGATCTTTCATCAGAATGTTGATCAAGGTGTCCTTAGTCCTGATGAGTCGTTCAATCCATTCATAATGGCAACTTTCCCTCTTCATTTAGCATATGTACTGGTCGACTGGCCAAAGAAAAAAAGTCACAGAACGGAACACGGCAAAACTCCCGAAAAAATTCAAATAATCTGATTAAACTATATTGAAAAAACATACATTATGATGATATGGTCACATGTATCAAACAAACTTCGAGACGGAGATAGTTTTCATCCGTAACGGCAGCAAAACAGAAGACAATCACACCTACAAATCGCGCGATTCAGAGAACCGGAAGTTGTCGGTCACGCCAAAGAAATAGGTCTTATTTCACGTCAGTACAAGATAAACAAAAAATTTCTCCTCTGACGTCCTCTTGACACCCAGAGGAAGACGAATGAAGTGTGTTTCGGGTCATAGGTGGCGTGACCATATATAGGCAGAGCGTTGAAGCGAGCATACACATCTTGCATTCTTCTTCTTGGTCAGGGAAAGTGCTGTCAAATGACTTCTGTTTCACTTAGAGACAAAATTGAAACGGTTTTAGAAACTATAGATTGTTTTCTATCCAATGGTATTAATTATATGCATATAGTAAGAGCAATAATTGAATAAGAGGCAGTTTAATCTGTAGAGGAAATTATGCTAATGCGAAAACAGCACCCCCTGTATTCTCAAGAAGTTAATAAATTACACTATGTCATCATACCTTGCTGCGTATTGGTCCTCCGATCCTTCTCTCCTCTCCTCGTCCGAGGAGGAGGAGGACGACAGCCGTTACAGAATCACCCACCAAACTAGGATCAAGCAGCAGGGAAAAGGGCAGCGACAGCAGTGGGAGAAAACCCAGGACTCCTGGACTTGGGAGGAGATCCTGGACGGTAAAGGACCCTGGGTTCAGCCAGGGGAATATCGCCGTCCCAAGGCGGAGTTGGAAGTAGCGAAGGCAGAGAGGCGCTGGTATGAGGAGGCAGCGCGGCGACGCGGTTGGGAGCCCGAGAGTCAGACCCAAAAATTTCTTGGGGGGACACACACGAGGAGTGTGGCAAAGCCGGGTAGGATACCTGAGCCAACTCCCCGTGCTTACCGTGGAGTGAGAGGGCGTCGTACTGGTAAGACACCGTGTTATGCGATAAAGCGCACGGTGTCCCCAGTACGCGTGCTTAGCCCAGTGCGAGCTATTCCACCTCGCCGCACTGGTAGGGCTAAGTTGGGCATCGAGCCGGATGTCATGAAGCCGGTCCAACGCATCTGGCCACCAGTGCGTCTCCTCGGGCCGGCATACATGGCACCAGCCTTACGAATGGTGTCCCCGGTTCGCCAGCATAGGCCAGTGCGGGCTATTCCACCTCGCCGCACTGGCAGGGCTACGGGCACCATTCAACCTGGTAAGGTTGGGAAGGCTCGGTGCTCAAGAGCACGTGTCCTCCTTCACGGTCCGGTATACCCGGTGCCACCTCCATGTACCAGTCCTCCGGTGGCAGCCCCCCGTACCAGGCTGTCTCTCCGGGTTCTCTCTCCAGCTGTTTCCTCCTCTCCAGCGCAGCCAGTGCCTATACCACGCACCAGGCTGTCTCTCCGTCTCCTCCCTACAGGTGTGCCCGTCTGCCCAGCGGCGCCTGAACTGCTCGTCTGCCATGAGCCGTCCAGCCAGGACCTGCCAGAGCCGTCCAGCCAGGACCTGCCAGAGCCGTCCAGCCAGGATCTGCCAGAGCCGTCCAGCCAGGACCTGCCAGAGCCGTCCAGCCAGGACCTGCCAGAGCCGTCTAGCCAGGACCTGCCAGAGCCGTCCAGCCAGGACCTGCCAGAGCCGTCCAGCCAGGACCTGCCAGAGCCGTCCAGCCAGGACCTGCCAGAGCCGTCCAGCCAGGACCTGCCAGAGTCCGTCCAGCCAGGACCTGCCAGAGTCCCTCAGCCAGGACCTGCCAGAGTCCCTCAGCCAGGACCTGCCAGAGTCCCTCAGCCCGGACCTGCCAGAGTCCCTCAGCCCGGACCTGCCAGAGTCCCTCAGCCCGGACCTGCCAGAGTCCCTCAGCCCGGACCTGCCAGAGTCCCTCAGCCCGGACCTGCCAGAGTCCCTCAGCCCGGACCTGCCAGAGTCCCTCAGGCCGGAGCTGCCGCCCCTTATCCCTGTGCTGCCCCTTATCCCGGTGCTGGCCCTTATCCCGGTGCTGCCCCTTCATTTAGGTGGTTTTAGTTGGAGGGTGGTCATTGGGAGGGGGATACAGAAGCGGGGAGTGACTATGGTGGTGTGGGGACAGCGTCCGGAGCCTGAGCCACCACCGTGGTCAGATGCCCACCCAGACTCTCCCCTGGACTTTGTGCTGGTGCGCCCGGCGTTCGCACCTTAAGGGGGGGGTTATGTCACGTTCCTGACCTGTTTTCTCTTGTTTTGTATGTGTTTATTGGTCAGGGCGTGAGTTGGGTGGGCAGTCTATGTTTTCTGTTTCTATGTTGGTTTTGGGTTGCCTGGTATGGCTCTTAATTAGAGGCAGGTGTTTTGCGTTTTCCTCTAATTGAGAGTCATATTAAGGTAGGTTGTTCTCACTGTTTGTTTGTGGGTGATTTTCTCCTGTGTCTTTCGTGTCTGTGTATGTGCACCACACGGGACTGTTTTGGCTGTTCATTCGTTTGATGTAGTCTGTTCCTGTCCGTGAGTTCTGCGTGTAGTTATGTAAGTTCCATGTTCAGGTTTCGTCTACGTCGTTTTCTTATTTTGTAATTTTCCAAGTGTTTTCGTGTTCGTGTTCGTCTTTTAATAAATTACACTATGTCATCATACCTTGCTGCGTATTGGTCCTCCGATCCTTCTCTCCTCTCCTTGTCCGAGGAGGAGGACGACAGCCGTTACATCGACTCCTTCACTTTGTTGATTGCCCCTCTATATCTGTCTGTTCCTCAGTTAGTTCCCCGTGTCAGCATTATTGTCGTAATGTAATTTTGTTCCCCCTGTCCAGACACTGTTCTTGTTTTGTTATATGTCCATTGTTTCATTAAACATTCACTTCCTGTACTTTAATTTATTTATTTACCTAGTCAAGTCAGTTAAGAACAAATTCTTATTTACAATGACGGCATACACTGGCCAAACCCAGACGACGCTGGGCCAATTGTGCGCAGCCCTATGGGACTCCCAATCACGGCCAGTTGTGATACAGTCTGGATTAGAACCAGGGTGTCTGAAATGACACCTCTAGCACTGAGATGCAGTGCCGTACTCAAGTACTTGCTTCTCGTCTCCAGCGTCTGTCCTTAGAATGCTGACACCATTATTTGAAGCATCAGGGAGTTCGTGGTTTTTGTTTTTGGAGGTAACATCGGGTCCGGTTGCCGTCGCCGATGGAACCGGGGGTGCCTCAGCTGGCTTGTTGGGCTTCCATGCCTTAGGTGGCTCGAAAGGTTTCCTTACCTCGGTTGGTTCGGCAGGCTCCCATCCCTCGTCATGCCTCAGCTGGCTTGTCAGACTCCCACACTTCAGCCGTCTCATCAGGCTCCCATCCCTCGTCATGCCTCTGCCGGCTTGTCGGACTCCCACACTTCAGCCGTCTCATCAGGCTCACATCCCACGTCATGCCTCGGCCGGCTCATTGGGCTCCCACGCTTCAGCTGTCTCATCAGGCTCACATCCCACATCATGCCTCAGTCGGCTCGTCAGTCTCCCACGCTTCAGCCGTCTCATCAGGCTCACATCTCATGTCATGCCTCAGTCAGCTCGTCAGGCTCCCACGCCTCAGCGGGATCGTCGGGCTTTGAAATCAAGTCTAAGAAGCGGTAGATCTTTTCTATGTGCAATATGTCTATGCTTCCCGTTCTTACATTTAGTTTTTGCGTCTTTTTCAATTTTGCACTCCAGCTTCAACAGCTGAAAATACAATATTTTTGGTTATGGAAAATATATTTCACAGCGGTTCAGTTGGTAAAATGATTCTCTACTTGCTTGTTTTTCACATAAACTGAAATGAGCCGAAATAGTAACCATGCAAAGTAGAGGTCGACCGATTAATCAGAATGACCGAATAATTAGGGCCGATTTCAAGTTTTCATAACAATCGGTAATCAGCATTTTTGGACACCGATCATGGCCGACTACATTGCACTCCACGAGGAGACTGCGTGGCAGGCTGACTACCTGTTATGCGAGTGCAGCAAGGAGCCAAGGTAAGGTGCTAGCTAGCATTAAACGTATATTATAAAAAACAATCAATCTTAACATAATCACTAGCTAACTACACATGGTTGATGATATTACTAGTTTATCTAGCTTGTCCTGCGTTGCATATAATCGATGCGGTGCCTGTAAATTTATCATCGAATCACAGCCTACTTTGCCAAACGGGTGATTTAACAAGCGCATTTGCAAAAAAAGCACTGTCGTTGCACCAATGTGTACCTAACCATAAACATCAACGCCTTTCTTAAAATCAATAACAAGTATATATTTTTAAACCTGCATATTTAGTTAATATTGCCTGCTAACATTAATTTATTTTAACTAGGGACATTGTGTCACTTCTCTTGCGTTCTGTGCAACAGAGTCAGGGTATATGCAGCAGTTTGGGCCGCCTGGCTCGTTGCAAACTGTGTGAAGACTATTTATTCCTAACAAAAACAGCCAACTTTGCCAAACGGGGGATGATTTAACAAAAGCGCATTTGCGAAAAAAGCACAATAGTTGCACGAATGTACCTAACCATAAACATCAATGTCTTTCTTAAAATCAATACACAGAAGTATATTTTATTAAACCTGCACATTTAGTTAAAAGAAATCCAGGTTAGCAGGCAATATTACACTGGGGAAATTGTGTCACTTATTTTGCGTTCATTGCATGCAGTATCAGGGTATATGCAACAGTTTGGGCCGCCTGGCTCGTTGCGAACTAATTTGCCAGAATTTTACGTAATTATGACATAACATTGAAGGTTGTGCAATATAACAGTAATATTTACACTTATGGATGCCACCCGTTAGATAAAATACGGAACGCTTCCGTATTTCACTGAAAGAATAAACGTTTTGTTTTCGAAATTTAGAGGAACATAATTTGTACTGGTTCCAATTACAAGTCAGTAATGTGTACTTTTTATCGGGCTCATGCATCGAATCCCGCGCCTCCCCTTAAACATATAACCCATCGCTTTGTTTATCCATACACTTTTATAAATCAATCCCCATCGCTCTCAGTAGAGAGAACGGGCGTGTGGGATGCAAAAAAACGGTTTATGTTCATCCCACCCAATCTCAAACAAAGCAGAGCTTAAGTTTAACATGGAAATAACAAACATTGTTTACTGTATGTGCCATCTGTCTTGTGATATATACAGCAGTTCCAATCATCAAGGGGTTAGAAGTAACATCTTGAGTGACTCAGCCACTGCAAGTGACACACAGTGCAGAAGTCACAGTGTAAATGGGACCACAGGATTATTATTCCATTCACTGTCCCAGACAGAATAGTCTGAATAAACACAGAGAGAGGCAGACAGAGGGAGTGGAGCTGGAAACCTAAGAAGGAGATGACAGATGTGTTTTCACTTGAGTGGGGGCAAGGGGAATGGGAGTAAGTGGATGGTGGGTTTGGGGGGAGGTTGGGGCGCAGGAGTAGCTAAGGATTTTGGGGGAGAATGAAATGTGCTTCAGTGAGTGTGTCCACTTGTCAGCCTTGCTCTGGAGGACTAGTCTCAGCCTCTTTCCTCCTCTAAATATCTTCCCGTCTCAACACCTGCCTACTGCCACACGGGTATAATTGAGTAACTGTCTATAGGTAAAGCTTGAAAGTGAATCATTTAGATTTTTCATTCTTTAAGAAGAGAAAAGTGCTGTTACCTGTCCTGGAAAAGTAGATACTTTCATCACATTTTGTCAAACAGATACTCAGAGGTTTACCTTGATGCTGCAGGACAAGATTTCCCACATTGTTGTGCTTCCTTCATTGTTTTTAAAGGACTTTTAGGCTAAAGGCTGAGATAAATGTACCTCTCTGTGGTCTATCTGGCCAAACTGGGAGACTTGGCCCTGTCATCCTCCCCCAGTAGCAGGGTGTGAAGCAGCTCTCCTAAAGTCCCTCTCTTTGCCCACAGCTCTATCTGCCGCCTACAGACATGACCCTGGAGCTGTCTCCAGTGGCAATTAACTCTGCATACATCATATATCTTCAATAAATTCAAATGAGAAATGTTTACCTTGTGATCATCTTTATCAAGTTCTGTCTCCCCCCCTCATTTCCTCCACAGCTGACACTCACAGGTCACAACCACTACACCACACACAATGACACAGAAGAAGTTGTAATGGACATTTTCCGACACCTCATTCTTAACAATCAATCAATCAAATGTATTTATAAAGCCCTTCTTACATCAGCTGATGTCACAAAGTGCTTGTACAGAAACCCAGCCTAAAACCCCAAACAGCAAACAATGCAGGTGTAGAAGCACGGTGGCTAGGAAAAACTCCCTAGAAAGAAACCTAGAGAGGAACCAGGCTATGAGGGGTGACCAGCCCTCTTCTGGCTGTGCCGGGTGGAGATTATAACAGAACATGGCCAAGATGTTCAACAAGTTGGTTAAAGCGAGATTGACCACTCCCCACCTATCATACACCCACTTTAAAACACTTGATTGGGGGTGGGGGTGCATATAAAGAACTGGGCATGCCTCTATCTTATTTTGTTGTGCTGGGGGAAAAAAAAGTCCCTCCCAGCATTGATCATCAGAGACTGGGGGTGATTTGAGATGACTGTTTGCATATTAAATTCATCAAAGCAGGGGTTCAGTCGTGTCGTTAGTGAGTATGCTAGTTTGTGGACCACTGACAGGTTACTACAGTGTGTTTGGGGGACCGAACCGCAGCCTCGTTGAGCGCTCTGATTGAAATCGAGCCCCTTTAATGTCAACTGCCTTTTTCCATATCCCTCTCCCTACTCTCTTCTGTCTGGCATGGGGAGGCATTGCTGTGGTAAAAACAATGAGAGATGGAAGTGTGCAATTCCTCAGCCTGATTCCAATATGGACATGATCAAAGACAATGTACGCCGGAGATCTGTGGCCAGTGTGGGGACCCTTTCCATAGTTTTGCACCAAGTATGTAGGCACAGACCCCTGCCACCAATCAATCAGATTCACTTGGAAATAAATCATGGTAGAGGATGGGCGTGTGCAGAGATAAGCGCAGGGGCCCTGTCGGCAGGCTGAAAACATATCTTTCCACCGCGGACAGGAATCAAGGCTTGTCTGACCCGTAAAAGCCTGTGTGGTAGATGTGGGGAGGCATTAAAAGTTGATCCCAGCGGGAATTCCTGCTGACCTCTCCCTAGCTGCCAGGCTGGGATTCCAGCACTCTAAAGGGGCCCTTTTAAAGGATTGTTTCAGCAGACTGTTACTGGAGCGGAGGAGGACCCCATCATTAAAATGCCCATTGAAATGCCTGGATGAAGAGAACACTGCATTATTCACTTCAGTTTGTGCATTGCTTTGCTAATGGCTTGGCGGTCTACAGCACTAGAGTGAAGAAAACCAAGTACAGTCACTGGACCACACAGATCCAAAATGGCTGCCTCATGGTGCCTCCTCTGCAGATGGCCTGATGAGGGCTCTCAGAGAGGCATTAGGAGCAGCCAGATTAACAGACCAGTGGTGTGAATATTGAGCCAGCCCGTGCCAAGGAATACAGAGCTCTGTATTCAAACACCAATCCATTCTTGCCTTACACAAACACAGGACGATCAGCATTCATTGACTTTTCCATTGCTGACATCATTAATGGGGCAATCAACAGTGCATTACAGTATGGTAGGGCAGGGAATACATTATGGATGGGTTTCTAAATTTGGCCTGGTCGGTCATGAGGCTGAGACATCACAACTGGAGACATGGGCAAGAATAGAGTTACACTTAGTGTTAATTGACATGGGCCTACTGGAGTTAGATGAACTACATTGCTCCTTCTCCTCCTCTTAATCCTCCCAGACCACCACCACCTCCCTCTACTTCACTGCATCCACATACTGTACATTACTAGAGGATGTTGGTATGGGCTCATACAGGCGTTATGTGCTTCTGGACAGTGGTGTGTTGTTCTACATGGTCAAGGAACAGCCCTTTGAGTGTCTTATGCAATCATCCAGTACCCATGCAAGAGAAGTGGATGTACTTCAGGGATTCTGGAAAGATGGGACTCAAATACTAAATATTTTTCTAAATATTAACAACATTTGAAAAATAGGTAACTGACAAAATAAAGGGCGTTGGGCCACCATGAGCCGTCAGAACAGCTTCAATGCGCCTCGGCATAGATTTTACAAGTGTCTAGAACTCTATTGGAGGGATGCGACCCTATTCTTCCACAAGAAATTCCATAATTTGGTGTTTTGTTAAGGTTGGTAGAAAAAGGCTGTCTCAGGTGCTGTTCCAGAATCTTCCATAAGTGTTCAATTAGATTGAGCTCTGGTGACTGATACACACACACACCCTTTCAACTCCCTATGCTCTTTTGAGACACCGCTTTCAAAGTCCCTGAGATCTCTTCTTCCGGCCATAGGAGCCAAAATAATGGTCAATTTAAAAAAATTATACATGACCCTAAGCATGATGGAATGTTAATTGCTTAATTAACTCAGGAACCACACTTGTGTGGAAGCACCTGCATTCAATATACTATGAATCCCTCATTTACTCAAGTGTTTTCTTTATTTTGGCAATTACCTGTATATATTTTGTTAGAGAAAAAGTATCAGCTATCACACCATGTAAAGAAACGCCAATTTATGTATTTATTTTTATAAAATGCAATACATTTGATTTATGTAAACTCTGTCAGACACCATAAAACATATGTTTTTGGGAGATGCTGGGTTATCACATATCTGTTCGCAAAATATCCTTTCGGTGGATACCCAGAGGCAAAGTCAGCAATATCTGTTGGGTGATTGGTTGAGGCTTCTTGGATGCGTGACGTCACACCGACTCCTTGCCAAAACACAAAACATGATGGATAGTTTTTCTATTGCCTCAGATCTGAAACCAATAGTAACCACCAACTTCAATAACAGTTAGCTTAAAATTAAAAAGCCAAATCTAACATTCTAACTCCAATAACATTGTCATCTCAGCCATTTTCTTGTAAAACAGCTACGCTAACAACTGAAATGCTAATTTCCAGAGGTGTGGACTCGAGTCACATGACTTGGACTCGAGTCAGACTCAAGTCACAAATATGATGACTTGAAACTCGACTTTGACTTTAACACCAATGACTCATGACTTAACTTGGACTTGAGCCTTTGACTCGAACTGACTTGATACCCTCCCCAAGCCCAAATATTTAAAATGATGCTATTTAAAAAAGTGTGCAGCGCATCAACTCTTCATTTAACGGATTACAGTTTGAATCCGACAGCAGCCAATCAAATTGTGCCAGCTGAGAAAAAGTTGAGCATGGCATTGCAGAGAAACGTCGGTGGGTGAATTCAGATGGAGCCCTTGGAAAGATGATACCCAAAATGATTATGTTCAGATATAAAGACGCTGTATCAACAGATTGCAAATAGCAAAACATGCGGGAAGAAAATGACAGACGGAGGTGCATCAACCTCCAACTTTGTTTGACATTTGAAGCTGCACAAAGAACGGTAAGTCGTGGATAGTATAGCCGACAGCTATATAATTTATAACTTTGCTAGTGTAGCATGTAGGCTAACGTAGCTTTAAATCAATGAGCTTCCACACAGTCAGTCAGTGTGGTAGCGTGATCATTGCACCCAAGATTGAGCTACAACTGGCTAGGCAGTTGGTAGCCTAAATCCTGCCTGTTACTGCTGTTCCTAAAACCATTGACATAAGTTAGCCTACTATAACCACACACAGAGAGAGTGTGTGTGCGTGCGTGTGTGTGTGTTAAGATTGGGCGATTGTGTACAAGCCTACATCGCCTGATTGCGCCCCAAAGATCCTCGATAGTTGACCACTATAGGGGGGGGGGTCTCTCTCATGACTACCCATGTATTTCCATGGAAATATAAAGTTTATTTGGAAAGTAATAAATATATATATTTTTAAAAGCATTCATGATTTGTGTAAATGTAATATACTAACTACTACTCTTGTCAAAAATATGAAGTGGTATTGCATTTGGTGAAGAGCACATTATGACTTGTTTAGGACTCGAAACTCAAAGTTTAGGACTTGAGACTTGACTTTAGACTTGTTAGTCTTGAATTGAGACTTCACTTGGACTTGCCTGTCTTGACTTGGGACTTGAATGCTAAGACTTGAGACTTACTTGTGACTTGTAAAACAATGACTTGGTCCCACCTCTGCAAATTTCTACTTTTACTTCTAGCTCAAAAGATTAAAGTGCCTTTGAATGGGGTATGGTAGTAGGTGCTAGGCACAACGGTTTGAGTGTGTCAAGAACTGCAATGCTGCTGGGGTTTTCAAGCTCAACAGTTTCCCATGTGTATCAAGAACGGTCCTCCATCGAAAGGACATTCAGCAAACTTGGCACAACTGTGGGAAGCATTGAAGTCCCTGTTTACTTCATATTCTAGACCCCCATAAAGTGCGCATTTGGGCGGAAGTCTCTGGGAACGAGACTAGCTAGCTAGCTTCCTTACCTTCACAACCAAGAGGACATAGGGGAACAGCTTAAGAAAGTGTCCTTTTGTCTTCTATTTTCACATTTGGAAGGTGCATAAAAAAATGCTAGCATGATTATATCATTTGTAGCCAACTAGCTACTGTAGCTAACATTATAAGCAGCCAGCTAGCTTAATCTGGCTAGTGAGGCTTGACCGGACCGGTAAGCCACAATAGTGGAATTTGCGATTCACCTTCAAAATAAAAGTCCATCTTTGAAAGTGGCACAGATAGTTACAATTGATGGAATCATACCATATTTAGACTAGATCATGTGAAACAAGGCTGGAGTGTTGGAATGTGGCGAAATTAAATGGGGTATCGGTCTACTCGGTGACACCCACAGAACACAACTGTGAAGAGTTTACACAAATATTAGCGCCATAGCTCTTATTGCGGGAAATCACCTCCCCAGTCAGCCTATTGTGCATATTGACATTCATATTGCAATGTACAGTCGTGGCCAAAAGTTTTGAGTATGACTAGTAGTGTAAATTAATGCTAGTAGTGTAAATTACATGTTTCGTTAGCCAATGTTTCATCCCCTCTCGACTGAAGTGACTTAGCTACTAGCTAGCTAACTAACTGCTAGTAGTTATCACAGCCAGTTCAGCCCTAGCTAGCCTCTAGCTATCTCTCGGGTAGCAGTATCTAACAGCTGTTGTGTGTATGAAAATGTTTTGTCTTGTTTCAACAGAAGTCAATTTGATGATATACCATTGTACCATTAGCTAGAGCTAGCCAAAAGTTAGCTAACGTTAGCTAACTAGCCCACTAACTGTAGCTATTATTTTTGTCTGAATCACACTAGACCTGAATTAATTGATGAAACCAGTGTCCAAACAATTGAAGACCGATATATTCTGACATTTCCTCATCGTAATGTGAGTTTTTATTAGTCAATATAGCATTGTAACGTTATTGATCTGTCAGTTTCCTTATGTAATTACCTACTTTTCACACTGACATGGTATAAACAGCAATACAGGCTTCACACTGTCATGGTGCACAGTCAGTCCACAACACTATGCTCATCATGTCTTAGCAGGATCAGGATCAGGTGTCCGTGCAGGGTTAGACAGCCAGGGAAGACCAGTTTTCGGAGCTCAGGTGAATCTTGCAGTATATTATAACAATCAGTGAATGGACACAAAGTAAAATAATTTATTTTGTCTCTCTCTGTGTTTTCATAATGTTCCGTCAATTCGCAAGTGGCTGAATCTCACCGGAGAAATCATCCTAGCGAGGGAAACAGCACCCCTGTCTCAGTATGAGTAGCCCATGTATCTGATGCTGTCTGGACTAAAAGAGTATAACATGTTGCCGCAGTAGCATTTGATTGATTGATGCCAGCAAGCATTTGGCCTCCCTTGATAAAACAATTATAAAATAATTAGCCAATCAGCGTTGAGCTGGGCTCAACTGTGGGTTGTTCTGGTGCAGCAAAACGCCCCCCAAGGGAGGCCAGTTTGGATTTGGCTTCAGACAAATCAAATAATTTTCAGAAAAACATGTCTGTGTCTGGTCTGCTTGTGTTTATGTCCTGCAGTAGCTAGCTTTCTATATCGTCCCTTTCCAAAGCCATGGAAGGAAATGGGGATTTGGACTTAATTCTCTGTACAGGCCAATGATTATGAAGGCGATTCTGATCTAACCATAAATGAGTATGTCACCCAGTAGGCTCACATTAACTAGCTAGCTAAGGCCGGACAAAGTTGAATTACTGTTTAACAGATGCCCCGCCTCACTTTTCTCCACACCCCAACATATATGGCTTTTTGTTTATAATGCACTGTCCTCTCTCCCTTGAGGCTTTCCCAAGTTGATGCCCAAGAGACCAAACAGCTTCAGATCCCGCGCTCAGATCATGTGTGAGCCTCGGATTGGACAGTAGTGATGGGTCGATCTCGAACGAGTCGGCTCTAAGAGCCAGCTCTTGTAGGTGAACGTTGGAAGCCAACTCTTGTAGGTGAACGTTGGGAGCCGGCTCGCATAAGAAGAGTCTAATCTATTTCTAAAAATATTAAAAAAATTAAGATATGAATAATCAAAAGATTTAAATGAATAGAATTAAGTAATAAAAATAACGGGGGGAAAAATAAATAATATAGGCCTAAATGCTCAAGCGCACATACATTCGTTCTGACTGTCTGCTCAGACTAACAGCCTCACCTGTTGTTCCTGTCAATCAGACACGCAGTATCAACCAATGAACCAAAGATGCGTGAGGGAGGGCAGAGCCAACTCACGCACAGTCTCACACAGCCGCGGAGGAGAGAGAGGAAGGACAGCTGTGACTACAACAGCTGGAAAATGAGTCGGAAGCACAGTAGCATTTGGATGCATTTTAATATTGTAGACAATGTTAGAGCACAGTGTAGAATTTGCCAAAACCAAATCTCATATAAAGCCGTTTCTACGCACAGCCTACACTGGCATATGCGAACTGTGCATCCAACTGTGAAGCTAGCTGTAGCGGAGCTTCGAGAAACTAGCGAGCCTGCTAGTGATAGTGGTGGAGCCAGTATCCACTCAGTCAAGTAGGCCTACTCCGCGACCCACAGCAACGCAGTCTTCTATGGACCCGTTTATGCCAAAGTCTATGTCTGTAGCAAAACAAGACCAAATTGATATTGCACTTGCTAAAATGATTGCCACCGATTTCCAGCCATTTTCGATCGTGGAGGACAGAGGTTTTAGAAATTATAGCAATAGGCTAAATCCAATGTACACAATTCCAAGCAGGAAAAGACTTTCAAAATCACTTATTCCACAACTGTACGAGAGCACACAGGCATCAGTGCGGGAAAGAGTCCAAAAAGCTACTGCAGTTTGCCTTACCACTGACTGCTGGACATCAAGGGTAACCACTTCTTACATGTCGGTTACATGTAAGAAGTGTGGTGGAGACCTTTGTGGGCTATACTCGGCCTTGTCTCAGGATTGTAAGTTGGTGGTTGAGGATATCCCTGTAGTGGTGTGGGGGCTGTGCTTTGGCAGAGTGGGTGGGGTTATATCCTTCCTGTTTGGCCCTGTCCGGGGGTTTCTTCGGATGGGGCCACAGTGTCTCCTGACCGCTCCTGTCTCAGCCTCCAGTATTTATGCTGCAGTAGTTTATGTGTCGGGGGGCTAGGGTCAGTTGGTTATACCTGGAGTACTTCTCCTGTCTTATCCAGTGTCCTGTGTGAATTTAAGTATGTTCTCTCTAATTCTCTCGTTCTCTCTTTCTCTCTGAGAACCTGAGCCCTAGGACCGTACGTCAGGACTACCGGGCATGCTGACACCTTGCTGTCCCCAGTCCGCCCGGCCTTGCTGCTATTCCAGTTTCAACTGTTCTGCCTGCGGTTACGAAACCCCTACCTGTCCCAGACCTGCTGTTTTCAACTCTTAATGATCGGCTATGAAAAGCCAACTGAGATTTATTCCTGATTATTATTTGACCATGCTTGTCATTTATGAACATTTTGAAAATCTTGGCTCTCTCTAATTTTCTCCTTCTCTCTTTCTCTCGGAGGACCTGGGCCCTAGGACCATGCGTCGGGACTGCCGCCTGTGGTGACTCCTTGCTGTCCCCAGTCCGCCTGGCCTTGCTGCTATTCCAGTTTCAGCTGTTCTGCCTGCGGTTATGGAACCGCCACCTGTCCCAGACCTGTTGTTTTTCAACTCTGAATGATCAGCTATGAAAAGCCAACTGAAAATTATTCATGATTATTATTTGACCATGCTTGTCACTTATGAACATTTTTGAACATCTTGGCATAGTTCTGTTATAATCTCCACCCGGCACAGCCAGAAGAGGACTGGCCACCCCTCATAGCCTGGTTCCTCTCTAGGTTTCTTCCTAGGTTTTGGCCTTTCTAGGGAGTTTTTCCTAGCCACCGTGCTTCTACACCTGCATTACTAGCTGTTTGGGGTTTTAGGCTGGGTTTCTGTACAGCACTTCGAGATATTAGCTGATGTACGAAGGGCTATATAAAATAAAATTGATTGATTGATGATTGATTGATGTCACTTCATTGAAGGTTGTTCGATGTCTAGCTGTCTTCTGGACTGCTTTGAGTTGAACGAAAGACACACCTCAGAGAACTTGGAAGAGGAACTGTTGGGAGTGGCCAGAGAATGGTAAGTAGATGGAAAAGTGGACCCAGTATCCATGTCTTGCCCACACAATCAGCATGATTGTAAGAGATGCTCTGGAGGTGATGAAGCCCACTGTGGACAAAGTGAAAGCAGCTGTGGAATACTTCCACAGGAGCACAGTAGGTGCTGAAAAACTAAAGTCTACACAACGCCAGATGGGGATGCCTGAGCTGAGGCCAGTCAAGACTGCACTACAAGGTGGAATTCAACATTTTATATGTTAAAGCGGTTTCTTGAGTCAAAGGATGCCATCATCTCTACCCTGGCCATTGTCAATGCACCTGTTGATGCTCTGATCCAAGAGGAATGGGAGGTGGTGGAGGAGGTGTGCAGAGTCCTGGAACCCTTTGAGCAGATCACTGTGGAGAGCGGTACAGTAAGCAGTTATTACTACATCATTATTTAATCCAGTGTTATATATGTATATGAGCAGTAGATGAGAATGTAGTATCAGTAGACAAAATATGAACCTGAACTAATAAGTTACTGTTCTCTCTTTTCAGCTATGTGACAGCCTCAAAAATGATACTCCTGTGTCAGGGTCTGCAGCAAATCACAGCCAGCCGCCAGAGAGAAGCAAATGTAACCACAGGACATGTGACAGAGTTGATGGACACCCTATGTTCATCAATGGACAGAAAGTTCCACAGAATGGAATATAATCACATGCCATCAGAAACCTCTGCACTTGACCCCAGGTTTAAGAAGTTTGCCTTCAGTGATGCCAGAGCGATTGATGAGGCTCTTCAAAGAATAACCTCAGCAGCAGGGAGGGACAGCCCCAGCAGTCAGCTGGCTCAGGCACCAGGGCAACAGGAAGAAGAGGGATCAGATGGAGCAGAAGCACCAGCAGTAGTGCCACAAACGTCTGCTGTTTGGATGCTGTTTGACGAGAGAGCAACTGGGGATGCAGCATGAAGGAATCCCTCACCAGATGCCATAATCCCTCACCAGATGCCACCAGATGCCATGGAGGTCCGATCCTATTTGGAGGAGCCCCCCCTCCAAAGATCTGGTGATCCTCTGAGCTGGTGAAAGAACAAGGCCTCTGTCTACCCACGGCTTACTAAAGTCATGACAGGGAGACTCTGCATAGTGGCCACATCCGTTCCCTCTGAGAGGGTCTTCTCAAAAACGGGAGAAATAATTACTGAGAGAAGAAACCGCATCAGCCCCTCGAAAGTGAGGCAGCTTGCATTTCTGAATGCAAATCTCTCCTAAAAGCAAAATATGGTCAGCATTGCTGTGTGCTGCTGGTTATAACATGGCAATAAAGAAGAGAGAGAAAAGAGGGACCAGTTTAATGTTTTAAGGGGATGCTGCAGTTTTGCACATTGTTATTTATTTTTATTTGATATGGTGCAATATTCTATTTGTAACAGTCCTGACCTGTTTTATGTTGTTTTTTATGTGTTTATGGTCAGGGCATGTGTTTTGGGTGGGCAGTCTATGTTATCTGTTTCTATGTTGGTTTCGGTGTGCCTGGTATGGCTCTTGATTAGAGGCAGGTGGTTTGCATTTTCCTCTAATCAAGAGTCATATTTAGGTAGGGCATTATCACTGTGTGTTTGTGGGTGATTGTCTCCTGTGATGTCTTCGTCGTTGTCGATGTGTTTCACTTACGGGACTGTTTGGCTGTTCGTGTGTTTCGATGTAACGTTCCTGTCCGTGAGTTTACGTTTGTTATGTGAGTTTATGTTCAGGTTCCGTTCTACGTCGTTTGTTATTTTGTAAGTTTTGAAAGTGTTTGTTTTCGTTGTCATCGGTGTTCGTTATAAAATAAAGATGGCATATTTCCCAGACTCCGCATTTTGGTCAGAAGATCCTTCTCTCCTCACCTCATCTGAGGATGAGGAAAGCGACAGCTCTTACAGAATCACCCACCAAAATACAGAGACCAAGCGGTATGGGAATGCTCGACGGAGCAATAAGGATTTCTGGACTTGGGAGGAGATATTGGACGGTAGAGGACCTTGGGCTCAACCAGGGGAATATCGCCGTCCTAAGGAGGAGAAGAGGGCAGCCACAGCCCAGGAGCGCTGGTATGAGGAGGCAGCGCGACGACGCGGTTGGGAGCCCGTGAGTAAGACCCAAAAATTTCTTGGGGGGGGGCACACGAGGAGTGTGGCAAAGCCGGGTAGGATACCCGAGCCAACTCCCCGTGCTTACCGTGGAGGTAGAAGGCGTCGTACTGGTAAGACACCGTGTTATGCGGTAAAGCGCACGGTGTCCCCAGTACGCGTGCTTAGCCCAGTGCGGGCTATTCCACCTTGCCGCACTGGGAGGGCTAGGTTGGGCATCGAGCCGGGTGCCATGAAGCCGGCCCAACGTAGCTGGTCTCCAGTACGTCTCCTCGGGCCGGTGTACATGGCACCAGCCTTACAGGTGGTGTCCCCGGTTCGCCTGCATAGCCCAGTGCGGGCTATTCCACCTCGCCGCACTGGCAGGGCTACGGGGTTCATTCAACCTGGTAGGGTTGGGGAGGCTCGGTGCTCAAGAGCACGTGTCCTCCTTCACGGTCCGGTATATCCGGTGCCACCTCCATGTACCAGTCCTCCGGTGGCAGCCCCCCGTACCAGGCTGTCTCTCCGGGTTCTCTCTCCTGCTGTTTCCTCCTCTCCAGCGCAGCCGGTGCCTAGACCACGCACCAGGCTGTCTCTCCTTCTCCTCCCTACAGAGCTATCTGTCTCCCCAGCGCCATCTGAGCCATCCGTCTCCCCAGCGCCATCTGAGCCATCCGTCTCCCCAGCGCCATCTGAGCCATCAGTCTCTCCAGCGCCATCTGAGCCATCCGTCTCCCCAGCGCCGTCTGAGCCATCCGTCTGCCATGAGCCTGCAAAGCCGTCCGTCTGCCATGAGCCTGCAAAGCCGCCCGTCTGCCATGAGCCTACAGAGCCATCCGCCAGACAGGAGCCGCTAGAGCCGTCAGCCAGACAGGAGCCGCTAGAGCCGTCAGCCAGACAGGATCTGCCAGAGCCGCCAACCAGACAGGATCTGCCAGAGCCGCCAACCAGACAGGATCTGCCAGAGCCGCCAACCAGACAGGATCTGCCAGAGCCGCCAACCAGACAGGATCTGCCAGAGCCGCCAACCAGACAGGATCTGCCAGAGCCGCCAGCGAGCCATGAGCAGCCAGAGCCGTCAGAGAGCCATGAGCAGCCAGAGCCGTCAGAGAGCCATGAGCAGCCAGAGCCGTCAAAGAGCCATGAGCAGCCAGAGCCGTCAGTGAGCCATGAGCAGCCAGAGCCGTCAGAGAGCCATGAGCAGCCAGAGCCGTCAGAGCGCCATGAGCGTCGAGAGCCGTCAGCCTGCCATGAGCGTCGAGAGCCGTCAGCCTGCCATGAGCGTCGAGAGCCGTCAGCCTGCCATGAGCGTCAAGAGCCGTCAGCCTGCCATGAGCGTAGAGAGCCGTCAGCCAGCATGGACCTGCCAGAGCCGTCCAAACAGGACCTGCCAGAGTCCTTCAGCCGGGATCTGCCCCTTGTCCCGGTGTTGCCCCTTGTCCCGGTGCTGCCCCTTGTCCCGGTGCTGCCCCTTGTCCCGGTGCTGCCCCTTGTCCCGGTGCTGCCCCTTGTCCCGGTGCTGCCCCTTGTCCCGGTGCTGCCCCTTGTCCCAGTGATGGTCCTTATCCTGGTGCTGCCCCTTGTTCTGGTGCTGCCCCTTGTCCCGGTGCTACCCCTTGTCCCGGTGCTGCCCCTTGTCCTGGTGCTAGCTGTTTATTTAGGGGAAGGTAGTGTTAGGGTGGGCATTAGAAGGGGTAGAAAGAAGAGGGGAGTGACTATGGTGGTATGGGGACAGCGTCCTGAGCCGGAACCACCACCGTGGTCAACTGCCCACCCGGACCCTCCCCTGGACTTTGTGCTTGTGCGCCCGGCGTGCGCATCTTGAGGGGGGGGTACTGTAACAGTCCTGACCTGTTTTATGTTGTTTTTTATGTGTTTATGGTCAGGGCATGTGTTTTGGGTGGGCAGTCTATGTTATCTGTTTCTATGTTGGTTTCGGTGTGCCTGGTATGGCTCTTGATTAGAGGCAGGTGGTTTGCATTTTCCTCTAATCAAGAGTCATATTTAGGTAGGGCATTATCACTGTGTGTTTGTGGGTGATTGTCTCCTGTGATGTCTTCGTCGTTGTCGATGTGTTTCACTTACGGGACTGTTTGGCTGTTCGTGTGTTTCGATGTAACGTTCCTGTCCGTGAGTTTACGTTTGTTATGTGAGTTTATGTTCAGGTTCCGTTCTACGTCGTTTGTTATTTTGTAAGTTTTGAAAGTGTTTGTTTTCGTTGTCATCGGTGTTCGTTATAAAATAAAGATGGCATATTTCCCAGACTCCGCATTTTGGTCAGAAGATCCTTCTCTCCTCACCTCATCTGAGGATGAGGAAAGCGACAGCTATGACACTATTATTATGTTGTTCCGAATGTATTAGTTTTGAATTGTTACATTTACATGGACTTTGTTTATATACATTAAAAAAGTTATACTTTAAATACACATGTGAAATAGCATACTTCTTTTTTACATGTATTTCAATTTGTGGGATGCTGCAGTTTTGCAGATTGTTATTTATTTTTCTTTGATTTGGTGCAATATTCTATTATTATGTTGTTCAGATTGTATTCGTTTTGAATATACATTAAAAAGTTCTACTTTAAATGAAAATGTTTAATAGCATTCTTTTTCATAACAAACCAATGCATTTTGAAATACATTGCGGTTAATGTAGAGTATGATTTCAATTAATAATTTCATTCGAATTGTTTTAACACCAATCATAATCAAACTATCGCAAAATACAAAACATTTTTTTAAAGAGCCGTTTGGGAGCCAAAAGAGCCGTCTCTTTTTGGTGAGGACTCGAAACCAGAAACCACTTTTTAGGACTCGAAACTCAAAGTTTAGGACTTGAGACTTGACTTGATACTTGACGGTCTTGACTTGGGACTTGAGTGCTAAGACTTGAGACTTACTTGTGACTTGAAAAACAATGACTTGGTCCCACCTCTGGGTCTAACACATAAAAAAGGAGCAACAAGGAAAGGATATGTCAAAATGAAGAAATGTAATCAAATTTGATTGACCATTGAATTTTGACAATCTTAAACCACACAGAGTATGGAAAAGCATTGTGAATTGACAGTTGAGAATAATTTTTCTTTTTGTCACAATTCATGCTATGACAACAAGGAAATTAAATGGCAAACATGATAAATGATTTGTCATTTAAGAATTTACATTACATTTTTAAAGGTGTCAATGTTGAACTAGATACTACCATAGAAATTAAATATTAAACACACTTTTCTTTCTTTTTCAACTTGGCAGGCATTTTGCATACTCACTCATGTAAATGATAATGCAATATATTAAATTGCATTTACATTTACATTTAAACACACAGAGATGCATACACAGCTCTCCCTTGCCCTCCATTTGGCAAATCTGACCATAATTCTATCCTCCTGATACCTGCTTGTAACCAAAAACTAAAGCAGGAAGTACCAGTGACTGGCTCAGCACAGAAGTGGGCAGATGACACGGATGCTACACTACAGGACTGTTTTGCTAGCATAAACAATGGCGTTGAGGAGTGTTCCACCTCAGTCATCGGCTTCATCAATAATTGCATCGACGACGTCGTCCCCACAGTGACCATACGTACATATCCCAACCAGAAGCCATGGATTACAGGCAACATCCACATTGAGCTAAAGGCCACAGCTGCTACTTTCTTATTTATTTATTTTTTACCCCCAATTTCGTGGTATCCAATTGTTAGTAGTTACTGTCTTGTGTCATCGCTTCAACTCCCGTACGGGCTTGGGAGAGATGAAGGTCGAGAGCCATGCGTCCTCCGAAACACAACCCAACCAAGCAGCACTGCTTCTTAACACAGCGTGCATCCAACCCGGAAGCCAGAAGCACCAATGTGTCGGAGGAAACACCGTACACCTAGAGACATGGTCAGCGTGCACTGCGCCCGGCCCGCCACAGGAGGATGAGACAAGGATATGAGGATACAAGGATATGGCTCGAACCCAGAGTCTCTGGTGGCACAGCTAGCACTGCGATGCAGTGCCTTAGACCACTGTGCCACCCGGGAGGCAGAGCTGCTACTTTTTCAAGGAGTGGAACACTAATCTGGATGCTTATAAAAAAATCCCGCTACGCCCTCAGGCGAACCATCAAACAAGCAAAGCGTCAATACAGGATTAAGATTTAATCGTACTACACCAGCTCTGACGCTCGTCGGATGTGGCAGGGCTTGAAAACTATTACGGACTACAAAGGTAAACCCAGCCGCGTGCTGCCCATTGATGCGAGCCTACCAGATGAGCTAAATGCCTTTTTATGCTCGCTTCGAGTCCAGCAACACTGAAGCATGCATGACAGCACCAGCTGTTCCGGACGACTGTCTGATAACACTCTCAGTAGCCGATGTGAGCAAGACCTTTAAACAGGTACACATTCACAAAGCCGCGGGGCCAGACAGATTACCAGGACGTGAACTCAAAGCATGCGCTGACAAACTGGCAAGTGTCTTCACTGGCATTTTCAACCTCTCCCTAACCAAGTCTGTAATACCTACATGTTTCAAGCAGACCACCATAGTCCCTGTGCCCAAGAAAGCGAAGGTAACCTGTCTAAATGATTACTGCTTCGTAGCACTCATGTCGGTAGCCATGAAGTTCTTTGAAAGGCTGGTCATGGCTTACATCAACAGCATCATCCCGGATACCCTAGACCCACTCCAATTCGCATACCACCCCGACAGATTCACAGATAACGCAATCTCAATCGCACTCCACACTGCCCTTCCCAGCTGGACAAAAGGAACACCTATGTGTGAATGCTGTTTATTCTCTACAGCTAAGTGTTCAACACCATAGTGCCCACAAAGCTCATCACTAAGCTAAGGACTCTGGAACTAAACACGTCCCTCTGCAACTGGATCCTGGACGTCCTGACGGGTCGCCCCCAGGTGGTAAGGGTAGACAACAACATGTCTGCCACACTGATCCTCAACACTGATGCCCCTCAGGGGTGCGTTCTCAGTCCCCTCCTGTACTCCCTGTTCACCCACGACTGAGTGGCAAAACACGACTCACCATCATTAAGTTTGCTGACCACCCAGCTGGACAAAAGGAACACCTATGTGAACACCTATTCCTTACCAAGGTAGCTTAGCAGTTCAGACGTATTTTTCCGTGTTGTCGTGTCGTGTCCTGTATATATATATATTTACACCTTTTCTTCACATATCTTTTATTTATTTTATTATCCAAGAACTCAACTACAAAAGCTTTCCTGCAAAAGCTTTCCTGCAACCCGCTTCACCAATTACAATAAGTACTATTCACCTCAATCTGAAAATCCATCGTGGAAGATAGCCAGGGGCTAATTCAGAAGCTAGCCTGAAAGCTAATCCAGAAGCTACTCCGATAGCTAGCCAGAAGCTAATCTGTAGCTGCCCCGAAATTAGCCGGTTTGCTGGCTAGCGTTGGTGTTTCAGCTGCCCACGTTTTGCGGTCATCAGCTATTCCTCTAGCTCGATAATCTACCGGCACTTTAGTGCAACGCGACTCGGACCGGAGCATTCCGGGACTTTTTTTCTCTCAGTTTCCCCGGATTCCAACCGCAGCCTCAGCCTCTATTTTGCACCTTGATTTCGCAGCTAGCTAGCTGCATACCGTGTGACTATTGGCTTACGTCGACCCCGGAGCTAACTCAAATCATGCTGGAGCTAGCCAGCTGAGGAGTTCCATCACCATCCGGACCCGCTTCTTTGTTGCTGCTGCAGATACGGAACCCCACCGGGCCTTCACGACTGACTGCCGACGTTATCTGCCCGAGGGATTTATCCAACCGGCACCTCCGTCCCGGCGTTACCTGAACGCTCATCTGAGGCCCGCTAATCGTTAGCTGTCTTATCGGCTGCTATCTGAACAAAACCCCACTACACGGAACCTACCGACGGAAACGCACGAGGTATCTACAAACAGACCTCCATCCTATGCTGCTACCGATAGCCATATACCCGGCCAGCTGTCTGGATCGCCACGACCCCAACCAACCTCTACTCACTGGACCCTTATTTATCACTCGATTAAGCTTGCCTCTCCTTAATGTAAATATGCCTTGTCCATTGCTGTTCTGGTTAGTGTTTATTGGCTTATTTCACTGTAGAGATTCTAGCCCTGCTCTCTATACCATATCCAACCCTGCAGTTCCACCACCCACATATGCGATGACATCACCTGGTTTCAATGATGTTTCTAGAGACAAGATCTCTCTCATCATCACTCAATACCTAGGTTTACCTCCACTGTATTCACATCCTACCATACCTTTGTCTGTACATTGTTCCTTTAAACTATTTTATCGCCCCCAGAAACTTCCTTTTACTCTCTGCTCTGGTAGCTCTAGGCGACCAATTCTCATAGCTTTTAGCCGTACTATTATCCTACTTCTCCTCTGTTCCTCTGGTGATGTAGAGGTGAATCCAGGCCCTGCAGTACCTGGCTCCACTCCTATTCCCCAGGCGCTCTCTTTTGATGACTTCTGTAACCGTAATAGCCTTGGCTTCATGCATGTTAACATTAGGAGCCTCCTCCCTAAGTTTGTTTTGTTCACTGCTTTAGCACACTCTACCAACCCGGATGTATTAGCCGTGTCTGAATCCTGGCTTAGAAAGACCACCAAAAATTCAGACATTTTTATCCCCAATTACAATATTTTCAGACAAGATAGAACGGCCAAAGGGGGCGGTGTTGCAATCTACTGCAAAGACTGCCTGCAGAGTTCTGTTATACTATCCAGGTCTGTTCCCAAACAATTTGAACTTCTACTTTTAAAAATCCACCTCTCTAAAAACAAGTCTCTCACCGTTGCCGCCTGCTATAGACCACCCTCTGCCCCCAGCTGTGCTCTGGACACTATATGTGAACTGATTGCCCCCCATCTATCTTCAGAGCTCGTGCTGCTAGGCGACCTAAATTTGAACATGCTCAACACCCCAGCCACCCTACAATCTAAGCTTGATGCCCTCAATCTCACACAAATTATTAATGAACCTACCAGGTACCACCCCAATTCCGTAAACACGGGTACCCTCATAGATATCATCCTAACAAACTTGCCCTCCAAATACACCTCTGCTGTTTTTAACCAAGATCTCAGCGATCACTGCCTCATTGCCTGCATCCGTAATGGGTCAGCGGTCAAACGACCTCCACTCATCACTGTCAAACGCTCCCTGAAACACTTCAGCGAGCAGGCCTTCCTAATTGACCTGGCCGGGGTATCCTGGAAGGATATTGATCTCATCCCGTCAGTAGAGGATGCCTGGTCATTTTTTAAAAATGCCTTCCTCACCATCTTGAATAAGCATGCCCCATTCAAGAAATTTAGAACCAGGAACAGATATAGCCCTTGGTTCTCTCCTGACCTGACTGCCCTTAACCAACAGAAAAACATCCTATGGCGTTCTGCATTAGCATCGAACAGCCCCCGTGATATGCAACTTTTCAGGGAAGCCAGAAACCAATATACACAGGCAGTTAGAACAGCCAAGGCTAGCTTTTTCAAGCAGAAATTTGCTTCCTGCAACACAAATTCAAAAAGTTCTGGGACACCGTAAAGTCCATGGAGAATAAGAACACCTCCTCCCAGCTTCCAACCGCCCTGAAGATAGGAAACACTGTCACCACCGACAAATCCACTATAATTGAGAATTTCAATAAGCATTTTTCTACGGCTGGCCATGCTTTCCACCTGGCTACCCCTACCCGGGACAACAGCACTGCCCTCCCCTCTGCTACTCGCCCAAGCCTTCCCCATTTCTCTTTCTCCCAAATACAGTCAGCTGATGTTCTTAATGAGCTGCAAAATCTGGACCCTTACAAATCAGCCGGGCTAGATAATCTGGACCCTTTCTTTCTAAAACTATCTGCTGAAATTGTTGCCACCCCTATTACTAGCCTCTTCAACCTCTCTTTCGTGTCGTCTGAGATACCCAAAGATTGGAAAGCAGCTGCGGTTATCCCCCTCTTCAAAGGGGGGGACACCCTTGACCCTAACTGCTACAGACCTATATCTATCCTACCCTGCCTTTCTAAGGTCTTCGAAAGCCAAGTCAACAAACAGATTACCGACCATTTCGAATCACACCACACCTTCTCCGCTATGCAATCTGGTTTCAGAGCTGGTCATGGGTGCACCTCAGCCACGCTCAAGGTCATAAACGATATCGTAACCGCCATCGATAGGAAACAATACTGTGCAGCCGTATTCATTGACCTGGCCAAGGCTTTTGACTCTGTCAATCACCACATCCTCATTGGCAGACTCGACAGCCTTGGTTTCTCTAATGATTGCCTCGCCTGGTTCACCAACTACTTCTCTGATAGAGTTCAGTGTGTCAAATCGGAGGGTCTGTTGTCCGGGCCTCTGGCAGTCTCTATGGGGGTGCCACAGGGTTCAATTCTTGGACCGACTCTCTTCTCTGTTTACATCAATGATGTCGCTCTTGCTGCTGGTGATTCTCTGATCCACCTCTACGCAGACGACACTATTCTGTATACTTCTGGCCCTTCTTTTGACACTGTGTTAACAACCCTCCAGGCGAGCTTCAATGCCATACAACTCTCCTTCCGTGGCCTCCAACTGCTCTTAAATACAAGTAAAACCAAATGCATGCTCTTCAACCGATCGCTGCCTGCTCCGGCCCGCCTGTCCAACATCACTACTTTGGACGGCTCTGACTTAGAATATGTGGACAACTACAAATACCTAGGTGTCTGGTTAGACTGTAAACTCTCCTTCCAGACCCACATCAAACATCTCCAATCCAAAGTCAAATCTAGAATTGGCTTCCTATTCCGCAACAAAGCATCCTTTACTCATGCTGCCAAACATACCCTTGTAAAACTGACCATCCTACCAATCCTCGACTTCGGTGATGTCATTTACAAAATAGCCTCCAAAACCCTACTCAATAAATTGGATGCAGTCTATCACAGTGCCATCCGTTTTGTCACCAAAGCCCCATATACTACCCACCACTGCGACCTGTACACTCTCGTTGGCTGGCCCTCGCTTCATACTCGTCGCCAAACCCATTGGTTCCAGGTCATCTACAAGACCCTGCTAGGTAAAGTCCCCCCTTATCTCAGCTCGCTGGTCACCATAGCAGCACCTACCCGTAGCACGCGCTCCAGCAGGTATATCTCTCTAGTCACCCCCAAAACCAATTCTTCCTTTGGACGCCTCTCCTTCCAGTTCTCTGCTGCCAATGACTGGAACGAACTACAAAAATCTCTGAAACTGGAAACACCTATCTCCCTCACTAGCTTTAAGCACCAGCTGTCAGAGCAGCTCATAGATTACTGCACCTGTACATAACCCATCTACAATTTAGCCCAAACAACTACCTCTTTACCTACTGTATTTATTTATTAATTTATTTTGCTCCTTTGCACCCCATTATTTCTGTCTCTACTTTGCACTTTCTTCCAATGCAAACCAACCATTCCAGTGTTTTTTTTAGTTTTTATTTTACTTGCTGTGTTGTACTCACTTCGCCTCCATGGCCTTTTTATATTTTTATTTATTTATACATATATCTGTTTGCCTTCACCTCCCTTATCTCACCTCACTTGCTCACATTGTATATAGACTTATTTTTTTTATCTTTTTCACTGTATTATTGACTATATGTTTGTTTTTACTCCATGTGTAACTATGTGTTGTTGTATGTGTCGAACTGCTTTGCTTTATCTTGGCCAGGTCGCAATTGTAAATGAGAACGTGTTCTCAATTTGCCTACCTGGTTAAATAAAGGTTAAATAAAAAAATAAATAAAAAAATGTGTGAATGCTGTTTATTCTCTACAGCTAAGTGTTCAACACCATAGTGCCCACAAAGCTCATCACTAAGCTAAGGACTCTGGGACTAAACACGTCCCTCTGCAACTGGATCCTGGACGTCCTGACGGGCCGCCCCCAGGTGGTAAGGGTAGACAACAACATGTCTGCCACACTGATCCTCAACACTGATGCCCCTCAGGGGTGCGTTCTCAGTCCCCTCCTGTACTCCCTGTTCACCCACGACTGAGTGGCAAAACACGACTCACCATCATTAAGTTTGCTGACCACACAACAGTGGTAGGCCTGATCACCGGCAACGATGAGAGCATATAGGGAGGAGATCAGAGAACTGGCAGTATGGTGCCAGGACAAAACCCTCTTCCTCATTGTGAGCAAGACAAAGGAGCTGATCGTGGACTACAGGAAATGGCGGGCCAAACAGGCCACCATTAGCATCGAAGGGGCTGTAGTGAGCGGGTCGAGAGTTTCAAGTTCCTTGGTGTGAACTGTCATGGTCCAAACACACCAAGAAAGTCGTGAACACCTTTTACCCCTCAAGAGACTGAAAAGATTTGGCATGGGTCTCCAGATCCTCAAAAAGTTCTACAACTGCATCGTCGAGAGCATCCTACCCGTTTGCATCACTGCCTGCATCCCCCCCTATCTGAGATACCTACTGCAGCAATCATCCTCCACATAAAACACCTGTTCTGCCAGTCACATTCTGTTAAAGGTCCCCAAAGCACACACATTCCTGGGTCACTCCTCTTTTCAGTTCGCTGCAGCTAGCGACTGGAACGAGCTGCAACGAACACTCAAACTGGACAGTTTTATCTCAATCTCTTCATTCAAAGACTCAATCATGGACACTCTTACTGATTTGGCTGCTTAGCGTGATGTATTGTTGTCTCTACCTTCTTGCCCTTTGTGCTGTTGTCTGTGCCCAACAATGTTTGTACCCAGTTTTTTGCTGTTGCCATGTTGTGTTGCTACCATGTTGTCATGTTGTGTTGCTACCATGCTGTGTTGTCATGTGTTGCTGCCATGTTATGTTGTCTTACGTCTCTCTTTATGTAGTGTTGTGTTGTCTCTCTTGTTGTGATGTGTGTTTTGTCCTATATTTTAATTTAATTTTTAATCCCAGCCCCCATCCCCGTTGGAGGCCTTTTGCCTTTTGGTAGGCCACCATTGTAAATAAGAATTTGTTCTTAACTGACTGGCCTAGTTAAAAACAACAACAACAAAATAAAATAAATGGCAACCGCTGACCGTAGTGCGTACGGTCCAGTGCATCACTGGTGCCAAGCTTCCTGCCATCCAGGACCAATATACTAGGTGGTGTCAGAGGAAAGCCCAGAAAATTGTCAGACTCCAGTCACCCAAGTCATAGACTGTTTTCTCTGCTTCTCTGCAAGCGATACCGGAGCACCAAGTCCAGGACCAAAAGGCTCTTAACAGCTTCTACCCCTAAGCAATAAGACTGCTGAACAACTAATCAAATGGCCACTATTTACATTGACCCCCCTTTGTTTTTACACTGCTGCTACTCGCTGTTTATTATCTATGCATAATCACTTCACCCCTACCTACATGTACAAATTACCTCGACTAACCTGTACCCCCACACATTGACTCGGTACCCCGTGTATATAGCCTCGTTATTGTAATTTTACTGTGTTACTTTTTTATATATATTTTTTACTTTAGTTTACTTTATTTGGTAAATATTTTCTTAACTCTTTTTCTTGAACTGCACTGTTGGTTAAGGGCTTGTAAGTAAGCATTTCACGGAAGGTCTACACCTGTTGTATTCAGCGCATGTGACAAAGTTTGATTTGTCCTTCTGTTATTGTCTTAATGCATATCATTATTCTTAAAGCTTTGCATATTTAACAGTGTATCACCATATCTCTTCACTCCAGACTGACTGTCTGTAAACTCACATATAAATCCTGTGAGACTGGTTTCAGATTTGCAGACACCAAACTCCCTCCTGAGAGAACTGGACTTCAGCTACAATGACCTGGAATACAGAGAAGTGAAGCTGCTCTGTATTGGACTAACCAGTCCACTCTGGAGCATACAGACACTTGTGTGAGTTAAATATCTTGAGAATGAGTTATGTGTATGTTTGAAACATTTGTTAATCATGTGCTCTTCTGGCCTCTAGGTCAGTGTGGTCTGACAAAAGGTTGCTGTTTCAGATCTGGCCTCAGTCCTGAGATCACCCAACTTACAACTGAAACAACTGAAGCTGGGAGACAATGACCTGCAGGATTTAGGAGTTACACTGCTGTCTGCTGGACTGGAGGATCCAGACTGTAAACTACACACACTGAGGTAAGTACAGCTGTTTCAGTCAGGTTGGTACTTAGCTTCGTAACCCAAATACTCTGAATCTCATTTTTAATGACAATGTTTGTGTCATGGCCACATGTATGGGTGTCCTACAAGCTGATTGACACTAGTACACCAACCTAGACAGCTGTTGTGTGTGTCTTTCTGTAGGCTGTCTAGTCACAGAGGAGGGCTGCGCCGCTCTGTCTTCAGCTCTGAGGTCAAAACCCTCCCACCTGAAAGAGCTGGACCTGAGCTACAATCACCCGGGAGACTCTGCAGGGGGGGACTGCTTTCAGCTGCTCTGGTGCATCCCACATATAAACTGATGAAGCTGAAGTAAGTCATAACGAATAGATGACCTAATAGTGTGAGGAGCGGTTGTGTCATATGTGGTGTAGTAGGCAGGAGTAACATGAGGACATGATCGGTAGAATTAAGGGGATGTTTAGTGTCACGTTCCTGACCTATTTCTGTTAGTTTATGTGTGTTAGTTGGTCAGGACGTGAGGTTGGGTGGGCATTCTATGTTTTCTGTTTCTGTGTTGGTTTTTGGGTTGCCTGGTATGGCTCTTAATTAGAGGCAGGTGTTTGGCGTTCCTCTAATTAAGAGTCATATTTAGGTAGGCGTTGTCGCAGTGTTCGTTGTGGGTGATTGTCTTCCATTTCTGTGTCTTTACACCACGCAGGACTGTTTACGGTTTGTTCGGTTTGTGTAGCCTATGTTCCTATTCGTGCGTTTTTCTTGTTTTATGTAAGTACGTCGTCTAGGTCTGTCTACACCGTTTGTTGTTTTTGTTAGTTTAATCAAGTTCGTGTTTTCGTTAAATAAATATGTCTTTTCACTACGCTGCGCCTTGGTTCCCTAAATACTCCCCCTCTTCCGAAGATGAAGAGGAGGAGGAATGCCGTTACATTTAGTCAGCATACTTAGCACCCCAACACAGCATACAATACATCATCACCACAGGAATAGTTTTCTTCTGCGTCTCTCATAATCTTTTGGAATTGTACTCCCGTTCTTTATGCAATAGGTAGGATACAATACCTGTATGTATCGAGTAATGAACTTGGATATTGCACCAGAACACAACAATATTTGTTTAAATGTTTGCTGCTTTTAGATCTTTGTCAGTCAGTAACCTGTTTCTCCTACAGTGTGGATCATGGTGGAGAGTAGAGGCTGAAATCAGGGCTGAGGAAATGTACGTCTCTTCAATCCTAATTAACTGCATATTCAGAACCATAGTGGCATAGTAACTAATCAATACTTGTACTGTACCTACAAAACAACATTTTATATGAAGACGTGGTCTGAGTCAACTCCCCTTTTGTCCACAGATGCATGTCATCTCATCCTGGACCCAAGTACAGCACACCTACTGTCACGACTTCCACCGGAGGTGGTTCCTCTCCTTGTTCAGGCGGTGCTCAGCGGTCGGCGTCGCCGGCCTACTAGCCATCACCGATCCATTTTTCTTTTTCCGTTTGTTTTGTCTTTGGTTCATTCACACCTAGTTTTCATTTGCTTTAATTTCTGTGTGTATATTTACCCCTGTTTCCCGCTTAGGTTTGTGCGGGATTATTTTCATGTTGCTCGTTGAGGTTTTCCTCAGTTTATTCACTTGTGTACAGTGTTGTAGGATAAGTAAGTAAGTTGTCTTTCTCCTTCCGTGAGTGACTGTGTGTTCCTATGTCTTGGGCGTTTATTGGTATTGTACCTGACCCATTTTTGGACTTGCCTATTAAAGACGCTAAATTGACATCTTTGCTCTCCTGCGCTTGACTACCTTAACTACCTCAAGTACAAAGACGCAACACCTACGCCTGTTTCTGTCTGAGGGGAACAGGAAGGTGACATGGGTGAAAGAGAGGCGGCCTGTATACCATCCAGACATTTTTAACTGTGTTCCCGAAGTTCTCTGCAGCGAAGGCTTATCTGGATGCCGTTATTACTGGGAGGTGGTGCGGAATGGTGACTTGGCTTACATTGGTGTGGTGTACAAAGGAATGATGAGAAAGGGATAGGAGGATGACAGTAGGATTGGACTCAATAGGAAGTCCTGGAGTTAACCATGCTGAAGTTCCTAGCAGATCTATCCCTGGTCCTGATTTTTAACAGAGTTGGTGTGTATCTGGACTGGCCATCTGGTAATTTGTCCTTCTATGCTGTGTCCTCCTCTGGTACACTGACACACTTTTACACAAGACACACCACATTCACTGAACCCCTCTATCCAGCGTTTTAGTTTGAGGTTTACTCCTCCTCAGTGACCCTGTGTTAGATAGATGACTAACACAGATGACTAACACATTCAAAGGTCTGTCAAAACAATGTTTCATCATCTGTTTTCCTTTGGAATCATTCCTACGATTAGATTAGTAGTAGTGTGTTTTAATGTGTTCTGTTGGACCTACAGACAGCTAGATTAGTAGTAGTGGTGTGTTTTAATGTGTTATTTTGGACCTACAGACAGCTAGATTAGTAGTAGTGGTGTGTTTTAATGTGTTCTGTTGGACGTACAGACAGTTAGATTTATAGTAGTGGTAGGTTTTAATGTGTTCTGTTACACAGATTAGTGGTTAGGGCTGTAACAGTACATGTATTCGCACCGAACCGTTCGTACGGGGACCTCAGGTCGGTCCGCACTGTGAACCCGAATGATTGCATTTAAAAAAATATTTACAAAATGAAAGACATTAGACCTATTAGGCTATGCCTACGCTGCATTGTATACCATTGCCTCGTGAGTAAATCTGAGCAACAAAAACATTGTAGGCTATTCCTTTAAAACAGCTAGAGCCTATGCGCACGTTGTAATCAAAATTCTAATCTTAACAGGTGCATTTAAAACTATCCTTTTGTGAGGCGCAGCCGGGAACTCTGTACGATGGTGAGTGGTGGAGTCGATCAACCAGAAAATTGGAGGATTCTCCATCATCATTTAAATATCCTGTTTTGGAACATTTTGGCTTCAGTCGATTAAAACAGCGATGGACAGAGAGCTATAGATCAAATGTTATTAGTATGTTCTCCACTGCTTAACGAGAACAGGCTATTAACATATAGAGAGACAGGAGAGGTTTATCTTAGGGACAATTCCAAGGGGCAATTGGTGTGTGTCCTCTCCTCACCGAGTTGGTTCTCCCTTCCAGGAGTCAGATTGGAGTCTCTTCTGCTCCTCTTCAACTACACACCAAATATCCAAAACCATAAGCTATTTCTCAGCCTTTGACTCAGATGTCAATTGCATAAAACACTTTTTTCAAAACACTACACACAATTCTCTACCTAAAACACAAAAATCTAACAGCAAGTGACTTGCTTTCCTTTTCCAAACACAACTAATCAAAATGCTACACTTATTCACCGGGTCACACACACACTCCTCACATCTGCAAACACTAATACTTTAACTGATCACTAACCAATCACTGCTTTACTGAAGTATAGGTCTATAAAATGGTCAAAGGTCAGATTACCTGTTTTGAACAATGGATGCCAACAATGGACAGAGAGCAAGAGGAGTAGGAGGGAGAGGAAGAGGAAGAAGAGGACGAGGGCAAAGAAGAGAAGGAAGGAGAGCCATCTCTGATGAGATTAGGGCAGCACTTGTTGATCATGTGATCAACCACGGTTTGACCATGAGAGAGGCTGGACTGAGCCCAACTTGAGTCGATTTACAGTGGCGTCCATAATTCGAACCTTCAGAAATGAGAACAGGTATGCAACTATCTAATGACTATTTTAGCATTACAGTAAAATACTGTAAAATACGTATGACTGCATACTATTGCATAAACATTTGTAACTCTAAGCCATCCATTTACTGCACTGCATTGAATGAATGAGGTTGGTTATCATGCTGTACTACATTTTTTTGTACATTGTTTACAGTTCCTATGCTGAACACATACTGTGTTTGAATTCTGTACAGAGTGGAAAGGCAAAGACATCATGGAGGATGAGGACGCTTGTTTACAGATGTACAAGAGACTGCAATTATAAATATGGTTTTGGCCAACAATGCAATAAGGATTCGAGAGATAAGAGAGCATATCTTGAGTAATACTCAATATACTTATTCATGTGTGTGTGTGTGTGTGTGTGTGTGTGTGTGTGTGTGTGTGTGTGTGTGTGTGTGTGTGTGTGTGTGTGTGTGTGTGTGTGTGTGTGTGTGTGTGTGTGTGTGTGTGTGTGTAGGCTTTAGTGGCAAAATAGATATCCACGTTTATAAACACAGTTATTGTTATTTGTGGTCGTAACATTATTTTCAGTTCATACTATGAGTACGGGTGAGTGCAATTTGTTTTTCCAGTATATGTGAAAATATTATTTATGTTGGGGAAGGGGTTGCATTTCTTTTTATGACACCTCAAGTTGGAAAAAGCCCTTTTAGAACACTCCATTAGTTTAGCCTGGGCATATGTCATATCCCTGACAACAATTGCTTAGTTCATTAGGCAAGAGGAAGTCTATGGAGCAACACAGTTTTTGAAAGTGTTAAATTCAATTTCTTCGTAAACATTTCATAAACACTACATAAAAGGTCAAACGGAGAAGATTCTGAATGTTTTTATTCACGTCAAGACTCACTGCTTTTTACTTAGACTACTGTGGTTGCATTGTTTTAGAAGGCTGTGACTCTACATTTAGTCAAAAACTATGCTCATGTTGCAAGCAGTGAAATGGAGGACATCAGCCCCCCATTTCACACATTCGCGCCTCATTAATGCCTCGTTAACGATCAAAAACTCTGCAATTGGAAAGAGAAAAAGGTACAGTCACATTTGTTGTTATGAAAATTAAATAGAACTTGAAGAAGCACAGCTGAAGGACAAGAAGGAGCAATTGACGCTAGACAGCTATTGCTGCATTCAGTGCTAAGCTGAAAGTGTTTAAAGACAATGATGAAGCTCTGGATGGCATGGATGAATATTTCAAGGCCAAGATTGGATCCAGATGAGCCTCAAGGCAGAATGAGGGGTACGGAGACCATCCCTATGCACCACCACAAAGAGGAATGGAGGCTTCCCTATGGCTAACCTAGTTGGCCCATACTACAGGAACCTATGACTACTCTGCGTCTGTCCCTACAAGAGGTGTGGATGTTGGCCCAGGTACAGAGCACTGCTTACCAGACCCCAGCAAAGAGCACCAGAGGCCTAGAAGATATTAGAGAGATCTTTAACAAGTCATGCAGCGTCAGAACGAGATTACAGAGATGCAATTAAAACAGCAAGATTTGTCTCATCCTTCTCAGGGAGACGTACTGTACCCGTGTTCAAAAGTGACCCCCTCGTCTATAAGTCAGGATTTAATGGTGTACATTGAGCCGATGTTTTACCAGGTCAGAGTTCCTGAGGAAGATGCTCGATGGCGTTCAGAGTGAAGCCATAATGGAGTACAAAATGGTGGTGCACCTCTTTGGAGCCACATCAGCCCCCAGTTGTGCATCATATGCACTGCGAAGAACAGCTGAAGATGGAAGACCACACAGGTATTTGGGGAAGACAGATCCTCACTGTGAGGAAAATACTTGGCTCTGTGCTAAGGCAACAAAGGGCTGGATTATGAGGATCTTCAGACCATCCTGTCTGAAGTCAAAACCTTCATCGATCAACCAATCAACCAACGATCAACCAATCACCAAGACATCAGATGACCCCAATGACCTTGAAGCCTTGAAATCATCTGTTGCTGCTGAAAACACAATCAGTTATTCCTCCAGGTGTATCCAAGAAAGAGAATCAGTACACGCCACATAGACCAATACATCTCTGATCTATTCTGGACAAGATGGACCCTTGAGGATACTTACCTTTCCTACAGGAGCGCCAGAAATGGTCCAGAACTTTGATGAAGGAGACATCGTTCTCATCGTGGATGATCAAGCAAGCCCCCCGGAATTCCTGGATGATGGGAAGGATCATGAAGACGATGCCGGACTCCAGCGGTATTGTACCAGCGGTACAATACCGCTGCGTAAGTGTGAGAACAAAGTCCAGCACACTAGAGCGACCAATCACTAAGCTCTGCCTGCTACAAGAAGCAGCATGAGAGCTCACTGAAAAAAGAAGACAATAAAGTCAACAAGAGACAAAAGATACCCTAGTCAACAAGTGACAGAAGAGAAAACCAAGAGAACTCAAGTATTGGTCCAGTCTTATATAGAGTTTTATGGCTCTAGTCTTAAGTTTAAGTACTTGTTATGCTCCCCGACGAGGCAAATTAGAGGCTGGAAATGTAATAGCCATAATACATAATACTTATAATACATATAAGTTATTACAGTATTATTCTTCATATATTTCCATGTTTGAATGTTAATATTTACAACATTCCATCATGGACATGTATAGGAAAACCCTCTGTTAGAATGCTCCATTAGTTTAGCCTGCCTGACGTCATATCCCTGACATCATTGCTTAGCTCATTAGGCAAGAAGTATAAGGAGCAAATCAGTTTTTGACCGTGTTAAACTCATTTTCTTTGTAAACTTTTATTAATATATAAAAGGTCAAACGGAGAAGCTTTTTGAATGTTTTTATTCGCGTCAGACTCTCACTGCTGGCTGCACCACTAAAGAAACAGTTCCTTTCTGTTCCCACATAAAGAATATTGCATAAATGTACAAGACTAGATTGACATTCATTGTCACGGGACTGTTTTTTACTATATTGATTTTCAGAGAAACATAGCAATAGCCTCACTGTTTAGAAAGTTATATTGCTTGTAAATAACATCCTAATAACTCTGAGGGTAACAAAATGTTGTCTGCCTTCTTGAGCTTATATAGATTTCTTTCAGCTCTTAGCTAGGCACTTTCTCTCTACTCCGAGGACGTCAGGGAAAGCAGGGTGGAATCATGCGTTCCTAGCTAAGAGCTGAAAAGTGGGGGGTTAGAGTGAACTTAGATAGGCGAGCCAGCAACCGGAAGGTTGCCAGTTCGAATCCAGGGTCTGACAAATCTAGGGGGAAATGAGCTCACCAACTGGAGGGTTGCTGGTATCAAAATCCTAGATACATATTCTGCCGTTGTGCCCTTGAGCAAGGCACTTAACCCCCAAAACTGCACCCCAGTGCAGCTGCCCTTGCTCCGAACTCTCCAACCTGTTTATGTGTCTTTTGGAGGCATTGGGATAAAGTGGAAGTTGACCTTGTGCTAGTAAAGCAATTTCTTATTCTCATGGCTTTGTAATTCATGTATGCTACACCGCATCAGCCCACAAAATAAGTGAGTTTACAGACCCGCAGTATGGCCTTATGCGTAAACAGCCTGTGTGTGTGTGTGTGTGTATGTGTGTGATTGTGCTTGTACGTGCGCACATGCATTAGAATTTTATATAGAATCGACATTAGCTGACAGCTAATCTTCCTGGGGTCCATGTGTGTGTTCTAAGCCATACAGCAGGCCCTGTCGACATGAGGCCTAATGAAACAGGACTATGTGTTGAGATCTCCTGGGGAGCTGTGGACTCTCTGGGGAGGTCCCCAGTGAACAACATCATTAAGCTCACTTCTTCCACCCAACCTTGAGGAGGGACGCTTGGACATGACACTGCTGTGATCCAACATGCTGATTACAAAGGGACCTGTGTCCGGGTGGATTGATGTAGGGATCATATGGGGGTTGGAGGCCTGGTCTGAGGGAAAGCCTGGTCTGCTGAAGGCTCTGGGTTGGCTCCATGTCTCAACTGAGCAGCTTGCTGAAACTAGAGCCAAGACCGGTGGCCCACCGGTTGAGGACAGACACTCTGGGCCAGCAGCAATGCAGCCACACACTACCCATAAGCCTCCATACAAGATATTTGACATGTAGAAGTGAATTGTTTTCCTTGGCTGTGTAAAAGGATAAGGTTGACCACAGGCCCATGTTTTTCTGTAACAGACCCTGCCCCCTGCTTGCCCCTTATGGCCCTACTCCTTCCTCCTGTAATACTTGATGTCTGACCTGCAGTATATTATTAAAACACATCTCAATGACCTCTGTCTACCTTTGAGGTTACATGCACTTACAGTCAACCACTCCTTGACCCTGTTTTAATTCATGCTGTTAAGGAGAAATATACACTGAGTATACAATACATTAAGAACACCTCCTCTTTCCATGACATAGACTGACCAGGTGAATCCAGGTGAAAGTTATGATCCCTTATTGATGTTAGCCTTGAGACAATTGAGACATGGATTGTGTATGTGTGCCATTCAGAGCGTGAATGGGCAAGACAAAAGATTTGAGTGCCTTTTGGACGGGGTACGGTAGTAGGTGCCAAGAGCACCGGTTTGTGTCAAGAACTGCAACGCTGCTGGGTTTTTCACGGTCAACAGTTTCTCGTGTGTATCAAGATTGGTCCACCACCTAAAGGACATCCAGCTAACTTGACACAACTGTGGGAAGCATTGGGGTCAACATGGGCCAGCATCCCTGTGGAATGCTTTTGACACCTTGTCGTCAGCAAACTTAATGATGGTGTTGGAGTCGTGTTTGGCCACTCAATTGTGGGTGAACATGGAGTACAGGTGTGTACTTAGTCCCCTCCTGTACTCCCTGTTCACCCACGACTGCGTGGCCAAACACGACTCCAACACCATCATTACGTTTGCTGACGACACAACAGTGGTAGGCCTGATCACTGACTACTATGATACAGTCTATAGGGAGGAGGTCAGAGAACTGGCAGTGTGGTGCCAGGACAACAACCTCTCCCTCAATGTGAGCAAGACAAAGGAGCTGATCGTGGACTACTGGAACAGGCCCCCATTAACATAAACGGGGCTGTAGTGGAGCGGGTCGAGAGTTTCAAGTTCCTTTGTGTCCACATCACCAACGATCTATCATGGTCCAAACACACCAAGACAGTCGTGAAGAGGGCACGACAAAACCTTTTCCACCTTAGGACACTGAAAAGATTTGGCATGGGTCCCCAGACCCTCAAAAAGTTCTACAGCTGCACCATCAGAACATCCTGACTGGTGCTACAGAGGGCAGTGCATACGGCCCAGTACATCACTGGGGCCAAACTTCCTGCAATCCAGAACCTATATAATAGGCTGTGTCAGAGGAAAGCCCATCAAATTGTCAGAGACTCCAGTCACCCTAGTCATAGGTGTTTTCTCTGCTACCACACAGCAAGCGGTACCGGAGCGCCAAGTCTAGGACCAAAAGTCTCCTGAACAGCTTTTACCCAAGCCATAAGACTGCTGAACGACTAATCAAATGGCCACCGAACTATTACCCCCCCCCCCCCATTTGTTTTGTACAGTGCTGCTACTCGCTGTTTATTATCTATGCATAGTCACTTCACCCCCACCTACAGGTACAAATTACCTCGACTAACCTGTACCCCCGTACACTGACTCGGTACTGGTACCCCCTGTATGTAGCCTCTTTATTGTTATTTTATTGTGTTACTTTTTATAATTTTTTACTTTAGTTTATTTGGTAAATATTTTCTTAACTCTTCTTGAACTGCACTGTTAAGGGTTTGTAAGTAAGCATTTCACGGTAAGGTCTACACTTGTATTCAGCGCATGTGACAAATAAAGTTTGATTTGATTTGTAGAGTCCATGCCCTGACAAATTGAGACTGTTCTGATGGCAAAAAGGGTTAGTGTTCCTATTGTTTGGAATACTCAGTGTACATGTACATAGTCATAAAGTGTCAAGGCTGTGGGTAACTGGTGAAAGGAGTCAGGAGCAGGAGAGCTGAGATGCATGGACAAGGTATTTATGTCACGCCCTGGCCTTAGTTATCTTTATTTTCTGTAATATTTTGGTTAGGTCAGGGTGTGACAGGGGGGATGTTTGTGTTCTTGTCTTGTCTTGGGTGGTTGTAGTGTCTAGGGGGTTTTGTTAGAGTGTATGGGTTAGTGTTGAGTGTAGGTTTCTAGGTATGTCTATGGTTGCCTGAATGGTTTTCAATCAGAGACAGCTGTCATTCATTTGTCTCTGATTGGGAGCCATATTTAAGGCAGCCATAGGCTTTGGGCTGTTGTGGGTAATTGTCTATGTCATTGTGTAGTGTTTAGTGTCAGTACGATTTGTTTAAATAGCTTCACGATCATCAGTTTGTTGTTTTTGTTTCGTCGTTATAATTAAAAATAATGTATTTTTCACACGCTGCGTTTTGGTCCTCTCTTCCACGTCAAGACGATCGTGACAATTTAATACAAGATAACATTTGTATAAACACAATACTACGGTGCGTAAAAAATACTGGTACCACGAAATAAACGGGCTTAATAACAAAACCCGGCAACATATAACCAGCCGTCAGTAACAGTCTGAACAATTGAACAATCACGTACAAAAACATGGGGGAAACAGAGGGTTAAATACATGAACAAGTAATTGGGGAATGATAACCAGGTGTGTAGAAAACAAAGACAAAACCAATGGAAAAGGAAAGGTGGATCAGCGATGGCTAGAAGACCAGTGATGTCGACCGCCGAACGCCGCCCAAAAAGGAGAGGGACCGACTTCGGTAGAAGTCGTGACATAAAGACTGTTTTCTAAAGAGATATTGACTGCTTTTTAAAAACTTGCTAATGCAACCATTGACTGTATATACGTATACAGTACTAGTCAAAAGTTTGGAAACACCTACTCATTCAAGGGTTTTTCTTTATTTTTTACTATTTTCTACATTGTAGAATAATAGTGAAGACATCAAAACTATGAAATAACACATATGGAATCATGTAGTAACCCAAAAAGTGTTAAACAAATCAAAATATATTTGATTTGTAGCCACCTTTTGCCTTGATGACAGCTTTGCACACTCGGCATTCTCAAATAACATTTTATTGGTCACATACACATGGTTAGCAGATGTTATTGCGAGTGTAGCGAAATGCTTGTGCTTCTAGTTCTGATAATTCAGCTATATCTAACAAGTAATATTTAAGAAATACCTAATACACACAAATCTAAGTAAAGGAATGGAATAAGAATATATAAATATATGGATGAGCAACGACAGAGCGGCATGGGCTAAGATGAAATAGATAATATAGAATACAGTATATACATAGGAGATGTGTAATGCAAGATATGTAAACATTTTTTAAAGTAAAATCAAATCACATTTTATTGGTCACATACACATGGTTAGCAGATGTCAATACAAGCGTAGTGAAATGCTTGTGGCATTATTAAAGTGACTAGTGTTCCATTTATTAAAGTGGCCAATGATTTCATGTCTGTATATAGGCAACAGCCTCTCTGTGCTAGTGATGACTGTTTTACAGTCTGATGGCCTTGAGATAGAAGCTGTTTTTCAGTTTCTCGGTCCCAGCTTTGATGCATCTGTACTGACCTCACCTTCTGGATGGTAGCGGGCTGAACAGGCAGTGGCTCGGGTGGTTGTTGTCCTTGATGATCTTTTTGGCCTTCCTGTGACATCGGGTGCTGTAAGTGTCCTGGAGGGCAGGTAGTTTTCCACCGGTGATGCGTTGTGTAGACCGCACCACCCTCTGGAGAGCCCTGCGGTTGTGGGCGGTGCAGTTGCCGTACCAGGTGGTGAAACAGCCTGACAGGATCCTCTCAATTGTGCATCTGTAAAAGTTTGTGAGGGTTTTAGGTGACAAGCCAAACCAGCTTCATGAGGAATGCTTTTCCAACAGTCTTGAAGGAGTTCCCACATATGCTGAGCACTTGTTGGCTGCTTTTCCTTCACTCAACTCATCCCAAACCATTTCAAATGGGTTGAGGTTTGGGGATTGTGGAGGCCAGGTCATCTGATGCAACACTCCATCACTCTCCTTCTTGGTCAAATAGCCCTTACACAGCCTGTAGGTGTGTTTTGGGTCATTCTCCTGATAGTGATAGTCCCACTAAGCGGAATACTGTGGTAGCCATGCTGATTAAGTCTGCCTTGAATTCTAAATAAATCACAGACATTGTCACCAACAAAGCACCCCCACACCATCATACCTCCTCCATGTTTCTCCATGGGAACCACACATGCGGAGATCATCCGTTCACCTATTCTGCGTCTCACAAAGACATGGCGGTTGGAACCAAAAATCTCAAATTTGGACTCATCAGACCAAAGGACAAATTTCCACTGGTACAATGTCCATTCCTCGTGTTTCTTGGCCCAAGCAAGTCTCTTCTTATTATTGGTGTCCTTTAGTAGTGGTTTCTTTGCAGCAATTCGACCATGAAGGCCTGATTCACGCAGTCTCCTCTGAACAGTTGATGTTGAGATGTGTCTGTTACTTGAACTCTAGGAAGCATTTATTTGGGCTGCAATCTGAGGTGCAGTTAACTCTAATGAACTTATCCTCTGTAGCAGAGGTAACTCTGGGCTGTGGCGGTCCTCATGAGAGCCATTTTCATCATAGCTCTTGATGGTTTTTGCGACTGCACTTGAAGAAACTTTCAAAGTTCTTGAAATGTTCCGTATTGACTGACCTTCGCGTCTTAAAGTAATGATGGACTGTCATTTCTCTTTGCTTATTTGATCTGTAATAATATGGACTTGGTCTTTCACCAAATAGGGCTATCTTCTGTATGCCACATCTGCCTTGTCACAACACAACTGATTGGCTCAAACGCATTAAGAAGAAAGAAATTCCACAAATTAACTTTTAACCAGGCACATCTGTTCATTTAAATGCATTCCAGGTGACTACCTCATGAAGCTGGTTGAGAGAATGCCAAGAGTGTGCAAAGCTGTCATCAAGGCAAAGGGTGGCTACTTTGAAGAATCTAAAATCTAAACTATATTTTTTGTTTAACACTTTTTTGCTTACTTCATGATTCCATATGTGTTATTTCATAGTTTTGATGTCTTCACTATTATTCTACAATGTAGAAAAAAAGTTAAAATAAAGAGAAACCCTTGAATGAGTAGGTGTGTCCAAACCTTTGACTGGTACTGTACATCTGGTGTAATAGAAGCAATTATTGCTACAATGATTGTCTTCGGAGGTATTACTTATTTATACGAATATTGGACACAGAGATTGGATCCTGCTTTCTGGAAACAACAGCCAACAGTATGAGAGGGGGTAGTCCTTCTACCCAGAATGCAACCCAAAATATGTACGTACACTGTTGTTCATATATGTTTCCTTTGAATAACATTTGCTTGTGTTGTTGTGGGTTAGTGTTTTAGTGTTTGATGAGGAATAGGCACGTTTAAGAAGATGCGCGCCGCTGACCTTGATGTCTGTTCTTTGGCGAGGAGAAAATATGACTATCTAGTTTGGAACTTTGAAACTGTGTACTGCTTGTGCTAATCAGAGTCTCAGCAGAGTGTGTTGTGGAGTAGTCCACTACGTCAGTAAGGATTTGAAAACCACTTAAGTGACTAAGCAGGGAGACTGTCCCAAAGCTAGTGTTATTACCCCGGTAATATAAGGCAGGCTGGCAAGCTTCCACAAAGCAAGGTCAGGCATAGCATGCCAATGGCACTTTTTACAAGCTTCCACTGACAATAGCAGGTGACAGAAAAAATAACAGCATTTCAAGTTTTATTTCCTCTGTCTGGTTACTAGCAACACAGACCAGTGATCAACATTCATGAATCTTCCGGGAAATTCAAAACTAATTGTTTGACAGGATTGTGTTTGAGACATTACATTTCTTCCTATGGTTTCTACCTAGTGCAAGGGGCTAGTAATGTATGATGTTGCCTGATTAACTGAAGCAAAGAGAGCGATGGAGCGAGAGGCAGGGTTAAGTGAGGGAGAAGAGACGGACAGGGGGAGAGAAAGAGACGGGGAGACGTATGAGATGGGGAAGATAGAAAGGGATGGAAAGCAGTGAGTAGAAGAAAGAGAGAGCGAGAGAGAGGGAGGAGGTTGAGGTTCAGATCAGCAGACAGGCCAAGGCAGCAGCAGTTACAGCCCTACAGGGTTCTGGTCTTGACCAATGGCAGGTTTTACCGTCCAGACGTGCTAGGCCTGGTTGCCATCGTCGCTGCCTCCCAGCCATGCTCAGGGTCGCACCGGAAGAATAGACTTTCTCCATAAAGGAGCAGGCAGTCTTTATGTCCATTCTGTTAAACATTTACAGAGAAGTGGATTCTTCTTTGATCCCACAAGTCATTCGTGCCTATGATTGACTTCATCTGGGCTCCTCTTTTCTCATCCAATGCCAAAGCGTTTAGCGACGGGTATATAAAGAGATATTGTTGTACGCCATAACTAGGGCTCAATTTACAATATAGGATGTACAACGGCAGCTAAAGACATTCAAGTATCTTCATGTATGCTAACCCTCCCCAATCTACACTCATTTCCTTTCACAATCCCAAAATGCGCTTTTTATTTGTTGTGCTGTCAAGGACAAATCGGGAATGAAAAGCTAAGCTAAACATATGGTCCACTGTAACTAACAATGGGAGACCATAGAACATGAGCAAGATGGGACCAGTCTTATCGTTACTGCATGATACACTGGTCTTCTCAGCAGAAACAGCATGCTAGGGCATTGGGGAAAGAGTGAGACACCTTTCCTCCTTAGCCGTCATAAGCTTCCTTCATGTCAATGCAACTCCTTTGTGGGTTAATGGATGTATGCGTAAGCACTGAGCAGCAAAATGTTGTCTTCAGTCACTGCCGTAGTGCTTCAAAAGAGAGTAATGAGGACTCATTGGTTCTGTTCATGTTACTGAACTAATGAACTTGGTCGGGTCACACAAAAGTTCATTTTAACATCATCAAAAGACTGTGACTGGACATAACCCATACTGTATGACTTACATGGCACTTCTGTTTAATGTCATGAATTGGACAATTTGGGGACATAAAAGGAAAATACAAAGAGAGAAACATGGAAACGTGTTGATGTGGAATAACATGGCTGAGCACCCCTGATCTTGTTCAACGTTTGCACAACATTTTGTGTGCAAGCGGTCACAGCATGTGCAAAGGTCAGACCCTGGACAGCATGGTGTGAAGTCATACATTTTGGATCACACACAGAGCGAAGGGCCTTCTTCTGGAACACCAGTGAGGTGTCACACCATACAGGGTTCAAAGGTCATCGGGAGCCATTTCAGGTGATGGAGACATTGGAGGAAATTACTCAATGGTCCAACCTATCAAACCCCACCTCATAAGCATAGTCACATGAACTGTATAAACAAAGAATGCTACTCAAACAGCCATAGTTGTGATCGCTAACTGTTGGTACAGTGTGAGAGTAATTGGATATGCTACCATGCATTCAACATTCATTGTTTCTACGTTGGCGTGATAACCCAGTACGCTGTGTGCCCCTGAAAGGGAATGAAAGAGTTTCAGTTGTATGGACGTTGTTTATCTACTGTAAGTCACGACTTGATCATTCACCAGAAGTCAAACAACAGAGATGCTATTGGTAAAACATGAAGTCTTTAGCCCCGTTTATACCTGGTTCTAACACCTATCCTTTGCCCACATTGTGCCCACAGACGAGTGTAGACGATTAAAAGACGGATTATGATCGGATTGGAGGTAGTCAGGTATGCATTGTGTCTGGATATTTTATAAGTGTAGAGGGATCTGGAGAGTGAAACCCTTGAAACTATCATTATTCTACCTACTAAAATAGTTTACAGGTAGCACCATTGACTTACTGTATGACATCAATGTCTTAAAAGAAACAAATATTATTTCGAAAAAATATCCGACAAATCATTTGCATACATGGAGGGACCAGTAAATCTGGTCAGAATGCAGACACAATGGATGGATAAGAGACACCATTTTAATACCACGTGTAGACACATATCTGTCACATATATGTGGGCACAATCAGAATGTGGACAAGATCAGGACAAAGGATGCATGTTAGACCCGGGCATAAACAAGGCTTCTGTCACAACCATAGACCAATACAGTACAGTACATCAATATGTCCATTTTTGTCCCACTGACAAACTGCACAGTATAAAGCCCCTGGAAACTGCTAATTGAGTTTCTCTTTTCCTAAACGTAACCAAAAGATCAAATCAGTCTCAAACAAAAAAACGTTAATGGCTGTTTATTTTTGCTGTTTAAGACTGTTCTCTGCCCCATGTGGTTCCAATGAGATCCAATCTATTTAAACTACAATCAGATGAAGCGTTTTAGATTAAATCCTTAAATGTGAATGCTAGGGTTGGTCGGCCCACAGACTGCAGACTGAGTTTCTGGAGAGATACTGATCTGTTCTGTGTAAATAAACTGACTTCTAAATGGATTCTCACTTCTGTCGATATTTACCGTGGAGTGAACCCTTGAAGCTCAACTAAAGGTAACAAAACAACTTCTCTGATAGAAGACGGCGTGGCAACGATATTAGTCCAAAACATTTATTCTAGTGTCAATTTACTACAACGTGTGAATAGGATAATTTCAGTCATAAAGTCTGTCTCATCCAAAACAGAGTTTTGTAAGTGTGTTGGCTACCAACACGGCTGCAATGACTGAGCTCTATCCAATCCTACCGCAGAACACACAGACAGTGAGACAGACCTTCAGCAGATCGGACACGTCACACATTTTTCTACTTGTGTGACGAGAAATACTGCACCAGACTACATAGCTAAAGTAGATGGAAAATTGAGTGACCAAAACCTCCTTGGCAAAAAAAAAATGAAATTAATTAAAGATTTAGATTAATTAATCCATCTTAATTAATTTATTAATTCTGACTATTTTGAGGAAGTGATACAGGCTTTGGTTTTATGGTGTCTTCTTTAGTATCATGGCATTCTAACATTTTGTTTGTGCATGCCACCACCTACTGTGTGGGAGGGTGTGATCGATCATGTTACATTTTGTGATACAAAAGTAAAAAGGTAAAAAGTAAAATTGCACCACCAACTAACCCTACCCTTCTTTTTTTATCACCCCATTCCACTACTTTGTCCCTATTTGATCCTACACCGGACCGATGGCCTTGGAGGACGGGACTCTTTCGTTCAACATACCTTGTAACTCTTCTGCAGTAAAACCTCGTACACCCAAGTACTTCTCTTCAGCTGCCACCACAACATCTATTTAAAACATTGTAAAACATTGATTTACGTTCCATTTCTGCAGTACAGTTGATAACCAACCTTACTGAAGCACAGATTCGTATCACTCTGTATTGGCCTAGGTGTACTACTCACCTTTGACCCATCATCGTCTACTCTCTTTATTGCCTCACCATACGACACCTTCTGTTCTACTCTGACCCTGGCAACCTCAACCTGTCTCCCTCTCACCGGGCACTTCTAATCCCCAGCAACATGATCACCCCCACAATTGACACCATTTTTTCCACTGATACTACACATTCCTTTGTCTCATGCCCTCCTGCAGACTTCTGCAACATTGCAAACTTGGCATCTGAAACACCTTAGTGGGTTCGGCACAAAAGCTCTCACGGGATAACTGAGATATCAGATGACAGCCCGCATGGAGTTTGCCAAAAGGCACTTAAAGACTCTCAGACCATGAGAAACAAGATTATCTGGTCTGATGTAACCAATCACCTTCCAACAGGAACACGACCCTACGCACCAGCCAAGACAACGCAGGAGTGGCTTCGGGACAAGTCGCTAAATGTACTTGAGTGGCCCAGCCAGAGCCCGGAATTGAACCCGATCAAACATCTCTGGATAGACCTGAAAATAGCTCTGCAGCGACGCTCTCCATCCGACCAGACAGAGCATGAGAGGATCTGCAGAGAAGAATGGGAGAAACTCCCCAAATACAGGTGTTCCCAGCTTGTAGCGCCATACCCAAGAAGACTTGAGGCTGTAATTGCTGCCAAAAGTGCTTTAACAAAGTACTGAGTAAAGGGTCTGAATACTTATGTAAATGTATTATTTCAGTTTCTCATTTAAAATAAATTAGCCAAACATTTAACCTGTTTTTGCTTTGTTATTGTGTGTACATTGATGAGGGAATAACACTATATAATCAATTTTAGAATAAAGCTGTAACCTAACAAAATGTGGAAAAAGTCAAGGGGTCTGAATACTTCCCCGAAGGCACTGTGTGTTGGAGTATAGACTTAATTTGACCAGTTTATGTCAGAAATTGCATGAAGTTTGGCCATTACAGGATGCCAAGTCTCAAACCCACTGGGCAAAAACTAGTTTGAATCAACGTTGTTGCCACATAATTTCAACCAAAGCAAATGTGATGCTGTTGAATTAACATGTAAAACTGATTAGATTTGCAAAAGGGCCTAAATCGAATGACTTGGTGACATTGTTGATTTCACGTTGAATTGACGTTAGGCTTTTCAGTCGATCTTATTTCATGGCTTTTGGATATTGCATAACTCAGTGGAGGCTGCTGAGGGGAGAATGGCTCATAATAATGTCTGGAACGAAGTATTATGGCAGGCATTATTATGAGCCATCCTCCCCTCCACTGGCATAGCCTCTATTTGGCTTTTTTGGCTAACTGAGTAATTTTAGGCACTTCTGATAGTGGAAAAACAGTTCTTACTGACTGACCCAGTCAGATATAACTAATTTACTGGATAAGGAGCCCTGTAGACGGGGGACATTAATAGGGCTGAAGGGCTAACCTTACAGGGAGAAATCATTCCCATATGACCTACAGATGTAGGATCTTAATTTGATCACCCTGTTGCAGGAGAACTTTCCTGCAATGCAGGACATTTAACACCTGAAGTGTATTTGAGGTTTAAAAAGACTTCTGAAGTTTGTAATTTCCACTTTGAAATATCAGTCTTATTTTTCCCTTACAAAAATATCAACCCCTACAAAAATGTTGATTAATGATAATCAACATTTGTTTCTCCAGGATTAATTTCCTGCTGTAGCAAACTGTCTCAAATGAAAATCCTACATCTGTAATTTCCATACCATGGTGTGAAACCAGGGTGGGGTGCATAGAGCTGTCTTGCATCACCATTATTGGGTATCAAACCCCTTCAGTTCACACATGGATCCAGTTACAGACCACTTCAACACTCTGGCGTGAAATGCTTTGCTTCAAAATTTTACAAGCAACTATAATGTGGATATGAAATCACATCGTATGATGCCTCAACCGTTTCCAGAGTGGATGTAGGCTACAATAATGTGAAGCCGCTAGCAACAGTGAGAGACAACACTATGAAAATTGTGTCCCTCAGTGTGGAGACACTGTAATATAAATGTTGTTGGAATGTTTGCTGATGGTTTCCACATGGACGTAAGCACACAGAGAGAGAGAGACTTATGCGGTGTGGCGGGGAGGAGCAGCTGAGTCCCTCTCCCTGGTTCGGCTTCTCAGAGAAAAGAGAGTGTGTCTGTAACATGCAGGCAAAATAAAATAAACAGTTAAATATTGGAGTAAGATATGATGATGAAATGCTAAGTATTCTTTTATATGCTGATGATATGATTTTGATGGCAGAAACTGAACAAGACCCGCAGAATGTCACGCTGGTATGAAGGTTCGGGAGACAGAAGCAGGAATGCGTAATATGTTTTTTTAAAGCCCAAATTACGGTGTGCCGTGTGAGGGCACTGGGGGGCGAAGACCAAACAAACACGTAACAAGGTTGAAACCCAAACAAAAGAGCGAGGAGTACCTCGAATAAATAACACACGCGCACAATGATTAACACACGGGACGAGACCCGTAATCATCTGCGCAATCCACAAGGGCACGAAAGCCCAAAAACGCACAGGTACTCCCAAGCACCAATGGACATTGTAACAATAATGGACCGCCCAATGGAAACCAAAGGGCACACGTCTACAGATACTAATCAGTGGGAATAGGGGACAGGTGTGTGAAAGTTCCGGAGGGATCCGTGACACAGAACATGTTATTATGTGTTATGTGCAGTCAATTGGTGTAAAAGATGGAGACTCATGATTAACAGACAAAAACACAGATAATGACTTTTAGAAAACCAGCTACTAAGAAAGGTGTTTTTCAGTTTTGTTTTGGTGAAGACATTTTGGAATTTACTAGCATTTATAAATACTTGTGTCTTTTTATTGATGAACATGTTACCTTTCTATACGGAACATCTGCCCTGGCCGACTCAGGAAGTAGAGCTCTTGGGTGAGTTATAGAAAAAACAAAAACACTCAAAGATGTTGTTTACGCCAAGTATTCCAGACTGTATCAGACATGCGTGTGTCCTGTTCTGGACTACACAGTAGGAGTGTGGGGTGCTAAGAGGTATTTTAAAAACAAACATGTTCACAACAGAGCAGTACGTTACTTTTTAGGTGTCCACAAATTTGCACCTATACTTGCAATAACAGGGGACAGTACCACATGGTCAATGACAGTGGCCCGGACTTCATTAGACACAACAATTCCCTGCCGTCTGCCTCCCTCCCTCTGATGTCCACCTCTTTCACGGGGACCATGCCCACCTCTTTGACCTCTTTGATGACCTTTCTGACGGGCCCCTTGTCCACGAGCTCTTTGATTTCTTCCTCTCCCTTGCTGTCTACCCTGCTCCATGTTGAAAGAAAATGGAAGTGTTCACACACCCCTTTTAAATGGTGACCAATTGTGGTTACTACTATGTGAAATAAGTGATTATGTATGGTTGTCATGTATCATACATGTCATTTAGATGTTTACACTTTAAAAACACACATTTTATTTATCAAAATCCATATATAGTAGACAAACCAGTTTAAAACGTATAGGTTTACCAACGGTTAAGTGATCAACCATTAAGCGCAGTTGGATTAAGTGATGGTCAAATGTATTTAAACAAATGAGAAGAGAACCATATGAAAAGTATTGTGAGCATTGATTTGTGAAAGTCAATTACTTTATAAGAATGGTATTTCTAGATTAGACACTGATTAGGTTTGGTGATGTCACGCCCTGACCTTAGAGATCATTTTTATGTCTCTATTTTGGTTTGGTCAGGGCATGAGTTGGGGTGGGCATTCTATGTTCTGTGTTCTAAGTTTTGTATTTCTTTGTTGGTTGGCCGGATGTTGTTCTCAATCAGAGGCAGCTGTCTATCGTTGTCTCTGATTGAGAACCATACTTAGGTAGCTCTTGCCCACATGGGTTTTGTGGGTAGTTGTTTTCTGTTTTGTGTTGTTGCACCAGACAGAACTGTTTCGTTTCGTTCTCTCTTTGAGCGGTTTTCTTCTTCTCCAGCAACTGAGTTAGGAAGGACACCTGTATCTTTGTAGTGACTGGGTGTATTGATACACCATCCCAAGTGAAATGAATAACTTCACCATACTCAAAGGGATATTGAATGTCTTCTTTTTTTCTTCATCTACCAGTAGGTGCCCTTCTTTTTTAGGCATTGGAAAAGCTCCCTGGTCTTTGTAGGACCTTACAGATAATTGTATGTGTGGGTTACAGACAGTGGTGGAAAAAGTACCCAATTGTCATACTTGAGTAAAAACTAAAAATACCTTAACAGAAAACGACTCAAGTAAAAGTGAAAGTTACCCATTAAAATACTAATTGAATAAAAGTCTAAAATGATTTGGTTTTATATATATCAAATATATCAAAAATTATACTTGAGTATCAAAAGTAAAAGTATATATCATTTTAAATTCTTTATATTAACCAAAGCAGACTGCACCATTTTCATTTTTTTATATATTTTTTTACAGTTAGCCTGGGGCACACTCCAACACTCACACTTAATTTACAAACGAAGCACGTGTGTTTAATGAGTCTGCCGGATCAGAAGCAGTAGCGATGACTAGGCACATTCTCTTGATAAGTCTGTGAATTGGACCATTTTCTGTCCTGCTAAGCATTCAAAATGCAACGAGTAAAAATATATATATTTTTTAGGAATGTAGTTAAGTAAAAGTAAAAGAAGTCAAAAATATAAATAGTAAAGTAAAGTAAAAACGACTTAAGTAGTACTTGAAATTATTTTTACTTAAGTACTTTACACCACTGGTTACAGAGATGAGGCAGTTATTCAAAAATCATGTTATTAAACTCTATTTTTGCACACAGGGTGAGTCCATGCAACTTATTATGTGACTTTTTAAGCAAATTTTTACACCTGAACATATTTAGGCTTGCCATAACAAAGGGTATGAATACTTATTGACTCAAGACATTTCAGCTTTTCATTTGTAAACATGTCTAAAAACACAATTTAGCTTTTACATTATGGGGTACTGTGTATAGGCCAGTGACAACAAAATATCTTCATTTAATCCATTGTAAATTCAGGCTGTAAACAATAACATGTGGAAAAAGTCAAGGGGTGTGAATTCTTTCTGAAGGCACTGATATAGCATTTCGAGAAAAAAACCTCATGATTATTTGTCTCTCTGAAATGAAACCATTAAGTGATAGATTTTAAACAAATACATGTATGGCATTTAACATCCCCATGACATAATTAGATAGTGAAAATACACACCAATTTCTTTCATTATTTCTTTAGCTTTTATTGTTTAATTTACCAATTTTTCAGAACATGGATATATAGTGTTTTGGACTGAAACTCTTCATGTCTACCCATTGTATAGAGAAGCAGATTAATGAAGTTGGTAAGGGTATGACCACTGACCAACTGGGCCAGTCAGTCATCTGTGTCAAAAGCTGTTCCAGTCACTACAATACCCAAAAAACTGCATTGATGCAATCCCTTCTTTGTTTCGGCAAATAAAAAAATCTGGAAATAACTTTTTACTATTCCTAAAGTTTACACACCGTTATGGCCATGCATTGTTGGAAAACATCATTTTACGACTATAGTAGTACATTACTCTGCCATGAAAGTTATTTGCAAATGTTGTTTTAACCTCAGACTCATGTCCCTAAGTTTGTTATATCCTGTAATTTACCTTATGTCAAATTGGCCTGTTTTGAGGTCTTTGTGATACAAAAGACAGATGTCATAGGAAGGAGAAAAGTCAGTAAGTGAACGGTGAAGCATAAACAGGTACAATCTCTCACTTCTAATTAACCCCACAGTGGGAGACTGAAGTTCATGGCTGCCTGGCCATTCTCTAACGTCTACCTGACCCCCTAAACATGGGGTAATGGTGATAACACACACATGCACTTGTCACACACACACACACACACACTTAACACACATATACACTTACAGTCTCTTTCTCACTCACTTTCTTTACGACCTAATTACAGCACCAGTGGAGTAACCACTGAGTCCCAGTTCCCATAGTAACTATAATGTGCAAGCTTTCACGCTGTAAAAGTCCCCTTAATGACCCAACCACCTTATTTTATGGAAAATGCCTGCTTGCACGGTGCTGTGTGTGACAGAGATCAGATTTTATACTGAGTTCCTTGTGTGTCTTGGTCAGATGTAAGGAAATGTTTTCACATTGTAGGAGTCTTCCAGAGGATCCCTCCAGAGCTCATAACCAGGGAGCTGTGTTTCCCAACAGGAAAAACACAGCTGACAAACCCATTAACAGTCAATCACCCAGTTCTCTGCAGCATATAGTGGGCGTGTTGAGCACTCAGTCTCCAATACTTAATTATTCATAACCTTTTTGGGCAAGAATTTTTTTGTGTTTTGTGTTACATGTTTCTTTCCATGATTCGTGAAACACACTGTTATTATAGCTGAGCTTTTAAAACAGAGAATGCAAGTCACAAATGAGGTAGCTACACATTCATTCTGACTCTTGTTCTTCCTTGTCATGGCACTGGGCTACGACCCCAGAGGGGCCACAACCCCAGAGGGGCCTCGCTGATGTACTGAGGGTCTCCATGGACCAACACACTGTAATTACATAGAACTTAAGGGCCACTCTGAGAATGGAAACAAGCTGCTCTAGGCAGTGCAACATATTCAGTTCTAGTGTCACAAAGATGGGAGAAGTGAAGTTTGTTTATTCAAGGGACGGCTCTTGGTAAGACCATAAAATGTTTTTCTTTGTTTTTAAACACCCTATGTGTTTACAATAACCCAGTGCCATTCCCCAGAAGTAAAGGATAACATGTGCATCTATCCACTTTGTTACGGAATGCCTTTGATAGCATTAACCTGTGAAGTCAATAAAACATTATGTTTCGGACATTTTTCTTTTGACTAACAATATAAACAAAAACAAAAATCTAAAGATGTATACATTATTTTTGTATTCTCCATTAACAGGATAAAATGTGGATGATAAAACACTAGAACCGATCAGGCTTGCCACAATCACATAAACACTAAAGCGGCAGGCCATATTATGGTAAATAGATTTGAAGCTGCAGGAGTTGGCACTTCTGAAGTGGGACAGTGTATTTGATCATCTACATCTACAGACTATCAGTAACATTTCAACTAACTATCTGCTAACCGTAATTCTAGCCCTAATCCTAACCTTAAACCTTATCCTAACCCTAACCCTAACATGAACTCTTACCCTAATTTGCTCTAGGGGTGCCGTACTACTATGGCTGACACTGTAAAACAACACATTTCACTGTACCTATCTGGTGTATGTGACAATAAAGCATGTGCACTGAGTGGTCAAAATATTAGGAACACCTGCTCTTCCATGACGTAGATTGACCAGGTGAAAGCTATGATCACTTATTGATGTCACCAGTTAAATCCACTTAAATCAGTATAGATGAAGGAGAGGAGACAGGTTAAAGAAGGATGTTTAAGTCTTGAGACAATTGAGACATGGATTGTGTATGTGTACCATTCAGAGGGTGAATGGGCAAGACAAACTATTTAAGTGCCTTTGAATGAGGTATGGTAAAAGGTGCCAGGCGCACCGGTTTGAGTGTGTCAACAACTGCAGTGCTGCTGGGTTTTTCACGCTCAACAGTCTCCTGTGTGTATCAAGAATGGTCCACCACCCAAACGACATCTAGCCAACTTGATACAACTGTGGGAAGCATTGGAGTCAACATGAGCCAGCATCCCTGTGGAACTATTTCGACACCTTGTAGGATCCATGCCCCGACGAAAGGTGTTCCTAATGTTTTGTACACTCAGTGTATATACAGTACAGTATAAATAGAGGGGTGTGAATTGTCATGGACAGTGCTTGTGTCCCTAGAAATAGAAGTGTTGTGGTTATAAATGAGGTTTGAAGGGGACATTATGTGATGCGAGTTGTGCTGGTGTGGAATATTTCTACTCCAGTTTGTGCTGCCCCTCGTCGCTATCTCTCTCTCTCGCTCTCTCTCTCTCACACACACACACACTCTTTCACTCTCCCTCTCTCCAGATGGGTGGTTGGCAGTGGCACGGCCCACAGAATGGGGATCGGAGCATGTGCATTGCGTGATGATGGGGGGAAAATGGCTGTGTTCACATTCTAGGACATTGCCTCTGGCAAAGGAGGCAGAGAGGAAACAGAGGCAGCCAGCAGCAACACATCTTGTTTAATCATCTCAATAGCTTCTGGGTTCCAGTTGAAAGGTTTATCTGCCACCTTTGGCTCCTTGAGTCCTTGACCCCCAGCTGCTTGTCAAGCTCCTGCCAGCAAGGATATGAATGGACACAACATTTGATTTTATTTGTTGTACAACTGGGTACGGTGTGGTAAAAATAGTATAGGATAAACATTATCTGGACTTATCTGGTAATGTATTGTAAAATATGTGACTTTTCTTTGGTGTGCCCAATTCTTATATATACTGAACAAAAATATAAATGCTACATGCAACATAAAAAAAAAAAATCATATAAGGAAATCAGTCAATTGAAATAAATTCATTACGCCCAAATCTATGGATTTCACATGACTGGGCAGGAGTACAGCCATGGGTGGGCCTTGGAGGGCATAGACCCACCCACTTGGCAGCCAGGCTCACCCACTGGGGAGCCAGGCCCAGACAATCAGAAAGAGTTTTTCCCCTCAAAACGGCTTTATTGCAGACAGAAAGAGTTCTCAGCACCCTACACCCGCCTCAGACGATCCCGCAGGAGAAGAAGCCGGATGTAGAGGTCCTGGGCTGGCGTGGTTACACTTGGTCTGCGGTTGTGTAGCCAGTTGGACTTACTGCCAAATTCTCTAAAACTACGTTGGAGGCGGCTTATGGTAGAGAAATGAACATTAAATTCTCGGGCAACAGCTCTGGTGGACATTCCTGCAGTCAGCATGCCAATTGCACACTCCCTTAAAACTTGAGAAATCTGTGGCATTGTGTTGTGTGACAAAACTGCACATTTTAAAGTGGCCTTTTATTGTCCCCAGCACAAGGTGCACCTGTGTAATGATCCGGCTGCTTAATCAGCTTCTTGATATGCCACACCTGTCAGGTGGATGGATTATACTTGAAAATGAGAAATGCTCACTAACAGGGATGTAAACAAATTTGTGCACAGCATTTGAGAGAAATACGCTTTTTGTGCGTATGGAACAACAAGGGATTTTTTAAATTTCAGCTCAAACACGGGACCAAGACTTTACATGTTGCGTTTATATTTTTGTTCAGTGTATTTTTGTTATACAGCAAGAGGTACCTGAATTTTGACTTACTGTGAAACATGCTTTCTTGCTAAATGTCAGCAGCATGTTCAATGAAACCCAAAGGCCCTAAAATGCCCTCAATTTTCACTTACCTCAGAGTACATTTGTGACCAATATGTACAATGGATATTACTTTAATGGTTTTTAAAGTGGCTTCCCATAGATTGAGCTTCAACTAGCAGCATAGAGCGCCGTTGTTCACAAACAGCGTAATGTTAAAAACAGGGAAATGGAGCTAGCTAACCATGTAATCTAATATAAGCAAATCCCATTTAAGAAGCTATATGAGCCGACTTGGAGAAGTCCCTATAGAGTTTTTAGGGTAGTAAAATCAAAGCCCTTTCCACCCTGTAATCAACAGTTAGTGTGAAAGCTTAACTCCTGAGTATACGCTCAGAGCCACTGGACGTCGACACACTCCCAGAACGAGAAACACATTGACATATGGACATTCACTAAAGGATCTATAGATATTAAAGATACACATAGTTATAGATGTTTTGCTACTATTCTTTGTGTAACTTCATACCACATTCACCAATACCATATACAAATAAGAACATCAACATACTTTAAAAGCCCAGTGCAGTCAAAAACGTGATTTGTCTGTGTTATATATATATATTTCCACACTATGAGATTGGATTAATACTGTGAAATTGTGAAAAATGATGATAATGCCCATTTAGTGTGAGAGCTGTTGAAAAGACGGCCTGAAATTTCAACGGGTTTTGGTAGTAGGGAGTTGTGGCCTTCCATGATGACATCACCATGCAGTAAATTAGTTCATTAGTAATAGACCAATAATTTTTTATATATTTTTTTTAACCTTTATTTAACTAGGCAAGTCAGTTAAGAACAAATTCTTATTTTCAATGACGGCCTACAAACAGTGGGTTAATTGCCTTGTTCAGGGGCAGAACGACAGATGTTTACCTTGTCAGCTCGGGGATTTGATCTTGCAACCTTCCGGTTACTAGTCCAAGAAAGGGAGAAATAAGAAAGGAGTTTCAAACCTCTCTGCCAATAACAGCTAAGTTTCAGTTTTCCACTCTCAGACAGTCCTAGCAAAGTAATTACTTGAGAAATTCCTTTTTGCTAAGAAGCAATTTTTGTTTATTTTTGACAATTCTACTTGAAAACAAATCCTAGTAAAGTACTTAATTGTTACCCAGAAATGATTGAATATAGAGAAGAAAGAACGGCTGCATTCAACCTTTAAAGTAAACAGAATTAGACGTAGTGTACAAACAGAAGGGTAGAGACAGTATTACCTCCACAACTTATTATAATCAGATAACTAAGCTATGCACCAGATGTGATATAATTGACTTCTCTGACTGGCCAGTCGGTCCCATCAGCGGTGATGGAGATCTGTGTTGCCACCAGCTGTGATATAGGAACATCATCACCACCATATCCCCTGGGCCATGCAGGAGCTGTTCTCTGCTGAAGGGCTCTACTGGTGAACCTCAGATTCACATCACAAGCCTCCCTGCGGTGACAGTGAAAAGTCAAGATGTTGTCTTTTTTTTATGGTCCTGCGCTGCACTCAGCACCTTTATCCGTGCTTTTGACATGAGATAACAATTGATTGAAAACTGAATTGTCAGAGGCAGAGCACGTCATTTGAAGGACACTTGGTTAGACAGCCAATGTATCATGAAATAAAATTTAGGCTACAGCACAAGCCTTCTATGCCCTTTTGTTCCTTCCTTTGCCAACACCATATTACAGCTTCTCTGCTAAACGGAAAAGTTATGGTGTGGTTATGGTTTACATTATAATATAAAAAAGGACATCATGTGTTTTCTACATCACAACCAACCCCACTTACGGAGGGAGAGAAAACAATTAGGCTATCCCACCCTCTGTTCTTTACAATCACATGCACTTTACGCAGATCATAAAAAAGAGCTATCTCTTTCATAGAAACAATGTTACACTTTATATACTCTGATAGATTTAGAACATGTTTTGTAAAATGTCACTTATTTTGCCAGACTAAAGTTTGTGAGCATAAGCAAAGCCATTTGTTTATTGAGTTGAATAGGCTGACGAAAGCAGCCTATCTCTAAAGGGTCACTCATCTCTCATAAGTGAACACTCATTCAATCCGGGTCCGGATTAAGAAATCATAGGATTGTATTGTGAAAGATGCAAACGGAAAACATATACCCGCAATCAACCATAGAAATATAATCCATAGATGGCAGTTCCCATTCAAGTCAGGACTGGCATACATTGCTGGTGTACACATGAGTTTCACAGTCAAATTGCCAGGGTAAGAGGTTACAAAACCCTTCTATGAATGATATGTCTATGGCCACACTGCAACAAGCTGTAGCCTATATTTGTTGCGCATGCTGCCCAAACTGTGGCCTTTCCGACATTAGGCATACTGGTAATTGCAAAAATAAAGGAAGCACTTGAGTAAACAAGGGATAGGAAGTATATGTTATGGGGTGCATTTTCCAGGCATGGTTTAGGTCCACTTGTAGAATCTATGCCAAGGTGCATTTAAGCTGTTCTGGCAGCTTGTGGTGGTGCAACGTCCTTTTTTTTTTTTTTTTTTTTTTTTTATCCCCTTTTCTCCCCAATTTTCGTGGTATCCAATCGCTAGTAATTACTATCTTGTCTCATCGCTACAACTCCCGTACGACGGGAGAGACGAAGGTCGAAAGTCATGCGTCCTCCGAAGCACAACCCAACCAAGCCGCACTGCTTCTTTAACACAGCGCGCCTCCAACCCGGAAGCCAGCCGCACCAATGCGTCGGAGGAAACACCTGGCCCCCTTGGCTAGCACGCACTGCGCCCAGCCCGCCACAGGAGTCGCTGGAGCGCGATGAGACAAGGAAATCCCTACCGGCCAAACCCTCCCTTACCCGGACGACGCTAGCCCAATTCCAACTCACACTCTCAAACACGTAGATCCCCTGAACGCAGCTCACTTTCCAGCCCTCTTTCCAGCTCACACCCTCAAACACGTAGATCCCCTGAATGCAGCTCACTCTCCAGCCCTCTTTCCAGCTCACACTCTCAAACACGTAGATCCCCTGAACGCAGCTCACTCTCCAGCCCTCTTTCCAGCTCACACTCTCAAACACATAGATCCCCTGAACGCAGCTCACTTTCCAGCCCTCTTTCCAGCTCACACCCTCAAACATCTAGATCCCCTGAACGCAGCTCACTCTCCAGATCCCATTCACCTGAATTCTAATCAGCTGTTCACACACCTGACACAATGTAGTTCAGTTCTTTGCACCCCGTCATTGTGAGGTATTGTTTGTTATGTGACACACTTCTTTCGGAGCACTGGGTTTCCGTAATGTACTCTTCCAGTGTATGATGGTTTTTGCCTGCCTCGCTAATGACACCTTTTGCCTATTCCCTGCCTGTACTTTAGCCTATCGGATTTCCTGTTATCAACCTATTGACTGATCTCCCTGACTAAGTTACTAGCCTTTTCCCGCCTGTACTGTTGCCATTTTGGACCCCCTGTGTATGACCTTCTGCTTGCCCATAGACCCAGCTACCTGCCTCCTCCTGTGGTCATTTGCAAGAAACACCTGCTGCGCCCTGCGCTTGAAGCCAGCTCTCTGTCTCCCATTATGTTCATTACACTGTGATTGGATTAAAATTATAATAATGAAAAAAATTACAGAATTGAAAAGAACATCATTTGGTCTGTAATGAGCCCCAACACTCGAATCATTAGGTCATCACACCATTGATACAGCTACGGTCGCTAATAATTTATCAAATCCCAGGGTGGGACACTTTTTGGCTGGGGGACATTATTTGGCATGACAGACCCCTACCTCCTCTCCTCCCACATCTGATGATTAGCAGAACACTACAGATATACTATACATTTCCTTGACGTTGAGACTGGTGTTTTGCGGGTACTATTTAATGAAGCTGCCAGTTGAGGACTTGTGAGGTGTCTGTTTCTCAAACTAGACACTCTAATGTACTTGTACTCTTGCTCAGTTGTGCACCGGGGCCTCCAAGTCCTCTTTCTATTCTGGTTAGCGCCAGTTTGCACTGTTCTGTGAATGGAGTAGTACACAGCGTTGTATGAGATCTTCATATTCTTGGAAATATATGGCATGGAATGGCCTTCATTTCCCAGAACAAGAAAAGACTGACGAGTTTCAGAAGAAAGTTCTTTGTTTCTGGCCATTTTGAGCCTGTAACCGAACCCACAAATACTGATGCTCCAGATACTCAACTAGTCTAAAGAAAGACAGTTTTATTGCTTCTTTAATCAGAACTACAGTTTTCAGATGTGCTAACATAATTGCAAAAGTTTTTTCTATTGATCAATTAGCGTTTTAAAATGATACATTTGGATTAGCTACCACAATGTGCCGTTGGAACACAGTAGTGATGTTTGCTGATAATGGGCATCTGTATGCCTAACGTATGTCATGACTTCCGCCGAAGTCGGCTCCTCTCCTTGTTCGGGTGGCATTCGGCGGTCGACGACACCGGCTTTCTAGCCATCGCCGCTCCATTTTTCATGTATCCATTTATTTTGTCTTGTTCCCTGCACACCTGGTTTTCATTCCCCAATCAATCTACATGTATTTATTCCGCTGTTCCCCATCATGTCTTTGTGTAAGATTGTTTGTTTTACGTGTGTATTGTTGACGCGCCAGACTGGCTTGTTTTTTCCGTGTTATTTTTCACGAAGATGTTTATTGTTAAACATAATTCTTGTGCCTGTTTTGCGCGTTTTGCACTTTTGCCTAAATAAAGTGTGCACCTGTTCACAAATCTCTGCTCTCCTGCACCTGACTTCGCTACCAGTACGCACACATCTGACAATGTATGTAGATATTCTATTCAAAATCAGCCGTTTCCAGCTACAATAGTCATTGACAACATTAACAATGTCTACACTGTATTTCTGATTTATTTGATGTTGTTCTAATGGACAAAAATTGTGCTTTTCTTTCAAAAACAAGTACATTTCTAAGTGACCCTAAACTTTTGTAGTGTAGTGTATATAAAAAAATAATGAATTATTCAGCCCTTAAACCCATACATTAATCCGGCCTTGATGAAATCAGACAGTTGTTTGTATGCACAGTGGTGTGGTTTACTTTTATACATAGTACTGTCTTACAGTATTTGCCCCTGTGAGCAAACACACTACAGGCAGCAGCCGGCACGTGTTGTGCAAAAAAGAACAGTCGACTTGAACACTTTGGTTTACAAAGGTACCGAACTTTAGTATGTACATACAGTAAGTGATGGTTGTACGACATTACACCATATAATTCTTCCCAGTACTTTATCATTTGTTTTAATGGATTAGATTGCAACCTCTTGCTCAACAAGGAAACCTCTGGATTAATGATGTAGTAGCACTCGGGAATGTCTGGGCTTATTCAAGGTCCCCAGCCATGTCTGTGGGCTGACAGAGTCTCGGAGGACACCTTGCACCTGAGTCTCAGCCAGTCAGAGGGGAATGCCACCGCAGTTACAACAATAAACACTGGGTGATTGGACGACAACTGACTTCAGATGAATGGGCCATGCCTGATTGGCTCTGATTGAGCTAATTAAAGTCTATTTGATATGAGGGTTTAATGCATGGTGACCTGCTTTAATGGGAGAGTGGTTCACAGAACCAAACAACGAGGTAAGGATGGAAGGAAAAGCTGATGATTATAACAGTGAGGTTTGACTCTACCTCGTCAGTCACATGTTGGCCTAGCGTAGATTGTAACTATGATGAAAAAAATATATAGTATACAAATATAGTATGTACACCTCATCAGTCCTTTGCAGAGGGCACATACTGTGAATATATATATTTCTTCATCTACAAGGGCTCCCAAGTGGCGCAGCAGTCTAAGGCACTGCATCTCAGTGCTAAAGGTGTCACTACAGACCACGGTTCAATTCCAGGCTGTATTACAACCGGATGTGATTGGGAGTTCAATAGGGTGGTTGTAACGGTCCTGACCTGTTTTATGTTGTTTTTGTATGTGTTTATGGTCAGGGCATGTGTTTTGGGTGGGCAGTCTATGTTTTCTGTTTCTATGTTGGTTTTGGGTTGCCTGGTATGGCTCTTAATTAGAGGCAGGTGGTTTACGTTTTCCTCTAATTAAGAGTCATATTTAGGTAGGGTGTTCTCACTGTTTGTTTGTGGGTGATTGTCTTCCGTATTTGTGTTATGTCTTGCACCATACGGGACTGTTCGGTTGTTCGTTTCGTTCCGTTTCGATGTAGTCTGTTTCCTGTCCGTAAGTGTTACGTTTAGTTATGTAAGTTTATGTTCAGGTTTCGTCTACTTCGTTTTCTTGTTTTGTATTTTTGAAAGTGTTTTGTTTTTCGTGTTGCCATCATCGTTTTTCAAATAAAGAGATGGCTTATTTCCCTAATGCTGCATTTTGGTCTGATGATCCTTCTCTCCTCTCCTCGTCCGAGGATGAGGAGAGCGACAGCCTTTACAGAATCACCCACCACGCTAAGACCAAGCGGCAAGGGAATGCTCAACAGAGCAACAAGGACTCCTGGACTTGGGAGGAGATCCTGGATGGTAGAGGACCTTGGGCTCAGCCAGGGGAATATCGCCGTCCCAAGGAGGAGTTGGAAGCAGCGAAGGCTGAGAGGTGCTGGTATGAGGAGGCAGCGCGGCGACGCGGTTGGGAGCCCGTGAGTCAGACCCAAAAATTTATTGGGGGGGGGGGGCACACGAGGAGTGTGGCAAAGCCGGGTAGGATACCCGAGCCAACTCCCCGTGCTTACCGTGGAGGTAGAAGGCGTCGTACTGGTAAGACACCGTGTTATGCGGTAAAGCGCACGGTGTCCCCAGTACGCGTGCTTAGCCCAGTGCGGGCTATTCCACCTTGCCGCACTGGGAGGGCTAGGTTGGGCATCGAGCCGGATGTCATGAAGCCGGCCCAACGTATCTGGCCTCCAGTACGTCTCCTCGGGCCGGCGTACATGGCACCAGCCTTACAGGTGGTGTCCCCGGTTCGCCTGCATAGCCCAGTGCGGGATATTCCACCTCGCCGCACTGGCAGGGCTACGGGGACCATTCAACCTGGTAGGGTTGGGGAGGCTCGGTGCTCAAGAGCACGTGTCCTCCTTCACGGTCCGGTAGACCCGGTGCCACCTCCATGTACCAGTCCTCCGGTGGCAGCCCCCCGTACCAGGCTGTCTCTCCGGGTTCTCTCTCCAGCTGTTTCCTCCTCTCCAGCGCAGCCAGTGCCTAGACCACGCACCAGGCTGTCTCTCCTTCTCCTCCCTACAGAGCCGTCCTGCCATGACCAGCCAGAGCCGTCCTGCCATGACCAGCCAGAGCCGTCCTGCCATGACCAGCCAGGGCCGTCCTGCCATGACCAGCCAGAGCCGTCCTGCCATGACCAGCCAGAGCCGTCCTGCTATGACCAGCCAGAGCCGTCCTGCTATGACCAGCCAGAGCCGTCCTGCTATGACCAGCCAGAGCCGTCCAGCCAGGACCTGCCAGAGCCGTCCAGCCAGGACCTGCCAGAGCCGTCCAGCCAGGACCTGCCAGAGCCGTCCATCCGGGACCTGCCAGAGCCGTCCAGCCGGGACCTGCCAGAGCCGTCCAGCCGGGACCTGCCAGAGCCGTCCAGCCGGGACCTGCCAGAGCCGTCCAGCCGGGGCCTGCCAGAGCCGTCCAGCCGGGGCCTGCCAGAGCCGTCCAGCCGGGGCCTGCCAGAGTCCCTCAGCCGGGACCTGCCAGAGTCCCTCAGCCGGGACCTGCCAGAGTCCCTCAGCCGGGACCTGACAGAGTCCCTCAGCCGGGACCTGACAGAGTCCCTCAGCCGGGATCTGCCCCTTGTCCCGGTGCTGCCCCTTGTCCCGGTGCTGCCCCTTATCCCGGTGCTGCCCCTTATCCCGGTGCTGCCACTTGTCCCGGTGCTGCCCCTTGTCCCGGTGCTGCCCCTTATCCCGGTGCTGGTCCTTATCCCGGTGCTGCCCCTTGTCCCGGTGCTGCCCCTTGTCCCGGTGCTGCCCCTTGTCCCGGTGCTACCCCTTGTCCCGGTGCTGCCCCTTGTCCCGGTGCTGCCCCTTGTCCCGGTGCTGCCCCTTGTCCCGGTGCTGCCCCTTCTCCCGGTGCTGGCCGTTCATTTAGGGGATGTTAGTTTTAGGGTGGTCATTGGAAGGGGAAGACAGAAGCGGGGAGTGACTATGGTGGTGTGGGGACAGCGTCCAGAGCCTGAGCCACCACCGTGGTCAACTGCCCACCCAGATCCTTCCCTGGACTTTGTGCTGGTGCGCCCGGCGTTCGCACCTTGAGGGGGGGGTTCTGTAACGGTCCTGACCTGTTTTATGTTGTTTTTGTATGTGTTTATGGTCAGGGCATGTGTTTTGGGTGGGCAGTCTATGTTTTCTGTTTCTATGTTGGTTTTGGGTTGCCTGGTATGGCTCTTAATTAGAGGCAGGTGGTTTGCGTTTTCCTCTAATTAAGAGTCATATTTAGGTAGGGTGTTCTCACTGTTTGTTTGTGGGTGATTGTCTTCCGTATTTGTGTTATGTCTTGCACCATACGGGACTGTTCGGTTGTTCGTTTCGTTCCGTTTCGATGTAGTCTGTTTCCTGTCCGTAAGTGTTACGTTTAGTTATGTAAGTTTATGTTCAGGTTTCGTCTACTTCGTTTTCTTGTTTTGTATTTTTGAAAGTGTTTTGTTTTTCGTGTTGCCATCATCGTTTTTCAAATAAAGAGATGGCTTATTTCCCTAATGCTGCATTTTGGTCTGATGATCCTTCTCTCCTCTCCTCGTCCGAGGATGAGGAGAGCGACAGCCTTTACAGCGGTGCACAGTTGTTTGGGTTTGGCTGCGGTAGGTTGTCATTGTAAATGAGAATTTGTTCTCAACTGACTTGCCTTGTTAAATAAAATAACAAAATATGTGATCATTCATGCAGGTAGATGCATTTTTAGATACCCATTCATTCTGTATCACAGAAATCCCTTTCCATCAGGCCACCAGTTATGGTCCTTCAACTACAATAAGCTTCACTACAGTAATAAATACTACACTGTATACCAAGTATACCCCCCCAGGCTCAATTTGTCGGGGCATGGACTCTACAAGATGTCGAAAGCGAAAGGGATGATGGCCCATGTTGACATGGGATGATGGCCCATGTTTCAATGCTTGCCACAGTTGTGTCAACCCAGCAGCTTTGCATTCCTTGACACAAACCGGTGCGCTTGGCACCTACTACCATACCCCGTTCAAAGGCGCTTCATTATTTTGTCTTGCCCATTCACCATCAGAATGGCACACACACACAATCCATGTCTCAATTATCTCAAAGCTCAAAAACCCTTCTATAACCTGTCTCCTCCACTTCATCTACACTGATTGAAGTGGATTTAACAAGTGACATCAATAACGGATCATAGCTTACAACTGGATTCACCTGGTCAGTCTATGTCATGGAAAGAACAGGTGTCCTTAATGTTTTGTATACTCAGTATATATTTAGTGGGACTCTAAATTTACAGTATATTCCTTTCTGTCAGCATTTGAACCTAAGTACCCGTCTTTGTCTTAATTTTACTGTCTGAATAAAGGCTGTTGGCTCCTGAAGTTACAGTTGGTAGAGGCTCCATGAAGAGGTTTTAAGTGAACTGTCATTCGACAATGTTTTTAAAGAAATGGAGACTGATTTCCACTCAAATGGTTTCATCCATGTGTTGTTTAATGGTTATGCTTTCTAGATTTGTCTCGATAACACACTGTATTATGACCAAGGATAGTCCACAGTGCCAGCAGCATACCACCCTGCATACCACTGCTGGCTTGCTTCTGAAGCTAAGCAGGGTTGGTCCTGGTCAGTCCCTGGATGGGAGACCAGATGCTGCTGGAAGTGGTGTTGGAGGGCCAGTAGGAGGCACTCTTTCCTCTGGTCTAAAAAAATATCCCAATGCCCCAGGGCAGTGATTGGGGACACTGCCCTGTATAGGGTGCCGTCTTTCGGATGGGACGTTAAACGGGTGTCCTGACTCTCTGAGGTCATTAAAGATCCCATGGCACTTATCGTAAGAGTAGGGGTGTTAACCCCGGTGTCCTGGCTAAATTCCCAATCTGGCCCTCAAACCACCATGGCCACCTAATAATCCCCAGTTTACAATTGGCTTATTCATCCCCCTCCTCTCCCCTGTAACTATTCCCCAGGTCGTTGCTGCAAATGAGAACGTGTTCTCAGTCAACTTACCTGGTAAAATAAAGGTAAAATAAAAAATAAATAAAATAAACAGTCTCTGCACAGATTGATCTCACTTTTCACACTTTGTCAGTCTGCTTTCACATGGTAGTTTTGAAAGAAAAACTAGGGATAAGTGAGCTCAAAGGAATAATTATATTTTGAAACTCACAGGTAGAGTAGGGTATGCCAATAGCAACTGCTAGGTAAACATAATAACATTTCTGTTTCACATAGTGGATCTGATTCTCAAGCTGATAACATTGGCTTTACTAGTAGCAGCACCATGTTAGCCAACAACAAGGCCAGATGTTAACACACTTCATGGAGGAACGTAATTGACCAAAGGGAAAGTGGAAACAGACATGTAGATCAGTGTTGCTTCCTTTGTTACAAAGCCATGTGTGTCGTCTTCCAGCAAAGCCTGGACTGTGAGGCTTGACAGCAGGACAAATCCAGCCTCCGTAACCGTCTCACAAGGGAAGTGGAAATATAGGCTGTGTTACATGCTCCTTGGGAACATCTAGGTACATGATGTCATAGCGAGACAGATAAGTAACAATATGGTCAAAGTCTGTTCAAATCTATTCCGTAAATCTTTATAATGTAAATATGACGTTAGTCAATGGTGTGTGCCATACCAATCTGAGCAGTTTTCCCCACCAGTGCCCTCCAATAGGAAGCTAAACAAGCCATACTCCGGCAGACAGCATTCCGGATCCGGACCTAGACGCAGAACAGGGTTTATTACGGACCACGGGTCCCAACAAAGAAAAAACTTGAATGTCCCAAAGGTTGCGAGCTCGAATCTCATCACAGACAATTTTAGCTAATTAGCAACTGTTCAACTACTACTACTTTTTAACTACTTAGCATGTTAGCTAACCCTTCCCCTAAACCTTTAACCTAACCCCTAATCTTAACCCTAACCCCTAGCCTAACTAACGTTAGCGAGCTAGCTACCTAGCTAGAATTCATAACCTATCATACGCTTCGCAAATTTGTAACATATTGTATGTTTTGAATTTCGTAACATATTGTACGTTTTGCAAATTTGTAATATATAATACAAATTGTAATTCATAACATGTCATTCGTGATGGGTGATGGACATCCACAAATTAATACATACCATAACAAACGCAACATATCATAAAAAATTAGATATCTTGGATTTACATACAGAATAATACGAAAGGCTCTGGAACCAGGTTGTTACAAACTGACCTATAAAGCAAGTATTGTATTATTGTATTGTATCTTCATGTCATAGGCCTAAATGGAAGTCAATTGCACGGTTTTTATGTATCAAGTAACTAAGTATTAGCATATTAGTGAACGTATAAGACTACAGCAATATAACATATGGCAAAACGAATTAGCATTAGGCCTTCATTGGGGTTTAGGTATAGCCTACTGATGTTGCTTGTGCCAAAACACCGATAAATCACCGATGTTATTTGACAGGAATAATCCATTGTTACATTGTTACATTCCCAAAGACTCAACTCTCAAGAGTCATCTGTCAGAAATTCACTTTACATGATCCTTTCAAATTGTTAAAAATAAACGGTTCAGTTTTCGAATAACGGTTCCTCCGAAAATTGAATTCCCAAATATACCTACCTCCCTGTAGTCAGTCCCTGTAGTTATGCCGGGTTCAAGTACAAGACGGAACTAGGAAATTGGGAAATTTCCCGACTTGCTAAATGTTATAGTTATACACGTGCCGCATTCAACGAATCACCAATCAGGACATTCCCGAGTTTCCTAGTTCCGACTAGCATAGGAACGCGGCAGAAGTAAGCTTCTCTACTGTTTTCCAGCGTGCTCGATTTCCGTATCCAACGGGAGACATCCATTGCCATCATCACCATAGTTTAGTTAGAGGGAGTAACGGTGTCAGAAGTACAGAAAGTCCCGATTTACGTCTTCGCTAAACAGCCGAGATACCTTGGAGGCACAAAGCTGGAACACATTAGGAAACAGTAATATATCGTGGTGGAAGACCGAATTCAAACTTTATTATTTGCTTGGAAGTTCCGAGGCAAAGTTTTGTTTCTGGAATTGCTCTGCGCTGATACACGTTTGACAGTTAACAACAAAGTAACTTGTACGGTGATTCTCAGCAGGTAAGACCGCATATTAAAGGCTACATTATATTGCAGTAATTTAGGCTACAGTACTGTTTTGAGTCAGTTACTAGGTGTTACTTTGAATGCCAGTTAAATAACTTTATGAACTTAGCTGGTAGCTTGTTTTGCTATGCAGTTGATTTCTCCAGACTATCCTTTCCTGTTTGGGCTTCATACAGAGAGAGCACACATGTAGCCTATAATTTGTTAGAATATAACGTTGTAGGCTTGTTGCTATATGTTTAAAAATGTAGTCTACCACAACGTCATATCACGTTCATATGTTAGTTACGTGCGATTAATGTGTTAAATGTACCTATAGTCCCTATAACATACTTAATTAATATAAAATCAAATGTAGCCTTACATAAAGGTCTGGACAAACAAAATAAGCACTGCTGATTACATCAATTATTTACTTTTCGGTAGATAGTTTTCACGTGTGATTATCCTACTAGTGAGCATAAAAGATGCCAGTTGATTGCTGCACTCAGTATTCCTAAAGCTAAAGGAATGCATAGGGGTTATAGCTCTCTCATGCACAGATTTAAGGAATGTGACGAATCCAAACATAAATTCAGAGCACTTTGAGGAGGAACAGCTGAGAGGCGTCTAGTGCTGATCTAGTATGTGAGAAGCATGCCTTGTCGAACAATTGGCGCGATTACTGGCAGGCTCTCATAGCTTGAGTGCCACAGTGATGGTCTGTCTCTGTGTTGCAAAGGCTGTGTCTGAAGCAGAGATGAAGCCTGTTTATATGCTTATAACAATGTTATTACAGCTGTATCAATGGCTTTTCAGACCAAGATATGACAGTTAGAGCGTTCATCACGCTGCATTGGACCTTTAACCATTTGTAACACACGTAAATGGTTTGAATTCCCAAAAATAAACATAGATTTAAAAAATAATCACGCATTTATAGTCATTTGTCGTTTCAAAATAGACGTTTTCGTATGTTTTTCATGTTTTGAACAGATATTTTTGTAAATGTCATCCGTTGCTGCTTGTTTTGAACATTTGTCTGTTATTCATTCAAAGTGTTGTGTTTCTGTGATACTCAGAGGCTGAGAAATTGGCGATTGAGCTAATTTGACATATGGTACGACATAAAATGGCCACTAATAGGCCATGAGCTATCAACTCATTTCCAATTGCATCTGAAAGATGAGAATCTTGACTTGTTATAGAGACAATGGCAGGAAGCTAAATATGCATTTACATTTTAGCAAACATTTTTACTTATAGTGGCTGCAACGCCCTCCAGCGGGTGGTTCCAAATCTGGGGTGGCTCCATTTCTACTGAACAAAAATAAACGCAACATGCAACAATTACTACAGTTTTACTGAGTTGCAATTCATGTAAGGAAATCATTAAATTGAAATAAATTAATTAGGCCCTAATTAATGGATTTCACATGACCGGGCAGCCATGGGTGGGCCTTGGGAGCCAGGTCAACCCACTGGGGAGCCAGGCCCAGCCAATCAGAAGGAGTTTTCCCCCTCAAAAGGGATTTATTACAGATGTAAATACCACAGCTTTCCGGGTGGCTTGTCTCCAATGATCCCACAGGTGAATAAGCCGGATGTGGAGGTCCGTCCTGGGCTGGTGTGGTTACACGTGGTATGCGGTTGTGAGGCCGGTTGGACGTACTGCCAAATTCTCTAAAACAACATTGGAGACGGCTTATGGTAGAAAAATGAACATTCAATTCTCTGGCACTCTGGCAACAGCTCTGGTGGACATTCCTGCAGTCGGCATGCCAATTGCATGCTCCCTGAAAACTTAAGACATCTGCAGTGTTGTGTGACAAACGTTTAGAGTGGCCTTTTATTGTCCCCAGGACAAGGGGCACCTGTGTAATGAGCATGCTGTTTAATCAGCTTCTTGATATGCCACACCTGTCAGGTGGATGGATTATTTTGGCAAGGAGAAATGCTCACTAACAGGGATGTGAACAAATTTGTGCACCAAATTTGAGAGAAAAACTTTTTGTGCGTATGAACATTTTCTGGGTTCTTTTATTTCAGAAAATGAAACATGGGACCAACACTTTATATGTTGCATTTATATTTTTGTTCAGTATATATATTTTCAGGATGCATACTGTACATCTACCTCTGTGCCAAATGTGACAAAATTGACTAGTGAGTCCACATTTTCAGCTTAGTCACCTGCGCACCACTAGTATACAAAAGAAAGATAATTTTCCATTCCACCCATATTAACACTAGAACCGCCTGGCCTTTCAGCATATGGTACAGAGCCAATGTGCGAGGGCACCGGTGTCGAGGTAATTGAGGTAATTATGTACATGCAGGCAGGGTTATTAAAGTGGTAATAACAGAGAGTAGCAGCAGCGTGGGGGGGTGGTGCAAATAGTCTGGGTGGCCATTTGATTAGCTGTTCAGGAGTCTTATGGCTTGTGGGTAGAAGCTGTTTAGAAGCCTCTTGGACCTAGACTTGGCGCTCCAGTACTGCTTGCCGTGAAGTAGCAGAGAGAACAGTCTATGACTAGGGTGGCTGGAGTCTTTTACAATTTTTAGGGCATTCCTCTGACACCGCCTGATATAGAGGTCCTGGATGGCAGGAAGCTTGACCCCGGTGATGTACTGGGCCGTACGCACTACCCTCTGTAGTGCCTTGCGGTCGGAGGCCGAGCAGTTGCCATACCAGGCAATGATGTAACCCGTCAGGATGCTCTCGATGGTGCAGCTGTAAAACCTTTTGAGGATCTGAGGACCCATGCCAAATATTTTCAGTCTCCTGAGGGGGAATAGGTTTTGTTGTGGCCTCTTCACGACTGTCTTGGTGTGCTTGGACCATGTTAGTTTGTTGGTGATGTGGACGCCAAGGAACTTGAAGCTCTCAACCTACTCCATTACAGCCCCGTCGATGAGAATGGGGGCGTGCTTGGTCCCCCTTTTCCTATAGTCCACAATCATCTCCTTAGTCATGATCACATTGAGGGAGAGGTTGTTGTCCTTGCACCACACCGTCAGGTCTCTGACCTCCTCCCTATAGGCTGTCTCATCGTTTGCGATGGTCAGGCCTACCACTGTTGTGTCATCAGCAAACTTAATGAGGGTGTTGGAGTTGTGCCTGGCCACGCAGTCATGCGTGAACAGGGAGTACAGGAGGGGACTGAGCACGCACCCCTGAGGGGCCCCTATGTTGAGGGTCAGCGTGGCAGATGTATTGTTATCTACCCTTACCACCTAACCCTAACCCGTCAGGAAGTCCAGGATCCAGTTGCAGAGGGAGGTGTTTAGTCTCAGGGTCCTTAGCTTAGTGATGAGCTTTGAGGGCACTATGGTGTTGAACGCTGAGCTGTAGTCAATGAATAGCGATCTCACATAGGTGTTCCTTTTGTCCAGGTGGGAAAGGGCAGTGTGGAGTGCAATAGAGATTGCATCATCTGTGGATCTGTTAGTGCGGTATGCAAATTGGAGTGGGTCTGGGGTTTCTGGGATAATGGTGTTGATGTGAGCCATGACCAGCCTTTCAAAGCATTTCATGGCTACAGATGTGAGTGCTACGGGTCGGTAGTCATTTAGGCAGGTTACCTTAGTGTTCTTGGGCACAGGGATTATGGTGGTCTGCTTGAAACATGTTGGTATTACAGACTCAGACAGGGAAAGTTTGAAGACACTTGCCAGTTGGTCAGCGCATGCTCGGAGTACACGTCCTGGTAATCTGTCTGGCCCAGCGGCCTTGTGAATGTCTTACTCACATCGGCTGCGGAGAGCGTGATCACACAGTCATCCGGAACAGCTGATGCTCTCATGCATGCATTTCTCTTTCATCAATCTAACCACTGTCATGACGTTGGGTTGGGGGTAGGTTTATGACAGTCATAAATACCTCTTTCCCCCTTTTTCTCTCTCCCTACTATAACTGATGTGACATAAGGAAACCCATGGGTTAACATAGTGGTTCTGGTAACATCAGAAAATGAACTATATTCTGGTGATCCGACCAACTGAACGAATGCGGTGGTACTTAAGGTATATTATGTCAGTTCGGTTGCCCTCTGACACATTCTCATCAAGGATTGAATGACATAAAATCTACTGTGGAAAGTCTAAATGTCAGAGATATCGGATTCACATGGAATTGTTGTTTAATTCAAATGTTTGAATATGACATTATTTGTGAAGAGATGAAGTGTAATTTTAGCTTCCAAATGAGAGATCTGTGCTTTCATAAGTTTTCCTCTGCTTACAGTGGTCCGCCCCTGTGAAGAGGCATGGGTTAATAGACTTTTCAGACACACCCCTCTCCCTCCACTATATAAAGCCACGAACCAGAATATAACTTTCTGTTCCGGGTATACTAGGATGACGATCCAGTGTCAGAATGGTTCAGATAATCACTATAGATGAAGCCAACATCAGCATGGACTTTGATTGTGAATGATATGAACTTTGAACTCGTATTCACTACAGAAGTGATATCTCCTAGCCTTTGAGTTAGCAACAGCTAAACGCAGGTTCGGAAGGACAGTCCAAGTATCCCGTCTAATACACACAACGTTCCCGTGACTACCAGAGACATTCTTCAAGGGACAGAGGACTCGGGTGATGACATGGGCCATCTACCACCAACCTACTGAAGCGCAGCTCAGAGTAAATATTGATTGCATTTTCCTCTTCAAATGGGCGGTAATTTAGAATGCATAAGATACTGTATTTACGATAGCACAGCTCGCCTATGTCAAGTCTCCCGCTCTTTCACTAGGACTCCCCCCCTTTCCTTTGTGTAACAAGCTGTCATATCGATTCTGCCCGCCAGGGACGTTTTTCTGTATGACGTAATTTGTGATCAAGTTATGATTTAATTGTGTATGTGTGTTTCTGTGTGATTAGTTAGGTATTTAGTAAATAAATAATTAAACCCAATTTTGTATTGCTGATTCAACTTGTTAGTCAGGATTCTTGCAGATAATCAAGGACTTACAACTTTCAGATGAGACTGAATAAAATGACGATTAATGTGACTGCTATTTAGTAAAATATTACTAAATCTTTAAGAGTTTATTCGAAAGATAATAGCTCTATAAATATTATTTTGTGGTGTCCCTCTCTAGTTAATTCATATTTACATGATTAGTTCAATCAGGTAATATTAATTACGGAGAAATTATTTTATAGAATAGCATGTCATAGCAATTAATCTGGCATAGTCAAAGACACGACACCACAATACCCCATAATGACAAAGGAAAAGCAGACATTTTCTGTTAATTTATAAAAAAACTACGGAAATATCACATTTACATATAAATTCAGTCCCTTTACTTAGTACTTTATTGAAGCATCTTTGGCAGTGATTACAGCCTCGAGTCTTCTTGGGTATGACACTACAAGCTTGGTACACCTGTATTTGGGGAGTTCTTCCCATTCTTCTCTGCAGATCCTCTCAAGCTCTGTCAGGTTGGATGGGGAGCTTTGCTGCACAGCTATTTTCAGGTCTCTTCAGAGATATTAGATCGGATTCAAGTCCGGGCTCTGGCTAGGCCACTCAAGGACATTCAGAGACATGTCCTGAAGCCACTCCTGCATTGTCTTGGCTGTGTGCTTAGGGTCGTTGACCTGTTGGAAGGTGAACCTATGCACCCAGTCTGAGGTCCTGAGCACTCTGGAGCAGGTATTCATCAAGGATCTCTCTGTGCTTTACTCTTTGCCTCGATCCTGACTAGTCTCCCAGTCCCTGCCGCTAAAAACATTTCCACAGCATGATGTTGCCACCACCATGCTTCACCGTATGGATGGTACCAGATTTCCTCCAGACGTGACACTTGGCATTCAGGCCAAAGTGTTCAATCTTGGTTTCATCAGACCAGAGAATCTTGTTTCTCATGGTCTGAGAGTCTTTAGGTGCCTTTTTGCAAACTCCAAGTGGGCTATCATGTGCCTTTTACTGAGGAGTGGCTTCTGTCTGGTCACTTTACAATTTTTATTTTTTTTATTTTTTTTTACCGTTATTTTACCAGGTAAGTAAACTGAGAACACATTCTCATTTGCAGCAACGACCTGGGGAATAGTTACAGGGGAGAGGAGGGGGATGAATGAGCCAATTGTAAACTGGGGACTTTTAGGTGACCATGATGGTTTGAGGGCCAGATTGGGAATTTAGCCAGGACACCGGGGTTAACACCCCTACTCTTACGATAAGTGCCATGGGATCTTTAATGACCTCAGAGAGTCAGGACACCCGTTTAACGTCCCATCCGAAAGACGGCACCCTACACAGGGCAGTGTCCCCAATCACTGCCCTGGGGCATTGGGATATTTTTTAGACCAGAGGAAAGAGTGCCTCCTACTGGCCCTCCAACACCACTTCCAGCAGCATCTGGTCTCCCATCCAGGGACTGACCAGGACCAACCCTGCTTAGCTTCAGAAGCAAGCCGGCAGTGGTATGCAGGGTGGTATGCTGCTGGCTGACAATAAAGGCTTGATTGGTGGAGTGCTGCAGAGATGGTTGTCCTTCTGGATGGCTCTCCCATCTCCACAGATGAACTCTAGAGCTCTGTCAGAGTGACCATCCCTGACCAAGACCCTTGTCCCCCGATTGCTCAGTTTGGCCAAGCGGCCAACTCTAGGAAGAGTGTTGATGGTTCCGAACTTCTTCCATTTAAGAATGATGGAGGCTACTGTGTTCTTGGCAATCTTCAATTCTGCAGACATTTTTTGGTACCCTTCCCCAGATCTGTGCCTCTACACAATCCTGTGCCGGAGCCCTATGGAGAATTCCTTCAACTTCATGACTTGGTTTTTGCTTTGACATGCACTGTCAACTGTGGAACCTTATATAGACAGGTGTGTGCCTTTCCAAATCATGTTCAATCAATTGAATTTGCCACAGGTGGAGTCCAATCAAGTTGTAGATGCATCTCAAGGATGATCAATGGAAACAGGATGCACCTGAGCTACATTTTGAGTCTCATAGCAAAGGGTCTGAATACTTATATAAATAAGGTATTTATGTTTTTTATTTTTAATAAATTAGCAAAAATGTCTAAACCTGCTTTCGCTTTTTCAATATGGGGTATGTAAACTGCTGAGGATAATTTAGTTTTTAAAAACGTTTTAGAATAAGGCTGTAACAAAAGTCAAGCGGTCTGAATACTTTCCAAAGGCACTGTATAAGTACCCTCTAGAGAACGTTGCCGGGCCTTTAGCATATGCTTCAGATGCATATCATCTCACAAGGTGTGCAAACATGCTTGTTTAATTAACCCTTGATACATAGTGCATAAACCATTGTAAGGGATTAATTGCATGACTAAATATTTATGGAAATATGTCCCCCCCAAAAAATAACAACAATATATGTTCTGTATAATTCTACAAAGTCCTAGAAAAAACATAAGCCTATAGCCTGTTTTCATTTCCCTTACAATAAAAACATTACAGTGTAGTCCATTTGATCAACTGTATTTGTAGATTCGATTAGTAATATAGTTATAGTAAGTAACAGTCCAGTTACAACTTCTTTTGACAAAGTAGTAGAAAAAAAGATGATTACGATATTATTAATAATAGTAATAATAATATTACTAGCCAGGTGCGCAGTTGAAATTATTTTCTCTATTCCTAATCAAAAGCACCAGTGCATGAACAATTGTAAAGGATTCATTGCATAAAAAAATATGAATGGAAATAAATTCATAACAGGGTATAGAAAACAGTAATTTGTTGATTGTATCAGACACTGTATTGTCCCCTTATACCCGTGCCTTTACACATGAATCAATCGCGTCTTCTGTTTATGATTCAGGTTCCACGGTCAGCACACAGCTTCAGGGCTTTGTGTGAGCAAGCTGCTAATACAAATTGGTTACACTGCACACAATATCTATGGGCCTTGTTTTGTGTGCACCTGCCGACTTGACATTGTTTCTTCTTGTTACTGAGTGGGAGCTGTGGTGCTTGGGGAAGAGGGAGAGCAGGACCTGCTGCCTGCTTGGAGCTGTGGTGCTTGGGGAAGAGGGAGAGCAGGACCTGCTGCCTGCTTGGAGCTGTGGTGCTTGGGGAAGAGGGAGAGCAGGACCTGCTGCCTGGGTGGCCTGCTTGGCGGTCATAGCATCTTTCTTGGAGTTCAAGTGGTTCTTACAAAGCTCACAATTCATTCATCCATGATACAATCTCTCCTGCTGATTGTCTTGTCAAGGCATTGTTTGCACAACAGGTGCGTGTTGATAGCAGCCATGTCGAGCTGGTTGTAGAACACTGTGACAGGCCAGTGGCGAGTACCTCCTTTTACAGAGTACTGTCTTGCCATCTGGTTGAGTGAATCCACACCAACCTATTGCAAAAAAATAAAATGAATAGAAAAGGTTAGAACTATATACAATTATAAAACTAATAGTAATAACAGTAATATTAATGTAGTATAATTGAAGGGTATAATATTTGGTGTTTGGCAGATGGAAAAGCTATCTGTATATAGCAGAGATATACACTACCGTTCAAACGTTTGGGGTCACTTAGAAATGTCTATGTTTTCCATGAAAACATACATGAAATGAGTTGCAAAACGAATAGGAAATATAGTCAAGACGTTGAGAAGGTTATAAATAAGGATTTTTAATTGACATATTAATTGTGTCCTTCAAACTTTGCTTTCGTCAAATAATCCTCCATTTGCAGCAATTGCAGCCTTGCAGACCTTTGGGATTCTAGTTGTCAATTTGTTGAGGTAATCTGAAGATATTTCACCCCATGCTTCCTGAAGCACCTCCCACAAGTTGGATTGGCTTGATGGGCACTTCTTACATACCATACGATCAAGCTGCTCCTACAACAGCTCAATAGGGTTGAGATCCGGTGACTGTGCTGGCCACTCCATTATAGACAGTATACCAGCTGACTGCTTCTTCCCTAAATAGTTCTTGCATAGTTTGGAGCTGTGCTTTGGGTCATTGTCCTGTTGTAGGAGGAAATTGGCTCCAATTAAGCGCTGTCCACAGGGTATGGCATGGCGTTGCAAAATGGAGTGATAGCCTTCCTTCTTCAAGATCCCTTTTACCCTGTACAAATCTCCCACTTTACCACCACCAAAGCACACCCAGACCATCACATTGCCTCCACTATGCTTGACAGATGGCGTCAAGCACTCCTCCAGCATCTTTTCATTTTTTCTGCATCTCACAAATGTTCTTCTTTGTGATCCGAACACTTCAAACTTAGATTTGTCTGTCCATAGCACTTTTTTTCCCAATCTTCCTCTGTCCAGTGTCTGTGTTCTTTTGCCCATATAAATATTTTATTTTTATTGACCAGACTGAGAAATTGCTTTTTCTTTGGAACTCTACCTAGAAGGCCAGCATCCCTCTTCACTGTTAACGTTGAGACTGGTGTTTTGCGGGTACTATTTAATGAAGCTGCCAGTTGAAGACTTGTGAGACATCTGTTTCTCAAACTAAACACTCTAATGTACTTGTCCTCTTGCTCAGCCAAATAGAGCTGCACCTCTTGAATTATGAGAGTTTTTCGACAAAGGTAAGTGCCATAGAAACTTCAGAATATCCTCTTTCAGATACTTTATAAAAATCTAAATGTTTTGCCTACATGTGACTCTGCAGGAGGATTTGATAAAGCGATGCTCCTTTCCCTGCATCTGTCAATAAGATGCGCCCATCTCTTCCTGTACAATTTGACAACTGATAGGCCTAATATTGTCACTCATCAAATTATTGTCAATTTAATCTCGTCTATAGGCTAACTGTTATTATTTGTGAAATAAGTTTCGATATAGTTTAGGTGTAGTTTTGATAGGCCGGCTGTGGAGGCTGAGTGGCATCGTTTATTTCCTGCTCATCAACTTGGATAGAGTCAATGATATGTTTTGCATTATTCTAAAGGCCCACTGCAACACCTAGCATGTTTTCATTTCTCTTACAATACATTTGATTAGTAATAAAGTCACAGTAAATAATACTGTCCTGTAACAGCTTATTTTTACACAGTAAAACATAGGAGAGAATGGTATCAACCTGCAGGGGCACGGTCAAATTATACGCTGATAAATAGACATAACACAAACTCATCATTACACTACTGTTGTTATAATTAAAAATCAACCTTTTAACCCACATCATTCAGTTAGGCCTAATTTAAATTAAATTGTGAAGTAACTTGCACAATTATCGCCCATTCATCCGTTTGTCATTCATTCCGTCGGCTGGCATTGTTGGCTTCGCTAGATAGATTCAAGGATTTGTTTTGCGTTATTCTAAAGGACTACTGCCACATGTAGCATGTTTTTGTTTCCCTTACAATACATTTGATTAGTAATACAGTTATAGTAAATAAAACAGTTCCATAACAGCTTATTTTTACAAAGTAAAATGTAAAATATAATGGTATCAACCCACAAGGCGCACGGTCAAATGACTTTCTGCTGATAAATAGGCATAACACAAACACTATTGTCTTTCTGCATTAAATGAACCTCTTCACCCTCCGTATCATTCAGTTAGGCCTAATTTAAATTCCATTGTGAAGTAAGGTGCACAGTTATTGCCCATTCATCCATTTGTCATTCATTCAGTGAGGAGAGAGAGACGCGTTAGCGACTGACTGGGTACCAACATCCTACAGCACATTGTCTTGGCGGATTAGGTTGGGAATAGGTGTATAAAAAAACTGGTAAAAGGGCTCTAAATACTTTTCTGTTTTTGTGATTTCAAAATTCTTACAAATGAGCAGTGTAAAATAGAACATTTAGGTAAAGTCAGGGACGTTTTTAGGCTGACTTTCTTTATTTACATTATCAAACGTCAGTGGTTGTTCTAGTGTTAACGCATGTCCTAAAATGTCAGAAGCATCAATAAAAGGGTTTCGAAATGATGACAATTTTGAACCCGTGGTGTCAAAATTGACCCCTTTTGGCGCTTTTAGTGTAATGGCATTTCTTGCATTGTCCATTGTCCTGGATCTGACAGGCTGACATGGTCCTCAATAGCACTAGCTCTCCATTGTCAGCGTCCACATTTCTAGCTTTGACCTTTATTTTAATAGTTCGCCTCGTTGTTTATGGAGCTCTTAAAGCTGAGCCATGAGTGAAACTGGGCGACTTTTGTGGTGCATCTCCTTCATGCAATGCATTCTCCAGATGTTATGTGCATTGTGCATTGCACTTGACATGCTTTGAAGCACATCGAATGGCCCTTGTGGCTGACTACTCAATTTACAGCTCTGTCTGTCAAGCTTGTACCAACATCCCATCAGGATTTTTTTGAGACGTTTTCTCATTTATCAGTCTTCATGGATACATTTCGCTGTAAATTCTGATTCTTCACCCTTCAGAGGAAAGTGTTGAGAAAACAGAAACAAAATAGAGCATTCTTTTTCTCAAATCGTTACTCCCAATGCAGAAGTCAGAGTACGCCCTTCCTAAAATAAGTATAAACGGGATCCTTGGGACGTCCCAACTATGTCCTTTCCTTAATTCAGATAATGATTTATGGGTGACCGTTTTTGCTTTTCTCTCTTCCTTTTCACACGGCCTGTGTAGCTCTGGTTCATATCCTTGCACTGGAAGAGGGAATTCATTTAGCCGTGTTAAGACTTATGCTTTGAATCCTCTGCAGTTGACCCCACATTCCTCAAACTCTTCCTGCTCTCTTGGTGACCCAGGGTCAGTGACATCTTAGACCTGTAACTGAGGAGAAATGTGTCAATTTCCTGTTTTCTGTTCTTCTCAGAGGAGCGGTGTGAATAGGTGGACAACATGTGAGGATGGATGTGTTCTTTGCTACATACCCCAAACCTCATACATCATCTGGATATCTTCCATCCTCCAGTAAGAGTTAATACCAGTGCCACTCCCAAAGACAAATGACTACACTCCAGAACCCCCAGCTGCTTTTGATTGTTTTGATCCCTTCATTGGGCTCGGTTTTTATAATGAAGCTGATATAAAACTGCCTTCAAAGGGCACCGTGCTTTCCACAGCAATCCTTCTCCATGACTATTCGGAATGAACAATCATACTCCGTGCAGCTCATATAATTTATTCTCAGATACGCTGGTTAATTCGCTACAGCAGTTTTAGACAAACAACAGCAGCAGTGCCAACTATGTTTATTTCCCGTCGGTCCCATTCACTCATCTTGGTGACAAGCATGAGCCAGTTTCCGCTGCCCCTTCATGAAAGTTCCCATTATCTTGGACAAGCTAAACAGCGCGTTGAAGATCCCGTGCCACTGGGCCTCAATGGGCGAGCCTGTGTTGCTTGTACATCAACATTTTTTTTCTCCCTTTGACCTCTCTGGGTCTCAGTGCCATTCTGTACCCTCTGTGGCTACAGCTCAGGGCCAATCACAAACTGGAACAAGGCATGGCCTGTGTCTATTTGAGACATCGCTGGCTGGATCGGTCCAGGGGGTCGGTCTCTGACTGTGCATCTGTCCCTGGCTGGCTCACAAAAAGAGCAGTTCAGATCACACCCGTACTTTTCTCAGGCTGGCATTTACATTGACATTTTAGTCATTTAGCAGATGCTCTTATCCAGAGTGACTTACAGTTAGTGCGTTCATCTTAAGATAGCTAGGTGGGACAACCACATATCTCAGTCATAGTAAGTAAATCTTTCCTCAATAAAGTAGCTATCATCAAAGTCAGTGCTGTAGGGGGGAATAGTCAAGTGTGAGGGGGGGGGGTCAAGTGCAAGTGTTACTGGCAGACAGTGAAATTCTACTATACATACACTGTGAGCACATTCTGTGGCTATATTTTGACATGCCTATTTGAGTGACCTCACGCTGCTGTTTACTAGTCAGGAGCCGGGTATTCTGCATGCTTAGTTTGCTGCTGCAGCGAAGCTCTCATTTTTAAGACATATTCCTATTGAAATCTCTGCGTGAACCCTGTTGTGCTGCACTTGCTATAAAATGACGGGGAGCTTTGACCTCGGTTCCCTTGTGCTTAATGGCATCTCGTTTACATACTGAGTTTGTTCTGGTGTGACTGCCAAAACATCCCACACAAGTAGGATCTCAGATTCGTCAAGGCTTTTACAGGTACCATCGAACAAGGATACAGTATTGTGAATGGGAAGGAAAGCTGTCCTGCTCAGACTGAGCTGTGTTGATATCTTACTTATCGGCTCAGAACTGTTATTTAGCTCAGTGTATTTTGGTAGATGAGGTCAGATATAACATGTCCTATTACCTGTAAAGGTTAGAGTTTCTCAGAACTCAGAAAGACTTGACTGGCTGTTACTCTACCATAAGTCATTCTCAGTACAACACTATGTCGCAGCATCGGTAATGTCCGGCTTGTTGACTAATGGGGTGGATTTCCTGACTGAATGTAGCCGGTGACAACTGCCTTTGTCTGGGTTGTTGGCAAGCTCGTCTGAGCTCGGCCTCTGGCTGTTTGAACCAACATTTGACATGAAAGCTGCTGCTGATGGATAAGAAGGGACTTTTACGAGGCATCTATCAATAAAGCACTGGTAGTAACCCAAATGATTAGACAACACATTTAAGATCCCTATCAGCTACATTATGTGTGCTGTAGTGGGGCTGTAGTGGACTAAGAAATGGTCATGGTCCACACACACCAACACAGTTGTGAAGAAGGTACGACAATGCCTCAGGAGGTTGATAAGATTCGGCATGGGCCCTCAGATCCTCAAAAAAGTTCTATGGTTGCATTTTTGAGAGCGTTTTGACTGACTGCATCAGCGCTTGGTAGGGCAACTGCTTGGCCTCTGACCGCAAGACGCTACAGAGAATAGAGCGTACGGCCAAGTACAGCACTGGGGCCGAGTTCCCTGCCATCCAGGAACTCTATACCAGATGGAGTTAGAGGAATACCCAACATTTTGTCAAAGACTCCATCCACCCAAGTCTGTTCTCTCTGCTACCGCTTTGCAAGTGGTACCGATGCACAAAGTCTGGAACCAACAGGACCCTGAACAGCTTCCTCCCTCAAGCTATAAGACTGCTAAATAGTTTGTCCGGTTAGCTATTGGTTAACTATTTAACTATCTGCATTGACCCTTTTTGCACAAACTTTTTTTTACTCATCACATACGCTGCTGCTACTGTCTTATCGATCCTGTTGCCTAATCACTTTATCCCTACCTACACGACATGTGCGTACCCCATGTACAGTGCATTTGGAACGTTTTCAGACCACTTTACTTTTTCCATATTTTGTTACATTACAGCCTTATTCTAAAAAGGTTTTAAAAAATAAATTATCCTCATCAATCTACACACAATGCCCCAAAATGAAAAAGCGAAAACAGGTTTTTAGAACATTTTGCACATTTATTACAAATTAAAAACAGAAATACCTTATTTATATAAGTATTCAGACCCTTTGCTATAAGACTTGAAATGTAGCTCAGGTGCATCCTGTTTCCATTGAACATCCTTGAGATGTTTCTACAACTTGATTGGAGTCCACCTGTGTTAAATTCAATTGATTGGACATGATTTGGAAAGGCACACACCTGTCTATAAGGTCCCACAATTGACAGTGTATGTCAGAGCAAAAATCAAGCCATGAGGTCGAAGGAATTGTATGTAGAGCTCCGAGACAGGATTGTGTTGAGTCCAAGATCTGGGGAAGGGTACCAAAAAATGTGTGCATCATTGAAGGTCGCCAAGAACACAGTTGCCTCCATAATTCTTAAATGGAAGAAGTTTGGAACCACCAAGATTTTTCCTAGAGCTGGCCGCTTGGCCAAACTGAGCAATAGGGAGAGCAGCGCCTTGGTCAGGGAGGTGACCACGAACCCGATGGTCACTCTGACAGAGCTCCAGAGTTCCTCTGTGGAGATGAGAGAACCTTCCAGAAGGACAACCATCTCTGCAGCACTCCACCAATCAGGCCTTTATGGTAGAGCGGCCAGACGGAAGCCACTCCTCAGTAAAAGGCACATGACAGCCCGCTTGGAGTTTACCAAAAGGCACCTAAAGACTCTCTGGTCTCATGAAACAAGATTCTCTGGTCTCATGAAACCAAGATTGCCAAGCATCACGTCTGGAGGAAACCTGGCACCATCCCTACGGTGAAGCATGGTGGTGGCAGCATCATGCTGTGGGGATGTTTTTCAGCGGCAGGGACTGAAAGACTATCGAGGGAAAGATGAATGGAGCAAAGTACAGTGAGATCCTTGATGAAAACCTGCTCCGTACCGCTCAGGACCTCAGACTGGGGCAAAGGTTCACCTTCCAACAGGACACCAACCCTAAGAACACAGCCAAAACAACGCAGGAGTGGCTTCGAGACAAGTCTCTGAATTTCCTTTAGTGGCCCAGCCAGAGCCCGGACTTGAACCCAATCAAACATCTCTGGAGAGACCTGGAAATAGCTGTACAGCGACGCTCCCCATCCAACCAGACAGAGCTTTAGAGGAACTGCAGAGAAGAATGGGAGAAACTCCCCAAATACAGGTGTGCCAAGCTTGTAGTGTCATACCCAAGAAGACTTTAGGCTGTAATCGCTGCCAAAGATGCTTCAACAAAGTACTGAGTAAAGGGTCTGAATACTTATGTAAATGTGATGTTTATTTATTTTTTATGTTTTATGAATGAGCTAAATGTTCTAATAAACTGTTTTTGCTTTGTCATTATGGGGTATTGTGTGTAGATTGATGAGGGCCAAAGACTGTTTCATCCATTTTTGAATAAGGCTGTAAATAATTAAATGTGGAAAAAGTCAAGTGGTCTGAATATTTTCCGAAAGCACTGTATATTGCCAAGTTATTGTTGCTCATTGTGTATTTATATATTTTTTTCTCTGCATTGTTGGGAAGGGCCCATTTTCACTGCTTGTCAACACCTGTGGTTTACAAAGCATGTGACAGATAAAATGTGATTTGATTTGTTAACTTTATCATGGATCGAAATGGTAGCTCCTCTTGGGAGGAAGAAAATTACTCAGGAATGAAAGCCTCATACCAATCTGAGGGATAGGTTAGGCCATGTTGTTCCAGTACCACTGATGGGATGTCTGGTCCTACTGTTTTCTTAAGGACTAAAACGATCTGGCTGAAGGGGATGAAGTGGGAGAGAGTAAAGTGAAACCACAAATAGAGTTTCGGGGTTTAAGTAGTGAACCTTTATTTAGCAGAGGCTCGAGGGGCCGTTTCTTTGTGTAGCCTTAGATAACTAGTCAATCTTTCTTGAGAGAATATATTATTTCAGTGTTTGATAGGATTAATGTCTAACACTTGCCATATTGGGTTGCAATTCAACTTTAATGATCCGTACTTAACCTCTCTCTCTCATTATCTGAAGAGTGTTAGATGGAATTTATTTCTGTTTCAATAGCCTGCCAGCTAGCTGATGACAGTTTTTGATAAGCCTGTGTTTGATGACTTGGCTCAATGTTTTATCTATTCTAGAGGACTGATAGTTCCAGGTGTGGGTGGATCCCTCATACAGGCTTCAGTATTCAGATACTCTTGATCATGAAGTGACATTTTAACTGGCTATAAAACAGGTTTATAATGATATACGTTTTGAGAAGTACCTCAGCATAATATGATATTTTATGGAGTGTTAATGACATCACGCTGTGGTGAAATTGAACAATACAAAATGGAACCGTCGGGCTTTAGGCTTCTCACTGGAAGAGACGGAGCCCATGTGAGCCAGTGAGAAGACGGGCTGTTTGTGACCATGGGACTACCAGTGTCAACAGCCAATCTACAGAAGGAACATGAATGGACATTACTACAGGAGACTCTCATCCATGCTCTGACCTCAAGATGATTTAGTCCCTACCTAACGTCCATAGGCTAGTCGTTAGCGTCAATTACTTATGCCAGACAGAGGAGCTCACTGCTTATTGCCTGACTATTCCTACCATTGACCTCGCTGTGTACTCTGTTAGAGCAGGAAACCGTCCTATTGTTGTTTCAGGAAATCGTTTGTACCCCACATCACAAGACCTTATGATGTTCATTTGCAGTAGCAACACGTAAAGAGTACGAAAAATCCTTTGGCAATACGCTTATCTATTCCCTTAGCCAGCATAGTCTGACCCCTATCCAATGTGAATTAGTGGCCTAGCTAATGCCTCTAGTAGGCTTAGCAGGGAAATTACACTTGTTCCTTACAGAGTTGTTCACATGACCTAGTCTCTCTCAGAGCACAGAACAGTCAGTTCCTGGAATGAGTTTGTTTTCTCTGTTCCCCAATCTAAGATCAAATCAAAGTGTATTATATGCACAGGATACACGTGGTGTACACAGTACAGTGAAATGCATACTTGCAAGCTATCCTCTCAACAGTGTGGCAAAACAAAACAAAATGTTCGATGAAAGACAATAAGAAGATCATTGTTTTGTTCATTTCTATCCATTACAATAGCAACCAGAGTAATAACACAGATAGAACAAGGAGCCAGATGTTTCTCCGGATGTATAGATCTGAAGCATCCGGTTGGAATTTCCACTCCCCACCAAATATGGCGAGGAGAGGAAGCCTAGTGGCAGGCAGTGGGAGAAGATGGAACTGGGTCAACATTCAGCTGATTTTCTCATTTAAAAAAAGTAAGAGCTCAATGTAATTTTCTGTTTCCAAAACGAGAATCTGTTACAAACAGAGTGCAAGTTTTGTAGATGTGACCCTTTGACAAAGTATTAAAAAAATGGCTTTCTTTACAAGGATCGCAAGGGCGAATGGAGTAATTGGACACACTCAGTTCAGAGAAGGTGTTCCCCAACGTAAATATGCACATACATGCAAGAATGCACCAATAGGATCTCGCTAGCTCGTGCTTGGCTCTGCCCACCTTCTTGCTTGTTCTGCCCACAATGCTTCATTTGCTCCAATTGAAAATGACGCAGATGAACTATCTTGAGTTAGTTCTAAATATGTTTGGTAATAATATAGTAAATACACCTACTTCTAGGAAATATCCTATGACAATATGTAACCTTGTCTCTGAGCCACAGAGTCTGATTTCTGTCCGGTGTTAATTAGTAGCCTTACTCAGTGGTTCCCAAACCTTTTCACTCAGCCCCCATCCCCCCTAGTTCTATGGGCACAAAGCACTGTTCATGACACAAACTGTTCACACCCCTCTTGTTGGTGGAGAGAATTTTGCAGGTTTAAAGTTTATGTTCTTGCAATTCTATACATTTTGCCATGCCTAATGTGTATTCGTGTGAGATTTGAGTCACTAAAAAATTCCAACAATATCTATGGGCAAAAAAACCTAACCTAGTTGATCTGGACATTTCGGACAAGTTATAAATAGCTCTCTACGGTATGCAACGACTAACATGACAAGAGGAAATGATGATGCACTACCCAGTTTCTACTATTACAACTTTGAAGAGTAAGTTTAAAGCCAGACTGAGTTCCTTGAAAAAATACTACTGCCCTAGCTAATGCTTTTAGTAGGCCTACCAGGGATGTCAAACCATAACACTCCTGTCCAGTGTGAAGTAGTAGCTAATATAAGTGAAGGACCTCAGAGAGTTGTCCCCAGTGTGACTAATGGCAGACAAGGGAAGCTCATTGACAAGGCACAGCCGTCTCTTCCTCAAGCTTCCGCCAGGCCGATAATCAAAAGCACCTTTGTGAGCTAGAAGAAAGGTTGGACTTTTTGGCTAGGCTACCACACTGTGGCAATTAAACATGTTGGTAAACATGGACCTCCTCGCTCTCTCTCTCTTTCACCACTTTCTCTACTTGTGTAACTCCTCTTAGCACCTACCACAACACAACTCCACACTGCCACCTGGATTTGCAAAATCCTCATTGGTTTTGACTTTATGTTTTTATGTTACGAGCCCAGATGGACTGGTCTGCCCTCTCTGCCGTAAACTATATTCGACACCGCTTTAGTACAGTCATTAGTGCGTCTGGAAGCAACAGCCAAGCCTCTTATTTCCCCTGCTGTCTGCCCCAACATTAGTTGAGTGGCTAGTGATGGGTCATTTGCCTTCCAATCTCACTCTGGTTCTCCTGTATTGCATTATTGCAAGTTAAACAAAAGCTCAAGTCATATTACTGGTTCACTGACGTTCACAATATGAAGCGAATGGACGCACTGATTATGATGCTCTAAAGATGCAGTCATGTTGGTGCTTTTCCTGGTGGATGTCCGTCTGATTTGCTCCCTAGCTTTTCCTTAAATAGTTGGCCTTGTATGACCCTTAAATAGATGTACTGGATGTCCTTCCCAGTGGTTTCACCAGGGAGTATCAATAACACACTCCTCTCAAACATCCGATTTGGTATGCGAATCCTCTTGTTCCATCTTCCTGTTATGTTGTGTGTGCGTGTCTGCGCCCGTGTGAGTGTATGCGTGCGCGCATGTGTTCTTGTGTGTGCACGTCTATTGCTTTCAGTGTTACTCCGAGCTCTAATATATTTTGTGTGTCACTGTGTTTATCTTAGAAAAAACAGAGTGAGGCTACTTATTCCTGACCTCGCACTTCCTCCCTTCTCTATCGTATGAGTGACCTCACACGCAGGAAGTAGAGTTCACTGGGCTGCCGGGACACCCAGGATGTGTGTTGATTTCATAAATGAACCATTAAGCCATGCTCTCCTCAGATATTTCAGTTAAACTATTCATGTTTTCCTAAACCGACACTTCATTTGCATGCAAATGAGCTATTTGTTTCATTTCATGTGTTTTCTTTCTTGCAAATTAATTTTGATTATTTATCTTCTCCCTCACTAATAACATTATAAAGACTAGGAAATGTGTCTTGAAAAGAAAGGATTAATTCCAGTTAGCCTAATTAAATGACAAGAAGACGATTGCGTGACAGATTGAACTATTTAATTGTGAGCTTGCTCTGTTAGCATCTCTCATAGCACAGTTTTCCCATCACTGCACTCCAGCAGTGGGATCTACTGTTTATCCAGATAGAAGAGTGCCCCCTACTGGCCCTCCAATACCACCTGCAGCAGCAGTCCTGATCGTCTCTCATCGAAAGCTTGCTTAGCTTGCAGTGGTAACCACCAGAGGGCAGTGTGGTACTAAGGGTGCTGCTGACAGACTAAAGCATTTAGCGAATTTAGCATTTCAGTCACTCTTTGAAGAGGGAGAATAGTAAAGGTTTCTTCAAATAGGTTGCAATGGCCATTTCGATGTGGACCTTAAGCCATAAGAGTCTAAGCCCTGTCTAAGCCGGTGGAGGGGGGAGGGGGGAATTGTTTTCCAATATGTAAAACATTTTGGAATTGTTTTCCAAAATTCCAATATGGAATTGTTTTAAGAAGGTCATACGAAGGATCATTTTGCTATTTGAATTTTAAGACCCCTTGATGTATCAAAAAAATATATAAAACAAATATTTGATGAAAATGTTTATTTGGCCTTAGCTCATACAAACGCATTTAATAACAGATTCATTACATGGAACAACAGAAAGTCCGCCCCAAAAATCAAAAGGAAGTTTGTTCGGAAGTTTCTGTCCTATATCTGAGAGATATACAGTAAGAAAGATCCGGAAACATTATTATTATATATTTTTTATATGTATTTAACCCCTTATTTTTGGCACTAAACAGTTTCTGGTTTAGACGGTAAAGTGATTTATTAACATTATTTTGTGCTTGCATATGCAACTAAACAAAGTCAAATATTCCCTTCAAGCTAGCTACATTTAATGGATTTTTGACTGTTCAGAATTTCTCACATAAATGCATATAAATCCTGCAATCAGATTGTTAGCATTTTTGAGAAGGAGTTATTCAGCTTATATTTTTCATGGAAAGCAATGGGACAAGATGGTGGCCTATGAATGTCTGGAGCATTCTGCATATTGTTGTCCAGAATTAGTTTCTCCACTGAAGCGTTATAAGTCCTTGTCACTGCGCAAACCAGCGCATTGCATTATTATCACTCCAACAAGCAGGCAGATGGTTGGCTAAAATAAAAATAACAACACTGTGGCAATACGCAGAGAAACATTACATTGATAAAGACTTTTCGGACTATCGCAGAAATCCATAGACCCTTCCCTCCCTCTCTCTTTGTCCGCCTCTGAATGCACCACCTGGGGGCAGCAGTTGGAGCTGTTCGGTGCTGCTTCACGGTTGTTTATTGCAACGCATTCACACATTGAGGGGTCCCCACTTAACATGGAAATGGGGTTGACCCCACGCATGCTGCGTAGCCAGCTCTGGACCTAAATGGGACACTAGGAAAGTATCTGAATACACCCATTGTCTGGGGCACTTGATGAAGTTTGGGGTTGAAGGGTTTGATCCCGTTTGAAAACCATTGCCAAGTATTGGCCTCTCTCTCCTTCCCTGAAGGAGACCACTGGAAAACACAGTCCAGAGGATGCCAGTGGTTTCTGCCCCAAACTGTGAGAATAATTCAGAATCCATGAGATCTTTCGCAGAGGCGTTTCCATGAACATTGTTCTCCTTTTAGAGACTGTGGTTGAGAATGATGTACCATGTGCAGATGTGACCACAGGACAGACATGGATACAGGGCATACTATAGCCTATCCTCAGTGCAGCTGTGGGACTGGGTCTGACTGTGCTGGCTTTTCCAACAGACATGTGGGAACTCTCACAGACAGGCTCAGTCAACTCATTGGACACTACACAGGCACATGACATGTACAACCCAGTAATGGCCATAGTGTTACTGCATTCGAATGGTTAGCTGCTGATTAGGAGATACTGTCTCACTGCTAGACACACATATAGAGTAATTGGGCTTCTGGATCCTAATTAGGGTATGCACATTGTCATTTTTTTGTGGCTATATTGGTACACATTTTATTTTAAAGTGCCCTTTAGCCTCACTGAGACCACCATGCCAATTATGGGCACTGGCTCTTTTTCAAGAAGTCTCTGTTATTTGTAGGGGGATATTAATAACTTGAATGACTGAGAAGCAATTAATGTGGAGACAGTTTATCTTCAGTGTGTGAGAAGAATATATATTAATAACAGAATGCCATTGTTTTTTGTTTGGCATACATTTTAAAAAGTGAAAAATCTCATTTTTATTCTTTTACTGTGGAATTGCCCGAAAGCAATTGTCAGAACTGATGTTGATCCAAAATGAGTGTTCCAAGTGATATAACCTCAAAGATGACGTATCATCATTTTGTTCTTTATCAGGTCAGTTTCAGATAAATTATTTATATCAAATCAATAACAATGACACGACTTTCTGATGATGAACTGAAGATATGAATAATCTCATGATTGATGTACTGTTATTGCACTATGGGAGCCAATATAGGATCCAAAGGTAATGAAGTTTCTATGAGGCTCAGTCTGGTTTTTTGGTAGCGTCATAATCCAGCTCTGATGTGAAATCTGTGGCCCGTGGTTCATGCGTGAGCTAGCTGGTGTTTGACACTTCCTGATTTACTGCCGCATGGGTGATTGAACTAAGAATAGGCCTACTGAGTCTTACTCAAATCAACTGAGCTGACTTCACGCGTGTATGAATTATAATACAGTACCTATTCTGAAATGGCAATTTAGAAATTGGGAATTATTCGCAGGCGGCCACGGCCGAGAGACCCATGAGGCGGCGCCCAATTGGCCCAGCATCGCCTTGGTTTGGGGAGGGTTTGGCCGGCCGGGATGTCCTTGTCCCATTGCGCTCTAGCAACTCCTGTGGCAGGCCGGGTGCATGCACGCTGACACGGTCGGTGTTTCCTCCGACACATTGGTGTGGCTGGCTTCCGTGTTAAGCGAGCAGTGTATAAAGAAGCATTGCGGCTTGGCAGGGTCGTGTTTCAGAGGACGCATGGCTCTCGACCTTCACCTCTCCTGAGTCCGTAGGGGAGTTGCAGCGATGGGACAAGACTGTAGCTCCCAGTTTGTATAGCACGAAAATTGGAGAGAAAAAGGTGTAATAAAAAGAGAAAGAAATCAGAAATGAGGAAGTATAATATCCAGAAACAAGAGAATGAACAGACATGAGTTCCTTGGTTCTGAGATCTGTCAACGTAAAGAGGTATTTAATTGACTATGCTTATTGGCAACGTCCAACATCCTCACTTCTCCTCAGCTTTGAAAAGTGTCAATATAATTATATTTAAATGCACCTTGCCTAGGGGATAGGACCAATGTGAATCACAGACATAGGTTGGGCGCTTCAACAAAGTTGTATCTTTGCATGTGTGTTTCTCACACTACCTTGTCTTTGCTGATGCCATTGTGATTGACCCAGCAGCTAAACTGTGAACTCAACAGCCTTTCATTCTGTGGAGCCTAACTAACTCCATATGAAGTCCCTCTTCCACCCTCCCTCCCTCCTCATATCTACTCAGTGTAAAACTTTACAGAAGCTCTCTTATGCATGTCCAAGAACATCAGGAATCAAAATGATTTTTATTAGCAGCGATGGAAAAGCTTTGGCATTCAGCTCTGCCTGTTAGTTGCCAGTGTGCAGGGAAAGCAGCTGGAACTGGGTACTGCGGGCTGTGGGGAGAGATTATGTCAGTGTGTGTATGTGCGTGAGTGTGTAACTAGGTAAATCTGTGCCTGTCAGGACAGGGTCCCATCATTCACTCTCAGGACTGGGACAAGACTATTGGACTGTTAGCACATTGCTGCTTCTGCTGCAGAGGAGGATAGGAGATCTCAGAATATGCAAGAGGAACACTGATTAGGGCTGTGATGGAGGATGGCAAGAGTAGCAGGTGCATCATACAGGCATTTCCATGTAAAAAGCCCCATGACCTCTAACATGTGAAGTTTATAGGAGCACATCAAAAACCCATGAGCACCTTCTCTTTACATTTACTGTAACCAGCCCCCACTGAGTACCGTCTGGTCTTTCCAAATCTGAACCAAACGTACAGTTGAAGTCAGAAGTTTACATACACCTTAGCCAAATGCATTTAAACTCAAGTTTTTCACAATTCCAGACATTTAATCCTACGCGTCTCCTTCCTAAGCGGTATGGTGGCTGCGTGGTCCCATGATGTTTATACTTGCGTACCATTGTTTGTACAGATGAACGTGGTACCTTCAGGTGTTTGGAAACTGCTCCGAAGGATGAACCAGACTTGTGGAAGTCTACAATTTATTTTCTGAGGTCTTGGCTGATTTCTTTTGATTTTCCCATGATGTCAAGCAAAGAGGCACTGAGTTTGAAGGTAGGCCTTGAAATACATCCACAGGTACACCTCCAATTGACTCAAATGATGTCAATTAGCCTATCAGAAGCTTCTAAAGCCATTACATCATTTTATAGAATTTTCCAAGCTGTTTAAAGGCACAGTCAACTTAGTGTGTAAACTTCTGACCCACTGGAATTGTGATACAGTGAGTTATAAGTGAAATAATCTGTCTGTAAACAATTGTTGGAAAAATGACTTGTGTCATGCACAAAGTAGATGTCCTAACCGACTTGCCAAACTATAGTTTGTTAACAAGAAATTTGTGTAGTGGTTGAAAAATGAGTTTTAATGACTCCAACCTAACAGTGGGTTAATTGCCTTGTTCAGGGGCAGAACAACAGATTTTTACCTTATCAGCTTGGGGATTCAATCTTGCAACCTTTTGGTTACTAGTCCAACTAGTCCACTAGGCTACCCTGGCACCCAGGGGGCTGGGTCTTCCAAATGGACAATGACCCCAAGCATAATTCCAAAGTCAAGGTATTGGAGTGGCCATCACAAAGCCCTGACCTCAATACTATAGAACATTTGCTCGCACATCCTTTTTAAGCAAGGAAGCAAGGAGGCCTACAAACCTGACTCTGTTACACCAGCTCTGTCAGGAGGAATGGGCCAAAATTCCCCCAACTTATTGTCAGAAGCTTCTGGAAGGCTACCCAAAACGTTTGACCAAAGTTAAACAATTTAAAGGCAATGCTACCAATACTAATTGAGTGTATGTAAACTTCTGACCAACTGGGAATGTGATGAAAGAAATAAAAGCTGAAATAAATAATTCTCTCTACTATTATTCTGACATTTCACAATCTTAAAATAAAGTGGTGATCCTAACTGACCTAAGACATGGAATTTTTACTAGAATTAAATGTCAGGAATTGTGAAAAACTGAGTTTAAATGTATTTGGCTACGGTGTATGTAAACCTCCTACTTCAACTGTACGTAGCATAGCACGTGGCAAACAAACAATAAATCTTGTAAGGTAGCAAGGCAACAGCAGGCAATAATTTCATCACAAAGGCAGCTGCACAAAAGGTGCATAAACAATGAACATGTATTGGTTACCAGCTACATGTATCAAAGAAAAACAGATATATGACTAAATGGCTGCTTGGCTTGGCCATTAGCATGTGACGGCCATTAGCGTCCAAAATCCCACACAAACAAACAGAGGTGATGAAGTCCTCTTAGCCCTCTTCTATGCAATAAAAGCTGTTTGACTGCAAAATGACCTCCAGCAGGCCACAAATGTGCATGTGTCTGCTCAAACGGTCAGAAACAGACTCCATGAGGGTGGTATGAGGGCCCGACGTCCACAGGTGGGGGTTGTGCTTACAGCCCAACACCGTGCAGGACGTTTGGCATTTGCCAGAGAACACCAAGATTGGCAAATTCGCCACTGGCGCCCTGTGCTCTTCACAGATGAAAGCAGGTTCACACTGAGCACATGAGCACATGTGACAGACGTGACAAAGTCTGGAGACGCTGTGGAGAACGTTCTGCTGCCTGCAACATCCTCCAGCATGACCGGTTTGGCGATGGGTCAGTCATGGTGTGGGGTGGCATTTCTTTGTGGGGCCGCACAGCCCTCCATGTGCTCGCCAGAGGTAGCCTGACTGCCAATAGGTACCGAGATGAGATCCTCAGACCCCTTGTGAGACCATATGCTGACACATGCACATTTGTGGCCTGCTGGAGGTCATTTTGCAGGGCTCTGGCAGTGCACCTCCTTGCACAAAGGCGGAGGTAGTGGTCCTGCTGCTGGGTTGTTGCCCTCCTACGGCCTCCTCCACGTCTCCTGATGTATATTGAGTGCACACCTGCACTCCATCCTCACGTGACCATAAAGTTGAGTAGAGGGCACACGAATGCCCTCTGCCCAACTCCACATCACCGATCAAGGAATTCTGTACAACCAATAATAGCAAAAGTGTGTTACTACAACTGTTTATTGATGTTATTCCTTGGAAAGTATCTGTTTAATTTGAACGGTTTATTTTTATGTATCTCGTTTCACTTGCATGGAAACTTTTTCCCATTAGAGTTATTTTGGTAATTTATGTTTTTATGTTTTGTAATGTGATAGATGAGATTATAGGCTTGTTAAAATTGTCAGAGAGGAAAACTTTCTTCCAGATTATTTAACTTGTGTCCCATTTCGTGATAAATGGCCCAATCCTATCTGAAATATTCTGCACCGTTAATGCACAGATGGCCTAATTACGCAGTGTGCGCCGTGCGTGTGTGTGCGCCGCGCTTGTGTGTGCACGCGGTTGAGTGAAAAGTTCAGACTGACTACATCTAGTGGAAGCCCTAGTGGAAGTGAAGTGTGAGAATGTGACCGACCAGCCACAGTGACAGACATGTCTGTTCAGCAGCTGCTTTGTTTCCTGGTCACCATGACTATCCTGAACTAGCCATACCCCACCAGTCAGAGACAGCCCTCTGGACCTTTCAGCCTGTTTAGTCTCCTACGATGCACCCCTCGCTGCCCCCATCCTGTCCACACTGTCTGTGCTGCCTAGGTGGCCCCTGTCTGTCGCTCTCTGTTAAGTTATAGGCAGACCCATGGGATGACTGGACTGTGCTATACGAAGACAGGGACACACTGTAGGTATTGTAAAGACATTGTATGCAAAGTGTTTTAGCTAGTAGCTTAATAGATGAAAAGGCTTTGATTTATTCTTTGATGGGTCATTTGAATGGATTATTCTCCATTAAACACACGTAGGCATGTGTTCCGCCTCTGACACGATCACAGCAGTGTATAAAGGCCTTGTAGTGATTTCATCATTGCAAGATATGCCTTGGGGATTGTCCAAAAGTGTCCGTTGCCATAGGCTCTGAGCGGACCTCTCTGTTTTAAAGTGATTGCCATCTGTAAGTCTCCAAATCCACTTTTATGTTACTTTTCTAGTGTATAATACAGTGAATGATGACTGCAATTTCTATAGTGCTTTATAGACCTCAGCATAAAACACAGGCTCAAAGTTCAAATGGTTCACATGAGGGCCTATATTATAGTTGACTGTAACAGAGCTTACATTAGAGGCCTGGGCCCCAGCATTATCAAAAACTGAACCAGCAGATATGAAATGCTTGTTAAAAACCTCAACTATATCGGCTTTGGGACGCTTGTTCGGGATGCTCTGGATCGAGTGGGACAACATTCCACAGGCCACAATCAACAGCCTGATCAACTATGTGAAGGAGATGTGTCGCGCTGCATGAGGCATATGGCACTGACTGGTTTTCTGATCCACGCCCCTACCTTTCTTTTAACGTATCTGTGACCAACAGATGCATATCTCTATTCCCAGTCATGTGAAATCCATAGATTAGGGCCTATGGAATTTATTTAAATGTACTGATTTCCTATATGAACTGTAACTCAGTAAAATCTGAGAAATTGTTGCATGTTGCGTTTATATTTTTGTTCAGTGTATGTGAAGTTTATCTTTTTAAATTCTGTTTTCCTGTTGGAACTTGGAGCCCATGAAGGCTGTCTCCTTAGATGGGTGAATGTCCGGCCACACTGCATGAAGGCTGTCTCCTTAGATGGGTGAATGTCCGGCCACACTGCATGAAGGCTGTCTCCTTAGATGGGTGAATGTCCGGCCACACTGCATGAAGGCTGTCTCCTTAGATGGGTGAATGTCCGGCCACACTGCATGAAGGCTGTCTCCTTAGATGGGTGAATGTCCGGCCACACTGCATGAAGGCTGTCTCCTTAGATGGGTGAATGTCCGGCCACACTGCATGAAGGCTGTCTCCTTAGATGGGTGAATGTCCGGCCACACTGCATGAAGGCTGTCTCCTTAGATGGGTGAATGTCCGGCCACACTGCATGACTGACCCGTCTACAGCATTCTCTGAATATATTTACAGCGTTAACAACTTGAGGCATCTCCCTCCATGGACCGCACTGCACCAAACACCACAGGAAGGGCCCTTACTCTCTGACAAAAAGATCCCCATCGCTAAGGCCCGCTCGCAGGCCTCTCTAGTGAGGAGAGAAAGGATGGGAGGCCCCACTCCCTCTCACTGTGGGTCTGATTGAGGTCAAACAAATGTAGGCCTGATTGCTGTGCCACTGAGGGGATGGCTGTCATTAGATTTACTGTATAGAATCATTGCAACTTCATTAGTCTCCCTTCCTGATTGTTTAATCTTAAACCCCTGAATATTTTCTGTAAAATATGAAGCACATTTGTTTCCTTTTACTAGGCCACCACTGGTGTTCATCCTTAGTGTGTAGGCTGTATGAATGTACAGATGAAGTAATTATAACAGGTTTTGGCAAAGACTAGTTCAGTCTGCTAAATGAAATCAGATGTGGTGTAAAACTCTTTCAGAGTCGTTATTAATACATCCAAGTGTGCAGTGTTTAAGCGTTGTCATCTGTTGAATACTTTACGAAACGGTGCAAAGGTCAGAAAATGGAAAGAAAATGCCTTGAGGGGATTTGTTCCTTTTCTTTGTCGGCACACCTGATATTCTTTGAGTGTCGTGTAAGATCTCTTCTCCTTTGATAATCCTCGAGATCGAACATCAAAGATGGTATTATCTCTCAAAGAAGTGACTTTCTGTCTATATCCCAGTGCTTGTACATTGGCGCCTTCAATGGACAGTTTTTAAGTTAAGCTTTTGTACCATTTTCCAAGGATGGTGAAAATACTAGCCAGGAGATTCTGGACATTGCTAAAGAACCAGCTAACCCGTTTAAAAACGGTTTGGAGGAAACAACTCGGAGGACGTAAATGAGCTAAAACTTCCAAAAAGTGGACTGTCCCTTTAAGGTTTCACAGGAGAAAAGGAAAACAAAAGCATTGGAGTGTGAAGTCTGGTTTCCCGGAATGAAGGAAACACTTGGATCAGGGGGAGATTAATTTTAAGGAAGAAAGAAATATACCAGTTGCCAGTTCATTGCCATCTTTAACTTATGTTCCACAGGCTTATGGTTTGGGAGCCACAACAAAAACGAAAACTAATGACATGTTGACTTTACGTTCAGTTTTAAATAGAAAAAAATAAGAAAAATTGCTCTATTAAAAATGCCACGTCCTCAGTTATCGTTTCTCTTTATTCCCTCCTTCCTCTCCTGCGCCCTCCACTCGCCAATGGGAACTGAGTGGGACTGGAGGACTGGGGCTGGAAGCAGAGCACCCAGGACCTGACTGTAGTCTGCTTTGTAATAGAATGAGTGCAGCATGAGCTGCGGTTGTGTGTGTGTGGGGGGGGGGGGGGGGGGGGGGGGGGGGGCATGGGAATACGTAACAGCTTTTAGAGAAAAAGCCCACAAGAAAGAGAGAGAGCGAGAGAGAGAGAGAGAGAGGCTGAGCAGCAGAATGGAGAAAGATGCCGCTCAGACTCTGAACTGCAGGGCCAAATTCATGAGCTCACGGATTGGACTGGAGGTTTTCGGTCCGCTCAATGTCAACCTGCACTCTTCCCACTTAGACACTCACTGACTCATTCTAACCTCAGGTCCGACATATTTGGCACATAAGTATGTAGTCGTGCTATCGCAACATCTCTGCTCGATAGATTACTTATCAAGGCTACAATAGCATCTTGAGTGTTGAAATACACCCATAAGACATTTGGTCCGTTTGATCATGGGAAAACTCCTGTATGTCCAAAGAACCAAAATAGACTGCGGTTGGCTGTGCTAACTACTATGACATGCACAGTAAATGTAGTGTCTGTTCTGACTCTTATCTTCAAGGACTAAATTCACTCCTAAAAGGGATACGATGTCCATCACACATGCATTGCTTCTTGCACTGCTTCCCCCTGCATTATGTCCATGTGTTTGTGGTTGCATAACACGATAACAATTACCATCTGCATTTAGAGGTGTTTTGTTAAAGGTGAATGTACACACACACACACACGCAGGCAGGCAGGCAGAGTAGCAGGTGATGTTTACGTTGAGTTGTGTGTGTTTCAGGCGTATTACTGTTGTTTACTGGGCTCTCCCCAGTCCTTTCATGGCCCCTGAATGACATTCCCCACTCTGCTGCAATCTCTCTCATTCACAAAATACACAGCCTACCTTCACATTAGACTCCATTCTGGCTTCTACAGAACAACTACCCACAAAGAACCCTTCACCGCTGTGTGCCTGTTCTTTACAGTAGCTATCTCTGTATATGGTTTGTTCTGTAAAATGTCCCCATCCATGTTGTATTTCATCAAAAGCGCCAGCTTGTAGTTCAGACCCTGTTTTTTCTCTTTTGTTTGACAGGCCGTCCCATTACAACCAGGGGTCCCACTGCTTCTGTTCTGTTTGCCTCCACCGCATCTAACCGGTAAGACATGACATCGCCTTGTATCGCTTTACACTCATACCAATGTATACGGGTTGAAAATTGCAGATTTGTGCACTGATAAGTGCCTTTAATTGGAACGCAGTGGCTGTACAGTAACATGCTATACATGACGTCAGAGCTCTGCGCGTCACAGCGCTGTATGGGTTTTGACTGACAGCCGTTCTGAACTTGGGCACCTCGAGCAAAAAGAAGGTGCCTCCCGCTAATTTGATAACTTTTGCACATTTTTTGTTGTCTGAGTGAGGGAAATGCTGTAAGTTAAGAGGACTTAGAAAGATGAGACATTGAGGATTATTAAAAATACCTCTTTGATGTCATACAAGCAAGCCGAACACCTGCGAGTCCAAGTGCATAGCATAAAACCGATGCCCTATACAGTGTCAACGTTTATGATCACTGTTTGATGTACAGTTACAAGATGACATGGTTCCATACCCTGGGTTGTTCTGAACAGAATGAGCCTGTTTGTCTATTGTGAAGAACATTTGCTGCGGCACACGCACCTGAATGCAGTTACGGCTCCTTTCTATAGCAACACACGTGCCCCGCCCACCTGAGGATCTGTTGTTTTCAGCCATCTATTTCCTGTGTTTGAAGGGCCCAAAATTCACTCGTCTTTTAAATCACACTGGATTGATTGCCTTCATTTTACTCCTGCAACTCGTTCATGCTCTTGCTTGTGCCTGTTGTTTTCTCCCATTAACGTTACGACCACAGAAATGTTTGTAAGGACCTGTCACACACACCCCGGTAATGGTTAAAATGGGCTCAGTGGAATACGTCGTCTTTCTGTTGAATCTATAAGAACACTTAACTCTATAAGAACACATTTAACACATCGTCTCGACACTTACATTTACATTTACATTTAAGTCATTTAGCAGACGCTCTTATCCAGAGCGACTTACAAATTGGTGCATTCACCTAATGACATCCAGTGGAGCAGCCACTTTACAATAGTGCATCTAAATCTTTTAAGGGGGGGGGGGGGGGCAGAAGGGTGCATTCTCACAAGATAAGAAAATTACTTTATTTTGATGGGTGTTCATGTTTTGTGAAGTAATCATTTATAGTTGAACTGTTTACAAATTAGATGACCTGAAATGAAAACAACTTTGGAAAATGAACACTTGGATGGTAGTGATATGTCTGGCCTTAATGGCCATGTACTCTTATAATCTCTATCCAGCACAGCCAGAAGAGAACTAGCCAACCCTCAGAGCCTGGTTCCTCTCTAGGTTTCTTCCTAGGTTCCTGCCTTTCTAGAGAGTTTGTCCTAGCCACCGTGCTTCTACATCTGCATTGTTTGCTGTTTGGGGTTTTAGGCTGGGTTTCTGTTTAGCACTTTGTGACATCTTCTGATGTAAAAAGGGCTTCATAAAAAAAATTGATATTGCAAACACTGTAAAGTATGTGTAGCTAGGTGTAATCGAGAGCCAAGCATGTTGATTTTTAATCTGAGGGTATCCTGCTATTGACACACTTGTTGAATTATACAACAGAATGTGACAACAGTAATTACTGAGACAGTCTAGACAGAGCAGGTGAGTGCAGGCAGGCTGAGACAGAGCAGGTGAGTGCAGGCAGGCTAAGACAGAGCAGGTGAGTGCAGGCAGGCTGAGACAGAGCAGGTGAGTGCAGGCAGGCTGAGACAGAGCAGGTGAGTGCAGGCAGGCTAAGACAGAGCAGGTGAGTGCAGGCAGGCTGAGACAGAGCAGGTGAGTGCAGGCAGGCTGAGACAGAGCAGGTGAGTGCAGGCAGGCTAAGACAGAGCAGGTGAGTGCAGGCAGGCTGAGACAGAGCAGGTGAGTGCAGGCAGGCTGAGACAGAGCAGGTGAGTGCAGGCAGGCTGAGACAGAGCAGGTGAGTGCAGGCAGGCTGAGACAGAGCAGGTGAGTGCAGGCAGGCTGAGACAGAGCAGGTGAGTGCAGGCAGGCTGAGACAGTGCAGGCAGGCTGAGACAGAGCAGGTGAGTGCAGGCAGGCTGAGACAGAGCAGGCGAGTGCAGGTAGGCTGAGACAACAAGTTATTGGTGGTTGCAGCCATGTTAATTCAGTCAAATATACCCATTCTACAGTATTTTTTAAATTACACAGCTTTAATTTTTTTCAGCTTAAACACATTCCTGATTCCATTAGGAAAATGTATATATATATATATATATATATATATATATATATAAGTGCATTCTAAGAAAAATTAATTGAATACCAGAATTCACACCAAAATCCCTGAACTACATTCATTATTTGTCAGTCAATATCTGATGGATTTAAACTGTTTGGAGTATATTCAACCATTGTCCAACTGTTGCATTTATTAGAATCGTTTTAAAATATATTTTAAAATGTAATGGCTGTTGCTACTTTCTACACACCAAAATTATGACCCGTTTCTGATGCCAACCTGAACCAGATTGCGATTTATCATGGACCGTTTTTGGATTGTGTAAACTGTAATTGTGTGATGGCGGGGATGCAGGGTTGTGATCCAACCAAAATAACTACAAGTGTGCTTACTCTATTTCCTCAACGGCACAGCTAGGAGAGATAAACAATTTTAAACCTAGTTGACTCTTTGATGCATTGAAATTACTTAGGAGCTGTGCACGCTTTGCCGAGGTATGCCATTTTTGTTGCACCTACCCCACATTTTCCAGGAATATTCTTATGTTACTGAATGCATCTGGAGTATTTTCAAATGTTGTCATCAACAAATGCAGCAAAAAGTACAGAATGTAAAATGCACATAAAATCAAGTGTTAAGTTCAGATTCAGTCTTGTGTCAGGTGAACTGTTGTGTCCTCACCTGTGGTCTGATCATTTTCCCATAATCTCCAAACTGTTCCCTTTCAATTGCTACCACGGCTATGCTTTTATTTTTTCTGAAAGAAACATTTAAATTTAGCCCTGTTACATACGCCTCTTGGAGGGAACACAACACTCTGCTACATCTCAACTCCCCGTGCAGTGAAAAAGTATGTGATCGTAGGTGCGGGGAAGGACGACAGAGGCACATCATTTCAACCCCCCCCCCCTCCCCCCCCAATACAAAATGTGATGACATTGAATCAACATTGGAAAATCGATGTAAGGGAATTTTACATTTTTTAATTTGACCTAACTTTTAACCTAAATCCAATGACATGGTTAATTTTTGGGTTGATTTCACGTTAAGTTCACGTTATTTAAACAACTACACGTTGAACTGACGTCTGTGCCCAATGGGATCAGATTTATTGTTTTTTAATCTGGTTAGTTTTAGGGATCCTCCTGTGTTTCATGATTCATTATTTACATTTACATTTAAGTCATTTAGCAGACATTATGTCATTATGTGGTGGAAAATACCTTCCTGATTTGATTCCCCTACTGCTTTAGGACATTTTATACCCTCTCTATTAGGAGGGAAAACCCTTTTGGGTATTTTGGGTAGTTTTACACACAAAGGCTCTTAATGGGCCTACCAGGAAGTACACTCCCGGGGCTAAATTAGAGGCTACCCAGAGAGGGTGGCTTGCTGCTGGTACAGGGCCTGCTTCTTTTCAGTCTGTCTTCAAGGCCCTGGGTTCAGTGGCAACAGGAAAGACCCCCCTACTCCTATAGTCGTCTGTGAGTTTTCCCAATTTGCCCAGCATCACAGGGCCAAGGCCTAACCCCAGGCAACTATGTGCACCAGGAAAGTGTTCTGTTCTGTTCCAGCCCCGGCCCTGTCTCAGTGGTGTAGTAATTAATACTGCCCCAAGAGGACAGTAGGCACACATGGAACCACACTAGGAAGCCCCGGCGGGGTACTAAATGCACCAAATGGCAGCAGAAGCAATTTATGGAATGTACTCAATGCATTCAAGTAGCTAAGCCCCCATAATAGGACGTTCATAAAGGTTACATGTAATAAGTTACATTTGGGGAATCTTTGAAGTCTCAAGCATCAAGGCTTCCTCTCCAGTCTTAATTGATGTCAGATCTAAACCGGAATTAGCCTCTTTGACATTAATAAGAGAGAACTTGAGGTTCAGGAGCAATTAAAACTAGGTACACCAGGTGCTAGGACAAACTGCGAAACCAGGGTGCAGAGCAGAAGACTAATTACATCTGCGTCTTGCTGACCAAGAGCGAAGTGTCCCGTCAGCAATTACCAACAATAAGTCCCTCCAGCTCGCACAAACTTTGGCCCAGAGAAGCACAGTGTTTTCATTAACTGAGCTGTGAACCCATGCTTGGTATGCCGGCCAGGCTGGCTGGTCTGAGAGTTTATGTGTACTGCCCAGTGCCCAGTATAGTAGTGACCTCTGGCAGGTAGTTTCCATTCTGCAGTGTTCCCTATTGGGAACTCAGTAGCGTAGCAACATCTGCTACTTTCGTTAGCCCATGAAAAGGGGGTCACCCAGGGAAATAGCCATTACCTGGGAGGAAATTGGGGAGGCAAAAGCAAATAAAAGCCCAGAGTTGTCACCATAAATCCCCACAAGGAGGTAGAGCTGTGCTTGCTGCATTTTGACTGAGACCCTTTTTTCATACTTTTTAAATTCAGCTTTTTTTTATCCTGCTCTGCCCACCCCACCCCCACTCCTTCCACTCTTGAGGTGTTTGAGGAAGAAAGTTAATGGACTTATCTAACATCTTTCAATTATATTCTGCTCTGCTACTTTGCATATCCTCTCCTCCTCATGAGCCTGTATTAAAATTATTTGATTAACAAGCACGTGCAATTCACTGTAGCTACTATAGCTTATTGCTGTCATAGATGCATGTAACACTATGGTTGCGGTGTCAGCAATTGCTGTCAAGAGGTAGCCAACTGTGACTTGTTCATATGTGTGGGTGTTTCTGTGGTATGTGTGTGGGTGCATAATATGCATGTGATGTTTTGTGTGTTGGGAATAGCCTGAAGTCTGACCTTTGTTGGATAAACACTTTCTAAAAGTTCAGACACAGGATTGATAAACGTTAGCCTGCCGACAGTACTTAGCACCTCTGAACGCAGTGTCGGCAGTCAATCTCTTTTGTGTTCACACATTAAACGCCTTGTTAAAATACTCCAAACCAGAAGGGGACAGTAGTGTTGTTTGGCAATGCATATCCGTGCGTATTGCTTATGGTCTACCTTCCAAACTAGCTGTGCTAATGTTGCTATTTTGTAGAAAGCCCTTGTTGATACTAGCCAGATGGCCACAGGTAGATTACTACATAGCAATATGACGAAGAAACAATTTAATTAAATCTCCATAATCCCATACTGCCAGTGCCAGCCCATAGCCAAATGTTTAGCTAGCTAACATTAGCATATTCGCTAGCTAGCAAAACATAGCTAGCTAGCTAAGGACACTGCACTCGGCAGCTAACTAAGGCAGCGGTTTCATGAAAACTAGCTAATCCGTTGTGATTTAAGTATAATGTCAATACTAGCGTGGTTACAGTGGTTAGCTAGCTTGGAGGAAGCATTTAGTGTTGTGTGCATTGCGTCTGTGCACCTAGCTAGCTACCATCCCATAGTCTACATTGCATATGAAGTGTGACTGGCTCATCCATGGATGTACGGAGAAAATGGCCTTTTTTGTTGGCTCCCCCATGTGGGAGTTTGTGCTCTCTGATTGGCTCAAAGTCAAGTTGTTGGCCAGTGGCCACTGAGGAGCATTGGGATTGTACAAGTAGAATCGGTAGGTTTGTCGCTACAGGGTCAACACGTAGCAGGTACCACTTTTGTTCTAGCAAGAGAAGGAATGGCCTCCCACTGTGATAAGTGTTTATTGACACTGAGATTCTCTGTGTGTTTCATTTTCAAGGTTATGATCTTAGTCTAACTGTTCATTTTCACACAGCACATCCCGTTGTTGAATTGTTATTGTCACGCTAGACACCCACTTGTCTCTCAAGTCTTTGTATGCCCAATGCCATCTCTGTCCTGACACAACCCTTTGCACTGCACATGTTACAGCAGCTACACATTCTGCGATACATATTCTGTTGTAAATGCTGAGAGAGCTAGCGAGAATAAGAGCACAGGTGCAGGTGAAGGGGGGGTGTAGGAAGACATAGTTGTGTGGCTGCATCAGCATAGGCACAGTGCACATTAAAGTCAAACTGAGTAGGGTGTCCTATTTCACAGGCTCAGTTATGTGTTTTGTGTTATAACATCAAGACCTTGCTTCACGGCATGTGCTGCAACACAAGGCCTTTCTGTGTGATGTGGTGGCTGGGATAGAACAGAACAGAGCACAGTGTGAGGGTCAACAGGTTCAGGAATGATGTTGGCTCTTGACCAACATGTAATGCTCAAATGGATCATTGACATGAACTTAGAAGACAGGAAGTTCTTGTGTTCTTACTGTGTTAAACCTACTGTGTCTAATCAATGTGCATACTGTGTATTCAACCAGACATCCCTACTGGTATTATACTGACAAATACTGTATTGACCTCCCATTTATAAAGCATGCATTAGAAATACATTTTGAATGTGCCCTTGAAGTTACAGTACCTTCAGAAAGTAATCACACCCCTTGCTTTTTCCAAATTTTGTTCTGTTACAGCTTGAATTTAAATGGATTAAATTGAGATGTTGTGCCACTGGCCTACACACAATACCCCATAATGTCAAAGTGGAATTATGATTTTAGATTTGTTTTAAACAAATTAATTAAAAATAAAAATCTGAAATGTCTTGAATCAATAAGTATTCAACCCCGTTGTTATGTCAAGCCTCAATAAGTTCACATAATAAGTTGCATAGACTCACTCTGTGTGCAATAATAGTGTTTAACATGATTTTTGAATGACTACCTCATCTCTGAACCCCACATATACAATTATTTGTCAGGTCCATCAGTCAAGCAGTGAATTACAAATACAGATTAATCGACAAAGACCGGGGAGTTTTTCCAATGCCTCGCAAAAAAGGGCACCTATTGCTCGATGGGTATAAATAAATAAAAATCTGACAATGAATATCCCTTTGAAGTGAAGTTATTAATTACACTTTGGATGGTGTACCAATACACCCAGTCACTACAAAGATACAGGCGTGAAATGACAGAGTGAAAAGAATGAGGCCTGTACAGAATAAAAAACATTCCGAAATATGCATCCTGTTTGCAATAAAGCACTAAAGTAAAACTGCAAAAAATACGGCAAAGAAATGAACTTTATGTCCTGAATACATAGAGTTATATTTTGGGCAAATCCAACAGAACACATCACTGAGTACCGCTCTTCATATTTTCAAGAATGGTGGATGCTGCATCATGTTATGGGTATGCTTGTCATCCTCAAGGACTTGGGGGTTTTCTTTAGGGTAAAAAGAAATGGAATAGAGCTAAGCACAGGCAAAATCCTATAGGAAAACCTGGTTCAGTCTGCTTTCCAACAGACACTGGGAGACAAATGTACCTTTCAGCAGGACAATAACATAAAACACAAAGCCAAATCTACACTGGAGTTGCTTACCAAGGTGACATTGAATGTTCAAGAGTGGCCTAGCTACGGTTTTGACAAAAATCGGCTTGAAAATCAATGGCAAGACTTGAAAATAGCTGCCGAGCAAAACACCAACTTGACAGAGCTTGAAGAATTTTCTAAAAGAATAATGTGCAAATATTGTACAATCCAGGTGTGCAAAGCTCTTTGAGACTTACTTATAAAGACTCACAGCTGTAAACACTGCCAAAGGTGATTCTAACATGTACTGACTCAGGGGTGTGAATACTTACGTAAATGTGATATTTCTGCATTTCATTTTCAATAAACGTGCAAAGAATTCTAAAAACATGTTTCCACTTTGTGCAGCACAAAACGTCAGTTACGGTTCTGCCTATGCAAGAGTTTAACTATTGTCGACCCTCTGACGTTTGAGCAAATTGCTCATACTTGTTAAGTCGATCTTGTAATAGACCGTCCTCAAAATACCAATGTAATTGGTGGTATGCCCCTCAGTCTCTGTAGTTATCCTGTTATTGGCTGGTGAACTTAATCCAGTGGTTCATTACTGTTAATGGTTGCAACAGGAGATACAACGCCTAAAGATAATTTTATGTCAAAACTTTGAAATGTATTGTTTGCAGGGTGTTGTGTTATTTATTGTTTACATATTATGTTCACGAGGATCCAGAACTCTTTAGTAAAAATAAGAAGTGAGTATGTTATTTGCCATTATAAATAGTTTTATTCATCTACACACCACTCTGTATTTGACTGCAAGATGTGAAATTGAGGTTGAAATTGAAATGTGAAATTTTGTTGCCTATAATTTAGAGCTGCAATGTGAAGAAGATGAATACACCATCTTTTGGCTTTCTTTTATTAGACCCTTGCATCGCTAGTTTGAGGACAATGGAACTTCAAAACTAGGCCAATCACTACACGTTTCTATTCCATCCCATCACTGGCATACTGCCAAAAGCTCATGATAGGCGAAATCTGATATGAGTTTTAATTTAGTATCTTCATGCACGACAGGCCAGATAGGCAAATAGAAGGGACACAGTTGAGCAGGTATTAATCTCTGCTACTTTTCCTTACTAATTTTGGTTTTATCAAGACGGCTGATTATGTTGCCTCTCCTCTGCAGTGCTCTTCTGTTTGCACTTGAAGAGAGGACAAACCTTTAGAGTGTCTTTTGAGTGAGTGAAGATTAGTGGGACTTCTTCTTTAATTGAATACATTTACAGGGTCCAAATGACTCCCTACGGGTCTATGTTATAGTCTGTGTTATATGCAGTCACACATACTCTGTCATGTTCAGTTAAACATATTTTAATCACACGTGCTATTTTTAAATGAATATCTGATTTCAAACTGTGAGTTATTATTTTCACACTGTAGCCCACTGTGCACCCCACACCAACTCATTCTAGTTACCGCTCCACTCTCTTAGTCTCACTCCATGTGACTCGTCATGCCCTTGGGCCCTAATTCTATTTGCACTGGTTATTGTGTTTGTTTAACGTTTGGATTGTGTTTGGTCTCCTGTGAGCAGTGGAATAGCAATAGAGGCATGCGAGTCAGTCAGGGATGAGTGAGTCGGGTTAGCGGGCAGTGAGGAGTTAGCAATAGAGACTCATAACAATGCCTCTGCCCTAACCGCTACTCCCCTCTCTCCCATCTCTGTATCCCCTCTCTCCACTCTATCGCTCATTATCACCTTGGCTGTGTACATTTTCTCATTAGCCCCGTAAATATGAGGGGATTGTCTTGTGTGGTGCCGGTGCCGGCTTGGCTGAAGGAATATTCACACAGCTTGATTGTGCCAAGCCTGCTGCTGGTGGTGGGGCTGACGTGGGCTACTAACAGTTCACTCTTATCTCCCATCAGGCCTGCTGAGACAAGGGTCCATAGTCACACCGTCTACACTAGTAACCATCCACATAAATCGTAAAGCAGGAGTGCTGATCAAGGATCAGTTTTGTCATTTAGATCTTAATAATTACAGTGCATTCGGAAAGTATTCAGACCCCTTCCCTTTTTCCACATTTTGTTACGTTACAGCCTTATTCCTGTTTTTAGAAATTTTTGGAAATGTTTAAAACATTTAGAACAGACATACCTTATTTATATAAGTATTCAGACTCTTAGCTATGAGACTGGAAATTGAGCTCAGGTGCATCCTGTTTCCGTTGATCATCCTTGAGATGCTTCTTCAACTTGATTGAGTTGTACAGAGCCCACCTGTGGTAAATTAAATTGATTGGACATGATTTGGAACGGCACACACCTGTCTATATAAGGTCCCACAGTTGACAGTGCATGACAGAGCAAATACCAAGCCATGAGGTCGAAGGAATTGTCCGTAGAGCTCCGAGACAGGATTGTGTCGAGGCACAGATCTGGGGAAGGGTGTAAAAAACATGTCTGCAGCATTGAAGGTCCCAAAGAACACAATGGCCTCCATCATTCTTAAATGGAAGAAGTTTGGAACCACCAAGACTCTTCCTAGAAGCTGGCCGCTTGGCCAAACTGAGCAATCGTGGGACAAGGGCCTTGGTCAGAGAGGTGACCAAGAACCCGATGGTCACTCCTACAGAGCTCCAGAGTCCCTCTGTAGAAAACCTTACGGAAGGAAAACCATCTCTGCAGCACTCCAGCAATCAGGCCTTTATGGTAGAGTGGCCAGACGGAAGCCACTCCTCAGTAAAAGGCACATGACAGCCCACTTGGTTTCTCAGACCATGAGAAACAAGATTATCTGGTTTGATGAAACCAAAATTGAACTGTTTGGCCTCACATCTGGAGGAAACATGGTGGTAGCAGCATCATGCTGTGGGGATGTTTTTCAGCGGCAGGGACTAGGAGACTAGTCAGGATCGAGGGAAAGATGAACGGAGCAAAGAACAGATAGAACCTTGATGAAAACCTGCTCCAGAGCGTTCAGGACCTCAGACAGGGGCGAAGGTTCACCTTCCAACAGCACAACGACCCTAAGTACACAGCAAAGACAACGCAGGAGTGGCTTCGGGACAAGTACCTGAATGTCCTTGAGTGGCCCTGCCAGACCCTAGACTTGAACCCGATCGAACATCTCTGGAGAGACCTGAAAATAGCTGTGCAGCGACGCTCCCCATCCAACCTGACAGAGCATGAGCGGATCTGCAGAGAAGAATGGGAGGAACTCCCCAAATACAGGTGTGCCAAGCTTGTAGCGTCATACCCAAGAAGACTTGAGGCTGTAATTGCTGCCAAAGGTGCTTGAACAAAGTACTGAGTAAAGGGTCTGAATACTTATATAAATGTGATATTTCAGATTTGTTGTTATTTATACATTTGCAAAAATTTAGAAACAATGTTTTTGCTATGTCATTATGGGATATTGTGTGTTGATTGATGAGGGAAAAAAACAATTAAATACATTTAACGTAACAAAATGTGGGATGCTGGCCTTCTAGGCAGAGTTGCAAAGAAAAAAGCCATATCTCAGACTGGCCAATAAAAATAAAAGATTAAGATGGGCAAAAGAACACAGACACTGGACTGAGGAACTCTGCCTAGAAGACCAGCATCCTTGGGTCACCTCATCTCTGTTGACATTGAGACTGGTGTTTTGAAGCTAATGAAGCTGCCAGTTCTGGACTTGTGAGGCATCTGTTTCTCAAACTAGACACTCTAATGTACTTGTCCTCTTGCTCAGTTGTGCATCGGGGCCTCCCACTCCTCTTTCTATTCTGGTTAGGGACAGTTTGCGCTGTTCTGTGAAGGGAGTAGTACACAGCGTTGTACAAGATCTTCAGTTTCTTGGCAATTTCTCGCATGGAATAGCCTTAATTTCTCAGAACAAGAATAGACTGACGAGTTTCAGAAGAAAGGTCTTTGTTTCTGTCCATTTTGAGCCTGTAATCGAACCCACAGTGCTGATGCTCCAGATACTCAACTAGTCTAAAGAAGGACAGTTTTATTTTACCTTCATTTAGCTAGTCAGTGATGAACAAATTCCTATTTTCAATGACAGCCTAGGAACAGTGGGTTAACTGCCTTGTTCAGTGGCAGAATGACATATTTTTACCTTGTCAGCTTAGGGATTTGACCTTGAAACCTTTCAGTTACTAATCCAACACTCTAACCACTAGGCTACCTGCCACCCCAATTATTGCTTCTTTAATCAGAACAATAGTTTTCAGCTGTGCTAACATAATTGCAAAAGGGTTTTCTAATGATCAATTAGCCTTTTAAAATGATAAACTTGGATTAGCTAACACAATGTACCACTGGAACACAGGAGTGATGGTTGCTGATAATGGGCCTCCATACGCCTATGTAGATATTCCATTAAAAATAGTAGTCCCAGTGTCTGGTGGAAAGCAGACTGAACCAGGTTTTCCTCTAGGACTTTGCCTGTGCTTAGCTCCATTCCGTTTCTTTTTCTATCCTGAAAAACTCCAGTCCTTCACAGGCATACAGATAATTATACGTGTGTCGTACAGAGATGAGGTAGTCATTCAAAAATCATGTTAAACAGTATTATTAGAAACAGAGTGAGTCCACTGTATGTCCCAAAAGCAGTGGATGTAACCCCGAACACATACATCACACTGAACAAAGTGTTCTCCAGCTCAGGATCAAAGGCCATGATGATGATGATGATGATGAATGGCGCATATTACACGTGGCTGGTAGGTAACAGGACCCACCTAGATTGGGATGGTTTTTATTATAGATGAGTGGATGGAGAGTGTGTGGAGAAGCATGTGTTGTGGTCTGTAGAGGAGCTTAGGGGACAATCTAAAGAAGGCTGTTTAACAAGGAGGTATTTTTTTTTATGGGCTGAGACAAGGTTCAGATTGTATGCTGGAACATTACTGGGGATGTTTCTGAATCGCCACTCTGAGGTAAACGACCCCCTCCACTACATGGACAGTTTCTACCCCAGAGGAGATGGCTGTAACATATCTATTTTCCAACCTGATAATTGTGTGATAGTGCTCATGTTTGTAGCAGTTAGGATATTTGATTACGCTATCGAACATGCAATCGACTAGTCTGTGACTCTTGTGGTAGTGAACATGTTGGATAAGATTGGAGAATCTCCGATTGTGTTTCCTCGCAATGAGCGCCATCTGGCGAAAGTGACGTAGAACTACATAGGATTTTATGTCTTCTACTCCAGGGAAACCCATGCGTTGCTTTTTTGTGTGTTACCATTGTTTCACCTGTTACTTCTACATAATAGTAATATATGTTGTTTAGCAGACACTTTTATCCAAAGCGAATTACAGTCATGTGTGCATGAATTTTTCATATGGGTGGCCCTGGGGACCAAACCCACAAGCCTGTCGTTGCGCGCTCCACGCTCTAGTAACTGAGCCATATACGTCCTACGTGTGGTTGTAGACCAACTGAGTGCAGTCAATTCCATTGAAATGTTTTTATTACACTGTCAACAACACTACAGTGTTTGTTTGAGAGATGAGACTGCTGTTAAATCACGCTGTTCAATCATTGCAAAACAAAGTGCATTGAAGAAAACAATCTGAATGTACTGCGGATGTTATCACTCAGCCGGTATAGATCACATTTTTTCAAATCAGATCCAGGGCCAGTGGATAATTGGATATCTGGGAGGCTGAGACAGAACATCAGAGATGCTGTCTGCTGAAGCAAAGCGCTCCCCTGGGCCATTCAATCATATCCTACTAAGAGCCACTGGACCTACCTCAATGACTCACAATCAATGTTCTGAGGACAAAATGATCACTCAGTTGTATTGTATGCAGTATGAATGATACTCCCGACTGTACCACTAGAGGGTAGTAGTGTAGTCTCGGTGGCAGAGTCAGTGAAGACGTCATATTGGATTGGGTGGTTTGCAGCAGCACTTGCCTTATGTCTAGGGTGTAGTTGAAGGCTTTGGATGTAGTCAAATTTGAACTATATCACTTCTGTGATCACATTTGAACAAGAAAGCTGTTCAAGTTAAATATGCAATTTGCATAAGCAAACTTCAGAACGCTGTTCAATTGGAATAACTTATGACTCTGCAGCACTGACTGACGGGCAGAGAGGCCATGAACAAAGGCCCTGACTGCAGATTGATTGGCGTCTTTAAGTGACTCAGCCACTCTATTTCAGGGTTCCCAATCAACCGTCTCATGTGATGTGTGAGGCCAGAAGATCTACTGGTGATTTCCATCATAGATCAGCATTACTTGCACCAGTCAGTCAGTCAGGGGCAATCAAACCATGATGAGATCTGATCTGCCAGTGGCATTCCGTGAACCCCTGCCCTGCCTAAATCAGGAGAAGTGAGCCATCCACCATCCCTTAGCTCTCTCTCTTTGTGCTCCATATCGATCCCAGTTTGGGCTGAGTTCATTCTGTCCTCGATGCCCTGTCATTAATCTCCGTCCCCTCCCTGGTTCGTCCCCCGCTGACCTCCTGTCTCAGTCCGGAGGGGCCAGCTGGGTGGGATGGCGTTAGCTGGAGTGAATGCAGGCAGGCGCAGGCAGCCGGCGAGGCTTGTGACCGACCCAACAGGCTTTCACATAACTAGCAGTGTATATGCCGGGGCGCGAGGGGGGTAACAGAATCCCAACGTGATGTGCTGGGCCCTTAGAGGGGTAAATATAGCAGCACGGGGAGCAGCAACGTTACTGCAGGGCTGTGGGCTGTGGGCTGTGAGCTGGAGCTGAGGCCCACGCTGCCTCTCTGTCTGACCGTCCCTCTCTGACTGCCCCTCGCCCTTCTGGAAGAGCTCAGAAGGATCGAGAGAGCACTGCTGCAATCACAATATGAATCTCCCAGCTTGCCCCATTATAAATACATTGCAGTAGGGTTACTGGTCAAATGGCAGGATGTATCACGTAGCGCATCATGAGGCATGGAGCATCTGTTGGCACGTCTTTTCTCTGCACATAATGCACTGATTCGATTTCAAGTACAATACCGTTTCCCCATGAATAGAAGTGCTGTGGTAGAATGTATTTTCCACATTTCATCTAGTTGGGGGGGGGGGGGGGGGGGGGGGGGTCCCAGTAAGGCTGTAGTATAGTATATAGTGTGACTAAACAGACCATATATAACCGTCCTGAGGACTGACTGACCTGCCCTTGGGGGAGTAAATCTCTCCACTCCTCTGAGTGGGGCTTGAACTGCAGCCACCCTGCATCTCGCCCTGCAGTGCGTCAGCGGGCTATACTAGTCCAGTATCAGAACAAAGGCCATGACTGCAGATTGATTGGGGCTCTTTAAGTCCAAACCATGATGATGATGCAAATGTTTATTATTACCACGCGCTGGTATGATCACCCTTCCTTTTATGGGGCCGTTAAATGTGTTGATAAGTGATCGTCTTACATCAGGGTGTCATATAATAGGCCTCATGCTTTCCCATGTGCCATTTTGTTGTGGTTAAGAAAGCTAGTTTGCCCTCTGATATTGTCTGGCAGAAAGACAAAAATAAAGTGTTTGCCTGATGCTGTTTTGTAAATAGATCCAGGAGTGTCCAGGTGTGACATGTCACTATAGTTACCTCTGTCTCATTATCAGACGCTTTGAAGGGACTTGGTGAGCCCTGCATTCAGCCTGGCTTGGTAAACAGCAGTCTACTCTATGGTGTTCATACCGCAACAGGCTCAGCCATTCAAAGACTCCAAGGAAAACAAATGCATCTTCAAAGTGCTACTCTGTGGTAACGGTAACCTTTCTTATCTGCTATTCACCGATCAAGTGAACAGAAAACGATAGCAGTTTGCTTTGTAGATCAACGCAATCTCTTTGTAGCCCCAGTTTTTTTATTGTCTTATGTTTATATCTTTCCCAACAATGTCTCTCATACCATCATGACCGCTTAATCATCCCCAGCTCCCTATTGGCTCATTCATCCCCCCTCCTCTCCCCTGTAACTATTCCCCAGGTCGTGGCTGTACATGAGAACGTGTTCTCAGTCAACTTACCTGGTAAAATATAGATTTTGATATGGTCGACCTATTACAACTCATCAGTTGTAGTGGTGTAATTGTTATATCTCACGTTTATTCGTTCTTTATAACTTTTTGTATAAATCGTCTATGAAGTCATGTCAAATCTCAAAATATGTATAAATCTTTGATCGTTATTAATAGGAAATATGAGAATATTACCTTTGCATTCAACCTCAAGAGACACTTGCTTACATTTGTATGTATTTACATTTGTATGTATGTACATTTGTATGAATGTACATTTGTATGACATTATTGTTGTATTTTGATATACTTGTAATTACAGTAGCTAATTGTATTACATCTCCAAATGGTAGATATTATGCTATTTAGAATACCAATATGCTAAAGTTGTATCATTACAGCTGGGTGCAGCAGTGTTGAATACCAATTTCTCTCCATCTGACACAAATCACATCGTTTCCACACCCTTTCCATCTCAAGTATTACTTGGTAATAATCCTCACGCTAAGAAAATAGTGTATTATGTGCTCCCCCCTTGGAAGTTTCAAGTAACCTTTTAACTTGAGATCTGGTAACTGAAATCGAGTGCAGATGTTGGATAAGACCTTACTAATCTCCTTGTAAAAAATCAGTGGACCCCGAGCTGGTGTTAAGTTATACAGAGTGACCGTGTCATTCCAATCAATATCAGGAATTCCTCATTGTTTCCTTGGGGTCAGAGAGCAATCCTTTTGTAGATATGGGCTAGAGTACTACACCAGCTTCCCAAATGGTCATTCAATTCAATCAGAACATTTCTGAACCTTTGACTTTGAAAAACTTTCTACAACAAACTTTGTCAATAGTCAATGTTCGTCATAAGGAATTGTGTAGTGTTTTTACACAAGAAAAGTCTCCCGAATCTTACTATACAATTGAACATCAAAGCGTAAGCACATTGTATTGTCATTCAAGATCCATTTCGCTCTTAGATATAATCCCAAATGTTCATTGTTCATGTGATTATATTCAACACAAGGTCATCATTGACAATCAGAAGCCAATGCATAATTAGCATTGAACTAAAACCCAAAATACACAAGAACACAGCGTCTTTCTCCGTCATTATTCAGCAAAGGTTGCAAGATCTTTGGTGGCTGTGATGAAAATAGGAAATTCAACAATATGTACACGTATCAAATCAACACAAATGAGTCTATGTTAAACAATGCTAAAAACCACTGCAAATTATTCTCCGTAATGGACAATTAAATGTACCTGCAATACACAAAATAAAACCGTTAATGTTCCTCTACAGAGGGTAGTGCGTACGGCCCAGTACATCACCGGGGCCAAACTTCCTGCCATCCAGGACCTCTATACCAGGCGGTGTCAGAGGAAGGCCCTAAAAACTGTCAAAGACTCCAGCCACCCTAGTCATAGACTGTTCTCTCTGCTACCGGACGGCAAGCGGTACCAGAGCGCCAAGTCTAGGTCCAAGAGGCGTCTAAACAGCTTCTACCCCCAAGCCATAAGACTGCTGAACATCTAATCAAATGGCTACCCTCTTTTACGCTGTTGCTACTCTCTGTTTATTATCTATGCATAGTCACTTTAATAACTCTACCTACATGTACATATTACCTCAATTACCTCGATTAACCGGTGCCCCCACACGTTGACTCTGTACCGGTACCCCCCTGTATATAGCCTGTCTATTATTATTTTACTGCTGCTCTTGAATTATTTGTTACTTTTATTTATAGGTATTTTTCTTCATACTGCATTGTTGGTTAAGGGCTGGTAAGTAAGCATTTCACTGTAAGGTCTACACCTGTTGTATTCGGCGCATGTGACAAATAACATTTGATTTGATTTAATGTTAACATTTGAACAGGAACTCATTTAGCTTTGCCTTGCTGTAAACTGTCAATCAACTCAGGACTCTATACATCTCCAAAGCCCAGTCTTTCAGTCCCTCACCTATTTTCTCAATCAAGCTTCTAGATGGTAGCTCACTCTATCAATGGCTAACACAGCCTGTCCTTTCTCAATTAGGCCTGTTCAACACTTTGACAACAGCCATAAGCCTGTGGATCATTGTGCTTATAGATCTCTAATCTGTGTGGTACCTCACCGCCAGCCTTGTCACAGTTGCTCAGGGACCTTTGGTGACCTTAGGAAAGACAGTTCTGGAATCCCCCTGGTTTGCTTGTGTGTTCATTCAGCTGCTCTCCTGTTGTCTCTCCTTATAGATAAGAGTGACTAATACTAATCACTGACTGTCTAGACAGGTATGCATGGCTCACTGTGGGATCCATCATGGCTGCCACTGCTGAGTCACACGGGTGATGGCTTCACTCTTTTTATAGGTGTCTCCGGGATTCTTTAGATAAACACACTCCAACCAGACAATGCCTAGGTGGTCACTGACTCACTGCGCTCGTGATCTGAATCCCGTCATGTCGGCCGCCGCTAACTTATTTGCATGCTCGTTGACGTCATCGATTAAGTTTCTGTGAAAAACTCTCTCGTTTTTTTTACTGTGTTGGCTAGCACCCGGTGTGTCTGAATGAATATGCATTAAAACTAAGCACTCAGGTGTGGAGGACGGCTGGCATTTGACGTGGAGACTGTGGAGAGTAGAGCTCAGAAGTTGGGCTCTGAGTGATGAGGGATGGGAGGGATCCTGACACTTTGAGTCAGCCCTTATTCAGTGTGCAATGCCTGTCATGATGCGCCCCCTGCAAGTTTCATCACTGTCGCACAGAGAATGCCACAGCTCGGCGAAGGGGGAGAAGGAGCGACGCCCACAGTAAAACACACCGTCTTCAGCCGTCTTCCCCACAGTACAATACTGCACTTTCACCCCCAGGTTATGATTGCTTCCCTCGGTGCATATAGCAAGTGTGATTTATGTTCCCATGTTCAGTTGGTCACCTTGAAACGAGCATTCAAGAAGTCCTCTGATAGGGAATGCATTTTTCCATAATCCTGCCTCTGGAAAGTTTCACTCGTACCTCTTTTCCTGGATTTGAACAGTGATTTTTGCACACTTTTACGATTTCATTCATTATGATTCCAGTATTTGAAGGTTGTTTCTTTTAATGGTTCTCATGAAGGCTTTATTCACGATTGCGTTGTAGGTTTTGAAGGATTCATGCTTGGACTAGTGGAGTGGATGATGGAAATCACGCCTGGGGAAAGTGTGAATCCTGCAATGAGAAAAGCATACAGCCAACACTACCTGCTGTGTCCTTTCCCATCAAACAACGCACACACGCACATACACACATCTGGAGGATGTATTGATGACACCCCAGCCTCAGGCACAGGGCGTTTTTCAGGCCTTAGTGTTCCCCTGCGGAGAGCCCTCAGTGAGCACATGCAGACATTATGGTCACTAGGACACCTAAAGGACAGTGGCCAGGTGCCAGTGAGTCTGCGAGGCACCTGACTCACCCCCCCCCCCCCCCCCCCCCCCCACTGACAGACGCAGAGGGCATCATGACGCACACACACACACACACCACAGCCTCGCTGCCCCGCTCAGTTATGCGCTGCTCCCACCGCTAAATATTATGGAGGGTCGCTTGGAAGAGGCCAGCACATCCATCCTCTGAATTACGGGTGGACATTAAAATAGGAGCTTTAAAAATCTCCGCCCGCAAGTCACTTCCATGTTTCCAGACTCCCATATATTTGAAAACCGAAACCTCTCCCCCGGTCTGGATTTATCATTGCCCCATCGCTGAGGTGCTACTGGCCCCATAAGGAGATGTACAACACCCATGGAACCCTGTCCTGTACGGGATCAGTTACACTGTCAATCCCCTGGGCACTGCATGATCAAAGGCAGGCGATGGAGCACCATTCCCTGTCTGCCCCATCCCCTGCCTAATAAAGCCGTCAGGGGAAGAAAATCCAGAGATTTCTGTTCATCAACACTCCTGTCAGCTGACAAATCATTAAGAATCAAGGGCAAGGCAGAAGGCATAAAATGCAGTGTACATAGGGCGAGCCTCAATGGCAAGTATCATCAACTAGATTCAGCTGTAAAATAAAAAAAATGGGGGGGTGGTCAGGGTGCCGGAACATAAATACAAATAATTTGTAGACTGCAAATTGACCGCAAGAAGACCAAACAGATATCATATTTGACTGAGACATAATCATTTCAAACCATGCTTGAAATTGTATACCATCATATACTGTATATCTTTATGCGTGGGAAAACTTTGGAACAGATTTCCAAAATGTAAATGACATGGAGCTGATTTGCTGGTGTTTTTACAGTCCTTTATGTCCAACAATAAAAACTTAAAAAAGAATAACAATGTATTTCTTATTTGCTCAGAAAACTTGAGGGGCCAAATAAAATCTCCCCGCTGTCAGTTGGGGAACCCTGCTCTATGGAGTCTACCTGGCCTGTTCCACATAGTTACCTGGGCCAGTAAAGCTTAGTGAGGAATGGAGAACAGGGAGGAGACAGAGATCACTGGACAGGTTCTGTGTGATGTCTGATTCTATTGGGGTGAGTTGTGTGGAACACCAGACTGTTCGCATCCAAGAAGGAGTGGCTGAATCTACAGTCCCGATCTGTCGATCTGTCACAAACTCCTCATGAAACGCTTGTTAAACACCCCATTCCCACACCAGACCTACCATTTTCCTACCATTTCCTGTCCTCTTCCTCCAGACTTGCTTTACTGAACTTTTTCATTATCAGCAGACAGTCCCAAGTATCTCCTACAGGACTTCCTGTATTAATTTCTCTACTTGCTCGTCCTTCCTCCTCCAGCCATATCTAATTTCAGCCATTATCAAACCTTAATAATGCCGGAGGATAGATTCTCTTGGGTGCCACAAACAAATCGTCTGTATCTCATGCGTTTGATGTGCACGTGTGGTTTATCAGGTGGAAGTTTCTCCCTCTGGAACTAATGGTTGCTCCCTCTGGGAGACTGGTTCACTGGACTGAGACTGCGGGGATCTGTGGTAGAGCATGTGTAGAGGGGAGCGTGAACGGTGGGTTCTGGTCAACACACACACACACACACACACACACACACACACACACACACACACACACACACACACACACACACACACACACACACACACACACACACACACACACACACACACACACACACACACACACACACACACACACACACAGGAAGGGAAGTACAGATCCACAATAGGAAACACACATGCTATGTGGCTCTCCCAGCTATCAACACCAGTGGTAGAGACCTGAAGGTTGTTCAACACAGGGAGCTACTGTAGAACTATTGGGTTGCTAGAATCCATTTATGGCACATTGGCTGCTAGTCTTCTATCTTCACACCATGGTGGAGGAGATGTACTCTGAGGAATTAAACAATGTGTGCAAAATAATGATCAATGCGTTAGTTGTCCTCTACCCTCCTCGTTCCTGCGGTAGCGCTGGATGAGAAATAGTTTTATAGATCTTCATGTTTATATAATCCCATATGAGTTGTTGAGAATTAAAGACGGGATGTCGGATTTGGGAGCATACATTATCTGTAAAGACAGACCAATCTTTGCATATCCCCTCTTTGCCTTTGACGTTGTCTCTGGTGAGGCTGAGTTTGCACTGCACAGTGCTGCGATATAAGAGCGAGTGACAATGCTTTCTAATTGTGTTTTCCAAGCACATATTTAATCTTCTGCTCGCAATCCCTCGTTATTTCTCTATCTCTCTCTTCATTCGGCTTCACTTAATACTGTAAAAAAAAGCTTCTCTATTAGCTTCATTTAAAAGAGAGAGAAAATAATAGAGGTTTTCATCTCTCATTAATCCAGTGTGGCGTTACTCTCAATAGACACTATAACATTTGCATGAAGGATAGGGGCCCCTGTAGCCCGGTCTAACTGATGCGTAGCCTAGTGCTCAGTCAATGCGATCTGTTATTCCTCCCCCCTCACTCTCCTTTGTCACTGTAATGCCGGGTCTAATGGCCTAATGCACCACAGGTCCACAGAACGGTATTAGCTGCAAGGTTGTGAACTCTACCCAGCTGATGATGTCATGCCTTGCAGATGATTTGCAGATTATGCTGGGGTTGTGGGTGATGACAGTTCATTCTGTAGCTATGCTGCACTTGTCGCCCCCTGCCCTTCCACAATAGGCTCCGGTGTCTGTATGGGGTTTGGAGAGACGCACAGCTGCACCCCTCCCCAGCATATCCCAGGCAAATGCTGCATTACATCCGTAAACGTTTCGGGAGACAAGAATCTTGGCTAAGTGGACTTTGCAGATGCCTCCGATTGCATGGAGGATCAGGAAGGAAATTCTTTGTCTCAATGAACAGACAAGAGGCAGCTAGGCAGCCAGTCAAGAGGCCAGGAGCTTGTTGGAGCAAAGAAGACCAAGGCTGCCCATATCCTGCCAGCCAGGTTCCTAGGCCCATGGCACGGCTTCAGCGGAGGATCCAACCCAGACCTATAATGACAGGTGGACTTGATGAGTGCTGTTTATCTACTGACCAAGCTGCTAATCTCCTCACGTCTCCTGGGACACAAAGCATGTCTCCTGTCAGTCAGTTTCAGAAGTCAGGCTGCAGCTGGGGCTTGGGCTGCTGAAAGCCAGACAGGAGGAAGCTAGCTACAGGAGATGGATGGCCATGCTAGCTGTTGTCATCAGCAGGCTGCATGCACGGCAAGCAATACAACCTATGTGCGATTGCAGAGCTGTAATAGAAGTACATTTCTGAAGTTATTAGATTCATTGGGTTCGTTAGATGGTGCTGGACTGTGTAAAACCTTGCATTATTTATGCACCCTATTACTCGTGAGGTACGAGCATATGGGATGTAAACATGTGCTGCATCGATGTGCCGTTCAGAAAACAAGAGCCGAGATTGGAATTTTGAAATTGGACCCCATCACCTCCGGACTCATAATGTTGTATTATTCATTATGGAGATATTCTACTGTAATTGTGTCTCCCCTTGGATTCTAGTTTGTTTATTTGACCCGAACATTGAACCAATGTGTGTGGGAGAGTAGGACCATGGGAGAGCTCCAAAACAACAGCCTGAAAACACGATTTATTTAATATCGAAGCCCATGTTGCCCACAGCTTCCATATAATAAAAATGTTGGTCAATGTCGGAGGTGACTTTCTGTTTTGAGTCTTAATAATTATGAAACATAAGTGTTGACCAGAAAGGTCAAAGGCCCTTGGCTTAGTCAGCTAGCACTGCTTCCCCTTATTACAGATGTCTTGCTAATAAATCCATAGCAGTATGCCCGGAGGGGGATGCGGTTTGGAGAATACTTTTTCAACAAGAGGCTAATCATAGATTATCACACCCCAAATTCCCTGAGGGTCTTCATATCTCCCCACCTCTAACTATTGAATTTGTTCAATTTCGCTTCAGTTGATTTTCGCAATCAGACAACCCATCTGTTCCTCATATGCCAGAGGTACTGTTTTCTTCTGTTGTCTTCTCCTTCAGCCCTGAAGCTACGAGAATGGGGCTGAAGAAAGACTTAATTCAAGAGACTTTTGAAGGACAAGTGTCGCCCTTAAAAAATATTGCTCTATGCCACAAGGTGCCACGAAAAGTAGAAAGTAAAACAATTTGTTGGCTCAGCCAACCATAAAAAAGTTCCAGCATTTTAATTCCTTTCCCTTGCGTGTATTTATTGCTAAGCTTTCGTCGGAGCCTGGTCACGGAGTAGGTTTTAATTGGTGCATTTTAATTTAATCTTAAACTTGCTGCTTGCCTTGTTTTCCTGACAGTTGCCACATACATTTTACAGCGAAGAACATTGTTACAGCCATATGGGACAGGGACCTGACTTTACAAAGCCCATTCTGTATACAGTTCAATGGCAAGGCTTTTGGAGAGAAAAATAATGTCCTAGTACGTCTTCATCTGATGCCATGGAGAAATGACATGATGGGGATGAGACAACCCAGGGCTGGAAACAACAGGCTGACATGGCTCTCTGCAATTTGACTTTTAGACTAGATAACTGATATAATGCATACGGTTTTCTTTAATGGAAGCTTCTCTAATGTCAAACACATATGGTGTGGTGTACGGCAGGGAAGTTCTCTAGGCCCTCTACTCGTTTCTTTTTTACCATTGACCTGCCATTGGCATTAAACAAAGCCTGTGTGTCCATGTATGCTGATGATTCAACCATATACGTGTCAGTAACCACAGCCAATGAAGTCACTGAAACCCTTAACAAGGAGTTGCAGTCAGTTGTGGAATGGGTGGCCAGTAATAAACTGGTCCTGAACATCTCCCAAACTAAGAGCATTGTATTTGGTGCAAATCATTCTCTAAGATCTAGACCTCAGCTGAATCTGAATGGTGTGGCTGAATGAATGGTGTGGCTGTTGAACAAGTTGAGGAGACTAAATTACCTGGTGTTACCTTAGATTGTAAACTGTCGTGGTCAAAACATATAGATTCAATTATTGTCCAGTCATGTAGTCAAATGCTACAAAGAAATACCTAACTAAGACCTAACTAGGTCTTTCTTGCAGCATTTGACTACATGACTGGACAATAATCAAGATAGGATAAAACTAGAGCCTGCAGGACTTGTTTTATGGAATGTGGTGTAAAAAAAGCAGAGCATCTCTTTATTATGGACAGACCTGCAGCTGGCCACAAACAGAGTGGCACGTCTTGCTCTTCATTGTAATCAGAGGGCTAATATAAATACTATGCATGCCAGTCTCTCTTGGCTAAGAGTTGAGAGACTGACTGCATCACTTCTTACATAAATGTGTTGAAAATTCCAAATTGTTTGCATAGTCAAATTTACACACAGCTCTGACACACACACTTACCCCAACAGACATGCCACCAGGGGTCTTTTCACAATCCCCCAAATCCAGAACAATTTCAAGAAAGCGAACAGTATTATATAGAGCCATTATTGCATGGATCTCCCTTTCAAGTGAACAGCAAACCTGGTTTCAAAAAACAGATAAAGTAACACCTCTCCCCTATTTGACCTAGATATTTTGCGTGTATGTATTGATTTAACCTTTATTTACCTAGGCAAGTCAGTTCAGAACAAATTCTTATTTACAATGGCGACCTACCCCGGCCAAACCCAGAGAACACTGGGCCAATTGTGCACAGCCCCATGGGACTCCCAATCACAGCTGGCTATGATACAGCCTGGATTTGAACCAGAGACTATAGTGACACCTCTTGCCGTAGACCACTGCGCAACTCGGTTATGTAGGCTATGTGTGCCATTTTTAAATGTATGTAGTTCCGTCCTGTTCTTGTCTATTAATGTTCTGTGTTGTGTGGCCCCCAGGAAGAGTAGCTGCTGCTTTCACACCAGCAACTGGGGATCTTAATAAAATACCAATTACACTCTGAACAACTCTTAGCGCAGCACATGGACCTTCGCATGAATGCACTGACCCGATCTCTACACTAACTTTTGAGATGATACCTAAAATTGATATTTCAACCCTTTAGAAGCCATAGCGTCCGTCGACGACCTTTCTTTAAATCGCTATAGTGGCCGCGAACATATAGCAAAGTTAACTTGCTAACAACCTGTGTCGTATTCGCCTGGCTGTTGTCATCAACCAGAAAACCGGAAACAGGGTACGCTGTCATTTAACTTGTAAAATAGAAAATCTGTTAATTATGACGGTGCCGAAGCGGCCACGACTTTCACTTTAGGCTGTATCTATGTTGGCTGGTGATACGGATTCGGAGACACGTCCTTGCACTTTAAAGGTGATAATGTCGAGGTGAGTGAAATAAGTAAACATCAGATATATGTTTGGTGTTGGTGATGTTTGATGCTGTGAAACGGCTCTCAGGTGAGCAGATCCTGTCATGATCACTTGGTTGGTACAGGTGAGCACATCAGTGGTGGAGCAGGAGCTTGAATAATTGCTCTCTGTCTCATGGAAATAGTCCATGAACATATTTTTTGTGTACCCTATCCTGTCTGGTTATCCATCAGTCGGACACAAATATGCACAACATGAACTGAGAAACAATCTGGCCACTAAGGGCTTCATAAAATAATTTGGATTGATTGATAGTTCTGTATAGCATCACGATGATAACGTTTACTGTGTGTGTGTGTGTGTGTGTGTGTGTGTGTGTGTGTGTGTGTGTGTGTGTGTGTGTGTGTGTGTGTGTGTGTGTGCGTGCGTGCGTGCGTGCGTGCGTGCGTGCGTGCGTGCGTGCGTGCGTGCGTGCGTGCGTGTCGGTGGAATGGGAGGCGTGTAACTGTATCATACAATTTATTATGGAAACCCCTAAGAGGTGATTATTAGGAAGAATATGTGTATGGTTGAGAAAAAGAGAGAAAGGAAGAGAGAGAGAGATGATCCTGGCCACAATGATATCCTATTTGTTGCTCCGTTCCTCTCTCTACCTCTTTCTTCCTCTTAGTCTGTTCTTCACGGTCAATGAAAGAGACCAGGGCTCAGCAGCAGAAGGCAGGGAGGAAGAGAAGTTATAGATGATGGGAGGGATAGAGATGTGGAGCAAGAGGAGAGTAGAGGGAGAGGAGAGTGGAGGGAGAGAGGAAGAGGACAGTGAAGAGGAGGAAGAGATAGGGTGCAGGGTGCAGGCCAGGCAGCAGGCTGTGCAGGGTGCAGGCCAGGCAACAGGCTGCACAGTCAGTGTAGTCAGCTCAACTATCCCCATTGAGACCATGTCTGTGCCTCGATCTAGGTTGGGCAAAACTAAACATGCCGGTGTTCACCTTAGCAATCTCACTGAAATAAAGACCTCCTCCATTCCTGTCATTATTGAAAGAGATTGTGATATGTCACATCTCAAAATAGGGCTACTTAATGTTAGATCTCTCACTTCCAAAGCAGTTATAGTCCATTAACTAATCACTGATCATAATCTTGATGTGATTGGCCTGACTGTGTTAAATGAGGCCTCTCCTCTTGGTTACACTAGTGACCATATCCCCCGCTCAACCCGGTTGCTAACATTTACTATAACAAATTGTTATTTAATGACTGCGTTTTTGTCTTTTGAGGTTCTAGTCATGAGGAAGAGGAGAGTGGAGAGGAGAGTGGAGGGAGAGAGGAAGAGGAGAGTGGATAGAAGGGAGAGGAGAGTGGAGGGAGAGGAAGAGGAGAGTGAATAGGAGGGAGAAGAGAGTGGAGGGAGAGGAAGAGGAGAGTGGATAGAAGGGAGAGGAGAGTGGAGGGAGAGAGGAAGAGGAGAGTGGATAGAAGGGAGAGGAGAGTGGAGGGAGAGAGGAAGAGGAGAGTGGATAGAAGGGAGAGGAGAGTGGAGGGAGAGAGGAAGAGGAGAGTGGATAGAAGGGAGAGGAGAGTGGAGGGAGAGGAGAGTGGAGGGAGAGGAGAGTGGAGGGAGAGAGGAAGAGGAGAGTGGATAGAAGGGAGAGGAGAGTGGAGGGAGAGGAGAGTGGAGGGAGAGGAGAGTGGAGGGAGAGAGGAAGAGGAGAGTGGATAGAAGGGAGAGGAGAGTGGATAGAAGGGAGAGGAGAGTGGAGGGAGAGGAAGAGGAGAGTGAATAGGAGGGAGAAGAGAGTGGAGGGAGAGGAAGAGGAGAGTGAATAGGAGGGAGAGGGGAGTGGAGGGAGAGGAAGAGGAGAGTGAATAGGAGGGAGAAGAGAGTGGAGGGAGAGGAGGGAGAGAGGAAGAGGAGAGTGGAGGGAGAGGAAGGGGAACAAGCAGAGGGAGAGGATGAGGGAGAGCACACCCGATAGGGGAGCCTATGTTTCCACCATTCACCTTTGTACCATACAGCCGGGACCTAAAGTCACAGTGGCAGGGGTTATGGAGTTGTTTTTAAAAGTGGTAGGAGTCTGATTTTCTTTCAGATATGCTGTTTAACACCAACCTGTCCACCACCACATCCAATTCACTGAATTGTTGTGAAAGTAGGCTACTATTTATACATTTTGTGTCAGGCCTGATGTGCACTAAATCTTTTTGAGAGAGGAGATCTACATTTGTATATAGTTTTGGAATAGTTGTTTGCAGAAGTAAGAATTGCCGTCAATCAAATAGCCTACTTTGTGTGAGTTTTGAAATACTTTCTGAATATTGTCCTCTGGTTACATTTGTGTTGCGTGTTTTTATAGTTAGTGTGTTTACACAATGGAAGACAACATTAGTGTTATTCCTATTGACATGAATGTAGTGTCATATTAAAGAAGAGGTTTTGCTCTTTAAAAGTAAGTAAACTTGTAATTGTAATTTGTTCTTTGTTTTTGAGCTATGTCTGTTTGTTTGAAATGTGTGAGAAAATGTGCTTTATCTTGAAAATTCTTAGTAATCTGCAGCAGCATTCTAGAATTATTTTGGGGTCGAAAGGGTTAAGACAGACAAAGGAAGCCAATGATAGATCTAGATGTACCTACATTCTATGTATGATTACATTTGATTTAACCTGCATGTAAGTCTGTAGTTCAACAAGGAAGTAAGATTCCGGCAGAAGTTTCTCCAAGAAGGCTTTATAAACAGAACAAGAGTAGTGTATTGATCTACGAGACTTAACTCTTTGACAGGTAACAAACCGGTGTGATCATTCTACAGTGGTCCCTGCAGCGTACGCTCAAACCGGTGTGATCATTCTACAGTGGTCCCTGCAGCGTACGCTCAAACCGGTGTGATCATTCTACAGTGGTCCCTGCAGCGTACGCTCAAACCGGTGTGATCCTACAGTGGTCCCTGCAGCGTACGCTCAAACCGGTGTGATCATTCTACAGTGGTCCCTGCAGCGGACGCTCAAACCGGTGTGATTAGAACACTTATTTAGATCGTCCAGTTTCGATTGACACAACAGTCAACGTTTGAGCTGCCCACACTGTTTTTTAAACAGAAACATTTTGCACAAACACAGCCCTTACAAAGCTGTCCTGAATGTGAGCAGTTTATTTTTGTGGAGAGTGGGGGGATTTCATGACGCCTGATCCAGTCCAATTTCAGACTGCCTTTGAATTAGTGAATAGAGCAGCACAGTGTTTCTTCCTATCCAAACAATTTACCACATCATTTGAAACCAGTGTTGTTGCGAGCGCCAGACGAACTATCGCTAATCACTTTTTTCCCCCACATTTCTGAACATTGATCAGCACATTTACACAATCAAATCTCAATTTCCATGCACCGTAGTGATGCACTGCCCAGTTTATGATTGCCATTGTAGAATGCAATAGCATGGTTAAGGTTTCTCATTGATTTCTGTTCTAGCTCCTAATGCTCCTTGTGCAGAGTCCTCCAGTCATGTTTCCATTACACATCCGTTCTACCCAGATAAGTACCTGGACAAGAGTCATGGTGTCTCGTTGTCATGGAGCTCCGTTGACGAGGGTTTTCATGGCAGGGTAAGGAGGTACAGTAGAAGCTAAATTGATCGTGGCACATGTGATCATGGGATCCCTCCTTTCCACTGCCTCTGCCTCCCTCAGCCCTCATAGCATTCTGTGGAATGGGATCTGCCATTGCTCCTTCCCCGTGGCATTCCTGGGCGGTGGCGTCATGCCCCATGGCATGCCCCGGTCCACGTCCTCCACTAGGCCTCTGTGTGAGGAGAGGCGGGTAGTGAATCTGGCATTGGGGCTGGACCACTAGAGGGGCTGGAGGGGCCACAGCACCAATGCAGCTGTTGGGGATTTGTGGACTGAAGTTCTCCTGCTGTACTCGGAGCAGGACTAAGCAGGGACAACAGCAGAGGAGCCCTGGCCTCAGAGACCCTGGAGAGAAGACACCGCTGGGCCCTGACGATGAGAATGGAGGAACGAGCAGGGTCGTATTGGAAAGGACAAGGCGAGGAAGGACAGCTGTTGAACCCAATGACCGCTACTTGAGGAGAAGGAACCCAGAGCCCTGCCTCCAGGCTGTGTTAACCCACTGTGATAAAGGCCCTGTAGTAAAGACATTTGGTTCTGACCGGAGGGCTTATTCTGAGAGCATCTCTGAGAGCATCTCAGCACTCTGAAATTAAGAAATGATCCCCTCATCTCATCCTGCTGTGCTTCGTTCCATATCCCACGTCTTTTAAATGGGACTGGAATGGAGTTTGGGCCTGTACGTGTGCGCTTAATTGTGTACGTGTGTGTATGTGTGTGTGTGTGTGACCCAGGCCATAGTTAGAGACCCAGCTGACTGCCCCCCTGTGCCACAGTGACGTCCCTCTGCTGCCACCCTCACAGCTGGAGGGGCTCTGTGACAGGGGCAGCTGCCTGCCTCCCCTCTCTCCCCTTGGGCTAATTATACCACAATACAACCCACAACAGGCCATGGTCCAATCAACACCTCCTTCCAGCTTTCTTATTAGAACAAGGCTACTTTCCCTGCAGTCACCAGTCAGTCTCTACGGCTCTCCACTGCTAGCAGAATCACAGCCCTTCTCCCAAGATACGACCACTGCGCCAAAGCATTTACCACTTCCGGCCCTTTCACTTGCTTGGAGAACCACCACACACTTATGCATACACACGTGCTATCACACGCACGCACGCACGCACACACACACCCCGTGCCCAATTACAGCGGGCCTGTGTACAGCACAACGGGCCATACGGTTTATATAGTAGCATCTCCTCAGTAGACCTCTACTCCTCAGAAGGCTGACCGGCTGACCTTTCCACCCCCACATCATTCATCTCCTCTGGTCACACACAGGGGAACATGCTACAATGCCGTGTGGAAATGTTGCTCTAGCAGTTTCTTACACATGTGCTGATGGCCATCCTTTTCCTTGGTTTGTGTTTATAGCTGGATGTTCAGCGGCTGTCCACACTCTCTGAGGAAATGGGCTGCTCCAAGTAATTGCGAGTAATTACATGAGTCTTATTAGGTACTGTCATTGAAGCCAACATTAATTTGGGTCACTAATGGGACAGACTAACTATTTTGTTATGCAGACTCTCTTGTGCTCCTATTGCTGTCTCGCTCTCTTGCTCTTTCAATCTCTCACTCTCTGTATTTCTCTCTCTATCTCTCTCACACACACGGGTATGCGCGCACACACACACGCACACTTTTTGAAATGCCAGTCCATGAACTCTAAGACCTTGTAAAGTTTCTCCTCTTGATTGAGAGCTAAAGCTGGTAGAATGCAGCCTTGCCTTCACTTTTATGAAATCAAGGCTAAGATGGCGATGAAAAGACAAAATAATAAGTTAACAATTTAAGACATTCAAACAAGGACAGGGTTCAAACTCAAACGGTGTTATATCTGTGTGTGTGTGTGTGTGTGTGTGTGTGTGTGTGTGTGTGTGTGTGTGTGTGTGTGTGTGTGTGTGTGTGTGTGTGTGTGTGTGTGTGTGTGTGTGTGTGTGTGTGTGTGTGTGTGTGTGTGTGTGTGTGTAGCCTAGTTGGTGTGGAGCAGCAACAGTTGAGACAAGCACCAGGTTCAGCTGCAACAAAATGGTGGAATATATTTTACAGTGCAGCCAGGTGATGAGAGAAGACTAGATCCAGAGTTACTAAATATACAAATGATAAAAAATATAAAACCTTGGGCCTCCCGAGTGGCGTCGTGGTCTAAGGCACTGCGCCTCAGTGCTAGCTGTGCCACTGGAGATTCTTGTTAGAGTCCAGGCTCTGTCGCAGCCGGCCGCGACCGGGAGACCCATGGGGCGGTGCACAATTGGCCCAGCGTCGTCCAGGTTAGAGGAAGGTTTGGCCGGCAGGGATGTTCTTGTCCCATCGCGCACTAGTGACTCCTGTTGCTGGGCGCAATGCACGCTGACACGGTCACCAGGTGTACCACAGAAAAGCACAGAAAAGATACACCTGTTAATTTACAGTTTAAGTAGATTAATGGTATATTGATTATGCCCCAATAGTGTCCATTTTTATCAATAGTGTCCATTTTTATCATTGATTTAATATAGGCCATTATATCGTCGAGAAAATACAAACTGTTCCTTTCTAGCAATAAAGGTTTTTGCTTTGTTAAGAAATGGCACTCCCTAAACCGCCTCACCCATTTGAAGACATATGTTGGTGAAAGCGTCCGTGTCCGAATACCCATACTAGCGTACTACATACTTAAATTGCATAGTATGTACTCATTGTCGTATATAATTTAGCATGTACTGTTTAGTAAAAAGTATGCCGTATGCAATGGCTGCAACGTACTACTTTTGGTGCATTCAAGACAACTGGGAACTCATAAAGAAAACAAGCTCAGACTGGGAAAAATTGTGATGTCAGTTATTTTCAAGACAGAGAAGACAGAGCTCTAGGATGATGCCAGAGTTTCCGACTTGTAATTCCGAGTTGGATGACAGTTCAAAATATTTTTTTATCAGTCGGAGCACGTTTTTCCCTGTTTTCTCTTTTCCCTGAGTTCCCTGTTGTCTTGAGCGCACCATCAGTTACAGCTTGGCATATGAACTGGAAAGGATTGTATGTAGCCCAAACCAGTGACCTATCACTATAGCAGAGTGCCGGAGTGTTGTTGTTTTGAGCTAAGTAGATAAGTAGCTAGCGTTTGGAACAACGAATTTGGAGTAAACTTGAGTAACCGTATTGCCCTACCAAGCTAAAAGGCAGTAACTGCTCATTTGGTTGAAAACATATATCCTGCCTCTATTGTATTGTGTTTTGGAGAAAATGGGGGTAATATTAGCAGTAACAGCATAAAGTTACTGTGAAACCAAGGTAAATAAAAGCCATTTTTCTCAGAACCACGATATGAGCAGTTAGTGCCTTTTTGCTTGGTAGGGCAGCGTAGGCCTAAGCATGTATCAATTGAAGACTCACCTGAAGCTTGGGAGGAATGGGAGATGCAGTAGAAGAATGCAGTGCTGAGGCAGAGGGCTCGCAATGAGAATGACTGGCTAGCTACTACTCTGAACTGTGTGTGGTGATATTTCTGGTGCCCTCTACAACATCGTCATCAACCATCTCTCTGACTACCTACCTCTGATCGAGCCATAAACTGTCCCTCTCCATCTTTGGAGGATGCACTCAAAGATTTGGCCTTTTTTGGTTGACCTAGCCAGCTATAGCTAGGCTACTCATGACGATGTATTGATTGTTTTTTTTTGCTATTAACGCGCTTTGAGATGAAAAGAGCTAAAGAGCTTATTATTATACCAAAGATAGTGTATTTAGTTTATTAGAGCAAAAACCTCTGATGAAGGCCAAGCGGCCGACATGTACGCTTCAATAAAATAGTGATACTAGCAAGAGCAGTGTGTTTCTAAACAATGAATTCTAAAAAAGAATTCAAAGGCACTAAAAAAATCATTTTTTGTTTCATTTGTTTTTGTTCTAAGTAAGTCACAGCCTATATGCGCAATTTATAGACTATAATGATTTAATACAACAAAATGTTTTTTAAAAGCTGAGTGCTTTATGTCCCTACCAGCCTATTGTGTCGCACTCGCAAATGCTTCACAATGTACTTCTTTGTAAGCTATAGCCTTGAAATAATTGAAATAATAAAGCCTAAATAATTTATTTTAGGCTTCCTGTCTGGCTCCTGACCTATTTAGAGTGTTTATATGCTGTTTAATATGACATGTAACCTATTTGAAATATTGTGCGCTTCTTACATTCACATGTTAATGTTTATTCAAATACTTTTCATTCAAATCATATGGTTTGTTTTCAAAACTTCAAAACCAAATGGTAGGTCCAGTTAGTCATAAAAAATAGATGTTGGTTAAATTGTGATTCTGGAGTGTTTTTTTCCTGTGAGCGCGGAGCGGTTTAGAGGAGCAGTTGGAAAGGACGTGACACGACGGAGCCCGCTCCATGAGTAATGAGTGGGATTTCCAACCGCTCTGATCAATATACCCAGTCACTCAAAGATACAGGCTTCTTTCCTAACTCAATTGCCGGAGAGGAATGAAACCGCTCAGGGATTTCACCATGAGGCCAATTGCGACTTTAAAACAGTTACAGAGTTCAATGGCTGTGATAGGAGAAAACTGAGGCTGGATCAACAACATTGTAGTCACTCCACAATACTAACCTAATTGACAGAGTGAAAAGAAGGACGCCTGTACAGAATATCCATTCTGTTTGCAACAAGGCACTAAAATAATAGTGCAAAACTTTTTGTCCTGAATACAAAGTGTTGTTTGGGGCAATACATTACTGAGTACCACTCTTCAGTGGGGGCTGTGTCATGTTATGGGTATGCTTGTAATCTTTAAGGACTGGGGAGTTTTCCAGGATAAAAAATAAATGGAATAAAGCTAAGCACTATCCTAGATGAAAACCTTGTTGAGTCTCCTTTCCACCAGACACTGGGAGATGAATTCACCTTTCATCAGGACAATAACCTAAAACACAAGGCCAAACATACACTGGAGTTGCTTATCAAGAAGACAGTGAATGTTCCTGAGTGGCCGAGTTACAGTTCAGACTTAAATCTACTTGAAAATCTATGGCAAGACCTGAAAATGGTTGTCTAGCAATGATGTACAACCAACTTGAGCCTGAAGAACTTTGAAGATAATAATGGGCAAATGTTGTGCAATCTAGGTGTGGAAACCTTTTAGATACTTACCCAGAAAGACTCACCGCTGTGATCGCTGACAAAGGTGCTTCTACAAAGTATTGACTCAGGGTTGTGAATCCTTATGTAAATTAGATGTTTCATTTTCAATACATTTGCAAAAATGTGTAAAAACATGTTTCACTTTTTCATTATGGGTATTGTGTGTAGATGGGTGACAAAAACATATATTTAATCAATTTTGAATTCAGACTGTAACAACAAAATGTGGAATAAGTCAAGGGGTATGAATACTTTCTGAAGGCTGTGTACATCATCACACTTACATGAATGTGCTGGTGAAGCAAAGGAAATAGATGGGAAAGTGTTTTTGCTCTCAGAGAAAGTTGAACCTTTATTAGCCAAGTACAGCACAGAAACACATGTCACATCCCATGTATGTTTGTTTATGGTTCTCCCACTTATTTTTTACCAATGAAGATGACAGCTGCCCCTCCGGCTAACACAACATTACCCAAAACATGAGCAAAGTATATTTGTGTGAACTTTCTCTAGATAGATAGACTGCCACACACTTTATCAAATTGGAGTGCCAAGGTTAAACAGTAACGAGTACAACTTACCATTACTTTCACCATAACAGGTTACAGTATGTGCAATGAAACTAGCTCGACCCATTCAGGTTGTAACCGTTCAGGTAGAAACTAATATTGCATCGCATGAACATTACAATCAGAATCCGCTCAACACAGATAAACCAATGTGACAAATCAGGAGAGCTAGAAGAAAAGACAAGTGTTAGGACCACAGTGGAAAATAGGAATGTAGGCTACCGCGTTACTAACGTTAGCTATAGCTAACTAGTGATAGTGCAGTGGCAAGAGAGCTAACTATAACCACGACTTACTCAACTTTTTTTTTGCAGCATTTCTCCACCCGTGTTCGCCACTGAATTAAATGCCTGTTATTGTCATCAGACTCTGCAACAGTTTGAACACAAGTCCTGGTATTTACAACAAGTATCAAGTTAGCTAGCTGGCTAACTAGGCTAATGTTAAATATGAAGTTGTCGCTGAACAGCAAGCAAGTAACCCTGTAATGTTAGCTAACATTACCGTTCGAAATAGTTAAAACTTCTAGTTGTATTAAAGCACATAGCTAGCTAAAGGCACGGCAGGCAGCAGGCTGTAGATCTATTGTCAAAGATGTAATGTTACGATGAAACGTTTGTGATCACTTTAAGGAGAACAAAAATACACCACCGCAGAAACTTCGCTATTCGCCATCTACCAAGTTGTTTTTTTGTTTACGTGAAGAGATCTCGCTATCAAAACTCGCAGCCCTCCTCTTCCAATGCATTGTGGCTGTGAAATTCATGAAAAGTGGGTGGCGAATTCTACTAGATGAAAAGCTGAAATTAGTATAACATTTTGGCATTTAAAGCATTCTCGATTTTAGAAAATTCACATCGTATATAACGTTTTATTTTTGCATACTCAAACGGCCTACTATTTAGTATGGTTATTCGGACACGGCCAGTGGCTATAGTCTAGCCTATTAGGCCATTAATTTTATAGCCTACATGCACATGTCATTAGTAAATTGCATTGCTTCAAACGGTGTTCAAATCGAAGCCACATCCAGTGTTACAACTTGAAATGTAAATAATTTACATGGCAAGTCTTTCAATGAAGCCTGTATTCCTAAACTGTTGGAATCCATAGCCATTGGAAGGATGTTAGGCTTTTGAACTGTGATCAATAATAGTAATCTCAATCTAACCACTTTTGATCCTACTTTGCTAAAGTAATGTCATTTGCATTAAGGTTTTTGATATAGGCTACATTCTGTGATTCATACTCTCAATCCTGCCAACTACGTACAATAGGTGGCAGCACCTCTTAAACCCCACAGAAGAAACCGAGAAGCCCAACTTCAACAGGACATTACAAGTTACCATTGTCCACAAAATGTTTTGTACAAATTTGTTTACATCCCTGTTAGTGAGCATTTATACTTTTACAAGATAATCCATCCACCTGACATGTGTGGCAAATTAAGAAGCTGATTAAACAGCATAATTATTACACAGTTGCACCTTGTGCTGGGAACAATAAAAGGCCACTCTTATGTGCACAGAACACATTGCCACTGATGTCTCAAGTTGAGGCAGCGCGCAATTGACATGCTGACTGCAGGAATGTCCACCAGAGCCGTTGCAACAACTTGAACAAAATATTAATTTCTCTACCATAAGCCGCCTCCAATGTCATTTTAGAGAATTTGGCAGTACGTCGAACCGGCCTCACAACCACAGACCATGTGTAACCACGCCAGCCCAGGACCTCCACATCTGTCATCTTCACCTGCGGGATCATCTCAGACCAGCCATCCAGACCGCTAACGAAACTGTGGGTTTGCACTACCAAAGGATTTCTGCAGAAACTGTCAGAAACCTTCTCAGGGAAGTTAATCTGCATGCCACTGGAAGTTCATCTCGATGGCCACTGGCACGCTGGAAAAGTGTGCTCTTCATGGAGGAATACCGAGTTTCAACTGTACTGGGCAGATGACAGACGTGGCGTTGTTTGGGCGAGCAATTTGCTGATGTCAACATTGTGAACAGAGAGCCACATGGTGGTGGTGGGCATAAGCTACGGACAATGAACACAATTGCATTTTATCGATAGCAATTTGAATGTACAGAAATACCGTGACGAGATCCTGAGGCCCATTGTTGTGCCATTTATCCGCCTCCATCACCTCCTGTTTCAGCATGATAATGCAGTGCCCCATGTCGCAAGGATCTCTACACAATTCATAGAAGCTGAAAAAGTTATTTCATGGCCTGCATACTCACCAGACATGTCACCTATTGAGCATGTTTGGGATGCTCTCGATCGACGTTTACAACAGCATATTCCAGTTCCCGCCAATATCCAGAAACCTCCACATACCACAGGCCACAATCAACAGCCGGATCAACTCTACGCAAAGGAGATGTGTCGCGCTGCATGAAGCAAATGGGGGTCACACCAGATACTGACAGGTTTTCTGATCCACGCCCGTAACTTTTTAAAGTTATCTGTGACCATATCTGTATTTCCAGTCATGTGACATCCACAGATTAGGGCTTAATAATTTTTTTTCAATTGACTGATTTCCTTATATGAACTGTAACTCAGTAAACTCTTTGAAATTGTTGCATTTATATTTTTGTTCAATGTAATTATAGGCTACTAAAGCCTACAACTTAGAGCTGTGCCATGAAGTTTTAATGAAAACAGTGTAGAAAAAAGAATATTTTATAATCACATGCAGCTATTTATTTCTGACCAGCAGATGTCACTAATGTGCATTGTGTACAGATGATAAAGCTCAGAGACTGGCAGCTATAGTGTGAAGACAATACCTCGGCTGCCACATGACCAAATTGTGTTGCAAAATGTTTTGCAAAATGCGAGGTCCCACTGATTTCGCAACATGTAAATCTGTTTACTATTTTGCGGACCAGAAGTCACTAATGTGCGATGTGAACAGATAATGAATGACACCCCGAGTAATGAACAATTTTCGGGCACAATTTGGTGGAAGCACCAAAGCCTTCAGATAGCCTCAGTTTCCCATCACTAGCTCAGAGTAATTAACCATTTTTCAGCACAGTTTGGTGAACACGCCATTGCCTTCAGAAAACCTTGGTTTCTCATCACTAATTAAATGCACTTATGTTAACATTCTAAAGCTTTAAAACTGGCAGTAATGATATTCAATTTGTCACATTATCAGACTTAACCAACAGACCACTTCAACTACAATAACATTCTCAGTAACGGTTACAGAAATATTTTTTTCTTGCTATGACTGATATTTAGTTGTTTATCTACATTAGTTGAATGCACTGACTGTAAGTTGCTCTGGATGAGAGCGTCTGCTGAATGACCAACATTTTGATGTAAAAACAAACATGTGCAGACCATGTTGGTTATTATTATAATGAGCTCCGCCCCTAAACTAGCACACATTTGGTCGGTCCAGACCATACCAAATCTGAACGAATCATAGATGCCTAGGTTATGTTTCACAAGTTTGAACAGAACAGTACAGTACGACACAGTTCAGTGCACTAGAGTACAGTAAAGTACAGTATGGTATGGTACGTACGGTAAAGTAGTTAAATTCAGTAGAGTACTGTACAGTACAGTAGAGTTTAATTCAGTAGAGTACATTAGAGTACCGTAGAGTAACGTACGGTATAGCACAGTAGAGTTTAAGTCAGTACAGTACAGTAGAGTACAGTTTAGTTCAGTACAATACAGTACATTATACTGTAATGTACTATGCTCTTCTGTACTGTAGTGAACTATACTTTACTTTTCTTTACCTTATAGTACTCTACTGCTATTGTATTGTACTGTATTATACTCTACTGTACTATAAAAAAAAATCCTGTACTGTATTTTAATGTACTGTGCTCTACTGTAGTGTGCTGTAACGTGCTGTTCAAATTTGTGAAACATAGATGTCTATGTTTGGATCAGATTAGTTTGTGTCTGGACTAAAATTGAACTGAACCAATCATAGATGTCTATGTTTTAGCCAAATCAAGGCTGGTCTAGACCGGACCAAATCTGAACCAATCACAGACGTCTATGTTATGGCACACAATAATTCCACCATCCCAGACACCCTACACCCACTCCAATTTGCATACCACCCCAACATATCCATAGATGATGCAATCTCAATTGCTCTCTACACTGCCCTCACCAACCTAGATAAGAGGAGCACCTACAGTTGAAGTTTACATACACTTTAGCTAAATACATTTAAACTCAGTTTTTCACAATTCCTGACATTTAATCCAAGTAAAAATTCCCTGTCTTATGTCAGGTAGGATCGCCAGTTTATTTTAAGAATGTGAAATGTCAGAATAATAGTAGAGAGAATGATTTATTTCAGCTTTTATTTCTTTCATCACATTCCCAGTGGGTCAGAAGTTTACATACACTCAATTAGTATTTAGTAACATTGCCTTTAAATTGTTTAACTTGGCTCAAATGTTTCGGGTAGCCTTCCACAAGCTTCCCACAATAAGTTGGGTGAATTGGCCCATTCCTCCTGACAGAGCTGGTGTAACTGAGTTAAGCCTCCTTACTCGCACAAGCTTTTTCAGTTCTACCCACACATTTTCTATAATGATTGAGGTCAGGACTTTGTGATGGCCACTCCAATACCTTGACTTTGTTGTCCTTCAGCCATTTTGCCACAACTTTGGAAGTATGCTTGGGGTCATTGTCTGTTTGGAAGACCCATTTGCGACCAAGCTTTAATTAACTTCCTGACTGATGTCTTGAGATGTTGCTTCAATATATCCACATCATTTTCTAATATATCCACATGATGCCATCTATTTTGTGAAGTGCACCAGTCCTTCCTTTTGGAGCAGTGGCTTCTTCCTTGCTGAGTGGCCTTTCAGGTTATGTCGATATAAGACTAGTTTTACTGTGGATATAGATACTTTTGTACCCGTTTCCTCCAGCATCTTCACAAGGTCCTTTTGCTGTTGTTCTGGGATTGATTTGCACTTTTCGCACCAAAGTCTGTTCATCTCTAGGAGACAGAACGCGTATCCTTCCTGAGCAGTATGACAGCTGCGTGGTCCCATGGTGTTAATACTTGCGTACTATTGTTTGTACAGATGAACGTGGTACCTTCAGGTGTTTGGAAATTGCTCCCAAGGATGAACCAGACTTGTGGAGGTCTACAATTTTATTTCTGAGGTCTTGGTGGATTTCTTTTGATTTTCCCATGAAGTCAAGCAAAGAGGCACTGAGTTTGAAGGTAGGCCTTGAAATACATCCACAGGTACACCTCCAATTGACTCAAATTATGTCAATTAGCCTATCAGAAGCTTCTAAAGCCATGACATAATTTTCTGGAATTTTCCAAGCTGTTTAAAGGCACAGTCAATTTAGTTTATTTAAACTTCTGACCCACTGGGATTGTGATACAGTGAAATAATCTGTCTGTAAACAACTGTTGGAAATATTACTTCTGTCATGCACAAAGTAGATGTCCTAACCGACTTGCCAGAACTATAGTTTGTTAACAAGAAATTTGTGGAGTGGTTGAAAAATGAGTTTTAATGACTCCAACCTAAGTGTATGTAAACTTCTGACTTCAACTGTATGTGAGAATGCTGTTAATTGAGTACAGCTCAGCGTTCAACACCATTGTCCCCTCTGAACTCGTCACCAAGCCTCAGACTCTGGGTCTGAACACCTTCCTCTGCAACTGGATCCTGGACTTCCTGAAGGGCCGACCCCAGGTGGTAAGGGTAGGCAACATCCTCTCCACCACGCTGACCCTCAACACTGGGGCCCTCAGGGGTGTGTGATTAGTTCCCTCCTGTACTCCCTGTTCACCCACCACTGCGTGGCCACACACAACTCTAACATCATCATAAAGTTTGCTGACGATACAACGGTGGTAGACCTGATCACTGGCAACGATGAGTCAGCCTACAGAAAGGAAGTCAGTGACCTGGCAGTGTGGCGCTGATCGTGGACTACAGGAAACGTGGCTGGAGTGGAGCAGGTCGAGAGCTTCAAGTTCCTCAGTTTCCAAATCACTAAAGACTAAAAATGGTCCCAACACACGCGCACAGTCATGAAGAAGGCATGACAGTTCCTCTTCCACCTCAGGAAGTTGAAAAAGTTTGTCATGGGCCCTCAAAAAGTTATACAGCTGTACGATTGAGAACATTTTGACTGTCTGCGTCACTGCCTGGTATGGCAATATCACCACCCTCAATTTCATGGCGCTACAGAGGGTGGTGCGGACATCCCAGTACATCACTGGGACCGAGCTCCCTGATATCCAAGACATCTTCCCTTCACTGGAACTAAGGAGCCGCCCGAACCATGAAAAACAGCCCCATACCATTATTGCTCCTCCACCAAACTTTACAGTTGGCACTATGCTTTCGGGCAGGTAGCGTTCTCCTGGCATACACCAAACCCAGATTCGCCCATCGGACTGCCAGCTGGTGAAGTGTGATTCATCACTCCAGAGAACGCGTTTCCATTACTCCAATGACAGTGAGCTTTACACCACTCCAGCCGACGCATGGCATTGCGCATGGTGATCTTAGGCTTGTGTGTGGCTGCTCGGCCATAGAAAACCATTTCATGAAGCTCCAGACGAACAGTTATTGTGCTGATGTTGCTTCCAGAGGTCGTTTGGAACTCCGTAATGAGTGTTGCAACCAAGGACAGACGATGTTTGCGCGCTATGTGCTTCAGGACTCGTCGATCACGTTCTGTGAGCATGTGTGGCCTACCACTTTCTGGCTGAGCCGTTGTTGCTCATAGACGTTTCCACTTCACAATAACAGCACTTACAGTTGACATGGGCAGACATTTGACAAACTTGGAAATGTGGCATCCTATGACAGTGCCACGTTGAAAGTCACTGAGCTCTTCAGCACGGGCCAATCTACTGCCAATGTTTGTCTATGGAGATTGCATGGCTGTGTGCTCAATGTTATATACCTGTCAGAAACGGGTGTGGCTGAAATAGCAGAATCTACTAATTTGAAGGGATGTCCACCTACATTTATATCGACTCTACACACATGTACACCCACTCACAAACAAGCTGCTTCTACTCTGTTTATGTCTTGTTGCTAGTAACCTTTACCCTATACATATTTACCTTCATCACTCCAGTATCCCTGCACATTGTAAATATGGTATAGGAACTGACCCTGTATATAGTATACTTACTTTTTTCTAGTATTACATTGTTATTGATTGTTGAGTTTTGAATTTGAAAGAAAGGCATTTCACTGTACTTGTGCATGTGACATGACATAAACAATGGAAAACTTGAAAGTATTTTGGGGCCAAATATAGGTGACCAAATCTGAACCAAACACCAATCACGTCTATAATTGGTTCAGATTTAGTCCGGAGCAAAGATCAACGTCCATTGACGTTGAAATCAAGGCCAGTCCGGACTTCACCAAAAAAAGACGCCCAAAAGACGTCGGAGTCAGTCTATGATTAGTGGGATAGTAACAGACAAGCAGCTCTCTTTTGCTCCGTTTACACAGGCAGCCCAATTCAGATGTTTTTTTCACTAGTTTGTCTTTTGACCGATCAGATCAGCTCTGAAAAAGATATTATGTAAAAAGATCTGATGTGATTGGTCAAAAGACAAATCAGTGGAAAGAATATCAGAATTCGGCTGCCTGTTTATATGCAACCCATGAGAATGAGAATCCTAAAAGGATCTGCCCTAATCAAGTATAGACCGTTCTCAATGAACAGGGAGTAACACACTTGAATGGCAATACGATTGCACAATTAACATTGCAAATGACCAATAAGCCTACTTTACTCGTTTATAGCATTTCTGATGAACATTGAAAACCAAATGGAAACCAAATATGTATAGGGACGCAACCTTTGCCTTAAGCTGTGAACTTGACCGGCGTGCCCTCACCTATAGTAAGCCAGTGCTTATACATGGGTTTTGGTAAACAGCAATTGAACGGCAAGAAAATCCACCTACCTTGTGTAGAGACCTGTGGTCCCTATTGTTGTCATTAAAACATTGTTTGATTGGTTGACAAGATGAACTCTGCTCATTGGTCAGCCATGAGAGGCCGCCATGCATGCTGCTCGCTCCCGTGCGTGGTGCTCTCTCCCGTGCGCCGCTCACCACGAACCGCGCCTCTTGCAAAACGGCTTGCTTTTTTTGCAACCCGCCACACTGAAGTCTATGAGACCTTCGCCGCTTACCGCGGCCCATCTGTAAGCACCTTTAAGTAGAACATGTTGGCAATGCCAAACAAAAGAGAAACAACGCGAAACATTTCTGAATAAATTATATGATAACCAGACTCTGGCTTTGGTGTAGCCTACTTTACACGATTACATAGCAAAATGTTTAAAAGTAGCAAAAGCATAGTTCATTTAGCAAGTTGTAGGCCTACCAAACAATCAGGCTGTTTGTGTGGCTCACCAGTGCATCATCACAGAGTCTTTGTGTTTCTGTATGGCTGTGTATAAGTATCCCCATATGCTGATGATCTATTCTACAGCCAGATGATACAGGGACTTCCATTCCGATATCGACCCATATTGTCCCTGGAGGGGAGATGACACGGCTATATTGGAATAGTTTGTTGGCACTGCCGAGGCTGTTGCCATTCTGCTGCTATTGTAGAACAGCCCTTCAAATGATAAAAGGAAACGGGAGATGCCATTGCTCATCATAAAATGGAAATAAAAGGCGGTGGCTGGGCCATCATAAGTCATCATTCAGGGTGAAGAAACCTGGCCTGTGTATATGATTGGGGCTGTAGATCAGCTTGTAGACTCCTGCTGCACTTCTCATATGAAGGTGTTCATGAAGTGCCATCATTCATTCTGCAGAGCAAGTGCTGGCCTTTGATTTTTTTTGTATTCTGCCATGCCTGCTGAGTGACACTGCGCGCGCGCGCGTGTGTGTGTGTGTGTGTGTGTGTGTGTGTGTGTGTGTGTGTGTGTGTGTGTGTGTGTGTGTGTGTGTGTGTGTGTGTGTGTGTGTGGGAGAAACAAAGGGAGAGGAAATAAATTAATCAGATACAGAAGCTATGCACTATATGTGTACCAATATGTGTACATGAGTGTGTATACATCTTGTTATCCAATCCAACACGTCACCCTTACTTCTCCCCTTCTCAGTATTTTGCCGCAGTGCTCAAGGTCACACACGCAGCACCTGGAGTTTTGTCTGGGGAGCTTAGTTGAAGCACTGTCCACTCTGCTCTTTGAAAAACAACCAGCGGCAATTTACTGTAGTCTCTCAAGCTGTGGTGTTGATGCTCTATTAATTTGAAGACTAGCCTGTGGAATACATCTACCCATCTAGCCATTTTTATAATCTGAGTTTTATTGTGTTTAACAGGCCTGGCCCTCTTTATAAATAGGATGTTATTATTAATGGACTGTGGTGTGGAAGAGCAAGTAGAGGGCTGACTGAGTTTGTGTGTTTGGCAGGCTTCAGGGCTGCCTGACCTGTGACTGAGGAACAGAGGAACAGACACAGTCTTCATCTCTCCCCCAGAGGAAAGGTAAGACCATACACACACACACGTACACACACGTACACACACACACACGTACACACACACACGTACACACACACACACACACACACACACACACACACACACACACACACACACACACACACACACACACACACACACACACACATACATCTCCCGTCTTTTCAAAGGGAACGAGACTTTGTAATTACACCAACCAGAGATGTAATGCCACTGCTCTCGCCGCGTTTCAGTCTCACGTGGATGTGTGTGTTCAATTTATACTGTAGCCAGCATTAGCTTCTCTAGCTCAGCCCCCTCTGCTCTGATATCACAGTGCGCCGTTGCACCTTTGACAGCCCTACTGCTTGCTCTGCAGTGTGTCTTACAGAAATAGCATGGTATAATCTTGTTCAGTTTACAGCCAACACTCCCCAATCAGTTGTGCTCTGATTCCCCAGGCCTTCCAAGGTGTAAGGTCGTCTCTGATAGCCATTCAGACCCCCTTCTCGGTGGCTCCCCACTCCAAAGTCACTAAAATTAAAGCGTTAAATTTAGTCGCGCCGGTGCTCGGCGGATAGGCCAACCTGTGTCCGGCTAGATCAAGGCGGAGGGTAGCTGAACTGTCAGGCTCGGCGGCTGCGTTGCCATTCATGTGACGCAATGAGAGGCCCTTAGCTCTGAGGTGTCAGTTCCATAGCAGAGAGATCAGCAGAATGGGGGGATAGGGGGTTTGGGGATGAAGGGGTCAAGGATCTGTGCATTACTCTTGCTCCCACACTGCCCCTGGTAATGCATACAAACGTCCCCTTCTGGGCTTGGTGGTTTGCAGGAGGTGTGTGTGTGTTCGTGTACGCGTGCATGTATGTGCGTGTATGTGCATGTGCGTGTGCTCGCGTGTGTGTGTGAGGCAGAAAGATATAGTGAGTGAGGGAGTGAGTGAGTGAGTGTGACTGTGCAATCCATGTACTGAATGTACAGGTAACTGCCAAAATAAAGGAAACACCAACATAAAGTGTCTTGGGTCACCACGAGCTGCCAGAGCAGCTTCAATGCGCCTTGACATAGATTCTCCAAGTATCTGGAACTCTATTAGAGGGAAGCAACACCATTTTTCCTTGAAAAATTCCATCATTTATTGACGGTGGGGGAAAACGCCCTCAGGCACCTCTGCAGAATCTCCCATAAGTGTTCAATTGGGTTGAGATCTGATGACTGACACCCGCCATGGCTTACATCGTTTTCATGCTCATCAAACCATTCAGTGACCACTCGTGCCCTGTGGATTGGGGAAATGTCATCCTATGGGGGCATAGCCATGGTAGCCAAATAATGGCCTGCCCAGCGTTTTTATACATCACCCTGAGCATTCTGGGATATGAATTGCTTAATTAACTCAGGAACCACATCTGTGTGGAAGCACCTGCTTATCAAAAGGGGACCATGGCGTTCTCCCAGTGACAAAGTACGCTTTATGCAACATCTTTTTGAGTGCCGACCCATCAGACCTTTTTCCTTGTCTAGAAGCACCTACATTCAATATATTTTGTATCCCTCATTTACTCACGTGTTTCCATTATTTTGGTAATTACCTGTCTGTATGTGCAGATACACATAATGTGAGCTCATATGTGTGTGTGAGTGTGTGAAGAAAGACCCTCCCCTCTCGCTCTCAATCAGGGAGCCTTCAGCTGGTGGATCATTCAGGGATATTGACAGATGAGGTCATTGAAATATCAGCAGCCCCCCCAGCCTCCCAGGCCTCTGTGACCACAGGCATGTGGGCCAGTGTGAAGTGCAGTGCTGGGAGGTCAGGAGTAACTGAGACCGATGGAGGACGGGGCGAGCCTGCCCAGAGGATGTCCAAACAAGGCCGCGTCACCCACCTCAACCCCCCCCCCCCCCCCCCCCCACTGGGTCTTAGAACACCTGACCCTACTCCTCCTCCAAAAGAACCATTTACATATTTATTTCCCAGGCCGAAGCAGCAGCAACACGCACCGCTGGTCACCAGAGATATGCCACGCCTCTGTTTAATTGGCTATTGATTGACTTTGCTCTGGCAACGGGAAGCAACGAATTACCGGCTGCTCTCTGTGGTGGTACTATTGCTCGAGACAGAGTAGTCTGGCTCGCTTGACTTATTTATCGACCGTTTTTTATTTATGTTGCGTGAGATGATTAATGATGCAAGATGAGATGGAGGGATGGCAACATGGAATCTTCCGGTGTTGTTTATTTACATAGCGGATCAAGACACGGACACGGGTTCTATTCTGTGGAGAGGCAGCGCTAAGCCATAAGGAAAGCTATGTCGGTGTGAAAGGACGAACAATACAGTTTGGCCCTCTGAAGGCATCCATTTGACATTAAATTGGTTCCTGCACTTGGTTTCATTGTCCAGGAGAGAATGAGTCATTATGTATGCATGGGTATGCATGCGTCTCAGAGGAACCACCCATGAGCAAACTAATGGATGACTATAAATAATGATTCTGATACAAGTATTTGCCATCCTCTGCATTTGCAACACTAATAATGGAGTTGTATAATGATGTTATAAAAAAAGAAACATTCAAATCTCCTGTTGTAGGCAGCTTAATTAACATGTCTGGCGCTTGAGAAGAGGCTGATGTCTTCTTTGAGACTCTGCTCTACTGGGAGAATTGTATTCCCATAACACAGGCTGAACATTGTTTGGACTGGCTGACTGGTTGACTTTCATTGTGTGGGAAGAGTAGCTACATGTTCTCATAACCATCGGAATGACTGTACAGTATGTTTTCTGGAGTATGTGAGATTATGTATGCACTTCGGGTGCAGCTTTGTGTTCAGAAATAGTTTAATATCAGTTAAATTCAGGGGCACAATTTTGGTTTTAAAAGGGGGGGGCATATATATGTTTTTATCCAGTCGGATAAACACTCCAAACAGTTTACCCAACCGCTCGGAGGCGTCCGCATGGTTCTAAAGCACACCGTGTGTCACGACTCCTCTGTCACAGGAGGAGACGGTGGCTATGGAAACATATGTCTCCGAATATGTCTCCGAATCCGAATCCTTTTTTTGTGAAAAAGAAGGATGGGGTCTGCGCTGTGTATTGACTATCGGGGGATCAATCAGATAACTGTGAGGTACAGCTACCCGCTGCCTCTCATCACCAGTGCGATCGAGTCAATGAACGGGGCGCGCTTCTACACAAAATTGGATCTCAGGAGCGCTTACATCCTGGTGCGTATCCGGGAGGGGGACGAGTGGAAGACGGCATTTAGTACCACCTCAGGGCATTATGAGTAACTCGTCATGCCGTACGGGTTGATGAATGGTCCATCAGTCTTCCAGGCCTTTGTTGACGAGATTTCCCTGGTGCGCAGGGTGCTTGGTCGACTGTTGGAGTATGACTTGTACGTCAAGGCTGAGAAATGTCTGTTCTTCCAACAGTCCATCTCCTTCTTAGGGTACCGCATTTCCACCTCAGGGGTGGAGATGGAGAGTGACCGCATTTCAGCCGTGCATAATTGGCCGACTCCCACCACGGTAAAGGAAGTGCAGCGGTTTCTGTGGTTTGCCAACTACTACCGGAGGTTTATGCGGGGGTTTGGTCAGGTAGCAGCTCCCATTACCTCACTGCTGAAGGGAGGACCGGTGCGGCTGCAGTGGTCGGCTGAGGCGGACAGGGCTTTTAGTCACCTGAAGGCTCTGTTTACCTCGGCTCCCGTGTTGGCTCGTCCGGATCCCTCTTTGGCGTTCATAGTGGAGGTGGACGCGTCCAAGGCTGGGATAACAGCCGTGCTCTCTCAGCACTTGGGAGCTGTTGGCTGTTGTCAAGGCTCTGAAGGCGTGGAGACATTGGCTTGAGGGGGCTGAACACCCTTTTCTCATCCGGACTGACCACCGCAATCTGGAGTACATCCGGGTGGCATGGAGACTGAACCCTCGCCAGGCAAGGTGGGCTATGTTCTTTACCCGTTTTGTTTTCACCCTATCCTACAGACCAGGTTCCCAGAACGCTAAGGCAGGAGCACTATCCTGGTTGTATGACACAGAGAACGGTGCGTTGCCTTAGTGGGAAGTACTGGTGGCCCACCTTGGCCAAGGATGTGAGGGTTTATGTTTCCTCCTGCTCGGTGTGCGCCGAGTGCAAGGCTCCCAGGCACCTGCCCAGAGGGAAATTACAACCCCTACCCGTTCCACAACGGCCGTGGTCCCACCTGTCGGTGGACTTCCTGACGGATCTTCCTCCCTCACAGGGCAACACCACGATCCTGGTCGTTGTGGATTGGTTTTCTAAGTCTCCTCCCTTTGCCCGGTCTCCCTACGGCCCTAAAGACTGCGGAGGCCCTGTTCACTCATGTCTTCCGCACTACGGGGTGCCTGAGGACATCGCCTCTGATCGAGGTCCCCAGTTCACGTCCAGGGTCTGGAGAGCTTTCATGGAACGTCCGGGGGTCTCGGTCAGCCTCACCTCAGGTTTTCACCCCGAGAGTAACGGGCAGGTGGAGAGGGTAAACCAGGAAGTGGGTAGGTTTCTGCCGTCATATTTCCAGGACCGGCCAGGGGAGTGGGCGGCGTTCATCCCCTGGGCAGAGATGGCCCAAAACTCATTCCGCCACTCCTCCACTAACCTCTCTCCTTTCCAGTGCGTACTGGGGTATCAGCCGGTTCTGGCACTGTGGCATCAGCCAGATCGAAGCTCCTGCGGTGGACGAATGGTTCAAGCGCTCGGAGGAGACCTGGGACGCCGCCCATGTGCACCTACAACGGGCCATGAGGCGGCAACAAGAGGGCGCTGACCGCCACCGCAGCGAGGCCCCGGTGTTAGCACCGGGGAACCGGGTCTGGCTCTCGACGCGAAACCTGCCCCTCCGCCTGCACTGCCGGAAGCTGGGTCCACGGTTTGTGGGGCCATTTAAAGTCCTGAGGAGACTGAACGAGGTATGCTACAGGTTACAGCTTCCCCCAGATTATCGTATTAATCCCTCGTTCCATGTGTCTCTCCTCAGGCCGGTGGTGGCTGGTCCACTCCAGGAAGCTGAGGTGCTGGAGGTTCCTCCGCCCCCTCTGGACATCGAGGGGGCCCCGGCGTATGCTGTTCGAGCTATCCTGGACTCGAGGCGTCGGGCGAGGGGCCTTCAGTACCTCGTGGAGCGGGAGGGGTACGGTCCGTAGGAGAAATGCTGGGTGCCGGCGGAGGACGTCCTGGACCCTTCGTTGCTGCGGGATTTCCACCGTCTCCATCCGGATCGTCCTGCGCCTCGTCCTCCGGGTCATCCCCGAGGTCGGTGTCGGCACGCTGCTGGAACCGCGCGTCAAGGGGGGGTACTGTCACAACCTCCGCCGATGTCAGTCCTTCTCCTTGTTCGGGCGGCGTTTGGCGGTCGACGTCACCGGCCTTCTAGCCACCGCCGATCCACTTTTTCCATTTGTTTTGTCTTTGTTTTACACACCTGATTTCAATCCCACAATTACTTGTTCCTTATTTAACCCTCTGTTCCCCCATGTTTTTTTGTGACTGATTGTTTATTGTATTTTCGGTCTGTCATGGTGTGCGTGTATTTGTTATTTTGTATATTTTACATTTTGAGTAAAAGTACGTTGATTACTCGTATCTGCTGTCCTGCGCCTGACTCTCTACACCAGCTACACACATTACACCGTGCCTCGTTTTGTATCATGTTCCAATGATAAAACTGGAGGGGACAAAAATGCATTTTCGAAATGTTTAAATATTTATGTCCCCCCGTCCCCCCGTATCCCGTCCCCAGTGAAATTTGTGCGGCTGGTTGAATGAGCTAACACTACTGTGGCATAAATAGAATTTTAGCTGTAAAGATGTATTAGCTCTATTGCAGTATTGAGAAGCAAGGAATGCAAAACTGTACTGTTTTGCTAACCCCTCTGGCAGATTCTTAGAATCAATGGATGTTCTACAACGGGTAAATAATATATTACAGAGGAGTACTAAGCTGCTCTCTACTCAGCATTGTTTCGTAGAAGGTCCACAGATAACCACACACATACAAGGTTTTGTCTGAGGTGAACCGGTCACCACACACTCACCACACCGGCTCTGAGTGACTTGTTGTTTCCTCAACCTGTCTCCTTCTCTAAAAGCGCTGTCCCACCCTGATAAGTTTAACCAGGGGACATTCAATTGTACATTTTAGTCATTTAGCAGACGCTCTTATCCTAGAGCGACTTACAGTAGCAATTATGGTTTAGTGCCTTTCTCAAGGGTACATCAACAGATTTTTCACCTAGTCAGCTCTGAGATTTGAATCAGCGACCTTTCGGTTACTTGCCCAAAGCTCTGCTAGGCTACCACTTATAAGGGAGCCAAGGAGTTTTGGGGGGCAATTCCTTCCCCGGCTCCCTTATAAGCGGTGCTCTCTTGTTCCCTGGGAAGCATCCCGGGAATGTCCCCCCTGCTGTGTCGGACAAACATCCAGGTCCTGTTCCTGTAAATGCCACGGGGCTCAGATGAGGTTTGATCCTGCCTGCCTCCCCCCGCAGCACGTTTGGGCCCATTGATGACATGTACGGTATTGATCTGTGGACGGCTCCGGCTGAAGCCCAAAGGGCATGCTGTATCATCTGTCCACAAGGAGTTGGGCATTACCTCAGCGCCCTGTTCTCTCTCTCTACTCAGATCACTAATCCCACTCAGTGTGTATGTGTGTGTGTGTGTGTGTGTGCGTGCGTGTGTGCGTGTGTAAGTGAGACAATACCAAGGCTCTAACACTGCCCTCCACTTGGTTGTCTTGATTGAGACAAACAGACCCTCTTTTAGACCGACGGGAAAGAAGACATTCAAAGCCTGAACCCCTCACCCCTTTATCAGACCACCAGAGAGGTGACCTCTTCACTGCAGTATTCTCTCTGCCCCTCTCACCCCACTCAGCCGCTCAAGGCACACCTCTGACAACGTTAATACACACACATGCACACAAACACAGGCTCAGACACACACACACATGCACAGTACTGGGGATAAATCTGCTGCCTGTGTAGTACAACTAGATTCATAATGCAGTGCTTATGTGTAGACAGAGCTCATAATGCCTGGAAAAGGACTTCAAAGGTGAACAAATCTCATCTCGAGAAGAGATGCCTGGCTATAACAATATTCCCAGTGCTTAATCTTGCAGTATATTTTGACTTTTCGTTTTGTTTGTGTAAGAGGAATTTTGCTTTTGAGCCTAGTCTTCACTTATCATTATAGCAGAAATCTGATTTCACCTGAATGTCAGAATGTGTTGTAAAGTGAATAGAGATGTTGAATCTGTGTTGTAGCCAGTCACCTAGTTTCCCATGATACACTGTACTCCTTGTCATAGAATGAAAAGCGTACCCAACAGTGGAGGCTCCTCGGAGGAGGAAGGGGAGGACCATCCTCCTCAGTGAATTTCATAAACATAAAAATAGTAAACATTAAAAAGTTATCATTTTTAGATAAAGCTATGCTAAATATTTTCACGTCACCAAATAATTGATTAAAACACACTTTTATGCAATGAAGGTCTAGAGTAGCCTCTATAGCACTCTGTAGGGTAGCACCATGGTGCAGCTGGAGGACAGATAGTTTCCATCCTCCTCTGGGTACATTGACTTCAATACAAAAGGAGGTTCATGGTTCTCACCCCCTTCCATAGACTTACACAGTAATTATGTCAACTTCTGGAAGACGTCCTCCAACCTTTCAGAGCTCTTGCAGCATGAACTGACATGTTGTCCACCCAATCAAAGGATTAGAGAATGAATCTAGTACTGAAAGCATAAGCTACAGCTAGCTAGCACTGCAGTGTATAACATGCTGTGAGTCATTGACTAAAAGAGAAAGAAAGACAGTAGTTTAACAGTTTTGAACAAATTAATTTCTTCAAAAATGAAGAAGAGAAAACGACATTTTGTTGTATTTTATTTCACTTTCACTAGTGATTGCGCTAAATAAACATCAGAATGATCAGTCTTAAATCATTTGGCTGCTGGTTTCATCATTTGATTCAGGTCTAGTGTGAATGAGGCAAAAATAATACATACATCAACTGACGAAAGCTAGCTATGTTAATTTATTTCTGTGGAAACGGGACAAAAAGGCTACAAAACATTTCCATAAAATCAACAGCTGTTAGATAGTGATATGAGGTGGCTCCTATTATTACTATCTGACAGATAGCTACAGGCTAGAGATGAACTGGCTGTGGTAGCTACTAGCTAGCTAATTCATTCACCCCAGTCAAGAGGGGATGAAACATTACCTACCAATACATGTCAGTTACACTACTAGCTCAGCACTGGGAATAAAAACTAGTTCATTTTTTTCTGTTAAGTTAAACAGCAGTTACATTGCCAGCTACATCAGTCAACTAAAGAGTAGCCAGTTTCTTCTCTGCTTGCTTTTACAACTCGGAGAAAGAGCGCAACACGTACATAATGACAGCAGCTGCCTCTGAATAAAAATCTCCCATGCTGGCCCAGCCAGCCTTTTAGAAGCTTTGCCTACACACAGCATCTGTGGTGTCCGCGCAGTCCTAAATCCAGACGTATGAAACTGCCAAACAGCCTACCCAACCGCTCTAAGGTGTCTGCATGGTTCTAAAGCACACCATTGTCATTTTTGGTATCACAGTGTAATGATAAAACTGGGGGGGACAAAAATGCAATCTCAGAATGTGTGTGTGTGCGTGTGGGGGGGGGGGGGGGGGGGGGGGGGAGGGGGGGGGGGGTCATGATTTGCACCACTAACTGTGACGTTAGCTAATATGGTGTGTAATGGTCACAGACAGCTGTTCTTTGTGCACTGAAGTCCACAAGGGAAGAGAAAAGGTGAGAGGAGGATAGCCTGTATATTCGAGAAGAAATTATACAATGAGCAAAGTGATCATGCTGTTTGTATGCGGCTGCTATGAAAGTGAACTTTGTATGTTGGTGATCAGGGGTGTATTCATTCCACCGATTCTGTTGAAAAACATTTCTTAAATGGAAGCTAACGGAACGAAACAGGGATAAACATACCTGAATTTGTCCAATAGAAACTCTCGTTTCACCTAGTCGTGTCACGCCCTGACCATAGAGAGCCCTCGGGGTTCTCTATGGTGTAATCGAGCGTGACTAGTTTTTTTTCTAGTTATTATAGTTCTATGTTGGTGTGTGAGTATGGTTCCCAATTGGAGGCAGCTGAATATCGTTGCTTCTATTGGGGATCATACTTAGTGTGTCCTTTTTCCCACCTGCGTTGTGGGATATCATTTTGTTTAGTGCCTATGCGAGCTACGTACTGGACGTTCTTTAATTCTTTGTTGTTTTGAAGTTTCACTGCAATAAATATGTGGAACTCTACTCACGCTGTGCCTTGGTCCTCTCATTCTTACGACGAACGTGACAAGTCGGCTCACTTAATACTAGAAAATCTGAGCCTCGAGGTACCCCCATTCGAGCCAATGAGCAGCATTGTGACCGAACGGCTCGATTCGGTTGTATGTAGCAGCATTTTAAATTGTGTTTTTTACATTCGATAAAAGTAGTGACTCAGAGCTAGAAAATTGTATATCATACACCACAGTTGAGGAACAATGGGAAGATAAATCTGCTTAAAAGTTGATAAACTTGTAACCTCACTTTTGAGAAAATGGCCCTTGAATATTTTGGTACACCTACTGGAGAGCTATTCTTTGTCTACACCCATTCAGCATCGTTCACACCCTCTTAAGCTTTAGCCCCACCCATCTCTTTAAGGATTCACTTTTGAGGTCATGTACTAAACAACCAAAGATTTCAAGACTAAAGGCTGGTTTATACTACGTGTGTGTTCGTACATTTAATCTGGAGTGCCAGACTGTGCTCTGGGCGTTCGTAAACTCAGTGCGTTGTCAGATTGTCTGTTCGTAAATTCAGAGTGTTTCGCTCTCGGAGCGTTCAGGGCGCACTCTTCATGCTCTGGCCGAGGAGTAGGGTTGATGTGAGCGTTCTGACCTAACAGCAGCAGTCAAGCACCCAAGTTACCTGCCTAACTTTGGCTAGCTTGCGAGCTACTTCCAGACATAAATGAGACAACATCTCACTCTGACCATTTTACTAGCACTAGCAGAGCTGGTTAGGCTGTTTTTATGTTATCCAGAGCATTGGTGGCTGCAACTGTGCTGCTGGCAACAATTTAATTATGCTTTTTTGCCAAAGTTTACTGTCACCAGGCATATTCAACGGCTGTTGTGTGTTCGTAACTTCGTCAGTTATATCTGCGCTCTGGCACACTCAGATGAGAGTGCTCTGAAATTGAAGTAGATAGCCAGAGCGAATTTTCCAGCTACATCTATCGACATTTGTCACAGTGACATCATGAACATTCTATTGAAATGGTTACTTGCATAGTGGAGTCTTTTGTTTAGACATGTAGCTAGCTAGCTAAACAATGAACCATAATCCCAACTCATAATAATCCCAACTCTCCAAGACAGTTACTACCCTGCATGAATCTGCAGGTAGCTAACCAATCAGGTTCAATGTTAGCTAGCAAATATTAGGCTATACCTAGCAATGCAAATGACTCTGAGATACGAATAATATTATTACTACACATATCATGCATGTAACGTTAGCTAGCGAGCCAGCCAGCTAACGTTAGCTAGCTAATAGTACACATTAACTTGACATGGAAACGACTTTCTGACAAATTTAGAAATGTGTAATATATGAAATGTAGCTAATTAGTGTAATGTTCTTTGTTGGGTGAAAGAGAGGAGGACCAAGATGCAGCATGGTGAGTATTCATTTTAATAAGAATACTTAAACAATGAACAAAACAATAAACCGACAAACGAACGTTAACGTAACAGTCCCGTAATAGTAAACACAGGAACAGGAACAATCACCCACAACCCACAAAGACAAAACAGACTACCTAAATATGGCTCCCAATCAGAGACAACGACTAACACCTGCCTCTGATTGAGAACCATATCAGGCCAAACACATAGAAACAGACAAACTAGACATACAACATAGAATGCCCACTCATATCACACCCTGACCAAACAAAACATAGAAACATACAAAGCAAACTATCGTCAGGGCGTGACAATTAGACTATCTTACCCATGGATGGACGTTTCTCCCTCTCTGTCACAGATACCATGGTTGCCCTTAGTTTGAAGATGTAATCCGGAGACATGTGTTTTATACAACAGCCTTCTGTGTGTTCGCTTTTCGACTCCGTCTGCATATTTGCATTCAAAAGCCAGAATTCTCTCCACCTCCTCAGCTATCATACTCTAATTCGACTGATTTCAAAACTCGGTCCTCCAGAAAGTAGAGAGCAACACTTGTGCAGTTCTACTATGTGATGTCTTTCAAAAAAGCCGCTTTAGAAAGGATTACCTACACATACTGACCAGCTCATGTTATAGACAGAAGTATGCTACATGGAAGACCAGTCCGAAATCATCTCTCGGCATGTCCAGCCCACTCATTATCTCAGCCAATCATGGCTAGCGGTAAGGTTGCAGCTTTTTCCATGGCTAAAGCAACTAGGCTCGTAATTAACAATTTTATTTGTCTTTACATATGACATACAAGTTTGTTATTAAGGCACAAGGAAGCGTTCACATGTTCCAGAAGGCAATTCTGCATTTTGATAAAAAAAAAAAAACGTTTACATTCAAATGTGAACTGTGAAGTAGTTATGCGTGACATATGCCTATTTTCCTGAAACGAGTCACAATTAATGATGTGGTTAAGTGACACTGATTAAAACAAAATGTTTTTTTTTACATTGAAACCTATGCATGACTCCACCATCATTAAGTTTGCTTATGACATGACGGTAATAGACCTAATCACCAACGGCGATGAGACAGCCTACATTATTTAAAAAAAATATATAATTTCACCTTTATTTAACTAGGTAGGCTAGTTGAGAACAAGTTCTCATTTGCAACTGCGACCTAGCCAAGATAAAGCATAGCAATTCGACACATACAACAACACAGAGTTACACATGGAATAAACAAAACAAACAGTCAATAATACAGTAGAAAAATAAGTCTATATACAATGTGAGCAAATGAGGTGAGATAAGGGAGGTAAAGGCAAAAAAGGCCATGGTGGCGAGGTAAATACAATATAGCAAGTAAAACACTGAAATGGTAGTTTTGCTGTGGAAGAATGTGCAAAGTAGAATAATAAATGGGGAGGTCAGAGACAACGACCTCTCCTTCAATGCCATTGAGACCATGGAGCTGATCGTGGACTACAGGAAACAGGGGGGCAAGCACTCTCCCATCCACATATATGGGGTTGTAGTGTAGAGGGTCATTAAGTTCCTTGGTGTCCACATCACATAGGACGAAACATGGTCCAACATACCCACACAGTCGTGAAGAAGGCACGACAACATCCCTTCCCCCTCAAGAGGTTGAAAAGATTTGGCATGGGCCCTTCAGATCCTCAAAAAGTTATACAGCTGCACCATTAGTATGGCAACTGCACCGCCCTCAACCACAAAGCGCTACAGAGTGTGGTTCCAACGACCCAGTACATCACTGGGGCCGAGCTCCCTGCCATCCAGGACCTCTATATCAGGTGGTGTCAGAGGAAGGCCCGAAAAAAGTGCCAAAGATTTCATCCACTCGAGCCATAGACTGTTCTCCCTGCTATCGTTGGTACCGGAGCATCGGATCTCAGACCAACAGGCTCCAAGACAAGCCATAAGACTGCTAAACAGTTAATCAACGGTTACCCAGACTAGCTGCATTGGCCCTATTTTGCACTGACCATATGCATACCCACAAGACGCTACCCACAAACTCACACTCACTACACTGACACTCTAACACAAACCCCCTCACAGACACACACACGTACACAAACACACACTACATACACATACACACATACACGCATACTGATGCCAAATACACACACACACACACACACACATACATACTTTCACGCTAATCATATACGTTTCTACTGCTCTGTTCCTGTTTTACTCATACTATTATCGGTTCTCATACTTTGTCACTTTACTCTGACTATATGTGCATATCTACCTCAAATACCTCATACCCCTACACATTGATATGGTACTGGTACTCCCTGTATATAGCTTCAGTGTGTATGTTGACTACTAAACCTATGTTTATGTTGAATATCTTATGAACCGATAAGGTGTTCAGCTCTAGAGATGAGATGAGATCTACAGGCTTAGTAGGCTACGTTTTAGTTTTTCTTGTGCTTTGTGATAAATACAACAAAAATGTCATGACATGAAAATAATGCCAGTCAGTCAGTCAGTCATTTGTTGTGCAGTTTCCTTGACCTTGACCTCAATCTCCATGTGGGTTTTTCTGGCCTTGGCCTTCTCCTCCTCCCTGGCTTGCTCCTGGGCCTTCTCCATGCCCTTCCAAATGTTGAGGCGGGCAGTTTTGGCCTCCTCCCCTTCTCTCAGGAGAGCCTTTAGAGACAAAACAATACATTATGTGGTTACAGGACACTGACTAAATCAAAATAGCTTTTTTGACATTGAAACATATGCATTTGCAGGATATGAAAGGAAAATGACACCCAACACGATATTTTGGTATTTGTTTCATTAGTCCATTGTTGACAAAAGCAAAACATTTTAGGACTATCAGCAATCAAGTTGTCAAGTTATCTAACATTCAAAATACATAAATCATCACCGTATGATGCATTTTGCGTCATATGATGCAAAACGCAGCATCATATATATATATATAGGTTTCTTGTGCAGTTTCCCTTACCTAGACCTAGACCTCAAGCTCAAGTTTTTGTTTCTTGGCCTCTGTGTTGGCCACCTCTGCCTTCTCGGCCTCCGCGTGGCCTACTCTGCTGTTTTGATGGCCTCTCCTTTGTCCATTATCGTTTCTGCCTCCCTCCTCATCCTCTGGGCCTCCTCCATCATAGCTGTTCCCTTCTTGATATGTTATTAGCTAGCTAGCCAATTTGACATAGTCCGTCAATCAATATAGCCTATAATTTCTGTCAGCAGCAATCGTGATTAAACACTCTTAAAAACACTGTTGAAAAGGGGATAGTGTTAGCTAACTTTGCTAGGTAGGCCTATGTTGGTTGGAGAAAAAAGTACATTAGCACTATGTTTAGCCAACTGTACAACGTTTGTACCAGTAGCTTTCAAAGTAAACATTATCAGCTGACAGTTCATCAGCAAATGCTCCTTTCTGCTGCTTGACAGGCAGAGCCCACAATGGGAAATGAACCTAACCACCCAGACTTGTCAGGTATAGTTCACTTTTATGTTATATCATCAAATAAAGGTGGCCAATATTGAGAGATATCGTGAGGCTACCACCCTCAAGTATCTGAAATTACATGATCAATTGATGTTTACTGATCATGAAAATCATACTAACTCTGATGACATGGAGTAATCGGGAAATGTGTAGTTCTGACTATGCACTTCAAGAGGTGATGATATAACAACCAAATAGTTAATATTTATTTAACAATGCCTTGAAAGTAGCACGCAGTTCTCAATGGTTTTAGAGGAGCTGGGGGATCTCCTTGCCCCCCAGCAGGCAAACCGAACGCTCTGCATCTTATTGTGACGTTTTATTGATAACGACCTACTGAGTTCTATTGACTCCATTGTCTACCAGAAAAGACAAATCATATCATTTGATATAACAATAAACATTTGTCCCTAGTAACACCTCTGTTGTCTGCTTTCTCTAATGATCCAGTACTGTGCCCTAGCTGCCCTACAGTTCAAATCTATTTCCATTTCACAATAATAGTATAGAAACAATATCCAAGTAAACTACAGTATTTTAGCATCCAAAACGTCACACACACACACACACACACACACACGGGGGGGGGGGGGGGGGGTCTTCAGTGGGGTGGAGCTAACACAATTCCTTCTGTAGCATGACAGACAGTTCTGTTCTACACCATACATCTCATTTGGAGAATATATGCAAAAATGACTTTCAAATAAAAGAATTAGTGTGTCAAAAATGGTTTCAAATGATTAGTATAAATCGATAATGCATCAGTTTCTGTTAATATCAAAAGGTTTGACAGCAGGGCTGGATAAAATGCTAATCAGTTTGGAACAGGTCTTTGATGTACCAATACCTTAGGGTCATCGGGTCTATGAACTAGAATGCCATTGTATGCTGTAGTGTTAAGATTTCCCTTCGCCAGAACTAAAGGGCCTAGCCCAAACCATGAAAAACAGCCCCAGACCATTATTCCTCCTCCACCAAACTTCACGTTTGGCACTATGCATTGGGGCAGGTAGGGTTCTCCTGGCATCCGCCAAACCCAGATTCATTATTTTGGACTGCCAGATGGTGAAGCGGGATTCATCATCCCAGAGAACGCGATTCCACTGCTCCAGAGTCCAATCGCGGCAAGCTTTACACCACTCCAGACATTTTTTTTATGCACTACCCTTCAGCACTCAGCGATCCTGTTCTGTGAGCTTGTGTGGCCTATCCTACAACAGTGCCACGTTGGAAGTCATGGCTGTGTTTGCATGGTTGTGTGTTCGTGTTTATACACCTGTCAGCAATGGGTGTGGCTCAAATAGCTGAATCCACTAATTTGGAGGTGGTGTCCGTATACTTTTGTATATATAGTGTTCATAAAACAACAATTGACAAACCAATCCATTAATTTCAATTTAAGCTGTTATATAAAATACTTGCTACAAAAAAGAATGCATTGAACATTCAGCCCTGTGCTGCTTCTGCCGTGAGGAAACAGAATCAATAGAGCATCTTTTCTGGTACTGTCCATCGGTGTCAGTTACAGTATGTCACAATATCAGGGTTAAGATGGACCTGCAAACTCTATTGTTAGGGGATCTGAAAAACACTATCAGTCAATGGGAAAAATCACTATACTCTCAGGTAACGTATACATTTTTATGGCAATATGTAACGACGTTCCTCCTCCTCTCCATTTTCGGAGAAGGAGGAGTATTGAGGGAACCAAGGCGCAGCGGATTGTGAAGACATAATGATTTATTGAAGACACGACAAAATAACAAACACGACGTAGACAGAAAACGAACTATACTTGAATAAACTACAAAACAAATAAACGATGAAAACAGACCTGGACACGAACTTACATATAACTTGAAGAACGCACGAACAGGTACACGACTACAAACAAAACGCTACAGTCCCATGTGGCGTAACATCACACAGACACAAACACAGGAGACAACCACCCACAAACAAACAGTGTGAATGCCCTACCTAAATATGACTCTTGATTAGAGGAAAATGCAAACCACCTGCCTCTAATCAAGAGCCATACCAGGCAAACCAAAACCAACATAGAAACGAATAACATAGACTGCCCACCCAAAACACATGCCCTGACCATAAACACATAAAAACAACATAAAACAGGTCAGGACTGTTACAGTACCCCCCCCTCAAGATGCGCACGCCGGGCGCACAAGCACAAAGTCCAGGGGAGGGTCCGGGTGGGCAGTTGACCACGGTGGTGGTTCCGGCTCAGGACGCTGTCCCCTTACCACCTTAGTCACTCCCCTCTTCTGTCTACCCCTTCTAATGACCACCCTAAAACCACTTTCCCCTAAATAAACGGCCAACACCGGAACAAGGGGCAGCACCGGGACAAGGGGCAGCACCGAGACAAGGGGCAGCACCGGAACAAGGGGCAGCACCGGGATAAGGGGCAGCACCGGGACAAGGGGCAGCACCGGGACAAGGGGCAGCACCGGGACAAGGGGCAACACCGGGACAAGGGGCAGATCCCGGCTGAAGGACTCTGGCAGGTCCTGTTTGGACGGCTCTGGCAGGTCCATGCAGGCTGACGGCTCTCGACGCTCATGGCAGACTGACGGCTCTCTACGCTCATGGCAGGCTGACGGCTCTCGACGCTCATGGCAGGCTGACGGCTCTCGACGCTCATGGCGCTCTGACGGCTCTGGCTGCTCATGGCTCTCTGACGGCTCTGGCTGCTCATGGCTCACTGACGGCTCTGGCTGCTCATGGCTCGCTGGCGGCTCTGGCAGATCCTGTCTGGTTGGCGGCTCTGGCAGATCCTGTCTGGTTGGCGGCTCTGGCAGATCCCGTCTGGTTGGCGGCTCTGGCAGATCCTGTCTGGTTGGCGGCTCTGGCAGATCCTGTCTGGCGGGCGGCTCTAGCGGCTCCTGTCTGGCTGACGGCTCTAGCGGCTCCTGTCTGGCCGACGGCTCTGTAGGCTCATGGCAGACGGGCGGCTTTGCAGGCTCATGGCAGACGGGCGGCTTTGCAGGCTCCTGGCAGACGGATGGCTCAGATGGCGCTGGGGAGACGGATGGCTCAGATGGCGCTGGGGAGACGGATGGCTCAGATGGCGCTGGGGAGACGGATGGCTCAGATGGCGCTGGGGAGACGGATGGCTCTGGCCGGATATGGCGCACTGTAGACCTGGTGCGTGGTGCCGGAACTGGAGGCACCGTGCTAATGACAAGCACCTTCCTACTAGTGCGGGGAGCAGGGACAGGGCACACTGTATTCTCAAAGCCTACTCTATCCCTGATGCGTGGTACCGGCACTGGTGACGCCGGGCTGAGGACAAGCACATCAGGATTAGTAGGGGGAGAATATACAGTGTGTACAGGGCTCTGGAGACGCACTGGTAGCTTAGTGCGTGGGCCCGGAACTGGAGGCACCGGGCTAAATACACGCACCACAGGGAGAGTGCGTGGAGGAGGAACAGGGCTCAGGATACGCACTGGTAGCCTAGTGCATAGTGTAGACACTGTAGGTACTAGGCTGGGGCGGGGAGGTGGTGCCGGAAATACCGGACCGTGGAGACGTACTGGCACTCTTGAGCATTGAACCTGCCCAACCTTACCTGGTTGAATGCTCCCGGTTGCCCGACCAGTGCGGGGAGGTGGAATAACCCGCACCGGCCTATGTAGGCGAACCTGGGAAACCATGCGTAAGGCAGGTGCCATGTATGCCGGCCCGAGGAGACGCACTGGAGACCAGACGCGTTGAGCCGGCCTCATGACACCTGGCTCAATGCCCAATCTAGCCCTCCCAGTGCGGGGAGGTGGAATAACCCGCACTGGGCTATGCACTCGTACAGGAGACACCGTGCGCTCTACTGCGTAACACGGCGCCTGCCCGTACTCCCGCTCTCCACGGTAAGCCTGGGAAGTGGGCGCAGGTCTCCTACCTGCCCTTGGCCCACTACCCTTTAGCCCCCCCCCAAGAAATTTTTGGGAGTTACTCACGGGCTTTTTCGGCTTCCGTGCCAGACGCGTTCCCTCATAGCTCCGGTTCCTCTCTCCGGTAGCCTCCGCTCTCCTCAGTGCCTCCAGCTGTTCCCATGGGAGGCGATCTCTACCAGCTAGGATCTCCTCCCATGTGTAGACACCCTTTCCATCCAGAACATCGTCCCATGTCCATTGCTCCTTCTTTTCCTGTCCCTTTCTCCTTTGACTCCGCTGCTTGGCTCTGGAGAGGTGGGTGGTTCTGTAACGACGTTCCTCCTCCTCTCCATTTTCGGAGAAGGAGGAGTATTGAGGGAACCAAGGCGCAGCGGATTGTGAAGACATAATGATTTATTGAAGACACGACAAAATAACAAACACGACGTAGACAGAAAACGAACTATACTTGAATAAACTACAAAACAAATAAACGATGAAAACAGACCTGGACACGAACTTACATATAACTTGAAGAACGCACGAACAGGTACACGACTACAAACAAAACGCTACAGTCCCATGTGGCGTAACATCACACAGACACAAACACAGGAGACAACCACCCACAAACAAACAGTGTGAATGCCCTACCTAAATATGACTCTTGATTAGAGGAAAATGCAAACCACCTGCCTCTAATCAAGAGCCATACCAGGCAAACCAAAACCAACATAGAAACGAATAACATAGACTGCCCACCCAAAACACATGCCCTGACCATAAACACATAAAAACAACATAAAACAGGTCAGGACTGTTACACAATATCCGTAGAAATGCTACACATGGGGGTGGTTCAAGACCCTCGTAAGACATCATAGGTAAATGGAGGAATATATTACAAAAGGAAATAGCAAAATGGCATTATACTGGGAAAGATGGGTTAATATGTGGACGTCGGAGGGTTGGAGTTATCAGAATGAATGGTGGATTGGCCGCTGTCGGTGAAAATCCAGCACTTGCAGAAATAGGAAATTAGGAATATATGTATGATTATTTAACTACATGTACTGTACATGTGAGTGAAAATAGCTGTAAGTAGCAGTAGAATAATTGTTGTCTCTTAGTTTACTCCAATCAGGGGAGGTGTGATAGGGTTGGGGGGAAAAAGTTAATAAAGGGTATTAGAAACTATGCAAACAATTAAATTGATAGAACCCAAAATCTATCTGAAATATTAAAGCTGATCTACAAATAGATAGAAAAAAATAACAATTAATTAAAAAAGAAAGAAAGAAAAATGACTTTCAATATCACTAGGTTCCCATGAAAACCCATCAATAGGTCAGCCTTTGCTATGTCAACGCCTTGGCAATAATAAGCACTGGTCATGTCACCATTGCACCCACTGATCTAATTACCATGACAACTCAGGCACCCATTCAGCATCTCAAATGGCACGAATATTCCCTATACAGTGCACTACGTTTCAGCAGAGCCCTATCACAGTATCCTTTAATCAATGCTTACATATTTTAGTAACTCAAGGAGTGTATCTCATTAAACTCCAAACTAAACAGTCTGCAAATCCACCCTAATCATATCTAGTAGTCCGCCAATTTTTTTTGCAGGCATACCGTTTTCAGACACTTCTACATACAACACAGCATTGAACTGTACAAGACTTGAGAGGCGTTAATTGCTTCTGAGAACATACAATGATACAAAATAGAGGACTTACCGTACAGTATTGCACAGATGAAGTACATTTATGTAACCCGAATGGATATAAAATGTTGGGATCAGATGGAAGAAAATACCAGTTTTCTGATTACAGTGCCTTCAGAAAGTATTCACACCACTTGACTTTTTATACATTTTGTTGTTACAGCCTAAATTGATTAACATGCAGTCGAGCAGAGAATTTGAAGCACAGATTCAACCACAAAGACCACAAATGTTTTCCTTGCAAAGAAGGGCACCTATTGGTAGATGGGTATGACATTAAAAAAAAGCAGACATTGAATATCCCTTTGAGCATGGTGAAGTTATTAATTACACTTTGGATGGTGTGTCAATACACCCAGTCACTTCAAAGATACAGGCGTCCTTCCTAACTCAGTTGCCGGAGAGGAAGGAAACCGCTCAGGGAATTCACCATGAGGCCAATGGTGACTTTAAAAAGTTACAGAGTTTAATGGCTGTGATAGGAGAAAACATTGTAGATACTCCACAATACTAACTTAAATGACAAAAGAAGGAAGCCTGTACAGAAGAAAAATATTCCAAAGATGCATCCTGTTTGCAACAAGTCACTAAAGTAATATTGCAAAAAATATAATGTGCAAATGTTGCACAATCCAGGTGTGGAAAGACTCACAGCTGTAATCACTGCAAAGGGTGATTCTATTATGTATTTACTCAGGGGGTTGAATACTTATCTAATCAAGATACTGTATTTTAGTTTTTTAAATTTTATTTTAACAAATGTTAGAATTATTTTCCGCATTTTACTGTGGAATGTACCATCACTGATAGACAAGATGTGGCTAGATGTTCCATGACAGTATTCATCACATGGACAACTGCTGCTATCCTGAACTCTCATGTTGTCCTCTGTATGGCTTTGATTAATCTGACCTTCTACCCTGTTTTTTTGTTATCCATCTACCGCTCTAAATTAGTTTAATGACTCTTTCTTTTTTTTTTACCTTAACTTCAATCAGTTGATCTGATTTCATGGTTTAGGCCAAAGGCTAACTTCTCCTGAGAAGACATAGACTGGAGGAAATGTTCGAACAGCTATCTTTTTTTATTTTCTTCTTGGGACCTCTATCCTGGATATTTAGACTATGTGGAGTTGAAAAGTTCAAGAGTTGATAGTGTTCAGTAAGCCTTACTGGTTCGCTTCTAATGGCCTTACACGGACAATGTCAACAAATTAACTAATGGTTGAAATATATTAATTGGAGAGAAACAGTCAAAATAATGAAATGGATTAGAGCAAGTATTAGGAATGTCTTATGTCACCAGCACCACCAGTTTACCAATACCTGCAACTAATAGGAGAATTCTCAGGGTATTAGAGTACTTTTTCTCATTTAATACACTGAGCACCATCATTACACTTACACTTACACTTCTCCCCTACTGTATATCTGTCTAGCTGTTGACAATGGCGTTCCTAGTATTCAGTTCAAATTGAGTATATCATAGTCATGGACAGAGTAATCCAAATGTAGCACGATTCTTTCTGAAAGTGCATTTGGAAACACTGTCTCATCTGTGATCCTTTAGAGAACAGCGTGTCAGGCATTGAGGGATTACATCCACTATTCCGTGTCCTGTCTAAGCAGATCTGTGTGTTGACTGGGCACTGAGGGAGAGCGGTAGGCCTGGCTGGGGAGAGAGCGGGTGAGCTGAGAGAGAGAGCATGTGGAGCTGGGTTTAATGTACTGGGCCAGTGCGATGGTAAGAGTTAGGATTTACAGTATGTGAGGGTTTCATTCCCATACGATCTGTGCCATTACACCTAAGGGGCACCCTCTATTCTGTCAAGCCATTGGAGGTCCCAGTGCAGGGCTGTCTCTCACTGTGCGTGTGCGCCCTCTGTGTGACATACTGTCTATTGCCCTGCTGTCCACAGCCTCCTATAATTCTGTCAGAGCTTATCACTGGACAAGAATCTTACCCATGTCTACCTTGAGGGTGTGACCACAGGCCTATCCGGTGTCCAGGCTGCAGCAGCAGCAGCTCTATTAATACTACAATGTTCCATTGACGTAAACCGACGGTCAACCTGATCATACTCAGTCGTACCTCTTCTTGTATGCTTATATTGAAAGGTTACATGATATCTAGTGATATCTAATGTACTGGACCATCCATTCATTGCATCTCTGGTTATTATGTCAATGTCATTCTCTAAAGGATTGGTTGTCACTGATATGATATGGTAGGTTGACATTCTTTTAAACTAATAATAATGGGGGCGGAGGAGATGGCTTCCATTTTACGGGCTCCTAACCAACTATATTTTGTGTGTTTTTTCACATTGATTGTAACTTATTTTGTACATAATGTTGCTGCTACCGTCTATTAGGACCGAAAAGTGATTACTCACCTCGAACCGTACAAAGATTTTTTCTTTAATGATGTACTGCTTCTCTGAGACCAAGCCCAAATCCCCATCATTGGCGTGAAGAAAAAACGGAAATACAGTGGGCGGAGATCGGGGTGCCTTGTGAGAATTTGTTGGTAAGTGGGTAACCCGCCTCTACCATCCGTTCTATTGGCCAACGTCTGGACAATAAAAACTGTAATATTGGGCCTCCCGAGTGGGGCAGCAGTATAAGGCATTGCATCGCAGTGTTAGACGCGTCACTACAGACCCGGGTTCGATCCTGGTCTGTATCACATCCGGCCGCCTAGTTAAATAAAGGTTAAATAAAAAATTAAATAGAAATCTGGAGTTCCATAGGGCGGCGCACAATCATCCTGGTTAGGGGAGTGTTTGGCCGGGGGGGCTTGACTTGGCGGGCCGGGCACCTGCAGGCTGTCGTCGGTTGAACAGCGTTTCCTCCGACACATTGGTGCGGCTGGCTTCCGGGTTAAGCAGGCTGGTGTTAAGAAGCGCGGTTTGGCGGGTTATGTTTTGGAGGGTGCATGACTCGACCTTCCGTTGGGGAGTTGCAGCGATGAGACAAGATAGAAATTGGAGAGAAAAAAGGGGTTTAAAAATATGATATTTTTCATAGCCGTCTATTTACCACCACAAACCGAGCTAGTGGCCGGGGACTTTAATATAGGCAAACTTAAATCCGTTTTACTTCATTTCTACCAGCATGTCATATGTGCAACCAGAGGTTATCCAGACACAGAGACACATACAAAGCTCTCCTTCGTCCTCCATTTGGCAAATCTGACCATAATTCTATCCTCCTCATTCCTGCTTACAAGCAAAAACTAATGCAGGAAGCACCAGTGACTCGCTCAATACGGAAGTGGTCAGATGACGCGGATGCCACAGTACAGGACGGTTTTGCTAGCACAGACTGCAATATGTTCCGGGATTAATCCAATGGCATTGAAGAGTATACCACCTCAGTCTCCGGCTTCATCAATAACTGCATCGACAACGTCATCCCCACAGTGACCGTACGTACATATCCCAACCAGAAGCCAGGGATTACGGGCAACATCAGCACCGTGCTAAAGGCTCAAGTTGCCACTTTAAAGGAGTGGGACACTAATCCAGACACTTATAAGAAATCCCGCTATGCCCTCAGACAGGCAAAGCTTAAATACAGGACTAAGAATGAATCCTACTACACCGGCTCTGACGCTCGTTGGATGTGGCAGGTCTGCAAACTATTACGGACTACAAAGTGAAACTCAGCCGCGAGCTGCCTAGTGACGCAAGCCTACCAGACGAGCTAAATGCCTTTTATGCTTGCTTCGAGGTAAGTAACACTGAAGCATGCATGAGAGCACCAGCCGGACAACAGTGTGATCAAGCTCTCCGTAGCCAATGTGAGTAAAACCTTTAAACAGGTCAACATTCACAGCGCTGCGGGGCCAGACGGATTACCAGGATGTGTACTCAGAGCATGCGCAGACCAACTGGCAAGTGTCCTCACTGACATTTTCAACCTCTCCCTGACCGAGTCTGTAATACCTACATGTTTCAAGCAAACCACCATAGTCGCTGTGCAAAAGAAAGCGAAGGTAACCTGCCTAAATGACTATCGCCCCGTAGCACTCACGTCAGTAGCCATGAAGTGCTTTGAAAGGCTGGTAATGGCTCACATCAACACCATCATCCCGGAAACCCTAGACCCACTCCAATTCGCATACCGCCCCAACAGATCCACAGATGACGCAATCTCAATCACACTCCACACTGCCTTTTCCCACCTTGACAAAAGGAACACCTATGTGAGAATGCTGTTCATTGACTACAGTTCAACGTTCAACACCATAGTGCACACAAAGCTCATCACTAAGCTAAGGACCCTGGGACTAAACACCTCCCTCTGCAACTGGATCCTGGATTTCCTGACGAGCCGCCCCCAGGTGGTAAGGGTAGGCAACAACACATCTGCCACGCTGATCCTCAACCCGGTGTCCCCTCAGGGGTGCGTGCTTAGTCCCATCCTGTATTCCCTGTTTGCCCACGACTGCGTGACCAAGCACGACTCCAACAACATCATTAAGTTTGCTGACGATACAACGGTGGTGGGACTATTCAACGAAAACGATGAGACAGCCTATAGGGAGGAAGTCAGAGACCTTGTAGTGTGGTGCAAGGACAACATCCTCTCCCTCAACATGAGCAAGACAAAGGAGCTGATTGTCTACTACAGGAAAAGGAGGGCCGAACACACCCCCATTTGCAGGAGAGGAGAGGCGAAGGTCAAGCGTCCTCCAAAACACAACCCAGCCAAGCCACACTGCTTCTTGACACAATGCCTGCTTAACCCGGAAGCCAGGCGTACCAATGTGTCAGAGGAATTACCGTACACCTGGCAACCGTGTCAGTGTGCATTGCATCCGGCCCGCCACAGGAGTCGCTAGTGTGTGGTGGGACAAGAACATCCCTGCCGGGCAAACGCTCCCAAACCCGGACGACGGTGGGCCAATTGTGTTCCGCCCCATGAGTCTCCTGGTTGCGGCCGGCTATGACAGAGCCTGGACTCAAACCAGGATCTCTAGTGGCACAGCTAGCACTGCGATGCAGTGCCTTAGAACACTCCACCACTCGGGAGGCCAATACTTTAGTTTATTTAGTAAGTCTTTTCTTAGCTCTATTTCTTGAACTGCATTGTTGGTTTAGAGCTGTTGTGGAAATTCAGTACTGAGATAGATTTGGTCATTTCTTCAAACAATCTTCTTTATTTAATATTGATTGATTATTGCAATAATGAGGCCGGGCGACCCCCCCACCCTTGAGTGTTGGACTAAGTAACCTAACCTTTACACAAATACAGAGTCCCATATATAGCTGACACTAACAGTGCTCAGTCATGGTTGGTTCAACGCCCCTCATGCAGACCAAGGAGCATCATAAGCCACTCTGGGTTCATCCTGTCGTTATCTGCACGTGGGTTGTTGTCTTAACCCCACCCTGGCTTAGTTTCCCAGATGCAAGGATGATTTAGAGACAATGAGGAAGGGTTCTAAACTCCTCCTGGCTATCTCTATCTCGGTTACACCCATCACATCTTGTCTATGTACTGTAATGCAGTCTTTAACTCATTTGTCAGCTCACGCCATCTCCAATGACCATACTCCCAGATTAGCTGCAGGGAACTAGAGTGGAGACCATAAAAACACAGACACTATCAGGACATAAATATCCTCCTATTTGTTAAGTATTAATTGCTAACTGTTAATATCAAACAAATCAGGTAAATATGTAATTTTTCTATCACAAGACAAGTAAGTAAGCATTTCACTGTAAGGTCTACTACACCTGTTATATTCGGCGCATGTGACAAATACAATTTTATTTTATTTTATATGCCTCAATGATAGCTTGCATATTTGATATCCAATTATATTTTTATACTGTATCTTCCATTGTGTCTGTGGTTGCACTATTACATGTACACATCTGTTCAAAAGTTTGGGGTCACTTAGAAATGTATGTCACGACTTCTGCCGAAGTCGATGCCTCTCCTTGTTCGGGCGGTGTTCGGCGTTCGACGTCGCCGGTCTTCTAGCCATCGCCGATCCATTTTTCATTTTCCATTTGTTTGTCTCGTTTTCCCACACCCCTGGTTTTCATTTCCCAATTACTGGTCATGTACTTAACCCTCATTTTCCCACATGTCTTTGTGTGTGATTGTTTATTGTTCAGGTCGGTACGTTTCCGGCTGGTTTTGTCCGGGTGCTGTTTTCACCCGTGTTTTGTGACAATCGTTATTGTCCGCACATTGGTTTTGTTACTTGTGCTATTTTCTTGAGTGCGTTGTTCACTCATCTCTGCTCTCCTGCGCCTGACTTCATGCACCAGCTACACCCACCGCCTGACTTCATGCACCAGCTACACTCACCACCTGAACATGTACTTGTTTTTGAAAGAAAAGCACATTTTTGGTCCGTTAAAATAACATAAAATTGCTCAGAAATACAGTCTAGACATTGTTCGTGTTATAAATGACTATTGTAGCTGGAAACGGGTTATTTTCAATGGAATATACATAGGTATACAGAGGCCCATTATCAGCAACCATCACTCCTGTGTTCCAATGGCACGTTGTGTTAGCTAATCCAAGTTTATAATTTTAAAAAGCTAATTAGTCATTAGAAAACCCTTTTGCAATTATGTTAGCACAGCTGAAAACTGTTGTCCTGATTAAAGAAGCAATAAAACTGGCCTTCTTGAGATTAGTTGAGTATCTGGAGCATCGGCATTTGTGGGTTCGATTACAGGCTCAAAATGGCCAGAAACAAAGAACTTTCTTCTGAAATTCATCAGTCTATTCTTGTCCTGAGAAAAGAAGGCTATTCCACGCGAGAAATTGCCAAGAAACAAGATCTCGTACAATGCAGTGTACTACTCCCTTCACAGAACAGCGCAAACTGTCTCTAACCAGAATAGAAAGAGGAGTGGGAGGCCCCGGTGCACAACTGAGCAAGATGACAAGTACATTAGAGTGTCTAGTATAAGAAACAGACGCCTCACAAGTCCTCAACTGGCAGCTTCATTAAATAGTACCCGCAAAACACTAGTCTCAACGTCAACAGTGAACAGGTGACTCCAGGATCCTGGCCTTCTAGGCAGAGTTCCTCTGTCCAGTGTCTCTGTTCTTTTGCCCATCTTAATATTTTATTTTTATTGGCCAGTCTGAGATATGGCTTTTTCTTTGCAAATCTGCCTTCTTTCAAACAAAGGATTAAGGATATATAGGTCTTGGTGTAGGCTAAGCTGCCGAGGGGATTGGGGTTATGATTGTACTGCTGGGAATATCATAGTCATATGTTACAGTCAGACAGATGGCAGGCCTATATTTTCAGTGATGTTGCAGAACTTTGTGACACCAATGCCAGGATCAGAGGAGTTAAGGGATGACCTTTCATCCCAATTTGCTCCCTACCCCTCCAACTTGCTCTTCTATGTTTGCAGATCAGTAAGGTGTTAGCAGTATGATTGCAATCGAGCTCCACCACTACACCTTGTATACCTATCCAGACCCTTCAGATCTGCAAACTTTGAAGGGTTTGGGCCAAGCGAGAGGGTTAAGGAGTAAATTGAGAAAGATTGTAACTGTCCTCCAGCATCCATTTTACAGAGGAGATCCTCTCAATACTGGCCCGGACAGATTTATACAATACTGTCACCTTTGAATATGGAGATTATGGGGGAAGGGAGGGGGGTACTGTCTCTATCCCACCCCCAGTACAGTACCTGCTCTGGGGGGGGGTGCTGTTCTGGTCTGTTAGTGTCCTTGGGGGGGTGATGGTGGAGGATGGATGGATGATGGTTGGGCCGGGCTCCCTTTGTCTGCAGATCATCTACCAGCCTAAGAGGATTAAGGCATGTTATGACATTAAACTAGAAGCATGGTTATCATGGGCGTCTGACAACCAGGCTTTCCCTACTAATTAGACTAGAGACGGGGGAGGCATTACAGAGCGCAGTTCTCGTTGGCTACAGTAGAAGGTATTGACTGTTAGTTAAACGTAACACTGCAACACAAGGTTCCTCTCTTGTGCCCCTCCCTGTGTGTTGTGTCTCAGCTCTGTGCATACCAACACATCTAGTTTTGTAATTTTCCCCCTGGAGTTGTTAGAGAGGGAATTTAAAAAACTATTTCCCAGCAGACTGTTGTTGAAGACGAGTATGTGTTCTCCATCTTGCAATCAGCTGGCTTTTCAATTTGAATTGAAAACAGCTGGTCAGAAGAAAGGCTTGGAGATTTTGTTAGGGCTTACTACCCTCCCCCCTCGTCACATCAGGTCCTCCTCAAACCCAGGTGCACTTATTCATTTCCCCTTTTCAAACAGAACACTTTAAAAAGTTTCCACACACAACTTTAAAGTAACGGTCCAATGAAAATCTCACATTTAAAAGCTCATATTCTGTTAACTCATACTTTTTTGTAGAACAACTGTGGTAAAGCCACTTCTGGTGACTTTTAAAAAGGACATTCTACTCCAAAATGCAACATCTTATTATGTTGACACCATCTGAAATATGTCTCAAGGCCCTGGGTATGAACACCTCCCTCTGCAACTGGATGCTGGACTTCTTGACAGGCAGACCCCAGGTGGTGAAGGTAGGCAACAACCCCTGTACTCCCCTTACACCCACGACAATGTGGCCACGCACATCTCCAACATCATCATTAAGTTTGCCGACAACACGACGGTGGCGGGCTTGCGACGAGACGGCCTACAGGAAGGTAGTCGTTCTAACATCAGCCTTTCTACGCCCCTGACTGCTTTGATGTGTCGGCACGAAGCGACGGTAGTTGAAGGGGCTGTGCCCTCAGACTTCTAGGGGGCACCCTACGCTGGTTGGATATCCCATTTCGAATTGAACAAATCATGATCAATTGTTTTACATAGGACTGCCCCTTCCCTTCGGCTTCCAGACAGCCCTTCCAGGATAAGCAAACACACACAGTAGCTAGCTAGCTAGCACAAACCTTCGGAGTTCGGATATAATTTGCCGCTAACATCATGAATAGGGCGCATAAATCATCAAACACTTTTTCTAAACATTATAACAGCCCTTCTACACTAAAATGAGTGACATACTAGATAATTGAAACGAGTTAATAAGCAACTGTCCCTAAAAACAACTTCTCATTTAGAAAACAGCTTCATCGATATTCAGAAACATTTATTCTACTGTCAGCATTTTCTATAAAGTGTAAATAGGATAGTTTTGGTCATAAAGTCAGTCCGGTCCAAAACTGAGTTTTGTGAGAATTGTGGTCGTGACTGTATCACAACGTAAATGAAGGTTGAGTTTGTTTCAATCATGCCCACATGCCCACAGCAGGCAGCACACAAGTCATCATCAATTCGGAGTGCAGCTGCAAGCGATCTGATCATAATGCCTGTGGTAAATTTGGGTTGACTTTGGATTTCCCTATGGGGCTAGTTAGGGACCATCGGTAAATTACACAAAATGGGACGATATGTTCAAATTCCAATAGCTCCACATTTCAGTGACTTAAAAACCTCAAAACTACTATAAATTGTAGAAATTCATATCCACAATTTGAAAGCATTTAATCAGAAAACTAAAAGGTGTGCAACATGAAAATATTGTCCCTTACTATCCCTGGATCTGGGCTATCCAAAATCAAAGTCAGGTCGCACCCCAGACAAGACACAGAGACAGCAACAGAAGAATAGGATATCATGGAGAGAGACAACAGAAGAACAGAACAGGCCATTACAGAGAGAACAGAGGTGGGTTGAGCACACAGTAGACTGTATCACTTCAAGCTGCTTTAATTAGTTGTATTTATTTGCACAAATTATAAGAGGTGAAATACAGACAGTGAAAAAGTAAAACATGGTTTAAAAACAATTTGCAGGTGAGGTGAAAAAGTCTGTGAAAGTATCATTAAAGCACTTCTTCTGTGTGTGTGTGTGTGTTCTCTCTCTCTCACACACACACACACACACACACAACAGTCAACTCTGTTGTTCTATTATATACTATTTATTCTACTGCGCCACCAAGACACTACTACCCACTTTATATTTCTATACAGTCTATTATTACGATGCATACTACCGCTTCTATTACTTGTTATTATTGATATTGATTAATGTACTGTGTAGAGGAATTAAATCATATTGACAAGGTAGCAAGCCTGATGCAAGGTAGCAAGCCTTGCATCAGCACTCAGTATGACTACTTATATAATGAACATGTGTCTAACTTGCCCAGTTATACCATTAATAAGAGGCTAGATACAAATAGCTAATCCTGGCGACCAATGTTCCAGCATTCATTTATTGAGTCAAGTAGATCAGGGATGTCAAGGTGGAACCCAAACATATGCTATGTGTAGTGGAAAATAGTATTTACCTATAGACCTACTAAATGATGATTGTATAGTCAATCAAAGAATCACTCTGTAAAACGAGGAATGCATTTACTCAATTCAACTAATAAATTATTCACAAAATAATTTACACTCAAACAATTAGTGGACATGAAATACATGATACATTACAGAATAACTCAGAGTAAATGACTATCAACTAAATAAGGCTTAACGTGGTTACACGTGTCTTCAGTTCAGAATAAAAACGATGTGTGTCTGATACACACAGGAGCTCGGAAGCTAGATCTCAAAGTATGAGCCAATTCCCCTCCCTTTTAACCAAATTCAAGTGCGAACTCACCCCCAACCTGAATGAACATTTATTTGCACTCAGATTCTAATCTAATCAACTCTTAGCTAAATGATAGGAGCACACCACTGTGTCGCTACCTCTTTTGAACTATCTGCCAGCCTACGAACAGAATAACACAGTGTCCCTGTAACAGTAAATTCATAGCACTTACAGTTCAATAAAACATCAAAATGTGTAGCTATTTATGCACTCGTGAAACAATCCAAACAAGACAATTTCGTTCACACAGTAACATTAATTCTGTCGATTCAAGTTTTCATCAGTCTTCACACCTCTCCTGGCCTCAGTGACCCCAGGACTTCCGTGGGAAAGTCTGTTCCCGGAGATTTCCACTGCGAAGGTGTGGCTCGCTCCTGTGAGATGCAAATACACGGCCAATATACTTGGCGCCTGCAAGTCCCTAGTCACGAATGTCACCTTCTCTCCTTTTTCCACTACACTGCATTGTTGAGGGACCTAGCACACAAGGATGTGCTGTACCTTTTATACCTGCTGTAAACTGTGTATGTGACAAATAACATTTGATTTGAATATAGCTGATGCACACCACTCCACTGTAGTGAGATGATGAGGAGCAAAAGCATTGGCTGGATCTCATGCTCACTCTGTTTGCTACAAATTCATTGTAACTTGTCACTCTGATCTTAGTGGACAAAATCTCACACTATCTGTTTAAAAGCACATCTCGGCAGAAATATTTTTTTTGGGGGGGTCATATTTATTGGAGTGGCTGCAATGATTTAACAGCGACGAGGCACCGCTGCTAAATGAATATAGGGAATACACTGCGCCCACACCATTCAGTTGTTGGGGTACGCCCACACCGTTCCAACACAGAAAAGCTGCTTTTTAACGTACTTATTTACTATTTTTTAGAAGGAAAGCTATTTCACTCATATTGTAATGCATTATTAGTCATATTTCATAGACATCTGGAAACACTGAACAGTTACTTTTAGAAAAGAGACGTGAGTGTTTGGTGTTGTGGAGAGCTGATAAAACAAATGTCACGTTTTTATAAGTAATGGTTTTGTACGTCTGTCGCAACCTCCAAAACAAATTGTGTTGTTCACACACACATGGTTAGCAGATGTTAATACGAGTGTAGCGAATGCTTGTACTTCTAGTTCCGAAATGCTTGTGCCTTACGTCCTGTGCACCGTGCACAACACCCTCCCCCCGAAGGTGTCCTTTAGAATTTATCCGGTTCTACACAGAAGAGTATTCATCAAAATGTAAAACAGCCACAACATCCCAGTACAGCCATGGGGTCGCTGTAAATCAAAGCCACAATGTCATTGACGTCTGCATTAGACCCATAAACTGGTGTTTTTATATTTGGCATGATGAAATCCCCGGCCTAGTGACTATAGCAAGCGTTCCAGCCAGGTTTAAGACAGAGCAGGGGGGGATATTGTGATGGCAGGTGGGCCTCTCTGGCCACACCGAATTCTGATTTATAGAGTACCTGCACAATGGCTTTAAACCAAGCTTAGGGTGGTCTGCAGTATGCATGTAGAGTGTCTTCCTGTCTGTCTGTCTTCCTGTCTGTCTGTACAGCACTATAACAGGTGTACCTCCCACACGCTTGACGCAGGCATGCACTCACACACACACAAACACACATTCACATGCATCTCATTTTGAGGGGCTGGGGTAAAAGTTGAAGACGGACACCAGGCTGTAACTTGTTAGTACTAAAGAGCGTGATATGAGGCACGGTTGACTTTCATATTCACTTAGCAGTTAGAGATCTGTCGCCGGGCTTTCGGGGTCCAGCTGGTTTTCAGATAGTCTGAGGTTGTCAAAACCACACTTTCTTCTCCCCTTTCATAACCATTGAAGTCTGTTGAAGTCTGTTGACTGAAATGTATGTTTTATGAAATTCACTTTGAACACAAGTCCTTGACCTCTCATGGATGGAGGATGTCACTTTTTTTCCTTGTTAAAAAGTAGTGATTGGAAAGTGCTAGAAACTTAAAGTTCAGACCCACTTGAGGATTTTTTTATGCCTGCATCGTTCTTTTCAGTCAAAAGACTCCCATTATCTACATTCGTCATGTAGTCCACAGGAACAACCCACGGATATCCAACAGGCTAAACAACTCCAATGGATAAACAAAAAGCAGTAGCTAAACAAGTAGATGAAATACAAAAAAACCTGCGCTATTAAAAAATTGTCCAAATTGATTATTGGCCCATTTAGCCTAAGACTGCTGCTAATATGTTTCCATTACCACAGGTCTGTGACTGCCTCATTGTTACAGTCCCATTAGACAGTATGCACAGAGGTCACATTATACAAATGAATAAGAGGGGAAGATGATTGTTATTTGCGAAAATGGTTGGATCATTTGCATTGAATTGCAGTCTCAGGTTTTGACGTAGCGATATCTTGTCAGCCGTTACCCATTAAACAAAGCCCACGCTGAGTCTCATTTCTGCTCATCTCTTTTATTGTATATTCACATTTCACATGCAGCGCTCTGAGAGAGTAACTTCAGGGGTCCTGTGTGTGCATGTGCATGTGCGTGTGTGTGTGCATGTGTAGTCAGGGCAAACGAGGGCAGATGAAGTTAAGGTTCTCACTCTCAAACACATTACACAAATGTTCCTTGGGTCTCCGAGGCCCGGCTTCAGACAAGCAAAATCAGCAAAGTAGACAGGAAATATGTATATCAAATCCCCTTGATGTGAAAGTGTTGTATGTAACCTAATGTACGATGTAATTGCGTGGTGAGTACTGTGGTGGTGATGGTTCGCCTCCACAGCCCATTCATGTTCAATCCTCATAGTCGCAGTATCAGCCAGTCATGGTCGTAACTACATATGAGGACACAGTCATTTTTTTCTAATAATAAGAATGTTATATACTATGTTATACACTGTATATGTTTTATACGATAAAGAAAATCAGTTATGGGTCAACATCTAAATATTGCTCCCAGCGTTGATCAAAGCTCGGAACGCTTATATTCTTGATTTGATATAAATTGTAATCGCACCTGCCTCTTTTCGAACGAGTGTAATCATGAACAGTGGTTTGTTCGTTATGTTCGTCTGCGTCCCCTGGATTTGCCTCCCAAATTTGCCTTTTTAGCAGCATATTCACCTGAGACGTGAAATTAACTACCCCAGCTCAGAGTCGGCTCGCTAGAGAAGTACATCAAACTAGAGAGCTGTTGACAGTGCGAGATCCCAGACAAAAGGCGATTTTAAAATCGTCCCGCAACTCCTGTCTACAGACATCCCCCAAACAAAGAAAAACTAGTTCTCTGAGAATGAGTGCCAAACTGGTAGTCGATTATACACAGCAAATTCTCCTGTGTTAAATCAACACTGACAGTGTTCAGTTTAACACTCGGCCTGTGTCTATGCAGATCCACACTTTTCAGTGTTAAATTAACAGTGTGCTTAGTGCTACTTGAGGTGAATGTTATCATTACAATTAAACTCTTAAGGACAATACATTAAATAAATAATCTGGCCTTACTTTGATGGCTTTTATCCTAACACAGTGGTGTTAAGAACCTCCTGGTTGACAGGCCACGTCAGGCCTGCAAGTTACATTATGCTGGCTTGCAAAGTGATGTATAATTCCTATTGCAATTCAGCCAAAGTTAAGACGTCCAATAGTTGGACATTTTTATTCACCCGGATTATTCACCTGGATTCAGAATGACGTTCAGGGTTAGGGACCATTTAAACTGGAACAACCATTTCAGTAACGAGTGCATTAAATAACTGATTGAATTAGTTTAGAAAAATGTATGGTATTTATCTTTGTGTGGCATAAGATGAATCAATCAACCAATGCAAAAACACAGATATTGAAAACAATGCAAAACATTTCTATCTGCAGTAGAGCATGCTGGGAAATCTGATAATGATGGGCTTGATTTTGATGGGAATGTTTTACTCTCCACAGAGTTAAACTGACACAACCACACTCAACACTGGTTATTAACACCAACACTGGGGTTATTTTACACCACTTGACTGTTAATTTCTCTCTTACAGAGTTAATTTAAATCCTGAATCAACACTAGAAATGTTACACTGAAAAGTCAACACTAGGTAACACTGTCCAATTTGCTGTGTTGATATGTCAGTCAGTCATGTGGCTAACTGCCAGCAGAGGCTTCTACTGCAGTAAAATTGAAAGGCCAGCTAGATGGATGAAGTAAGAAGCTAATGTTAAACGAAGCCTACCTCAGCAGGAGCAAGAAATAGGCTACTAAGTTCTCATAACTTTGCTTTACAGAGAGTAGGATACTGTGACAGACAGTGATGTGGCGCTCAGTGGTGCGGCTGCCGAACTTGGGATCGGGGTCCCATGTGGGATCCCCTGCGTAAATCTTTACTAATCTTATAAAAAAAGTTTAAAAAATTAAATAAAAAAAGATACGCTTCAATATGAACATTTCAACTAGGCCTATATTAAAATGCAAACAATACAATTCTAAACATGTCATTTTTTATTTATATCGGTTGTTGTTTGTCTTATCTATTACCCACCTTTTTCTACCACATCACTGATATTAATACATAAGCAATGTTCTAATAATTCATGTGAATGTGATAATACGATCAGCTGTGTGCTCCATTGATGTCTGTTTGTGCGGAGCTTGATTAGTAATGCCTAGGAATGTAAATGTGAACACTATGTCATTTGAGAAAAGAGATACTGTATCTATGTGAAGAGTTGATCATGTTATGCAATTCATCATTACAACTGACTGCACAGTTGCTGATACTATGTGTCGTTGTGAATACTTTCTCATATTTACCCCCTTTCAGGGGTATAACATTACAATTGTACAAGTAGCATTTAACTTTTTTTATTGTATAGAAATGCAGTAAATGAGTCTCCCACAGCCTCCCAGGCAGCCTTCCCAGCCCTCCCCAGCGTTTGTCCTCAGTCTCTAGATTAGTCTGACAGACTTGTCAGCCAGCCGCTGACTCAGTAAAGTTAATTATTTGGGTGAGCTGCTCCCATTCATCTCAGTGCATTGTAAAGCATTCAGAGCCGGGGATGTTTCATTAGTTTAATGTTTCATCAGTTTAGAGGTTTCATTAGTTAAATGCCCTGCTTCGCGCCCAATAAGATCTGTTTAAATCACCCATTCGCAGTGGGTCGACTCCTGTAATCACTCAGAAGTGCGCCCTTCATTGCGAGACTGTGTCCCAGACTGATAATGTCTGCGTTTGAAATGGCACCCTATTCCCTATCAAGTGCACTACTTTTGACCAGAGCCGTATGTGCCCTGGTCAAAAGTAGTGCACTATAGGGTGCCATTTGAGATTCAACCTGGGTGTTTAGGTCAACAGTGGAACATGCAGAATAATACACTATAACAAAATATGAAACCGTTTTAGCCTTTGTCCTGGGAGAGTGTACTCAGGTGTCTCCCACGCTAGGAGATTGCCACTCTTCCCTTTCTACATGATATCAAGCCAGGCCTGAGTAATGAAAATATGTTGTTTTCTTCATGGCTCTGTGCATTCACCTCATTGTTTGCTACTGCACTTGTCTAATTTTGTTTGTTTTTCATCCATGCTCCATGCTGCAAACAGTCATGCCTATAGATAGGGCTGTGATAAGGATAGCATATATTGTACTTCTCAAAGGAATAACTCCCAGAAAGGAAAATTCCATCTAGCTTTGGATCAGACCTGGCATTAATTCCACCTAGCTTCCACCTAGCTTCGAATATAATGATAAAAGTCACCTTGTCCGAGAGGGATTTACATGGTTATTAAAACATCACGCCAGGGTAAGCCTACACGAAACACAGCCCTTATTTTAAGTGTTTCTAAAATCCACTATGGGAAAAATGAATGGTGGAAAAATGATTGGAACCATTTCCCTGTTTGACCGCTAGGTTTTATGACACCTCCACTGTGGGGCTCTATTAGCTGTACAATTAGCTTCTACACATGAACTCACATTAACTCTGCACCGAGATTAAAAACTATAATTTAATACATACAGAGGGATCTGTTAGTAGAAAAAATATTTTATTTATAAAAACTTAAACACCTTAAGAACTTTTTTTAATTGCTGTTTTTTCCTAAATTCTACACATTTTGCCATGGCTTATAGGGATTCATATTTTCCCAAAACTCTACCAAGTTTCAATACCAGGAATAATTCATATTTATCTGAGAGTCCCTGGAAATACCGAAAGGTCAGGGCAAACGAGAAGAGCCCATTTAAAGAGTTTAAAAACAAGATATGGTCACTCAGGTTCTCCCAAAATAAGATTGTCGCTTTGCCACATTCCCAACTTGGCTGCGTCACTATCTAAAGATTTCACAGCAAGTGAAAATGATATTTAGTCATGATAAAGTAGGCCTAACTATGATTGGCAATGACATTGTTGTGAATTGCAAAACAGACTGTTCATAAATTCAGAGTGTTATCATGTTCCTCAATTAATTCAGCTCATTTCAGCAGTAGTGGTAGGCTATATCTACACAGAGCGCACCCCGAGTAGTCCATAACATTGTCGACTTTGTGTGAAGTAAATACACTAGGTTAATGGCTTCCATTCGACAACCTGTTTGGATGATGTGCTATTTTATTTTTTTACAAAATGTTGTAATTTCCCGGGTCTTGTCATTACATTTTTTCGGGAAATCTGAAGTGGTCCCAGGACAGTCCCGGGATCCCGATTACCCGTGTTAATCCCTAATGATATGTGCCATGTTAGTGGGTGTGACTAACAAAATCAATGGGGCCCTGGGCACGTTGGCCATGATTACTACACGTTTACATAGCTGGCTAGACTAACTAGACTCATTTACCAATCTGACATGGCTAATTTATTGACTGTCAGTAACATATAACAAGAGGAAAACTGCTGATGCACAACCAATTTTCGAAATTGCAACTTTAGTAAATTGAGACCCCGACTGAGTCGTCGTCGTCCCCCCCCCCCACCCCCAGAATGCCAAAAATACAGAGGTCTGTGTCCTCATACTGTATGTAGCTACGGCCCTGCATGATTCTCATGTAAAACTCTCCAGTCTTGGGGTCCTATTGAACTCTTCTCCTCCCTCTCTCGCTCCCTTCCTGCCCTATAACTCCATGTATCATTCCTTCCCGCTATGAATGAAGTCAGGTGAATTGATGAGAGACGTCTCTGATGGATAATTTTGCAGGGTTGCTAGGTCTTCATTTTTCCTGTGCAGAAGTAGTTTTCTGGGTCTTTCATCACACAGCTCTCTGTCTCTGTCACGGGACACATAGACATGTGGAGCATTACTGCAGTTCATATTCTATGGAGGAGTGTCAACTCTGCACCTTTCAGCCTGCACTGTGTGTGAGTGTGTGAGTGAGTGAGTGAGTGAGTGAGTGAGTGAGTGAGTGAGTGAGTGAGTGAGTGAGAGTGCGAACTAAGAATGGCGCTGCAAGGGATAGCTGCCGTTTTACAGGCTCCTGAACAATTCTGTATTTTGTGTTTTTTTCTGGATATCAGAACAGTGATCACTAACCTCACTTTGGAGGAATATTTGTACTTCAACGAGTCGGCGGCGCAGGACATACTGCTCACCCCGGACCTGGATTCAGAAAGAGTACTTCCGGCACCGACAGAGATGGCTGCCTCGTTTCGCGTTCCTAGGAAACTATGCAGTATTTTGTTTTTTTACGTGTTATTTCTTACATTGGTACCCCAGGTAATCTTAGGTTTTATTACATACAGTCGGGAGAAACTACTGAATATAAGAGCAACGTCAACTCACCATCATTACGACCAGGAATATGACTTTCCCGAAGCAGATCCTGTGTTTTGCCTTCCACCCAGGACAATGGATCTGATCCCAGCCGGCGAACCTAAACAACGTCGCCGTAAAAGGGGCAAACGAAGCGGTCTTCTGGTCAGGCTCCGGAGACGGGCACATCGCGCTCCACTCCCTAGCATACTACTCGCCAATGTCCAGTCTCTTGACAACAAGGTTGATGAAATCCGAGCAAGCGTTGCCTTCCAGAGAGACATCAGAGACTGTAACGTTCTTTGCTCCACGGAAACATGGCTCACTCGAGAGACGGTATCGGAGTCGGTGCAGCCAGCTGGTTTCTTCACGCATCGCACCGACAGAAACAAGCATCTTTCTGGTAAGAAGAGGGGCGGGGGGTATGCCTTATGATTAACGAGACGTTGTGTGATCATAACAACATACAGGAACTCAAGTCCTTCTGCTCACCTGACTTAGAATTCCTCACAATCAAATGTCGACCGCATTATCTACCAAGGGAATTCTCTTCGATTATAATCACAGCCGTATATATTCCCCCCCAAGCAGACACATCGATGGCCCTGAACGAACTTTATTTGACTCTATGTAAACTGGAAACCACATATCCTGAGGCTGCATTCATTGTAGCTGGGGATTTTAACAAGGCTAATCTGAAGCAAGACTCCCTAAATTCTATCAGCATATCGATTGCGCAACCAGGGCTGGTAAAACCCTGGATCATTGTTATTCTAACTTCCGCAACGCATATAAGGCCCTCCCCCGCCCTCCTTTCGGAAAAGCTGACCACGACTCAATTTTGTTGCTTCCAGCCTACAGACAGAAACTAAAACAAGAAGCTCTCGCGCTCAGGTCTGTTCAACGCTGGTCCGACAAATCTGATTCCACGCTTCAAGACTGCTTCGATCACGTGGATTGGGATATGTTCCGCATTGCGTCCAACAACAACATTGACGAATACGCTGATTCGGTGAGCGAGTTCATTAGAAAGTGCATCGGCGTTGTCGTACCCACAACAACTATTAAAACATTCCCAAACCAGAAACCGTGGATTGATGGCAGCATTCGCGCGAAACTGAAAGCGCGAACCACTGCTTTTAACCAGGGGAAGGTGACCGGAAACATGACCGAATACAAACAGTGTAGCTATTCCCTCCGCAAGGCAATCAAATAAGCTAAGTGTCAGTATAGAGACAAAGTAGAGTTGCAATTCAACGGCTCAGACACAAGAGGTATGTGGCAGGGTCTACAGTCAATCACGGATTACAAAAAGAAAACCAGCCCCGTCGCGGACCAGGATGTCTTGCTCCCAGACAGACTAAATAACTTCTTTGCTCGCTTTGAGGACAATACAGTGCCCCTGACACGGCCCACTATCAAAACCTGCGGACTCTCCTTCACTGCAGCCGATGTGAGTAAAACATTTAAATGTGTTAACCCTCGCAAGGCTGCAGGCCCAGACGGCATCCCCAGCCGCATCCTCAGAGCATGCGCAGACCAGCTGGCTGGTGTGTTTACGGACAATTTCAATCAATCCTTATCCCAGTCTGCTGTTCTCACATGCTTCAAGAGGGCCACCATTGTTCCTGTTCCCAAGAAGCTAAGGTAACTGAGCTAAACGACTACCGCCCCGTAGCACTCACTTCCGTCATCATGAAGTGCTTTAAGAGACTAGTTAAGGACCATATCATCTCCACCCTACCTGACACCCTATTCCCACTCCAATTTGCTTACCGCCCCAATAGGTCCACAGACGACGCAATTGCAACCACACTGCACACTGCCCTAACCCATCTGGACAAGAGGAATACCTATGTGAGAATGCTGTTCATCGACTACAGCTCAGCATTTAACACCATACTGTCCTCCAAACTCGTCATCAAGCTCGAGACCCTGGGTCTCGACCCCGCCCTGTGCAACTGGGTACTGGACTTCCTGACGGGCCGCCCCCAGGTGGTGAGGGTAGGTAACAACATCTCCACCCCGCTGGTCCTCAACACTTGGGGACCCACAAGGGTGCGTTCTGAGCCCTCTCCTGTACTCCCTGTTCACCCACGACTGTATGGCCATGCACTTCTCCAACTCAATCATCAAGTTTGCGGACGACACTACAGGGGTAGGCTTGATTACCAACAATGACGAGACGGCCTACAGGAAGGAGGTGAGGGCCCTCGGAGTGTGGTGTTAGGAAAATAACCTCACACTCAACGTCAACAAAACAAAGGAGATGATTGTGGACTTCAGGAAACAGCAGAGGGAGCACCCCCTATCCACATCGACGGGACAGTAGTGGAGAGGGTAGTAAGTTTTAAGTTCCTCGGCGTACACATCACGGACAAACTGAATTGGTCCACCCACACAGACAGCGTTGTGAAGAAGGCGCAGCAGCGCCTCTTCAACCTCAGGAGGCTGAAGAAATTCGGCTTGTCACCAAAAGCACTCACAAACTTCTACAGATGCACAATCGAGAGCATCCTGTCGGGCTGTATCACCACCTGGTACGGCAACTGCTCCGCCCACAACCGTAAGGCTCTCCAGAAGGTAGTGAGGTCTGCACAAAACCTCACCGGGGGCAAACTACCTGCCCTCCAGGACACCTACACCACCAGATGTCACAGAAAGGCCATAAAGATCATCAATGACAACAACCACCCGAGCCACTGCCTGTTCACCCCGCTATCATCCAGAAGGCGAGGTCAGTACAGGTGCATCAAAGCAGGGACCGAGAGACTGAAAAACAGCTTCTATCTCAAGGCCATCAGACTGTTAAACAGCCACCACTAACATCGAGTGGTTGCAGCCAACATACTGACTCAACTCCAGCTCACTTTAATAATGGAAATTGATGGAAATTGATCAAAAATGTATCACTAGCCACTTTAAACAATGCCACTTAATATAATGTATATGTATATACTGTACTCTATATCATCTACTGCATCTTGCCATCTTTATGTAATACATGTATCACTAGCCACTTTAAACTATGCACTTTTATGTTTACATACCCTACATTACTCATCTCATATGTATATACTGTACTCGATACCATCTACTGTTCATATATCTTTATGGACATATTCTTTATCCCTTTACACTTGTAAGGTAGTATAAGGTAGTAGTTGTGGAATTGTTAGGTTATATTACTCGTTGGTTATTACTGCATTGTCGGAACTAGAAGCACAAGCATTTCGCTACACTCGCATTAACATCTGCTAACCATGTGTATGTGACAAATTTGATTTGAATTGAGAATGACGTTCAGGGTTAGGGACATTGTGAGGAGACTACCTAAACCATTTAAACTGGAAGATACTGAGAGAGACAGTGATGTGGCGTTCAGTGGTCCCAAACTTGGGGTCGGGGCCCCATGTGGGATCCCCTGCGTAAATCTTTACTAATCTTATCAAAAACTTCCTGACGAGCCACCACCAGGTGGTGAGGGTAGGCAACAACACATCAGCCACGCTGACCCTCAACACGGGCGCCCTTCAGGAGTGTGTGCTGTACTCCCTGTTCACCCACGACTGCATGGCCAAGCACAACTCCAACATCATTACGTTTTCCCACGACACCATGGTGGTAGGCCTGATCACCGAAGAAGATGCGACTATAGGGAGGAAGTCAGAGACCTGACAGTGTGGTGCCAGGACAATCATCTCACCCTCAACGTCAGCAAGAAAATGGAGCTGATCGTTGACTACAGGAAACAGAGGGCCGAGCACTCATCGACGGTGCTGTAGTGGAGCTGTTTGAAAGCTTCAAGTTCCTCGGTGTCCACATCATTAAGAATCTATCATGGTCCACACACACCAACAACGTCTTGAAAATGGAACAACAACACCTCTGAAAAGATTTGGTATGGGCCCTCAGATCCTGAAAATGTTCTGCACCACTGAGAACATCTTGACTGACTGCATCACCGCTTGTTATGGCAACTCCTTGGAATCCGACCGCAGGGCACTACAGATCGTAGTGCGTACGGCCCAGTACATCACTGGGGCCGAGCTCCCTGCCATCCAGGACCTCTATATCAGGCGGTGTCAAATCAAGGCCCTAAAAATGGTCAAAGACTCCAGCCACCCAAGTCATAGACTGTTTTCTCTGCTACCACACGGCAAGTGGTACCGATGCACCAACAGAACCCTGAACAGCTTCTACCCCTAAGCAATAGAACTGCTAAATAGTTATCTAAATAGTTAACCAAATAGCTACCAGGACTATCTGGATTGACCCTTTTTGCACAAACTATTTTTGACTCACCACATACGCTCCTGCTACTCTATATTATCTATCCTGTTGCATAGTCACTTCATTCCTAGTTATATGTACAAATCTACCTCAATTACCTCGTACCTCTGCACATCAACTCGGTACGGGCACCATGTGTATATAGCCAAGTTATCGTTATTCATTGTGTATTTATTATACTGAACAAAAATATAAATGCAACATGCAACAATTTCAAAGATTTTACTGAGTTACGGTGTATATAAGGAAATCAGTCAATTTAAGTAAGTTAATTAGGCCCCAATCTATGGATTTTGCATGACTGGGAATACAGATATGCATCGGTTGGTCACAGATACCTTAAAAAAAGGTAGAGGAGTGGATCAGAAAACCACTCAGTATCTGGTGTGTCAACCATTTGCCTCATTCATCACGACACATCTCCTTCACATAGAGTTGATCAGTCTGTTGATTGTGGCCTGTGGAATGTTGTCCCATTCCTCTTCGATGGCTGTGCGAAGTTGCTGGATATTGGCGGGAACTGGAACACGCTGTCGTACATGTAGATCCAGAGCATCCCAAACATGCTCAATGGGTGACATGTCTGGTGAGTATGCTGCCATGGAAGAACTGGACATTTTCATCTTCCAGGAATTGTGTACAGATCCTTGCGATGTGGGGCTGTGGATTATAATGCTGAAACATGAGGTAATGGCAGCGGTTGAATGGCACGACAATGGGCCTCAGGATCACGTCACGGTATCTCTGTGCATTCAAATTGCCATCTATAAAATGCAATTGTGTTCGTTGTCCGTAGCTTATGCCTGCCCATACCATAACACCATTGCCACCATGGGACACTCTGTTCACAACGTTGAAACACCATACACATGGTCTGCGGTTGTGAGGTCGGTTGGACGTACTGCCATATTCTCTAAAACGACGTTGAAGGCGGCTTATGGTAGATAAATGAACATGACATTTTCTGGCAACAGCTCTGGTGGACATACTTGCAATCAGCATGCCAATTGCACGCCCCCTCAAAACTGGAGACATCTGTGGCATTGTGTTGTGTGACAAAATTGCACATTTTAGAGTGGCCTTTTATTTTCCTCAGCACAAGGTTTATCTGTGTAATGATCATGCTGTTTATTCAGCTTCTTGATATGCCACACATGTCAGGTGGATGGATTATCTTGGCAAAGGAGAAATGCTCACTAACAGAGATATGAACAAATCTGTACACAAAATTTGAGAAAAATAACCTTTTTGGGTGTAAAAATGTTAGATACATTTTTGAGGGGATCTTTTATTTCAGCTCATGAAACATGGGACCAATTTACATGTTACATTTACATTTTTGTTCAGGGTATTACGTGTTATTACTTTACTATAATTTCTCTATTTTCTCTATCTCTGCAATGTTGAGAAGGGCCCATAAGTGAGTGTTTCACTGTTAGTCTACACCTGTGACAAAAATGTTTTGATTTGATTTGACTAGTAATACAAATTTGTGTGAAGTGAGTTGGATGTCTTTGATATGTTTTTTTTAACAGTTTTTGCCATGGCCCTTGAATATTAAGCATTTATTATGCTCAGGGATGGGGGTTGTCTGTGAATCCAGTCCAGATATTTCAAGGATTTGCTTTTTCACCTGGTTGTGTGAAGTAAATGGGGTGTTTTTTATATTTTTGCCCAGTCTTGGCACAGCTTTGAACATTAAACATGTATGATACTCAGGGACAGCAATTGCCATTGATTAGAATCTGTGCAGATATGTCAAGTATTTTCTTTTATACCTGTTTTCCTGTATTTTAAGTGTGTTTCTACAGGTTGAATGTTATTCAGGGTAATTCATACACTTGAGATAGCAGACTGTACTTTTCCAAATATCCAGAGTTGGGTTACTTGAATCCCTAAGTAAAACATTCAAACGACAGAAACATTGCGTCCTATTTGCATGCTAATTTAGTCTCAGCTCTGTGTTGATAAACATAACTTGAGCTCATCTCCAAACGCAGAAATGATATTAAGAAATATGGCTTAAGCCTGCTAGCATTTGTGGAGCGTGTGTGGCGTAAAATGGAGAAGGTTTGAATACAAACCGGATGGCCAAATAACCACCTCTTTTCTCCTCTACTCTCCCTGTCCTCTGAGTGTAAACTAGGGATGTAGTCCAGTCAACGGGCTGAAGCCAGGTTAAAGGGCTGATGAAGGGAAGGAGATATCATCATTTTCAGGACACGCATTGAATCAGTGTGGAGCGTGGCTCAGTTGGTAGAGCATGGCATGTGCAGCGCCAGGTTTGAGAGTTCAATTCACATGTGGGACTAGTATGAGTAGTGTACAAATATGTATCCCCTTTCCTACTGGATAAGAGTATCTGGAGAAATGTAAATGTGTGACTTCAGTCATTATTTTGTGCTGCATTTTAGATTACTTCAGTTGCATGCTGATTGGACGTCTCAAACTTTTTGGGTCTAGGGAGCCCTTTTGTGATAGAAAATTAATCAGGGACCCCCTCATAATCAGAACACTCAAGTGAGGTAAAAAAAAAAAAGGTTTTACTGTGACTTCGGCAGTGCATTGGTTTTTGCCAGGCATAATGGGACCCATTTCATCCAAAAAGTTATACTTTTGACTAATCTGTCCATTGAACATTCTTCCAAGAGTCTTGATGACCATCCAGGTGCTTTTTGGAAAACTTGAGTCAACTTTTTGGATGAAATGGGTCCCGTTTTGCCTAGGAAAAAACAAACACTACATTCCACAGTAAGAGCCTCTTACCAACGGTTAAGTATGGTGGTGGTAGTGTGATGGTTTGGGGATGCTTTGCTGCCTCAGGACCTGGACAACTTGCCTTAATATAAGGAACCATGAATTCTGCTCTGTATCAGATAATTCTACAGGAGAATGTCAGGCCATTCGTCTGTGAGCTGAAGCTGAAACACAGCTGGGTCATGCAGCAAGACAATGATCCAAAACACAAGATCAAGTCTACATGAAAATGGTTAAAACGCAACAAATTTGAAGTTTTGGAAAAGGGGGCAAATACTGTTTTCACGACACTATATATTGAGAACTGGCCGCGGATCCCCTGCAGTGGGGATCCCACTTTGAGAACCCCTGCGGACCCCACTTTAAGAACCCCTACTTTAGAACGTCAACAACACTTTTTGCTCTATGACTGTATTAGTCACATACAGTATACATGATCAGTATAGTGCTTAAAGAAAATAGATGGCCATATGAACGTAGGCTTAAATGATACCGTTTTTAGGATTCCTGATGGTACCCATTCACACTCCGTGTAGGGATCTAAATGAATTGGCTGTGTCTGAAATGGCACCTTATTCAAAAGTAGGCAATAGGGTGCCATTTTGGACAGACCCTAAATCGGTGTTTCAAGCTCGAGTTAGCAGCCATTCTATGCTATGAGTCTATGCCTGCATCATATCATCCATTTCAATGGTGACCCGCAGGTTAATTGTCTATTTGTTTTAATCATTGATTTATTAAACCATTGCAGAAAGTAAATTTGTTTTTCTTTTAATCTTTCACTTTAATAGATTGAAAGCGCTTTCGCAATTATCCTCTCTGAAGCCATACGTGCTCCGGGTTCGCTATATCTGTTCTTCGGTGCAGCCACAGCAATCTGGCTCATTTGAAGATTTAACTTCCAACATCCCCTGGAGTGCATCTGTAAGATCTGCCCAACAATTTATATATACACTAGATGACTGATAGATGGAGCGGTGTTGACGCCATCGTGCCTTCATCTTGGCACTCCCCCACCGCTGTAAGAAAATATTTTGTAAGCTATAGAAATGCATGTATTAATCTCTACATTTGTTTTTGCCACATGTATTCTATTACAGACAATTTAATTATATTATTTGAGTCTGCGTCTCTCACATGGGTAGGCAGACCATTCCATAAAAATGGAGCTCTATAGGAGAAAGCCCTGCCTCCAGCTGTTTGCTTAGAAATTCTAGGGACAATTAGGAGGCCTGCGTCTTGTGACCGAAGCGTAGGTGTAGGTATGTACGGCAGGACCAAATCGGAAAGATAGGTAGGAGCAAGCCCATGTAATGCTTTGTAGGTTAGCAGTAAAACCTTGAACTTAGCCCTTGCCTTAACAGGAAGCCAGTGTAGGGAGGCTAGCACTGGAGTAATATGATCACATTTTTTTGTTCTAGTCAGGATTCTAGCAGCCGTATTTAGCACTAACTGAAGTTTATTTAGTGCTTTATCCGGGTAGCCGGAAAGTAGAGCATTGCAGTAGTCTAACCTAGAAGTAACAAAAGCATGGATTAATTTTTCTGCATCATTTTTGGACAGAAAGTTTCAGATTTTTGCAATGTTATGTAGATGGAAAAAAGCTGTCCTTGAAACATTCTTGATATGTTCGTCAAAAGAGAGATCAGGGTCCAGAGTAACCCCGAGGTCCTTCACAGTTTTATTTGAGACGACTTTACAACCATCAAGATTAATTGTCAGATTCAACAGAAGATCTCTTTGTTTCTTGGGACCTAGAACAAGCATCTCTGTTTTGTCCGAGTTTAAAAGTAGAACGTTTGCAGCCATCCACTTCCTTATGTCTGAAACACAGGCTTCTAGCGAGAGCAATTTTGGGGCTTCACCATGTTTCATTGAAATGTACAGCTGTGTGTCATCCGCATAGCAGTGAAAGTTAACATTATGTTTTCGAATGACATCCCCAAGAGGTAAAATATATAGTGAAAACAGTAGTGGTCCTAAAACGGAACCTTGAGGAACACCGAAATGTACAGTTGATTTGTCAGAGGACAAACCATTCACAGAGACAAACTGATATCTTTCCGACAGACAAGATCTAAACCAGGCCAGAACTTGTCCGTGTAGACCAATTTTGGTTTCCAATCTCTCCAAAAGAATGTGGTGATCGATGGTATCAAAGGCAGCACTAAGGTCTAGGAGCACGAGGACAGATGTAGAGCCTCGGTCTGACGCCATTAAAAGGTCATTTACCACCTTCCCAAGTGCAATCTCTATTTTGTATACGTTGTTTGTCTTCAGGAAGGCAGTGAGTTGCTGCGCAACAGCTTTTTCAACATTTTTTGAGAGGAATGGAAGATTCGATATAGGCCGATAGTTTTTTATATTTTCTGGGTCAAGGTTTGGCTTTTTCAAGAGAGGCTTTATTACTGCCACTTTTAGTGACTTTGGTACACATCCGGTGGATAGAGAGCCGTTTATTATGTTCAACATAGGAGGGCCAAGCACAGGAAGCAGCTCTTTCAGTAGTTTAGTTGGAATAGGGTCCAGTATGCAGCTTGAAGGTTTAGAGGCCATGATTATTTTCGTCATTGTGTCAAGAGATATAGTACTAAGATATAGTCAAAGCCTCTAACTGGCCAATACATATCAACAGCAATCCAGGGTTTGTATACGTCAATGGCTCTGCCGTCCCAGTGCTCTGGTGGTGGGTACAGTACAGTTTCTGGAATGAGAGGCAAGCCATCCTCTGTGAAGTAAAGAGTAGCCAACCTTGGTCCTCTTTACCTGTGAGTTTATAGGTTTTTCGATCCCAGCAGTCAGGCACTTTGCAGGCTTAATTGACTCTTAATTGCCTCTAAGTGCTTCTTTTACGTTGTGGCTCAAGTCTATCAGAATAATGAGGAAGTAGATGAAGGAAGGTTTGGCAATGGAGACAGAGAATGGCAGTTGAGTCATCCGGTTCTATAGTTTAACAATTCCCTGCTGGGGCCACATATACAGAAACGTATGTACTCACAATACTGTAAGTCGCTTTGGATAAAAGTGTCTGCTAAATGGCATATATTATATTGTATTATATTAACAACACCACATTGGGAATGGGAGAGGATATGTTTTCACTGGAGTAAAAGGTTAGTCTTATTTAGTGAGGAAAGCTAGGCCCCAGTTGTCCCTGCTCCCCTTTGCTCCGTGTCCTCTTCAGAAGAGAAGTCAGACTAGGTCAAAGTAATGACTCTTTCCTGATGTGACCAGGACAGGAGCAGAGCAGCACTAACACCAGAATCAGGGAAACCCTGTGGCACCCGCCACCACAACTTACATTACATAAACCCATTTGGACATCAAAGGTGATAAAAATATTTCCTCTCTTCCTTACTGATTTTGCTTGTCAACACTAAAGCAGGGCCATCGAGGCACAAGGAACATTTTTGTGGAACACTTGTGTAATGTGTTTTTGTCAGTGAGGAACTTAACTTCACCTTCCCTCATTTGCCTCAGCAGCTCATCAGTTTGTCTGAGGACACTCATGCATACACACACACACACACACACACATATACACACACACTGTGTGCTGTTTGTACCCATCTCCCCCGGGCCTGTGTACTCATATATCCCTCTGTATCATCACTAAACAAGAACAGGGTTACTTTCCCCCTACATTTTTTAAAGTGTCTCTCTCTTCCCCCAGTCACATAGCACTGACTGTCTGACAGAAATATGCAGACAGAAATATGCAGTGCATATGGCATATTCCTGACTTCTCCCGGTGTAAACCACAACACAGTATGAGGGCCCAGCCAAATGTTAAACAGGGGAGGAAATTGTCATTCCAAGCAGGTCTCAGAAAAAGGAGAAAAGTGCACCGTGGGGCTAGGTAGCATTTTAAGCAGCAAGGAGAATGTGCGACTGGAGAGGTTGATTGATGAGTTCTCCTGGTCGTAAAAGTGTTTCCCCCTCCTCATACCCTTTGATATTAAATAGCAAATGAACCATTTGTAATGGGGCAGGAGCTCGGGCCATAAGCTCCAGAGTCATGTTAGCTGATCTCTGCTGGATCTCCGAGTTGGCTTAAATGATTTCAGCAGATCCTTTCCAACCTACGCGGGAATTTGATGCAGTTTTTCGGGTTACTATGATCTTATGAATATGTATCGAATGGGGGAATGTCTTTGCGGTTAGTGTAATTGAGCTTGAACAAAACCTAGGATCTGTGTGTGTGTGTGTGTGTGTGGTGTTTTTGCATGTGAGAGAGTGTGTGTGTGCATGTATTTGCGTCAATCGTAACCTATCAAGCGCAAAGACACAGAATGAGTGTGCGCTCGATCATCCTTCATCAAGGGGACGGATCGTCAGCTGGCAAGCTGTTTGGTGAAGTAACAGGTGTTGTGTTGAACATTAGCATGTGACTGGAGTCAGGACCGGAACCTGTCTGTGTCACTGCTTCAACAGATCTCAGGTGTTGAACATTAGCATGTGACTGGAGTCAGGACCGGAACCTGTCTGTGTCACTGCTTCAACAGATCTCAGGTGTTGTTTTTAGACCTCATTTCATCTTCCCTCTCCTCACCTCGGATCAACTTCCGTTTTTTTTCTACTTTGTTGATTTATTCAGTCCTGTCTCTACTTCCGTATATTGAAAATAACCAGGAACTCTTCAACTCGGCTATTTCAAATAAGGGTTTACTTGCAATAACTGTAATATGTGGTACATTTTTCCTGCTCTACTTGGGTTGAATGCACTGACTGGATAAAAGCGTCTGCGAAATGACTAAAATTATAACTCAACTTGAAGTATTCTCTTAAATGAAGCACAGAGCATAAAGTACGTCTCTTGAATCCAGCAATTATTGCGTGTCGTAATTAACAGAATATAGAGATATCGAGATGTGCGTCATAATTACTACAAGAATGACTGATAACCTGCTTTTACATTAACTGAGAAATTAAAGTTCTATACCCCCAATTAGACACTTCTTGGTACGCTGTCATCCTTCAATCATGAAAAGGCTTAGCTAATTAACTTACCAAAAAGAAATGCTGTCAGCAGTCATGTGGGAACCTCAGAATACCTACCGTCATGGCATGCATTCTAATTAGGTTGGCTTCAAATGGAGACAGACCTTCACAGCAACACCCTGGGGACAAAAAAACGAATAACTAGAAGACTGCAATTCCCAGGAGGTTAAAGATACACTTTAACCTTCAGGGCTTAATTGTCACCAACTGAGAGGAGAGTTACAGGGTTGACTGTCCCTGACTGTAGACAGATAGTGTGCGTGACTCGCTGTGCCGTGGGAGCAGTGTAGAGTGTACACAGGAGACTGCAGTGAGTATTCCAATTGTGACAGCTGGCCTAACGGGCACAGACAGAGAGACACAGAAAACACGTTAATACATACAAATGTATGCATGCTCGCACATACCGATGCACACACACACACACGCACGCACACACACACACACACATCGCAGCAGTATGGAGAGGAACAACACAATCCCATGATTCATTCAACTCAACCTAGTGTGGTCCTCGTCTCTTACAGTTCTGCTGTCACACTTCACATTAGCACTTAGTTATGAACCAACAAGACAGCGGCACTGGAAGGCTTTCATCTACAAAGAGACAGGACACCAATGGAGAGAGAGGAAGGGGAATTAAGAGGAGACAGTGCAGAGATTTTGAGAGAGAGATGGGAAAGGATAGCGACAGAGAAAGGAGAGGGAGAGAAATAGTTGAGTGAGGTTGGGAGGATAGTTTAGGGGTTGAGAGGGGAAGAGAGGGGAGCAGAGAGAGAGATGCAGATGGATAGAGACCCAGAGAGAGGCAGAAGGAAGGAGAGAGGGATTTGAACAAGGGGGGGGGGCAGTTAAAGGGTTCGAGTGCCAACAATAGGATGCCTGCAGCATACAGCAGCAGCAGTATTTGCTACTCGAAGCATATCAAACAGCCGCTTGAGCTCGGTGACCTGGATCAGAGCGTGGGGCCAGGGCTGCAGCTAGCCACTCAGTCAGCATATCATTAAAAAGTCATTCATCAACAGCTAATGCCACTTTACCTTATCCGATACGCTTACTCACTGGCTCACTGTCTAAATCATCACTTCCCATCGGCCAAAGGTGCTGTCATAAGGCTGATGTCTCAAAATGTCCAGATTAGGTCACACTACTATAACCTATTTATGTCGAGAGTTCAGGGCTTTTTCCTCCAAGGGACGCCAATGAACAATAATGTCACTGAATGAAGAAAAGGGCAAGGGACCAACATAAAACTTGGAAAAAAGAGGTTATGATAAAGTCTCTCAGGCACGCACATGTGCTGTGTGGTGACCTACAGAGGCCGAACAAGGCTGGTTTATGGTGTGCGTTCAAGTTGAATTCACTTAGTCATAGATCTGGTCATGAAGGAGGAGAGAGACGGAAGCTGTGAAGGAGGGAGACGAGCAGCTTTTCATTAAAATGTAGTTGGTAACAGAACCCGGCGTTCTACTGGAAGCAAAGCAGCACAAGCCTACCTGCCTGCCCAGCGTTTGGCATTCATCCTTTTACATGACACACAATGGCAAAGTGGACGTGTCGATTCCCACACCCCGTAGCCCATGGATTACAGAGGAGGAGAAGTAATTGTGTTACCTCTTTACCGCTCGCGCCGCTGCCCTGTCTCACACTGTGAAATGACAGGCTTAGTTGAACAGATTGCCACATTGTTCAGTGCCAGTGTTCACCTCTCCCTGCAATCCACGGTTAACTCACCTTCTTTCACTTTCCCTCCTTTTTCCTCTCTGTCTATTCTATTGCTTCGGCTGAGAGCCGACAACCAGGGTGGTTATCTTCACTCAGAGCTTCTTGAGTGATAAGAGCATTTCATAGCCGCTCTCCAGTCCCACCCTCTCCCATGTACAGTACTGCAGCACCCATCATCAATTCATGAAACCTATGCAGGCAACATGGTACAACCGATGCCTGTATGGCCTTTTCTCACTGGAGAGGGACCTTACACAACACCATCCATTCTACTGCACTCTCTGTAAATACAGAAGAAATATCACTGTCAAACAGCCAGCGTGTGAGAGAGAGAGCACTCTGGACACATTGGAGAACTGGAAAGTGTCCTGTTCTCCTCCCTAAGTGTTTTCCCCATGCTGCAGGAAGTGGAGCAATGGACTGGCTTGGCTCTCAGTGCTGTGCGAAGGGGGAGGCAGGGTGACTGAGTGACAGCCTTCAGCAGCTGGCTGGGAGGAAGGGAGGGAGGGAGATCCCTACTCTGAACAGGGCCAGTTACCAGACCCCTCCACTCTACACTTACTGCCTGCTAAACTGAAACTGGCTGTTTTGTCTAAAGCTGGACAAGTCATTCTCTGCTATGGGGGACAGATGGTGCACTCCACAGGGAGGTGTGGGAAATACACTATATATACAAAAGTATGTGGACACCCCTTGAAATTAGTGGATGCGGCTATTTCAGCCACACCCATTGCTGACAGGTGTATAAAATCGAGCACAGAGCCATGCAATCATACACAAATATTGGCAGTAAGAATTGCCTTACTGAAGAGCTCAGTGACTTTCAACGTGGCACCGTCATAGGATGCCACCTTTCCAACAAATCAGTTCTTCAAATTTCTGCCCTGCTAGAACTGCCCCGGTCAACTGTAAGTGCTGTTATTGTGAAGTGGAAACGTCTAGGAGCAACAACGGCTCAGCCGCGAAGTGGTAGGCCACACAAGCTCACAGAATGCCATGTGTTGAAGCGGGTTGCGCGTTAAAAAAAAGCGCGTAGCGCGTCTCTCCTTGGTTGCAACACTCACTACCGAGTTCCAAAACTGCCTCTGGAAGCAACGTCAGCACAATAAATGTTCGTCGTGAACTTCATGAAATGGGTTTTCATGGCCGAGCAGCCGCACTCAAGCCTAAGATCACCATGTGCAATGCCAAGTGTCGGTGGTGTAAAGCTCACCGCCATTGGACTCTGGAGCAGTGGGAACGTGAATCTGGGTTTGGCGGATACCAGGAGAACACTACCTGCCCGAATGCATAGTGCCAACTGTAAAGTTTGGTGGAGGAGGAATAATGGTCTGGGGCTATTTTTCATGGTTAGGGCTAGGCCCCTTAGTTCCAGTGAAGGGAAATCCTAATGCTGCAGCATACAATGACATTGTAGACTCTTCTGTGCTTACAACTTTGTGGCAACAATTTTGGGAAGGCCCTTTGCTGTTTCAGCATGACAATGACCCGGTGCACAAAGCGAGGTCCATACAGAAATGGTTTGTCGAGATCGGTGTGGAAGAACTTGACTGGCCTGCACAGAGCCCTGACCTCAACCCCATCGAACACCTTTGGGATGAATTGAGACCTCACTAATGCTCTTGTGGCTGAACGGAAACATGTCCCCGCAGCAATGTTCCAACAGTGTGGAATAAATGGAAAGCCTTCCCAGAATAGTGGAGGCTGCTATAGCCGCGAAGGGGGGACCAACTCCATATTAATGCCCATGATTTTGGAATGAGATGTTCAACGAGCAGGTGTCCACATACTTTTGGTCATGTAATGTATATGTGATCATATACAAATGTAAGCAAGGTTTGAAATAATTATTTTTAGTCAAATATGATATTGGTTTGGTCTTCTTGAGGTCAATTTGCAATCTACAATTTATTTGTAATTATGTTCCGGCCCCCTGACCATACCCTCAATAAAAAATCATCCCGTGGCTGAATCTAGTTGATGACCCCTTCCATAGACTGTTCTCTCTGCTTCTGCAAGTGGAGCCGACAGGCTCCTGAACAATGTCTATCCCCAAGCCATAAGACTGCTTAATAGCAAACACAATTGCTACACTGACTATCTGAGTGGGCCCTTGTATTTTATTTTCCCACGGTCTCTATGCACATGCACAGGACCCTACACACACTGACACTTCACCACACACACACACACACTTAATTTGCTTGCACACACATTAGACGCACACACATTTCTACTGACTCTACACACACGCACATACAATCATCACAGTGAATATGCTGCTACTACTACTAGTCACCTTACCCCTATACAAAATGACCCTGCATGTTGCATACTTCTCTTCTTATTTCTTATTTTTATCCCTCGTGTGTTTTTGTTCTACCGTATGTTATTTTTCGTACTACATTGATACTGATTACTGCGTTGTTGGGTGTAGAGCTTGCAAGGAAGGAATTTCACTCTACTTGAGCACGTGACATTAAAATTTGAAACTTGAAACCTGAAACTTGAATAGAACAGTCAGCCACATGTTGGCAAGTATCCGGCCAGCAATCTTCACCTGTCAGCGGCAACAGCTTCCACAGGCACATCATTTGTACAAATACAAAAGGTAACCCACTTCATTACTTTGATACATTTGATAACCCAATTGTGAAACATAATTTATGTAAAATTACATTACTTGTTGCTTATTTTCTTCTTCTTAGATGCATATAATGTCCAGGGCATAACCTAGCCTGGTGGAACCAGCCTGACCGCTATGTTCACCATATAATGTCCAGGGCATAACCTAGCCTGGTGGAACCAGCCTGACCGCTATGTTCACCATATAATGTCCAGGGCATAACCTAGCCTGGTGGAACCAGCCTGAGCGCTATGTTCACCATATAATGTCCAGGGCATAACCTAGTCTGGTGGAACCAGCCTGATCGCTATGTTCACCATATAATGTCCAGGGTATAACCTAGCCTGGTGGAACCAGCCTGACCGCTATGTTCACCATATAATGTCCAGGGCATAACCTAGCCTGGTGGAACCAGCCTGATCGCTATGTTCACCATATAATGTCCAGGGTATAACCTAGCCTGGTGGAACCAGCCTGACCGCTATGTTCACCATATAATGTCCAGGGCATAACCTAGCCTGGTGGAACCAGCCTGAGCGCTATGTTCACCATATAATGTCCAGGGCATAACCTAGCCTGGGGGAAACCAGCCTGAGCGCTATGTTCACCATATAATGTCCAGGGCATAACCTAGCCTGGTGGAACCAGCCTGACCGCTATGTTCACCATATAATGTCCAGGGCATAACCTAGCCTGGTGGAACCAGCCTGACCGCTATGTTCACCATATAATGTCCAGGGCATAACCTAGCCTGGTGGAACCAGCCTGATCGCTATGTTCACCATATAATGTCCAGGGCATAACCTAGCCTGGTGGAACCAGCCTGATCGCTATGTTCACCATATAATGTCCAGGGCATAACCTAGCCTGGTGGAACCAGCCTGACCGCTATGTTCACCATATAATGTCCAGGGCATAACCTAGCCTGGTGGAACCAGCCTGATCGCTATGTTCACCATATAATGTCCAGGGCATAACCTAGCCTGGTGGAACCAGCCTGATCGCTATGTTCACCATATAATGTCCAGGGCATAACCTAGCCTGGTGGAACCAGCCTGATCGCTATGTTCACCATATAATGTCCAGGGTATAACCTAGCCTGGTGGAACCAGCCTGACCGCTATGTTCACCATATAATGTTCAGGGCATAACCAAGCCTGGTGGAACCAGCCTGACCGCTATGTTCACCATATAATGTCCAGGGCATAACCTAGCCTGGTGGAACCAGCCTGATCGCTATGTTCACCATATAATGTCCAGGGCATAACCTAGCCTGGTGGAACCAGCCTGACCGCTATGTTCACCATATAATGTCCAGGGCATAACCTAGCCTGGTGGAACCAGCCTGACTGCTATGTTCACCATTCTATTTTATGATATCTAAAGTGAAAAAGAAAGGTGATCGCAGCGATCAGGTTGGTTCCACCAGGCTAATCACAACTACCATTGATAATGTAATCAGTGCTCTGTGCATGTATGTGTGTGTTAGTGTTTTTGATGATGGGCCAGGAGCTGATCTACGCTGCTATGCCCATTAATGGGGCTCTGGGAAAGACCTCACTTCCAGCCTCACCTCTTGCCTCTTGCCTAAGGCTGTTACGGCGACCGCATTACCGCCACAAGGCTTCTCAAAAACTGCGCTCCGATGCTGTTGATGGTCATTAGTAGCCTACCAAACTTGCTAACTGCCAGTCGCTACTGGCCTGGTAGTCAGGGCTCTATTGTACATCTAACCACTCTGACATTATTGCAAATTCAATTGAAAATCAAATCAAACATGAGAGCCCATGTTGCGCAACATTTATATACTCTATATACTCTATACAATTGTGTGAGAGTTTTGATGGCCTCTACTAATAAGAGGAGGATCCCATCCGTTTTCTAGGTCTACTATATTTATTTCTCGACCTTCCTAATATTAAGCACATTGCTTCTCTTTACAACAGGAGTATAGTCTACCTCGCTGGCATGAAAATGCACCGTGGGAAAAGCGTCCTCCATTCGCTATTTAAGTGCATAGATAACGTATCATTTTTTTCCCATGCCCCTGTTCCGACAGGTGCATGATTAACGGCCCAATCGAAATCAAAACTAATTTCATACATACATTATTTAGTATATGTAAGGACAAGATTGAATAAAAAATAGTCTGATGGGTGACAATATTATCACTTGTGAATAATGCCCAGCATGTACAGTAAGGCAAGAAACAGCCCATGCCTTTTTCCCCCATACTTTTTCAAATCAGAGTTGCACACATCATGTACCCTAGCCAATAGGCCTATATGTTTGTATCACAACAAAAGTGGCCAAATATGTCCAAACATAGCCTATGGGCCTAGGACCCCTGGAACAGATAGAGAGCCCATAGCCCACAGAGCCTAGTGAAACATGTTCTTATAAGCCCAGTCATTGCACAATCACATGTGAAAACATTGCTTTGATTGGCCACTATTTAAAAGAGGACCGTGCCGCTATATTTATTGCTCAATTCTTAAAATGAAGCACATTAATCAGCTTTACAACCTGGCATGCTTAGGTGGCGCATGAGTTGAAAGTTTGGGGAAGCTCATTTTTACCATTAAATACACCTTTATAAAAAAGCATTCCATGCATCATCCCCTTTGCAGACTTATGTAAGATAGCCTACTATTCCTAATGTGATGGGTAGATTGGATAGTCATAATTTAGGATAATAATACAGTATAACTCAATGTTTGCAAGAAAATACAACGCATGACGGAGCATGTACAGCATAGAGTAGGTCTAGGCTATAACAGATACGTTTCTTCTTTCTTTGCATGGGAAAAATGTGGCCTGTTGTAAACACATTTCATGCAATTCTACTACACTTTATATATGACTGGAGACATTAGCAAACTCCTTTTTATTAGGACAAAAGGTAGCCTACTCTGCTGACAGTGACAAACATATCAATAAAAATGACGTCCATATAATAGGCCTACAAGAAGGGGAGACACAAATAGAATATGACGTCCATCTAAACGGAAGGAGGAAATTATTGTCCAAAAACTAACTTTTAAGTACCACTGACGTAACAATGATAAATAGTGAATATGCACAGTGTGCACTCACTGGGGATATTGCCGATGCGCTCTGCTGGTGCCAATAAGATAGGCTATTCTGTTGTTCGCTCAATTAAGTTGAGAATTTTGATAACGAAAAGACAGATTAGTCTTTTCATTGTCTTCTCTTTACAGCAATAACCATTTGCTTTCCAAACCATGTCTTCCTGCGATTGTATTTTGAAATATTGGCCTCTGTACTTTTCAGACAGTCGCAACTCAACAATAGTCTTCCCAAATTACGCGTGCTGCCTTTCCTTCCGACTAGAGGCAATATATTTTCTTTTAAAGAAAATAAATGTTCTCCGTGACTAAATCATTCTTTCGTAGCCTATTTATTTCTGTATAGACAGGAGTAGGCTAATAAGGCTATATATATTTTGGCAATTTAATTCAATTTACTTTAGGAAAAGCTTCCCCTAGCTTTATGGATGTGCTGCCTATAAAGAACATAACGCACATAAGCTCCATTCGCTATTCGAGTGCAGGCTACGGATGATGCTTTTTTAATTCCACCCATATGCTATATGTAAAGACCAGATTAAATTAAGAATAGTCTGATGGGTGAGAATATGATCAAGTGCCTGTCAAATTGTGAATGAGACTGATGAAGTGTGTGCAAGCCTGCGCAGGAAACAGCAGCGCTCATGCCTTTCATGCAACTTTTTTTCCAATCATCATTAGAGTCATTATGTGTTCACAGATACATGAGATACAGAGAGACCTGGCACTCAACACATCCACCATGAGGTGATTAATAATAATACAGTACAGCATAAAGGTCCAATAACAGCAACACCCTTTTCATTCCATGTGTTGCTGATGAACTCTGCCTCAACTCTGCCTATTTCTACTGATGGACTGGAGATGCTATTTCCAGACGGCAGCCTCAGTGGTTTGATGGGGAGACCGTAATTGGGTAGGTTTTTACCTGACCTGTTCAAACTTCAACATAGTACCCGTTTGTGTGTCAGATATTACCTAACTGCCATTGGTAATAGAACAGTGACTATATGTGTATGTGTTTACAGAATAATGTATGGAGCCAGCACATGGAGGCCTGCAAGATGATGCGATGAAGTCCAGACTGAAAGACGAGCTTGATACTGATGTCTCTGAATGGAGATAGACCTGGCACTTTGCATTAAAATGTTGCATTAAAATAGTTCATAAAACTTTTACTTGTATTGTCTATTTTATTATTGAATTGAATAGTATCTGTCAACATGGGGAGAAACCCTGTGTATTCTGCACCAGGGTCAGGGAACTCCTGTGGTATACGGGACACCACACAGGAAGGTATGACCACTCTGACATGTATGCCAAGGTAGCCCCATTACCACCAGACAAAATACTGATAGGAACAGCATATGTTTGGGCTGGGAATGATAATGAAAGATGAAAGGTGGTCATTGTTATATTAGCAGAATACTGATTCTATGGTATTATGTAAAGGGTTGGTTATTCTACATGGACCTGTTACTACATTTGAAAGTTATTAAAACACTTTAGAATATCTACATAAATTTATAAATTCAACAATTGCTTTCTCATATTACTCTGTAGGCTACTGACCTATTCAAAGCTTCCTCCGGCATCTCACCATACATCTGCCTGTAGTTATTGTTGTGATTGAGTGGGGGGGAAACAGCTGCATGCAAGGTGCTGACAGCTGGATTGGTTCTGGTGGTGGCAAGGATACAATGAAGAAACATCCACATCAAACCACACCTCCAAGCCAACTCACGTTTGGCTTCTGTCATGGTCGCCAGCATTTCTTGAGGAGCAAGCCAAAAAAACGAGGCCAAAACAGCAAGTGCAGTTCCCCTTTAAAAACACCACAAAAAGAGAACATTACGTGGAGAAATAACAAACTAATTTCCTGCATTGCTGCTGCTGCCTTGGCTGCATTATTTCTGAGGCGCCTTGCTGTTAACTTTTAGTTTTGATGATTCCAGATAGGGGAATGTTGAAATCCTTACAAATTACTAAGAGTATGAAACCTCTACCTTAGCTTACCTTCTACCTCTTCCCCATGCAGTCAGTATAGTTTAAAGAGAATTCAATCAGTCTGTGTTCCGTTCGTTTGCTCCGCTCAAGGTGGCCTAGAAGATTTTGTCAAATCACAATGAAATATGACTTTGGGAAAAATGTGTCAATAAGTGAAAATGGGAGGGAGAGAGTTGGGAGGCCAGTCAGAATGTGCATCTCTGGCTTGACTGTAAAAATTGTCCTTGTTACATGCAGACGTCTCCTCTAGGTGTGACCTCAGAGTTGCCTGTCTAGCTGTCATGTTTGAGGCTGAGTGTATTCACCTTGTCATAATAATGAAGCCATCCAAGACCTCTTGTCCCTCCCCAGAGCCCCCGACAGACAGAGCCGCTCCTGGAAATGTCTTCAGCTCCATGGCTCAGCACTGTGACAATTATAGCTGTCTCAAAGGCTGCTGCCTCTGCCTGAGCTCCTGGGTCGTGTTCATTATGAAACGGAACCAGAACACTTTGAAACGTTTTGCAACAGAAACGGAAACTAGTATTTCTTATTGGACAAGTCCAGGTAGTCCCTCCTTGTTTCAGTAAGTTTTATTTTGTTTGGTGCCTAATGAAAACGATCTTGGAGAAGTTCTGAAGTCATGCCAGATCTCTGGATACTGCAGTCAGTAAGTCACCTTGAGTCACTCACAAAATTCTCAGGTATCACAGGAGGTTGGTGGCACCATAATTGGGGAGGACGGGCTCGTGATAACGACTGGAGTGGAATCAGTGTAATGGTATCAAATACATTACAGTTCCGGCCATTATTATGAGGCGTACTTCCCTCAGCAGCCTCCACTGTCAGGTATAATTGGATGTAGTATGAACTCTGATTTGTTATGAATATTAATAAAAGATTACAGGCTGATGACAGAGAGGTGTTGAACTGGAACTAGATATTTAGATGCAGGGTTCTTGTAGCAGGACTGTGATGAGGAAGGGCATGGAGTTCCTGTTGACTCTTGACACTATTATCTATGCAAGTGGTTGTAAGCCAGGACACAACTGACCTGTCAACTGACAGTGACATACTTCAGTATGTCAGGGGTAGGCAACTAGATTCAGCCACTGGATGATTTTTGTCGGAGCAGGTGGTTGGGGGGGGCCGGAACATAATTATAATAATTTGTACACTGTAAATTGACCACAGCTAAGCCCCAAAAAATAACAATTATTTCAAACGTTGATTACATTGAGACACGATCACATACTGTATGTCACTTTTTTATTTGTGGGAATACTTCGGAACAGATTTCATGGATTATATATATTTTTAGCTGAATTGCTGGTGATTGTACTTGTTTTACTTTTTTTATTGCAATACCAGTCATAAGCCGGGACACATCAACTTATTCAAAATGTTTTTCTTTATTTTCACTATTTTCTACATTGTAGAAGAATAGTGAAGACATTAAAACTATGAAAAAACACATATGGAATAATGTAGTAACCAAGAAAGTGTTAAACAAATCAACATTTATTTTAGATTTTAGATTCTTCAAAGTAGCCACCCATTGCCTTGATGACAGCTTTGCACACCCTTGGCATTCTCTCAACCAGCTTCTTGAGGTAGTCACCTGGAAAGCATTTCAATTAACAGATGTGCCTTGTTAAAAGTTAATTTGTAGAATTTCTTTGGCTCTTAATGCATTTGGCACAATCAGTTGTGTTGTGACAGGGTAGGGATGGTATACAGAAAATAGACCTGTTTAGTAAAGGACCAAGTCCATATTATGGGAAGAACAGCTAAAATAAGCAAAGAGAAACAACAGTCCATCATTACTTTAAGACATGAAGGTCAGTCAATCCGGAAAATGTCAAGAACTTTGAAAGTTTCTTCAAGTGCAGTCGCAAAAACCATCAAGCGCTATGATGAAGCTGGCTCTTATGAGGACCGCCACAGGAAAGAAAGACCCAGAGTTACAGTACCTCTGCTGCAGAGGATAAGTTAATTAGAGTTAATTGCACCTCAGATTGCAGCCCAAATAAATGCTTCAGAGAGTTCAAGTAACAGACACATCTCAACATCAACTCTTCAGAGGAGACTGCGTGAATCAGGCATTCATGGTAGAATTGCTGCAAAGAAACCACTACTAAAGGACACCAATAAGAAGAAGAGACTTGCTTGGTTCAAGAAACACGAGCAATGGACATTAGACCGGTGAAAATCTGTCCTTTGGTTTGATGAGTCCAAATTCTTGATTTTTGGTTCCAACCGCCGTGTCTTTGTGAGACGCAGAGTAGGTGAACGAACAATCTCTGCATGTGTGGTTCCCACCGTAAAGCATAGAGGAGGAGGTGTGATGGTGTGGGGGTGCTTTTGTGGTGACATTGTCTGTGATTTATTTAGAATTCAAGGCACACTTAACCAGCATGGCTACCACAGCATTCTGCAGCGATATGCCATCCCATCTGGTTTGCGCTTAGTGGGACAATAATTTGTTTTTCAACAGGACAATGACCCCACACACCTCCAGGTTGTGTAATGGTTATTTGACCAAGAAGGAGTGTGATTGAGTGCTGCATCTGATGACCTGGCTTCCACAATCACCAGACCTCAACCCAATTGAGATGGTTTGGGATGAGTTGGACCGCAGAGTGAAGGAAAGGCAGCCAACAAGTGCTCAGCATATGTGTGATCTCCTTCAAGACTGTTGGAAAAGCATTCCATGTGAAGCTGGTTGAGAATACCAAAGCTGTTATCAAAGCAAAGGGTGGCTACTTTAAAGAATCTCAAATATAAAATATATTTTGATTTGTTTAACACTTTTTTGGTTTCTACAGCCTGGAGCTGAGCAACCACACTGACTGACTCAGAAAGGCCTGACCAAACAGAATGGAGTCACTGACCTGGCTCCTCAAGATTCCTAGTTTCACACAGGGACATTCCCTCGAATATATCTAAAGGCCACGCAGCTTCCATATTCCACAAAATAGCGATGCTGGCTTTGTACTGTTTACTGTACTGTAGTGTACTGACAGTCCTTCATATCTCACATTCAGCACTTCAATTAGTATTTAAAGTCGTCTATCGCACCACAGTCTGATGTCAATGGGGAGTAAACACACATAAAGAACAGATCCCTTGCGCAGGCAGGTTTGTATGTGTTTTATATTTATTTGAACAGGTAGGAGTGAACGGGTAGGAGTGAACGGCTAGGAGTGAACGGGTAGGAGTGAACGGGTAGGAGTGAACGGGCAGGAGTGAACGGGTAGGAGTGGACGGGTAGGAGTGAACGGGCAGGAGTGAACGGTAGGAGTGAACGAGTAGGAGTGAACGGGTAGGAGTGGACGGGTAGGAGTGAACGGTAGGAGTGAACGGGAAGGAGTGAACGGGTAGGAGTGAACGGGTAGAAGGAGTGAACGGGTAGGAGTGAACGGGTAGGAGTGAACGGGTAGGAGTGAACGGGCAGGAGTGAACGGGCAGGAGTGAACGGGCAGGAGTGAACGGGTAGGAGTGAACGGGTAGGAGTGAACGGGCAGGAGTGAACGGGTAGGAGTGAACGGGTAGGAGTGAACGGGTAGGAGTGAACGGGTAGAAGGAGTGGACGGGTAGGAGTGAACGGGCAGGAGTGAATGGGTAGGAGTGAACGGGTAGGAGTGAACGGGCAGGAGTGAACGGGCAGGAGTGACCGGGCAGGAGTGAACGGGTAGGAGTGAACGGGTAGGAGTGAACGGGTAGTAGTGAACGGGTAGGAGTGAACGGGTAGGAGTGAACGGGTGGGAGTGAACGGGCGGGAGTGAACGGGTAGGAGTGAACGGGTGGGAGTGAACGGGCGGGAGTGAACGGGCGGGAGTGAACGGGCGGGAGTGAACGGGCGGGAGTGAACGGGCGGGAGTGAACGGGCGGGAGTGAACGGGCGGGAGTGAACGGGCGGGAGTGAACGGGCGGGAGTGAACGGGCAGGAGTGAACGGGCAGGAGTGAACGGGCAGGAGTGAACGGGCAGGAGTGAACGGGTAGGAGTGAACGGGTAGGAGTGAACGGGTAGGAGTGAACGGGTAGGAGTGAACGGGTAGGAGTGAACGGGTAGGAGTGGAGAACTTGTCCGAGGTTGTTTCCTCTCTCCAGTTAAGGTCAATGTCTGAAGAGGCACTCAAGGCCTCGCCTGCATTAAAAATACAGTATCTCTGTAGGCAAGTTCTGTCTTAGACCCCGTATCTGATTTCTAATGCTGTGTGTGGTTAACCCTTTACACTTTTGGGAATTGGCCTAAATTGAAATGTTTCTTACAAAATAAATATGAAAGTGCATAAGCATGGTAGCAATTGAAAGGGAACAGTTCACCTGACATAAGACTGAATCCAAACATTACACTGTTGATTTTATGTGCATTTTATATTTACTGTACTTTTTGCCGCACTTGTTTATAACGCAATCTGAAAATACTCTGGATACATTCAGTAACATGATGAGCATATTCCTGGAAAATGTGGGGTTGGTGCAACATAAGACAACAAAATGACAAGGGTTTGAGTGAGAGGACTAACTGGTGTCTCCAAGTGGCTTCACAGTTCCTAAGTCATTTCAATGCGCTTTTACAACTTAATCTAGGATCAGCGTGGCGCTAGCGGCACACCCCCCCCCCCCCACTGAAAAACCAGTGCCGCGAAATTCAAAAAAAATATTTTTTTAAAATATTTAACTTTCACACATTAAAGTCCAATACAGCTAATGAAAGACACAGATCTTGTGAATCCAGTCAACATTTCCGATTTTTAAAATGTTTTACAGGGAAGACACAATATGTAAAGATGTACATCTATTACCTAAAAACACATTAGCATAATCCACCATCTTTTATTTGTCCACCAACACCAGTAGCCATCACCAATTCGGCTAAACTAAGATATTTATAGCCCCTAACCAACAAAAAAACTCATTAGATGACAGTCTGATAACATATTTATGGTATGGGATAGGTTTTGTTAGAAAAAAGTGCATATTTCAGGTAGATGGCATAGTTTACAATTGCACCCACCATCACAAATGGACTAGAATAATTACAATGAGCAACGTGTTTACCTAACTACTAATCATCAAACATTTCGTAAAAATACACAGCATACACGAATCGAAAGACACAGATCCTGTGAATACAGACAATATTTCAGATTTTCTAAGTGTCTTACAGCGAAAACACAATAAATCGTTATATTAGCTTAGCACATAGCAATTAGCAGCCCAGCATTGATTCTAGCCAAAGTGAGCGATAAAAGTCAACATCGCCAAAAGATATTAATTTTTTCACTAACCTTCTCAGAATTCTTCCGATGACACTCCTGTAACATCACATTACAACATGCATATACAGTTTGATCGAAAATGTTTATATTTAGCCACCAAAATCATGGTTAGACAATGTGAAATGTAGACAAGCTGGTAAAGAAAAAGTCCTTGCGCCACTTAGACAGTGATCTACTCTTATACATAAATACTCATAAACGTGACTAAAAAATATAGGGTGGACAGGGATTGATAGACAATTTAATTCTTAATACAATTGCGTTATTACATTTTTTAATTTATCCTTACTTTTCAATACAGTTTGCGCCAAGCGAAGCTACGTCAAAAAACATGGCGTCCTAAGCCACTAAAATGTTTCGACAGAAACACGATTTATCATAATAAAAATGTCCTACCTTGAGCTGTTCTTCCATCAGTATCTTGGGCAAAGGATCCTTTCTTGGGAGAAATCGTCTTTTGGTGGAAAGCTGTCCTCTTGCCATGTGGAAATGTCAACTGCGTTCGGGATGAACTGAAAAGCGTGCCCAACTTTTCACATCGTTGCAAAAATAAATGTCCCAAAATCGCACTAAACGGATATAAATTGCTATAAAACGCTTTAAATTAACTACCTTATGATGTTTTTAACTCCTATAACGAGTGAAAAGATGACCGGAGAAATATAACAGGCTAAACTAACGCTTGGAACAGGTGCGCGCCGGTGTCCTCTAGGCTCATGACGCAGCTCCCAAAGAATGACTAGCTTCAGGGTTTTTTCATTTGTAGGGCCTGTGAACGCGCAATCGACCCCGTTGGAATCGTCATCACGTAAAGGCATCCAGGGGAAGACGTAAGAAGTGTCCGTATAGTCATAGCAACGACAGTGCCCTTTTAACTGACTTCAGAAGAGTGGCCAACATTTCTCAAATCTGACTCCATGTCAGGGAAATTGCTGTAGAATGGGCTCTGTTCCACTTAGAGACAAAATTTCAACTCCTATAGAAACTATAGACTGTTTTCTATCCAATAATAATAATAATATGCATATTGTACGATCAAGGATTTTGTGGGAAGCCGTTTAAAAAATTAGCCAAATTAGCATAAATAGTCTAAACAGCGCCCCCATCCCCAACAGGTTAGAAGAGTCTTCAACTCTAAGGTGTTTTTTTTGTAGCTCTCCTAGCTGTGCTGTTGAGGAACTAGAGCAAGCACACTTGTAGTTGTTTTGTTTGGTACACAACCCTGCATCCCACCATCACACAATTACTGTAGCCATTTATAAATTGTAATCTGGGTCAGGTGAAAGCTTGTTCTATGGCCAACATGACTAGCCACATTCTAAATTATGATTTTACAGTGTTAGTCTTCCACAGGGCAATTCAGAGAAGAAGAATGTCATTTTGGTGCATATAGAAAGGAATTATGAGTGTGTTCAGGTGCGTCTTCTGCTACAAATCTTTTTCACAATAGACAAACGTAGTCACATTCTGTTCAGAACAACCCAGGGTATGATGTCATGTCATCTTGTAACTACATCAAACAGTGATCATGAACATTGACACAGTATATGACATGGGTTTTAGGATTTGGAATTGCAAAGGGCACATTTGGACTCACGGGTGTTTGATTTGATTGTATAACATCAAAGCGGTATTTATTATAATCCTCAATGTCTCCTCTTTCAAAATACATCGAGTCCTCTTCATTTACAGCATTTCCCTCACTCAGACAACAAACATTTGTGAAAGTTGCATAATTAGCGGGAGGGATGGGGGCAGCTCAAGTTCAGAACAGCTGTCAGTCAAAACCAATACTGCGCTGTGAGGCGCAGAGCCTGAGCTCTGATGTCATGTATAGCATGTTACTGTACAGCCACTGCGTTCCAATGTAGGTGTTTATCAGTGCCTAAATCTGCCATTTTCAACCAGTATACAGGTGTGAGTGTGAAGGGCTACAGACTACGGTGGGAAACAGTATAGTAAGTGGCGCTGCATGTGAGGAAGTGATGCAGGCTTTATTAGAGGATAGGCTGTGTGGTGTGACTGTCTCACTGCCATCCTGTACTGCAGCAACAGCTGTCAAATATTTTTACCTGGATGACTCAATGAGTAGTATCACATCCAACCGGGTCCAGACCAGCAGAAAAACCACTCACTGCATAATGTGCATATACAGTGTATGCAAGGTGTCTCTATCTTAAAAAGCCATGTCGTAAAAGCGTGCAGGTCTGCTTTCTGCGTTTTACAGCTCTCTCTCTCTCTCACACACACACACACACACACACACACACACACACACACACACACACACACACACACACACACACACACACACACACACACACACACACACACACACACACACACACACACACACACACACACACACACACACACACACAACTAGCTGGGGTAGCTACATTTATAATGAAGGAAGTGTGCCTGTCTGGATTAGAATCACAGGCTTGAGAGAAACTATTAAAGCCAGCCTGAGCGCGTCTTTTCCTAACAGGGTTCATTTTTTTCCAGATGGAAGATGATGGTTTTTACACATGGGAGACATATATTATAGTCCACGGCCATGGGCGCTCTGGGGGAAGCTATTTTCTGGCCCTAAATCATTATGAGTGGGACCTTGTGCTCCTTAGCGTGATTTAAAATTGATGACGGAGTGGCAGACAGGGTTTGTATGCCCTTCTCCACCTGCCACTTTCCTCTGAAGTTTTGGAAAGCTGTCATACCCAATCTCACTCAAGGCACTCTTGGCACATTTTGCCATGGGGTGGGATTAACATGATATGTTAATTTGACCCTTATTATTTACCTATAGCTGCATCTAATGTATATATGCATATATGGATGTATTTAAAACATGTTCTATAATACATCATGCACTTTCCCACCCTCCCATTATGTATTGGTAAACAATAAAGGTGTTTTATTCAAATCATCTCCAGGCAATTTTATTTCAGTATACAGTATCTCAGTGCCAAACCCTTGCTTGGAGTGCAAGTGCGGAGTTGGGAGGCCTCAGTGCAGTGTGAATAAGTGTAATATTAACAAAAGTAGCCTGAGCTAATTTAAACTAAAGCCCCTAAGAGTTTCCTCATTCTGCAGACTTTAATTAAGAAAATCTGGCAGCGCCACCCGCAGTTTGTTCAAATACACCATGTATTAGCAGTACAGAGTTGTTTTTGTGAGGGAAATTAATAAATGTGGCTAATTGATTCAGGGCCGTAGCTACATATGAGGACATGAGGTCCAGACCTCGAATTGAAACTCAGTCGGGGTTTCAATTTACTGTTGTGAGTTAGAATAGTAGAATTCAAAAGGTGCCATTTTGAAAATTGGTTGTGCATTAGCAGTCTTCCCTTGTTATACTCTGAGTGGACAAAACATTAAGAACACCTGCTCTTTCCATGACATAGACTGACAAAGGTGAATACAGGTGAAAGCTATGATCCCTTATTGATGTCACTTGTTAAATTCACTTCAATCAATGTAGATGAAGGGGAGGAGACAGGTTAAGTCATGTTTTTTTAAGCCTTGAGGCAATTGAAATGTGCATTGTGTATGTGTGCCATTCAGAGGGTGAATGGGCAAGACAAAAGATTGAAGTGCCTTTGAAGGGGTTATTGTAGTAGGTGCCAGGTGAACCAGTTTGTGTCAAGTACTCTAATCGTGCTCGGATTTTCACGCTCAACAGTTTCACTCTCACTCAGATATCATATTTACAGGCCATAATTAATGGCAACATTTGTAAAATTGCAGGAAATTAGCTTTGAAAACTGCAAAAAAAATCTTCACGCCTCTAGGCAAAATGTGTGCAATTACAGGAAATTAGCTGTAAAACTGCAACAATAATTTTTTTATGTAAAGCGAACTCATTTGTTTACCTTTTGTTAATAAAATACTTATTCTGCGAACAGATCCCTCTGTAAGTACGAAGTTATAGTTTTTAATCACGGTGCTGAGTTAATGTGAGATATTGTGTAGCGGTTAATTGTATAGCTAATAGGCTATGTGTTTGTTGGGCGACTGAGGTGAATGAAGCTACAGCAACCAATGTGGTAATGGCTAGGTACATTTTTTTTGCTTGTTTTTGCTATTCTCCGAATAGCATTTTAGAGTTTTTAAATTGTATAGAAATACAGTAAATGAGCTTTAACTTTCTAAAAAGTCAGCCCCAGACCTCACAACTCAGACCCTGACTACGTCCCTGAAGTGATTAATCTATCATTTGGTTAGCTTAATATCAGATGCTAACCATTGACTCTTTTCAATATTCATATCACTGTCTAACAGCGGCGTAACAACAAACTCAATCTTCTGTATTGGATCTTTATTTAGCTCCTAGAAAACCATAGGGAGGCTGGCAGGAGTGATAGTGTGAGAGAAAGTGTAAGGTGCTATAAATGTGTTGTTGTGTTGGCAGATCAGGGCAACCCACTTTGGTGTTCAGCAGATTCGGATAGTGATGGTGATGGGGATGGTGCTCCTCTCGGGGTTCCACACCAAAGAGCAACTTCAGTAAAGACACACGGAGACATTTGCCACTGTGATCTCTGGAGATGGCAGCAAGGTGAAGAGGCTAGATTTTCCCCATAAGTGTCGGCGTTGCATAAAACATGCACAAGTCTCACAACAAACTTTTTTCGTCACTGTCCCATTACCGTCCCGAAGTGCAATTTCAACTGTCCCAAACTGAACTCGAACCATCCCTAAATGGGTCTAGTTAATTTGCAGTGATTTTAAAGTAAATTGTGTATTTCTGAGAAAGATACAGACCGTCTATATTACATCAACTTAATTTGTTAATTTTTGCACATTATTGATAATTATAATGTATTTATTGAACATGTTAACCACATGTATGCAATATATCTCAGAGAGAACAATGTTATTGTGAACTGGTTACTATATAAACGTAAGTTAGATACATTACGTTCCACCACCAGCTGCCCCATTAAACAACATGACACAACAATATACAATAAAGAACGTGTGTGTTACCCAGCCTTCACTTTCTCTGCTTCACCCTCCCTCTTCAGTCATGAAAGAATGGTCGCCTTGACCTTTTTGAGCGCCACCACTTGCTAACAGCCCTCTATGCCTTGTAGTCCTCAGTCTCCGGTCCATGGACGGAGATCAGCAGCAGACTGTTCATCATGCTGGTGGACAGGCTGAACTCCAGTCTGACTTGATGCGCTTCATGGCCGAGAACCCTCGCTCACAGCAGGATGTCCCCTCTGTCTCTTCTACTCTCACTCTTTTAAAAAATCGTAAAATGATGTCATGGTTGTTGCGCCGAAGTGTTCTCTGTTTCAACTTGCTGAATGTGTGTGAAACGTCAGCGTATGTTGACTGGGCGTTAAGCGGTGTTCCACTAGATTACATAGCCACGAAGTCAGATTCCTCTTTCTTGAATGACGCGACCCACGTAATTAGAAAGCGAAGAGCTGTGAGAGCTGTCAGTCAGGCTAAGATTCCACAGCCAATAGTCCAAATTGGCAGTAAGGCACAATCCTATTGTTGCATCTTCAAATATTCCCTCTTTCTAAGTTTCTACCATAAGGCTGTATATCCATCTCCGTCGCATTCATAAAAAACGCTCGCAGCATGTGCGAGTTTAAGAATGGTGTGATCCCGTAATAGGTTTTTGAAACATTCACGCATATGGCAGTGACGAGTACACACATTGCTGAGCTTCAGTGGCGATTTTACAGTTGAAGTCGGAAGTTTACATACACTTAGGTTGGAGTCATTAAAACTCGTTTTTCAACCACTCCACAAATTTCTTGTTAACAAACTATAGTTTTGGCAAGTCGGTTAGGACATCCACTTTGTGCATGACACAAGTAATTTTTCCAACAATTGTTTCTAGACAGATTAATTCATCCATCACAATTCCAGTGGGTCAGACGTTTACATACACTAAGTTGACTGTGTCTTTAAACAGGTTGGAAAATTCCAAATGATGTCATGGCTTTAGAAGCATGGTGTACCTGTGGATGTATTTCAAGCCCTACCTTCAAACTCAGTGCCTTTTTGCTTGCCATCATGGGGAAATCAAAAGAAATCAACCAAGACCTCAGAAAAAAATTGTAGACCTCCACAAGTATGGTTCATCCTTGGGAGCAATTTCCAAACGCCTGAAGGTACCACGTTCATTTGTACAAACAATAGTACGCAAGTACAAACACCATGGGACCACGCGGCCGTCATACCACTCAGGATGGAGATGCGTTCTGTCTCCTAGTGATGAACGTACTTTGGTGTGAAAAGTGCAAATCAATCACAGAAAACAGCAAAGAAGATGCTGGAGGAAACAGGCCCAAATGTATCTATATCCAAAGTAAAACGAGTCCTATATCAACATAACCTGAAAGGCCGCTCAGCAAGGAAGAAGCCACTGCTCCAAAACTACCATAAAAAAGCCAGACTACGGTTTGCAACTGTACATGGGGACAAAGATTGTACTTTTTGGAGAAATGTCCTCTGGTCTGATGAAACAAAAATAGAACTGTTTGGCCATAATGTCCATCATTATGTTTGGAGGAAATTGGGGAGGCTGGAGGAAAAAGGGGTGGCAGCATCATGTTGTGGGGGTGCTTTGCTGCAGGAGGGGCTGGTGCACTTCACAAAATAGATGGCATCATGAGGGAGGGAAATTATGTGGATATATTGAAGCAACATCTCAAGACATCAGTCAGGAAGTTAAAGCTTGGTCGCAAATGGGTCTTCCAAATGGACAATGACCCCAAGCATACTTCCAAAGTTGTGGCAAAATCGCTTAAGGACAACAAAGTCAATGTATTGGAGTGACCATCACAAAGCCCTGACCTCAATCTTATAGAAGATTTGTGGGCAGAACTGAAAAAGTATGTGCGAGCAAGGAGGCCTACAAACCTAACTCAGTTACACCAGCTCTGTTAGGAGGAATGGGCCAAAATTCACCAAACTTATTGTGGGAAGCTTGTGGAAGGCTACCCGAAACGTTTGACCCAAGTTAAAGAATTTAAAGGCAATGCTACCAAATACTAATTGAGTGCATGTAAACTTCTGACCCACTGGGAATGTGATGAAAGAACTAAAAGCTGAAATAAATTATTCTCTCTAATATTATTCGGACATTTCACATTCTTTAAAATAAAGTGGTGATCCTAACTGACCTAAGACTGGGAATTTTTACTCGGATTAAATGTCACAAATTGTGAAACTGAGTTGAAATGTATTTGGCTAAGGTGTATGTTAACTTCTGACTTCAACTGTAAATCTTGGTGGGGCAAACTATTTTCATTTCTTTTTTATGCATGACAACAAAGCCACTACACAACACTAAATAATACATTCATTCCACTATAACATTGAAAAACGGTGCCCACAAACTGTTAGGGCCTACATAAAGCTGTCCCAACAGCAGATCTTTCTTTTCAGCACAATGGAGTGAATCCGTACCACTGCTACACCTGGCTATCAGAGGAGCCTTGTCTGGCAGCGAAACAGTTCATTCGGCCTTGTTTACTGCCTTTTTAAAAAAAAAACATAGCTGACTTGCTTAAACAAATGTGGTTTCTACTGACAATTGAGTTGTACAAACTATGGCATAAGGGAACGAGGAGCTGATAAGAGGCAATCCATAATTTCAATTAAGACATTAATGAGTGATCTAAGACGGACGTAGTCAATATAACTATTTGTTCAGCACCTTTGAAATGTACAGCGACAGAATCCAGAACATGGTCCGTTCTTATTGTCCCTGTATACAGTCAGAACCGTAGGATAAATAAAGGGTACATATTAGCAGACAATAAAAGCTCTTACAATATCCGGTGATGACATTTTCTCTAAAATAGGCTATAGGCTACATGTGCACCTCGGAGTCAGAACAATAGTGTGAAGAAGAAGGCGAACCGGCGGATCGGACAGTGAGGAGACAGACAGGATGTTCTGGTGCTCACCTCACCTGTACAGAAAATAACAAACAGGAAGTTGACAAAGATATGAACAAATCAAAGATATTCTCAGTGTAAATTATTCCAGCAACAACTATTTGGCTGTAACAAAATGCAGGTATGGCTCTACTCTAGCCAACCTGTTACCTGCCCAGCCTGCTCTTTTCCCAGGCAAAGGCCAACTGACCACCTAAGTACTCTTTCCATGAACTCCCTTCAGCTAGGAATGTCCCATCATGATAGCCCCAAAACACATTTCTACCATAAATACGTAATTTCCCATGGACATATAACATCATAAACAACAGTTTTACATAAACACACACTTCAATAGCTTGTTCCATAATTTCTTCTTTAAGTCACACAATACATATTCATGAAGTAATTCACCCCCGGGATAATTCATCACTTTGGCTATTCCCGTCAACCAATAAATGTTCCTCGCTGACTCGTAGACTAATTTGCCTCATGCGTAATGTACACCGGCACTTCAACAAGGAGACAGCGCGGCGCTTAAGACAAACACACAAGGTAGGTTGAATTACATGATTATACTCTACCAACGCTTCGATTTTTATTCAAATAATATATTTCACATTGCTAGAGCATGTACGTTTAAATGGGCAGCTTTATACACGGTAAAAACATGATTAACTAGTTACATTGTTTTAGTAACTGGCTTGCACAACAAACACTCGACTTTGGCACCTTATGTCAAAGTATTGTTGGCAAACGGAATGCGCTACTCAAGCCAACATATTCTCTTTTGTTTCAAGATTCTGGCTATACCTTGAAGAGATACAGTAAAGAGTCTTTATCCAACCAATCATTTATTTGAGTGCCATTGCCTATAAGTCATGGACATGTGCTCTATTACAAGTAGGCTAAGTTGTGAGGGGGAAAGGGACCAACTTATTAGGGTGAGCCACATGGGCTACTAACAGCTTGGTACACAACATACACTTAGTATTACTTTCTTAGCTACAATATACATACAGTATCTCCCTGGTATATTACATAACTTATGCAGCAGCATACAAGACATTTTTGGACTCACCTTGTTGTGCTGTGCTCACTTGAATAGGAAGGTGGCACGGCGGTCCTTGTGGGCAAATTTGGTCATCAAACTTTGTCATCAAAATCTGGCATTCTCTGCATTTAAGGTGCTTTCAAGACAACTGAGAACTTGGCAGAAAACACATTCGAATCATGACGTCAGTGATCTTCAGGTCGGAGCTCTAGAAGAGGCCTGAGTTCCCGACTTGGAATTCCGAGTTGGATGAACGTTCAAAACGTATTTTCCCAATCGGAGCTTGTTTTTTTCCAAGTTCCCAGTTGTCTTGAAGTCACTGAAGTCTGAGCTTTCCCAGTTCCGAGTTTCCAGTTGTTTTGAACAAGTCAGAAGTCATGCTGGATTGACAGCATGGCCAATGTATTCAATCTTTTCTGGCCCATGGTGTTGCATGTGAATCTTTATCCTTTTCAGCTTGGAAAAGAGACCCTTGAACCCAGACTTGGACCACACACCCTCTCCGCCGAATAGCAGGCAGGGGAAGCAAAATAGTGATTGCTTTGCAACGCTTGCAATTAGCCACTGATTCCTTTCAAACCACTCATGCGATTTCCAACTTGTTGTGTAATGTTTATGTCCAATGGCCGATGAGCATCGATATGTTTTTTATTTTATTTTTATTTTTATTTATTTTATCCCATTTTCTCCCCAATTTTCGTGGTATCCAATCGCTAGTAATTACTATCTTGTCTCATCGCTACAACTCCCGTACGGGCTCGGGAGAGACGAAGGTCGAAAGCCATGCGTCCTCCGAAGCACAACCCAACCAAGCCGCACTGCTTCTTTAACACAGCGCGCCTCCAACCCGGAAGCCAGCCGCACCAATGTGTCGGAGGAAACACCGTGTACCTGGCCCCCTTGGTTAGCGCGCACTGCGCCCGGCCCGCCACAGGAGTCGCTGGAGCGCGATGAGACAAGGATATCCCTACCGGCCAAACCCTCCCTAACCCGGACGACGCTATGCCAATTGTGCGTCGCCCCACGGACCTCCCGGTCGCGGCCGGCTGCGACAGAGCCTGGGCGCGAACCCAGAGACTCTGGTGGCGCAGCTAGCACTGCGATGCAGTGCCCTAGACCACTGCGCCACCCGGGAGGCCCCATCGATATGTTTTATCTATAATTTCTCTTCATATGACGAGGATTGAAAAGAATTTACCAGTAGATTGTCGACTTGATTCATGATGGTGACTGCTTGTCTAGTTTACTAGCTAAGACTTTGAAAGTATGATGTTGACATGATCAGTCATATCAAAGCTACTGTAGATATAACATGATTTGACATCATTTTATTTGTGGCCAATGACCTTGAGCCTTCATGGATGGGCACTTCTAATGTAAATCTATGGCAGCACCCAAGGGGCTTGAATTTTCTAACTCTCTGTAGATTTTGCGGTGACGTAGTGTCCCCATGAGTGACAGAACACTGAGCCAATCAAATCAAATTTTATTGGTCACATACACGTGTTTAGCAGATGGTATTGCAGGTGTAGCGAAATGCTTGTGCTTCTAGTTCCGACAGTGCAGCAATATCTAATAAGCAAAATCAAACAATTTCACAACATATATCCAGTACACACAAATCTAAGTAAGGAATAGAATTAAGAATATATAAGCAACGGCAGAGCAGCATAGACTAAGATACAGTAGAATAGTATAGAATAAAGTATATACATGAGATTAGTAATGCAAGAAATGTAAAATGACTAGTGTTCTATTTATTAAAGTGGCCAAGGATTTCAAGTCTGTATATAGGCGGCCACCTATCTGTGCTAGTGATGGCTATTTAACAGTCTGATGGCCTTTAGATAGAAGTTTTTCAGTCTCTCGGTCCCAGCTTTGATGCACCTGTACTGACCTCGCCTTCTGGATGATAGCGGGGTGAACAGGCAGTGGCTCGGGTGGTTGTTGTGCTTGATGATATTTTTGGCCTTCCTGTAACATCTGGTGCTGTAGGTGTCCTGGAGGGCATGCATTGTGCAGACTGCACCACCCTCTGGAGAGCCCTGCGGTTGTGGGCGGTGCAGTTGCCGTACCGAAAACATGAGAACATTACCAACACCTACGCTCTGTATGTTCCGCTGGCTGCCCCATTACCACAGAAAGCACTGAGCTAGGATGAAATACCTGCATTTTGGAGCATGTATGCAGCTTTATTAACTCAGTTCTAATTGTTTTTACATTGTTTGCAAACTGATATGTGACAAGTATTAATGCTAAAATATCATGCAAAACAGGCACAAAAATATACATATATACAGTACAGTACCAGTCAAAAGTTTGGACACATCTTATTCAAGGGTTTTTCTTTATTTTTACTATTTTATACATTGTAGAATAATAGTGAAGACATCAAAACTATGAAATAACACACATGGAAACATGTAGTAATCAAAAAAGTGTTAAACAAATGAAAATATATTTTAGATTTTAGATTCTTTGAAGTAACAACCCTTTGCCTTGATGACAGCTTTGAAAATCACAAACGTTTTTTTCGAGCCCTGAACATGCATCCGTTCGAGTTTGTTTCTGGATTTTTAGAGTGTAATCTGCTAGTTTGTTTGGTCTGGTGTTACCCATTGTGTAGCACTTTGGTGTAGAGAGTGTAAAGCCACCGGGAAATGTAATTATACAGGTGCTTTCTGAATGGTAGCACTTTGTCAGATGAAGCACTTAAGTGACTCTCTGGTCATCCTTGGTAGCCTTTTACAGCCTGATACAGTATTTCATGTGGGTTCACCTCCATGCACTGTCAAGTTTATTAGCAGAAATGGTTGATTTGCAGCATGAGCGGAGCATGTCCATGTAAGAGAGGGGGCTGGCCTCTTCCTTGGACCAGGGCCATAATCCCCTACTGGATGACTTCTCTAATGCTAATCCAAATGGAAGGTATCCAGGGAGCTTTGCCATGGTCCGCTGCTTACTCTGCTCCTCTCTACTCCCGTTATCTCTCCACACCATCTGGGGTGGCTAAGACGGGAGTAGGGCTTGGCCGGGTCTGCTTACTGCTGGTCTCCTGCCCTGTGTTTGTCCGTCCGTGGGTGGGTGGCCAGGACGGAGCGGCTGCTTAGCTCGACTAAGGGTCATATTGGCCAGGGTTGGGCCAGCGTCCCATTCTCACTCTCTCTCTCACACACACAAAGGATTGCGGGAGGGTATATTACTGGAAACTTTCAAAGTTTCACAGGTGTCTGTAATTATCTCTGTGTGGCCTTATCACATGATTATAGGAAATAATTACATGAGATGATTTTTAAATTAAAAATGGAATGACAAAGCTGGAAAACATTATCCTAAATATAAACCATCAACAATACCATTGGTGTTTAATATGAGGGTTTCAGAATGAAATATCCTTTATATTTTTTACATACTTTTTTATTTTACTGTCAATATGTATTTTTTGTCAATGTTTTTGCGTCAAACTGGTGTCAGTTGTGAAAAAGTTAATATTTAGACGAGTTGCAGAGGTAATGGAAAATAATGGCATTGTTGATGAGATGCTTTTTTCATTAATTAGGCTATTTTCTCTTTGAACCATATGATCCATCTACTAGAAACTCATCGACAATATGGACACAAATATAAACATTTCAATTAAAATGACATATGAATACCTTTTTTAAGTGTATATTACCAAGGTTACCATAGATTGCCATAGCTTTGCAACCATAAACACACACACACACACACACAGAGGCGGTATGCCCTAGTAGGAATTCCACTGTGTGCAGCTCACCCTGCACTAACATACATAACATGAAAATATCTACTTCTGCTAAGCTTCCCAGTAAAGCAATGAAAACCAGCACGCATCCTAGAAAAGTGCTCAAAATAGCCCACGTTAACATATGTACCGTTTGTACATAGTACATGGGACGGTATGTACGTTAACATATATCCCTTCCACGGGACGGTTGAGCTAACGTAGGCTAATGCGATTAGCATGAGGTTGTAAGTGACAAGAACATTTCCCAGGACATAGATGAGGTTGTAAGTGACAAGAAAATTTCCCAGGACATAGACATATCTGACATATCTGATATTGGCAGAAAGCTTAAATTCTTGTTAATTTAACTGCACTGTCCAATTTTTAAGTAGCTATTACAGTGAAAGAATACCATGCAATTGTTTGAGGAGAGTGCACAATTTTGAACATGAAACATTCTTAATAAACAAATTAGGCAAATTTGGGCAGTCTTGATACAAAATGTTGAACAGAAATGCAATAATTCATTGGATCACACTAAAACGTTGTACATACACTGCTGCCGTCTAGTGGCCAATATCTAAATTGTACCTGGGCTGGAATAATACATTATGGCCTTTCTCTTGCATCCTTAAGAGTTAAGAAACAAGGTTCATGAAATGAATAACAGATGACAATCATATTCTGCCTATCTCTGAAACTTATTTAGACAATACCTTTGATGATACAGTGGGAGCAATACAAGGTTATAACAATTACAGAAAAGACAGAAATGCCAGGTGTTGCTGTTTATATTCAGAACCACATTCCTGTAAAGATTAGAGAGAGTCATGTTAAGTACTGTTGAAGTACTTAAAGCCCATTATTGTGGGAAGCTGCTATAGACAACCAAGTCCTAACAGTCAGTATCTGGATAACATGTGTGAAATGCTTGATAATGTATGTGATGTCAATAGAGGTATATTTTCTGGGTGATTTAAATATTGACCGACTTTCATTAAGCTGCCCACTCAAGAAAAAGCTTCAAACTCTTTCTAGTCCCTGCAACCTGGATCAGGTTATCAGTCAACCTACCAGGGTAGTTACAAACAGCACAGAAATGAAATCATCAACATGTATTGATCCCATCTTTATTAATGCTGCAGAAATGTGCTTGAAAGTAGTATCCAGATCCATCTGCTGTAATGATCACAATATAGTAGCCATATCTAGGAAAATCAAAGATCCACAGGCTGGGCCTAATATAATGATTAAGAGGTCATACAATAAGTTTTGTAATGATTCCTATGTTGTTGATGTAAAGAATATTTGTTGGTCCGTGGTTTGTAATGAGGAGCAAACGGACGTTGCACTTGACAGATTTATGAAATTGCTTATCCCAGTTACTGATAAGCATGCACTCAAGAAAATTACTGTAAAAACTGTTAAATCCCTGTGGATTGAACAATTTTATGGTTGAGAGGGATAAGGCAAAAAGAATGGCAAATAAGTCTGGCTGCACAACCGATTGGCAAACGTACTGCAAATTGAGAAATCATGTGACTAAACTGAATAAAAAGAAGAAGAAACTACACTATGAAACAAAGATAAATGACAAAGAATGATAGTAAAAAGCTTTGGAGCACCTTCAATTACGTTTTGGGAAAAAAGGCAAACTCAGCTCCATCATTCATTGAATCAGATGGCTCATTCATTACAAAACCGACTGATATTGCCAACCACTTTAATGATTTTTTCATTGGCAAGATTAGCAAACTTAGGCATGACATGCCAGCACCAAACGCTGACACTACACATCCTTGTATACCTGACCAAATTATGAAAGACAAGAATTGTAATTTTGAATTCTGTAAAGTGAGTGTGGAAGCGGTGAAAAATGACAAGCCACCGGGGTCTGACAACTTGGATGGAAAATTACTGAGGATAATAGCGGACGATATTGCCTCTCCTATTTGTCATATCTTCAATTTAAGCCCACTAGAAAGTGTGTGCCCTCAGGCCTGGAGGGAAGCAAAGGTCATTCTGCTACCTAAGAATAGTAAAGCCCCCTTTTACTGGCTCAAATAGCTAACCAATCAGCCTGTTACCAACCCCTTTGACCAGATAGACTGGTATTTTACGGTAAACAAATTGACAACAGACTTTCAGCACGCTTATAAGGAAGGACATTCAACAAGCACAGCACTTACACAAATGACTGATGATTGGCTGAGAGAAATCTATGTAAAAAATATTGTGGGGGCTGTTTTGCTAGACTTCAATGCGGCTTTTGACATTATCGATTATAGTTTGTTGCTGGAAAAACGTATGTGTTATGGCTTTACACCCCCTGCTATATTGTGGATAGAGAGTTACCTGTCTAACAGAACAGAGGGTGTTCTTGAATGGAAGCTTCTCCAATATAATTCAGGTAGAATCAGGAATTCCCCAGGGCAGCTGTCTATGCCCCTTACTTTTTTCAATCTTTACTAATGACATGCCACTGGCTTTGAGTAAAGCCAGTGTGCCTCTGATTGCGGATGACTCGACACTATACACGTCAGCTACCACAGCAACTGAAATGACTGCAACACTTAACAAAGAGCTGCAGTTAGTTTTAGAATGGGTGACAAGGAATAAGTTAGTCCAATATATTTCAAAAACTGAAAGCATTTGGGACAAATCATTCACTAAACCCTAAACCCCAACTAAATATTGTAATAAATAATGTGGAAATTGAGCAAGTTGAGGAGACTAAACTGCTTGGAGTAACCCTGGATTGCAAACTGTCATGGTCAAAACATATTGATACAACAGTAGCTAAGATGGGGAGAAGTCCGTACTAAAGCTCTGCTCTACCTTCATAACAGCACTATCAACAAGGCAGGTCCTACAGGCTCTAGTTTAGTAGCACCTGGACCACTGTTCAGTCGTGTGGTCCGGTTCCACAAAGAGGTACTTAGGAAAATTGCAATTGGCTCAGAACAGGACAGCACAGCTGGCCCTTGGATGTACACATAGAGCAAACATTAATAATATGCATGTCAATCTCTCCTGGCTCAAAGTAGAGGAGAGATTGACTTTATTACTACTTGTATTTGTGAGAGGTATTGACATGTTGAAAGCACCGAGCTGTCTGTTTAAACGACTAGCACACAGCTCAGACACCCATGCATACCCCACAAGACATGCCACCAGAGGGCTCTTCACAATCCCCAAGACCAGAATAGACTATGGGAGGTGCACAGTACTCCATAGACCCATGACTACATGGAACTATATTCCACATCAGGTAACTGATGCAGGCAGTAGAATCCGATTTGAAAAAACTGATAAAAATACACCTGATGGAACAGCGGGGACTGTGAAGCAACACAAACATAGGCACAGACACATGCATACACAGACATTATAACATACCTACTATACACACACGTAGACATGGATTTTGTGTTGAAGATATGTGGTAGTGGAGTTTGGGCCTGAGGGCAAAAACTTAGTGTGTTGTGAATTCTGTAATGAATGTATTGTAATGTTTTTAAAATTGTATAACTGCCTTAATTTTGCTGGACCCCAGGAAGAGTAGCTGCTGCCTTGGAAAAAAATACAAACACACACACAGGCTGTTGACTGCTGGCCATATTGAAAGGAGGTGCTGCCCAGCTGGGTTTGAGACCTTTCCCACTGGGCACACCACGTCATTTCAAAGAGGACATTTGGGCAATACTTGTATGAGACGTTGATCAATGAGATTTCAACTTTAATTCTCCCACTCCAAAAGACACTGTGATTCATCCAATAGCACAACCAAATGACCTGGATTGCAGTTGAGATTAAATTCAAAGTACAAAGTGCATGTGATCAATGCTGTTCGACGTTCTGCACAGATTATTATAGCAATTGTGAAGATCTCCACAGACCTGCAATCTTTGCATGCTTTCTATGATTACATAAGACGTTGTTCTTTCAGTATTTTTTATTGATTGTACGTACCTGTTTTACATTTTACTGCATTGTTAGGAGCTAGTAACATAAGCATTTCGCTGCAGCCGCTATAAAATCTGTTTAATTGTGTACGCAACCATAAACTTTGATTTGATACGCAACCAAATATCAACATTTATAGGATATCTAATGCTTGGATAGTTTAATCTGAAGCACTGGCTTAATCCTATTTGTGTTACTTTTATTTTTGTTTTAGTTGGAGACATGAATCCAACATATAATTTTTTAACTTGTCAACAAGTTAGACTTTTTACTGTGTTGCGAAAGTGATATTGAATTGTGTTTGGTTGTCAACGCCATATTGAAAGGAGGTGCTGCCCAGCTGTGTCTGAGATCTTTCCCATTTGAAGGAGATATTTTGTGCCACTGACTTAGTCCGGCTTTAAATCCATTTTGTCTACAAATTAATAATTGATATGTTGTATTCACGTCTCCATCTCAACCAAGAATCAAAGTTAAAGAATATGACTTCTTTTAAAGTACATTTAAAGTTGAATTAGATTAGATTTAGTCCTATTCTTTAATTTAGATTTTTGGTTGAGATGGAAACATATCAATTATTAACGAGAAGAAGAAAAAGCTTGAAACCCTAGGCCTGCACTGCTCTTTCCATGACATAGGCGAAAGCTATGATCCCTTATTGATGTCACTTGTTAAATCCACTTCAATCAGTGTAGATGAAGGTGAGGAGACAGGTTAAAGAATTTTTATTTTATTTTTTAGGCCTTGAGACAATTGAGACATGGATTGTGTAGGCATGCCATTCAGAGGGTGAATGGGCAAGGCAAAAGATTTAAGTACTATTGAATGGGGTATGGTAGTAGGTGCCAGGCGCACGTGTTTGTGTCAAGAACTGCAATGCTGCTGGGTTTTTCACGCTCAACAGTTTCCTGTGTTAATCAAGAATGGTCCACCACCCAAAGGACACCTAGCCACCTCAACACAACTGTGGGAAGCATTTGAGTCAACATTGCCCAGCATCAAGGCAAATGGTGGCTACTTTGAAGAATCTCAAATATAACATCAATTTTGATTTGTTTAACACTTTTTGGGTTACTACATGATTCCATATGTGCTATTTCATAATTTTGATGTCTTCACTATTATTCTACGATGTAGAAAATAGTCAAACTAAAGAAAAACCCTTGAATGAGTAGTTTGTGCCCAGTGGGTGGGCTCTACCGGGGGACCTTCTCTGTGTGTTTGCAGCGGGCAGGCATCAGTGCCAGTGGGTGGTTGGAAAGGAGAGAGGAGGCAGGCTTTGTACCTCTCAGATTGTTCTTAGAGATAGGACTGGTTGGACCTGCTGGGTCCTCCTCTATGATCAGTATGACTCCCTTCCCCAGGGGTAGTACTGTACTTGAGCAAGCATGTGGTATTTTATTATACGATTATGCTAGTGTGCTAATAGTATGGAGATCAAGTATATCAAACATAAGACAATAAATCAGAGCAGCCAACAACTGGCGGTATTAGAGGAATGAGGAATGACAGTCTTTGTAGTGTGGTGCAGGAGCACAATGGCTCCTCAGTCATATAGCTGCTGTGCCTTGAATCCATCATCTCCTTTGAAACGTCCTCCAGTAGCGATAGACAGCGCTGAGCAGAATAAATAGACAGACGCATGTTCTCTCCATGTTCCATCATCCCCCCCCCCCCCCCCCCTCTCTCTCTCTCGACACAGCAGCTCGTCGACATGCCTTGCTATGTTTGCATTGCAGGAGACGGCCCCTGAAATATTGATGTGATTCATCTGACCTCTCAGTGCTGTGTCAGCAGGTTGGAATCTTGTAGCTACTACCCTGGTCCGCCTGGTTTTATTGACTAATGCTCATGTATAAGACACTCCACATACTGTTCCAGACGTGGTATCACCAGCTGTTTCCCACTGTAGGAGCCCCATACTAAACCCAAGTGACCTCTCTGCAGAGTCTGACCCCTTAATCCTGAACCATAGACAGCCAGAGAGCCTAACACCACAGATCTGTGGGTCTGTGGGATTTTCCATAGACTCCATTAGAGTCTGAGCCTAACTGGAAAACCACAGAGGGATCTGTAGCGCCCCTTTTCTCTTATCTTCCACCAGGTTAATAAAGGATCTGACCCAGGACACCGATTACGTTTAGTCGGTAATCTCCTTTCAGAGAGATGGCGGACTGAAGATGGCGGTGCAGAATGCCTCATGAGAAATCGCAATATTCATGATCTGTATAACTGACTAAATAGTAGCACACTGATCTATTTACTCGTTGGCAATAAAATTCAAGCTGGATGATAACCCCCCCAAGAAAACGTATAAGGCTAGAGAAGTTTATTGACAAATATTACGAATGCAGTCGAGGTCAAAACATGTCAGAGAGGAACCAGGGAAAAAATTGAGTACCAAACTCCAAGAGAAAACTACGAGATTCCTCGACAGACACAGAGGATTATGCTTTTCAACACCTGGTAAGGTAAGAGTGGAAACCGACCTGCTGAAATAAATAAATGATAAATACTGGAACTTGACAGTAAAGACATAAAGGAGATAAAGGCAAACCTCGAAATGAGTGACGGAAAAGCTGCGACAGTGGAGAGAGAAGCAACAACCTAAAAAGTACAGTCAATACTACTGAAACGGACGTTAATTAACTTAAAAAGGAGAACATGTTTCTGAGAGAAGTCTTACTTGGAATACAGACTAGATCCATGCGAGAAAATCTGGTACTTAATGGTATAAAAGAAAATGAGGGTGAATAGCCTGAAAGCGAGGTGAAAGAATTCCTCCTTAAAGCGCTACAGATCCCAGGCGATACTGTCGACAAAATCAAATTTGAACGTGTACACCATTTCGGAGAGAGAGGACAGCGATACGAGTGCCCAATCATTGCCAAATGTGCATTCTTTAAAGATAAAATAATGTTGAAAGCCTGGGCAAAAGACTCGCTGGCACAAAAATAGGAATTTATGATCAGTTTCCGAAGGAAATTACAGAACGGCGCAAAGTTCTTCACCCACTCTTCAAGGTGAATAGATTTAAAGGGAAACATGTAGCTCTTGTAGTTGATAAACTGTTCATTGACAACCAACTGTTCCGAGACCAAGACTACTCCATGGCTATTCTAAATAATACAAAGTTCCCATAGAGAAGTCGAATAATGGAACACCCAATACTATCCCATAGTAGGGATTGTAATAACAAAAAACTGGAAAACGATCAAATACAACAATTGATAAAGATATAAACTGCAAATACACTATACCATTCAATATAGGGAATGTTGTTAAATACGTTGTCAACTTTCTATTCATAGTATTTATATAGAGATAAAAGGCAGCATTAGAAGAAAGGATAATTACTGAAATAATACATCTTCAAATATGAGGAACTGGAACACAAGTACTTAAAAGCCCGAAATTACGTAAGAATCAACATGGTAGGGTTAAAACCACAGCTAACAGAGGACACAGAAATCACAGTATGTGGGTATGTGTGGGTGTATTGTGATGGAAGGTGGGGTGTGTGTTTTTGTGTTTGGAAAAGTCTGGAGTTAAGTAAGTGAAAAAGGAAAATGGTTGCAAATTCCAGAGCCCATGTGTGTCTGCGAGCAGGAGTTGTGACAGAGAGCGCTTTCAATTTTGTGCAGAAATGTGATATACGTTTTAAAATAGATTACAAATATAGTTTATTTATTTACTGTCTTATCATGATGGAGCGGTCCCCAACCCTGTACCCTATATGGCCACCTGAGCTCCCCACACACTTTGGAAAAATCCTTATCTGCTTTATAGGCCTACTGCTTTATAGGCCTACTGCATGCAGCCAAGACAGAAAGATAAACGAGGTCAGAGACCCACTAAAGCCACGCTGCCCCCTCAAGAGTCTGAGCCTGCCTGGCAGGGTTGGTCCAACAAAACCAAAGGCCCCGGATGGGTGAGCGTAATATTCAAGGAATTTCTCAAAGCTGCTAATGAGAACCTTGATGACCTTGGACTACCGGTCCAAAGTTTTAAAACACCTACTCATTCAAGGGTTTGTCTTCTTTTTGTACTATTTTCTACATTGTAAAATAATAGTGAAGTCATCAAAACTATGAAATAACACATATGGAATCATGTAGTAACCAAAAAAGTGTTATATTTTAGATTCTTCAAATAGCCACTGTTTGCCTTGATGACAGCTTTGCACACTCTTGGCATTCTCTCAACCAGCTTCATGAGATAGTCACCTGGAATGATATGGTTTTAAATACCTCAATGGACCGTAAAGGTAATCACACTACAAACTATCACCCTTATGCACTTAAGGAAATCACGAATATCATTTAACTAGTGGATATATAAAGGCTTAAATATCCTGACCTAGTGAGATATAACAAATTCAGGCTCAATCAAGCTAGTTGTCTTGACTACTTTCTTATGTCGTTCTCTCTGGCACCAAAAGTTTAAAAAGTGTTGATAGGGGACAGAATCCGGTCGGACCATCAAATAATTGGCATATACATTACTCTTACAGAATTTCCACGTAGGCACGCCTATTGGATGACAACTTGTTTATCAACAGGACAAAATAATTGATAACTGACTTTTTCCTACATAACATAGGTACAGCAGATCCCCTTATTGTATGGGACAATTTTAAATGTGCCTTTAGAGGCCATGCAATTCAATACTCATCTTTAAAACAAAAGCAATTAAAGCAAAGAATACATATTAAGAAAGGAAATAGAGGGACTAACATTGTAGCAATAAAAACAGTACCATAGAGGCACAGAATACCTTAGAGGAAAAACTAAAATAAATGGAGGAACTTATTCAAGAAAGATCAAGTGTGCTGAGAAGGGAGGATTAAAGCTCCCTAACATGCAATTGTATCAAGAAGCCTTTGTCGCTTCCCAAATAAGGTCTCTCTTTATTGTGAACTTCGACTAGGCCAATCTGGGTGGACATGGAAGAGAAACTTAATGCCCCATTTGAGGGAATCAGATTATTCGAGTCAACAAAAGGTGGGACCCCAGAATCCAATAATGTCCCATACTAAAAATAAATGGAGACAGATTCATAAGATAAAGAGATCTTCACCTTTCTTGATAAGCTATGCTTCGTTATGGAACAACCCTGAACTGAAAATAGGGGGACACATGGTCAGGGACACATGGTCAAGGGCAAAATCCCAGTACATTCCGATATAAGCGTTTTGATAGAAATCCTATGCAAATTACCACATACCACAGGGCTTATATATTGCCACCTTATAGGTTCATTTAATGGAACTTGTAAGGGCCTAAAGGCCGTATGGGAAAAGACCTGGAGGTAACATTTGGAGAGGAGAAATGGAATATAAAAGTACAACAGATGCTCCTCCTCATGAGATATGCCCAGTCCAAGCTGATTGAATTTAAAGTGTTCAATGGGATTTATTGGACTCCTCTGAGGTTGAACAGAATAGGTTTGATAGAATCCAGTCTATGCTGGAGATGTCAGTCAAGAACATAAACCATATGTTCTGTGACTGTCCAAGCTTGCATACCTTTTGGCGGAAGGTAATGGAAAAGATTGGGGATATTCTGGGTACCACAATACTTGTAAATCCTGCTTTGCTGTTACTGAATATCACTAAGGATATTGATGGACTGAGAAGCTCATCTTTAAACTGGCTAAAAGTTGCTCTAACCACAGCCAAAAGAGATACTGAGACAGTGGAGAGAGAAGGACCCTCCCTCTTATAAGGAATGGTATGTGGCCTTGGCAGAAACAGCTTCATATGAAAGATTGATTTATAAAAGTAATGGTAAACTCGCTACCTTTTCTGAGGGACATTTGGGGACATTTTCTCTCAGAGATAGAAAGTGAAAACAAAATGTAACGGCCTGATAGACTACAGACATACATAGACGACTGGTAGGGGTAGGGATTTTTTATTTTATATATATATATTTAAAATGTTTCCTTTTGTTGTAATAGTTGTTATGGGGGAGGGGTGGTTGTGGTTGAAAAATTAAAAGCTTGTTTCCTTTTCTATCTTTGTGTGTACGGTGTGTTTGGAGGGTGTTCATTCCCCCAGACTTTTTCCGTATTTTGTTGAGTTGCAGCCTTGTTCTAGAATGGATTAGGTTGTTTTTTATTTGGTCCGTCTTGGAGTGGGGCTGTGGCGTGGTGGGGTGCGGGCGGGCGGGGAGTCTGGGTGCTTTCCGGGTGCTCTGTGTATTCATATCTGTCAAGTTATTGTTTAATGCCAAATATAATTCAATTGCATTGTTGGTATATCGTAAAAGGAAACAATAAAAACTACGTATAATTAAAAATAATAATAATAATAAATAAATGAGAGATAAAGCAATCTGGATGGAATATGGAGGAAAAAAAAATAAACCTCTATCTTCAACATGGAAATGCTACCAAAAATAATTTACTGAAACTTGTTACAAATGGTCGGAGTCACCCATGATTCACCAAACTATATTTTGAAAGAGGAAGCAAAGTACTTTAAGCATATATTTTTGTTTCAGTCTCCATCTTCACTAACTGAAGTTTGTTGTAAGACATTTTTTCCTAATAATAATTTCAAATTAACAGCTGTACAGAAAGACTCATTTGAAAGCCAAATTACAGAGGAGGAACTTATTTATGCAATAATCCTTTAAGTCCGGGAAAACTCCAGGGCTGGGTGACATACCAGTGGAGGTGTACCCTTTTTTGATGTACTCAGAAGACCGTTATTAGCATACCACTCATAAAAAATGGTAGATTAGCAGATACTCAACAAGGTCTGATTTCATTATTACTGAAAAAGGACCCAAGTGGTAAATATAAAGATCCAGTCCATTGAAAAAGTTGGAGGCCCCTTACACTTCAGTGTTGTGATGGAAAAATTCTAGCATAGTGCATAGCGCTTAGAATTAAAAGTTATTGTCGGATATTATTCATCCTAATCAGACAGGCTTTTTTTTACATGGACGATACATAGGAGAAAATATAAGACAAGTACTGGAAACAATAGAACACTATGAAAAATCTTGGAAACCAGTCCAAGTATTCATAGTTGACTTTTAAAATACTTTTGATAAAATACAACTGGAATTTATATATAAATGCCTGGAAAATATCAATTTTGGAGAATATTTTATACAATGGGTTAAAGTTATGTATACTAATCCTAGGTGTAAAATAATAAATGATGGCTACTTCTCAGAAAGTTTCAGCGTATATATTTATTATGGCCAATGAAATGTTAGCTATTAAAATCAGATCCAACATTAATTTCAAGGGCCTAGAAATCCAGGGCTTAGAAACAAAGATGTCATTGTATGTTGATGATTCATGTTTTCTTTTAAATTCACAATTGGATCTCTTCACAGCCTCATAGAGGATCTAGATACTTTTTTTAACCTCTCTGGATTACAACCAAATTATGACAAGTGTACAATATTATGTATTGGATCACAAAAAAAATTTACTTTTACATTACCTTGTAGTTTATCAATAAAATGGTCTGACGGTGAATGTGGAAAGGAAAATACTTGGCTATTTGTCGGAAAAATCACCCTGATTAACTCTTTAGTCATATCCTATATCCCTATTGTCACGAACCAGCTCGAAGTCCGTAACAAAAAGGGAGACAATGTGGAGATAAGGAATAACAAAAATATATTTATTAACTGAAGTAACCTAAATACAATGGTGTGTGTAGTCAGTAATCAGTAGTGTAAGTGAGTGGTTGCATGCATAGATGTGATAATAAGGGGTGTTGAATGGTGCCAAAGCAAACAAACAAAATGGCCACAAAAATGCCACAACCAAAATCCAACAGTGCGTCTGCATGGAGAGAGTCTTCTCAATGAATGGGGAAAAGGTGTATTTATTCCGGGACACACCCGAACCCAGGTGTGTCACATTTGATCTACCCCCTAAAAAAATAAAATACAATAAAAATCTGACCCAAAGTCGAACGACCTCTCTCTCTCTCTCTCTCTCATCCTAGCAAAAGCCCAGGGTGTATATATTTCTATCCCTATCCCCTGTCGTGTCCTGTAACCTGTTTCCACAAACACAGAGGAGTATTAGTATGTGCCTTATTATGTCAGAGGAGTATGTGCGCTACAGGAATACTGCTCACAGAGGGAGCCGGACTGACTGACTGCTGATATAATCACATACTGTACTGAAAGAGCCCTACATACTGTAGGTGTTGGTTGTGGCTGCAGAGCATCCACAGGTTCTTAGGAAACAAGAATAAAACAGGGATGAAACCACATCCCCTTTTATCCGTCTCTCTTCCCCCTACTTGAGCAAAATAAAAGCCCCACGGATTACCCATCTATTTTCCTACCAGTCTAGGACCAGTAACTTAACCCCCTGTCACTAACTATAGTAGTGGAAGTGTTTATTTCGGTCGCTGATTTCCGATGTGTGTTTTATAAGATTTGTGGAAGTGTCCAGACGGTAGGGCATCCACCATGGCAAGTGTAACTGATAATGACCGTTAAAAAGAGCCCCCGTCTCTTAAAGCTAAAACAAACCCCAGATTGCAGCTTAAAAAACTTTTCATCTCACAGCAAGTTTGCATGTAACTTTCTGCAGTGTGCAAAAAAATACTATAGTGGTAAGAATACAACCACTGTAGTATTTATTATTTAAAACTGCAGTGTTTTGCGGACATTTCTGTAGTATTTACCACAGTGTTTTTTGTGGATAACACTGTAGTATTTATGATAGTATTCTACAGTATACTACAAAACTCTATACTAAATTCTACATGTGATCGAGGGATACTACAGTGTGGGGCGGCAGGTAGCCTGGTGGGTAGGAGCTTTGGGCCAGTAACCGAAAGGTTGCAGGATTGAAGCTAACAAGGTAAAAATATGTTGTTCTGCCCCTGAGCAAGGCAGTTAACCCACTGTTCCCCGGGCGCCGATGACGTGGATGTCGATTAAGGCAGCCCTCCGCACTTCTCTGAATCAGAGGGGTTAAATGCGGAAGACACATTTCAGTTGAATGCATTCAGTTGTACAACTAACTAGGTATCTCCCTTTCCCTCAGTATAGGTTACTACATAATTATATACAGTGCATTCAGAAAGTATTCAGACCCCTTAAATGTTCTACATTTTGTTACATTACAGCCTTATTCTAAAATTGATTAAATCTTTTTTTGCCTCATCAATCTACAAACAATACCCTATAGCGAAATGTTTGCAAATTTTGGAAAACAAATCTAAACTGAAATATCACATTTACATAAGTATTCAGACCATTTATTCAGTTCTTTGTTGAAGCACATTTGGCAGTGATTACAGCCTCGAGTCTTCTATGGTATGGTGGTACAAGCTTGTCACACCTGTATTTGGGGAATTTCTCCCATTCTTCTCTGCAGATCCTCTCAAGTTCTGTCAGGTTGGATGGGGAGCGTCACTGCACAGCTATTTTCAGGTCTCTCCAGAGATGTTCGATCGGGTTCGTCCGGGCTCTGGCTGGGCCACTCCAGGACTTGTCCCGAAGCCACTCCTGCGTTGTCTTGGCTGTGTGCTTAGTGTCGTTGTCCTGTTGGAAGGTGAACCATCCTGAGGTCCTGAGGTCCTGAGCTCTCTGGAAGAAGGTTTTTATCACAGATCTCTCCGTACTTTGCTCCGTTCATCTTTCCCTCAGTCTCTCAGTCCCTGCTGCTAAAAAAACATCCCCACAGCATGCTGCTGCCACCACTATGCTTCATCGTAGTGACGTGTCAGGTTTCCTCCAGATGTGACGCTTGGGATTCAGGAGTTCAATCTTGGTTTCATCAGACCAGAGAATCTTGTTTCTCATGGTCTGAGAGTTTTTAGGGGCCTTTTGGCCAACTCCAAGCGGGCTGTCATGTGCCTTTTACTGAGGAGTGGCTTCCGTCTGGATGCCAACTTTACCATAAAGACCTGATTGGTGGAGTGCTGCAAAGATGGTTGTCCTTCTGGAAGGTTCCCCCATCTCCACAGAGGAACTCTGGAGCTCTGTCAGAGTGACCATCGGGTTCTTGGTCACACGATTGCTCAGTTTGGCCGGGAAGCCAGCTCTAGGAAGTCTTGGTGGTTCCAAACTTCTTCCATTTAAGAATGATGGAGGCCACTGTGTTCTTGGGGACCTTCAATGCTGCAGAATTTTTTGGGTACCCTTCCCCAGATCTTTGCCTCGATACAATCCTGTCTCACAACTCTATGGACAATTCCTTCAACCTCATGGCTTGTTTTTTGCTCTGACATGCACTGTCAACTGTGGGACCTTATATAGACCGGTGTGTGCCTTTCCAAATCATGTCCAATCAATTGAATTTACCACAGGTGGACTCCAATCAAGTTGTAGAAAAACCTCAAGGATGATCAATGGAAACCGGATGCACCTGAGCTCAATTTCGAGTCTCAGAGCAAAGGTTCTGAATATTTATGTAAATTAGATATTTATGTTTTGGGTATTGCATGTAGATTGATGAGGGGGAAAATAATTTATAACTTAATAAAATAACTCATTTTAGAATAAGGCTGTAACGTAACAAATTGTGGAAACTAAGTACTGTAGTATTCTATAGTAAACTGTAGTTTTTTTTATGTGGTTAGAGACTTACTGTATGTAGGTTTTCTTGGTTGATTGCTTCAATTGTCCTTGGTCCCCAGTTTCTCCAAGACAATGGATTCAACACATTACAGAGAGGAGGCAAAGGGTAGGAAACCCATGACTATCAACATTTATCACAGACAGTAGCTCCCAGGGATATATTTGTATAATCCAGCAGCTCAGCAGTTTGTGCATTGTTTACCTGAAAATGCTATTTAATTCAAAGGCTTATTTCTCTTTGTTTTGCCCTGTTCCCTTTTTCCTACACTAAAGGGCTTTTTAATATAATTTGTGTGCGTGCGTGCATGTGTGTTTCTCGAGGACCTTTGAATTATCCACAGTAAACAAAATAAAATCACAAATCTTCAGAATCTAAGATTTGAATGTATCTCATGTTGAGGATGACTTGATGGCTTCAAGGGGTGTTGTAAGCAGTTCAAAGGCTTACAATGAACTTTAATTACCGTACAGACAATAAATCGATGACGGGGACCTGACTTCAACCCTCGGCTGATTTCCCACTGAACTGAATAAGATACATATTGCTGACGTTCCATTATGGGCCTTTGAAATATTACGTTAAGTCTTCCACCGTCCAGAGGACTTAGCTATTCTGCTCCTTTGATCAACATAATCATGATACCCTGTCACTACCCATATGTATTTTGTTGCGGTTTCGGATGCATGTAAGTTACTATACAACTCCAGGAATTACGTTCTATGGTATTTAACATGGTAAACAATATAATGAGTTAAAAGATGGTCCTTTAACGGTTGCCTTTTTGTTGTAGCCTATGTTGTATTTCAGTGTTGGGGAGTAGTGAACTGCAGTATATGTAGTTCAACTAGTAATTTAACTACATTTTGCAGTAGCTTGGTGGTAGTTGAACTAAAATCCAATCTAGGTAGTGTTTTCAGTAGTTAATTACTTTTTTTTTGCCATGTAGCGTTGTAGCTAACTTCTGGAACTATATTTGCACACTACTTTTTTTTGTGGAAAAAGAAAAATAAACTTTGGGTGAAGTAGGCAATCATTTCCTTTCTATTTTGACATCAGACCTGCATAATTTTCACTTGAAACATAATTTTTGTACACTGAGTGTACAAAACGTTAAGAAGACCTTCCTAATATTGAGTTGCAGTGGATTTAACAATTATCATGTAATTAGTAGCTTGGTTAACTATCTTTTCAGAGTAGCTTCCCCAACACTGTTGAATAGGCTGTTTGTTGGGCTCTGCCTGTCTTCTGTCTTCTCTCATCTGTTGCAGCTCTGTCTGACGGATGTGCCTGCAGGTCTACTGTTTAGACTGGAGGACTTGGCTTTTCTTGGTGTGTGTGGTCTGTTTGCTCTACAGCTTCTTCACACTCCGGTTGACAAGAGAGCACAAACATGTGTCTCCCTTCTCCTGTCTCCTGCAGTCATTGGCGCGGAACTAAGAATATATGGCAGAGTCAGGCGTAGTTTTCCATTGTATTACAATAAACAGACCTGAGTGTGTTTGTTAAAATGTGTGTGAAATTCACTAACACAAACACTGCCTTTTTAAACAACCACAAACAAACTTCTCTCAGATTATGCTCGGTAGCAACTAGTGCAATATGCAGAAATCACTCCGCCATTTCCTGGTTGCCAAAATTCTAATACATTAGTTTGCCTAATTTCAGTTTATGTGGCAAAACAAACAATATATAGTGTATAGAATTATTGTACCATCTAAACCGCTGGGAATATATGTTCAATATTGTATTTCAGCTGTTTGAAGCTGGTGTACAAAACCGAAAGTAAAAGATGCAAAATCTAAACTTAAGAACGGGAAGTATAGAAATAGCACACATAGAATATATCTACCACTTCTTAGACTTGCTTTCAATGAGAATGACAGATCTGTAATTTTCCCAAAAAGTTACACATTGCAGCTTTAACAACACAACCATAAATTGACACTGATTTCCTGGGACCTGCCTGACTGTCACACACTCTAGTTGTGTCTGCTGAGGAGGAGAGCAAGATGTCAGAAATCCCTAATTAGTTCCACCATCCAGACACCTTTACCAACTTTATTGTTGTAAGTCACCGGTAGGGACTCAAAATGGCTGCTATCGTCTCGTTGCCCAATTACCTGGATGCCAGACTTAGTCATAAAAGGCCAAGACAGTATCATAACTATCCAATTGTATTGACGTCTGTCTGTCAATTTGATTTGGCCAAGTAGAAAAGAGCTTGTTAGCATACTGACAAGGACGGACAGGAAGGACAGGATGGTCAGTCTTAGACCACATGTCTATTTATAACCTTTAGCCAGCCGGAATGATAAGCAGGGAGGTGCCAGACACGCTGGAGACTGACTGGTGTCCCACAAATTAGGATGACCCCCAACCATTTTTTCAGTTTGAACCCTGTGACATTTGAGTTCCTAGAAGTGTGTGGTCCATTTATGCAGTTTTTTCACCTGACATGTCCTCCATGTTGTCCATTTTGTACACAGTAACAGCCTTGGCCCCAGTGTGTATAGAGTGTATAGAGTAACCAAGAGGAATGAGAGCTGAGATAGTGTGGGCAAACATGCCCTTTGTAGTCCGATTTTTTTCCCTGTCATTTAGCAGATGCTCTTCAGTCAACCTTTTTGTTTTTTACCCCCTTTTTCTCCCGATTTTAATTACGATCTTGTCTCATTGCTGCAACTCCCCAACGGGCTCGGGAGAGGCGAAGGTGGAGTCTTGCGTCCCATGACACGCCAAACCACGCTCCTTAACACACGTTCGCTTAACCCAGAAGCCATCTGCGCTAATGTGACGGAGGAAACACCGCTCAACTGATGACCATAGTCAGCCTGCAGGCACCCGGCCCGACACAAGGAGTTGAGCCAAGAAAAGCCCGCCCGGCCAAACCCTCCCCTAATCCAGATGACGCTGGGCCAATTGTGCGCCGCCCTATGGGACCCGCGGTCACTCCGCCTGACTCTGCCATATATTCTTAGTTCCGCGCCAATGACTGCAGGAGACAGGAGAAGGGAGACACATGTTTGTGCTCTCTTGTCAACCGGAGTGTGAAGAAGCTGTAGAGATGACAGAGCAAACAGACCACACACACCAAGAAAAGCCAAGTCCTCCAGTCTAAACAGTAGACCTGCAGGCACATCCGTCAGACAGAGCTGCAACAGATGAGAGAAGACAGAAGACAGGCAGAGCCCAACAAACAGACAAACACAGGCTAGTTCATTAGCATTTCAAAAATATAGGACAAAACACACATGACAAGAGCGACAAACACAACACAACATAAAGAGAGACCTAAGACGACAACATAGCATGGCAGCAACACATGACAACACAACATGTTAGCAACACAACACGGTAGCAACATGGCAGCAGCACAACATGGATCGCAGCACAAAACAGGGTACCAACATCATTGGGCACAGACAACAGCACAAAGGCCAAGAAGGTAGAGACAACAATACATCACGCAAAGCAGCCACAACTGTCAGTAAGACTGTCCATGATTGAGTCTTTGAATGAAGAGACTGAGATAAAACTGTACAGTTTGAGTGTTTGTTGCAGCTCGTTCCAGTCGCTAGCTGCAGCGAACTGAAAAGAGGAGCGACCCAGGGATGTGTGCGCTTTGGGGACCTTTAACTGAATGTGACTGGTAGAATGGGTGTTGTATGTGGAGGATGAGGGCTACAGTAGATATCTCAGATAAGGGGCAGTGAGGCCTAAGAGGGTTTTATAAATAAGCATGTTGTGTCTTTAGTATCATTAAAGGTGAAGACTTATTTTATCAAATCAATTCTCTGTAATTATTATTGCGTGATTAAACTAATCATGTCAGGGGACCACGGAAAATCTTCAGATTCCAAAGTTATAATTTTCCGAATATCTGATCAATTAGTCTTCTGTTAATGAATTATTCTTTACCTTACATTAGTCTGATTTCAAACGTCGTAGAATTCTTGGTTAGCCTAAACCATGAGTCATCCATACACCAATTGGCTTAATAATATATTTACTAACTAAATAAATAATCACAGAAATGCATAACAAACAACAGTAGAAATTGGTTACTAACAATGATAGTGAAGATCCCCTAGTGGGCTCAACCGATATGCCGGCTTGGTATACAAAGGAAACGGAGTGTGGACTGATAAAGGAGCGGGAAAGACAAATGGATTCATTACACAGAGTCTATAATTATATACATTGAAAAGCAAATCCTTCACACATGAACGGCCGCTCATTCGAGAATAATTGCAAGCATATATTTACGCCCGTATGTCATTGTTGTATTCTCTGTTGGAATCCGGTCCGTCTGCTGGAGAGTTCATCAGAGTCTCTCTGGTTGCGTTTCCCCAAAGATCAAAGTATTTTGTAGTTAGAATGGATACTTCAGAGTACCATTCAGAAATGTTCTCATAGAATAGATGTTTAGACGGTTGTCTGTACTCGCATCCTAGGTTAACATAATTTCTAGCTGCAGTCTAGTAATTAGTATCTAAGATTTGCTCTTATTCTGTAGGGATCGATTGTCTCAGAGTTTAACCATTTCCAACCTTGTAACCAATGCTCCACGTGGTATGGTTAGGAATTCAACAACCATTGCGGCCTTAGCTTACACCGGGGTTTGCGTGGTCTGATGTGAATTTCCTCAGGAGGGGGTTTTATTCGTAGCAATAGAAAAGGGAGGTACCATGACGCCTGATCATGTCGGTGCTCAGGGGGCGTGGCCATTGACTAGTTCAACTTTACAGGAAATGCAATTCTCTCAAATAAAAGATTAACATCACATTACATAATTTCACAAATAGTTTCATCTTTACTCATTCATTTTACATAAAAATTAGATGCAAACCCCATAATTGAGAAATGTACACATTCAGAGATATAGTTATGTGTGTATGAAACACACTAAACATAACTGTCCCTTATGTGTCCACGGACCCTTCCCACACTCTCAAAAGTGGACATTTTGTTTAAATCTCCCATTTTGGGGATTTAGGAGTTCGGACAAGTGAAATCCTTTGTTCACTCTGTCGTCTCTCTCTCTGCATGACCAGGGGGAGAGAGTCTCCACCAGGAATTTATGGCCTGAGATAACAGAACCTGGGTGTAGGAGAGAGTGAGAGAAAGGGGGAAGCCACGATCTACACCCAGAAAGTGCCACGTCATGACAAGCATCAACCAGTGTGTCTTGCGATGGGTATACAGAGATGACCAGTTTACAGAAGAATATAGAGTGCAGTGATGTGTCCTATAAGGAGCATTAGTGGCAAATCCGATGGCCAAATGGTAAAGAACATTTAGCCACTCGAGAGCACCCTTTTCTGCCGATCTATAAATTACCTCTCTATAATCTAGCATGGGTAGGATGGTCATCTGAATCAGGGTTAGTTTGGCAGCTGGGGTGAAAGAGGAACAATTGGGGTGAAAGAGGAGCGATTACAAAGCCTGCAACTTTGATATGTGCTGAGGGAAGGACAGTGTACCGTCTAGCCATACTCCCAAGTACTTGTATGAGGTGACTACCCTCAGAGGTAGTAATCACACCTGTGGGGAGAGGGGCATTCTTCTTACCAACCACGTGATCTTTGTTTTGGAGGTGTTCAGAACAAGGTTAAGGGCAGAGAAAGCTTGTTGGACACTAAGAAAGCTTTGTTGTAGAGCGTTTAACACAAAATCCGGGAAGGGGTCAGTTGAGTATAAAACTGTATCATCTGCATATAAATGGATGAGAGAGCTTCCTACTGCCTGAGCTATGTTGTCGATGTAAATTGAGAAGAGAGTGGGGCCTAGGATTGGGCCGTGGGGTACACCCTTGGTGACAGGCAGTCGCTGAGACAGCAGATGTTCTGACTTTATACACTGCACCCTTTGAGAGAGAGAGTTTGCAAACCAGGCCAAAGACCCCTCAGAGACACCAATACTCCTTAGCCGGACCACAAGAATTGAATGGTCTACCGGATCAAAAGCTTTGGCCAAGTCAATAAAAATAGCAGCACAACATAGCTTAGAATAGAGGGCAATGGTGTCATCATTGAGAACCTTTAATTAGAGAATACTATAGACATCAAGAAAGCCAGTCAGTTAATTATTGACACGTTTTTCCAACACTTTTGATAAACAGGGTAAAATAGAAATATAACAGTTAGGATCAGCTTGATCTCCCCTTTAAATAAAGGACGAACCGTGGCTGCCTTCCAAGCAATGGGAACCTCCCCAGAGAAGAGAGACAGGTTAAAAATGGTCAGAGATGGGCTTGGCGATTATAGGGGCAGCAACCTTAAAGAAGAAATGGTCTAAAGCATCTGACCCAGATGGTTTAAGGAGCTCCTTTAGCACCTCGGACTCAGTGACCGCCTGCAGGGAGAAACATTGTATTGGGGCAGGGGGAAAAGAGGGAGGAGCATCAGGGCTAGTCGCATTAGAAGGGGTGGGAGATGAGGAAATATTGGATGGGCAAGGAGGCATGGCTGAGTCAAATAGGAATCCTGACTTAATGAAGTGGTGATTAAAGAGCTCAGCCATGTGCTTCTTGTCAGTAACAACCACATCATCAACATTAAGGGACATGGACAGCTGTGAGGAAGAGGGTTTATTCTCCAGGTCTTTAACTGTTTTCCAGAACTTCTTGGGGTTCGACTCACAGAGAGGGAACTGCTCCTTAAAGTAACTAACTTTGGCCTACCGGATAGCCTGAGTGCACTTATTTCTCATTTGCCTGAACGAGAGCCAGTCAGGCTGAGTATGCATGTGCCAAGCCTTTCGCAGAATGCAATTCTTGAGGTGGAGTAACTCTGCAAGAGTCCGGTCAAAATAGCCCCATAACATCAAAGATCCACTACCAAATTTTACAGTATTTGGGTTTATGATCACACTCATCTAATTTGTACATGTGCAGTTTCCAGGGATGCTTGCCGAATGATTAAATGGTTTTTCTGTATCTTATTAGATACTGTTCCACATTAAGAAACTCTTAGAGGCCAGAGTCTTAATCCTGCAGATTTAATTTTCTTTATCATTTCACCCAATAGGTTTAAGAAGAAACCTAAGATGACTTTGCACTATTGGTCTAATTATTGAAGTGCTTCTTAAATAGAACTGGCCCACCACCCACCACTGTTTCTGTTCTGCTGGCGATGGTGCCGTGTGGCTAGACTACATAAGCTTTACTCCAATAGAGCTCCACACAGATATGCCAGAACTAATGTTGTTTGTTTCATATTTACTCTGCCTGACACAGCCACAGGGCACTTTTACTTTGATTTTATGTTATACTCTTTCATACCATGATAGAAAAGCAGTAGTGTTTTGGCTGGACGAGCCCTGAAAATGAGTATTCTAGGATGGATCTTCCTACTGAACTCGAAGCTCGCTTTCCAGGTTTCCTTTTTAACACGTATCGAAGGAGCTGCCAGGTTTATTCAGCATCAGAGAAAGTTAGAATGAAGAATCCCTGTGCAACCTTGCTCTTGCCTAATAAAGGACTTCAGAGCCCCATGCCTTTTGGTTCTCTTCTGTTGAGTTGATGGCGATGAATGCAGCTGGGATCTGTTCACGTGGGAGTGAGAGGAGGAACGTGCCCTTGTGTCTGGTGGAGGCATCAGCAGCACACTCACATGCTAGCTAAGGGCCCCCATAGCTCTCTGATGAATGCATGTCCTCCTATGAGGCAGCGGCTACTGACGCACAACGTATTGAATTAATAGTTAAGGGCCTGACGGGCTGTGATCAGACAACACACAGGAGCTGAGCCAACGCTTCTTTAGCTATCTGTGTGGGACCACTTTCATCGTTCTCATCCCACACCAGGCTTACGTGAACAGTGACGCTGACATTAAGGATTATTATTAAAGTTGAATGTGGCATGTAGAATAGTCTGTCACAGACACAGCTGCCCATGGAGAGAGGAGCACTGCACTCTGAAACAGGAAACTGATTTTAGGTAAACAATTTGGTTAAGGCCACCAGAGGATAGTGGGAAAGCTGTTATCGCAGGTGCAGCAAAATGCTTAGATTTCTAGCTCCAACATACCTAAGAATACACAGCAATACACATAAATCCCTCAAATAACAATTATGTAATTGAGAAACATCAGAACGGGCAATGTCAAAGTCCGGAATATAAATATATATATACAGTACCAGTCAAAAGTTTGGACACACCTACTCATTCAAGGGTTTTTCTTTATTTTTACTATTTTCTACATGGTAGAATAATAGCGAAGACATCAAAACTATGAAATAACACATATGGAATCATGTTGTAACCAAAAAAGTGTAAAACAAATCAAAATAGATTTTAGATTTTAGATTCTTCGAAGTAGCCACCCTTTGCCTTGATGACAGCTTTGCACACTCTTGGCATTCTGCAAAGAAACCATTACTAAAAGACACCAATAATAAGAAGAGACTTGCTTGGGCCAAGAAACACGAGTAATGGACATTAGACCAGTGGAAATCTGTCCTTTGGTCTGATGAGTCCAAATTTTTGATTTTTGGTTCCAACCACCGTGTCTTTGTGAGATGCAGAGTAGGTGAACGGATGATCTTCGCATGTGTGGTTCCCACTGTCTTTGATTTATTTAGAATTCAAGGCACACTTAACCAGCATGGCTACCACATCATTCTGCAGCGATACGCCATCCCATCTGGTTTGTACTTAGTGGGACTATTATTTGTTTTTCAACAGGACAATGACCCAAAATAGACCTCCAGGCTGTGTAAGGGCTATTTGACCAAGAAGTAGAGTGATTGAGTGCTGCATCAGATGAGCTGGCTTCACAATCACCCGACCTCAACCCAATTGAGATGATTTTGGATGAGTTGTACCGCATAAGGAAGGAAAAGCAGCCAACAAGTGCTCAGCATATGTGGGAACTCCTACAAGACTGTTGGAAAAGTATTCCAGGCGAATCTGGTTGAGAGAATGCCAAGATTGTGCACAGCTGTCATCAAGGCAAGGGGTGTCTACTTTGAAGAATATTAAATATATTTTGATTTGTTTAATACATTTTTGGTTACTACATGATTCCAAATGTGTTATTTCATAGTTTTTATGCATTCACTATTCTTCTACATTGTAGAAAATAGTACAAATAAAGAACAACCCATGAATGAGTAGGTGTGTCAAAACTTTTGATTGGCAGTGCATAAATCAATGAGATATTTATTTTCACTGAATCTCCGTTTGGGTATTGGTTAGACTGCAATTAGGGTGTGGAAATGTTATACTCTTAGTACTCTATCCTACTCCCGACCGTCACGTTGTACAGCACCATATTTTCCTAACGGAAACTCTGTTTCGTTTTTAAATTTTTCGTAATAGAAACACCATAATATTAATCTAATTAATTAAGCTACATTTCTTAAAATCAATCCCATACTGTATACTATGTTCTTGCAAAAAGGTTTTAGATTCTCTAGCTCTGGATAAGAGCGTCTGCTAAATGACTTAAATGTAAATGTAAATGTATTACAGCCAATATTAAAGACTATCAAATGCTTCTCAAAGATGCCCTCTGGTGGTCAAACTAGCCCTAACTAGCATTAATGGCAACAATTGCTGACAATTAAATGACGTGCCATAGAATTATGCGGCAGCCCGGAAGGTGTGCTGCAGTATACCGCAACTTTTACAGGAAGAACCACTGTATACAGTGAATTTGGAAAGTATTCAGACCCCTTTACCTTTTCCACATTTTGTTACGTTACAGCCTTATTCTAAAATTGATTGGATACATTTTTTTCCTCATCAATCTACACACAATACCCAATAATGACAAAGTGAAAACAGGTTTTTAGAAATTTTTGCAAATGTATTCAAAATGAAGAACAGAAATACCTTATTTACATAAGTATTCAGACTAGAGGTCGACCGATTATGATTTTTCAATGCCGATGCTGATTATTGGAGGACCAAAAAAGCCGATACCGATTAATCGGACGATTTTTAAAATGTATTTGTAATAAGACAATTACAACAATACTGAATGAACACTTATTTTAACTTAATATAATACATCAATAAAATCAATTTAGCCTCAAAAAAATTATGAAACATGTTCAATTTGGTTTAACTAATGCAAAAACAAAGTGTTGTAGAAGAAAGTAAAAGTGCAATATGTGCCATGTAAGAAAGCTAACGTTTAAGTTCCTTGCTCAGAACATGAGAACATATGAAAGCTGGTGGTTCCTTTTAACATGAGTCTTCAATATTCCCAGGTAAGAAGTTTTAGGTTGTAGTTATTATAGGACTATTTCTCTCTATACGATTTGTATTTCATATACCTTTGACTATTGGATGTTCTTATAGGCACTTTAGTATTGCCAGTGTAACAGTATAGCTTCCATCCCTCTCCTCACCGCTACCTGGGCTCGAACCAGGAACACATCGACAACAGCCACCCTCGAAGCAGCGTTACCCATGCAGAGCAAGGGGAACAACTACTCCAAGTCTCAGAGCGAGTGACGTTTGAAACGCTATTAGCGCGCACCCCGCTAACTAGCTAGCCATTTCACATCGGTTACACCAGCCTAATCTCGGGAGTTGATAGGCTTGAAGTCATAAACAGCGCAATGCTTGAAGCATTGCGAAGAGCTGTTGGCAAAACGCACGAAAGTGCTATTTGAATGAATGCTTACTGCTGCTGCCTACCATCGCTCAGTCAGACTGCTCTATCAAATCATAGACTTAATTATAACATAATAACACACAGAAATACGAGCCTTAGGTCATTTTTATTTATTTTATTTATTTAACCTTTATTTAACCAGGTAGGCAAATTGAGAACACGTTCTCATTTACACTTGCGACCTGGCCAAGATAAAGCAAAGCAGTTCGACACATACAACAACACATAGTTACACATGGAGTAAAAACAAACATATAGTCAATAATACAGTGAAAAAAAAATAAGTCTATATACAATGTGAGCAAGTGAGGTGAGATAAGGGAGGTGAAGGCAAACAGATATATGTATAAATAAATAAAAATATAAAAAGGCCATGGAGGCGAAGTGAGTACAACACAGCAAGTAAAATAAAAACTAAAAAAAAACACTGGAATGGTTGGTTTGCATTGGAAGAAAGTGCAAAGTAGAGACAGAAATAATGGGGTGCAAAGGAGCAAAATAAATTAATAAATAAATACAGTAGGTAAAGAGGTAGTTGTTTGGGCTAAATTGTAGATGGGTTATGTACAGGTGCAGTAATCTATGAGCTGCTCTGACAGCTGGTGCTTAAAGCTAGTGAGGGAGATAGGTGTTTCCAGTTTCAGAGATTTTTGTGGTTCGTTCCAGTCATTGGCAGCAGAGAACTGGAAGGAGAGGCGTCCAAAGGAAGAATTGGTTTTGGGGGTGACTAGAGAGATATACCTGCTGGAGCGCGTGCTACAGGTAGGTGCTGCTATGGTGACCAGCGAGCTGAGATAAGGGGGGACTTTACCTAGCAGGGTCTTGTAGATGACCTGGAACCAGTGGGTTTGGCGACGAGTATGAAGCGAGGGCCAGCCAACGAGAGTGTACAGGTCGCAGTGGTGGGTAGTATATGGGGCTTTGGTGACAAAACGGATGGCACTGTGATAGACTGCATCCAATTTATTGAGTAGGGTTTTGGAGGCTATTTTGTAAATGACATCACCGAAGTCGAGGATTGGTAGGATGGTCAGTTTTACAAGGGTATGTTTGGCAGCATGAGTAAAGGATGCTTTGTTGCGGAATAGGAAGCCAATTCTAGATTTGACTTTGGATTGGCGATGTTTGATGTGGGTCTGGAAGGAGAGTTTACAGTCTAACCAGACACCTAGGTATTTGTAGTTGTCCACATATTCTAAGTCAGAGCCGTCCAAAGTAGTGATGTTGGACAGGCGGGCAGGAGCAGGCAGCGATCGGTTGAAGAGCATGCATTTGGTTTTACTTGTATTTAAGAGCAGTTGGAGGCCACGGAAGGAGAGTTGTATGGCATTGAAGCTCGCCTGGAGGGTTGTTAACACAGTGTCAGAAGAAGGGCCAGAAGTATACAGAATAGTGTCGTCTGCGTAGAGGTGGATCAGAGAATCACCAGCAGCAAGAGCGACATCATTGATGTAAACAGAGAAGAGAGTCGGTCCAAGAATTGAACCCTGTGGCACCCCCATAGAGACTGCCAGAAGCCCGGACAACAGACCCTCCGATTTGACACACTGAACTCTATCAGAGAAGTAGTTGGTGAACCAGGCGAGGCAATCATTAGAGAAACCAAGGCTGTCGAGTCTGCCAATGAGGATGTGGTGATTGACAGAGTCAAAAGCCTTGGCCAGGTCAATGAATACGGCTACACAGTATTGTTTCCTATCGATGGCGGTTACGATATCGTTTATGACCTTGAGCGTGGCTGAGGTGCACCCATGACCAGCTCTGAAACCAGATTGCATAGCGGAGAAGGTGTGGTGTGATTCGAAATGGTCGGTAATCTGTTTGTTGACTTGGCTTTCGAAGACCTTAGAAAGGCAGGGTAGGATAGATATAGGTCTGTAGCAGTTAGGGTCAAGGGTGTCCCCCCCTTTGAAGAGGGGGATAACCGCAGCTGCTTTCCAATCTTTGGGGATCTCAGACGACACGAAAGAGAGGTTGAAGAGGCTAGTAATAGGGGTGGCAACAATTTCAGCAGATAGTTTTAGAAAGAAAGGTTCCAGATTATCTAGCCCGGCTGATTTGTAAGGGTCCAGATTTTGCAGCTCATTAAGAACATCAGCTGACTGTATTTGGGAGAAAGAGAAATGGGGAAGGCTTGGGCGAGTAGCAGAGGGGAGGGCAGTGCTGTTGTCCGGGGTAGGGGTAGCCAGGTGGAAAGCATGGCCAGCCGTAGAAAAATGCTTATTGAAATTCTCAATTATAGTGGATTTGTCGGTGGTGACAGTGTTTCCTATCTTCAGAGCGGTTGGAAGCTGGGAGGAGGTGTTCTTATTCTCCATGGACTTTACGGTGTCCCAGAACTTTTTTGAATTTGTGTTGCAGGAAGCAAATTTCTGCTTGAAAAAGCTAGCCTTGGCTGTTCTAACTGCCTGTGTATATTGGTTTCTGGCTTCCCTGAAAAGTTGCATATCACGGGGGCTGTTCGATGCTAATGCAGAACGCCATAGGATGTTTTTCTGTTGGTTAAGGGCAGTCAGGTCAGGAGAGAACCAAGGGCTATATCTGTTCCTGGTTCTAAATTTCTTGAATGGGGCATGCTTATTCAAGATGGTGAGGAAGGCATTTTAAAAAAATGACCAGGCATCCTCTACTGACGGGATGAGATCAATATCCTTCCAGGATACCCCGGCCAGGTCGATTAGGAAGGCCTGCTCGCTGAAGTGTTTCAGGGAGCGTTTGACAGTGATGAGTGGAGGTCGTTTGACCGCTGACCGCTGACCCATTACGGATGCAGGCAATGAGGCAGTGATCGCTGAGATCTTGGTTGATATGGTTGAATCCGGAAACTATCATCTCGAAAACAAAAAGTTTATTCTTTCAGTGAAATACGGAACCGTTCCGTATTTTATCTAACGGGTGGCATCCATAAGTCTAAATATTCCTGTTACATTGCACAACCTTCAATGTTATGTCATAATTACGTAAAATTCTGGCAAATTAGTTCGCAATGAGCCAGGCGGCCCAAACTGTTGCATATACCCTGACTCTGCGTGCAATGAAGGCAAGAGAAGTGATCACCTGGTTAATATTGCCTGCTAACCTGGATTTCTTTTAGCTAAATATGCAGGTTTAAAAATATATACTTCTGTGTATTGATTTTAAGAAAGGCATTGATGTTTATGGTTAGGTACACATTGGAGCAACGACAGTCCTTTTTCGCGAATGCGCACCGCATCGATTATATGCAACGCAGGACACGCTAGATAAACTAGTAAATCATCAACCATGTGTAGTTATAACTAGTGATTATGATTGATTGATTGTTTTTTATAAGATAAGTTTAATGCTAGCTAGCAACTTACCTTGGCTTCTTACTGCATTCGCGTAACAGGCAGGCTCCTCGTGAGGCATGTGGTTAGAGCGTTGGACTAGTTAACCGTAAGGTTGCAAGATTGAATCCCTGAGCTGACAAGGTAGAAATCTGTTGTTCTGCCCCTGAACAAGGCAGTTAACCCACCATTGAAAGGCCGCCATTTGAAAATAAGAATGTGTTCTTAACTGACTTGCCTAGTTAATTAAATATATCGGGAAAAATCGGCGTCCAAAAATACCGATTTCCGATTGTTATGAAAACTTGAAATCGGCCATAATTAATCGGCCATTCCGATTAATCGGTCGACCTCTAATTCAGACCCTTTTCTATGAGACTCGAAATTGAGCTCAGGTGCATCCTTTTTCCATTGATCATCCTTGAGATGTTTCTACAACTTTATTTTCGTCCACCTGTGGTAAATTCCGTTGATTGAAAAAGAAAAGGAGAGCCGCACTCTCGAGGAGCTCAGATGCAATAATTGAATAACCTAATAACCAACGTTTCGACAGACAAGCTGTCTTCATCAGGGTACAATGACTAACACTGTGGGTCACCAGTTTATACAGTGTCAAAGGACAGACACAGGTGTCTGTAATCATGGTCGGTTGTGGATTGATATCATTGGTTAATTTACAGATATAAATAGAACATCTAAAAAACATAAATGGATAGCATATGATCATAGATACAATTTGGCTACAAAGGCCTACAAACATTTACAATGAATAGCAAAATCACAAGAATGGCTTCAGATCAAAGGCTACATTGAGGGTCTTTAAATTAAAGATCCAGGCTGCCTCTCGTTTTAACAATAAATTGTCGAGGTCAACCCCTCTCCTAGGGAGGGTGAAGTGTTCGATGCCGATATAATGTAGGGACGAAATCGAGTGGTTTGCTTCCAAAAAGTGGGCAGCACTCCACCAATCAGGCCTTTATGGTAGAGTGGCCAGATGCTAGCCACTCCTAAGTAAAAGGCACATGACAGTTTGCCAAAAGGCACCTAAAGACCCATGAGAAACAAGATTCTCTGGTCTGATGAAACCAAGATGGCCTGAATGCCAAGCGTCACGTATGGAGGAAACCTGGCACCATCCCTACGGTGAAGCATGGTGGTGGCAGCATCATGCTGTGGGGATGTTTGTCAGCAGCAGGGACTGGGAGACTGGTCAGGATCGAGGGAAAGATTAACAGAGCAAAGTATAGAGAGATCTGTGATAAAAAAAACTTCTCCAGAGCGCTCAGGACCTCAGACTGGGTTGAATGTTCACCTTCCAACAGGACAATGACCCTAAGCACAAAGCCAAGACAACGCAGGAGTGGCTTCAGGAAAAGTCTCTGAATGACCTTGAGTGGCCCAGCCAGAGCCCGGACATGAACCCGATCGAACATTTCTGGAGAGACCTGAACATAGCTGTGCAGTGACGCCCCCCATCCAACCTGACAGAGCTTGAGAGGATCTGCAGAGAAGAATGGGAGAAACTCCCCAAATACAGGTGTGCCAAGCTTGTAGCGTCATACCCAAGAAGACTCTGTAATCGCTACTAAAGGTGCTTCAACAAAGTACTGAGTTAAGGGTCTGAATACTTATGTAAATGTGATATTTCAGTTTTTTTGTATACAGTTGAAGTCAGAAGTTTACATACACTTAGGTTGGAGTCATTAAAACTCATTTTTCAACCACTCCACAAATTTCTTGTTAACAAACTATAGTTTTGGGCAAGTCGGTTAGGACATCTACTTTGTGAATGACACAAGTAATTTTCCCAACAAATGTTTACAGACAGATTATTTCACTTATAATTCACTGTATCACAATTCCAGTGGGTCAGAAGTTCAAATACACTAAGTTGACTGTGCCTTTAAACAGCTTGGAAAATTCCAGACAATTATGTCATGGCTTTAGAAGATTCTGATGAGCTAATTGACATAATTTGAGTCCATTGGAGGTGTACCTGTGGATGTATTTCAATGCCTACCTTCAAACTCAGTGCCTTTTTGCTTGACGTCATGGCAAAATCAAAAGAAATCAGCCAAGACCTCAGAAAGAAAATGGTACACCTCCACATATCTGGTTCATCCTTGGGAGCAATTTCCAAATGCCTGAAGGTACCACGTTCATCTGTACAAACAATGGTACGCAAGTATGTCCTCTGGTCTGATGAAACAAAAATAGAACTGTTTGGACATTATGTAATGTTTGAAGGAAAAAGAGGGAGGCTTGCAACCCGAAGAACACCATCCCAACCGTGAAGCACAGGAGTGGCAGCGTCATGTTGTGGGGGTGCTTTTCTGCAGGAGGGACTGGTGCACTTCACAAAATAGATGGCATCATGAGGTAGGAAAATTATGTGGACATATTGAAGCAACATCTCAAGACATCAGTCAGGAAGTTAAAGCTTGGTCACAAATGGGTCTTCCAAATGGACAATGACCCCAAGCATACTTCCAATGTTGTGGCAGAATGGCTTAAGGACAACAAAGTCAAGGTATTGGAGTGACCATCACAAAGCCCTGAGCTCAATCCCATAGAAAATGTGTGGGCAGAACTGAAAAGCGTGTGTGAGCAAGGAGGCCTACAAACCTGACTCTGTTACACCAGCTCTGTCAGGAGGAATGTGCCAAAATTCCCCCAACTTATTGTGGGAAGCTTGTGAAAGGCTACCCGAAACGTTTGACCCAGTTAAACAATTTAAAGGCAATGCTACTAAATACTAATTGAGTGTATGTAAACTTCTGACCCACTGGGAATGTGATGAAAGAAATAAAAGCTGAAATAAATCATTCTCTGTACTATTATTTTGACATTTCACATTCTTTAAAATAATGTGATCCTAACTGACCTAAGACAGGGCATTTTTACTAGCATTAAATGACAGGAATTGTGAAAAACTGAGTTTAAATGTATTTGGCTAAGGTGTATGTAAACCTCTGACTGTATATTAGTAAAAATGTTTTTTTTAAACTGTTTTTGCTTTGTCATTATGGGGTATTGTGTGTAGATTGATGAAGAAAATAAACAATTTAATCAATTATACAATAAGGCTGTAACCTTAAAAATTGTGGAAAAAGTCAAGGGGTCTGTATACTTTCCGAAGACACTGTATGAATATGAAAGATGTGAACAGCAGTAGTTATATAGGATGAGCCACTAGAATACAGTATCAGATGACCTGGACTCCACAATCACCTGACCTCAACCCAATTGAGATTGTTTGGGATGAGTTGGACCGCGGAGTGAAGGAAAAGCAGCCAACAAGTGCTCAGCATATGTGGGAACTCCTTCCAGACTGTTGGGAAAGCATTCCTCATGAAGCTGGTTGAGAGAATGCCAAGAGTGTGCAAAGCTGTCATCAAGGCAAAGGGTGTCTACTTTGAAGAATCTCAAATATAAAATATATTTTGATTTGTTTAACACTTTTTTGGTTACTACGTGATTCCATATGTGTTATTTCATAGGTTTGATGTCTTCACTATTATTCTACAATGTAGAAAATAGTAAAAATAAAGAAAAACCCATTAATGAGTAGGTGTGTCCAAACTTTTGACTGGTACTGTGCATATGAAGTGGGTAGGTAAAACAGTATGTAAACATTATTAAAGTGATCAGTGTTCAATGACTGTGTACATAGCGCAGCAGTCTCTAAGGTGCAGGGTAGAGTACTGGGTGTTAGCCGGTTAGTAACAGAGACTAAGATTCAGGGAAGGATACTGGGTGGAGGCGGCTAGTATTGACTATTTTACAGTCTGATGGCCTAGAGATACAAGCTGTTTTTCAGTCTCTCGGTTCCAGCTTTAATACGCCTGTACTGTCTGCCTTCTAGATGGTAGTGTGGTAAACAGACTGTGGCTCGGGTGGCTGATTGTGCCTCTGGTGATGCATTGGACAGACCGCACGACCGTCTGAAAAGCCCTGCAGTTGCGCAATTGCCGTACCAAGCAGTGATAAAGCCCGACAGGTTGCTCTCAATGGTGTGTCTGTGGAAGTTTGTGAGGGTTTGTATACCCCGTAGTATAAACACAAGAGACACGGATTAGTGTATCTCTGTGTATATAAGGTAGTACTGGGTTTACCTTAAGACCATTCAGCTGAAACTCTGTCCATCTGTCTCAGAGTTGCAGCCATCACAAGCACTCAACCTCGCCTTTGCCCGAAAGAGAGGAGGATCATTACCACAGCGCAGAGGTGTGGAGTTAAGACTAGGCTGTTTTCACAAACCCAACCTTGTGAAAGGGCTATGTAAGTGGGTGTTAAGGTGCTGGTATTGCTATTCTTTGTCCAGTAGTTCTCTGAGGTGAGAAAAGATGTATCAAAGTAAAGGAAAGACACGTGCTGTATCAAAAGGTATCAAATCTTTCATCCCATCTCATCAAATCAGCATGTACACTATAAAGGAAACGTCATCTCTCTCAGGGGGAGAGAGATCATTTACATTTACACAGATCATTTACATTGAGTCATATGGGGATTGAATTTTTAACCAGATTAGATACATGTAAGGATGGAGCTTTATGGAGGTGTAATATGTGTGTGAAACAACTGAGACGGTCCGTGTTTGACCCTGGTATTCCATAGGATAGCTCTGAGTATCTTTAAGCCACTCTCCCATTTCCATGCTTGAAATGGTGCGCTAATTCCAAAGGCTGAGTCCCTGCCAATTTATCGGCGCTCCTTACATGGACGTGAGCAAGCAGGTATTGAGCAACTGACAACGTTGTGACAAGGCTTCAGAGATACAGTACTCCTCAAGTCTGCATGCAGTAATCATCCTTATTATGATAGCGTTTTGATGTCATTATAGCCAGCTCATCACAAATATAGGCGTAAACATAAGCGAATAATAAATATAAGCGTAAATAAAACAGGAGCGTGAATATAGCAAGTGTCGTAATGAAATCGAAGGACTGGAGGTTGCATCGGAGAGCACTGGCCAACTCCACTATCTTCATGTGATATGTTCCACACTGACAGGAGAAGCCCATCCCCCCATGCAGATATTAATATGAACCTAGCCCCCCCCCGCTCACCCTCCTCCCACACGTTTCCCTGGCCTCATGATATTTAAATTAATGAATGGCCTCCTGGACCCCCTGACGCGCAGACAGCACAGATGAAATTGCTGAACTTGTATAGCCAAAGCAGTGTTACGATCAGCTTATTACATGGTCGGAGAGGAGGGGAGGATCCCGGGCTGCCTGCAGCCGCCTCATTGGTTGCTCCCTCAGCAGTGGGGAGGGGCCGAGGAGAGGCAAAGAGAGGCGAGGGAATGAGGGCAGTGCTCTAATTTAGGGGGGATAGGATTGGGAATGCCCGTTAGATGTGGCTTGCCGATAATAGCACACATCAGCCACGGCGCTGCAAATGAGAGCACAGGCAGAGAGCAGGGGACTGAGTGCAGAATGATACCATAGAGCACAGAGAGAGAGAAGGAGTGGGAGAGAGTGTATTGTCAGCACGTTGGAGAGCGCAAAGCACAGAGCACGGAGAGAGTGCAGGAAAAGAGGAGGAGAAGCGGAGAGAGGGGAAAAAGATAGAGGATTGTGTTTTTGTAGGGGGGTAAAAGTTCCCACCGCTCCAGGCAGAAAGCAGTCCTGAGGTCAGCAGCAGGGAGAAGTGAACCAGGTGGAAGAAGTGGAGCAGCTGACAGCAGGAGAGAAAGAGTCACAGGGGGTCTGCTCTCACGGCAAACATCACAGCAGTGTGGAGAGCACAGGAGATCCAGGGGACACTATTGAAACTTACCGACTCAAGGACGTAGTCTGCTGTCACTTGTCAGGGTAATAATGGTTCTCACTGGACTAGGGCTTCTCTGCATGGCTAACTCAAGAGCATGAGAGCAGACACTGGGCATTGGGCAGAAGACACATAGAGCTGGGAATAACACCTGTGTCGTTCCTTCCTCTCACTTACCTGTGTTGGGGAGATAGAACGATTCTGATAAAGAAACATTACGATTTTCTAGCCTTGAAGAGAATCAGTACAGAGCAGAGAGGGAGAGAGGAGCCTGTTAGAGGGGGAGAGTTCTGTCCTCTCATCTCTGAGACATGGTAGAGTGTGTAACAGTAGCGAGCCCCTCAGCAGCAGCAGCGTCAGCCCCAGAGCATGGAGAAGTCCAGCAGTGAGGAGTCAGCCATTCACCGCAGCCCGTCCGTGGATAGCCGCGACTCCGACTTTGCCCGCGCCTCTACATCTGGCCGCCCGTTCGGTGGCCGCGGCTTCACCGCCGGCGCGTTCTACGGCTCCACGGGGCCACGTGGCGCCTCCGCCGCACAGGGGCAGGCTGGGACAGCGGCTGATGCCAGCGTCAACGTCGGAGACAAGAGCAGCAATAACAAGTACACGGCGCCCAAAGGCAGCAAATACGTGGTCTTTTACCTGGATCTATCCTTTGTGTTCCTTTTAGAATTCAAGAAGTGCAACATGGCACGGGGCTGTCTCTGCTGTTTGAAGTACACGATGTTCCTCTTCAACCTTATCTTCTGGGTAAGTAAACATTATTTATCTATCTTCTTCTTCTCTTTCTCATGTCTCCATCATGTTTGTTCTCTTTTAGGGGTGCTAATTATAGGATGCATTAGGATGAATTTGGGCCAACAAGCAGGAATGACACTGACACATGGTTCTGGAAATTACTCAGCGGATACAAATGTAAAAGGGGTAGTCATTAGGTTTGCAGTAATATGAGTAAGGCAAGATGGTAAAATGTCATATTGCATAATACTTGTAAACTGATATACGGATCATTTAAAGATTTCTGTTCAGGCGTATGTGAGATAAAGATTGGTGTTCAAGCTTATGAGGATCATTATGAAAACCCTTTTCTTCTCAAGGTGATACTGTAGCTCTTTGTGCAACCATGTGTGTTTCATAACTATGTCTGCTTCATCATGGCATGATGGGGCTCATTTGCATGTTACTATCGCTGGTTGTTATTGAGGCGTTGGAGTGGGGGTTGTCACTCCAACGCCTCAAAGTCAAAATTTGCTATATCGTAAAAATTGATGAAAAACATTTGTTGTTTGGTTTTAATTTGAAGATTAGGGTTAGGCATACGGTTAGCAGTGTGGTTAAGTTTAGAGTCATGTTTAACATCAGATTTGAAAAATAGTTAGAAGTGTGGAGTGGTTGCTCCACCATGTCTCCATGCGGGTGCTCTGCTAGGGTGCTGGGGCTGGCACTCGTTCAGATGGCTTTACAACATGGCTCCTGATGGATGCTGATTTACTGCACACATGATGAGGATTTAGAGTGTTAAGCTGTCTAGTTAAAGGACAGGGGGGGCGCTGCTTACATGTTTTTGATGGAATCATGACATATCTGGGGAATGGTTATGAAAGATTTAAAACGATTGAGGATGTTTTCATTCATTTTGGAGAGCCACTGGAAGAGAGTTGGATGGGAATAATCTGATTTGTTGGTTTTATTTTACACATTGGGATTTTTGGGGTAACAGATCTAAAAAAAAAAAAAAAAAAAAAAAAAGACTAGCACTTTCACACATCATCATCAAATCCCCCAGATTTCAGTGGGTCTTATGTTTACATCTGTCATTTTGTTTGTGAAAGTAGGCATCCCCTGAAATATTTAACCAGTGGATTACCAGGGGTTTAGTTGATGGACCGGAGCCTTTTGTGTGGAGCCAGTCATGCGTGAAGCGTAATAACATCACAACACCACAGGGTATACCTCTCCAATCACATCATCACTAGCCTACTACGTGCACCCTGCAATCTGGGGCACATTTGAGGCTCAGGCACCAGGCTGCTGCCCATTATTACTGAACCATGACGAGACCAAGAGCCCACAGCACAGATTCCAATGTACCTTTCAGGCAGAACACCCACACAGTGCAAGAAGGATATGTGTGTGCCTGATTGGCAAGGCCTGCTCAGATCAGGCAAGGTGTGTGTGCAGTACGTGATGCATGTGGAGGGATCAGAGGCCGGGCTACTGGATGGCGGCTGAGGTCATTGTGTCAGTGCTGCTTTGCCATCCGTGACAGCTAAGGGGGGATTTAGCCGAGGCGCTTGCTCTCCCCGAGGGCTTTGTGTGGCTCAACCTGTACTTAACCCCTTGTGTTGGCGGTAAAAACCCCCATGTTAATAACCTGATGCTCTTGCTCCACACTGGGAGGAGTGGGAGGGAAGGAGTGGGGAAAGAGGCTTTGCCTATGGCACTGAGCTCTATGCCATAGACCTGCCTTATGGTCACTGACTCTCCTAGGGTTGGGGAGAGTAAGGAGGGTTGTGGGCACCCTATGGTGTGAGGGAATTGTGACTTTCCTCTGTGCGTGTGTTGATCAGTGGGGAAGCCTGGAGCAGCCGGGGGGCTTTCACTAGCGCTGTGGCTCCCGCTGGGCAGTAATTGAGCTCCTCACACTGCTAATGTTCACTTAATGATCACGCCCCTTGCTAGCAAATTGATAGTCGTTTTGGCGCCTTGACTCCCTTTAATGACAGTTTAATAACTGTCCCAGGGGAGTCACTGTTTCCCTGGGTGGTCATGTATCCATCTCTCTGTGAAGGCAGGAGGTGTCTGTCTGTTTCCCTGGGTGGTCATGTATCCATCTCTCTGTGAAGGCAGGAGGTGTCTGTCTGTTTCCCTGGGTGGTCATGTATCCATCTCTCTGTGAAGGCAGGAGGTGTCTGTCTGTTTCCCTGGGTGGTCATGTATCCATCTCTCTGTGAAGGCAGGAGGTGTCTGTCTGTTTGCCTGTCTGTCTGTCTGTCTGCTGCAGCCCCACCGGGTCCGGGTGTCCAGCGGCAGCACTTGGGCTGGCTGAAGCCTGTGGCTGGACCCAGTTTAGGGAGAGACACAGGGGCTTGGGGACTGGGGGAAAGGGTGAAAGCAGCCCTGTATCCTGACACCCCTGGGACATTGCTGCTCTCCCTGTGGCACTCCATGAATCGCAAGTTTACGCTGCCTGCCCAGGGCCTCAGCTTTGACACCCCAGATCGGAGCGGAGTTGCATGGTGGCTGCCAGGCCGGTGGCGTAACCTGACGCCAGGTGCAGACAGCGGGCCTCCCTCGAAACCCACAACCCCCAGCCCTCCACTCCCTCCACGGGGCTTACAGCGGTAACTTGAAGTACAAGGTAAATAGCGCAGGCACTCCAGGCATGTCCCATGCGCTCATCTCCAGGCCTCTCCAGCAGTTGTTCCTGACCATCTGGCTTCTCTTTCTTATGGAGATTAGTGTTAGTCTGAGCTGCAGCATGGTTGGGGGGTCTGGGTCGGATTAGAGTATCAGAGTATCTGGTGGTGTAGTAGTCAGGATTGAGAGCAAGTCTCCTTCGGATGACTGAGGACACCACCAATAAAGCCAGTGGTCACGCCAATCACCCCGAATCACAGTGGCTATGCCCAAAAATACAGTGATGACTGGACGACATGTTGGTGAGACACACTATGAGTCGGAGAGCAAGATTGGGTTGGCTGTGATTTCCTATGTGTGTCAGCTTGCAGACACACATAGCCTATTTGCAGGCCCCTGCTCTGTGTCCTCTCTCTGTGATGTCTGATAGAATCTCTGGTCTGCTCTGCCCAGCCCTCCCTCCACTATTAATCGGTTCCTTTCCCTCCCTGAAACGTCCTCCCTATTTCCTTCCCTTCCCGACACTGACACATAGTGCACCAACAACAGTTCCTTTGTTAGAGAGAGCTGCCTCCATCCCACCACTGTGTCATTATCATACCATAAGCAAAGCCTCATTTGATATTCATATTTGGAGAATAAATGGCCGCTCAGCATCCTTACTTTATAACGGGCCAAAGCAGTGGTGCAAATCCTTTGTTAGGGGAGTAGAATAACCAACTGTGTTTAGCATTCATGAATTCCTATGCTTGCTTAGGGGATTGCTGGAGGATTTATACGCCATTTGGTCGAAGGAAACAAAAGATTAGTTTCCCCATCGATTTAATCACCTGAGTTGACATTTTTGTTTTAAATGTAGTTAGCACGCCGCCCGAAGAAAAGGGCTTGAAACCTAATGACAGTTTCAAGGTGTTTGTGTGTGTTTTCCAAGTTGAACGGTGGCTTTATAAAGCATTGCCTTGGCAATCATTTCACTCATGCTGTCCCATTCCTTCATGCCACAAGGTTTCGAGCCAAGGTGTCGAAGCAATTTGCCTGCTGTCTTCCCCCTCACAGAGTGCTGAAAAGTTCACTAATCCCCTCGGCCCCAAGGGACTTCACATTGTAACAGACTTTCAGATGTCCTCTCTCACCAGAAGTCTATCACAAGTTAACTTAATCCCTTACTAGGTGATGTGGAGGTCAAACGGAAATTGAGGTGCAGTGAATTGTTTGAAATCATGAAACCAGCTTTCAATATTTCATGATGCCTTCTTACATGGATTTCCAATACTGACATACATACTGATAAAAAATATTTAACCTTTATTTAACTAGGCAAGTCAGTTAAGAACAAATTCTTATTTACAATGACAGCCTAGGATCAGTGGGTTAACTGCCTTGTTCAAGGGCAGAACGACAGATTTTTACCTTGTCAGCTCGGGGATTCAATCTAGCAACCTTTCGGTTACTGGGCCAACGCTCTAAAAACCTGCCACCCCGATTCAGGAGTGGCTTAAATAACACGATCTATTATTGTGAAGCTATATCAATCAGTACTTTAGGGCAATATAATGTAGACAATTAATATCCGGAACAGTACAAGAGGACATCATCCTGCCATGTAAATGTTTACTCTCAAATAAGGACATGGCATATCTGATTCTCCTGCATTGGACAATGTATTTCATTGATTTACATTTACTTAAAATAAGTATTGAGGTAGTTGATATGCATTTGATCATTTTAAGTGTTGTAATTAGCACAGGGCATTTTGGGGGCCCTGAGAGAGATTTGGTAAGGGCCCTTTGGCACGTGCCCTTCATGCCCGGTCAGTAAAGTTTAGACAGCTGGCTAGACTAATTTACCAATCAAAAAATGTTTTATAAGTGACTGTCATTGGCTGACATTAACAACTGCTGATGCACAACCAAATTTCGAACTGTAAGTTGAGACCCCAACTGAGTACAAAAATGTAATAATAATACTAAATTGGGGTTGGGGCCCCCTAGTGGCCAGGGGCCCTAAGCGACAGCTTATGTCGCCTATACCTGGGGCCGGCCCTGAATTAGCATCCCCACAGGAGAAGGCACAGCCTTGGCTCAATATTCCTACTCTAACCTGCACTTCCAATATCTCCATATACTGTAACCCCGCTCCCTGCCTGTGTCCAGTAGCTAAATGTCTGGGGAGATCATTTTAATTTACACATCTCCACCCGGCCTGCTCCTTCAATTGCCACCCTACCGCATTGTAGAGCTCTGCAGAGCTCATTAGCTTGTGTAACAGATCAAATAGGATATAGGCGCATATAATGCTGTGGCTTGTGGTGGGTGTAGTTAGCCAGAGATTTTAGTCACCCCACCCCCCATGCTGGCTGATTGGAAATTGAGACAGCCTGTTTAGAGTAGAGACTCACTGTTTCAGTTGTGACTCATAACATACTAGGTGCCACCGTTCAATAAAAACCTGTTACTGGGTTCCCAGGGCAAGACCAAAATAGCATCCCCATGCCCTGTGAAAGAGGGGGTTTTAATGATCATGCTGACATGTTTATTTTTGTTTATCGTAGTAAACATGGTAGCGTAGCGCATGAATCTAAACAGGCATTATCCTAGGGCAGGAGGACATTTTATTTGGTTTTAACAAGGTTTGATGGGAGGCTGGGGTGCTATTGTGTCAATATTGTGTTGTTGACTAGAGTGTGCCAGGTGAACGGAGAGACATAGAGAGACCAGATGAAATAACAACTGTTATGAGAGAGGTAGCTAAGCTAGCTCCGTAAAATCTTGGGCACCTGCCATTGTGTGACAGTTGCTTGGCATCCCCCAGACCAAAGCTCTCTTATTCCTCCCACATTCCACACCACTGTCCCTCCCAGTTAGGAGAACCATCCACAGGGGAAGGTCTCTGGCCAAGGCCAAGCCCTGTATTCACAAAGTGTTTTTTTCTGGATGATTTAAAAGACACTTTGTGAACACAAGACCAGGGCTTGGCTACAATCCTTACTGTAGCGATCACAGTGCAGTATTACTCCACATACCCTCTGACTCTGTCATATCTATTGGTCCCCTTAGTGCTAGATTACAAAACACGTACAGACCAGTCAAAAGTTTGGATACACTTACTCATTCCAGCGGTTTTCTTTATTTTTACTATTTTCTACATTGTTGAATAATAGTAAATACATAAAAACTATGAATTAACACATATGGAATCATGTAGTAACCAAAAATGTGTTGAACAAATCAAAATATATTTTATATTTGAGATTCTTCAAAGTAGCCACCCTTTGCCTTGATAACAGCTTTGCACACTCTTGGCATTCTCTCAACCAGCTTCATGAGGTAGTCACCTGGAGTGCATTTCAATTAACATGTGTGCCTTGTTAAAAGTTAGTTTGTGGATTTTCTTTACTTCTTAATGCGTTTGAGCCAATCAGTTGTGTTGTGACAAGGTAGGGGTGGTATACAGAAGATAGCCCTATTTGATGAAAGATCAAGTCCATATTATGGCAAGAACAGCGGAAAAAAGCAAGGAGAAACGACATGACATGAAGGTCAGTCAATCTGGAAAATGTTAAGAACTTTCAAAGTTTAGTCAAGTACAGTCACAAAAACCTTCAAGCGCAATGATGGAACTGGCCTTCATGAGGACAGCTACAGGAAAAGAAGACCCAGAGTTACCTCTGCTGCAGAGGATAAGTTCATTAGAGTTAACTGCACCTCAGATTGCAGCCCAAATAAATGATTCACAGAGTTCAAGTAACAGACACATCTCAACATCAACTGTTCAGAGGAGACTGCATGAATCAAGGCTCCCGAGTGGCGCAGCGGTCTAAGGCACGGCATCTCAGTGCAAGAGATGTCACTACAATCCTTGGTTTGAATCCAAGCTGTATCACATCCGGCTGTGATTGGGAGTCCCATAGGGCAGAGCACAATTGACAAAGCATCATCTGGGGTAGGCCGTCATTGTAAATAATAATTTGTTTTGCTAGTTAAATTATGGTTACATATTCATGGTCGAATTGCTGCAAAGAAACCACTACTAAAGGACATCAATAAAAATAAGAGACTTGCTTGGGCCAAGAAACATGAGCAATGGACATTAGCCTGGTTGAATTCTGTCCTTTGGTCTGATTTGAGATTTTTGGTTCCAACCTCTGTGTCTTTGTGAGACGCAGAGTAGGTGAACGGATGATCTCCACATCTCCACTGTGAAGCATGGAGGAGGTGGTGTGATGATGTGGGGGTGCTTTGATGGTGACTCTGTCTGTGATTTATTTAGAATTCAAGGCACACAACCAGCATGGCTACCACAGCATTCTGCACCGATACGCCATCCCTTCTGCTTTGTGCTTAGTGGGACTATCATTTGTTTTTCAACAGGACAATGACTCAACACACCTCCAGGCTGTGTAAGGGCTATTTGACCATATGTGGGAACTCCGTCGAGACTGTTGGAAAAGCATTCCAGGTGAAGCTGGTTGAGAGAATTCCAAGAGTGTGCAAAGCTGTCATGGGTGACTACTTTGAAGAATCTTAAATCTTAAATATATTTTGATTTGTTTAACACTTTTTTGGTTACTGCATCATTTCATATGTGTTATTTGATAGTTTTGATGTCTTCACTATTCTTTTACAATGTAGAAAATAGTAAAAATAAAGAAAAACCCTTGAATGAGTAGGTGTGTCCAAACTTTTTCTGGTGCTGTGTGTGTGGAGTGGAGTCCTTGTCATCGCGAGTCTAGTTAGTGATCAGCTCATCAAGGCTGACGGATGACACCTCAGGCCTTCAGGGCTCATGATCCTGTTTTCTTCTATACTTGGAAGAGGGAGGGAGAGGGAGGGAAGGAGAGAGATATGACCATCATTAGTTCTGCATAGATAACCAGGACCTCTTATTAAACATGTCATGTCAAATCATGTGTCTCTGGTGATGAGGGATGTTTTCCCAAGCAATAGTGTCACTTGGTCACAGAAGGGTTCTGCCTTTAATGATCAGTGGATGGTGTCTTTTGTGCTGGCAATATCACTTTTTCACTTTTAAGAACTATCCATACACATAGTTAACGACTTAACCAACAGATTGACCACGAAAGGATAATTGAATTGATTCCTAATTGCGTCTCCATTTCAAGGGATAATGGATTGCACATTGCACAATAGAGGATGATTGAAATGCTTTCCTCATGAAATGAAATGAGTCTGAAAGTGATTGTCATTGTGTTGATACAGCATGAGCGATTGAGGCTGTGTATCAAATCCGCTGTAGTCGGTAGGAAAGGTTTAGGCGCACATTGTATTTTGTCATTCCCCCTGGAGAATGTATTTTTCTCAGTAAAAGACTTTGAGGCCTCTACTTCAAATAGGCCCTCTCTTTTGTGGTATTATATGATTATATAAGGCAAACTTTTGTTGTGCCAAAGCATTCTACCAACAAAACTGAGATGTGATGTTCTGGTGCTGTTTGTCTATATAATAGAATCTCCTTAGTAGAAGAAGAACATCAACATAAAAAAAAATATTCATAACATTTTACTTTGTAACTTTGAGAAATGTTTAAACGACTGACTTAAAAAAAACTGAGGCAAAGAAGCGTGGGAAGTCCCAGTCCCCTGGAGTGGAGTGACGCACAGAAGTGAAAGCTGTCAATCAAACATGGTTTGACAACACAACAACAAACCCACTCACTGAGAGAGCATCGGCGGAGTAATACTTAACATGGTACAGTGGAGGTGAAGTATGTACCTTGTCAAGGGCTAGCTATTGAATATAGCAGATATTCAATTTGTCGCCTACCGTATGACTGTAAATGTGTTGCGTTACCTTGACACTGCATCAATAAAGTTCACTTTCTTTTCAGAGACAGCCAGGTTCCTCATTCGGTCAGAGATACTGCTCTATTTTTAACACTTTTACAAAAATCCCCAGCCTTTAATATCTCCAATAATGGGACTCTCAGTATGTTTTATGGTGCTAAAATATTTACTAAGGAGCTTCATGCAAATAGGTGTTGAGAATAAAATGTTATCATGCTCATGCTTGTCCTTGTACTGTAGGAGGGGGTTGTAAACTTGTCTCCATCTCAGGCCTATACTCACTCCAGGCATTCCGATCGATGCTATTCTGCACCTAAGCAGTGAAGAATGTTAGAATAACTTGCCCGCCTCGCCCTACTCAGCATTTTCCTCTGTCACCCAAAGGCAAATTAAGGAGAAATCAATACCCCAAGTCGCACTTGCTCAGCCTCAACTCTGAGGGAGAAGGTTTGGGACTATTTCTTTCCACTTGGTCTGCTGAGGAATAACTGGGTTTCAACCGGATTACCTCTCTGCTATTTAATTAATTATTTGGGGTGGCTGGCTGTGATGCACCTTGGCTGCAGACCCTAACACACTCAGTGTCCTGTGTTTGATGTAGCCGCCATTGGGGATTTTGAGCTTCTCTTTAATGGTCATCATGTGAGGCTGGTGTCAGGTAGATATTGGGAATCCATAATGTTTTCCAATTGAATTTATCAGGAAATGATCTTAGCTGGCTTGTCCGTCTTACTGGCTGGCCAGGGCATCCAGGGGTTAGACACCATGGACTGAGGATCCGCCATTGACTGGATCTAAGGGCTATCATCTTACAATTGATTCTATTGGGCTTAATTGCTTTCCCGCCATGGTCCTCGTTCCCTCATACCCAGATACCATCCTCCTCCTCCTCCTGCTTATTAAATATATTCTCCTCTCTCCAAACCAAACATAGAAAACCCAGACATGTCACATCCTTTTTAGCTTGGCATTTCGGTCTCGAATAGTGATGCACTCAAATATGAGCCTCAAATTGCCTTTGAATCTGTGCATTTCAAGAGGTTGTCACCTTGCATTTGGGCTTGGGGACCCAGAGGTGCACAGTCTGAATGAGAGCGGGCCCACGGCGACAGCGTCAACAACTTGGTCCCTTGCCAGCCTCTAATAGGACACAAAGCACTAAATAAGTCCCCACTCAGAGGGAGGGGGAGGGGGACATCCATTGAACATGAATCACTGCCATGTTATTATCGTTATTTTTTTAGTGGGCTAATTTTATTTGGCACATACTGAGCCTGTGTTATATACAGTACTGTGTGCTCCCATTGGAATTGTATGTATATACATCTATCACGCTGGGCTCAGAGAGAAATCCAGATCCACCTTCGAAACAGGTTGTTCCAGTGCTCTCCCATTATTGCACGAGGTGTTCACATAAACAACTCTGGCATTCTCCCTGACCATAGATGGAGAAGCCGCATCAAGGCAACATCGACTCTATCTGTAGCTAACTGACTCTGAAGCTTATAGGGATATTAACATGGTTTCTGAATGCAGATTCCCAATCTTCGCTCCTTTCTTGAACTGAGCTTTACCGTGTCTCTGTGGCCTTCCTCATGTCTTATCAAACGCCTTACACTCGTATTCCTCATTTATTTCACAACCGAACGGATGCGGGTGGATATAGATAGAGGCTTGAAGAACTGTGATTTGTACATTAATTTGAGCTCATCACCGCTATTCCTCTGCGTGATCTCATTCAAGCGTTGAATCTGTGTGATTCGTAATACAACTCTTTTTCCACAAATGGAGTGCTACTACTCATCCTTACTGGGCGGGATGACGAACGCCATCATGGTGTTTCCAGGTAGTGCTAATGGACAGGGAAAGGTCAGTGTGTTGCCCCATTCATTTCAGTGCTGAAATGGTGCTCCGAGCTAGTTCGTCATAATTTTCTGCACTAGGTGTACTGTATGTCCTGGTTGGTAGTGGGCTTTGCTGTAGCTGGCATGGCCACATGGACCATCTTGTTCTCAGCTCCTGGAGAGATGGGGAACAGACGGTGCTGGACAGGGTTCCTACATCCTCCCTTTGAACACACAGACCCAAAATGGCTTCCTAGCCATCAATCTGTGTATGGGCTCTGTGCATGGAGTTGTAGTAGGGGCCCTACTGCTACCCCAGGGACCTGCCAGCCCAGCCAGGTGAATACAGTGATGTGTAGTGGCAGCTCCCACCGAGGTTATTCACACAGCCGTATCTTAGTGATCCTGTTGGCTATCTCTCAGGCATACACATTGTGTCACGTTTGTGGAGGGCATGCTAATCATTTCAGCCCTGTTTTAAGGGAAAATAACTGTATAGATTGGTTAGGAATTGTTCTCCCCTATTTGCAGCAGCCACTCATAAGCACAAGTGTTTATATTTTTTATATTTTACCTACAGTACAGTGTCATGGGTGTTTCGTGTTGTTGATTAGCTAGCAATTTGCCACACACTATAAATGTAATGTTTCCAAGTGACTGCACACATTGATTAACAAAGCACAAAACGCTCTTGAAGATGTTTGTGAGTCATTTGCGCTGATGAAATGTTCACTGTGCAACAAGATGAACAGATAGATAAACAGTAGCAGCAGCAATTGTGATTAATAAAAAAAGTTCAAATGTAGATAGTCCGGCTAGCTATTTGGTTAAATATTTAACTAACTATTTAGCAATCTTATAGCTTGGAGGTAGAAGCTGTTCAGGGTCCTGTTGGTTCCAGACTTGGTACATCGGTACTGCTTGCCGTGTGGTTGCAGAGAGAATAGCCACTTGAGTGGCTGGAGTCTTTGACAATTTTAGGGCCTTCCTCTGACATCGCCACCTGGTATAGAAGTCCTGGATGGCAGGGAGCTCAGCCCTAGTGAAGTACTGGGCCTTACGCACTACCCTCTGTAGAGCCTTGCAGTCGGATGCCAAGCAGTCGCCATACCAAGCTGTGATGCAGCCAGTCAAGATACTCTCAATGGTACAGCTGTAGAACTTTTTGAGGATCTGAGGGCCCATGCCAAAACATTTCAGCCTCCTTAGGGGGAAGAGGCATTGTCGTGCCCTCTTTATGACTGTGTTGGTGTGTGTAGACCGTGATCCTTAGTGATGAGGACATTGAGGAATTGAAGCTCTCGACCCGCTCCACTACAGCCCCGTCGATGATGAGGGCGTGCTCGGCCCTCCGTTTCCTGTAGTCCACGATCAGCCCCTTTGTCTTGCTGACATTGAAGGAGAGGGTGTTGTCTTAGCAGCACACTGTCAGATCTCTGACCTGTCTGTAGGCTGTCTCATCGTTGTCTGTGACCAGGCCTACCACCATCGTGTCGTGGGCAAACTTGATGATGGTGTTGGAGTCGTGCGTGGCCATGCAGTCGTGGGTGAACAGGGAGTACAAATCAAATTACATCAGACCTTATCGTGAAATACTTACTTACAAGCCCTTGACCAACAGCACAGTTCAAGAAATAGAGTTAAGAAAATATTTACCAAATAAACTATAAAAATAATAATAAAAAAATGTAACACAATAAAATAACAATAACGAGGCTATATACAGGGGGTACCAGTACCGAGTCAGTGTACGGGGGTACAGGTTAGTCGAGGTAATTTGTACATATAGGTAGGGGTGAAGAGACTATGCATAGATAATAAACAGCGAGTAGCAGCAGTGTAAAAAACAAATGGAGGGGGTGTCAATGTAAGTAATCCAGTGGCCATTTGATTAGTTGTTCAGCAGTCTTATTGCTTAGGGGTAGACGCTGTTAAGGAGCCTTTTGGTCCTAGACTTGGTGCTCTGGTACTGCTTGCCATGCGGTAGCAGAGAAAACAATCTATGACATGGGTGACTGGAGTCTCTGAACATTTTTTGGGCTTTCCTCTGACACCGCCTAGTATATAGGTCCTGGATGGCAGGAAGTTTGGCCCCAGTGATGTACTGGGCTGTACGGACTACCCTCTGTAGCGCCTTACGGTCAGATGCCGAGCAGTTACCATACCAGGCGGTGATGCAACCGATGGTGCAGCTGTTTAACTTTTTGAGGATCTGGGGACCCATGCCAAATCTTTTCAGTCTCCTGAGGGGGAAAGGTGTTGTCGTGCCCTCTTCACGACTGTCTTGGTGTGTTTGGACCATGATAATTTGTTGGTGATGTGGACACCAAGGAACCTGAAACTCTTGACCCGCTCCACTAAACGCACCCCTGAGGGGCAGATGTGTTCTTGCCTACCCTCACCACCTGGAGGCGTCCCATCAGGAAGTCCAGGATCCAGTTGCAGGATCCAGTTTCAGTTTTCAGTCCCAGGGTCCTTAGCTTAATGATGAGCTTGGAGGTGATGAACGCTGAGCTGTAGTCAATGAACAGCATTCTCACATAGGTATTCCTCTTGTCCAGGTGGGAAAAGGTAGTGTTGAGTGCAATAGCATCTGTTGATCTGTTAGGGCGGTATGCGAAATGGAGTGGGTCCAGGGTGTCTGGGATGATGGTGCTAATGTGAGCCATGATCAACCTTTCAAAGCATTTCATGCTCAGATGTGAGTGCTACGAGGCGATAGTCATTTAGACAGGTTACCTTAGCGTTCTTGGGCACTCGGTCTATGATGATCTGCTTGAAACATGTTGGTATTACAGATTGGGTCAGGGAAAGGTTAAAAATGTCAGTGAAGACACTTGCCAGATGGTCAACGCATGCTCTGAGGACACTTCCTGGTAATCCCGGTAATCCTTGTGAATGTTAAGCTGTTTAAAGTTCTTACTCACACCGGCTATGGAGAGCGTGATCACACAGTCATCCAGAACAGCTGGTGCTCTCATGCATGGTTCAGTGTTGCTTGCCTCGAAGTGAGCATAGAATGTATTTAGCTGGTCTGGTAGGCTCTGGGCAGCTCACGGCTGGTTTTCCCTTTGTAATCCGTGATAGTTTGCAAGCCCTGACACATCCGACAAACGTCGGAGCCGGTGTTGTAGGATTCCATCTTCGTCCTGTATTGACACTTTGCCTGTTTGATGGTTAGTCAGAGGTCATAGTGGGATTCTTCAAAGTAGCCACACTTTGCCTTGTTGACAGCTTTTCACGCTCTTGGCATTCTCTCAACCAGCTTCATGAGGTAGTCACCTGGAATCCATTTCAATTAACAGGTGTGCCTTGTTAAAAGTTAATTTGTGGAATTTTTTTCCTTAATGCGTTTGAGCCAATCAAATCAAATTTTATTTGTCACATGCGCCGAATACAACAGGTATAGACCTTAGCGTGAAATGATTACTTATAAGCCCTTAACCAACAATGCGGTTCAAGAAATAGAGTTAAGAAATATTTACTAAATAAACAAAGGTAAAACAAATAAAATAAAAAAGTAACACAAGAAAATGACATAACAATAACGAGGCTATATACAGGGGGTAATCCCGGTACCGAGTCAATGTGTGGGGGTACAGGGTCAATATAAATAGTCCAGCTGGCCATTTGATTAATTTAATAGTTTGTTTAACATTTTTGGTTACTACATGATTCCATATGTGTTATTTCATAGTTTGGATGTCTTCACTATTATTCTAAAGTGCAGAAAATAGTAAAATAAAGAAAAACCCTTGAATGAGTAGGTGTGTCCTAACTTTTGACTGGTACTGTACATACATACTATATGCTACAGTAGAACGACAACACGATATACAGAAAATAAGGCACTTACTTTGATAGGAACGCAGACATATTCAAAGTTATTATTTTTAATGAAAACAACAAGGAAGGCATTGCAAGCACCAGCCAGAAAATGGGCCAATTCGTGTAAGACGAAACATTGGTGCTTTGGCTCTTCTCTTCTTTTCCGGCTTAGTAAAGCCTCAAACATAAATTGTCCGCAACACTGAAATGGGCTACTTCTATGTGAATTAATGAGGAGGCGGAACACACCTTAATTCAAACTTTTTGTTAGAAAATAAAACTTATTCGAAAATAATTTGAAATTGACAAATTGAAACACAGCCTATAGATAATTAGCAGGCAGTGCGTGTTAACTGTCCTGTTGCGTAATAATCACATTTTGGAACAGTGAGTGCATTCTGACATCACGTGCATGAAACAACTCACGCTGGGGCAACCGTTAGAAGATAAGGTGTTTCCAATGACATCATCAACCAATCAATGCCTACGCATAGTTGGTTAAAAGCACAGGATGCACAGAGATGATGTCATTTATCTTCCACTATCTTTTTTTGCTACAAAACATAGAAGCTGAATATGAAGTTGAAAAACTGTGACATTTCCCTTTAAACTGTACTATGCTAGATTAAAAATGACTTGTTTGTTTATCCATCCATCATGGCCCACAATCACAATATTTGACGTGTTTTTAAATAATTGAAGTTAAAGGATAAAAAAAATGACAATTTCAATTAATTAAAAAAATTATAATCAAGAAATGAAACAAGAAAAGAAAGAAAAGAAACAACCGTGTTTGTAAGCTTTTAAAGTATTTCAAACTCAACTGTTTACGTTTTCCAGTGATGAAGACGTGTCATGTTAGGGGGTATGCAAAATGGGTCAACTTTTAGCGTGCTTTGACATTCAGGTCCAAAAAGTTACTTTCTGACCACTTTCTACGATGGTCAAATATGTATAGAAGGTGTCATTCTAATCTAAAAACCCTGCGGTCAAAAAGTGATTCGAATCAAACGGAACGACCGTCAAATTTTACATGTGGCTAATGTATACTATACTTGTATTCCAAACATGATGACAGAGTTAGATGTGTCAACACCCACTGTACAGTCCGTTCCCACACAAATCAATTGACACATTGTTTATGGGCAGTGTGACATTGGTGTGCTGACTATGCACTGTGTTGACCCACCAGATGAGGTCATCCTGTTCACGGCTGGACCTAAACCTGGGCTGGCTAATTCACGGCTGGTTAATTGTGTGCCAATGGCAAGTTATGATGCCATTCTCCAGAAATAGGCTCATCCAGTGCAATGACAGCTGGACGCAGGAGGACGTAACCGGTGTGGCCAAGACAAGAGCGACGACAATCAAGAGTTGCCGTCATTGCATTGGCCCTCTTGTGTGAAGGATGATACACTGAGTGTACAAAACATTAAGAACACCTGCTCTTTCCATGATAGACTGACCAGGTGAATCCATGTGAAAGCTATGATCCCTTATTGATGTCACTTGTTACATCCACTTCAATCAGTGTAGATGAAGGAGAGAAGACAGGTTAAAGAAGGATTTTTCAGCCTTGAGACAATTGAGACATGGACTGTGTATGTGTGTCATTCAGAGGGTGAATGGGCAAGACAAAATATTAAACTGCCTTTGAACGGGGTAAGGTAGTAGGTGCCAGGCACATCGGTTTGTGTCAAGAACTTCAACGCCGCTGGGTTTTTCATGCTCAACAGTTTCCTGTGTGTATCAAGAATGGTCCACCACCCAAAGGACATCCAACCAACTTGACACAACTGTGGGAAGCATCGGAGTCAACATGGGCCAGCATCCCTCTGGAACGCTTTCGACACCTTGTAGAATCTATGCCCCGGCGAATTGACGCTGTTCTGAGGGCAAAAGGGGGTGCAACTCTATATTAGGAAGGTGTTCCTTATGTTTTCAGTGTATATCAATTATCGGTCCCTGTCACTTGTGTCTGTGTTCATGTGACATGAAAGCACACCTCATCTCACTATTGGAAGAATAACGCTCTCCAGGAAATCTCACTCACAACCCCACTCAATGAAAGTGCCTACCTTGCAAAGGAGATAAGAGTAGAATGTGCTATCCTGAGGCGTGTTCTTTCATGAGTTCTCACCTGGGTTGGAGAGGAAAGAGGGTACTTTATACCTGTCTTTGAGTCTCATTTGCACCCTTTGGAAAACATCTAGGTGTTTCTTCACTCCTCACTAATGAGGGTTTCACACTACTGATTAGACTTCTTCTGGTCCAACTCTTCTCATGTCTAGATACAGATCAAAATATCCTCAGAGTCTTAGCTTCGCAGCTAACACGCTGTTAAATCTTCCTGAAAAGCAATCACGTAGCCTACTCTCCTCTATCTCCCCCTGTCTATTTATCTGCTTTAGTTGCAGACACAACATTGCCACTTGAAGATTCTCCGCCAGAGGAAGCTGGCTATTTTACAGACATTAAGCAATATAGACGGATGCCTCTAAAAGCCCTGAGTTCCCTGATGATCATCGGTTTCCATTCTCGTCTCGCCGACAAGAGTAACTTCATTCGGTGGCACGTTAAGTTACACAGAAGCCCCGTAAACAAACAAAACAAAACATTGATAAGTCGTCGATTACACAATCTCCCCTCTGCATCAATACCCGAGTGTGACTCTCAATATATCATGTGCATTTGGCGCATTTGGAATTCACAGAGATGAGCCCATTGGATATTCATGGGCTTGCTATGCAGCAGTGAGCACATAGATGAGCGTCTTGCCATCTTCCCCATCTGCTGTCAGCATTTCGTTTCTGCATAATGCAGTCCACGATGAGACCCAGCAGAGTACAGGAGACAGGCACGGTCAGCAGAGCATTCCCCGTGTACAGTCATGGACACTGCCTGGAAGCCATGTTCATTCAAATGTTGTATTTAATAAAATAAAAAAAGATGTTGTATTTACTGCAAGCCTCCTGACATTAAAATAAGCTCCCAGTTAATAGGTTTCCTTAGGAGTTTCAGTCACTGTGGGCTCCAGCTCTGTGCCCCGGCTAACTGTGTGTATACATCTAAGCCGCCACTACTTAATAACATTTCTTTAAAGCCCCACTGATAGCATATGTCAGCTGGATCGGGATTCAGCGCTGCTGCTCTCCTTTTGTTGTCTTTTTTTGATGGGTTATTGTCTCGCATCGCAAATGGAAACAAAAGACGCCCCACAAAGTGTAGCCTCGTGATAGCAGGAAGGTAAGAAGAAAAGTGGGCTGCCATTAAATGGGAGACTTTCATGGATGGCGAGAACCTCGCCTTCCCTCACTCCGTGCATCTTTGTTTCACTTTCTTTGGCGGTAATGTGACCTATTCTTCCCAGGCACAGGGGACATAAAGTGACGAAAGTGGTCACAACTCAGAGAAAAAGAGTGACGGCCGCTCTCTCTGTGTTCCCTCCAGTAATGAGGGGAAGAACAGACACACAGCAGAGAGAGTGGGCTCTAATGATTAGAGGTGACCACCATGACCGGGCGGCCTTGTGATCTACCGTATGCAACAGCTTGTTAGTCCCCTTTTTATTTAATTGGATTACACACACCATCTGTCCCCCTTCCTTTAATACGTTTAATTGAAAGACACTATCAAAGTGGGTTGGATTGCCAAAGTGCAAAGGATTGATTCAACTTGGTGACCAATCCTTTACATAACCAACATTTATGTCTGTGGCTTAAGCCCTGAGGCAATATTTACAGTTGTGACTCATTTATTTATTGTCTTCCTCCTCCATTTAGCATAAGTAGACAGAAGTAGACAGATGGTCGTTCTTGAGGGACTGCATGCTTGGGGTAACTTTGCTTGTGAGCCTGATAAAGGTTGACAAAGACCATGAAGCCTGCAACAAATAACTAGAGTTATCATGGTCGTATTGTGTGTTAAGTAACTCGGATGACCACTTCGGCATCCCAAAATGCCAATGCAAGCCATTCGATTCAGAGTTATAAAGACACCTCTTTAGTCTGTATCTGGATGTATTTATAAACAGGACATTCGTGCATTCTGTCACTATGGCCACTAAGCATGTACAAAGTCCTCTATTGATCTGAATGTCCTCTGCACCTTCTCCCATGTCCAGGTCATGTAGAACATGAGACGTCCGGTGGTTACAGGGATCACGTCGTCTCCTCCAGAGGCCAGGCAACACAATAGAGTGGCTGCGGTCTGGCACACAGGACCCGAGACAGCTTTTTCCATCTCATAACACCATTCATTATATATAACCAATCATATAGGCAGTGGGGGTAACTCAAGTAGCTAGAGAGGAGGAACGAATGGCCACATCAGCAACTGCAATACTACCTCCTCCTCTTCCTTTGATATTAATGGGTCGGCTAGTGAAAGAGTTGAATTACGCTCTTAATTATACTCCATGCAACTGGAATGGAAATACTAGGAATCAGAATGCTTTTTGCATATAATAACCATTATAACCCATTATGAAACCTGTAGCTCTAATCTAATCTAAGTAGCTGTTGCGTGGATCAACCGTTGCTGTGTCGCCTGTGCCTGTGTATTGCTCCTGTTTGGATTGAACAGTTGGCAACTAGGCTGCGGTGGCAAGGTGACATTGGCCAGTGGTCATTGGCACCTGTGTGACGGGCGTACGGACTGGCAACTGTCACATCCACATGGACTGCCTCACTGTCACATGGGGCGGCAGGTAGCCTAGCTGTTAGGAGCGTTGGGCCAGTAACCGAAAGGTCGCTGGTTTGAATCTGTCGATGTGCCCTTGAGCAAGGCACTTAACCCTAATTGCTTCTGTAAGTCACATAAGAATGTCTGCTAATTGACTCAAATGGAAATGGAAACATCCATTATCCCTCCCAGGCTAGGACAATTAGAAGGCAAAGTAGTGGAGGTGTCTGTTAACACTGCGGTAAGCATCAGGCTTTGTTGGTGTTTGAGCCGTAGGTGGGCTGATGGAAGCTTTTCCTCAGAACAACTCTCTACGGTATCTCTCTGCAGGAACTGTGAAATCCTTGGAAGATGAAGCACAAGGATTTATCCTGCATTCAGCGCAGGGCTCTCCAAGCCCTCTCGCCATGTGGATCCATCTTAGGTGGGCCACTTGAGAGACAATGGGCCCTGCCACTTATCTAAACACACAAGCAATCTAGAGCCATTGCAGAGTAAACACACCGACTCTGAAGGAAGGCTATTTGCATAATAAGAGGAGGTGGAAGAAGGGGAAACCTGTTGCAGCAGTGGTTGGAGGATAGCTGTGATTTCTGGAGGGAGAGCACTGCTGTGGCTCAATGTGTAGCCAACTATGCTCCCCGTTGAGATTGGAGTTTTTTTTTTTCATCTGCATTCAAAGTACTTTTTAGGTGCTCACTAAAAAGCCCAGATAATGCTAAATATCAAGCTCTTAGCTGCAGACGTGCAATAACAAACTGAAAGTTCCCAGCACCTAGAAACGCTATAGAACCCGCTAAATAGAACTCCCTAGGACCTTCTACACCTCTCCTGAATGGACATTTTCCTTCAGTCCTGTCACTTCCCTTTTCATCAGCTGACCCTGTAAAAGCGGCAGTCAACTAATTCCCTCCAAATTGTTGGGATGCTTTCAGTCTAAGCGTGATCGCACCGTGCATATTTTTTATTTATTTTTTTGTCTTTTTTTTAATTTTTAATTTTATCCCCTTTTCTCCCCAATTTTCGTGGTATCCAATCGCTAGTAATTACTATCTTGTCTCATCGCTACAACTCCCGTACGGGCTCGGGAGAGACGAAGGTCGAAAGCCATGCGTCCTCCGAGGCACAACCCAACCAAGCCGCACTGCTTCTTTAACACAGCGCGCCTCCAACCCGGAAGCCAGCCGCACCAATGTGTCGGAGGAAACACCGTGCACCTGGCCCCCTTGGTTAGCGCGCACTGCGCCCAGCCCGCCACAGGAGTCGCTGGAGCGCGATGAGACAAGGAAATCCCTACCGGCCAAACCCTCCCTAACCCGGACGACGCTATGCCAATTGTGCGTCGCCCCACGGACCTCCCGGTCGCGGCCGGCTGCGACAGAGCCTGGGGGCGAACCCAGAGACTCTGGTGGCGCAGTGCCCTAGACCACTGCGCCACCCGGGAGGCCGCACCGTGCATATTTCATATCATGCGGTTGCATTTGTAGGTTGGCGGTGCAGGTGCACGCAGAGTTAAGAATGATTGTTTATAGACATAATAGACGGTAATAACCTTTATTTTAGTTTTTAAGGTTTTGCTTGGGACACAGCCTATTTGTGGCGCAGAGCAGCCTTCCAACTGCTATCTGACTGACTGTGCTCCCTGCAGGTTGGAAGCTAAGTATGCCTGAGTATTAATAGCAGAAGAGAAAGCTGATATTTCCTGAGCCTCGTGTACTGCGGCCTAGTTCATGAGCAGAGAGCTCCCGTGTCTGCAGGTCTGCAGCGACAGGCTACTCTCTAGCACATCCTGTGGTATCCACACATCTTCCTGCAGTCTGCACAACCCTCAAACCACAGGCCCTTTCCATTACACTGAAACTAAGAGCCAGGGAATTAAGGGAATTAGAATAAACCGTTTGAAGGAGGCAGATTTCATTATAAGTTTGCCCAAAGACGATGGCTTGTGGAGAAATGTGTTTTCTCTATCTGCAATTACCTTGTGGCCGCTGCAGCAGAGCTCCTTTAATTCCAGTAATTGGCGTAAAGGCTGAACGGTTATTGGTGTATGTGAACCCCCCTGTGGTATTGCTAATGCTGCTCCCTCCTACTGAGTTGTGCCTCTGCACAGTGACACTGACTGTACCCAAAGGACGCATGGTTACAGCTCCAAGGACAGTAGCCATGGAGAAATGAGGCTGCATGTAATTACTCTGTGGGTTTGTAAGCCTATATCCCTCCACAGGGCTGTCAATGTTTCACAGTTGTTTGTGTTGTTTTTAGTTTTGCCTTCTTTTTCCATGTGAACTTTACATGCGCTGTATCTCGACTCTCCTCTCTAGTTCCCAGTGGACTGCCTGTTCACTGTCTGTTTGGTTATCTACTCATCAGAGGGTGAGAGAGCAAACACCCTCTCCCTCTGAAGTTCCTGGATCCTGCACGTCTTTGAAAACTTCCAGCACCTCAACATAACAAGGGGAAGGAACACAACACAGAGCAGTGCTTTGGCTTTGGTTTACCCCTGAAGGGTGACTGGGGGCTGGAGAGGGATTCAGCATACATTGCCTCCTTAAAAAAAAAATCTGTATTCAAATACTTCCTCCTTATCGGTGTGGGCAGATGTTGTTTTGAGTGGGAACGTCTCTTTAGTGGTAATTTCATGGAGTGCGCATTTAGTATTTCCCACAACGTCATACCTCCTTCTTGTTTTTGTTTTGTTTCTTTCTTTCTGAGAATACTTGATTGATAAAAAGGAATGATTGAAACAGACCGTCATCATCTATGCGACAGTTTTCGAACCAAATATTTAGCTCGGTATGTAATACAACAGATGCATTTTTGATTAAAGGATTCATCCTGTCTCCCCTAACGGGAGATAAATCCTGGGGTTTTGTTTACCCGGAAACTCATCGGAAACATCTGGAGACACATCAATTGGATGACTGGCCTTGTCCGGTAGATGCGTGGCCTGACCTTGTTCAGAGGCAGAGTGCAGTTTTCCAATACGAATGTGAAGAGAGGAGGTAGAGTAGAGGGTCCCAGCTCTGCTCTGAACATATCCCCCACAAGGAAACAATGTTTTCAGCTCTGCTGCCCTCCATCTATTAACAACCTCATCTATTCTGTTTATTTCTGGAGCCCGGCCGGTGGAGTATTATTGGTGAAACAGTTCCTCTGACCTCGGTATGATGGAAGGGTTTGGACGCAGATTAGATTAGTGCCCAATCGAAATCGAGGCAGAAATGATCAATCGTATTTGTTATTATTATTGTCATTACAACCTTTCTCGTACTTCCTCTCGTTTGCCAGCCAGAGTGTAAACAAATGGGAGTAAAATTATTACTTTAAAATAGAAGGACAAAAAGGAACATGAATAGAAATATTCAGCTGGGGTGGTGGAAACCACAGTGGTTGCTGTTTGAGGGCCAAATGTGGAGTTGGGTTTGTTAGAAGTGAAGGATATGACAACTGTGAAATCACTAGCAGCCCTGTTGGGGTTTGAGTCAACCTTGTTCAGAGTCGACACAGCCTATACACCTGCTGTTGTTGCTTTAGACACGGAACGGTGAGTTGTCATGGCCACAAAGCCATCTGCTGACATTTCTAATCAGTGAAGGGGTCTCGGTTGGCGTCACCCATCCAATTAGTGTCCTGTGGGTTAGAATACAAGCACACCCCCCTTTACCATTTGCTTTTTATCACACCCCGTCATGTCACACACTCCTGCTTATACACAGGATGACAATGTAACTATAAGCAAGGGCCTTATTAACTTTTGTGAGAGAACACTTGCATAGAGAAGTTCAGCGGCCATTTTAGCTTGCCGTTTCTCTTTATCTGGACTGGAGGCTTCATGACCTTCTATTAGAATCTTCAATGTTCACATTGTGCTCTGCTTTGATTCCAACTGGAAATCACATCAAGAGATTGAGGCTATGAGATTTTGGTGCGAAAAAGCTAACTTTGGAGATGCCAATGGCCATTTGGATACAAAGACATTGGAAATGTGTTGAGTCTCCCAACATATTTTTGTAGTGATATGGCTCTCAGAGTGGACAGCATGGAAAATGTGAGCTGAAAGAGGATAGTGATTTCTCAGAGCTTCGTGGAGGAAAATACTAAGATGGGAGGGTATTGATCTTTCCAGCAGGTGTAGCTTCACAGACCACTGAGTTTCTCAGGCAGGCAGGCCTTTAGCTCCAGGAGGGATCTCCTCTCTCCCTCTGGTTATCACCACTGCATTGAGCTGGGACTGCTAAGAGGCTTTATGTTATCATTGGCCAGAATATGAATTACCTTTTATCCCCTCTCTGTGGGAATAAAAACTACTCCAAAAAGATAACACGCGCACACACATATTTGCGCGTGTATTTGAATGATGTCATAAACGATACAGATTCCACTGCAAACAAACCCATCCCGGTTCCATACTCCACATCTCGTCCTTTCCAATTTGAGATGTTATCATACAATAAAGCTCTCGTGTCATATGTAAACAATCCAGACGCCACTCGGCTTGGCAGTGCCACTCGTTAAGTCAGCGCGTTGAATTCATGCCTGATGTGCTCCCGTATTGCGAGGATCGCAAGTCCCTGTCTCAATGTCGGGGGGAGGTCTGTGGCAGTGGTGTCACAGCGTGGGTGTGGGTGTTTGTGTAGAGAGGATTCTCAATGGCCACTCATGCAGAGCAGTTACACCGACTCCTCCTCCAGGGACTAGCAGCCGGCCACTTTACCATACGACCCTCTATGTCTATCTCTTCAATAGCCTCCTCTCCTCTCCGCTAATCACACTGCAATTACCCACGGAGTAGAGTGGAAATGAGGACTCCAGGGAGAGTAGCAGCCTTGACATCTAATTTGTCTAATGTATGTTCTATGTAGGTGTGTGACTGTGTGTAGTGTTATGTGTGTAATGCCGTTGGTATGAGTGAGCGAGCAAGGTGGCTGGGTCGGGAGTGTATTAGCAAAGGTCGTCCTGGGGATGTTTGCAGGGGTTTTCAGGAACTAGTGCCTCCAAATGAGCCCGTTGATTCATTAGCCACTGTGTGATCTCCACTCTCCGTGGTGGTTTCTGTAACGTGGAAACATCATGGCAGTGTCTCAGATGTATGTGTTTGTGTGATTAAAGAGTGGGGTTTTTTTGTCATAGAGAAGACCCTTCGATGGTAATCAGGGAGAGACAGACCTCGCAACATGTGTAGTGCTCTCACATATTATACCATTGGCCTTGACAGACAGACAGAAGGTATGGAGGGGATGCTGGATCCTATTGACTCTGTAGGGCAGACATTTGACGAACAGACTTGTTGGAAAGGCGGCATCCTATGACGGTACCACGTTGAAAGTCACTGAGCTCTTCAGTATGGGCCATTCTAATGCCAATGTTTGTCTATGGAGATTGCATGGCTGTGTGCTCGATTTTATACACCTGTCAGCAACGGGGTTGGCTGCAATAGCCGAATCCATACTCTTGTATATATAGTGTACATACTGTAGGCAGCCAACCTCCACATCAAACACACAGCACAGGGCCCTGCTCACGTAGGGAATGTCAGGAATCTCAGTAATGAACCACTGCATGTTAAAGAGATTAAGTCGAAAATGATGTGCCGCGGCAGAAAACGGGCAAAAGATGCCAATTGAGACGTCATTTTGCATTGTTTTCAAAGTTAACGAGTCACAGCAGTCAGTGTCTGGAGAGGGATGGCAAAACGTTTGGTCAGTGCCTTATCGTTCGTTCATATTGCAGCTGTACAAGGTGGATATGGTGATATAGGGGACTAAGGGGGCAGCAGTTTGTGTTGCACTAGCCCCTCAGCAATGGCAGGCTGGCATGACTGTGAATAAAAGGCCTACCGCTGCTCTCCTCCCTCCCTCAAAGTTTACCCTCCACCATGTTTGTAACCTGGAGACGGTACTCTCCATCTTTTCTTCATCCCTGTAATGTTTGGTTCCTACTGCGAGAGACACTCTGGTCAAAATATCTTAAACATTGCGATAGTTAACTCTCGATGTAAGTGCGGAGCCCCGCAAGGCTCGATGCTTGCGCTTATATTTTAGATTGGTTTTGCAAAGCTAACTGTTCTCCCTGGTGCATTGTACAGAAGCGGGAAGTCTTACGTTTCAAGTTTCAGTGCACAAATACAGTGAAATGCCTTCCTTGCAAGCTCGAAATCAAACAATGCACTAATCAGTATCAATGTAGTACTAAAAATAACATAAGGTAGAACAAAAACACACGAGGGATAAAAATAAGAAGAACACGAGAAGTAAGCTGGCAGGCAGGCAGGCAGGCAAGTCCAATCAGGAAGAGAATTAACAGTGCACAACTATGCCAAATGGACTGTTTCATTCTCTAAATATGTAAATGACTAAATGGTTATTAGCAAGTATCAGGGCACGGGTTTAATAGACAATATCATAATGGTCAATGCGAGACCGAGTTGCAGTGAACCCCAGGAAGAGTCTACAGTGGCACTTCCATACAAAGAGTCAGTCTGTCATTTATCTTCCCTTAAGTGAACTTAATTAGCCTACTCCTTCCTGTTAGGAGCCACTGTGTGGATCTGTGGCAAACACAGCGCCCCGCGGAAGAGGGGATTGGGCCTGAAATTGGAGTCAGAAAAATCCCTCCGATAATGTATGACTGGATGTGCCAGGGTTTCTGTCGATCAAACGAGGATAGAGATGTGTGGAAGCAAAACATTCCCTCTCCTTTGAGAGCAGATGTTCTGTTAGCCAGGTCAAAGTTAGCTGGCTTCTTATTTTATTACACTTCATTTAGATGATGCCAGTGGTTTTTCATTTGGGAAATTATGCAATAGAATTATGTAAGGGGTCCAAATGAAGACCATAGTTCTGGCTAGAGTCTTCCTCATGCTATGCTTAGGGAGATATTTCATTAATTATGACTGCCCTGAGCTCAGGCTTGGTGATCCTTAACGAATGTCCATAAAACGTTCATCGGTAAAAGCCATTCACTTCACCATGAGCACTGGCCTGGGTAGATCTTACCATGCCTATGAAACACCTTCACACCTTTACTGTGCTCAGGCCCTGATACTTTGTAGTAATTCACTGAAAGGTTTGCTAACTTCCTCTCTCAAAGATTGCAGTGTATAAAGTCAGAACATCTGCTGTCTCAGCCACTGCCAAACACCAAGGGAGTACCCCCAAGGCTCGGTCCTAGGCCCCACTCTCTTCTCAATTTACATCAACAATATAGCTCAGGCATTAGGAAGCTATCTCATCCGTTTATAGGCAGAAGATACAGTCTTATACTCAGCTGGCCCCTCCCTGGATTTTGTGTTAAACGCTCTACAACAAAGCGTTCTTAGTGTCCAACAAGCTTTCTCTGCCCTTAACCTTGTTCTGAACACATCCAAAACAACACCTCCTAAACCCTCCGGTGTGATTACTACCTCTGAGGGTTTAGAGCTTGAGGTAGTCACCTCATACAAGTACTTGGGAGTATGGCTAGACGGTACACTGTCCTTCTCTCAGCACATATCAAAGCTGCAGGCTAAGGTTAACTCTAGACTTGGTTTCCTCTATCGTAATCGCTCCACTTTCACCCCAGTTTCCAAATGAACCCTGATTCAGATGACCATCCTACCCATGCTAGATTAAGGAGACGTAATTTATAGATCGGTAGGTAAGGGTGCTCTTGAGCAGCTAGATGTTCTTTACCATTCGGCCATCAGATTTTCCACTAATGCTCCTTGTAGGACACATCACTGCACTCTATACTTCTCTGTAAACTGGTCATCTCTGTATACCTGTCGCAAGACCCACTGGTTGATGCTGATTTATAAAACCCTCTTAGGCCTCACTCCCCCCTATCTGAGATATCTACTGCAGCCCTCATCCTCCACATACAACACCCATTCTGCCAGTCACATTCTGTTAAAGGACCCCAAAGCGAACACATCCCTGGGTCACTCCTCTTTTCAGTTCGCTGCAGCTAGCGACTAGAACGAGCTGCAAAAAACACTCAAACTGAACAGTTTTATCTCCATCTCTTCATTCAAAGACTCAATCATGGACACTCTTACTGACAGTTGTGGCTGCTTCATGTATTGTTGTCTCTACCTTCTTGCCCTTTGTGCTGTTGTCTGTGCCCAATAATGATTGTACCATGTTTTGTGCTGCGATCCAGGTTGTGTTGCTACTGCATTCTTGCCATGTTGTATTGCTACCATGCTGTGTTGTCATGTGTTGCTGCCATGCTGTGTCGTTGTCTTAGGTCTCTCTTTATGTAGTGTTGTGGAGGCCTTCTGCCTTTTTGTAGGCCGTCATTGTAAATAAGAATTTGTTCTTAACTGGCTTGCCTAGTTAAATAAAGGTTAAATAAAAAATGTAATAAATAAATGTTGGCTAGAGTGTGCGGAGTTTAATGCACTGTAATTGCAGGGTTGAGAGAGTGTTTGACAAATTGCCAGTCTCATAATTGGAAAACAGCACTAGGTGTGTAATTGCAGAGGATTAGCGCAGGTTACCATAGCACTGAGATGAGTATTTCAGGTCTCAGACCTTGCCTGACAGGAATAAAGAACAGAGCCATTTTGTCTTCTTCTTTTCCTCGTCTCTCTTCTCCCCTCCCATATTTACGACTTTCCCACAGTCAGGAACATGTCTCTCCAGACTCTGGAGTTTTAGAGAAGAGGAAGTAAAAAAACACCAACAGCCAGTCCCGTTCCTCTCCCTGCTTACTTAGGATAAAATGACAGCATAGATCAGTGGCCGTGCTGCAGTCTAATGAAGAGGAGATGAAAGAAAGACAGGCTGGGGATGTCAACAGCCAAGACAGCCTTCATTACCCTCTTACTCTCGCAGTATACAAACACACATGCACATGCCCAAACACACACACACACACACGCATGTGTAACAGTATAGCTTCCGTCCCTCTCCTCGCCCCAACCTGGGCTCCAACCAGGGACCCTCTGCACACATCAACCACAGTTACTCACGAAGCATCGTTACCCATCGCGCCACAAAAGCCGCGACCCTTGCAGAGGGGGACAACTCTGCAAGGGGAACAACTTCTTCTAGGTCTCAGAGCGAGTGACGTCACCGATTGAAACATTATTAGCGCGGACCACCGCTAACTAGCTAGCCATTTCACGTCGGCCACACATGCCCAAACACACACACTCTTTAAGGTCGAAGCATGCAATATTCTTTATCTTTGATTGCGGTCAACAATGGGAAATACCAATTACCAATGTTAATAGCAAGCATCCTAAATGTATTTGCTAATAGAATGGCTAATACATTCTCCCATTTGTCTCAATTTAGCATTTACGTCACTGCTAACATTCCAAATATATTTTTATGAAATATCTCTTTAGACACATAACAGGCTAAAGATCAAGATTAGAGAAATACATGCATTAAAACACAGTCCGACGGTGGCGTGGTAAAGAGAGATCTTTGAAGACAGGAAATTGCCCGACAGGATTCCTCAGCCGACAGTGTTTGTACAGTAACTGTTCTGTTTGTTGCTTAAACGAGGAACTTCCAATCGGGGGAGACAGTAATGAAATAATACGATGTAATGGAGATTATGGAAGCTGATTGAAAAGCAGTATAGTGAGATCATTGTGTATGCTATGTGCCTGGTTGGTACGTCATACTGTAGATAGAGCCCCAAGCTTTATTGGCATTACAGACGTCTCAGCCTCAGACCGGAGACTAGTAGAAGTGACAGTATATTAAGTCCATGGTTTTGTCTGTTAGATGGACACCTGGCGAGAGATGTTGTACATCGCTATGACGTTTCAGTACATGGTTTTCTCTGTTAGATGGACACCTGGCGAGAGATGTTGTACATCGTTATGACGTTTCAGTACATGGTTTTGTCTGTTAGATGGACACCTGACGAGAGATGTTGTACATCGCTATGACGTTTCAGTACATGGTTTTCTCTGTTAGATGGACACCTGGCGAGAGATGTTGTACATCGTTATGACGTTTCAGTCCATGGTTTTGTCTGTTAGATGGACACCTGGCGAGAGATGTTGTACATCGCTATGACGTTTCAGTCCATGGTTTTGTCTGTTAGATGGACACCTGGCAAGAGATGTTGTACATCGCTATGACGTTTCAGTCCATGGTTTTGTCTGTTAGATGGACACCTGACGAGAGATGTTGTACATCGTTATTACGTTTCCGCTGTCATGCTGCTACAGGTATCATGATGACAATGCTCTATAGCCTCTTGCTCCACAGCTTTAGGGGAGCTGTTCTCTATAGCCTCTTGCTCCACAGCTTTAGGGGAGCTGTTCTCTATAGCCTCTTGCTCCATAGCTTTGGGGAGCTGTTCTCTATAGCCTCTTGCTCCACAGCTTTAGGGGAGCTGTTCTCTATAGCCTCTTGCTCCACAGCTTTAGGGGAGCTGTTCTCTATAGCCTCTTACTCCACAGCTTTATGGGAGCTGTTCTCTATAGCCTCTTGCTCCACAGCTTTAGGGGAGCTGTTCTCTATAGCCTCTTGCTCCACAGCTTTAGGGGAGCTGTTCTCTATAGCCTCTTGCTCCACAGCTTTAGGGGAGTTGTTCTCTATAGCCTCTTGCTCCACAGCTTTAGGGGAGCTGTTCTCTATAGCCTCTTACTCCACAGCTTTAGGGGAGCTGTTCTCTATAGCCTCTTGCTCCACAGCTTTAGGGGAGCTGTTCTCTATAGCCTCTTACTCCACAGCTTTAGGGGAGCTGTTCTGTTCATAGACTTTGGAACCAGGTCGAGGACTGAAAAGAGCATAATGTCAGCAACAACAAAGCATAATGTCAGCCTGGAAATATAGCTGGCCAAGTTCTGCCTGGCCACCTGGAAGAGATAGGCCACTGTCAGGGCTGTGAGTGTTACCCGGCGTGACGGATGAGGTGGAGGAGTCTGTCAATCACAAGGGCTCCCGGTTCCCCTAATTGATCACGCCACATCTCACTCCAGACCAGAAGTCAAAGGTGTCAAGCTTGTGTTAGTATTCAGCATCACCTGGTCCCAAACATCTGACTCCAGATCAGATCAGAGATCACTGCTAGGCTTATTACAATGCATGTTGTTACTGTCTGTACCAGTTAATGTCCCGTCAAGCTACACCTGGAAGCCATTCTCTGTTGCAGAGCTACAGTAGCCTATATCTCCATGTGGCAGGACCGTGTGCTGTAGAACAGTAGGAAGTCACAGCTTTACCACTGCATTACGGTTCGTCACCCAGGCAGCAATGTAGATGTACCAGTCAAAGTGCCATCGCTCACAGGATTTACATGTGTTTAGTGCCCTTTCTCTGGGTAATCTCTGTCACTCCCACCTCTGCCCCCAGTGCAGCCATCTCTCTTTATAGAGCCATCTGTTCTTGCTCGTTTTAGGACCCTCTTCGGATTTCAGATTCCTAAATGAGTTTTCAGGGCTGCATCCTCTCCCCAAAGAGGGAGATATGGGCTCGAGTTAAAAACGATTACATAAACGCCGTAGCATTCTGATATTCAGAACATTCATTTAACTCGATTTCTGCCTTGAGGACTCACCTCTCCCTCCCTCTCTGCCTCCCACGCTTGCCGTGGCATGTTGAATTAAGGTTACGCTTGGTTGCGTCTCCTCTCTGTGTTAGTGCCTGAGGAAAACCTTGTTTAATGCGTGTTAAAAAGAGCATGCGTCAGAGGGTTTCAGATGTATCTTTGTGTTGTTGTAAGTCTCTGTCTCCCAATAATACACAGAAAACAATTGTGTATGCGTGTGTTATGTGATTATGCTGAATATGTCCATGTGATCTTTTCTGGTGTTTTCTTCAGTGAATATACGGTACAGTACATGGGAGCATCCACTGTGGTGTTTTCGAGGGTGACAGAAAAGCACTCTTATGCTTACAATTGAATGCCGCACAGCATTTCATTGAAATTGCATTTGTGTGATCTCAGCTAGGATTATGATATAGCACACAAAGTCTTCAGTAACTGATGAACTTGTAGCTCTATTCCACCATTACAGTTATGGTTTAGTCAATACTTCTGTTTGGGGAATCATTTGTATTTTTCTGTTGCCTGGTAATCCCTTTAAGTTCCTATGAATTAAATGCACAGTATTATTGCAGTACAGCTTTATAATGTTGGGGAAATGATTATGTGATGTTTATTGATGAGATCATACCCTATATGGGATTAGCTGTTATTACGTGCACACACACACACACACACACACACACACACACACACACACACACACACACACACACACACACACACACACACACACACACACACACACACACACACACACACACACACACACACACACACACACACACACAATAGGATATTGAACTCAGGTGTTGTGCTTGCTGCTAGCTGGTCCAGTTCCAGTCCTCGGGGGCAAAGTAGAGACAGAGGTGATGACTGGACTGAGGTTCTGTTTCTCTGTCTGATCTACTTTCCCCCTGGGTAGTGAGTGTTCGCCTCTCATAATGGCCTGCTCTGTGCCAATGTCCAGTCCAAATTAAATGTTCTCAACACACAAAGGAGACAGAGATGATCATATTTAAAAGCCGGGGCGGCTCCTTAACGGCTGTTCCCTTAAGCTGAACCTTTCCGGAAGCATCAGAATGAAAAACACGAGGTGGTTTTTGTCTAGAGTCATGAGTCAGGGACTGGGGGGAGATGAGATGGGCTGAGCTAACTGTGGAGTTCCTTTTTAATTGTGGAGTTCCTTTTTATTAAGTGAATCGAGGAATCAATTAGTCCTGTGTATCAAAAAGGGTCAACTCAGCCGTTATTCTGGACATGAGAGTTTGTCAAGCGTTATAAATCCTATGTTCTGGAAACCTTTGGCACTATGTTTTATGAAAGGGTTTTTTCTTGAACTTAAAGTGATGCAATAGGTCGGCGTCTGGTTAGACTTGGAGACAGTGATGAGGCAGTTTTCGTCTTGCATGGCTGCCTCTAGAAATCTATAATTGGTTCAACAAAAAAAAATATTAAGAGAAAATAAGAAGTTGAATATTGGGTCCATTCACTCTCCCCTTATTCTGAAATTGAGGTCAGTCCATGTAAACAGCATTGGGACCCTGAATCAAAGTTCCTTAGTTGCCCTGAAAACTGCCTGTATTGTGATTGTGTTTAGATAGATGAAGTGGGATGATGAGATGTCCTTCAGTGATAGGTGATAGACATTTTCGAGCATCTGGACCTCAACACTCAGTAGGCTTTGTGTGCACGCCTCAAATGCCAGATGATTAAAATAGTATTTTAAGGAGGGTTTATAGCTAAAAATGTAGTGTTGATTACATTTCCATCAGTGTTCTTCTCATCTGATTTGCCTTTGCAAAGAACAACACACTATATTGATCAGGTGAGCTCTACTGTTAGCTCTACTGTAATACTCAAAATGCACCAATGTGGATGTTTAAATCTGTTTGTAAAACAGTGAAAGGTCATTTCAGTGGAAACTCCCATGGCAGATGTAGTACATTCTAATCTCCTCTCACTGACTATGTTAAAGGTCCCTGTTTCTCCAATCCCCGCAGAACAGAGATTACTAATGTCAGCCCCTCTCACTAAGCCCACTGTGAACAGCCTGGCGTGACAGATGCAGCAGCATTGATGGCTTAATTCATTAATGAAGACATTTACGAAGATACACCCCCTGTGCTCCTCTGCCCAGGTGGAACATACAGTATGTGTCACACACCATAGCAGAGGGGGGGGGGGGGGGGGGTGTAGTAAGTGAGTGTGTGTGAGTGTATTTCTCCTGTCCATGAAAAATGAATTCCCTATCAGAATAGGGTACCACAAGCTCTCTGTACTGTTAAAGGCTACGGTTATACTGCTATGAAAACCCTTTTAGTCCAGAATAAGAGCACTCGTGGTGCATCAATGTGCCGGCTTCACAAGTGCTTTTGTGCGTCAATACATTTTCCATTGGAACAGTGAATTGCTTCAGACTGTTTCAAATACAGGGCCTTCAGAAAGTATTCAGACCCCTTGACTTTTTCCACATTTTGTTAAGTTATAGCCTTATTCTAAAATGGATTAAATAAAACAATTTCCTCAGGAATTTATACTCAATACACCATAATGACAAAGCAAAAACTGTTTTTTAGACATGTTTGAAAATGTATTAAAAATAAAAAACTGAAATATTACATTTACATAAATATTCAGACCATTTACTCAGTACTTTGTTGAAATACCATTGGCAGCGATTACAGCCTTGAGTCTTCTTGGGTATGACGCTACAAGCTTGGCACAACTGTATTTGGGGAGTTTCTCCCATTCTTCTCTGCAGATCCTCTCAAGCTCTGTCAGGTTGGATGGGAAGCGTCACTGCACAGATATTTTCAGGTCTCTCCAGAGATGTTTGAGCAGGTTCAAGTCCAGGCTCTGGTTCGGCTACTCAAGGACATTCAGAGACTTGTCCCAAAGCCACTCCTGCGTTGTCTTGGCTGTGTGCTTAGGGTCGTTGTCCTGTTGGAAGGTAAACCTTCACCCCAATCTGAGTTCCTGAGCACTCTGGAAGAGGTTTTAATCAAGGATCTCTGTACTTTGCTCCGATCATCTTTCCCTCAGTACTGACTAGTCTCGGTTACTGAAAAATATCACCACAGCATGATTCTGCCACCACCATGTTTCACCATAGGGATGGTGCCAGGTTTCCTCCAGACTTGACGCTTGGCATTCAGGCCAAACAGTTCAATCTTTGTTTCAGCAGATCAGAGAATCTTGTGCCTTTTGGCGAACTCCAAGTGGGCTGTCATGTGCCTTTCACTAAGAAGTGGCTTCTGTCTGCCCACTCTACCATAAAGGCCTGATTGGTGGAGTGCTGCAGAGATGGTTGTCCTTCTGGAAGGTTCTCCCATCTACAGAGAGGAACTCCTCCCTGACCAAGGCCCTTCTCCCCCAATTGCTCAGTTTGGCCGGGCAGCCAGCTCTAGGAAAAGTCTAGGTGATTTCAAACTTCTTCCATTTAAGAATGATGGAGGCCACTGTGTTTTTGGGGACCTTCGATGCTGCAGAAATGTTTTGGTACCCTTCCCCAGATCTGTGCCTCGACACAATCCTGTCTCGGAGCTCTACGGACAATTCCTTCGAAATCATGGCTTGATTTTTGCTCTGACATGTACTGTCAACTGTGGGACCTTATATAGACAGGTGTGAGCACAAAATGATTGCTCTAAAATCCTATACTTGGAGCATTTCGCAACGTATTTCACCCAATTGGTTTCCCCTCATCAGTTAAACACAGGCAAGGCAAGTTGCTTGCCTATGCATTTTCTGGAGGGTTCCATATGATAAGCTTCACAAATGGAATTAAGATGAAAAGAACGCCAGAGCACGAGGGCAGATATTTATAAGCAGGCACTGAAATGAACGCAACGATTAAACATGTCTCTCTAACCCGACCCCTTTAATTTAAACTAGGTTTTATAAGATTAAACATGTCTCCCTACCCGACCCCTTTAATTTAAACTAGGTTTTATAAGATTAAACCTGTCTCCCTACCCGACCCCTTTAATTTAAACTAGGTTTTATAAGATTAAACATGTCTCCCTACCCGACCCCTTTAATTTATACTAGGTTTTATAAGATTAAACATGTCTCCCTAACCCGACCCCTTTAATTTAAACTAGGTTTTATAAGATTAAACCTGTCTCCCTACCCGACCCCTTTAATTTAAACTAGGTTTTATAAGATTAAACCTGTCTCCCTACCCGACCCCTTTAATTTAAACTAGGTTTTATAAGATTAAACATGTCTCCCTACCCGACCCCTTTAATTTAAACTAGGTTTTATAAGATTAAACCTGTCTCCCTACCCGACCCCTTTAATTTAAACTAGGTTTTATAAGATTAAACATGTCTCCCTACCCGACCCCTTTAATTTATACTAGGTTTTATAAGATTAAACATGTCTCCCTACCCGACCCCTTTAATTTAAACTAGGTTTTATAAGATTAAACATGTCTCCCTACCCGACCCCTTTAATTTAAACTAGGTTTTATAAGATTAAACCTGTCTCCCTACCCGACCCCTTTAATTTAAACTAGGTTTTATAAGATTAAACATGTCTCCCTACCCGACCCCTTTAATTTAAACTAGGTTTTATAAGATTAAACATGTCTCCCTACCCGACCCCTTTAATTTAAACTAGGTTTTATAAGATTAAACATGTCTCCCTACCCGACCCCTTTAATTTAAACTAGGTTTTATAAGATTAAACCTGTCTCCCTAACCCGACCCCTTTAATTTAAACTAGGTTTTATAAGATTAAACATGTCTCCCTAACCCGACCCCTTTAATTTAAACTAGGTTTTATAAGATTAAACATGTCTCCCTACCCGACCCCTTTAATTTAAACTAGGTTTTATAAGATTAAACCTGTCTCCCTACCCGACCCCTTTAATTTAAACTAGGTTTTATAAGATTAAACCTGTCTCCCTACCCGACCCCTTTAATTTAAACTAGGTTTTATAAGATTAAACATGTCTCCCTACCCGACCCCTTTTAATTTAAACTAGGTTTTATAAGATTAAACCTGTCTCCCTACCCGACCCCTTTAATTTAAACTAGGTTTTATAAGATTAAACATGTCTCCCTACCCGACCCCTTTAATTTAAACTAGGTTTTATAAGATTAAACATGTCTCCCTACCCGACCCCTTTAATTTAAACTAGGTTTTATAACATTAAACATGTCTCCCTACCCGACCCCTTTAATTTAAACTAGGTTTTATAAGCGGCAGCATAAAAGGCTCATCTCAGCCATGCTATGCCATGAGACCAACACCGGGACGTGTTGTGCAGTGTCTGCCATGCCAGGCATACCTAGACTGATGGCGCTCGGATGGCACTCGGTGCCCAGTATCCACTTTCTCTCTCTACGAAGGTCCTTGTAGCCACATTTAAGTGCATAGCCCATAGAGATTGACATCACACTGGCACACAATGCTATTCAGATCATGTCTGAATGATCTGAATCTCATGGGCACGATCCTTCTAAGGCATGGACCAGTTCAACAGTTCCATGCCACCCACTTTCCATGCCTTGCATAGGAGATCTGCTCTTACTCAGCTGCGGTGGCTGTGGCCTTTCATAGTGCATTGGCAATTAATGGATCATCCTTATCCATTTATGTTGGTTCAATCCACTTATTGGTTCAATCCACTTAAGGGGAAATATTATTAATGTCTCTGTCTCTGTAAAGTTTCTTTATAATTGGTATGCCACAGTATTCAGTCCCCCGTATTCTTTCTGCTGGGCTTATAGCACTGCAGGAAGAGTTCATTGTGGGAACCCTGTGCGGTCCCCTCATTGCTGGCCCAGTGTCGTCTCTAAATATAACCCCCATCATCATCTGAGTGACTGGCTGGACTTGGTATGACCTTCCAATGTTATATTGGCTAGAGAAGCCCCGTTGTTTAACAGTGGGGGAGCACGAACTCCAGCGGGTGAGCAAGGCCTTCTGACTGCCTGGCGTGTGAATTGTGAAACAGCTGAGTGAGGCGAACAAGCTGTAATGACACTTTTCACACTCCCACCCCCGAGAGGTCACAGTCACATAGGCACTACGGCTAGGGCAGGACGTTACCTGCTCAACCTGATAACATCATCGCCAAGAGAGCCTCTCTGTGCAGATAGTGGCTATTATCCTTTGGTTCATTTCAAGCCTTTTGCAATAGTTTCAGAACAGTAGTTTAGTTTTTGTTCTGTTTCTTTTCACCCACCCACACATATCCTGTTCAATTCAAACGTATGTCCCGGTAGGGATATCCTACCGGTAGGGAGGGATATCCTTGTCTCAGTATGTAAAAAATGTTATAAAATGTATGCACTCTACTGTAAGTCGCTCTGGATAAGAGCGTCTGCTAAATGACTAAAATGTAAATGTAAATGTCCCGTTACAGAATGCAAAGGGACATGTTGCCTGGTTTGATACAAAGAGATGTGAAAGACCCTGTAGGTATCTTAGACACTGTACAGTAGGTGTTTATGAGACCTTGAGAGCAAAATGGACTAATATGGAGAGCATAGGGGGTCTAGGGCGGACAACCCCATAGCCAGAGGTCACATTGACCTGACATTTCCCATGAATGCGCCTCCGGAAATTCCTGAAGGGAAATCTATGCCTGGGTGTGTATGAATGCTGACGTAGTGTTTCCTCCAAACTAGCCTTCTTCTATACCGCACAGAAATAATAGGTTTTCACGGTACATGACTGACTCAAGTTTTCTCTGAGCTTGAGGGCAGCATTCACTGCCTACTATTTATTTAGAACTTGAATGCTGTTGCTGAACAGATAGCGCCAAGATTGTACCCTGCAGTGTATACTTAGTCTTCCCTACAGCTGTTGGCATGTATTTCTCGTTTCCTGCAGAATATTGGAACTTTGATTTGACATTATGCTGGTGATGTGTGATCTGTGGAGGTAGCCTGACTAGCCTCTCACTTTGACCTGGGCCACGTGCGTGCTCCGGTGCTCAGCCAACCACTAAATCAGCCCACATGCCACCGTGTTCCCACAAGGGTTAGTGTTAACAAAAGCAACCCGAGAGGCCTGGCTGGAGCATTCTCCTCTGGTCACAAACACCCCTCTATTCCAGGAACAGGTTATGGTTAGGAGGATGGAGGGAACTCACGGCAGAAGGCGGAAGGTGCCTGGTTGAGAGTGCGATAGGGTCAAACGTTGTCACAGTTCAGTGCATTTGAAGATTAGATAATCTGCCTCTACTTCTGCAAGGCCAGGACTAACCATAGAAATATAATTACTAGAACAGGAAAATTCTTCTTCTATGGTGAGCACTAGTAGGATTGCCTCGTCTGAACCCGGCCACCACTGCATGCTAACAAGACTGGTTCATCTCATGCACCTGCGGCAGTACAACGTGCTCTGCTCTTTAGATTCCTATGACATTGAACATAGATTGCTGGTATCAGTCTGATAAACCAGGAAGGATTTTTCTTCCAGCAAGCACCCTGAGCCAATACACTGTACACGGCTTATTTTGATAATCCCAAGGTTGTTGGAAGAATCCTTACAAATCTGATTTCCAAACCTGTGTCCCATTTTCTCTGCATTTGTTTTTCATGGAAGTTGACTACACAGCACTTCTACAAACATGGAATGGAATGTTGAATATGGAGGAGCGTATGTACAGTACACTCTCTCGACAAATTGGAGACCTAAGGCATTAGTGTCTTGTCATTATGTAATCATGTTTTAGGGACAGAGTAGACATTTGTCTGCATCAAATCTGCATCAACTCCCTGTGAGTCTGTCAATGTCAGTGTCTGGCTTCTGCTGCCCAGCAAGAGCACTCAGCAGCCCGTCCTCCAGATCTGTGTATTTTCGAGCTGAGTAAACAAATTATCAGCAGCACATCTCAAAAGCCACTTGAATTGTATAATCAACCATTCACTTTCGAAATGAGAGTGCTTTTCCCCCACTTTGATGTTTTGATATTTAAAATCTTTAAACAAAGTTAATTGGGTATGGAATAGGGTTGGGCGGGAACTAGATTTTCATACCATCATACCGTTTCTCTAGCATACCAGGGTATACGGTATTACCGAATGTGCACACAAGGGGCGCTATTTCTCAACAACAAGAAATAAACAAAACAATTTAGGCAACAGGGATCTTGATCCAGGAGGGGCTTGAATATCTCTGCTGTAACCGAAAAGCTTGATCTTGACATCTAGCCAGTTCGCTAGCAAGTTAGCAAACCAAATTCTTAGCTGGAGCCCTGAGCTGAATATTGTTTATTTCAAATCTTCGATTTCTTATAGTTATACTTAACTTATATGCAATGGAGTGGCATGCACCGCTGCATACACCCCCCCCCCCACCGCAACACATATTGAAAATCATACTGTCGTTATGTCAAAATACCCTGGTAATGGTATAAACGGTATACCGCCCAAGCCTAGTACGGAAATGAGGAAATTGGGTCTTAAGAATTAGTTAAAAACACTCATACATATTTGATGACTTTGACGTTTCAGAAGTAGTCTGCTGCCCCATTTCGGGCCCAGTCTCTGTCCTGTCTTTGAGCAGTTTAACTGGCTTGATATATGGATGGCGCCACTTTAAAGAAGATATCCAACAGTAGCGACAACAGTCGGCTGGCTATATTAAGAATGATATAGCCAGCACCATTGATTGGAATTAGGGAAAAGGTTAAGGTCTGGGGACTAACATCATTTATTTTTGAAGACCCCATGACAAGCTCTGTCACATTCTCTCAGTGTACTTTAGCCCTTTACACTCGTTCCCATATACGGGTTTAAAATGGCAGATTTGGGCAATGATAAACGCTTAAATTGGAACGCAGTGGCTGTACAGTAACATGATATACATGACGTCAGAACTCAGGCTCTGCACCTCACAGCGCTGTATTGGTTTTGACTGACAGCTGTTCTGCACTTGAGCACCTCGCCTGACAAGAAGCTGCCCCATCCCTCCCACTAATTGGATAACTCAGTGTATTTTAAAAGATGAGAAATGGATGATTATAATAAATAGCGTTTTGATGTCATACAAGCAAACCAAACACCCGTCCAAATGTGCACTTCACACTTCCATATCATAAAACTCATGTCATATACAGTGTCAACGTTAATGATCACTATGTTTGATGTACAGTTACAAGGTGACATGGTTCCATACCCTGGGTTGTTCTGAACCGAATGAGTGAACACACTCATGCCTCCTTTCTATGCGCACCAAAACTACAATCTGTTTCTCTGAATTGCATTTTGAAAGACTAACACTGTAAGAGCGTTTTTTATAACTTAGCTAGCCATGTTGGCAATAGAATAAGATTTCAAATGATGCCCACCTGACCCAGATTGCAATTTATAATGGACCGTTTTTGGATTGCGTAAACAACATGAATTGTGTGATGGCAGGGATGAAGGGTTGTGTTCCAAACAAAGAAGCTACAAGTGTGCTTTCGCTAGTTCCTCAACGGCACACCTAGGAGAGCTACAAAAAGCAACTTATAGACGAAGACTCTTCTTTGAGTCATTACAGTGCATTGACATGGCATAGGGACTGTGCACACTTTGGAGAGGTGTGTGGCCACTTGAAGATACCAGTTAGTCCTCTCACTCAATCCCTTGTAATTATTTTGTCTTATGTTGCACCTGTACCCCCACATTTTCCAGGAATATTCTCATCATGTTACTGAATGTATCCAGTATTTTCAGACTTCATTATCAACAGATGCGGTGAAAACTAGAGTAAATGTAAAATTAACATCAAATCAACAGTGTAATGTTTGGATTCAGTCTTGTATCAGGTGAACTATTGTGTCCTCACCTTTTGGTCTAATCATATTCCCATAATCTGCAAACTGTTCCTTTTAAATTGCTACCATGGTTATGCATTTCATATTTCTTCTGTAAGAAACATTTCAATTTAGCCTTATCCATATAGGCCAATTCCCACGAGTGTAAAGGGTAAAGCCTTGGCCAGGGACCAAGCTCCAAGCTAACCACCAGCAGTAAGGGAGGGTAGTGTGGTGGTTACGTAAAGTCACAGAGAGAGACAACCTCCCATTAGCGTTCACTCCTCCTGCTACTGCCTGGCTTTGTCTTTGAACCTGTGTCTGGTGACCGGTGGCCAAGCAGCCTGGGAGGGACTGGAGATGAACTGAGCCGATGTCTCAACGCACCCCATAACCCCACCCAGCCTACCGTAGCGCTCTACCCAGCCTCCTAGCTAGCCCTCAAGGGAATAGGCCTTACTTCATTATTAAACAGGTGGTTAACCTTTGAGAGAGTCAGAGGAGGATTGACAGAACATATATAGGATTATGTTAAAGGTGCGAGAATAATTCAGATGGCTTTTGGGGGATTGCGCCGTATTCCACTGTGTTTATATTATTTATTTTTATTTTTTATTATCTCACACCTTCATGCTTATGTAATGAGTAATGATTTATTCAGGGCATTCGGAGCAACCCAGGGATCCATATTCTCCCCAATATATTTTCTCCCCATGTGCTGACCTCCTCACCTAGGAACAATCGGAGAGACATTGGAATATTTCAATATTGTTAAGGGGGAAGGTCTCTCCGCACCCTCCCCTGCCTTCAAACCCGGCTCTGTGAGATGATTTTATTGATGTGCCTAGGGAAATGTCTTATGTGTATAGCTAGGGCGATAGGTGTGTAAATGATAGGCAGACTGTATGTCTTTTTCGCCAATGTTCTATGAGTTTATGGCAGCATTGGGAGGAAGGCGAATGACAAGTTGATGGGGTTGTTTGGCTCTTTGCCCTCCAGCACTACCCAGACTCCTCTGCAGTGGAGGTCATTGTCTGTATCACATTACCAACCGATCAGTCTAGAGGAACATAACTGTCAGAACGGACTCGCATGATACCTCACCCCTCCCGCTGACTGGAACAGACAGTTACACACCCCATAAGCCTTCCCTTTGTGCTAATTAGCATGTCGACTATAAAGTTCCCGTCATTGAGCCGTTAAGGTGGAGTAGAGTAGGGGTGAGGATAGAGTGGGGGTGGGTTGATGGTAGATCCTGTCTGCTCCATTTCACCCAGCGCCGTAAAACCTGACCTTTCAACAGGTCAAAGGGTTCATAGAATGGGAGGAACCAAGTCCCGGACTGGTGATGAGGGTGTCAATGCCTGTTGTGCTGTGTGTGTGGGGGTGTGGGGAGGGGAAGGTGTTTGTGTGGGGGCAGGTAGCCTAGTGGTTAGAGAGGCGAGCTAGCAGCCAGAGGGTTGCCAGTTTGAATCCCGGGTCCGACAGGAAAAATCTGGTAGGAAGTTAGCTGGCAACCAGAGGGTTGCTGGTATTAAATCCTAGATGCCATTGCTTTAGAATGTGCCCTTGAGCAAGGCACTGAACCGATCCCCGGGCACTCAGTGTGTCAGCCCCTCGCACCTCTCCAAAACCTGTATATGTGTCTTTCTGAGAAGTTGGGTTAAAAGTCACATTTCGGTTGGACCTTGTGTGCAATTGACAAAGAAAGTGATCCTTGTGTGTGTGTGTGTGTACACTCGCACGAATGCATTGGTGTCTGCGTGAGTGAGGGCAGGTTTTTATTACTCAGTGTCGTCAGAATTACGTGTGACTCGGAGGTCAGTGCTTTGGGAAGACCATGAGAACCTAATACCCTCACACATACAGAGACGCACACAATCCCACCCACAATCCCACCCCCACACAGGCCATCAGTGGATGAATACCAAGCAGGAAAAATAATAGGGTCCAAGACAAGATGGATGCTGGAAAGACAACAGGGGATTCAAGATGAGCTAGCTACTGCCTCTGGGGAGCTAGAATGTAATTTGAAAGAGACCTGCATAAGTTTGAGATTCTGAAGGACGTTTCTTGATTTTTTTTTTATCCGTGCTCCCCTAACACTGAGCCGCTCTCTTATCATTTTTATTGTAGCTGGAGGAAAGTGCATGCGTCCTCTGAATATTATGGGTAAACACCGGGGAGCTGTCAAGGCTAGGGCTGCGGCATTCATGACATTTTGTCAGCGGTGATTGTCATGCAAATAACTACCAGTCTCACGGAAATTGACAGTTGATTAACATAAACACATTTAGGATCTCCGGCATTCCACACATAGCCTACAAACCACTGATGCGGACCGTTGCAACGTCTACACTTTCAAAAGTCTAATAAATCTATTTAATATAGCCTACATCATCACAATAAATCCATTATTTATTTTAGACAGGTCTAAAGAAACATGATATGAAGAAAATGTAGCCTATTTCAGAAGAACAGAATAGCATATTTTGAGTTGTCTATGTTAGGCCCTGATCTGACTGTGCCATATGGCTGTGGGCTACACAAGTTAATTTAGCGTACAAGATTTGTCTTTATTTGATATTATTTTATAGTAAGACGATTATTGAACATAGCTGAATAAAATAGAAAGGACAATTTCCCCAAACAATTTCCGAGGGAGTGCGCACACGTGTTGAGCGGTTAACAAAGAAACAGGTACTCCTATATGCTTAATTTAGAGTTATTTATGCACCAAAGGTTGTGATACAAGTGTTGGGATACATGTTTAGATGTTTAACACATTCTAAGGCTGCATGATGCGACTCTAATGATGATTTGAAAAAAAAAGCTTTTTCAGCAATAAATATGGCATCACCAGAAAGCTGGGATCCTCTTTTAAATAGTGGCCAGTCAAAACTCTGTTGGTTATGGGCTCTCTAACCCTGTTCCAGGGGTCCTAGGCATGTAGGCTACGTTTGGAGTTTAGTTGTGATATCAGCCTTATCAAAACATATAGGCCTATAGGCTTGGCTACATGATGTGTGCAACTATGATTTGAGAAGTCGGGGGGGGGGGGGGGGGGGGCATGCCTTGTTTCTTACCTTAGACTGCACATGCTGGGCATCATTCACAATTGATAATAATCTCAACCATCAGATTATTCTCAATTTAGTCTTGTCTTTACATACATACAATATATAAGTTAAATTAATTTTGATTCAGAATAATTCTATTTTCACGGACCTGTCGGAACAGAGACAGGGGAAAATGTTCATGCCAGCTAGGTAGGCTACTCTGGTTGTAAAGCAAAGCAATGTGCTTAATATTAGTAAAGTTGAGAAATAAATATAGTTGGCCTAGCCTCTAGAAAGCTGATGGGATCCTCCTATTTTTAATAGAGGCCATCAAAACTGTTTTCTCACGCAATTGCATAGCCTATAGAATTGTCGAGAAGGAACCTGCAAGTAAGCATTTCACTGGACAATGTATACCATGCGTATCCCGTACATACCACTAATAAAACTTGAAGTTGATTCTTATTGTGAGTCAAGTCTATTTTATTCTTATCCCATAGGGCTGAGCGTATGGATAATATATGGTGTTGTTTTCACTCACTGTTCTCTCTACTCTTTAAGCTTATTAGCCACACAATGAAACCAGTTGCTCCGCTACGTTTGGAAAACTAGGTCCATTTTCTAGTGTGTGCATGTTTCTTCATGGGCGTGGGTGTGTGTAACCCATGCGTAAACAGTGTATGGGTTTGTGGGTTTCTACACCGTGGTTTGTTGGTATTCCCAATACTTGTTAATGGCAAAAATCTGTCGATTCAGATGCGGCTCTTTGGCTGGACTGAGCCGAGTTTGTAGGAAGTACTAAAACACACCAGGGTTAAACCCTGGTTCCATACATAATACATAACTGAGAGATAGACAAAGAACCAGTAAAGTGGAATGTGCCCATAGAGAATAGTGAGAACAGCTAGAGTCTACACACCAGAGTTTACTAGGCTCTCTCTCCTCAGAAACATAAAATGACTTTAGCAGTCCTCTCTCTATCTACACTACATGACCAATAGTATGTGGACACCTGCTCGTCGAACATCTCATCCCATGGGTATTAATATGTAGTTGGTCCCCCTTTGCTGCTTTAACAGCCTCCACTCTTCTGGGAAGGCTTTCCACTAGATGTCAGGACTTCCATTCAGCCACAAGAACATTAGTGAGGTCGCGCACTGATGTTGGGTTATCAGGCCTGGCTCGCAGTCACCATTTCAATTCATCCCAAAGGTGTTCGATGGAGTTGAGGTCAGGGCTCGGTGCAGGCCAGTCAAGTTCTTCCACACTGATCTTGACAAACCATTTCTGTATGGACCTCGCATTGTGCACGTGGGCATTATCATGCTGAAACAGGAAAGGGCCTTCCCCAAACTGTTGCCATAAAATTGGAAGCACAGAATCGTCTAGAATGTCACTGCATGCTGTAGCATTAAGATTTCCCTTTATTGGAACTAAGGGTCCTAGCCCGAACCATGAAAAACAGCCCCAGACCGTTATTCCTCCTCCAAATTGTACAGTTGGCACTATGCATTGGGGGCAGGTAGCGTTCTCCTGGCATCCGCCAAACCCAGATTCCTCCCTTCGGACTGCCAGATGGTGAAGCATGATTCATCACTCCAGAGAAGGTGTCTCCACTGCTCCAGAGTCCAATGGCGGTGAGCTTTACACTCCTCCAGGCGACGTTTGACATTGCACATGGTAATCTTAGGCTTGTGTGTGGCTGCTTGGCCATGGAATCCCATTTCATGAAACTCCCACTGAACAGTTCTTGTGCTGATGTTGCTTTCAGAGGTAGTTTCAACCTCAGTGTTGATGAGTGTTGCAAAACGAGGACAGGCAATTCTTTTCGCGCCACACGCTGCAGCACTTATAGTTCATGCTTCATGTGAGCTCGTGTGGTCTACCACTTTGTGGCTGAGCCATTGTTGCTCCTTGACATTTCCACTTCACAATAACAGCACTTATAGTTGAATGGCACAGCTCTAGCAGGGCAGAAATTCGAAAAACGGACTTCTTGGAAAGGTGGTATCCTATGACAGTGCCACGTTGAATGTCACTGAGTTCTTCAGTAAGGCCGTTCTACTGCCAATGTTTGTCTATGGAGACTGCAGGCTGTGTGCTCGATTTTATACACCTGTCAGTAATGGTGTGCTGAAATAGCCGAATCCACTAATTTGAAGATTTGTCCACATACTTTTGTATATACAGTGTATCTCTATCCCTCTCTCTCTCTTTCCATCTTTCCCTCCCTATCTCGCTCTCCCTCTCCCTCCCTCACTCTCTCTTTCTGTTTCTCTTTATTTCTCTCTCCCTCTCTGCCTTAAGAGTGTGGTGAAATTTTTACTGACAACAAAAATGAGAGATATTATTATTAAATGGAGGGAAACTAGACCTTTAGCCGGTGGGTTGGCATGCAAAGTGGCTCTATTGATTAGACTGCCTTCACGCTGAATGTCCTTGTCCTTACTAGGGAGGTACCTGACGACGATGCTTGTCTAGTTTGGACATAAGTGGATGCGCATATTTTATGTCTTACTTCTTCCCTCTAGGGGATGCGTAATGTTATGAACATTGTATAACAAAAGGGTGTTTCCAACACAGGGTTGGATGCTTCTGAAATAAGCGTAATATGTTTGATTTTTGCATAAATATACCCTGCATTTGTTAAATAGCCTCTACAGCCAGTCCCCCCCCCCCCAAAAAAAAAAAAAAAATTGGTTCTCCACATCTCATCTGCACAAAAAAGTACAGGTAGCACACAAACCGAACCGCAATGCCCCGTCAACATCTGTTGATGTCTCGAAGCACGTACACTTGCTCAAGTAATGTGCAGTTTCGTGCAGCCCGCCAGTCTAAGCGATTGTAACCCAACCTCCCATCACCTTGTGATGGAATGGTATAGGTTATTTGGCTGCCACCTGGTATGATGGATGTTGGAGACTATGGCTGGAGATGAGAGGATTCTGGTAACCAGAGCCCACTTTCAGTTACCTGCCAGACCCAATAGCACTGGCAGACAACACAGTCCCAGCAAGGCAGCAAGGCCACAGCGGTCAATGCCCTCGAATTAGACAGAAGCTAATAAACCCCTTTGGGCGGCTCACAATAGCCCCAGCAGCCCCAGTGGCATTTCTCTCTATGCAGGAGGTAAAAATGGCTGACCTTCCAGATACCATCACCCTGGCCTGATACCTAAGCCACCCAAGCCCTGTACTTGTACCCAGGACAGGGAGACCCCTGGGCTATTGTTCAGCCCACTTCAGACTAGCTATAGGACTATTCTCAGACACTTTGAATGAACTTGTATTGGCGTTTCAGTGCCTCTGGCTCCACTCAGGCCTCCCTGACTGCAAGGTCATGACAGCTCTGACAGCCCCACTGCGTGCCTGGAAAGGCCAGCAACACTGTTGTTGTTGTTGTTGTTGTGTTTCCTGTAGGGAGAGAGGCTCCCTCTCAGATATGCAGCATATGGACTGCTACATCAGTGGACAAATTAGAGTGCATGCAGCCAGTGTGCATCAGCCCTGGAGATATAACTCAGCTCACCGCCCCCTTTAATGTCCTCACTTTGAGTGTGTGAGTGTGTGTGTGTTAGGTGACCACATTTGAAATACCCAAATGCGGGACAACAGGATGATTTTGCGGCACAGCGTAGCCTACATGAATACAACATGTTGGGCGCGTTCTTCACGTTTTACCAGTGAAAACTCCAAACTGCAGTTGTTTGGCTCACTGTTTGTGAGCCAATTAGAGCAGATGGTGTTAACAAACTACACTGCTCAAAAAAATAAAGGGAACACTTAAACAACACAATGTAACTCCAAGTCAATCACACTTCTGTGAAATCAAACTGTCCACTTAGGAAGCAACTCTAACGGCAGTCTAGCTCTTCCCTCCTCCTCGGACGAGGAGAGGAGAGAAGGATCGGAGGACCAATGTGCAGCGTGGTAATTTTCCATGAATTGAATAAACACAAAGACAAGATACTGACAAACTAATACAAAACAACAAATGACTGTGAAGCTACAAACGAAAGTGCAATACACAAACTACTAACGTTAGACATAGACACTATACAAAATAACAAACAAACTAACCGTCACAGTCCTGTGTGGCACAAACACTGACACAGGAAACAACCACCCACAATCCCCAACACAAAACAAGCCACCTATATATGATTCTCAATCAGCGACAACGATTGACAGCTGTCTCTGATTGAGAACCATATTGGGTTGAACACAGAAACAGACGAACTAGACACACAACATAGAATTCCCACCCAGCTCACGTCCTGACCAACACTAAACAAGCAAAACACATACGAACTCTGGTCAGGACGTTACAGCAACACTGATTGACAATAACTTTCACATGCTGTTGTGCAAATGGAATAGACAACAGGTTGAAATTATAGGCAATTAGCAAGACACCCCCAATAAAGGAGTGGTTCTGCAGGTGGTGACCACAGACCACTTCTCAGTTCCTATGCTTCCTGGCTGATGTTTTGGTCACTTTTGAATGCCTGTGGTGCTTTCACTCTAGTGGTAGCAAGAGATGAAGTCTACAACCCACACAAGTGGCTCAGGTAGTGCAGCTCATCCAGGATGGCACATCAATGCGAGCTGTGGCAAGAAGGTTTGCTGTGTCTGTCAGCGTAGTGTCCAGAGCTACCTCCGCCTTTGTGCAAGGAGGAGCACTGCCAGAGCCCTGCAAAATGACCTCCAGCAGGCCACAAATGTGCATGTGTCTGCTCAAACGGTCAGAAACAGACTCCATGAGGGTGGTATGAGGGCCCGACGTCCACAGGTGGAGGTTGTGCTTACAGCCCAACACCGTGCAGGACGTTTGGCATTTGCCAGAGAACACCAAGTTTGGCAAATTCGCCACTGGCGCCCTGTGCTCTTCACAGATGAAAGCAGGTTCACACTGAGCACGTGACAGACGTGACAGAGTCTGGAGACGCCGTGGAGAACGTTCTGCTGCCAGCAACATCCTCCAGCATGACCGGTTTGGCGGTGGGTCAGTCATGGTGTGGGGATGTGCTCGCCAGAGGTAGCCTGACTGCCATTAGGTACCGAGATGAGATCCTCAGACCCCTTGTGAGACCATATGCTGGTGCGGTTGGCCCTGGATTCCTCCTAATGCAAGACAATGCTAGACCTCATGTGGCTGGAGTGTGTCAGCAGTTCCTGCAAGAGGAAGTCATTGATGCTATGGACTGGCCCGCCCGTTCCCCAGACCTGAATCCAATTGAGCACATCTGGGACATCATGTCTCGCTCCATCCACCAATGCCACGTTGCACCACAGACTGTCCAGGAGTTGGCGGATGCTTTAGTCCAGGTCTGGGAGGAGATCCCTCAGGAGACCATCCGCCACCTCATCAGGAGCATGCCCAGGCATTGTAGGGAGGTCATACAGGCACGTGGAGGCCACACACACTACTGAGCCTCATTTTGACTTGTTTTAAGGACATTACATCAAAGTTGGATCAACCTGTAGTGTGGTTTTCCATTTTAATGTTGAGTGTGACTCCAAATCCAGACCTCCATGGGTTGATAAATTTGATTTCCATTGATAATTTTTGTGTGATTTTGTTGTCAGCACATTCAACTATGTAAAGAAAAAAGTATTCAATAATAATATTTCATTCATTCAGTTCTAGGATGTGTTCTTTTAGTGTTCCCTTTATTTTTTTGAGCAGTGTATTAGACTTCCTGTATTTTGTGTCAATCCATGCAAATTCTGCCTCGCTGTGCACGCTGATGAGTTATGTCCCATGACCATTCAGCTAACCATCCTCAAATCTCATAAGAAATCACCAAGGTGGTGTCTTTGGTGAAACAGCAACATTATACTAGGCTGTTATAGTTGGTTCTGTTACAAAACTAATCATTATGTGATCTTCCAAGAAATTGATTCAGCTTTGATCTGACTTTACTAGCACCATTGTGAGAAGTGGTACACCCCTATTCCCGCTGCACCGAATGAGCTAATTGAAGTGCACATAGACTACTACCTGCCAAAATGCGGGACTGCCCCGCACAATCCGGGACATGTGGTCACCCTAGTGTGTGTGTGTACGTGTGTGTGTGCACCTGTGTGCGAGCGCGCACTTGTATGTGTGCACATCATCTGCACTATTAGTAGTGTACATAGTCCACTCTGAGTCTGTATGTCCCTGATACGCATACCTGGTGATGATTGCTCAGTGTGCCCAGTGAGCTGTGTCACTCACAGCTTCTTCTGAACAGCCCAGGCTGCAGTACTGCAGTAAAGCTCCTGGAGCTCACCACGAGCCTGCAGCCCTGTGGACCTGTGCTCCGGGTCAAGTAGCCAAGTGATGGAGCTTCTAGCCGTACTCTCTCCTCACTAGGCTAGAGCTGCCTCTGACCCTGTACCAACTCTACTCTAGACAGAAGCAGGGCAGGGGGCAATGCCAATTGTAAGTCCCATTGGATAAGAGGGATGGATGCACTGGCAAGCCAGAGAGAGACTGATCTTTCTATGTGTGTGTGCCTCGACAGATGAGAAGTTTGTGTGGAGGGGAAATTGCACTCGTAAACCCAGTGCCACGTTAGTAGATATTTATATGTCTGACAGCACTTCCACTTATATTGAACTTCCATGGTTAGTTCTGTTCATAGAACCCCATTGTTGAATGTCAACAGCAATCAGTGGCTCTTGTAGTGTGTCTCTCTCTTCATCAGCTCCGTTTTAGGTTTTGTGTTGTATTGTCCTCGTTTGAACATCAAGGACTGTTTGAATTTGTGATTAATCATCTCTCTGAGTGTAAATGGCTGTTTGGGTGCCTTTGTGGCTCAGCTGGGGAAAGTTGTGTGAGTTTCTCAGCAGGAGCCAGCTGCCTCTGTGATCGCTGCTTTAGTCTACTCATAGAGCAGGGAAGTAGAGGGAAGCTTTGCTTTGTTGCATGGGCTGTTCTATTGCTTTGCTTACGGTGCCCATCCCTGGACCGGTCTGTCTCTCGGTCGGCCCATCTCGGAGCTTCCCTGACGGCTGTGGCGAGCGGAGAGTGAGTTCCAATCGCTGTAGTTGTGCCTGTTCTCTCTCTATCTATCTGTCCTTGTTTCAATACATAACTGAAGCTCCGGCGGCTACCCCGGCTGATTGAACAATCCTGTTGGGCTGCCTGCATGTAGATCTGCAGCAATGAATTAGCCAGAATTAGCCATGGGTGTCTAATAGTGTGTGCTTTTCTTGTTCTTCCCTCTCCCCTAACATTGGAGGTGGTTGTCAGGGGGAGTGTCAGGACGGTGAGTGGGATTGTGTGGAACAAGAGCCCTGTCGTTTAGTCCTCCTCTCCTGCCCCGACCTGATTGATTTCAAGTCACTCCTGACTGAATGGGTCTTCCAGCACTGCCCAGGAGGCAGATAGAAGGGTCTCTCTCTATATACACTGCTCAAAAAAATAAAGGGAACACTTAAACGACACAATGTAACTCCAAGTCAATCACACTTCTGTGAAATCAAACTGTCCACTTAGGAAGCAACACTGATTGACAATAAATTTCACATGCTGTTGTGCAAATGGAATAGACAAAAGGTGGAAATTATAGGCAATTAGCAAGACACCCCCAAAAAAGGAGTGATTCTGCAGGTGGTGACCACAGACCACTTCTCAGTTCCTATGCTTCCTGGCTGATGTTTTGGTCACTTTTGAATACTGGCGGTGCTCTCACTCTAGTGGTAGCATGAGACGGAGTCTACAACCCACACAAGTGGCTCAGGTAGTGCAGTTCATCCAGGATGGCACATCAATGCGAGCTGTGGCAAAAAGGTTTGCTGTGTCTGTCAGCGTAGTGTCCAGAGCATGGAGGCGCTACCAGGAGACAGGCCAGTACATCAGGAGACGTGGAGGAGGCAGTAGGAGGGCAACAACCCAGCAGCAGGACCGCTACCTCCGCCTTTGTGCAAGGAGGTGCACTGCCAAAGCCCTGCAAAATGACCTCAAGCAGGCCATAATTTCCACCTTTTGTGTATTCCATTTGCACAACAGCATGTGAAATTTATTGTCAATCAGTGTTGCTTCCTAAGTGGACAGTTTGATTTCACAGAAGTGTGATTGACTTGGAGTTACATTGTGTTGTTTAAGTGTTCCCTTTATTTTTTTGAGCAGTGTATATATATATATATATATATATTATATATTTATCAGTCTCTCTCTCTCTCTCCCTCACTCTCTCTGTTTATCAGTCTCTCTCTCTCTCTATTTATCAGTCTCTCTCTCTCTCTATTTATCAGTCTCTCTCTCTCTCTATTTATCAGTCTCTCTCTCTCTCTATTTATCAGTCTCTCTCTCTCTCTATTTATCAGTCTCTCTCTCTCTCTATTTATCAGTCTCTCTCTCTCTCTATTTATCAGTCTCTCTCCCTCGCTCTTTCAATTTATTAGTCTCTCCCTCGCTCTCTCTATTTACAGTCTCTGCCCCCCCCCCCCTCTCTCTCAAAAGCCCTTTATTGAATACCCTAAAACTGGCCAATCGCACACACACCGGGTTCATAGAACTCAACCATACCGCCAGCATAGCAGTTTATAGTGCCAAACTGCCGCAGTCAGCAGAATACTCTCTGAATCAGAACGCTTGATTAAGACTCTGATGGAGGGAGCAGACTGGATGGGGCATTAATGAACCAGGACTATATTGAGACATTTACATTTAAAAAAATGCACCATTTACACAGTAGAGTGCCTAGGGTACCAGCTGCCTTGCCTTTATCAGTATGTCTGTCACTGTGCTTTTCAACGTAATCTAATAAAATGTCTAATACCCCAAAACTCTCTGGTGCCCCAACTGAAACTTTAACCAGGCGCTATTGCTTTTTAATCTTACACTCTGAAACTATCACTTTTTAAGAATTGTTCATGTTTATTCTCAGTTTATTCTCATTGTACTGTTCTCATTTTTTATATACATGCCAGCAAAGCCACTACACAACACTAAAGAATACATGAATTGCACTATAAAGGTGACAAACTGTTAGGGCCTACATAAAGCTGTCGCAACAGCAGAGTCCCAACACCTTACCACCGCTACACCTGGCTATCAGCGGAGCCTTGTCTGGCAACGAAACAGTTCATTCAGCCTCATTTACTGCCTTTAAAAAAACATAGCTGATATGGCTGACATGCTAAAACAAATGTGGTTTATACTGACAATTGAGATGGACAAACTATGGCATAAGGGAATGATGAACGGATAAGAGGCAATCCGTAATTTTGATTAAGACATTAATGAGCGAGCTAGGACGGACGTAGTCAATATAACTATTTGTTCAGCACTTTTGAAATGTACAGCCACATAATTCAGAACATGGGCCGTTCTTACAGTATTCTCCCTCTATACCAAATCAGAGCCGTAGGATAAATAAAGGATGCATATTAGCAGACAATAAAAGCTCTTACAATATTTGATTATTAAATGTCTCTAAATCAGGCTATAGGCTACATGTGCACCACCAAGTCAGAACAGTAGGCTAAGTTATGAGGGAGAAAGGGACCAAATGTAACGTCTTTCGTCCTCTTCGTCTGAGGAGTAGGAAATATCGGACCAATGTGCAGCGTGGTAAGTGTCCATAATTAGATTTTTAATAAATCAATTAAACACTGAACAAAATAACAAAAGCACAAACAAACAACCGAAACAGTTCTGTATGGTGAAACACAGACACAGAAAATAACTACCCACAACCCATAGTGGGAAAACAGGCTACCTATGTATGATTCTCAATCAGAGACAACGATAGACAGCTGCCTCTGATTGAGAACCATACCAGGCCAAACACATAGAAATACAAAACAAGGACAACATAGAACACCAGACATAGAATGCCCACCCAAACTTACGCCCTGACCAACCAAAATAGAGACATAAAAAGGATCTCTACGGTCAGGGCGTGACACCAAATGATTAGGGTGAGGCACATGGGCTACTAACAGCTTACTACACAACATCAAATCAAATGTTATTTGTCACATGCTCCGAATACAACCATTTACTTACAACCCCTTAACCAACAATGCAGTTTTTTTTTTAAATGTAAAAAAAAAAAATGATTTACTAAATAAACTAAAGTAAAAGTAAAAAATAAATTATAGTAACACAATAAAATAAAAATAATGAGACTACGTACCGGTACCGAGTCAATGTGTGGAGGTACAGCTTGGTCAAGTTAATTTGTACATGTAGGTAGGGGTAAAGTTACTATGCATAGATAATAAACAGTGAGTAGCAGCAGTGTAAAAACACAGGGAGGAGGATGTCAATGCAAATAGTCTGGGTGGCCATTTGATTAATTGTTCAGCAGTCTTGTTGCTTGGGGGAAGAAGCTGTTAAGGAGCCTTTTGGACCTAGACTTGGCGCTCCGGTACCGTTTGCCGTGCGGTAGCAGAGAGAACAGTCTATGACTGGTGACTGGAGTTTTTTACAATTTGTTGGGCCTTCCTCTGACACCGCCGAGTTTATAGGTCCTGGATGGCAGGAAGCTTGGCCCCAGTGATGTACTGGGTTGTACGCACGACCCTTATGGTCAGATGCCGAGCAGTTACCATACCAGGCGGTGATGCAACCGGTCAGGATGCTCTTGATGGTGCAGCTATATAACTTTTTGAGGACCCGTGCCAAATATTTTCAGTCTCCTGAGGGGAAAAAAGCATTGTCGTGCCCTCTTCCTCACACTTTCTTGGTGTATTTGGACCATGATAGTTTGTTGGTGATGTGGACACCAAGGACCATACACTTAGTATTACTTTCTTAGCTACAGTATACATATCTCCATGGCATATCACATCATTACATCATTAAGACATTTTTGGACTCACCTTGTTGTGCCTTGCTCACTTGAAAAGGAAGGTGGCGCAGCAGTCCTTGTGGGAACATTTTGTCATCAAACTTTGTCATCAAAGTCTGACACATTGGTGTAGCTGGCTTCTTGGTTAAGAGAGCAGTGTGTCAAGAAGCAGTGCGGTTTGGCAGGGTCGTGTTTCGGAGGACGCATGGCTCTCGACTTTCACCTCTCCCTAGTCCGTACGGGAGTTGCAGCGATGGGACAAGACTGTAACTACCAATTGGATATCATGAAAAAGTACCAAAAAAAGAAGTCATGCTGGATTGACAGCATAGCCAATGTATTAAACTTTTTATGGGCCATGGTGTTGAATGTTTATCCTTTTAAGCATGGAAAATAGACCCTTAAACCCAGACTTGGACCACCCATCCATACCACTGAATAGCATGCTAGTTATTGCTTTGCAATGCTTGCAGTTAGCCCCTGATTCCTTCAACTCATTGTTGAAATTTGCGGTTTCCAACTTGTTGTGTAATGTTTATGTCCAATGGGCGATGAGCACCGATACGTTTTATATATTTCTCGTATCTTCCTATAATGAGGATTGAAAAGGATTTGCCAGTAGATTGTTGACTTGATTCATGATGATGATGATGACTGCTTGCTAAGATTTTGAAAGTATGATGTTGACATGATCATTCCAATCAAAGCTACTGTAGATATAACATGATTTTATCTGGGGCCATTGAGCCTTCTTGGCTGGGCACTTCTAATGTAACTCATAGAGTTACAGCACCCAAGGGGCTTGAATTGTCAAGCTCTCCCTGTAGATTTTGCAGTGACATAGTGTCCCCATGAGTGACAGAACACTGAGCCAATCACGGCGCACCTATAGAATATTACCAACCCCTACGCTCCGTATTTTCCGCTGTCTGCCCCACCACCACAGAAAGCACTGAGCTAGGCTGAAACACCTGCATTTTTGAGCTGCCTTTCTCAAGAAACAAAAAGAGACCATGTTTTTTTCCGGCTTCATTAACTCAATGATTTTTATTTTTTTACATTGTTTGCTAACTGATATGTGACACGTATTAATGCCCTGAGTGACCAGTCACCACTGACTGTTCTCGACATTGCCCAGACTTATTTAGTGGGAATTCCATTCACGTCTGCTGTACAATACTCAAACTGGGACAGCGGAGCAGAGCAGAGTAACAACCCTGGAACTCACCAAGTAGATAGTGTACACAACATAGTATACGTTTTACTGAAAAGCAGAGAGAAAGACTTTCTGTATGAAATATGGTCCAGCAGGCAGCAGTGGCGTCATCGGTCGTGTGTGTTTGTTATGCCTGTTGGGTGTTGAGAAACCGTAGTCATGTAGATCGGGATTGGGCTATAAATGCTGAATTTGATTTTGGTTTTGCATGCAGATTATTATTGAGTGCAATCAATATTGAACATGCACACACACTTGCATGCACGCACGCGAACACACACACCCATAGTATAATGATGCCCTGTGATATCTGTGGAGCTGCAGAAGAGGTGCTTCTGTATTGGGTCAGAATATAGTTTTCTGAACATCAAAGGGGTTAATAACCCAGTGAAGCGTAAGAGGGTGTTGACACACTTAAAGGGTTTGAATGCAAATGTTGCATTTCTACAAGAGACTCACTTGAGGACTGGTGAGCACTTTAGGATGCGTAGGGACTGGGTTGGTCAAGTGTTCCACTCTAACCTTCATAGTAAATCAAGAGGGGCTGCCATTTTGGTTGATAAAGCTACTCCCTTTGTAGCTTCTGAGGTTATCGCTGATCCTAAGGGACGATACGTCATAGTAACCGGTAAACTGTTTTCTACATCTCTTGTTTTGGCTAGTGTTTATGCTCCCAATTGGGATGACACAAGTCTCATTTCTTCCTTTCTGTCTGCTATACCCAATTTAGATTCTCATTTGTGGATTTTAGGGGGGGGATTTCAACTGCAAAATGTTCCCAGTTCTTGACAAGTCCTCACGAACAACTACAGGCCCATCTAAATGTGCCCTACTTATTCAAGCCTTTCTTCAGAAATATGCCATGTTTGAGGCCTGGCGTTTCCTACATCCTACAGATAGACAGTATTCCTTTTATTCTCATGTTCATCAAACATACTCCCGGATTGATTACTTCTTTTTGGACAAAAAACTTCTGCCTAACCTTCGGCGGTGTACTTACAAGAGTATTGTTATTTCTGACCATTCACCATTAGTGCTTGAACTAGAGTTTCCCCAGCGACCTCCTATGTGTTATCAATGGCGTCTTAACCCCATTTTACTCTCAGATAAGGAGTTTGTCAATTTCATTTCTTCTGAAATCACCTTATTCCTAGAAACTAATTCAACACCAGGTATGTCCTGCTCCACCATATGGGAGTCTCTCAAAGCATATCTACGTGGCCAAATTATTTCTTATACAGCCAACCAAAACAGAGTTCGCTCTCAGCGACTTCGGGACCTGAGCGAATCCATAGCCACATTGGATGAGAAGTATGCTACGGTTCCTTCCTCTGATCTGCATAAAGAGCGCCAACTACTCCAATCTGAATTTGATGAGCTTTCTACCAGGCAAGCTGAACAGTTACTCTTGCGAGCTCGGTACAGAGTGTATGAACAAGGCGACAAGGCCAGTAAACTCCTTGCACATCAGATCCGTAAATCTGAGGCCTCACGTTTAATCCCACAAATAAGGACCCCGTCTGGTGCCACCACAGTTATACATAAAGAGATCAATGATCAATTCAAACAATTTTACTCTGCGCTATACACCTCTGAATCCCCTCAAGACCCTTTGCTGATTGATTCCTTCTTTAATGGCCAGAATATGCCTTCAATTGATACAGACACCCATGACTGTCTAGAAGAAGAATTTACACCTGAGGAGATTGCAACAGCAGTGTCCGCAATGAAAAGTGGTAAATCACCTTGGTCCGGATGGTTTTCCAACCGAATTTTACAGGACGTTTTCTGGTCTGCTTTGCCCATTCTTGTCTCGACTATTTGCAGAGTGCCTTAATACCTCAAAGCTACCGCCTAGTCTTTATCAGGCTTCAATTTCATTACTATTAAAGAAAAACAAAGACCCCCTGGAATGTGGATCCTATCGCCCAATCTCGCTTTTAAACTGTGATTACAAAATCCTAGCCAAGCTTTTAGCCATCTGTATGGAAGGCTCGCTGCACCAAGTAATACACTCTGACCAGACTGGCTTTGTGAGAAATAGGCATTTGTTTTTCAATATTAGGCGTCTTATGAATATACTGTACTCCCCAGCGTCGGAGGACCCAGAGGTGGTGGTCTCACTTGACGCAGAAAAATTGTTTGACCGTGTTGAGTGGGATTACCTAACAGCTACCCTTTATAGATTTGGCTTTGGCCCCAAATTCATTGCGTGGATAAAGATTCTTTATTTTCCCCCCATGGCTTCGGTACGGACTAACAACTTGTCCTCTGACTATTTTCCCTTGCACCGCGGATCCAGACAGGGCTGTCCACTCTCCCCCTTGTTGTTTGCTTTGGCAATCGAACCTCTCGCCATTGCACTACGCTCTAATGATGCCATTCAAGGAATAATCAGGACGGGCTCAGAGCAGAAAGTCTCACTATATGCGCATGACCTCCTTTTGTTTATCTCTAACCCTGATACCTCATTGCCACGCGCCTTATCTGTTCTTAAAAGGTTTGGATAAATCTCAGGGTACAAGCTGAATCTAGGCAAGAGTGAGCTTTTTCCTGTAAACAAGGCTGCTTTAAAGTGCTCTTTTACAAGTTCTCAGTTTAGGATTGTCCGGGATCAATTCACCTACTTGGGAGTTAAAGTGACAAGGAAATATTCAAATCTGTTTCAGGAAAACTTGGTTGCTCTAGCAGACTGTTTGAAATAATCTTTTACTTTTTGGAATTCGCTTCCTCTTTCTCTTATCGGAAGGATGAATGTCATTAAAATGAGTGTGTTGCCCAAATTTCTATAATTATTTCAATGTTTACCCATTTGTATTCCAAAATCTTTTTTTATTTCACTGGATCAAACATTCATGCATTTTATTTGGGATGGCAAAGTACCACGGATTGGTAGAAAACATTTACAGAAGCCTAAGTCATTGGGGGGTTTAGCTCTACCAAATCTTCAGACATACTATTGGGCTGCAAATTTCAGAGCCCTTCTGTACTGGCTGCAGACTGATCCTACTGGCCCTAGACCACTCTGGGTCCAGATGGAGTCTGAATCGTGTAAACCTGCTGCACTTTCTTCTGTGTTGTGCTCGTCTCTCCCAGTGTCCCTAGGCAAAAGGTGTGTCAACCCAATTGTAAAGCAGTCTCTTAAAATTTGGAATCAGTTCCGTTTAGCCTTTGGCCTCCGAGGCTTTTCTCTATCAGGCCCAATCAATCAGAACATTTTATTCCCTCCATCCTTGAATGATGGGGCTTTTGGCATCTGGCACTCACTAGGCCTCTCCTCACTAGCCCAATTATTCTTTGATGATACATTTGCCTCTTTTGCTCAGCTACAGGAAAGGTTCAACCTCCCCCAATCCCACTTTTTCCGCTATCTCCAGACTAGGAACTTTGTCAGAGCTAACACACCTGAATTTCCCCATAGGCCTGCGAATACAGCTATAGAGAGCATCCTGGAGTTGAACAAGCTTCCTAGGGGCGCAATTTCAGATGTATATGCAATCATTCATGACTTACAGAACCCTTCTTTGGTGCCTTTAAAGACTCGATGGGAAAAGGATTTGGGGGAGGAACTTGGGGAAGACACCTGGGAATCTGTGCTGCGCAGGGTGCATTCGTCCTCTTTTAGCACTAGACACAGCCTCATTCAATTCAAGGTGGTTCACCGTATCCACTGGTCTGGGGCCAGACTTGGAAGAATATTCTCTGATTTTGATCCTACCTGTGTCAGATGTAAAATTGAACCAGCCACACTGTTGCATATGTTCTGGGGCTGTCATAAACTGTCAGGTTTCTGGGAATTAATATTTAAATGTTTCTCTGATTTATATGACACTGTTATAGATCCCTCTCCCCTTACAGCCCTTTTTGGAGTACTGCCCATAGGTACCCCCCTGTCAAGAATCCAGTCGGACACTGTTGCTTATACAACTCTTTTAGCTAGACGGCTAATACTACAGAACTGGAAGATGGCAGCTCCCCCATCTTATAAATATTGGGTGAGAGATGTGTTGTGCTCTCTGAACTAGAAATCTTTTAATTAAATTCACGTGGGAACCCCAAACTGTTTAATGAGGCTTGGGCTCCATTCCGGTCTTACTTTAAACAGTCCATCCTCTGATGGCATTCCTATTAAAACCAAAATAAGTCTGTATTTGACCCCCCTGTGACTTAGGGGTTGGATGAGCATTTCTCTGTGTTTTTTCTGGGGTAGGGGTGGGGGGCATTAAGGTTGATGTGCTTATTAATTGTGACCTGCGGATGCCTTGTTCATCTTGCCCGGGCAGAGACTAAGGTGTGAGCTTGTTTTTCCCAGTTATTTTTATTTTAAAATTTTGTTCACGCCTACATAAAATTATTATTATTCATTTTTTATTTTAAAGCATTGTAAACTTTTTATTTTTGGTCCAGTGGATGGTTGGTCTGTGGCCTTGACTGTCTGTGAGTGGTTGCATTTCTCCACCCCATCCCTTGACTGTTTACAGGAACAATGGTGAGGTGTTTGCTCTGTCCCTATACTATAGATTGCCCTTTAACCTTTGTAGCCTTCTGCCTGGTGTGTTTAACTTGTCTAAAGTATGGTATCTTTAAAGCTATTTTTTTTTTTATGTATTATTTGTATTTTTTCTAGTTGAGTATATTATTTATATTGGTTTGTCTTGTCTGTGTGTGTAAAACTTAATAAACAGAGTTTTCAAAGAATATAGTTTTCTGAACAGAGCTCCAAATAGAGTTTTCCTCCCAGACGGTTTTCTCTGAGGACTTGGAACCAGACAGAGCTGTGAGAACCAGACAGAGCTGTGAGAACCTGACAGAGCTGTGAGACGCTGACAGAGCTGTGAGAACCTGACAGAGCTGTGAGAACCTGACAGAGCTGTGAGAACCTGACAGAGCTGTGAGAACCTGACAGAGCTGTGAGAACCAGACAGAGCTGTGAGAACCAGACAGAGCTGTGAGAACCAGACCGAGCTGTGAGAAGCTGACCGAGCTGTGGGTCATTATGATCACTGTGTACTTCACTTAAAATTGTTTCTACCCTGTTCAATCTGTCTGGGTTATTGTATGGCGCACTCTTATAGGCTACAGCATGAGAAAACCTAGAAGAATCCACTTAACAGACTGCCAATACTCAAGCTGTTATGTTGTAAAAGAACAGAAAGGCCTCCACACTGTATGCTCCTTATTAGGGTTGCAAAGGGAGGGTATATTACTGGTAACATTCGAAGTTTCAAGTTTAAAAAAAATAGATTTTTATCACATCACCCAGTGGCCTTTTTGGGTACTCCGACTTTCTGTGTGGCCTTAACACATGTAAAATATATCAAACAATCAAATACAATGATTTTCAAATAAAAATAGAAAGACAAAGACATTATCCTACATGATCCTAAATATAAACCATCAACTTACCAAAGGAATAGCACTTATTTCAGCATGTATTTATTTGACTATATCAATGTGTCTGTTGTAAAAAAACATAAACATTGGTGCCAAACTGGTGGCAGTTGTGAAAAGAAAGGCAATAGTTGGAAGAGTTGCAGAGTTAATTGAAAATAACGCCATTGTTAATTAAAGGCTTTTTTTAATTCAGGCCATTTTCTGTTGAACCATGTGGTCTATCCACTAGAAGTTCATGGACAATATGGACACAGATATACAAAACTAATACTATATGATAAAAATATATATATATATATTCAAGTGTAAATGACCAAAGTTACCATAGATTGCCTGTTAATTACTGAACGTTCCGGTAACGGCAAAGTTTTGATACAAAAAGGATCTTAGTCAGGTTAAACATAATTCAAGTGTAGACATATTATCATTAGCCCAGCACCTATGTTTGTTAAAGGATGTAGCGAAGGAACACAACCACTGTTGACTATGAAAAAATTAACTATGTAAAACTATGGGGGAAAAAATAAACTATGAAAACATGAAACCTAGATTAATCTGTCTGTTGGTTTTTGCTGGATCGTGTTTTCTGTAGTTGTTGTCATTGAAAAGACTGTTCTGGATGCATCACACCACACTATGATAGCTCATAGGCCATTAGAAGGAGAAATCGTTATTTACATTTTTTTACCGCTTTTTCCCCCCAATTTCGTGGTGTCTAATTGGTAGTTGCAGTCTTGTCTCATCGCTGCAACTCCCATTCGGACTCGGGAGAGGCGAAGGTCGAGAGCCATGCGCATCTTCAGAAACACAACCCAACCAAGTCACACTGCTTCTTCACACAATGCCCAATTAACCCGGGAAGCCAGCCGCACCAATGTGTCGGAGGTAACACCGTACTCCTGGTGACCCGTGTCAGTGTGCACTGCGCTCGGCCCGCCACAGGAGTCGCTAGTGCACGATGGGACAGGGACATCCCTGCCAGCCAAACCCTCCCCTAACCCGGATGACGCTGGGCCAATTGTGTGCCGACCCATGGGTCTCCCGGTCGCAGCCGGCTGTGACAGTCTGGAATCGAACCCAGAATCAGAAACAGAGTTTAATGAGGGAAACAAGAGACCACGACCCTCTCCCCGATCGTTCCAACTTGACACATAATCAAATAAGATGTTCTGTATAAAGGCGACTTTGATTTCATTAGTATTTGATGCGATTCAATCAAGCAGAGTATATATTTAAGTGTAAGGGATGTTTTTGTAAAAAAATAAATTGCTAAATTACTATTCGCATTTGCTTCTCTCCCAAATGAATGTATTAATCGTAGAAACTACATTTCCCAACATTTATTCATGACTTTTCATATGTAAAGATGTCAGCTTTGGTCAATTTGTATGAGTCAAGGCTAGGCATGTTCACAGTTAAATAACTGACAGCCGGGCTGAAAGGGCTTCCGGAAAGATGACTGGTAAAGATGACTGGTAAAGATGGCCGGTAAAGATGGCCGGTAAAGATGGCCGGTAAAGATGACTGCTTCCGGAAAGATGACCGGTAAAGATGACTGCTTCCGCAAAGATGACCGGTAAAGATGGCTGCTTCCGCAAAGATGACCGGTAAAGATGGCTGCTTCCGCAAAGATGACCGGTAAAGATGGCTGCTTCCGCAAAGATGACCGGTAAAGATGGCTGCTTCCGCAAAGATGACCGGTAAAGATGGCTGCTTCCGCAAAGATGACCGGTAAAGATGGCTGCTTCCGGAAAGATGACCGGTAAAGATGGCTGCTTCCGGAAAGATGACCGGTAAAGATGGCTGCTTCCGGAAAGATGACCGGTAAAGATGGCTGCTTCCGGAAAGATGACCGGTAAAGATGGCTGCTTCCGAAAGGTGACCGGTAAAGATGGCTGCTTCCGGAAAGGTGGCCGGTAAAGATGGCTGCTTCCGGAAAGATGACCGGTAAAGATGGTTGCTTCCGGAAAGGTGACCGGTAAAGATGGCTGCTTCCGGAAAGGTGACCGGTAAAGATGGCTGCTTCCGGAAAGGTGACCGGTAAAGATGGCTGCTTCCGGAAAGATGACCGGTAAAGATGGCTGCTTCCGGAAAGATGACCGGTAAAGATGGCTGCTTCCGGAAAGATGACCGGTAAAGATGGCTGCTTCCGGAAAGATGACCGGTAAAGATGGCTGCTTCCGGAAAGATGACTGCTTCCGGAAAGATGACCGGTAAAGATGGCTGCTTCCGGAAAGATGACCGGTAAAGATGGCTGCTTCCGGAAAGATGACCGGTAAAGATGGCTGCTTCCGGAAAGATGACCGGTAAAGATGGCTGCTTCCGGAAAGATGACCGGTAAAGATGGCTGCTTCCGGAAAGATGACCGGTAAAGATGGCTGCTTCCGGAAAGATGACCGGTAAAGATGGCTGCTTCCGGAAAGATGACTGCTTCCGGAAAGATGACTGCTTCCGGAAAGATGACCGGTAAATATGGCTGCTTCCGGAAAGATGACCGGTAAAGATGGCTGCTTCCGGAAAGATGGCTGGTAAAGATGACTGCTTCCGGAAAGATCACTGGTAAAGATGGCTGCTTCCGGAAAGATCACTGGTAAAGATGGCTGCTTCCGGAAAGATCACTGGTAAAGATGACTGCTTCCGGAAAGATCACTGGTAAAGATGACTGCTTCTGGAAAGATGACCGGTAAAGATGGCTGCTTCCGGAAAGATGACCGGTAAAGATGACTGCTTCCGGAAAGATGACCGGTAAAGATGGCTGCTTCCGGAAAGATGACCGGTAAAGATGGCTGCTTCCGGAAAGATGACTGGTAAAGATGGCTGCTTCCGGAAAGATGACTGGTAAATTTGATCCTTTTGATTCACAATGATGCAGTATTTTTATTTATTTATTTAATTTAACCTTTTTTTAACTAGGCAAGTCCGTTAAGAACATATTCTTATTTATAATGACGGCCTATGGAAAGGCAATTGTATAATTTCTCATTTGAAGTGTACACTGTAATTTGTGCAGTCATTTCAGATATTTGCCTAAAGTCACTGTCAAAAGTCAGTTTCCCTTAAACATTTTTGGAGGGATAGTGTTTTTTTAATATGGCCAAATGCCACAGAAATGTCCGAGCAGCATTGTAAGCCTTCAGAGAGAGAAAGTTATTGTTTTTATCTAAGGTGCTAGACATTCTCTCTCTTCATTAAGGTATACAGTATTATTTAAGTGTCAAATCAATGAGAGCAACTGTCCTTTACAAGGAGGGCAACCATAGTTGCTGCTAAAAATATGTTTTCTCCAATAAAGTGAAAAATAGCGTGGCACTCAGGGGGTGATAGAGGGATAACGTAACACTCCTTCTCATAGCCAGCACAGTCAGGAGGCTTTGCTACCACTCTTTACTGTTATTGCACTGTAATGTTAGAGCTATACTTTAACAAAACACACTTTCACTGAAACATTACACTCCCAATGAGCATTTTATGTCCAGAATGGATGACGTGCATGCTGGCCAGGCCAGTCATCAGCTTTAGCCCCTGTATTGCAAAAATCTGGTGGCAAGCCATTTAACAAGAGCAGAGCAAGTCGTTTGGAGGGTCAGTTTCACACTCACGCCCGCACACACCCCAAACCCCTTCCGAGATCAACCTCCATTGTCATACTAAGAGCCCAAGAAAAGAACTGACACAGTTTGACAAAAGCCGTTGAAGTCATCATTCCGGGTGGTTTGCGGGCCGTTTACCCCGTGACCTCAGAGGGAGCGTAAAAAGGTCAGCTCCACCCGGCCACTCTCAGCCAGTCGCAGCCCCTCCCCTAGTCACCTCCCCCTTGCCTGGCCTGCTTGCACTGCCGGTGGGGGAGATTGAAGTGGCGTCCCGCGTCGGGTGGCTCTCTGTGTCACTGAGCAGGTTACTGTCGCAGCTGATAAAGCACCCAGCCAGTGTGATGGAGAAGGGCTGTTCTTTCTCTTTCTGTTCCTCTTCCTCTCCTCGCTCTCATCCTTCGACACCCTCCCTCTCTTTCTCTCTCTCTACTGATGAATTTGCTCCACAGTTTCAATTACCCTGACCTTGAGCATTGAGAAGGACCCACACAGCAGGGCTCCATACATCCAGTCAAATAGAGCCATCTCTCATGTTCTCCAGTCTTGTCCCAAAAGCTAATATGGTTCCACAGGTCTAATTTGCTCCTCACCACTCACCACAGCCACAACACTGACAGCGAGCTAGCCTTCAATGACATTTGGACTTTAGACTTAGCACAACTCAATCTGACCACAAAAAGCTTGGATAAAAGGAACATTAGTCTAGTCACAAATCTTTTAACCTTGACTCTCAATGTCCTCTTTCTAGCCTAAAGAGATGTCTATGTAACTATTTATTAAATGTTGAGAGCTATAGACTTGTATTGAATTCAGTATTTTCTATTGCTGTATTCAAGGGATTGTGTACTCCAGCCCTTCAACCACAGAATAGGTTGCATTTGTGGTCACACTTTATCTGGATAGTCTGGATTTTCCATGCTCTACAGATGGTCATACTATCAAAAAACAACAAAAAGTATGTGGACACCTGCTGGTCGAACATCTTATTCCAAAATCTTGGGCATTAATATTTAGTTGGTCCCTCTGCTGCTATAACAGCCTCCACTCTTCTGGGAAGGCTTTCCACTAGATGTTGGAACATTGCTGCAGGGACTTGTTTCCATTCAGCCACAAGAGCATTAGTGAGGTCTGGCACTGATGTTGGGCGATTTGGCCTGGCTCGCAGTCTGCGTTCCAATTCATCCCGAAGGTGTACGTTTAGGTTGAGGTCAGGGCTCTGTGCAGGCCAGTCAAGTTCTTCCACACAGATCTCGACAAACCATTTCCGTATGGACCCCGCTTTGCGCACAGCGCATTGTGATGCTGTAACAGGAAAAGGCTTTCCCCAAACTGTTGCCACCAAGTTGGAAGCACAGAATCGTCAATAATGTCATTGAATACTGTAGTGTTAAGATTTCCCTTTACTGGAACTAAGGGGCATAGACCGAACCATGAAAAACAGCCCCAGACCATTATTCCTCCTCCACCAAACTTTACAGTTGGCACTATGCATTCGGGCAGGTAGCGTTCTCCTGGCATACGCCAAACCCTGATTCGTCGGTCGGACTGCCAGGACGTGACGCGTGATTTATCACTCCAGAGAACATGTTTCTACTGCTCCAGAGTCCATGGCGGCGAGCTTTACACCAATCTAGCCACCGCTTGGTACTGCGCATGGTGATCTTAGGCTTGTGTTCAGCTGCCATGGAAACCCATTTCATGAAGCTCCCGACGAACAGTTTTTGTGCTGACATTGCTTCCAGAGGCAGTTTGGAACTCGGTAGTGAGTGTTACAACCGAGGACAGAAGATTTTTTACGAGCTACGCGTTTCAGCACTCAGTGGTCCCGTTGTGTGAGCTTGTGTGGCCTACTGTACACTTCACAGCTGAGCCATTGTTGCCCCTAGATGTTTCCACTTCACAATAACACCATTTACTGTTGACCGGCGCAGAAGAGCAGAAATTTGACGATCTGACTTGTTGGAAAGGTGGTCAAGTTGAAAGTCACTGAGCTCTTCAGTAAGGCCATTCTTCTTCAAATGTTTGTCTATGGAGATTGCATGGCTGTGTGCTCAATTTTATACACCTGTTGTGGCTGAAATAGCGGAATACACAAATTTGAAGGGGTGGCCACGTACTTTTGCATATATAGTGTATTTGTTGATAAACAACTGCTTGCTAAGGTTAGGGTTAGGTTTAGAATAAGGGTTTGGTTAAGGTTAGGTTAAGAGTTAGCATAAGGGTTAAGGTTAGGGTAAGAGTTACGTTTAGGGTTGGGATAAGGATTAAGGTTAGAGTTAGATTTAGAATAAGGGTTTGGTTAAGAGTTACGTTTAGGGTTAGGATAAGGTTTAAGGTTAGACTTGGTTTACAATAACGGTTTGGTTAAGGTTAGGCTATGAGTTACGTTTAGGGTGAGGATTAGGGTTAAGGTTAGAGTTAGGTTTAGAACAAGGGTTTGGTTAAGGTTAGGGTAAGAGTTACATTTAGGGTTAGGATAAGGGTTAAGGTTAGAGTTAGAGTTAGAGTTAGTAAATTGAAATGTTACTGATAGTCTGTTGATAATCTGTAGAGCATCTACAGATGGACTATCCAAATAATGTGTTACCGAATCAGTCGAAGTGCCCTTGAGCAACGCACTTAACCCTAGTTGCTCCTGTAAGTCGCTCTGGATATCAGCGTCTGCCAAATGACAAAAATGTCCAATATATAGAATGTTCCTAGGTATTATGAAATCAGGAGGTAGACATGTCCTTCACTGCTACGTTTCAATAAACTGCATTGCTCCCTACCCCTACTCACTCCCACCTCAAGCAGTCATGTAACTTGTTATAGTATCTCTAGAAATACACTATGCATACAGTATGCCAAAAACGATTTGAACGGCATGATGCAACTTAAAACATATCTCCATCAAACAGTAAAAGCTTGTTACTGTAACTCTGCCTGAGGAGAATTCCTATCAGGTAATAGAAAGCAGCGTACCAACCCCACACACTCCCAGTAATGGCTTAATGAGAGAGGCTATGTTGCTGCAAGGGTGCGCACAGGGAGCCAGGGGGATTGTGGGCGCTGAGACGGAGCAGAACCTGCCCCTCTCTCTCTCTCCTAGCCTGTTCGACAGAGTTAATAACTGCAGCCGGTGCCTAAATACCCAACTGACACGTTACTTTAAGCTAAACACTTATATAGCTTCCTATTCTCCCATAGTTAGCCTCGACTCCAGGTTTTTCCTTCTCCGAACAGCCAAGTGATAAATAAGACTTGGGAGTATGGTAACGCGGGACTACTAACACATATCTTTAGGGAATGGGAACCATTCGAGATTAAACCTAACTTTCTCACATGTGGAAGGGCATTTGGTCCATCATTTTCATGTGGTTTTTAACTATTACTGTCAACTTCTGTGCATTATGTCTGTTTACAACCCCTCATCCTGTACCTTGAAATCCTACTGTGACATTATACAAAATCCATCCACATAGATTGGATGTGAAAACAAGCCGAGTGTCTGAAATTAAAACAGGATAAGCGCCTCAGGCAGGCCCGAGGTCAGTCACGACCATCGAAGGTCATACCACCAATTGGCAGGCCTCGCTCTCTAATCTGGGCTTCCCTACATGACATCCTTTCACGTTTGACATTGGAGCTGGTAGCAGTGGTGTAGTGAGACAGAGATTACACCGAGAGAGATCAGACAGATTGGGTGGGGGCTGGGTGGCTTCACAATCACTTACAGCAGACAACCTTGGATGCTTTCCTACACTCGGGCATTAGTCACAATCAACTAGAGGCACGGGATCCTCCCCCCACCTGGACTGGCTTACCTCTCGTGCTCCCTTTCCTCATAAACCCAACCTGCCTGTCCTCATAACGTACCTGGGTCATTCCACCAATTCGGGCTTTACATTTTTTTTAAATATATTCTGTCATAAAGAGCACATGTTCAACTTCATAAAAAGTGAAAGAGGGTTGACAGAGGGACATGTCAAAATGCTGAATGTTGGTACTTTAGTAAGTCCTTATTCATATTTAAAAAATTGGATTTCTCGAATTCTCCGTGTGGTCTATATTAAAGGGCACTTCATTGAATTTAACAGGCTTTTATAATTCTATATCGGTGCACAATTTCTACTTAAAATGTCAAAGTTTAGTGAGAGAGACTGTGTCGCTGCAAGGGCGCACACAGGGAGCCACTTACAATTGTTTTTACCCACCTAGTAGTACCCACCCACTCTGAGTCCTCACAATGCACCCTCTCACAAAACAGGAACTTTGGCCATAGAGATAAAATTACTAGAACGAAAAAAGCATGTTTTCTTGCTTTACTCCTATGGGTACTCAGTACGGCTGCCGGTCCACCTGTCACAGACCCATTGACAAAGCCTGTTGTAGTAATTCTGTTTCAATGGCTGTGGCCTCATGAGCTGGGAGATCTATCTGCAATTTATCCACTCAGCATAAAGACGAATGTGACCTTTCACAACATTTCCAGTTGACATTTCCATTTTTAATCGGGGACCATCCCCCCGGCTCACTCCTCCGAGTGGTGGTATGTATTATTAAGGTGATTGAGGCCCATACTGAGCTGAGGGTCGTTCAATCTAACGCCACTCAAACAAACAACTGATGCTCCTGAGTCTCTCTCTTTCTCAGTCACACAGCAAGTTAGTTGTTTGTTTTACTGCTGTTTTTCTGAGGGAAAGGAACAAAAGCTCCCGTGTCCTTTTGAATAGGACGCCCATCTGTTGGCCAAAACTACTGTGCCGCTCCGGGAGGGATTGAACGCTCCGTGATCTGCTCAAACGAGTGTCCCTTGCTTTAAGGCTTCATGGACTCATCTCTCTGTCCATCCTCCAACCTTCACAGGAGTTTGTTATGTGTAACCTTTATTTGACTAGGCAAGTCAGTTTAGAACCAGTGGTGGAAAAATGATCCAATTGTCACACTTGAGTAAAAGTATAGATACCTTAATAGAACGTTACTCAAGTAAAAGTAAAAATCTAAAAGTATTTGGTTCTAAATATACTAAAGTATCAAAAGTAAATGTCATTTCTAAAATATACTTAAGTACCAAAAGTAAAAGTATAAATCATTAAAAATGTATTGTGTTAAGCAAAGCAGGCGGCATCATTTTCTTGTTTTTAAAATGTACAGACAGCCAGGGGCACACTCCAACACTCGGACATCATTTACAAAAGATGCATTTGTGTTTAGTGAGTCCACTAGACCAGAGGCAGAAGGGATGACCATGTGTTGTCTTGATAAGTGTGTGAATTGGACCATTTTCCTGCCCTGCTAAGCATTCAAAATGTAATGTGTAATTTTGGATGTCAGGGAAAATGTATGGAGTAAAAAGTACATTATTGTCTTTAGGAATGCAGTGAAGTAAAAGTAAAAGTTGGCAAAAATATAAATAGTAAGTAAAGTACAGATACCCCAAAAACCTACTTAATTAGTACTTTAACACCACTGTTAAGAGTAAACTCTTATTTACAATGACAGCCTACCCCGGCCAAACCCGGGCGACGCTGAGCCAATTGTGTGCCGCCCAATCACGTCTGGATGTGATAGAGCCTGGATTCAAACCAGGGACTGTAGTGACACCTCTTGCACTAAGACGCAGTGCCTTAGACCGCTGCGCAACTCGCGAGTCACTGATATATTCTGTACTTTTAGTCAGGCTGTCAGGATCAGGTCCCTGGCAAGGCAACACATTCTCTTTGGTAGAATCTCAATACTTTCAACTCAGCAACCGTTTTTGCTGAGCTGAGGTACTGATGTACTTATTACACAAGGTGTTCCGTTAGTGCCTCCTGATTTTTAACAACCAGGACATTTTCGCATCCATTTCAGGTCTTAAAAGGATATTTCCAGCCCCCTGTATATACAAAGCAGTATCTCCCGTCAACTCTAGCCTACACAAACACAGGCCACACAGCCTGCCCAATAGAAATGTCACAGGTTAATGAGAGTGATCCTCCACTCAACACACGGCCCCTGGGGGCGTTTGATGGGGGTTTGACGGCCTGAACTCTGTGACTGGCCCCAGGTTTATACAGTATGTCCAGAGTTACAGACCCTTTAGGACTCATTAACATGGAGACGTCTCTCGACGCCACCATCATCAGCAGACAGGAGTTTACCCCTCAGGCTCTGCCCCAGCCCCTCATCAAAAAACCATCACACAACCCTCACAGACCCCATTCTCATACACACTCGTATATACACTACCAACTGTCTTAGACCCACTCTCATATGCACCACCAGCGTGGAAGGCGTTTCTTTCTTTTTTACTGTATGTTGTGAAAGGTCACACTTTGGTGTGGCTCTTAGATGAGGGTGTCGATGATGTTGAGACGGGGTGACAGAGCCATTTGTCATCTCTGGATGTAAGCCAAGTCAAATAAAATTTTATTGGTCACATACACTCGCATAAACACCTCCTAACCATGTGTAACGAAACGCTTGTTCGTTAAGTGCTCATCGCTTAGAGTTATTGAAGGAGCTATTTGTCAGTCCAATTAACCAACTCATTTAGCTCGGGGATACACTGTACGTATGATTCATTATTTTGTTTTTGTCTAATTCTCTTCAGAAATACGAGTCCAGGTTCGCCTGTGTTCCTGTGTTGGGGCTGCAAGTTTGCAGGTTGGTTAGTACACAGTACACGGCTCAATATATCGCTGACGGGCGTTAATGTGTTCAGGAGCACTGATGTGTTAATGTCTAGAGATGACTGCACTGCCAAAGACATCCAGTGTCAAGAGTTTTAAATGTACAATGTTCACTTTCCCTCCACAAGGAGGGAGGGAAAGGCAGAAGGGATGGAGGAAGGTGCTAAGATTTCCCATGGCGTCTAGCCATATTTCACCTCATTGTAATTTGTTATTCGTGACAAGATTGCATTGGATATTTAATTATATTAGGCGGAGTGAAAATGTCACCACTTACCTACCCGCTGATATTTCACTGGGGCCAGCAGGCATGGCGGGCTGCAGCGCAGCACTGTCTGCCCAAATCATAGTATTAGGCTGTCTCAAATGACAAGAGCTCCATAAGCCTCTGGTCAAAAGTAATGCACTATATAGGGAAAAGGTTGCCTTTTGGGATGCAGCCAGTGTCTGTTCTGTCTGCTCTTACCACTCCTGGATGGGCGGAACATCCGCAGACAGAACCCAGGCAACTCTCTGCCAATCAGGCTCTTCCAAAAACACTGCGGTGCATTATGGAGTGCATGCTAGATCTGAGAGACTTTCAACGAGGCCCTGCAGAGTGAGTCTCTGTAGAGGGCAGTGGACTGTAGAGGAATTCCAGCCCTGGGGAACTGCTCCCCCTAGAGGTGTGCTGTATCCCTACAAGTGTTACAAGCCTAGACTACATTCAGTGTGTGTGTGTAATTCTGTGTTTGTTCTATGTCAGTAAGCTGTTCAGACCTGCAGAAAGCATTTCTGCTCCTAATTTCCAGTGGAGCTCTTATTGGTTTAACAGAGTCAGTTCATGTTCTGTAATAGTTGTAAAAGCTCTTGTTTTGTGGGTGTTTGGGATGGATGCTGGTGCGTAAAGGGAGGTCTGCCTACTGACACAGCCTTTCTGAGGATATTTATATGGTCCCTTTGATTTGTACTTTGTGAAGACTATGACAATACACATTTTCTCAGGGAATATAACATTTTGCATTATGTGTGAATATGCATGCTCGTTTCGGTACTGCAAAGAAACTGTGGAAACATTGGATGGCATGTTTTCTGCCGACTCCAATTCATCCTGAACAGATATTTCTTTGTGATGAGTCTATTTCCTACCTGACTTACCTGGTTTCCTCTCTTCTGATCTCTTGCGTTGCAGTTGTGTGGTTGTGGGCTGCTCGGCGTGGGCATCTGGCTGTCTGTGTCCCAGGGCAGCTTTGCCACCTTCTCGCCCTCCTTCCCGTCGCTCTCCGCTGCCAACTTGGTCATTGCCATCGGCGCCATCGTCATGGTGACCGGCTTTCTGGGCTGCCTGGGTGCCATCAAGGAGAACAAGTGCCTGCTTCTGACCGTGAGTTATGATCTCTCTCACACACACACACACACACAAATCCAGCAGAAAGGCTCTGTGGCTGTGAAGGTGGCTGAGAAAGACCATCTCCATGGGCCGAGGGTGGCCCGGAGGGGGGGGGGGGGGGGGGGGGGGGGTGGTTTGGTCCCGATTTTTCTCTGAGAGGATGTTGGCGCTCTCTGTATAAGCCTCCAATAGAGAAGCCCACTGCTGACCTACAGTGGAGGGTTATTTACGGCGCTATCGCTAGGAACAGATAGGTGTCACACCTTGATCCATCAGTGGGGAGGGGGTGTCTGTTCTGTAAGGAGAAGGAGACAGTGTACCATCAGTTTCTTTCTTGTTCCAGGCTGGTAGGGTTGTTTTCTGTCCTGGGTGGTGTACAGACCTAAGTTCGGGCTGACTCTGGAACTATATGTCGGCGGGCCTAAATATAGTATAGCCAACAGGCAAAGGGACTGCCTAGTAAACTACCTGTTGGTGCAGACAGAAATGGCGGTGTGGAAGACCAGGAAACATGCAATGCAGGAGGCGGGAATCACGGATCCCAGAGCTGTGCTGCTGGGGCTGTTGTGGGCTCGGCTGGCAAGTGTACAGTATATGGGGGGCTGGTGTACGATCTGGAGGACTGTGTAGGGGTGTGGGGCATCAGGGGTATTATTTACAGTGGACGTGGAGGGGGGCTTGGTTCTAACTTTCTAGGTCCGTTTAAATTAAAAAACGTTTGTGCTTTTAATGATGTAACTATTGGGCCAACAAAGACATTGTTAAAATAAAACAAATCTCACACATACACACTCACAGCAGCCTTATTTGTATTACTCTTCAAATGGGTCATCAGTAGAGCAGCCAGGCTAACGAGCTCAACGGGGAGTTGAATCCTCAGTAAAAACCTCAGGGGTTCAGAGAGAAAATTCGACCCGAGCGCCAGCCGCTGCGGGAGTCTCCCATTCTGAAAATGAACAGTAACCCATCAGCTCTCCTCCATGGCCATGGTCACAGCCTGATTGAAAGATGTGTCAGTGTGAGGACATGTGTGTCACTTACATGATTGAATTATGTAGTGCTCATAATGGCACATCCATTGTATTGGTAAGGAAAAAAATTGAGCGCTCTGAATTATTTAACACAAAGAATACTCTTGTTTGTCTCTAGACCCATGTTGTTCCTGAAAAAGTCTCAAGAGTTGTATCTCAAGTTTGATTTAATCAGCAAAGTTTGAAAATAGGTTTATGTAACTGGATGTGAAACTTTTTAAATCAACTTAAAAATGAGAGTTGCGGAATATCAAACATCTCCAATCCCTTGGAGAAGCTAGCACACGCCTCAGTTAAGAGCATACCAAATCCTCCACATCAGCACAGCGGTAGGTATACACTACCTGCTTTAACAATTTTGTGAAGCACGGGGAGACAGAGAGAAAGAGAGGGGGGAGAGAGAGGAAAAGAGAGAGAGAGAGAGAGTTAGAGAGAGAGCGGGATAGAGGGAGGGCCTGGATCTCAGTCAGAACACCATAGTGATAAATAATGAACTCTGATGTAAAAGTTTCATACCACATCTCTGTTAAGTCATATCAGATTGAGCCAACGGGTATTTCATATTTGCCCAAACCTGGAATGTTTTGAACAGTCAGTCTTTCTATCTGTCAGTCTGTCTGGAAACATCAGAGTGAAGTTAGCCCTCCTGGGGGCAGCCAGATCTGAGGTACTGGTCTGACATATTATTTGTGAAGTTCTTCTGTGAACAAACTCTCTTTGGATTAGAAATATTTGAAATAGATAAAGGTCAGAGAACCTTTGCCGTCAGGAGATTCAAGGTAGGCTAGACAAGTTGAAAGAGCCCAATGCAAAATTCAAGGCAAGATTGAAATGTGTAACACACTCGGCTGACATTGCAGACATGAAAGTGAGTGTATGCACGCACAGACACACACGTACACACTCACACACAAACAAACACACATCATGTCTGTTTAAGCAATCCGAGCACCAACATTGTGTCTATATAATCTGAAACTTTACACACCCGGAGGAAATATGACAAACAGACTTTGTGGGACCTGCCAACAAAAGACAAAAGATTCAATGAAACAATCAAATGCTGACCTGGCCACTGGTTTTCACTGTGATCCTTCTTCATATGAACCATGACCCAAATAATCCAAACAAACAGGGCAAAATGAATAGAACTCTCCTCAAATTGAATTTCTGAATCTGCCGGTTGATGCGCTCCCATGCTGTGAAGAAGGGATAGAGTCAATATTCAGCTGAATGAGTGAGGAGATGCTGGGCTACGTGGGAGAATCTGTGGAGGAATTAAACCTCCTCCTCGGGATGTTCACTGGCCCCCAGGCACTCACCTTCTCTCCATCTCTCTCCCTCGCTCTCTCTCTCCCTCTATCTCTCTACCTCCCTCTCTCATTCTCTCCCTCTCTCTCTCCATCTCCTCTCTCTCTTGCAGTTCTTCATTGTCTTGCTGATAATCCTGCTGGCAGAGCTGATACTACTCATCCTGTTCTTTGTGTATTCAGATAAGGTAAGGATACTTTAATGTCCCCCCACGTTAACCTATGATACAGTTTATTATATGATCCCATGTTACACATATGAATGTAAATGTGCTGAACGACATCAGAATTCACTTAGCATGTAACTACTTACAATTTATTGACGTGAAAACGGACATGAAACATGCAGACATGCTGCATGTTTGCACACACACACACACACACACACACACTCCCCAAATACCTCAAGACACAAATGGTGTCATGTACATAAGCACGGCCCAGTTGTTCCATGCTGAGAGTGTCCTCAGTCTCCTCTTTAAAAGACACTTGTCTCACAGCGAGAGGTTAAGCGTCTTCACCCCACAGAGGTGACCCCCGGGGTCAAAAGGATCACAGGTCAGCCCACAAAATGCAGTCTCACCCCTGGGCAAATGGCTCAGTGTAATTAGTCCTTAGCTCTGTCTTAGCCCCACTCTCCTGCAATATGTCCCACTTACTCTGAAGCCGTAGATCAGCGTTTCCCATGACCCCTAGGGCATGGGGTGGGGTTTTGTGCTGCTATGTATGGCCAGGGTCTGAGAATCTGAGAACATTGGATGGCATGTAAAGCTCAGGAGGTTATTGACAGCCGTGGGTGAAGTCAACCTATAAATGTCCCCAGATAGATGAAGCACCCAAGCCCGAGGCAAATGTTTTGTGTAGGTCAAATGGATCAGCAACAAAATGGTGAAATGGTCCTCTTTTTCCAAGGACATTGTGTGAGTTAGATTTTTATTCTTCTTTATATTCAAATTCTTTGGAAATGAGGTCATTGTTCAAAGTCAGCCTCTCCGACAGAGAAAGGAATTCATTTAGCATTTAGCACCCAATTCATTGAGAGATCTGGATCTCTCCCTGTCTCCCATGCAGGCAGCAGGCATGCACCATCGGGAATAAATATGTCTGCCGTCTATAAGCGTCATCTTCAGATATCACCAGCTTAACGTCATAAACCCAAACAAAACCTTTCCAAAGGATCTTATGGGAGGGTACTTGACAGCAGTGCAGCAGTCTCAGATCATCTGTGAAGGTGTAGGGTGATCATCAGTCAAAGAAGCCTGGGCTTGTATCCGCAAAGCATCTCAGAGTAGGAGTGCTGATCTGAGATCAATTTTGCCATTTATATTATCAAGGATGGACAGGGGAACCTGGGTCCAAGGAGTAGTGCTAATATAGGATCAGGTCCACCTGTCCATGTAATCTAAAAGGCAAAGGCATTCCTACTTTGAAACACTTTATAAATACAGGCCCTGATCCTAGATCAGCACTCCTACTTGGAGAGGATTTGTAAATACGGGCCATGACGTTATTTGCTGTAAGGCCCGACTTTAGGCTTTACTGTAAGAGTCGTCTCAAGGCAGGTTTATGAGTCCTCCATCTCCACAGATTAGTGTGTTTGTATCTCCACTTGCACATTAAAGTTAGATGAAGTGATGATAACACTGATGGCCTGAAATGTATCAATGAAATGTGAAGCTGTTACTGCAAATTGCTAGTTATTGAATGTGGCATTTCTCGCTCACATCAGACCAGGAATGGTTCACCACAGGATTTTTTAGACTGTGTCTTCAGATTACATGAGGCTACCAGGGTTGAGGTAAATCTAATTTCATTTGAAATTCCAATTCCATTGTTGAATGAACTCATGAAGTGGATTTACATTCAATTCAACAATCTTCAAGTTAAGGAATTGGAATGCGACTGTTTGATTTGTAATTTAATTGGAATTGTAATTGTTATTCATATGGGCACAGAGGACATCAAACATATTTTGACTGTATTTTTAAAGCTGTCCAGAGAGGACGTTGTTTTTATAGGCAGAGGTAACTCATTCCATTCCATTATACTGGAGGCTCCTGTATACAAGAAAGTACCTTTCCCAGCATTACTCCGGAACCTGTATAAGCACACATCAGCAACACCTGATCTGGTGCTATGATTGTGTGCATCCCTAACACGAGGAAAGTAATCAGTTAGATATCTGGGCGCAGGACCATAAATACTCCTGTAAACCAAACCTAGTCTAATCTGGGACACCCAAGCCTCAACAGGCAGACAGTTTAGTTCCTGAAACAAGCTCCTGCCAATGTGAGTACGTGGACTCACCTTCAATACTACCCTGATCAGCTTATTCTGGGCCATCTGGACCTTCCCCATCATAAGTTTAGATAAGCCCCCAAACCAGGAAGTACTAGCATAGTCAAAATGGCATTGAATGAGGGCAGTAGCTAGCACTTTCAGGGAGTCCTTATCAAGAAGCTTGGACTTTCTAGCCAAAAACGTAGTCCTGGCATTAACCTTCCCTAGCACTTTATTGGCCATGCTCACACCTCCCAAGCTTCCATCAAGGATACATCCCAAGTACCTAACAGAGGTTTTAATAGTCAGCACCTCACCCCCTAACTCCACTCTGATTTCAGACGACCTACACAATTTAGGTCTGGATCCAAAAAGAATTGCTTCAGTTTTGCAGAGATAGCTTATTATCTCCAAGCCATTTGCTAATGTTAGTAAGCTCTGTGCTAAGTATGCTCTCCAACATAGTTTTACTTTTGACACCAGAAGTGTAGAGTCATCTGCATAAAGAAAAAGATGGCAAGAACAAGCATCTTTCATATCGTTAATATACAATAAAAACAGCAGAGGCCCAAGCACGCTCCCCTGTGGAACGCTACAACTCATTGGTTTTGCCTGAGACAGCGAACCATTAAGCTCTACTACTTGCTCCCTTCCTGATAAATAGGACTTTACCCAGCCTAGAGGGGTACTGCTTAACCCCAGTGCCTCCAGTTTGGAGATTAGGAGACAGTGGTTAACTGTATCAAAGGCCTTCTGTAGGTCAAGCAGTACCCTTCCACACAGATTTCCCTCATCAATCTCTTTCCTGATGAAGTCAGTCAAGTAAAGTAGACATGAATCAGTGGAGTATGTTTTTCTATGAATGTAAATGTGCTGAACGACATCAGAATTCATTTAGCATGTAACTACTTACCATTTATTGACGTGAAAACGGACACGAAACATGCAGACATGCTGCATGTTTGCACACACACACACACACACACACACACACACACACACCCCAAATACCTCAAGACACAAATGGTGTCATGTACATAAGCACGGCCCAGTTGTTCCATGCTGAGAGTGTCCTCAGTCTCCTCTTTAAAAGACACTTGTCTCACAGCGAGAGGTTAAGCGTCTTCACCCCACAGAGGTGACCACCGGGGTCAAAAGGATCACAGGTCAGCCCACAAAATGCAGTCTCACCCCTGGGCAAATGGCTCAGTGTAATTAGTCCTTAGCTCTGTCTTAGCCCCACTCTCCTGCAATATGTCCCACTTACTCTGAAGCCGTAGATCAGCGTTTCCCATGACCCCTAGGGCATGGGGAGGGGTTTTGTGCTGCTATGTATGGCCAGGGTCTGAGAATCTGAGAACATTGGATGGCATGTAGTCATACATGTTCTCCAGGATCTTTGGTCTTACACAGAGAATAGATACAGGCCTATAATTCCCAGGGCCAGACTTTATCCCCTTCTTATACAGGGGTATAACTTTAGCTTGTTTCATGTCCCTGGGAAAGGTGCCTTGTTCAAGTGAGAGATTAACAATATGCGTAATACAAGGGCCAATTTGCTCAGCAGAATCTATTAGAAACCTTGCAGGAATATTATCCAGGCCTGTGGATTTGGAGCATTTAAGCTCTGCCAGCATACTGACTAATTTGGCTGTTGCTACCTTTGCAAAAGAAAAAGAGTTTGGCTGAACCCCTAACTCTACATAATACTTCTGGACTTGGTTGCTTCCATACAAACCAGAACTGGTGGGCAGCTTGCTAACCAACTTGCTGGCAACAGAAGTAAAAAAAAGAGTTGAATTCATTGGCAACCTCTGCTTTTTCATATAGCATCTCCCCTTTGATGTTCAGTCCAATACTGTTTAGTTTGTTTATGGTAGTACTACCACAGCCTAGTTCCTTAAATTATTTCCAAAGCTTTTTAGGGTCATTTTTGTTTTCAATAATTTTCTCAGCAAAGTAACCCCTCTTAGCTTCATCCATCCTGCTCTGTGCTTCATTTCTGTGACGTTTATATAGGACAAAATCATGCTGCTCTTGAGAGTTCTTAAATTTCTTAAAGGCCTTATTCCTTGCTTGGATAGATTCTAGAATCTCATGATTAATGGGAGCCATCACATTCACCACATCAAGGAATCTACATTTAAAGGCTTCCCAGGCACTGTCTACCCCTACACTATCTAGCACAGGTGACCAGTCAATTTTACCCACTTCCTCCCTAAACTTTCCTACACAGTATTTTTTGAGTACTCTGATTCTAATGGTTTTGTGACACTTAAAAATATCTTTAAAAATCATCCTTGTGCAAAATGTAATAAAATGATCACTGATTCCATAGACTATTACTCCACTCTGCGATACTTTGCACTGTTTCACATATCCTGCTGGGATCTTTTATCATTTAGGTCAGAGCAAGTGATCTACAAAAGTGCATAAATACATTGTGGGTTGGGCTATTCTTTTTGCAGACATCAGTATTGAAATCCCCTAACAAAATGATTTCCTTCAACAGCGAATCATTACAGTTTGACAACACAATTTCAAGACCTTCATAGAATGTATTCTGCTTGGGCGGCCTATAACACACCCCCAACAAAATCGGCTTGGTTTTGGGAAGGCAGATATCCAGCCAGACAATCTCCAGATCAGCGGTTAAATCCGATCTGACGTTAAAAGCAATGTCTGATCTTACAAACGCACATATCCCCCCACAGTTCCGATTCCGATCCTTCCTGACAAGAGAGTAATTACCTATCTCAATTTAGCTCATCTTAATCAGTAAAAAAAGTATTTTACACACGTGTCCATTACATTCTATGCAAGAATGCATGATTTATCACCAGTACTTGAAAATGTGAATAAAACAGTAAATACGTTATGCTCCATACATACTGTACATATGGTATTCTACAGTAGAAACGACAACACGATATACAGAAAATAAGGCACTTACTTTGATAGGAACGCACACATATCCAATGTTATTATTTGTAAGAAAACACAATGAAGGCAATGCGGGCGCCAGCCAGAAAATGTGGCAGGGGGAAAAGTTTGTGGAAGGCCTGTTCTGACTATAGATGCGTTAATGTCTGCATAATTAATATGGGGGAACACTGGGGACGTATTTGGGCTCTAGTCGAAGAGAGAAGTTTGTCAGACTCAGTAAAGCCTCAAACATAAATTGACCTCAACAGTGAAATGGGCTACTTCTTATGTGAATTAATATGGAGGCTGAACACACCTCAATTCAAACTGTTCGAAAATAAAACTTGTTAGAATTTTTTTTTTGATTGACAAATTGAAACATAGCCTATAGATAATTAGCAGACAGCGTGCCTTGGTTTGATGGCAACGTGGGTTAACTGTTCTGTTGCGTAACAATCACATTTTTGAACAGTGAGTGTACTCTTAAGTCACGTGCATAAAAACTCAAACTGTGGTGACTGTTAGAGACATTTGGAACTCACATGTGAAAAGGTTAACCTGTCTAGGATCAGCGTGGCGCTAGCGGCACACCCCCCCCCCCCCCCCACTGAAAAACCAGTGCCGCGAAATTCAAAAAAAATATTTTTTTTAAATATTTAACTTTCACACATTAAAGTCCAATACAGCTAATGAAAGACACAGATCTTGTGAATCCAGTCAACATTTCCGATTTTTAAAATGTTTTACAGGGAAGACACAATATGTAAAGATGTACATCTATTACCTAAAAACACATTAGCATAATCCACCATCTTTTATTTGTCCACCAACACCAGTAGCCATCACCAATTCGGCTAAACTAAGATATTTATAGCCCCTAACCAACAAAAAAACTCATTAGATGACAGTCTGATAACATATTTATGGTATGGGATAGGTTTTGTTAGAAAAAAGTGCATATTTCAGGTATATGGCATAGTTTACAATTGCACCCACCGTCACAAATGGACTAGAATAATTACAATGAGCAACGTGTTTACCTAACTACTAATCATCAAACATTTCGTAAAAATACACAGCATACACGAATCGAAAGACACAGATCCTGTGAATACAGACAATATTTCAGATTTTCTAAGTGTCTTACAGCGAAAACACAATAAATCGTTATATTAGCTTAGCACATAGCAATTAGCAGCCCAGCATTGATTCTAGCCAAAGTGAGCGATAAAAGTCAACATCGCCAAAAGATATTAATTTTTTCACTAACCTTCTCAGAATTCTTCCGATGACACTCCTGTAACATCACATTACAACATGCATATACAGTTTGATCGAAAATGTTTATATTTAGCCACCAAAATCATGGTTAGACAATGTGAAATGTAGACAAGCTGGTAAAGAAAAAGTCCTTGCGCCACTTAGACAGTGATCTACTCTTATACATAAATACTCATAAACGTGACTAAAAAATATAGGGTGGACAGGGATTGATAGACAATTTAATTCTTAATACAATTGCGTTATTACATTTTTTAATTTATCCTTACTTTTCAATACAGTTTGCGCCAAGCGAAGCTACGTCAAAAAACATGGCGTCCTAAGCCACTAAAATGTTTCGACAGAAACACGATTTATCATAATAAAAATGTCCTACCTTGAGCTGTTCTTCCATCAGTATCTTGGGCAAAGGATCCTTTCTTGGGAGAAATCGTCTTTTGGTGGAAAGCTGTCCTCTTGCCATGTGGAAATGTCAACTGCGTTCGGGATGAACTGAAAAGCATGCCCAACTTTTCACATCGTTGCAAAAATAAATGTCCCAAAATCGCACTAAACGGATATAAATTGCTATAAAACGCTTTAAATTAACTACCTTATGATGTTTTTAACTCCCATAACGAGTAGAAACATGACCCGAGTAATATTACCCCCTTCACTAATGCTTGGAAAAGGTGCGGGCCGGTGTCCTCTAGGCGCATGACGCAGCTCCAAAAGAATGACTAGCTTCAGGGTTTTTTCATTTGTGGGGCCTGTGAACGCGCAATCGACCCCATTGGAATCGTCATCACGTAAAGGCATCCAGGGGAAGACGTAAGAAGTGTCCGTATAGTCATAGCAACGACAGTGCCCTTTTAACTGACTTCAGAAGAGTGGCCAACATTTCTCAAATCTGACTCCATGTCAGGGAAATTGCTGTAGAATGGGCTCTGTTCCACTTAGAGACAAAATTTCAACTCCTATAGAAACTATAGACTGTTTTCTATCCAATAATAATAATAATATGCATATTGTACGATCAAGGATTTTGTGGGAAGCCGTTTCAAAAATTAGCCAAATTAGCATAAATAGTCTAAACAGCGCCCCCATCCCCAACAGGTTAACAGAGTCGTTAGAGATTGAGTTTTAAGAGTATTTTTTTGCGCCTACCTAGCTCAAATTCGAAACGTCGGATTAAAACAAGACAGCGTCCATAAAGTTACCACTGGTCTTAAAAAATGTCGCATTAACCTGTCTAGGCTGAGGGTGCCGCTAGCGGCACTCCCCCCCCCACCCCCACTGAAAAGGCAGAGCCGCGAAATTCAAAAAAAATCTTTTTTTTAAATATTTAACTTTCACACATTAAAGTCCAATACAGCTAATGAAAGACACAGATCTTGTGAATCCAGCCAACATGTCCGATTTTTAAAATGTTTTACAGGGAAGACACAATATGTAAAGATGTAAATCTATTACCTAAAAACACATTAGCATAATCCACCATCTTTTATTTGTCCACCAACACCAGTAGCTATCACCAATTCGGCTAAACTAAGATATTTATAGCCCCTAACCAAGAAAAAAACTCATCAGATGACAGTCTGATAACATATTTATGGTATGGGATAGGTTTTGTTAGAAAAATGTGCATATTTCAGGTAGATGGCATAGGTTACAATTGCACCCACCGTCACAAATGGACTAGAATAACTACATAGAGCAACGTGTTTACCTACTTACTAATCATCAAACATTTCGTAAAAATACACAGCATACACTAATCGAAAGACACAGATCCTGTGAATACAGACAATATTTCAGATTTTCTAAGTGTCTTACAGCGAAAACACATTAAATCGTTATATTAGCATAGCACATAGCACATAGCAGCCCAGCATTGATTCTAGCCAAAGTGAGCGATAACGTCAACATCGCCAAAATATATTAATTTTTTCACTAACCTTCTCAGAATTCTTCAGATGACACTCCTGTAACATCATATTACACAATCCATATAGAGTTTGATCGAAAATGTTTATATTTAGCCACCAAAATCATGGTTAGACAATGTGAAATGTAGCTCAGCTGGTCAGAAAATGTCCTTGCGCCACTTAGACAGTGATCTACTCTTATACATAAATACTCATAAACGTGACTAAAAAATATAGGGTGGACAGGGATTGATAGACAATTTAATTCTTAATACAATCGCGGAATTACATTTTTTAAATTATCCTTACTTTTCAATACAGTTTGCGCCAAGCGAAGCTACGTCAAAAAACATGGCGTCCTAAGCCACTAACATTTTTCGACAGAAACACGATTTATCATAATAAAAATGTCCTACTTTGAGCTGTTCTTCCATCAGTATCTTGGGCAAAGGATCCTTTCTTGGGTCTAATCGTCTTTTGGTGGAAAGCTGTCCTCTTGCCATGTGGAAATGCCAACTGCGTTCGGGATGAACTGGAAGCGTGCCCAGCAATTCACAGCGTTTCAGAAATAAATGTCCCAAAATCGCACTAAACGGATATAAATTGCTATAAAACGCTTTAAATTAACTACCTTATGATGTTTTTAACTCCTATAACGAGTAGAAACATGACCAGAGTAATATTACTCCCTCCACTAATGCTTGGAACAAGTGCGGGTCGATGTCCTCCAGGCGCATGACGCAGCAAGAAAAGAGTTCCTAGCTACAGGGTTTTTTAATTTGTAGTGCCTGTGAACGCGCAATCGACCCCATTCAAATCGTCATCACGTAAAGGCATCCAGGGGAAGACGTAAGCAGTGTCCGTATACTCATAGCAATAACTGTGGCCTTTTAACTGACTCCAGATCAGGGGCCAACATTTCTGAAATCTGACTCCATGTCAGGGAAATTGCTGTAGAATGGGTTCTGTTCCACTTAGAGACAAAATTTCAACTCCTATAGAAACTATAGACTGTTTTCTATCCAATAATAATAATAATATGCATATTGTACGATCAAGAATTTTGTGGGAAGCCGTTTCAAAAATTACACGATTAGCATAAATAGTGACAACAGCGCCCCCAGCCTCAACAGGTTAACTAAGTTTGTAGGTGCAACAGTTTTTATTAAATGTATAAATTATAGCTCTCACGTGCACATTTCCGTCCGTTAAGAAGCAACGATGTGATACCTTTTTGTGGCTTCAGCCGAAACTCAGAGTTCTAACTCCTGGTTGGTTGCTCGGCAACAACACAGCTGCTTGCACCATGCTGCCAGTCACAAGAAGTTTATGCGAACAAACCTAGACTACTGTAAATAGCTAGCTGAGATTAATCAATAAATGCAAACAGATATTTGGATTAGCTAGGTATCTAACTAACATTAGACTATCTAATGTTAGCTTGCTTGCATAAAGTCCAGCAACTAGCCTCTAACTAGCTTTCAGTCAGCCAAATAAAGATAGCTAGCCTATGAATGTGGTTTTGTTTTGATTAGCTAGCTAGCTAACTTAACGGTATACCCAACAGATAAGAGCTAACATTGGCTAGGTAGCTAACCAACAAGCGAGGAAAGCTAGCTAGCTATATTTTGCCAAATAAGTTTTTTCACATAAGGCTAAAGTCATCATGTGTAAACTGCTGATCTAGACACTTGTGTGTAATCGGAACACAAACAAATATGCACAAATAAACTAGCGGACGTCCTTGGCTGCTATGATAGCCAATTCACTTTAGATAGCTAAGTAACCTTAGCCAAATTAAGGCTGTAGCGTTAGCTAACTTGTATGGCCAGTTCATGCACCACAATATATAATACTTTCTTACACAAACTATAACTAGTTAGTTACATTAAGTTTAAACTCACCAATCTTTGGGAAACTGCCATGCTAATCACGTTCATTTGCATTGCACAGACCAAGCTATGGTAACATCAAGACGAGGTAGCCAGATTTCAGACAGGGCAAACCCTGCAGTTAGCTACGCTACATTTCCTCGACTAAGAACAACCAAGACCACTATAAAAAACAAAGCTAAGAAAACAAATTGCTTTGTTAAGAAACAGTAAGTTAGCTATGTTGAACCACATATAGTAAATGGTTGAACCCCAAACGTACATGTAAATAGAACCTCAGTTGTGCATGGTTACCAGACTGACAGCATCGCTGTTTTAAACACCTGTAGAATAAATTCCTGCTCCGGCATAAACTCCCTCTCCTGCCGTCTTGACATTTATAATACAAACCTCTTGACATTTATACAAATGCGTGCCGACTGATCTGAACAGTGTCAAATTCCTTTTCAGTGTGTTCACAGAAAATCTGAAATCGCCATTCCAGAAGTAAAATGTAGTCAGGGGCTCCACACGCTGCACCAAGTTAAAACAACATCAGGATCATTGCTTGCTTACGTGACTTGCTGTGTGCCAGCCTGGTCTCATAGACTAGATGTAACATAGTAAATGTAAATCCAGGACCCTGAAATTAGTATGATATGTTACATTTGGTATAGTTACAAAAGACTTAAAGGATAATTGTCCTATTTCTGAAGTAAATCAAAAAAGAATTGTTAATGGCATGTTATAGAAGGGTCCAGACACTTTTTTTGTGTGATTTGTCTTGTTTTTGACAAACTTACTCCAGCTGCGATTCACTTCCTCTTTGCTCATTGTACAGTATCAGGGCACGCGAAAGACATGAACAAAAGCACCCAAATACATCCTTTTAACAATTGACACGTTCTCAGTATAATGATGTAGGACCGAGTTTGGGAAACCCTGCCCTACGGGACTACCCAGGGACACAGTGATTTATGCCAAAGTGGCAGATTGTGGGCATGCGCCTGTCACAGAGAAATGCCAAAACCAGCTGGTTGACAGAGCACTAGGCCATCTCTATGCGCTTGTTGATGTCCTCCTCCCACTAGAACATCTAACTGCATGATGTCAGAGTAGACCACCGTTGTCCCAGGGAACATTCAGATGGACTACCTCCAAATCAGCTTGCATTTGACACACCGAGGGGGGTGATTATGATATATTCACGGTAACAGCTCACCTTAGCGAGAGATAACTTTTAAGAACCCTTCCATTGAAAACAATTAATCCATATTTTGCACTCCTATATTCATCTAGCCAGCTACATTGTGCAATCGCATAGTAAATATTTTCTTCAGTCATTGTTTACTTGCTCTTGACAATTTTTCAGTGGTATTATGAGCTGGGAATCTTGTCTAAAAATAAAATCAACATTGTGAGGGTTCACAAGGATAAAGGAATAAAGGAAATTCATATGAACACCATAACGCCTATTCCACCCATGCTCTACCAAGGTTATCCAGCACACAGCTTTGGCCTACTACAGTAGCTATGTTGTTATTGTACTTCAAACTATGTGTAGGCAGGCTGCTTAGGATTCAAACCTTCTCAAACAGCCTAATTCAGGCTCTTAGAGGAGGTGCTTCCACAATAATGTGATTTGTACCGCATGCAATGTAAAGTATTGGATTCTTCACGCACCACAGTAAAACATTATCCCATTACGTTACCTTCTCATGCTTTTAATTAAATGAAAGCAAGCCATCTGGCTTGATTGAGCAGTTTTGTCTTGTAGTAATGTGGTGTATGCCTGTATTTTCTTAAACCTTTATTTTAGCAAAACATGTTATTGAAAAAAAAATATCATAATTAACTAATTAATTAATAACATCATTTTTTTGGTCAGTAGGTGCCCAATATAACAACAGGTATGTTGGACACAGCAGCTCAGATAGATAAAGCCTGTCTGCATTCCTGATTTCTGATACTATTAGCTTACATGAGTAATATTGAATTAAGCTCAGAACTACTTGTGTTTCAAACATGGCCCTGTTTTATCAATTGCTGTGCTTATCGAGGGACAGTTCTACAATAACAACATAGCTACTGTAGTAGGTCAAAGCTGTGTGCTGGAAAACCTTGGTAGAGCATGGGTGGAATAGGCGTTGTGGTGTTCATGTGAATTCCCTTTTCAGACAAATGCCTTTTCTCACTTAAAACAGGTATTTTTTTGTTTTATCTACAATTGGAGTTGAGAAAAATATAATTATCTCTGAATTCAGAGAATTTGAATTTACCAGGAGAGGGAATTTAATTAAAATTGAATTTGTGGCATTAACTCCATACCTGAAGGCTACTGTACCTGAGATTTGAATGGAGATCAGGCCCTGGACATATTTCTCTCTCTCTCTCTCTCATATATATATATATATATATATATATATATATATATATATATATGAGAGAGAGAGAGAGAGAGAGAGAGAGAGAGAGAGAGAGAAGCCTAAATATAGTATGCCGTGTTACGCTCTCCCTATTCCCAAAAGATGGAATCGTTAATTTACCAAGGCTATTTGATCTGGAAATCACAGACATGCAGACACTTTGGCAGCATTTGGCAGTCTGTTAATAGAGGCTCCAAAATTGAGATTTCGATATTATTAAACCATGAGTGATTATGCTCTAATGTTCATGAGTATGTCAATTTACTGGAGTATGGAAGTAGCTTTCTAGCCTGGAATCTAACTGATATGCTACATTTCACCATTGAAACTGGCCCTGCAATGACCCACCATCTGATTACAGTAGATGGCAAGGCCAGAGACCAGATTACACCCATCCATCTCTAACGCTGTGACCTCATTCTGGGTGAACTTTAAAATAGATATATTTCTATTACACATTTCAAATGTATAATTGCAGCAGTAGTTCCTTTTTTAACGAAAAATAGCGCCAACCGCCCTCCCTAAAAAGATTTGGCATGGGATCCTCAAAAAGTTCTACAGCTGCACCATCGAAAGCATCTTGACTGGCTGCATCACTTCTTGGTATAGAAAATGCACCATCCTTGATCGCAAACTGCTACAGAGGGTATATCACTGGGGGTGAGCTCCCTGCCATCCAGGACCTCTATATCAGGCGGTGCCAGAGGAAGGCCCGAAAAATTGCCAAAAAGTCCAGCCACCCAAGCTATAGACTGTTCCCACTGATGGCGTCCCACAAACAGTACCAGAGCACCAACAGGCTCCGAGACCGTTTCTTACCACAAACCATTAGACTGCTAAATAGCCATAAGACTGCTAAATAGTTAATTCATGGTTAGCTGGATTACACCTTCATCTGGCTGGCTGGCTAGCATAGCCATTAGCGTTAGGAGGCATTTTATTTGGACTGGTGGGGGCGGGGCCCTGGGACCAGTTCCAAACTATATGACAGATATGGGTTGGGACACAGCCTGGCTGATTGTCTTACTGTATGTGAGGACTGGCAAAGGACACTGGGTGATGCACTGGGACAGGTTCCAAACATACAGTAGGACCCAATCTGGTGACAAGTGAGCACTGGAAAGGGGACGCTCAGTCCCAATTCAACCCATGTGACTGATACCATGGAGGACCCAGCCTGGCTGAGTGTTGTTGTGCCAGCTCTTAGCATGGGCACCCATGCCTGTCTGTCTGTGTCCTAGAGTGTCCCAGGTGGTGTAGCTGTGTCTCAATAAAGTAGTGCTTTATCTGGGCTTGATTGATCTTGCCTGTCTCAATGGAACCAATAGAATAGTAGCAAAAGGGCAAAACCATCTGGCAATTAATGGCAGGCTAGAGCAAACGCTAGAAGTATTTTTTACATTCTGAATAGTATTTGAACCCAGGTGTGCTCCGTAGCAGCCCTGGCCAGGTAGCGGAGTGTTCAGTGCCCTGTGGATAGAGCATATGCTGCAGGAGCAGGTCAGGAGAAACAGGTTGAAGGGATTACGGTAGGATTTGACAGTGGGGATTTGACAGTGGGGAGCTCTAAGAAATGTTGTCTGATCACAGTTCTCCCTCAGTAAGCATTAAGGCACCTCAAGGCCACAGTAAGCTGTAAGATGTGTGGTAAATACATAAAAAGCTGTTGTAAGCTATTTTTGTAGCTCTTATCTTAATGTAACCTCATTTGTCCAGGTTTAGCTAGCTATGTCATTTAGAGTTTTTAATTCTTGTTTTCAATTACCATCTGGTGAAATGACTTGAAAAGGGGCATATAGTAGAGGGTGTGAAACATATTGTTAATCTTATATTTTTCCCCCCTTGAAATGGTCAAATAACTCAAGCATAGATTGGTAACTTAGAGGCCATGAGTAACATGAGGCCAAGAGTAACTTGTTCAAAAAGAATGGCACCGATTGACTTATAGGTGGCGCCGTTATAAGCAGTCTCTCTTAAACCCTCTTATCCGCCTCCCCATTTGACCTAGAGACTTCATGCTGCACACATTTGCCTCAAGGACCCATAAAGTCCTTCAGGATAGATTTTCCTCCAAATTCACTGTGTAGGCCCATGGTACATCTCTAAACTAGGGAGCTTTTATATATATATATATATATATATATATATATATATATATATATATATATATATAAACAGAATATAGCTAAGCAGAGGCAAAATCCTAGTGGAAAACCTGCTTTCCATCAGACACTGGGAGATTAATTCACCTTTCAGCAAGACAATAACTTAAAACACAAGGCCAAATTTACACTGGAGTTCCTGAGTGGCTGAGTGACAGTTTGACTTAGATCTGCTGGAAAATCTATGGCAAGACTATGGTTGTCTAGTAATGATCAACAACCAATTTGACAGAGCTTGAAGAATTTTTAAAAGAATATTGGGCAAATATTGTACAATCCAGGTGTGCAAAGCTCTTAGAGACTTACTCAGAAAGACTCACAGCTGTAATCACTGTCAAGGGTATTTTAAATGACATGTATTGACTCAGGGGTGTGAATACTTATGTAAATAAGATATTTGTGTATTTCATCTTCAATAAATTTGCAAACATTTCTAAAAATATGTTTTCACTTTCTCATTATGGGGTATTGTGTGTAGATGGGTGAGAAAAATGTTTTTAGTCAATATTGAATTCAGGCTGTAACACAACAAAATGTGGAATAAGTCAAGGGGTATGAATACGTTTACATTTTTACACTTTAGTCATTTAGCAGACGCTCTTACAGCAGTGAAAGCCCTGTATGTAACGCTAATGCTCAAAATCATCTGCAATCATTGTCAGAACCAATAGTCAGATTCAGTCCAGATTTTGTATTTAGACTCATGATTACACATAAAGGAAGACAGTTCCTACATGATAGAGCTCTTGCTTTGTTATCCAACTGATCTTGTGTCCTGTGACACCCGTTCATTGCCGTTCGTATATATTTGTTTACATTTTCAAACATTATATTCTACTTATAAAGCATTGACACTAAGAATGTATTCTGACATCTGCTTGCATTCACGTGGCCATAGTGACCCAAGCCCCAGAGAGAGAAAGCCATTGTGTTCCATCACAGAGGAGAAGCATGGTGTTCCATGACAAAGGGGTCAGAGTAGCCAGACATCCCCCCCAGGTCTGTAAGTCATTAGTAGGCAGGGGGTGTTAGTGTTCCTCGCTCTCACACTGGCTGTCTGCAGTGTGACACGTCACAGACATCTAGCAGGGGGCCAGACATCACAGGCCCAGGGCCCCGTTCTGACAGCAGTAGTGGCGTGTATTCATGGTTGCCAAGGGAAGCCAGGCTTCCTCAAAAAATGTACCATAAAAAAAACATCAAATAATTTATCTTTCGTCTCTCTGTGTTTTCAGAATTTTCCTTCAATTTTGCAAGAGGCTGAATGTATCTCACCAGAGAAAGCATCCGAGCGAGCGAAACAGCACCCCTCTGCCTCTGTATTTGCTGGCCATCTATCTGATGCGGTCTGGTCAAAAAGAGTATTACATTGTTGCCGCCCGTAGCATTGAATGCAAGGAAAGCCAAGAAGCATTTGGCCTCCCTTGATTAAAAAAAGCATACAATAATACCCAATCAGCGTTGAGATAAACTGAGTGAGCTCAACTGGTCCTGGTCACCAAAAACAAGTGTCAGCGGGATGCCGTTTGGATTTGGCTTCAATCTTATCAAGAGAAATACGTCGACAGAAAAAACTTGAATTGTTGCATCTCGTTGTTGAATTGTTGTTGTTCTCCAGTGGCTAGCCAGCTAAAATGGTCCCTTCCCTAAATTAGCCATTTATTTATGTTATCTTTATTTAACTAGGCAGGTCAGTTTAGAACAAATTCTTATTTTACAAAGTGCATCTCCGAATGGCGTATCAAACAGGTCTGGGCAGGGTTGTTCTTTACGCAAGGATGACGTTGTCTTTATATTGTAATCGTGTACTGTAAATATCCTTTAATAGGCTTTATCCCTAAACAGTACCGAAGGGGAAAGAGTGACATGCTGGGAGAATGACCGTGGTTTAGTTTCCTCCAAATCATTGATCAGTGAGTGAAAAGTTGCTAACGGAACCTTGATGATAACCTATAGCAAGACGCATGGTCAAATTATGAAAAATAATGAATAAGAGTGGCAATCGATAAAAACTGCAAAGGAGCACGCATGTAAAGCACATGGCTTTATATATGAATAAAGTGTCAGTGTCAATGTAAGCTAAAGAGTCCTTCGTATTGAAGCCTACATTATATTGTGCCCCTGTTTGGACATCTTCTGCACTTTATTGATAGCTGGAAAATGCTCAAAGATTCAGAGAATAGAATAGAATAAAATTGAGGATTGTATTATAATACCAATGAATAATTTTCTAATTTGATATTTGCAACTGGGATAGACTATTCACCACCCGCCCACCGTACATTTTGGCTAGATCTAAAGGTACAGGTGAAAAATCAGTCAACTACACACTATACCTGGCCATGCACTGAGCTCTTCTACTGCAGCTCCATCCTAGTCCGTCCCTACATGCATCCCCAATACATAGCTCAGTTTAGACTCTGCTATTAAAATCCTTGGCCTTTCTGTAGCCTACAATGTTTTCAAATATTAGATTTTGCGCTGGCATTGGACATGGGAACTGTAGAACACTTTCTCTCATTCGGGATGATATCTCTTCAGAAATACATGTATTTCTACATGCCCATTTTATTCAGCGCTGGACATGGTATTGGATGGTGGCATCTGTTCCATCGGTTTCTAATGAAGACCATGATCTAATTCAACTGGCCGGTGTCATTTTTGTCAGGGCGATACAACCGTGACGTTTACCGTATGCTTTCCTTATCCGGATTTGTTTACATTTCAAGGATATCCGTACAAGATGCGTCTTCGACTACCTCCGGAGGTGGTCAGGAAGATCTAATCCCAATCAGATCACAATGTGTCTTTTGATTGTCTACACCTGTCGACAAATGTGGGTACAATCAGAATGTGGACGGGATCAGGACAACGGCTGGCGTCTCTCTCCCATCCTATTCTGCTGATGCAGGTGGATCTGCAGCTCAAAGGAAGCCAGCAGCGTGCTGCATTATGAGAGAGATTTTACACTCTGTCAATATATCTCCTTGAGATATTCTGTTGATGCATTTTGACAGGTTCTGAGGAAAGTTAATGAGTGATGAGTGACAGTTTTCTCTAAGAACGGCATAGTTTGGCTGTCAGAGAACAATTTTACCGTCAGCATAGACTTACTTGATTCGAGCATGTTATGAGAACTATCTCACACAAAAGAAGTGTTTGTATCCATTTCTGCTGCAAAGGGAGAAAAATAGGTCAAAGCAGTGAGAGATCAAGCCTTTCGTTTGTTTCATAGTCATTTCTATGCCTCTTGTTAGCGGTGGTAAAAACTAGATCATTATGTTGCATTTCAAGACATATCGAAGACTCTCACACGTACAATGGAGGGAGGGTGGAAAGAAAGAAAATGGGCTTTTGGGCTCAGAAGATGACTGGTCCCCTGTTCTCTCCTGTGATTGTGTAGCTGTGGGGAGGAGTAATGAGGAGTGAGAGAGACTCGTGGAGGAGAGGAGAGATGGAGATGGGGCTGAGAGAGGTAGAGATAGATTATGGTGCTTTTCATCTCATTTTCCTGCACAATGACAGATATGACGATGCCTTCACGCTGATGAGGAACAATACAGATACACTGCTCTACTTTGAGAGAAAAAAATGATGATTTGAAATGATGCAAATTTTATTTCAAAAGTTTGGGAGAATTTAAGTGGGTTATGAATAATGAATAATTACTTCGCCTTTTTTTGTGAAATTATAATTATTCTGAAAAAGTGAATTCCTCTTTTATGATTAACTCAGCAAATAGTTTATTTATGCCCGTTATGGTAGAGAAATTCTGTGTTTTTTCCCCACACCGATAACGAATCACCTCTCGAGAAAAACGAGTTCAAAAGTTTTGCTGTGTTTCGCTCACTGTGACACTGAATATAAGGGGGCTTCTTCTGGTCTTGCAAAAGGGGAATCTGATATTTGAATGTCCTCAGCAAGACCCGAGTGTCATTATAAGTGTTATTCTCCAGCTGCTCAATTCCTGTCGAGCCAGAAGTGTATTTTGATGCCTGAACCATAATAATTACCCCCTCTTGCTATACAGCATGCCCCTCTATAATAACAATGTTCAACTTCTCCCCAGTCAGTCTGTTAGTGTTTCATCTAAGAGTGTAGATTAGAGAGGAGAGGCACACTAGTCTGTTAGTGTTTCGTGTAAGAGTGTAGATTAGAGAGGACAGGCACACTTCATCGCCTTCCCAATGGGCACAAACTGGTCAAATCAACGTTGTTTCAACGTAATTTGTCTACATATTGTGACGTGGAATCTAGGTGGAAAATACATTGAATTTGCAAAAAGGAATCAACGTAAACTGTTATTTTATGGGTGAAATTTCAACAGCTTTCATTGTCTGCTTATATGCCCCCATTATTTATCCTACGGTTCTGACTTGGTGTACAGGGAGAATGCTGTAAGAACGGCCCATGTTCTGAATTCTGTTGCTATACATTTCAAAAGTGCTGAACAAATAGTTATTTTGACTTATTCCATCCTTAGCTCGATCATTAATGTCTTAATCGAAATTATGGATTGCCTCTTATCCGCTTGTCGTCCCCTTATGCCATAGTTTGTACATCTCAATTGTCAGTAGAAACCACATTTGTTTAAGAAAGTCAGCCATATCCGCTATGTTTTTTTAAAAGACAGTAAATGAGACTGAATGAACTGTTTCGCTGTCAGACAAGGCTCCACTGATAGCCAGGTGTAGCAGTGGTAAGGTGTTGGGACTCTGCTGTTGGGACAGCTTTATGTAGGCCCTAAGAGTTTGTGGGCACTGTTTGTCACCGTTATAGTGCAATTAAGGTATTTGTTGAGTATTGTGTTGTGTAGTGGCTTTGCTGGCATTCATCCTGGCAATTTTTGTGTTTGTTTGCCCCACCAAGATTTAAATGATAAAATCGCCACTGCCAATGTGCTATCTTGAGAATGATTATTGAGAGATCTCACTGTTGCTATCGAAGTCATTCCAAAGGGTAGGTATAACAGAGCAAATGAAATGTAACCATGTTTTATAAGTCATATACTGTATCATCAATGATACTATTTAGGCGTATATCGCATTTGCAAAGTCATCAACAGCTATTGCTTCAATTCAACCCAGGGTTCAACTAAAAACAGACAATACATGTCCTAGGGTTTCAACCTTTGGTTAATTTCTCATTTAATCTTCAGGTTAATAATTCAAATGTTGGATTCACGTCACCATCTGAACCAAAAATCTAAGTTAAAGAATAGGATTAAATCGAATTAAAAGAATAGGATTTAGTCCTATTCTTTAACTTTGATTCTGATATGGAGACGTGAATCCAACATAGCAGTTATTCATTTGTAGACAAACTGGATATTGAATTGTGTTTGGTTGTCAACGCAACTAAATATCACCAGATGCCCTTTAAATAAAGTTTGATTTGATTTAGTCATATTCTTTAACTTAGATTTTTGGTTGAGACGTGAATCCAGCATATCAATTATTAATTTGTAGACAAACTGGAATTAAAGTCAGACTAAGTCAGTGGAACAAAATATACATCTCCTTCAAATGTTGATATTTGGTTGCATCGACAACAAAACACAAATCTTTATCACTTTTGAAATGCAGTAAATAGCCTATTAACTTGTCGACAAGTTAACAAATGATATGTTTGATTCACATCTCTAACTAAACCAAAAAAACACGTTTTGTGATTTTGGCAATCAGGGCCGTTATCTACCTACTTCCCCAGAGTCAGATGAACTCGTGGATACCATTTTTATCTCTGTGTCCAGTATGAAGGAAGTTGGAGGTAGTTTCGCATTAGCAGATACTCATAGACGTCCAGTCATTGTGCTAATGCTAGTTATCAATTGCACTAGCGCTAGTTAGCAAACTACATGCAGAGACATAAAAATTATATCCGCAAGTTCCTCTGACTCTGGGGAAGTCGATAAAGGGCCTAATTACCAAAATCCCTAAGTAGTCATTTAAAGAATAGGATTAAGCCAGTGGCTCAGATGAAACTATCCAAGCATTAGATACATTTCCCATAAAGTGTCAGTGCAATCAAAAACGTGATTCTTTTCCTGTATTTGTTTTGTATTTTTGTATCAAAAATGACTGAAAAATCAACAGGAATTCATCGAAAAATTTGTTTTAATTGAGTAAATATATTCCCACAAATAAAATGTATGTCTCAATGTAGTCAAGCTATGACATTATTGTTATTTTCAGATGTAATATATTTTTGGGCTTAGTTGTTGTCAATTTGCAGTTTATAAAATATTATAATTATTTTCCGGCCCCCCAACCATAGTCTCGGACAAAAATTGGCCTGTTGCTGAATCTAGTTGCCTACCCATACTCTCTAGAGTCTAGATGATCCTATCCGCCAATTAGGGCTGTGTATGTAAATAAATGTATCAACATGCCCACATGATCAGACTGAGCATTTCAATGGCAAAAGGAGGCTCAGGGAAATAAATGATATAATATCATATTAGGAGTTATTTTCATGAAATAAACGCACACTGATATATTAGACAGTGATTATTTAATATTTAACATTATAAAAAACAGATTTTAAAAGTTGAAATTTGGTTGAGTCAACCAAACACATTTCGATATGACTTTTGTAAGACAGTAAATAGCCTAAAGTAAAGGTTATCTTACAAACTAATGTAACAGTATTTATTCAACCTTAAAATGAGTAACACATCCATAGCCACATTTTGAGGTTAATGTAATTATAAATGTTTTCTAATGTAGGCCTAATCATAGAAAGCGTGCACGTTCAAGATAGCATTCAAAGGTTGCAGGTCTGTGGAGATCTTTTGCTACAATAATCTGTGCAGAATCTCAAACAGCATCGATCACTTGCAATATGTATTTTCAATGTAATATCAACAGCAATGTACATGTCATTTGGTTGTGATGAAGCACAGTGAGAAAACACATGAAGTATAAATACAAAATATCTGTTTGTTGTGCTTTTAAATGGTTGAAAGCGCAGGAATAACACATTTAGATGACACCATTGTTTTCCATTGGAAACTGGTTGTCCTTTTAGATGGTTGAAAGCATAGTGACAGATAACACATAAGGAATTCAACAAACTTCTGTGTTTTTTTGTTATTGTGGGGGAATAAAAGTTAAAGTCTCATTGATCAACGTCTCAACCAAATATTACCCACATTTCCATGTTGAAATGACGCGGTGTGCCCAGCGGGTTGTAACTTCCACTGACAGCGTTGGCACGGTTACTGTGCCATTCATGTCAATGGGGGGACATCTTGAACTTCTACAGACATGGTGCTTATGCTTTAAGATTTCAATATGAAACAAATTGCCTTTTTTATCTCCTGTAAGACCAGCACGCACTCCTCTTACAGACACAGTATCATTCCTCCATATAATGACTCCCATCTCTGCACACCGCCTTCAATCTTCCATGGTAGTTTCCCAGCCCTCTAGGCATACACGGCTGCTCTGGAAAAGCCAAGCATAGATTGTATGCAATAATCTCATTAACACGTGTGATGAAATATTTATATCCATTAGAAATGACATGAGCACTGATCGTATTGTTAAGATCCAGTCGAGAGGAAAACGCAATAGCTATGCCAAAAGGCATATTTAAATGTAAGCTCAGTGGAGGGAATCGAGCGACGTCAAAGTCAAACCTTCACATTTAACAAATGATATGCGGCATAATCCAATGTGTCTGACAGATTTCTAGGTCACCTGAAGCCATCTATCTAACCAAGGTTTGTGTGTGTTGTGTTATCTGTCATCAGGTCAGCGAGAATGCCAAGCAGGACCTGAAGGATGGCTTGTCTCTGTACAACACAGACAACAATGTGGGCCTCAGGAACGCATGGAACATCATTCAAGCAGAGGTATGTAGCATGTGACATTCTAGGATCATGACCATTCATGAACAATCCACTTTCACATGTAAAACAGCAAAATAACTTCAATGTGGACTCAAGTTCACCTCAGGATAGTGCATAAATGGATTTATAGCGAAGCCTTCACCTGAAACCATTTTTGCTGTAATTACCATGGATGGTTGAATTAACAGAACAGCCGGTATGGAACATCCATACTGTTTCTTGGAATATGCTATGGGCTACTACCTAAGATACAGCATCTTAAGGGACAGCATCTTACAGGGAGCGTACATACGGAATTACAATAGACTAACTTACTGCCGTATTTATCAGAATTGTTTTAAGGACTCTTTGGACGCACAGACAGGTAGCACTAACTTCTGCTGTCCCCCTCCGTATGTGTGTCTTGCAGTGGAAGTGCTGTGGGGTGGTAGGGTACACAGATTGGCACGAGGCCCTCAAGGAGAAGGTGGTGCCCGACCGCTGCTGCCAGGAGCACTACCAGGAGTGCGGACGCAACTCCACCAACATGTTCTGGACACGGGTGAGTGGGCGCACTGGACACCAGGCGGGCACAGGGCAGTCACTGTCATGAGATGTGAATCCTCTGGAATAAATTGGAGGCCTATAGGTCATATATTAAACAATCAAATGTTATCAATGTCACAAGCATGGGAAACCAAAGAGCATTTTAATACCAGAAAAGCCAGGCCCTTTGACCCAATGACCCTTTTACCCAACAATGTAATAAATACATTTCATATATGGTATCGGAAAAATTATATATTTTCAGTGTTTATGAAGGTCTTGAGTAACATCAGAATATGAAGAAACATTTTTTTTAAACACAATTGTCACGTTCTGACCATAGTTCTTGTGTGTTTTACTTGTTTTAGTGTTGATCAGGACGTGAGCTGGGTGGGCATTCTATGTTGTGTGTCTAGTTTGTCTGTTTCTATGTTTGGCCTAATATGGTTCTCAATCAGAGGCAGGTGTTTTGTGTTGTCTCTGATTGGGTATCATATTTAGGTGGCTTGTTTTGTGTTGGGATTTTGTGGGTGGTTGTTTCCTGTCTTTGTGTTCGTTTCAACAGAGAGGACTTTTTCGGTTTGCCACGTTTGTTATTTTTGTATTGTGTAAGTGTTCACGTTTATCGTCTTAATTAAATATGTTGAGCACGAACTACGCTGCGTCTTGGTCCGATCCCTGCTACACCTCCTCTTCAGACGAAGAGGAGGAAGGCTGCCGTTACAACAATAGCATTTTCAATAGTTTACTTACTGTGGCACATGCTCAGGTTTGGAATGCATGGAACAGTGGTTATTCTTGGAAAACGTTTTATTTTGAAATAGAGCTTATCTCTTTAATTTTGAGAGTTATTTGGCAATGATAAGGGTTTTGGTACCCTCATAATCTGCTCTTTCTGATAATATATAGAAATCAAAACATCTTACATGCATGTAACTATGTAGGAGGATTTGAAAAAGTTTTTTTTTTTGCGCAAAAAAAAGATATATACAAAAAATCCTCTTAAATCTGCTTATAACACATTCCGTTTGTGACAATATATTTGAGTTAAATAGACTTATATAGGAAAAGTCAAGGACGGAGGGTGGCATGACGTAAAAATTGACTCACTCGGCTCTTCTAGTGCCAATCGAAGAGTGCACAGATTCCTTCTGCTCAGAAAAAAGGTGTATCTAAAAGAAGTATATATTTCAAATGACTATACAATAGTTACTTTGCAAGTGTGTTGAGATAAGGATTGTATTGTTCTGAACATCATTTAGAGTTTAAGTAGCCTAACATTGCTTACTTTGAATTTTGGTCACCGTGTGAACTTTTGCTTTCATTTTGCCTAAAACAGCAGTTAGATTTTACAGCACAAAACTTCAGAGTCTACATGTTCCCTCCATATCTGTACTGCAGTGTGCCTAAAGATGGTTTTGAGTTCCATGTAAATCTTTGCAATAGAAAGCCCCTTTTCAAATGTTAAGAACAAACTGTTTGTGTTTTTAACTAATAGAAACATCACCATGTGAAGATACTTGTAAATGTGCGTGTATGTATGTGTACAGTATACTATATATTATAGGTATTTTTGTTTTTTTTGTTTTGTTTTATTAGTTGTATTAATAGTTCTAACAGTCGTTTTTATTAGTTCTAGGTCTATTAGTAGTTGTACAACAACGTATTATTATTATTATTATTTAAGTGTTATTATTATTAGATACTAGTTGGCAATACATTTGCAGAATGACCACTTATCTCTCAAATACATCGTTACAGTTCGCTAGCTAGCAAATTTTTTCCATATTAGCATTGACATGAAATCAGTCAAAACACCTCAAAAGAAGATATGGTATCAATAACATGGGGGAAACGATTCCCCACATGGCAGTTTCTTGTGATTCTTGCTAGCAATCTGGCCTTCCAGAATCACAACAACATGCTGACTTCTGCCCCATGGAAGCACGCACATTGTTTTCGTGACATTGTCAGCCAACCCATCTTATTGTAACAGCTGAAACTGACACTAACTTCCCCGCCACATGGTTGTCACTAGTTAACACAGCCACAATGTCAAAATTATAATAATACATCCTAATAATAACACATTTCATTTGAATAGAGCATTTCATTCCAGAGTTGTCTCAAAGCTCTATGGAGGAAAGCAAAATAAAAATGAAAAAGACAGTCTGTAGAAGTGGGTTTTAAGGCCCATTTTAAAAGTTCAGAGTGATGGAGAAGCTCTCAGATGGCCAGGGAGAGCATTCCAAGGGAGCAAGGGAGCAGAAGGCTCAGTCCCCCATAGTTCAGAGATGTGTTTTAGGAACTGGAGCAGAGAGTGCGAAGCTGATTGAGGTGGGGCTCAATCCATTCAAGGCTTTAAATACAAGCACAAGAACTTTGACATCGATCCTGTAGGTGACCAGTAGCCAGTGGCATTGGGCCAGGATCGGGGTGATGTTGTTTGACTTCTTGGTCCTGGTCAGGACCCTGGCAGCACTGTTCTGGATTAGTTGTAGCCTCTGTAGTGATTTGGCTGGGAGGCCCGTCTAACAGCGCATTGCTGTAGTCAATCCGAGAGAATAGGAAGGCGTGAATGAGTTTCTCTGCATTTGGCTGGGAGAGTGATGGTATGAACCCGGCAATATTTTTAAGATGAAAAAACATCTACATATTTGTTTTATGTGGGCATCGAAGGGCAGAGAAGAATCAAACTTGACTCCTAGGTTGGAGATGACAGAGGACAGACAGGTAGATGGCCTGGCCGTTGATTGTAGGGCAGATGTTTCCAGCACTGGTGACCAGCTGGGGTGTCCAGCAGGTCCCAAAGCATAGCTTTACTCAATTATGGCTAAATCCTGCCCATTTCTACAATTTCTCTATTTGATTTTAATATGATTTTAAACCTAACCTTAACTTTAACCACACTGCTAACCTTATGCCTAACCTTAACCTTAACCACACTGCTAACCATATGCCTAACCTTAACCTTACATTTTCCACAGCCAATTTTGTGGCAATCTGACTTTGTGGCTGTGTTATCGAGTGCAAACCCCACCACATGGAGATAGTAGTTTCACGTTTTAATTTCACATGTACAAGTACAGTGAAATGCCTTTCGTACAAGCTCTACCTAACAATGCAATAATCAATAACAATGTAATACTAGAAAAAACATGAGAAATATGAAGAAATATGAAAGACACAGTAAGTAAGTAAGTAAGTAAGGGTACTATATACAGGGTCAGTTCCAGTACCATATTTACAATGTGCAGGGATACTGGAGTGAAGGAGGAAGATATGTATAGGTGTAAGGTGACTAGGCAACAGGATATAAGATAAACAGAGTAGCAGCAGCTTGTATGTGAGTGGGTGTGCATATGTGTTGAGCAGTGGTGGTCGGTTCCTTTTAAGATAAGGGAGGACAATAATTTTGTTATGAGTTTGGCCTTATTTCTATTACAGCATATTGGATGACTGTCATTCATATTCCATTCAACCAGTTCAATGTAACATGGATAGGTTTAGGCTACTACATGATTCTTTAATTTCCCCCATACCCATCATGAGGTTGCTACAACCTAGCTTATGAATGCAAGTTTACAACGTACGCTAGGTGTACAGGTCGAGAGAAATTTGAGTAACCAAGGTGACAGACATTGACACATTCAATACTGCCTTGCTCACTCTTGCCTGCATCTAGCTGATCTAGGGTGTAATCATTAGCCCAACAGTTGCAACGAGAGTTTCTATTGGACAAATTCAGGTATGTTTATCCCCGTTTCATTCCGTTTGCTTCCGTTTAAGAAACGTATTTCAACAGATCACACGCAAATATAATTCACTTTCATAGCAGCCACATACTGTAGCATGATCCCTTTGATAATTGTATGATTTCATCTCGCATCTATGCGCTCTCCTCCTCTCACCCTTCGCTTGTGGACCTCAGTGCACAACACATCAGCTGTCTGTGACCGCTACACACAGCCTACATCGCTGTCTCCATATTATAACGTCATAGTCAAAATAGCTACTAGAACTAACACGTTAGTAAACCCGCTACAATCATGCAGTACAGTGTACAGTCAGCAAGGAGGTTAGCAGTTACACCGGCGGGCCCCGGTGGCAAGAAATAAATACAACCAAAAGCTTACCTTGACTTGGCAAATTTCAAGTGTTGGATAGCCATATGCATAACTAACATAGCATCCCTCTCTGTTTGAGCCGGATGTTTGAGTAGGCTAAACTAGCTATCTGCATTCGCTAGCTAAGTAGTGAAAGTGAAAAAAATATTAAATATACAGTAGCTAACTCTCTCTCTCGCTTCTCCTTCATTTTTGAAGAAATTAATTTGTTCAAAACTGTTCAACTATTGTCTTTCTCTCTCTTTGAGTCAACTACTCACCAAATCTTATGCACTGTGGTGCTAGCTAGCTGTACTTTTGCTTTCAGTACTAGATTCATTCTCTGATCCTTTGATTGGGTGGACAACAGGTCAGTTCAAGCTGCAAGAGCTCTGATAGGTTGGAGGACGTCCTCCGGAAGTTCTGATAATTACTATGCAAATCTATGGAAGGGGGTGAGAACCACGAACCTCCTAGGTTTTGTATTGAAGTCAATGTACCCAGAGGAGGACGGAAGCGAACTGTCCTCCGGCCAAACCATGGTGCTACCCTACAGAGTGCTGTTAAGGCAACTGTAGATCTTAATTGCAAAACAGTGTGTTTTAATCAATAATTTGGTGACGTGAATATATTTAGTTTAGTTTTATATAGTTTTACATTTAGTAGAGTCTATGGCTTAAACGATTTTCCGGGCCTTCCTTCCACACCGCCTGGTACAGATGTCCTGAATGGCAGGGAGCTCGGCCCCAGTGATGTACTGAGTTGTCCGCACCACCCCCTGTAGTGCCACGCGATCAATGGCGGTGCTATTGCCATACCAGGCAGCGATGCAGCCAGTCAATATGCTCTCAATGGTACAGCTGTAGAACGTTTTGAGGATTTGAGTGCCCATGCCAAACTTTTTCAAGTAGTAGTGACCTGTGAATGAACCTGTGATTGATAACATCTTACAGTATGCATGAACCAGAGATGATAGCTACAGAAGGGCCACTTCAGTGATTTTACTGTGTCTCTTTCTCTCCCCAACAACCTTGTGCGTCCGAAATATTAAATGTCTTGCCATATTCAAAATTGAACGATCCAAAGTGCTTTTCAATTGCTGTTTTTGACAGACCGTTATTTATCTCCATCGAGTGACTTTTACTGTTCTTCCATATTTCCTCCATCACCCCCTAGTCTATCTTTCTTCTAGTGTCCGCTCACAGTTCTATTGTTGTCCCTCTGTCCCCTAGGGCTGCTATGAGAAGGTGGAGGAGTGGCTCGATGACAATAAGCATCTCATGGGAACCATTGGCATGTGCATCTTGGTAGTGCAGGTAAGCAGCAAGCTGGTGTGTGTGTGTGTGTGTGTGTGTGTGTGTGTGTGTGTGTGTGTGTGTGTGTGTGTAACCCCACAGCCACACACTCCCTCTCCCTGTGAGAGACAGGCCAGTAATAAAGTCCATGCTCAGTGGGCGTAATAGCACCTACACATTCTGCCATACTGAAATATCGAAGATGGTGTCTGGTGCTCCCTGGTCCTGTCTGAGGAAATCAAAGCACCTTGGCTCTGTGCCCAACGCTGGAGCTGGAGCCAGACACCAGGAAGTGATATAAGACCTGATAAAGAGATCTCAGCCTGCTGCATCCCTATGTTCCTCCTGTCTGTCCTTTCTGTCTGACTCCTCTGTCTACCATAAAGTACCTGTCTGACTATCTTTTCTCGTGGTATGTCTCTCTGACTACGCTAAAGCACCTGTCTTCCCAACCTGTCTGCCTCCTTGTCTACCCTTCCTGTCTTGCCTACCTGTCTAACTCCAGCTGCCTCTCTGCTCTTCCCTACCTACTCTGTGTCAGAGGCAGGAGAGCCCAAGCTCTTTAACGTATAGAAGTAGAGTTGTCACCATGATTTTAGACTGTACCACAGGGCTGGTCTGCACTCTCTCTGCACACACACATTATCAAATCCCAAACACACCTGTTGCATAGGGTGTTTATGAGAGAGGGATAGAAGGAGAGCAGGAGAGAAGTAGAGAAAGAGAGAATGAGAGAGATATAATGAGGATATATAGAAGGCTGATCCTGCAGCAGCAGAAGGACAATATACTGTACATAATTTACTTTTCCTTTGACCTTTGGCCTGACCCCACCACCTAACATTCCCCAGCCCATTCCTGAGAGAGTAGTAGAAATGAGAATCATTAAAAGGCAGTCTGCAGAGAGATGGCCTGTGTGGTCCAGCGGTTAGTGTGGGCACACGTGTATGCCAGTTCCTGGCGTGGGTTTGCATCCAGCCCACTGCCCTTTGACTCAAACTCTTTTCTGTATTCACACTATTGTCCTATCTGTTCAATAACAAAATATGGAACCTAGAACCATAGATAGACTTTGCTTCAAACCTCTCCTTTGCTCTGTAGAGTAAGCTGGAGCAAGCTGGGGAGAGTCCGCATGAGTTAACCAAAAGCCTCTGCCCTACAGTTGCATCCCTAATGCAGACATACTGAACAGGGTGTGTGTCTGTGTGTGACAGGGTAGGGGTTGGAGTTTGATCTGTGATGTGTGCTTGGCATTGCTCAAGAGCCTGGTATAATAACTGTTGGCTTTTTTCACCACACTGTGTTAGATATTAGGTGAGACTGGCAGGAGTTTAAGAAGGTATCCCTAAGCATATGGACCCAAGTTTGTCTGGAACGAAAGGGAAAGTCAGCAGCAGCTTCCCAGAGGCTAATGCTAATCACAGTAGCAAAATACTTCCTACGGTAGCTAGCTAGCTAACTTCCGGCTACAGTAAGTGTGGTCTGCATGTGTAACTGACCTGGGTTCAAATACTACTTGAAATAATTTATAATAATTTAGCTGGGCTTGATTGAGCTTTCCTGGCACAATGGAACCAATAGAATAGTCAAAAAACCGCAAACCCCGCCCATATGGCACTCTGGGCAGGCTAACGCTGTTTTTGAAAGATTTCAAATAGTATTTGAACCCAGTTATGTTCTGTAATAAAGAGTTTTACTCACTCCAGTCCTGACTGCTTCAGATAATGGCTTTAGGATCAGCCTCCCGACTTTGATGTGAAAGTAGTCCTACGTATCACAGGCTATTTCTTAATGGAAAACTTCAAAGAATAAACTTTTTTTTCCCGGCGCTTCATAATTTACCTCATTGACATAATGTGCTCACTTATCTCACGGCATTTCATCAGTGAGATACAGAGGCATGTTGTTATATTTGATGTTTCAAGACGGCCTGAGAGAGAGAGGAGGTAGCCAATCTCTATCCCTGGTTTGGAAAAAGGAAAATGTGGGTTGTTTTCAAACTCTGCTGGAGGATTTTTCTTCAGTGTCATAAAGTCAACACAAGCCCAGAAGCACTAACAGTGAATGTATTTCACCTCGTGTAGCAGAGTACATAACACAAGAGTTTGCTCACATCACTCAGAACTGGCTGCACTGTACCATTCACTGTGTCCTCTGACTTTAGATACAATAATGATAAAACATTTTTATAGAGACTTCAAAAACCAAAATCATTTTTCTCCCTCTCCTTCTCTGCAGCTCCTGGGAATGGCGTTCTCCATGACACTGTTCCACCAAATCCACAGAACAGGGAAGAAGTATGACGCTTAGCATGGGACAGACAGCACACAGGGAAAGGAGCCCCATGTACTGCCTGATGGGATAGACTCTGGATGACCCCCCCCCCCATACCTCCTGTATCACAAAGCCTCCCACTCCCCACTCTTCCCAGAAACCCTGTACAGACTGCAGCTGTGTCACCCTTGTCCTCTTCTCTGTCCACTCCACCATTCATTTGCCAAAGATAAATGGGACTGGAAGATGTCTTATGTCGTCTCTCTCCTGTTCAGAAGTAAATATAAATGTTTTGGGCGCTTGGACTAATAGTTTTGCGGGAAGCTTTACTAATGCTCACATCCCCCCTGCAAGGCGAAGACAGCGGTGAAAAGAAAAATGAGATTGTAGTCTCCAGGTTTTCATGGATTTTGTCGTGTTGATGGTTCATGTTAACTTCCTCTTTCCCTTGTAAATGATGAAAGGCTCCGACATGGTATGCTAGTTTTCTACTCCCCGGAACCCTTTTTTCATTGAAAATGTCTTCTTTTTTTTTGTCATTGAAAATGTCATTTTTATTCCCAATACAGTATGATTTTTTTCTTCTAAATGTGTCCTTTATGCTCCTATGAAATGGAGTGTTTGATATGCTAAGTCAAGACTCTCAAACCCTGTTCCTGGAGAGCTACCATCCTGTAGGTTGTCACTCCAACCCGGTTCCTGGAGAGCTACCATCCTGTAGGTTGTCACTCCAACCATCATCTAGTGCACCTGATTCTAATAATTAGCTGGTTTATAAATTGAATCAGCTTAGTTACAACTGGGGTTGGAAGAAAAACCTACAGGAGGGTAACTCTCCAGAAACAGGGTTGGACAGCCCTGTGCTAAGTGTTATCTGTTGTCAGAGGTGTGGAATGGATGAGATGCACAGGAGGCTGCTGAGGGGAGGACGGCTCATAATAATGGATGGAATGGCGGGAATGGTATCAAACGAATGGAAACTATGTGTTTGATGTTTTCGATGCCATGCTATTTAATCCGTTACAGACATTACGGCCACCTGTGATGAGATGTGATGAGTTACTGTGGATCAGGGATGGGCAACTCCAGTCCTAGGGGGGCGAACTGGTGTTACACTTTTCTCCTAGCCCTATAGCTAACACACCTGATTAGACTAATTGCATTCATCTAAACTGAAGACTATGGGCGCGTTCCTCTGCCCAGGCGTTGCTGACGCATGCCAGATCTTACAATGCCTGGATAGATATTTTATGTATCAGCTAACCACATTATATGGTAAAGCAATCTATCAGTCGATGACACAGTCAATGACATGGCACGCAACCATTGGCACGTAATGTCTGAGCAGGTAGCACAGGACCCATGATCAGTTGATTTTTGGAGTCTGGTGTTAGCAGTGGCTGGGGAAAACGTGTGTCACCAACTAGGCCCCCGAGGACTGGAGTTGCCCATCCTTGCTGTGGATGGTCAGGGGTTGGGATGGGTCGTAGGTCAAGGTTATAATGCCATGAGCCCTAAGTGGTTGGTGCCCTGGATTCGGAGAGGTTTTTCCTGTGATGGAAAAAATTACACTTCAGAGGAATCAAGTTAAGAGTGCAGGGCTATCCAACCCTGTTCCTGGAGAGCTACCATCCAGTAGGTTTTCGCTCCAACCCCAGTTGTAACTGACCTGATTCAGTTTATCAACCAGCTAATTGTTAGAATCATCTGCACTAGATTAAGGTTGGAGCGAAAATCTACAGGACTGTAGCTCTCCAGGAATGCCTGAACTGTTTAGTTTTTATTCCCTCTCTTTCTCCATCTCATCCTTTCGCTCTCTCTCTTACTTTTTACATGTCAGAACGGCAGGGGGGCGAGACAAGCTCTTCACAGTACACATTTTCACTGACATTCCTGCTAGACTAAGTGATGATGTGTCTACACCTGTAGTCTGGATGCTGCTGCTGTAGTTTTCAAAGCGCCTCCCTTGCGTCAGTCAGTCACAGAGTGGGTGGAAGGGAGGGAGTCTGATCAAAAGGCGAGGCTGTGGTTCGGGTAAGGCAACGTGCCCTGTAGGACAAGTCGTTTTACTAGCGCTACAACGGTGGCCTATGTGCGGTTCAACAGCAGGAGTCCTGTTTAGTACAAGAACAAGGGTAGGTTTCAGGGTACGTAGATAACTACACTCTAAACTGCTTTGGAGGGCTTTACCAACAGGGTCATGTTCATTAGGCACTAAATGGAACAAAATGGACTGAAACAGTTTAGGACTACCTTTACTTACAATAAGAAACGGTCATTTTTGTAGCATAAACATTTTCCTTTGCATGCCCTAATGAACATGGCCCCGTTTTCCTTTAACATGTCAACATGCAGAAGTAGAGGGAACTTAAAGAAGCATTCACTTGCAACCTTCTGCTTGTAGTAATCAATTCATTGACTTATCGTTAACATGAAGGAGGGGAGTTTGGCTGAACTGACTGGATGTTTACTGTACTTTGGGGAATTTGGTTAGAAGTTAGATAATCGGGACCAGAAGTGTCTCAGTTCTAAAATCTCATCCTACAATTGCAGGAGGGTTAGAAGCTAGGATGCTGCTTGGGATAAGAGGTGTAAGAACTCTGACATTGCTGCTACATGCGGATGTCGTGTGAAGGATAGAGGAGGCGGTAGGCGGTAAAGGACATTTTGCCAAACGCAGCTAACTCAGAGACACTGCGGCCTAGCCTTCACACTCTGTCTGCATTAAGGATCATCTTCAGGACCATCTAAGGTCATTCATTAAATCTTAATTTGAACATATTGGGATGTACAATACTCTACATAGTGGTAGATTGCAGCAGATGTGGGTTTTGTGCATGGCTGTGTCACAGGCTCAGATAGTTGTTGTTGAACTTTCTGTCTCTGATTCACTGGATGCCCCATCATAATCCATGTTTTACAACCACAGGAAAAACATGACAGCTGCTGATGTAAAGCACTGGCACGAGCGCTTCACATCCTCTGCCTGGATGCACCCACAAACATTCGGCACAATTTATCGCTCCAGCAAATGCTGCGAGGTACATGCCAGGGTTGACATTTGTAGAGATGTGACAGTTGTCGTCGGTCACGTAAGAACAGGTTTGTAGCCTGTGTACCGACATCCTTGTACCCTCTGCCACTTTGCTTGCTCCCAGAAGTAATACTGCATCTGATAATCATAGAATTATAGACTAAAGAGCCCATTCATCTCAACTGATAAGATCTGTGATCATTATTGTATTGTGAAAGTCTGACATTGTGTGAAGTGATTTGGGGTGGAAGGGTTACACGTTGAATGAAATGCAGAATAGCCACTTCAGCATGAAGAGAGATATACATGATCAAATCCCGACGACAAAACCGGCTTCACAACAGTCCATATGGCAGACTTCGTTCAAGAATCATTTCAAAATCCCAAACAGATTTTCCCGTTGTCATTCACGTAACGTGTAACTGTCACTGCCATCTCTGAAATGTCGGTTTTCTACCATTGACATTTTTCTGTTCTTCGGAAAGGAATTCATTCAAGTCTCTGCTTCCCGCATTCTCCCACCGTCAAGTGGTTTTTCAGTGTTTTATCAAACAAATGTTGTTTGTTCATGTTCATAGAGGAGAAGAAGTCTATCACTTTAACACAAGTGTTTTAATATGTTTTCTTGTTGTACATTAGCTGTTTTTGTCTCTTGTTTTTATACGATCTGCTCTTTTACTGTGTTCTACTTGGCTTTGTTGTGTCTGAAGCTCACTGTCAGTCATCCGGAGAGCATTCGTAGTATATCCTTGGGATTATAGACAGATAGTTAGACGGGGGAATTGAAGACAAACAGGAACGTAACGTTATTCCTTTTTAAGGTGCAACTAAACCACCTTCCTGTCTTAACTTCGCCGCAGGCATTTATTCCAGTCCTGTTTTGAGGGAGGAACATGCCGTCTGAGTAGGAGGATCAATACATACTGCATGTTTGCTGTTTTGTTTTCTCTATATGCGAAGAGCTGGATCCAATCTGCATCGTAAAAGTACTGCAGAAAATCCGAGTTATAGGTCGATTTGAATTTAAAGTCAATATTCCCGTATTCACATATGTCGGCTCAATCTGAAATGACCTTAAAAATGTCATTCATTTTGTGTACATTAGGATGTGCTATTCTATTATCTGCGGTATGTCTTTAACCATGCCTGTACCGTTCTTGTAAATGCCTGCCCAACTCTGCCCTATGGAGTGTGTTAAATCTCAGATGACACTGACTGAGCAACATAATTCCTCTTACTGCATTACTCTTATTCTAGTCCTGGGAGTAAATATTCTAATTTCACAACTGATCAACTGTTCTTGTTGCACCTCTGCAATAGGAAGGACCCCATTAAGCTAATGCCCATTGGCATCTTCTGATATTGACAGAAGATGATATTAACACACACACTCTCTCTGACTGTTTCTTTTTGGAAGTCATTTTCTTAGCTGTACGGGCGTTAACTAATTTCCTACCCATTAATTCATGTTGTTCATCTTTTATTTGTTTGATAGATTGTTTGCATTTGTACTTTTTCATTCAGGAGCATTGTAAACGAAATGTAAATGTGTTTTTTGGGGGTTAGTACTGTATTGTTAGTTTAATTTACAGTATTGCAGCTTGTAGTGGGAAATAGGATACATTTCATTGGTGGATTTGGAATGAGCATTAAGTATTTTTGTCCCTCTCTTCACATGGAAACACTGCCACAGACTGGAGATGGAAAGGGAAGAATGGTTATTGGGGGTTTTGTCTGCTATGGAAGCAGCTCATTTCTACCACCTTTGACATATTTTTATAATCTCATCACTAATCCCTCACAACTAAAGCTGACTATCTGAGCTGTTCTGAAATGTAAGCTCTTGAATGGTGTGTTTGATGTAGTGTCATGGCAAACCGCAGTATTATCTGCTATCTGTCAGCCTTGTCCTGTGGATTTTTTTTTTGCTACATGTAAAAGAACTCTGAATATCTATATTAGGTGGTGCACTACATTTCATTCTTTAAATCCTAATATTTTTTAAATAAAGGAAAGTGTGTCGCAAAATCCCACTATACCCTGTACGCTCATTTGCCTTTCATGTTTGAAGACTGACGTTATTGTGTTCCTTTTTTCTTGCCACCGTTAAGTATAGTTTTTAAAGTAGGGTTAGATTCGGAATAATTGATACTATTTTGGTATATTGAACGGAGTGAATCAGTGAGCTGTCAGAAGTTAGGCTACATCAAGGGAAACCGTGAACAGCGTCTCCCCTTAAAATGTGTTCTCATTTAAAGATAATGAAACCTAAGGGGCAGCTACTGCAGACAGTGTGATGAACTAATCCCAATAGAAACTCAAATGACAGTTGTCAGGTTTTAAGTTTTATTAGTGGTATGTACAGGATGCGCATGGTATACATTGTCCAGTGAAATGCTTACTTGCAGGTTCCTTCTCAACAATGCAACAATAATAAAGAATAAAAGATAAGAATATGAACATAAAATAAATTACAGTAGAATAGAATAAACATTTTAGCATAAGTATAATACAGGAAGGCACAATTTATAGTCCAATATTTACACGTGTATAGGTGAAGGGGGAATTGGGGGGGAAGTGTATAAATTGAGCAGTATAATAAGAGTTTGAGCCATATATAGATATATCTCTATATACTGTATCTCAATATATCTATGGCTCTGATTTTCTTCGAGTTGGTTTCTACAGATGTGTCCTATAAAATTGGCAATATTTTTACTGTTTGATGTGAGCACAAGAGTATTTTTCTACTGAGCTTTACCCCCTGAGTTAGGCGTAGATTCAATCCAGAGCATTGAAGATCCACACTACAGCGCGGTTCAAATTTAAAGGCAATGCTCCCACGTCACAGTAAACGCAGTATGTCGGCTCAATAGGAAATAACCTTAAAATGTAAATCTCGGAAGTGCACGGATCATTAGCGCTACAGATTGAATCTAGGCCTTAGCCTATCTGTTCTCTTTCTCTCCTTCCTGTTTGGTAGTGAGTAGTTTACTGTGCCATTCCATTCTGGCTTTCTTTAATTTCACTAATCCTTCTATGCAAAAAAATAACTATTTTAGCCTTTGTACAGACCATTTTGTATTAGTAATATGTACTGAAATAAAGTGATTAGCGGTGATTGGGGATATTCTGTTTGATTTTCCAATATACATTATTTGATTTCTTCAAAATATATATATCTTTTTTTTTTAAACATACATACACAGTACCAGTCAGAAGTTTGGACACACTTACACAGCTTTGCATTCTCTCAACCAGCTTCATGAGTTTTCCAAAAGTCTCGAAGGAGTTCCCACATATGCTGAGCACTTGTTGGCTGCTTTTCCTTCACTCTGCGGTCCAACTCATCCCAAACCATCTCAATTGGTTTGAGGTCGGGTAATTGTGGAAGCCAGGTCATCTGATGCAGCACTCCATCACTCTCCTTCTTGGTCAAATAGTCCTTACACAGCCTGGAGGTTTGTTTTGGGTTATTTTCCTGTTGAAAAACAAATGATCGTCCCACTAAGCGCAAACCAGATGGGATGGCATATCGCTGCAGAATGCTCCATTAGCCATGCTGGTTAAGTGTGCCTTGAATTCTAAATAAATCACAGACAGTGTCACCAACAAAGAACCTTCACACCATCACACCTCCTCCATGCTTCACGGTGGGAACTACACATTTGGAGATCATCCGTTCACCTACTCTGCATCTCACAAAGACAAGGCGGTTTGAACCAAAAATCTCAGATTTGGATGTTCATTGATCGTTTTCTTGGCCAAAGCAAGTCTCTTCTTATTATTGGTGTCATTTAGTAGTCGTTTCTTTGCAGCATTCGACCACGAAGGCCTGATTCACGCAGTCTCCTCTGAACAGTTCATGTTGAGATTTGTCTGTTATTTGAACTCTGTAAGGTTCAATCTGAGGTGCAGTTAATTGCCGATTTCTGAGGCTGGTAACTCTAATGAACTTGTCCTCTGCAGTAGAGGAAACTCTGAGTCTTCCTTTCCGGTGGCGGTCCTCATGAGAGCCAGTTAAGTTTCATCATAGCGCTTGATGGTTTTTGCGACTGCACTTGAAGAAACTTTCAAAGTTCTGACCTTCATGTCTCTTTGCTTATATGAGATGTTCTTTCCATAATAGGGACTTAGTCTTTTACCAAATAGGAATATTTTCAGTATACCAACCCTTTTACCAAATAGGAATATTTTCAGTATACCAACCCTTACTTGTCACACAGCAGCAAACTTTGTGAAATGTATATTTGTGTCATTCTCAAAACTTTTGGCCACGACTGTACATTAGAGTGTCTAGTTGAGAAACAGTTGCCTCACAAGTCCTCAACTGGCAGCTTCATTAAAGAGTACCCGCAAAACACCAGTCTCAACATCAACAGTGAAGAGGCAACTCTGGGAAGTTGGCCTTCTAGGCAGAGTTCTTCTGTCCAGTGTCTGTGTTCGTTTACCCATCTTAATCTTTTATTTTTATTGGCCAATCTGAGATACAGTTGAAGTCGGAAGTTTACATACACCTTAGCCAAATACATTTAAACTCAGTTTTTCACAATTCCTGACATTTAATCCTCGTAAAAATTCCCTGTCTTAGGCCAGTTAGGATCACCACTTTATTTTAAGAATGTGAAATGACAGAATAATAAAGAGTGATTTATTTCAGCTTTTATTTCTTTCATCACATTCCCAGTGGGTCAGAAGTTTACATACACTCAATTAGTATTTGGTAGCATTGCCTTTAAATTGTTTAACTTGGGTCAAACGTTTTGGGTAGCCTTCCACAAGCTTCCCACAATAAGTTGGGTGAATGTTGGCCCATTCCCCCTGACAGAGCTGGTGTAACTGAGTCAGGTTTGTAGGCCTCCTTGCTCGCACATGCCTTTTCAGTTCTTCCCACAACTTTTCTATAGGATTGAGGTCAGGGCTTTGTGATGGCCACTCCAATACCTTGACTTTGTTGTCCTTAAGCCATTTTGCCACAACTTTGGAATTATGCTTGGGATCATTGTCCATTTGGAAGACCCATTTGCGACCAAGCTTTAACTTCCTGACTGATGTCTTGAGATGTTGCTTCAAAATATCCACATCATTTTCTTTCCTCATGATGCCATTTATTTTGTGAAGTGCACCAGTCCCTCCTGCAGCAAAGCATCCCCACAACATGATGCTGCCAGCCCCGTGCTTCACGGTTGGGATGGTGTTCTTCGGCTTGCAAGCATCCCCCTTTTTCCTCCAAACATAACGATGGTCATTATGGACAAAGAGTTCTATATTTGTTTCATCAGACCAGAGGACATTTCTCCAAAAAGTACGATCTTTGTCCACATGTGCAGTTGCAAACCGTAGTCTGGCTTTTTTTATGGTTGTTTTGGAGCAGTGGCTTCTTCCTTGCTGAGCGGCCTTTCAGGTTATGTCGATATAGGACTCAATTTACTGTGGATATAGATACTTTTGTACCTGTTTCCTCCAGCATCTTCACAAGGTCCTTTGCTGTTGTTCTGTAATTTATTTGCATTTTTCACACCAAAGAACGCGTCTCCTTCCTGAGCGGTATGACAGCTGCATGGTCCCATGGTGTTTATACTTGTGTATTATTGTTTGTACAGATGAACATGGTACCTTCAGACATTTGGAAGTTGTTCCCAAGGATGAACCAGACTTATGGAGGTCTACAATTATTTTTCTGAGGTCTTGGCTGATTTCTTTTGATTTTCCCATGATGTCAAGCAAAGAGGCACTGATTTTGAAGGTATGCCTTGAAATACATCCACAGGTACACCTAAAATTGACTCAAATGATGCCAATTAACCTATCAGAAGCTTCTAAAGCCATGACATCCTTTTATGGAATTTTCCACGCTGTACAGTCAACTTAGTTTAAGTAAACCTCTGACCCACTGGAATTGTGATACAGTGAAATAATCTGTTGGTAAACAATTGTTGGAAAAATTACTTGTCATGCACAAAGTAGATGTTCTTCCCGACTTGCCAAAACTATAGTTTGTTAACAAGAAATGTGTGGAGTGGTTGAAAAACGAGTTTTAATGACTTCAACTGTATGGCTTTTGTTGCAAATCTGCCTAGAATGCCAGCATCCAGGAGTCGCCTCTTCACTGTTGACGTTGAGACTGGTGTGGGTACTATTTAATGAAGCTGCCAGTTGAGGCATGTGCCTTTTACTGAGGAGTGACTTCCATGTGGCCACTCTACCATAAAGGCCTGATTGGTGGAGTTGTGCAGAGATGGTTGTCCTTCTGGAAGGTTCTCCCATCTCCACAGAGGAACTCTATCAGTGACCATTGAGTTCTTGGTAACCTCCCTAAATGCCTTTCCCCTGATTGCTCAGTTTGGACAGCTCTAGGAAGTCTTGGTGGTTCCAAACGTCTTCTATTTAAGAATGATGGAGGCCACTGTGTTCTTGGGGACCTTCAATGCTGAAGATTATTTTTGGCACCCTTACCCAGATCTGTGCTTCAACACAATCCTGTCTCAGTGCTCTACAGACAATTCCTTCGACCTCATGGCTTGGTTTTTGCTCTGCCAAGCACTGTCAACTGTGGGACCTTATATAGACAGGTGTGTGCCTTCCCAAATCATGTCCAATCAATTGAATTTACCACAGGTGGACTCCAATCAAGTTGTAGATGCATCTCAAGGATGATCAATGGAAACAGGATGCACCTGAGCTACATTTACTTATGTAAATAAGGTATTCCTGTTTTTTATTTTTATATATTTGCAAAAATTTATAGAAAACTGTTTTCCCATTATGTAGATTGATAAATACATATTTGTTTAATGGATTTTAAAATAAGGCTGTAACGTATCAAAATGTGGAAAAAGTCAACGTACCCTCAGAAAGTATCCACACCCCTTGATTTTTCCACATTTTGTTATGTTGTAGCCTGAATTTAAAATTGATTAAATTGTGATTTTGTGTCACTGGCCTACACACAATACCCCATAATGTCAGAGCGGAATTATGTTTTCAGAAATGTTTACATATTAATAAAAATGTAAAAGCTGAAATGTCTTGAGTCAATAAATATTCAACTACCTTGTTTTGGGAAGCCTAAACAAGATCAGGTGTAAAAATGTTCTTAACAAGTCACACAAGTGTGTTTAATAATAGTGTTTAACATTATTTTTTTTATGACTACCTCATCTCTGTATCCCACACATATAATTATCTGTAAGGTTCCTCGGTGAAAACATGTTTTTAGAAATGTTTGTACATTTATTGAAAATTAAATACAGAAATATCTCATTAACATAAGTATTCACACGAGTCAATACTTTGTACAAGCACCTTTGGCAGCTCTTATAGCTATGGGTCTTTCTGGATAAGTCTCTAAGAGCTTTCAACACCTGGATTGTGCAGCATTTGACCATTTCTTTTCCAAATTCTTTTCCAAATTCTTTTCCAAATTCTTTTCCAAATTCTTGTGAACGTGCAAATGGAGGGCTGAGGGGAAGGGCGTGATTTAGGATTCAGCCAATGCGGACACAGTGGACTTATAAAGAGACACATTCCACTACCATGTGTAGATGCAACAGCTACAATGTGGGCACAATCAAAATTGGTCCAGCAGCCTGAGTGTGGACTGCTTGATGACCTCACTACCTTTTCCTGTCCAGTCTCAGACTGGGTCACCTGTCTGAGACTGCATGAGGCTAAGAGCATCCAGGGCAAGATCCAATAACCAGCACAGAGGGCATCACACACTGGGGTTCAAGGGGACCACAACATCCCAACAGCAGGTGTTAACTTAAGTCTACAGGGAGAGAGAGCAGGACATGAGGATGCTTTTTTTTTAGTTCAAATTGACATTGACACATTGTTGAAGGCCACTTTCATTGGGTAGGCCCATACTAAGAAACCAGAAAATGTGATAGCCTACAGAGAATGCTCTGGTGTTGTAAAACTTTGGCCAGGATTCCATCAGAGGCCCTTTGTTGTCAAGCGCATTGCAATAGCAACAATGTGCCTTTTAAAGGCAATTTCCCTGACATTCACAGAGATCGCATTTACGGCAAAATGCTGAAGACTAAAAAAGCAATTGCTTTAGATTCCGGCCCCACTGTCAATACAAAATGTTCGGCCCCTAGGGCCTAGACAACCTATATATACCTACATATGATTATTGATCACAGGGACTTGGTTTGACTAGATGTTTCTCTTGTTGTAGGCTACTCTCATAAGGCTACACTGTAGTCCTTTACTGTAGCCTGGTCTCATAGACTAGACGTAACACAGTAACAGTAAATCCCGAACACTCAAATGAGTTTTGGTTAAGTTTGGTATGGTTACTTACTTCTTTAGTCTAAGACATTTTGGGGGGGGGGGTGCTAAGCTGACATATTGTTTTAAGATGTTGTTTTAAGATGGTCATGCTATGGATCATGATGGTCATGCTATGGATCATTTAGCTATTTGATTTTGTATTTTAGGACCCATTTAGATAGATATTATATATATATATATATATATATGTATATACATTTTTTATGACTACCTCAACTCTGTACCCCACACATTCAATTATCTGTAAGGTCCATCAGTGAAAACATGTTTTTCGAAATGTTTGTACATTTATTGAAAATTAAATACAGACATATCTCATTAACATAAGTATTATATATAAAAAGACCAGGTTGTTTATTGAGAGTGACAGACAATACATTAAAGCTCCTGGGCCAATGGGCCATTCAGCAGCACTGAGGCCACAGATATTTTGTGTAACCTGATTCCTGGGCTTGCAGGACAGTTCTGGTGCTTACCAGCCATGGCAGAGCAGCGTCACAGCTGCTAGCCCCCCTTTTTAGGCAGCAGCCACTGCAAACTTTACACAGAAGCTGATTTGTATGGTGGTCAAATATCTCTGGGGTTGGACTAGGCATTTCTGTGTTTGTTTTTGGAGGTTTTATTTCATTTATTAACTTTTATTTAACCGGGATGTGTCATTGACTTAAGACTTACGTTTTCTGGGTATATTAAAGCATTTTGGAGCATAGAAAATAACAAAAATGGATAGGAAATTGAATCTTAACCGAGCCGAGACTTTTTCCTTCATCAACCCTTGGATAAGGTACTTCCTGTTCTTTTTCAGCTTCTTGTTCTGGGTAAGTGGAGCCACTCGGCTGAAGCCCTCTAACATACTGTAACAAACAAGCCCTAAGCAACAGTGATCTGGCTGTAGATGTATGTAATGTACAGTAGGCAGTGTACAAACTACTGAGCAACAGAATGCTGCACCTCTGAAAAACAGATAAATCCGCTCTCAAGCTAAACGCTCATGAATTAAACATGCAGAGATATAACTCCGAAAGGTTTCCTGGGCTGCAAACAGCTGGCAGATGCTCCCTGTTTAGATGATTCACAACTGTAAAATGTCGACATTCACACCAACAATATATCACTCTGACACGTTGCGGGTGAAATTTACTGTCTCATTTCAATGGTTCTTCATGAACTTTGCACCGTTAATTATTCCTCAAAACTTGCTGGAAGTCTTAGGGGTGGTGTAAAATGTACACTAAATTGTTAAATGTGATGAGGAATGGTTATCTTTAACATGACCAAAGTTACAAGTTTGTTGTAGTGTAGACCTAAAGCCTACAGTCCAAGCTATTTAGCCAGTATTGTGTTTATTCAATGAAGAGCTTGTGTGTCTGGTAAGTCTTCAACACCACCGTTTGTTAAAGAGCATATTGTCTGATGTCTCCTATAGACTGATTATCTCTTCTACCAAGCACAGGGGCTGAATGGCTGTCCTAAAGCTCACATGACCTTGTCGTCATTGTGAATGTGCGGCCATGCGGCAGATAGACCGTGGGCTTGATGCTGTTGCATGGTGTTGAAGCCATAGAGATAACACTGGGTTTTTATCTCATTGGGTGAAGCAGACAGCTACAATAAGATAAAGGATAGGGCAGAGATTATGTGATAGACGAGAGACGAAGCACTCACGGGATGGGAGTCGCATTGAAGTTCCATTGGCTCTTTGTGCATGAGCAAATCCCATCGGGAATATATTGTAACCTGTGATATCACAGCTCTATCAATCCTTCTTTATCCATGTCTAGACAAACAGAGAGAACAGAGATGTGCAGAGTGTGTTATTGAACCGTCCAGGCCAGGGGACCGATGGCAGCCAAACATCACTGGGCTAGTTGTGTGTGTTTATCTGGACAGGCCCTGTACTGCAGTGCTACAGCCTTTTGTTCCGGTCTCGTACCCCTGGCCTGGCTCAGCTTAGTCAGAGGCTCAGGCCGCCCCAACACAATCCACCCAGGATACAGGACCGTTTCTCCCTGTTCAAAGCCTGGAAACAGATCTGGAATACTTTCACCAGTGTCCCTTATTCCCAGCACCGAGACAGTTTTTTAAATTATTTTTCTCCCCAATTACGATCTTGTCTCATCCCTGCAACTCCCCATTGGGCTCAGGTGAGGCGAACGTGGAGTCATGCGTCCTCCAAAACATGACCCACCTAACCAGACTTCTAAACACCCGCTCTCTTAACCCAGAAGCCAGCCGCACCAATGTGTCGGAGGAAACACCGGTCAACTGGCGACCGGGGATCAGCCTGCAGGAACCCAGCCCACCACAAGGAGTCGCTAGGGCGCGATGAGCCAAGTAAAGTCCCCCCGGGCCAAACCTAACCCGGACGACGCTGGGCCAATTGTGCGCTGCCCTATGGGACTCCCGGCCACGGCCGGTTGTGGCACAGCCCGGGAATGAACCCGGGTCTGTAGTAACGCCACTAGCACCGTGATGCAGTGTCTTAGATTGCTGCACCACTCAGGAGGCCAGCACAGACCAATTCTATACAAAAGCCATGTTTCAGCCAGCCAGCCAGGACATCAAAGGCAACCTAAGAGCAACAATTATAGTATTGATTTATTTGATGACCTTGAAAACACTGGAGCTCCAATCAAACTGTGTTGTGTGTGGATGTATTATCTAGAGGTTGTAAATGGAAAAGTACACTGTTGCTAGGTATTGCTCTCCATCCAAGACGATTATGACAGCAGCTCTTCTCAGACGTTGATGATTCCATGATGGAAAGACAGCGCAAAACAACAGTGTACAAGCTCTCTCAGAACCACACACTATTAGCCATCAGGAAGCCAATCAGGGGGTCTGTAAACAAAAGACAAATCATACAAGGTGGTATAACAATCATTTGGGAAATAGATTTTGAAAACAAAACTCTTAAAACTCCTTCAGGGCTGTGCTTTTTGACAGAGTACACCACCTACTGACAAGGGCTAGCTCCAAGGACTCTAGCTCCAAGAATAGGGTAGCCCAAAGTCTGTCTGACAAAAAAAGAATAGAAATACAATGAAGAGCTGGAACAACTATCAAATCTTCTGTCTGAGATTAGTTTGGCAAAGATGAAACTACACAGCAAAAGCTGACAATTTCAGACAATTCCCAAAATATAAATGGAAAGAAAAATTGAAGGCAAGGCTCGACTGATTTGGTGAATAGCCCTAAACCCAGGGTTGATAACTGCAGCAACAAAAACAAAAACCAGTATTTTAAGGGCTCTATTCAATCTGTCAGGCTGAAGTGTAATGGATTCCACAATAGAAATGTAAAAGGTAATTTCAGATTGAGCCGACATATGCAGCGTTTATCATAAATGCAGTCTCCGGCTAAAGCGGGAACATTGCCTTTAAATTTCAATCACGCTGTAAAGCTGAACATCTGTGATGCCGATAGAGCCCTAAAGTTATTAACTGTTAAGGGTTTCCTGATCTAAAAAAAGTATTATTACTATTTTAAGGAGATTTTATTCATATCAGATTTATTGTCCTCTTTCAGGTCTTCTCCTTGCTGATTGTTGCTATAGGGGTATATGCAAAGGTTCAAAAAGCAACAGGTATGACCCATTTTATTCCGCATATTCCAAGCCATGCATCTGTATCTGAAAATATGAATCAATACCCAAAGCTTTCTGCAATCTTAACTTCATGACATGGTTTGCTTTTATTTCATTCCAATATCACTGTGAAACTGTGAAATGAATCCCCAGTGGAGGAGCCCAGAAAGATCCCCTAGCTCATAGTAGGTTGTGTTAGTGGGTCACACCACACGGTTGTCTGTGTTCGTCTCTTGCAGACACGGTCAGAGACACGTTCCTGATCGACCCAGCGGTCATCCTGATCGTGGTGGGCGTAGTCATGTTCTTCATAACCTTCTGCGGCTGCATCGGAGCCCTGCGAGAAAACATTCACCTTCTCAAGACGGTAAGGCCAAGCTTTTCATATTCAAGCCACCTTGACACAATAAATATGAAGACCGTAGGAAGAAGGTGCTCCTAAACGATATTCGGTACAACAACTTTTTCCCTCTATTGGAGAACGTTAAAAGGTCAGGACTGGAAATAGCACTTAATGTGCAACTCTGTACCTACCTACCTCTGACAGAATACCATCTCTGTAACGTCTCTCTTATTCTCCAGTTCTCCTTCAGTCTGACTCTGGTCTTCCTCACTCAGCTGGCCATTGCTGTCCTGGGCTTCTTCTATTCAGACCAGGTACTGTTTCTACACTTCCTGGGGTCTGGTACTGCGCCTACAGCCTGGTGTCTGTCTAGTTCCTACTCTCTCTCTCTGTGCTGTCTTCGTGTCTGCGCTCCCTTCGCTGCTAAAACAGGGCAGTTTAACCACACTCGCAGCATCCTCTCCCCATCCGCTAAATGATTCAAACGCTCTGTCACTTCAAAGTGGAACCAAATGTTCAATTTCAACAAGATCTCTTCTAGGACGTTTGCCGTTAATGACATTCGGGAGGTGCCTAGAGGCATGCTGCGGGTGACAGACAGCGAGGAAGGGAGAGGGGAGGTAGGGGGAGAGGGGGGATATTCTCCAGGGGGACCGCGGGCTTATTACCACTCTAAAGCATATGTTATTACAGCCGTCATAGCACATTAAGAGCCATCTATTCCAGCCCCAGGGCCCCTACGTAATGCTCTCTCAGAACGTCCCCTAGGGGCCATTCCCATAATCAAACAAGCCAATTTACATGAACATAGTACTTTACATACCTATCCTCCTTCTGCTCTGTAACCCCAGACACCAGACGCTCTGGGGAAGTTCGTGAATAAAGCCATCGTGCACTACAGGGATGACCTGGATCTGCAGAACCTCATGGACTACATTCAGAGAGAGGTAATCTATTACACCACATTCAGAGAGAGGTAATCTATTACACTACATTCAGAGAGAGGTAATCTATTCCACTTACATAACATGCTATTTTCTCTTAATAAGTTTAACCACATCACACCCAGGTTGAGTTCATTACAGCGAGACCCAATAGGCACACAACGCCATTTTGAAGTCTTTGCAACTGACCTGTTCCCGTTGGGGAGGTTGATTTAGCATGTTAACCAGGACACCACAGAGTGACCGCAGATCAAAAGTTCCGTTATCCCAGCTTCAATCAGGCTTTCCACATGAAAGCCCCTGAGTAACATGCTGTTCAACGCATTCTGCGTCTCCCCTCGCGTGTTCACCCATCTGCACATACGGGCACACTTCGGCTGCTGGCGGGTCCTCCCAGGAGGAGTGGAGAGTGAGAGAATGTACCAGACAATGTTTCTAATTGTCCCTTTTCCTTATATTTCTCCTTCTCTCAGTTCAAGTGCTGCGGCTGGAACAACTACACTGACTGGTCATGGAACCTGTACTTCAACTGCACCCAGGGGAACCCCAGCTCTGAGCGCTGTGCTGTCCCTTACTCCTGCTGCACCCCCGTACCAGGAGAGGTGGGTGGGGGCTCAGAACATACATACAGTGCATTCAGAAAGTATTCATACCCCTTTACTTATTACACATTTTGTTGTCACAGCCTGAATTCAAAAAATATATATAATACTAATCTACACACAATACCCCATAATGAAATGTTTGCCAACTTATTGAAACTGAAACACAGAAATCTTATTTACATAAGTATTCACACCCCTGAGGCAATACATGTTAGAATTACCTTGGGCAGCGATTACAGCTGTGAGTCTTTCTGGGTAAATCTCTAAGAGCTTGGCACACCTGGATTGTACAATATTTGCACTTTTTTTTTTATTTTTATTCTTCTTCAAGCGCTCTCCAATTGGTTGTTGATCATTGCGAGACAGTCTTGCCATAGATTTAAGCCGATTTAAGTCAAAACTGTAACTAAGGCACTCAGGAACATTCAATGTCGTATTGGTAAGCAACTCCAGTGTACACCGAGTGTATAAAACATTAAGAACACCTGCTCTTTCCATGACAGACTGACCAGGTGAACGCTATGATCCCTTATTGATGTCACTTGTTAAATCCAGTTCAATCAGTGTAGATGAAGGGGAGGAGACCGGTTAAAGAAGGATTTTGAAGCCTTGAGACAATTGAGAAGAAGAATTGCAACAGTTCTGGGTTTTTCACATTCAACTGTTTCCTGTGTGTTTCATGAATGGGCAAATGGGGAAAATGTGTTCAATCCTCATGTTTTGTAAATTCAGTGTGTATTTGGCCTTGTTTTAGGTTATTGTCCTGCTGAAAGGTGAATTTGTCTCCCAGTGTCTGTCTGAAAGCAGATTGAACAAGGTTTTCCCTCTAGGATTTTATCCTAAAAAACACCCTTGCTGATGACAAGCATAACCCATAACATGTAGCCATCACCATGCTTGAACATATGAAGAGTGGTACTTAGTGATGTTGTGTTGGATTTGCCCCAAACATAACACTTTGTATTCAGGACATTAAGTTAATTTCTTTGCCACATTTATTGCAGTTTTACTATACTGCCTTATAACAAACAGGATGCATGTTTTAGAATATTTTTATTCTGTAGAGGCTTCTCTCTTTTCATTGTCATTTAGGTTAATATTGTCAAATCAAATCTATTTTTTTGTCACATACACATGGTTAGCAGATGTTAATGCGAGTGTAGCGAAATGCTTGTGCTTCTAGTTCCGACAATGCAGTAATATCCAACGAGTAATATAACCTAACAATTTCACCACAATTACCTTATACACACAAGTGTAAAGGAATGAATAAGAATATGTACATAAAAAATATATGAATGAGTGATGGTATAGAACGGCATAGGCAAGATGCAGTAGATGGTATAGAGTACAGTATATACATATGAGATGAGTAATGTAGGGTATGTAAACATATAAAAGTGGAATTGTTTAAAGTGGCTGTGATACATTACATCAAGATGGCAAGATGCAGTAGATGGTATAGAGTACAGTATATACACTGCTCAAAAAAACACTGGAGGTCATTTTGCAGGGCTCTGGCAGTGCACCTCCTTGCACAAAGGCGGAGGTAGCGGTCCTGCTGCTGGGTTGTTGCCCTCCTACGGCCTCCTCCAGGTCTCCTGATGTACTGGCCTGTCTCCTGGTAGCGCCTGCATGCTCTGGACACTACGCTGACAGACACAGCAAACCTTTTTGCCACAGTTCGCATTGATGTGCCATCCTGGATGAACTGCACTACCTGAGCCACTTGTGTGGGTTGTAGACTCCGTCTCATGCTACCACTAGAGTGAGAGCACCGCCAGCATTCAAAAGTGACCAAAACATCAGCCAGGAAGCATAGGAACTGAGAAGTGGTCTGTGGTCACCACCTGCAGAATCACTCCTGTTTTGGGGGGTGTCTTGCTAATTGCCTATAAATTCCACCTTTTGTCTATTCCATTTGCACAACAGCATGTGAAATTTATTGTCAATCAGTGTTGCTTCCTAAGTGGACAGTTTGATTTCACAGAAGTGTGATTGACTTGGAGTTACATTGTGTTGTTTAAGTGTTCCCTTTATTTTTTTGAGCAGTGTAGCATGAGACGGAGTCTAGAACCCACACAAGTGGCTCAGGTAGTGCAGCTCATCCAGGATGGCACATCAATGCGAGCTGTGGCAAGAAGGTTTGCTGTGTCTGTCAGCGTAGTGTCCAGAGCATGGAGGCGCTACCAGGAGACAGGCCAGTACATCAGGAGACGTGGAGGAGGTCGTAGGAGGGCAACAACCCAGCAGCAGGACCGCTACCTCCGCCTTTGTGCAAGGAGGAGCACTGCCAGAGCCCTGCAAAATGACCTCCAGCAGGCCACAAAAGTGTGATTGACTTGGAGTTGCATTGTGTTGTTTAAGTGTTCCCTTTATTTTTTTGAGCAGTGTACATATGAGATGAGTAATGTAGGGTATGTACACATTATATGAAGTGGCATTGTTTAAAGTGGCTAGTGATACATTTATTACATCAATTTTTTCATTATTAAAGTGGCTGGAGTTGAGTCAGTATGTTGGCAGCAGCCACTCAATGTTAGTGATGGCTGTTTAACAGGCTGATGGCCTTGAGATTGAAAAACAGCTTCTGTCTCTCGGTCCCTGCTTTGATGCACCTGTACTGACCTCGCCTTCTGGATGATAGCGGGGTGAACAGGCAGTGGCTCGGGTGGTTGTTATCCTTGATGATCTTTATGGCCTTCCTGTGACATCGGGTGGTGTAGGTGTCCTGGAGGGCAGGTAGTTTGCCCCGGGTGATGCGTTCTGCAGACCTCACTACCCTCTGGAGAGCCTTCCGGTTATGGGCGGAGCAGTTGCCGTACCAGGCGGTGATATAGCCCAACAGGATGCTCTCGATTGTGCATCTGTAAAAGTTTGTGAGTGTTTTTGGTGACAAGCCAAATTTCTTCAGCCTCCTGAGGTTGAAGAGGCGCTGCTGCGCCTTCTTCACCACGCTGTCTGTGTGGGTGGATCATTTCAGTTTGTCCGTGATGTGTACGCCGAGGAACTTAAAACTTTCTACCCTCTCCACTACTGTGGAGTAACTACCATATTTTTGATCCATCCTCAGTTCTCCTCTCACATTTATTTGACTTTTATTTGTATCTCCTTCAGGCTCATGATGAAATCCCTGAGCAGTTTCCTTCCTCTTCGGCCACCGATTCGATGGACACCTATCTTTGTAGTGACTTAGTGTATTGATACACCATCCAATGCGTAATTAATAACTTCACCATGTTCAAAGGGATATATAATGTTTGCGTTCAAATGTTTTTACCCATCTACCAATAAGTGCCCTTCTTTGTGAGGAATTGGTTAAATCTGTGTTTGAAATTCCCTGCTCGACTGAGGGAAATTGAATGTGTGGGGTACAGAGATGAGGTAGTCATAAGAAATTGTGTTAAACACTTAATGCGCACAGAGTGAGTCCATGCAACCTGCGACTGCTTAAGCAAATGTTTACTCCTGAACTTATTTAGGCTTGCCATAAAAAAAGGGGTTGAATACTTGACTCAAGACATTTCAGCTTTTCATTTGATTACCTTGTAAAAAAAAATATTTCACTTTGACATGTGGTATGTGCATTTCGGGGTTATTTCTGAATGCACTGTATGTACGTTAACCCGACAGCAGCCTGGTCAAGGGGTTTGGGTCCCTTGGTGTAACAGTTAAGGTGGTGGGTTGAGTCGCTGGACCTGGGTTCGAGTACCGGTAGGGGCCAATCCCTGAATTCGCAGCGGATGGGTTAAGGTCACTAAACTTACAGATATAGACTTACACACACAGGTCATTATGTATAAATGCTGACATTACCCTCATTACTGGAGAGAATTAAAACACTTAAATGGAGATCTACAGACAAAAGCATAGATTCTCACTCTGGATAGAATAACACTGACCGTTTACAACGCGATCAGAAACCCATTAACTAAACATAAGAACCGAGGTAGTGCTACAACCTGCAGCTCACATGCTGTAACTACATGGTAATTAGAACAGATTCAATTCATCACAATTCATTTAACTAGATATAATTGAATTATAATCAACCACATGTAATTATCTGTTTTGAGTCAACAGTGCATCATGATTGCTTATGTATGAAGTCTTAATGTTATTTTGTCTCTGTACAGGTTGTGATCAACACCATGTGTGGCTTTGGGGTCCAGACTCAGAACTACCTGGAGGCCACCAAGTCCATCTATCCAGTGGGTTGTGCAGACAGGGCGGTTCTGTGGATTGAGTCCCACCTGCTATTGGTGGGGGCTCTAGCTCTGGGTCTCTCCCTGCCTCAGGTAACCCATGCACAAGGGCTACATACAAAGGTGGAGTGGGGAACACCGGCTTCTCATAGTAGGTCTGCATACAACAAAAATGAGGCACAGGCAGATTTTAGATTCAGGTTGGGATGATAAAACCCACCACTGAGATGGTGGCCTACTTACCACATCATGCAAGATATTATCCATGCCTATATTCCCTTACATCCTGAGTGTGAGACACTCATGAATCACATCCCTATAATAGCCTTGAAAGCTTTCAAAATGTGGGATAATTTAAGTTGGTGTTTAATTAAGTTGTATGACTCACCCACTCTTGTCTGCTGGTACAGTAGCTTATTTCTCAGAGTGCTGTGTGCAGTTTGTACGGTCACTAATGAGCGGGGCTGCTCACTACTCTCTAATCTGTCACTTCTCTCTCCCACTACAGTCTCTCCATCTATCCCTGTTTCTCTCTATCCCTCGCTCTGATATTCCACTGATTTGGTCTCCTCCGAGAGGGAAGTGTGTAAATTACCCACGAGTCACGTCAAAACAATTGCCTTACAATTCCAACAGCTTTGATGTGGCGTCGTATTCAAGAGCATGAGTCAATGCCTACTTTCCCCGTCTCTTCATTTCTTTAACTGTTGTTTACATCACCCGATGCTGTGATCACTTGCACAAAAAATGCTCCTATTGATGCAAGGTCAAAGAATAACTATCAGACTCTGCAGTCTGTTTTCATCCAGATGTTAGATGAAATTTGCTAAGCAATAGAATTGTATCCACTGTGCATGGTAAAGCCACGCAAGTGTTGACCTTCAGAGACTGTTCTTAGTAAGCCGTATTAAGCTTTATTTAAGAGACTTACTTCAGTAAGTGAGTGGCGTTGTTGGGAGTGAGTTAGCACCCAGCCTGCGACCCAAATGAGACCCTATTCCACATACTGGGCTCGGGACAAAACTAGTGCACTGTGTAGGGAATAGGTTGCTATTTGGGACGCAGACGGAGTGTGTTCTTGTCTCTATCAGATTGCAGGCATTGTGCTCTCCCAGATCCTCATCTCTCAGATCCAGGATGAGATCAGCTCAGTGTTGTGAGAAGAGGATGGCCCGACCGACACAGAAAATAACAGAATAACTAGGAGAGAACAGAGAGAAGAACTACTGGCCACTCCAGTTAACAAAGGACATCCATCTACGGTTTCATTACACAGCCTTCGGAGCATCTGGTTTAGTGGTGTGCTGTATAGACCGTATGGAAGTGTGTTATTATATGCTGGACAGAGATGACTAAAGGCTGACATTGGAAGTGTTAATGTTTACATGATTTTAAATATGACTTATATTGACATGAGGATATTCTTTTGTGAAAATTATGTAATATTTATTTCAAAGTGTGTTTGCTAATATAATGTGCTATTTGACATACTGTAAATGTTGTGTTACAGAACATTCAATTGAACATAACATTTTCACAAACGTTGAAGTTGTAGAAAACATCATTGGATATTGACCATGTTGAGGATACAGATGATCATTTCTATTAGGTCCATGTACCTCAAGAATAAAGGCCACATTCTTCAGCCACACATCCAGTCAATTTGGGGAGGGTACATCTGCAGTAGCCCCTGGTCCAGACTCAGTGACATCCAGCTTTAGGCCCTCTGTGCCCAGGCTACCCAGGCTAGGCATGCAGGACACGGGCTCTCTGGATCAGCCGGTCAGTGAGGGGAGAGTTGGGCTTAGCTGCCTCACGCTCCACCAACAGACATCTCCAGGAGGACAGCACAACACAAGACAAAAAGGACAGTTCTAGATTGAGTTCTTTAAGTAGAACATCTAACTGGAGAACAAAAGGCACTCTGCAACGGTAATCAGTAGATACAGTATACAGATAATTGTGTCTGTATTGCACCCAGACACGCTTGCATTTTACAGACTTCAGGGGTGTCAATAAGGAAAAGCTTAGCCATGAGGACATACTGATGAAATTCAACAGTCAAGATTGCACTATCGAGATACTGTTTCTTCTTCTACTCCCCTAACGAGGACGCACAGGGAGCAGAAGACCAGAGAAAATGAAATCGTACTGGACAGAGGACCATTTTCTTAGTCATGTGTATTATATTGTACAGAGAAATCAATATTGTGTATTGAGCCAATTCACTTTTGTTGGGTTCTAACTTGAAAAACCTATTCCTGTCATTATAATCAGAACTTATTGATTACATTACACGTATAATAAATGCACGTGTCAAGGATCAATGAAGGGTGAATAGGAACTCTGTGTATGAAAAGTTACTATGAGAGAAAAGGGAAACCGAGTATGACCGAGGTCTGTTGAGTAAGGTGAATAGAGCGTCACTTGTAAACATCATGGAGAAGTGACCGGATAAAGAGTAGCTGCTACTAGACGGCTCGATCAACAAAGACAACAGCACAACAGTGAGGCAGTATTGGGCAAGAGATAGCAGTTGAGAAGTTACACCCCTAATCTCATCTTGACATATAAATGGTTGTTTGATCATGTGCAAAGTGTGATTGCAGCTGAGGCACCCAGTGGGTTGAATAAAATGGGTTAGAATTTTTACTAGTTGTGCGTTTGAGTCAACTCTGTTTGTTCAGAACCTAACACTTTTTTCTCATCAATGTCTATTTTGAGAAAGAAACATGCTCTGCATCTACGTCAATGTCCAATCACAGTGACACAGTATTGAAGTGACCGCGGGGCTAATAACACAGCAAATCGGAGCAAAAAGCCTTTCCATTGGAGGCAGCCCATCAACGTGTTTTACCTGGCCAATTTCTGGTGATGAGTCACTCCTGACTTCATTGCTGCGTGAATCAGCAGCAGATTAAAGACGTCTCTCTGAGAAATGGAACAAACAAGGCAATTACAATACACACTAGACCCAACATATGTTTTACCACAGAACATACTGTGTCTACCCCTCTGGATCATGTTCACTAGGGCACACCATTTCAAAAGGTTGTGCAACGGGGAAAAAACTTCTTATTGGACAAGTTCGGGTAGCACCTGCCCGTTTGCTTCCGTTTCTTGCCAAGTGAATACGACCCTGCTGTTGTACCCATAGAAATAAGAATGAATAGAAAGGGCATCTCCATTCAGGTCAAAGATAACATAATGGGTATACTGGCAGCCATTTTGAGTGTATAGTACACATGCCAGGAAGTAAAAGCAGGAAGAGTAACCTTCAATCTGTGCTGTGATTTGTTGAGTCATCTCTACTGACATTACATGAGCCACATCAGTTAGCATCATTTAAATGCCAATCCAGCATCAGTTGATAGAATATTCCAAATTCCCATGGGAATTATTGCATCACAATACCAGGCAGCCATTGAGTGTACCCATGAGTTTACCAGTCAATTGCCAGGGTCAGAGCTTCCAAGCCCATTCATTCTTATTTCTATGGTTGTACCTAAATAAGGATTGTTTTCCTATGAACAACGCCTAAGGACGATTGCATTATGGTTAAATTGACACAGGGTTAAATTATTTGCTCATTGCATTGTGCTTTACATTCCCATAGGCCTATTAGAAACAGACTGCCATAGCCTGAATGCCTCAGTGAGTGTACGTCAAAGGTCCTTTTTTCTGACAGATTATATCTATTCCTGGTCTAAAAAGCACTTCCAAAAAGCACATTCCCTATTGAACATGCTTTTTACTCCAGGCGTAGGTTTCAAAGCCCATAGAGCTCCTGAAAACCCCCTGATGGTTCACAAAATGGGGGCTCACCTGCGCGTCACTGCCTCCTATCTCCATCATGCGGTAGCGTATGGGCAGCAGGAGCTCCACGGCGCGGCTGTAGTTGCCCTGGTCGTACTCCAGCAGGGCCTGACACATGGGCAGCCCCACGCTGCCAGCCAGCTGGTGCTGGTAGTTCTCCTCTGGAACACTAGACACACAGCAGGAGAGAAGATCGAAGACAATAGAGATGTCAAAAGCCCTATTATACTTACAAAAAAATGTATGCTCTCACTGAACTGTATGTGATCCCTGCAGAAATGGAGCCAACAACCATGGTGTTACTAGCAAAATGAGGTCTGAGGTTTATTCTGTACTGTCAAATACAGTTCATGACCAGAAGCTTCAGGGTTTCATCCTTACACAGCCAGATGAAAAGGTAAATTGGATTTACAAAACATTGTAGAATTAACATTTGATAATGGATACTGTAGGGCATTACTGCATATGATTGCAGGAGAGAAACTGTCTAAAATGACAACACATCCCACCAGACAGAGTTGCTTTCATAAAATCTCTAGACTAGACCATGCATTCCAATATGCTTCCTAGACATTGGTGTGAAACAGGGTTGCATTTGATCACCTATTCAGTTCTCAATGTATATTTATGATCTTACCCTGGCCATCAAAACCCCAGAAAAAGGTGTCTGTCTAAACAATGAACAAGTGGCTGTTCTTTTATATGCAAAAGGCATCGTATTAAGCTATGAAACTGAAGATAAACTTCAAGAAAATTGTAAATGTGTGAACAATGGAAACTGAATATCAATGTAGACAAAAAAATAGTACACTATAGGAACTTAAAAATAAATAAAAAATAGTACACTATAGGAACTTAAAAATAAATAAAAAATAGAACACTATAGGAACTTAAAAATAAATAAAAAATAGTACACTATAGGAACTTAAAAATAAATAAAAAATAGTACACTATAGGAACTTAAAAATAAATAAAAAATAGTACACTATAGGAACTTAAAAATAAATAAAAAATAGAACACTATAGGAACTTAAAAATAAATAAAAAATAGTACACTATAGGAACTTAAAAATAAATAAAAAATAGAACACTATAGGAACTTAAAAATAAATAAAAAATAGTACACTATAGGAACTTAAAAATAAATAAAAAATAGTACACTATAGGAACTTAAAAATAAATAAAAAAATAGAACACCTTTAATGTTCTCCTGTGGTCCTGCCATATTAACGTTGTCAGTGAGCACAAGTATCTGGGGTTGATTATTAATACATTTTTGGATTACAATGTGTCTGTTAAGTATGAAGCTAACCATGTGAATTGTGCCCTTGGTGCCATCATTACAAAGTGTAAAGCCATGGGTGGCCTACCTTTTAAATGTGTATGTACTTTCTGTAATGATGGTTCCATTGAATCTGAAGCTCATACAACGAAATAAGGGATGATCTTTGTCAGCTGTCCAGCCAAAATGAACATGTTCACGGTCTTGACGAAAATAAATAGTGATGTTTTATCCGGTAACAATAATGGAAATGCCTGCGTCAAAGCCTGCCACCGTATCCTCCAACGGAGAGGTTTCTTTAGAAGTGCCTAATTGTCCTTTCACTCACTGTTCTTTGCTTATACAAACGCATATAGATGATGTAATGCATTATAGATGACGTCTGTACCATGTTTGACTGATTTTTGAGACACTAAAAACTCTATTTGAGTGGTCTACAATGTGGTTTTAAAGAAATCCCCTTTTTGTATAATAGTGGCGTGATAAACGTTTTCTAACTCTGCATGCATCACTGTTCACAAAACACGGAAAGGAAGCTTTAAAGAAATAAAATAAACGATGAGTATAATTTTTGGTAGCCTCCTTTGTCACGGTACTTAAATTTTGGTATTATTTGGGAAATTACACTCGACCACTAGGACCAGACAAATGGTGGTGGTAAACATCAGGCGATCTATAAAGACACATGGTGCGTGTGGCTGGGGATCTCACCAAACAACGCAAGAAACACCAAATAAGATACAAAGGATTACTAGTCAACTCTACAGATCAACACACATTTAAGATAGCAATAGTGGTTAAGTTTGAGGCTCGTAAAGAGCAAGTTTATTAGCTACCATCCACTCACCTGGTGACATTGGCTAGTTAGAACTTTTTAACACCTTTATTTAACCAGGTAGGCCAGTTGAGAACAAGTTCTCATTTTCAACTGCGACCAAGATAAAGCACAACTGTGCAAAAAAAACAACTATGCAGAGTTACACAAACACACAGTCAATAACACAATAGAAAAATCTATTTACAGTGTGTGCAAATGCAGAAAAGTAGGGAGGTAGGCAATAAATAGGCCATGGAGGTAAAATAATTACAATTTGTGATAGATGTGCAGATGATGATGTGCAAGTAGAGATACTGGGGTGCAAAAGAGCAAGTAATAATACGGGGATGAGGTAGTCGTGTGCTATTTACAGATTCACTGTATCTGTACACAGCCATCGGTAAGTTGCTCTGACAGCTGATGCTTAAAGTTAGAGAGGGAGATATCACTGAAGCTGGAGTCTTTTTACAATTCGTTCCAGTCATTGGCAGCAGAGAACTGGAAGGAAAGGCGGCCAAAGGAAGTGTTGGCTTTGGGGATGACCAGTGAAATATACCTGTTGGAGCGCGTGCTACGAGTGGGTGTTGCTATGGTGACCAGTGAGCTGAGATAAGGCAGGGCTTTACCAAGCAGAGACTTATAGATGACCTGGAGCCAGTGGGTTTGGCGACGAATATGTAGTGAGGGCCAGCCAACGAGAGCATACAGGGCACAGTGGTGGGTAGTATATGGAGCTTTGGTGAGAAAACAGATGGCACTGTGATAGCAAACTGGATGTAGTCTGAGTAGAGTGTTGGAGGCTATTTTGTAAATGACATCGCCGAAATCAAGAATAATCAGTTTTACGAGGGTATGTTTGGCAGCATGAGTGAGGGAGGCTTTGTTGCAAAATAAGAAACCAATTCTAGATTTAATTTTGGATTGGAGTCGGTTCCTGACTTCCCTGAAAAGTCGCATATTGCAGGGGCTATTCGATGCTAACGCAGAGCGCCACAGGATGCTTTTGTGCTGGTCAAGGGCAGTCAAGTCTGGGGTGAACCAAGGGCTATATCTGTTCTTAGTTCTACATTTTTTGAATGGGGCATGCTTATTTAATTAAGATGGTGAGGAAAGCACTTTTGAAGAGCAACCAGACATCCTCTACTGATGGGATGAGATCAATATCCTTCCAGGATACCCGGGTGCAAATTGTCATAACAGAAAGCATTACGCAAGCAAAATGAATTGACCAAAAGTGCATGCATCTGAAAGAGACTTGAGTTTCTCTCCTCACTTTGGGAATTGATTTTCCCCTCTCAAAAAGCAGCATTGGCCCAAAGGTGCCTTGGCTGCCTCCACGCTACATTTTCCTGTTACGTAACAATCAGAAACATGACAACTGCACAGGATTGGATTTTTTGGCAGAAGGGGTTGTTCGCTGAGGAACATTGTGTATAGAGCGTGTGGTCAGGGGTGTCAGAACACATTACAGCCACACACACGTAAACACCACAACCTGTGGGAGAGCGAGCAACCCTGAGCTGTCTCTCCACTCTGAGGCTTATCCCTCTCACCCCACCAGCCATACTCCCACTCGTTTTCTCCTTGTGTGTTATGTAAGGGGGCTGTGTAGGAGTTTCATAAGCCAGCAGTGGTAGTGGTGGTGTGGTGCTCACTTGGCCCGCTCGCGGAGGCCCTCCAGCAGGCGCTGGGACTGGGCCGCTCCCCCGGACTCCTTGGCTCCCAGCGACGACATGAGGAAGTGGAGGTCGTTGAACAACAGCACATGGTCGTCAGTGTGGGGCTCTGTGAGTTGCTGCAGCTCCCGCCAGCGGTCCTTCACGCACACACCTGAAGAAAGTAAATCAAAAGACACAAACAGATCGATAGGACACACACACCTGATTAGACACTAGATACACAGAGTAAGTTGAGTGCACATAACAGTAAAGTGGAGCAGTAAGCGTGTCTAACCCTCCATCTCCAGTCTGTAGAGTAGAGAGCAGGCGTCCACAGTGTCCAGCATGGCCCCTGAAGCCCTACCGCGCCGAGACACCTGAGGGGAAACAGTCACTTCTTTTCACAGACTTCAGCCGTAACTATGGGTTAACTATAGGGTAACTATGTGTTAAAATGCCTCTCCAACAAGGGAATATCAATTTTCTCATACTTGCTTTACTTTCTAGAATTGATACAGTAGTTCCCTATCCATTCCCAATGTAAATAATAAGGGCAGACTTGACTGCTGTATTTAAGGCAGGAGGGGGTGTGGTATATGGCTGTTCTTTCGCACGGCGCAACGTGGAGGGCTTGGATTGGCCATATACCACAAACCCCCGAGGGGCCTTATTGCTATTATAAACTGGTTACCAATGTAATTAGAGCAGTAAAAATATACGGTCTGATACACCACGGCTGTCAGCCAATCAGCATTCAGGGCTCGAACCACCCAGTTTATTTTGCATATTATAAAATTACAGCATATATTCCAGAGACAATGTAAGTTTACTGTTCATATTTTCCAGGGCCGTAACTATATACGAGGACACATGTTTTCTAATACAAATAACAGAATATATAAAACACACAGTCAATAGTTTGGACACACCTAATCATTCAAGGTTTTTTTTGTATTTTTACTATTTTCTACATTGTAGACTATGAAATAACATATGGAATCGTCTAGTAATCGAAAAAATAAATAAATAGTGTTAACCAAATCAAAATATATTTTACATTTGAGATTCTTCAAAGTAGCCTTGATGACAGCTTTGCACACTCTTGGCATTATCTCAACCAGCTTCATGAGGTAGTCACCTGGAATGCATTTCAATTAACAGGTGTGCCTTCTTAAAAGTTAATTTGTGGAATTTCTTTCCTTCTGAATGCGTTTGAGCCAATCACTTGTGTTGTGACAAGGTAGGGGTAGTATACAGAAGATAGCCCTATTTGGTAAAAGACCAAGTCCATATTATGACAGGAACAGCTCAAATAAGCAAAGAGAAACAGTCCATCGGTCAGTCAATACAGAACATTTAAAGAACTTTGAATGTTTCTTCAAGTGCAGTCGCAAAACCATCAAGCACTATGCTGAAACTGGCTCTCATGAGGACCGCCACAAGAAAGGAAGACCCCAAGTTACCTCTGCTGCAGAGGATAAGTTCATTAGAGTTACCAGCCTCAGAAATTGTAGCCCAAATAAATGCATTACAGAGTTCAAGTAACAGACACATCTCAACATCAACTGTTCAGAGGAGACTGCATGAATCAGGCCTTCATGGTCCAATTGCTGCAAAGAAACCACTACTAAAGGACAGCAATAAGAAGAAGAGACTTGCTTTTGCCAAGAAACACAAGCAATGAACATTAGACCAGTGGAAATCTGTCCTTTGGTATAATGAGTCCAAATTTGAGATTTTTGGTTCCAACCGCCGTTTCTTTGTGAGACGCAGAGTAGGTGAACGGATGATCTCCGCATGTGTGGTTCCCACCGTGAAGCATGGAGGAGGTGTGATGGTGCTTTGCTGGTGACAGTGATTTATTTAGAATTCAAGGCACACTTAACCAGCATGGCTACCACGGCATTCTGCAGCTATACGACATCCAATATGGTTTGCGCTTAGTGGGACTATCATTTGTTTTTCAACAGGACTACTACATGATTCCATATGTGTTATTTAATAGTTTTGATGTCTTCAATATTATTCTACAATGTAGAAAATACTAAAAATAAAGACCCTGGAATGAGTAGTTGGGTCCCACACACGCAAAAGTAAGTACAGCCTCCCCTCTTCTGGGAAGGCTTTCCACTAGAATTTGGGACATTGAAGTTTTAGGTCTGAAACTCCCTGCAGCAACCTTAGTTACAGCACTGATTTTTCCCCATTAGCTTTGGATTTACTCTTTGCCCATAAAAATACCACACCGGTATCATGTTGTGAACAAAAACCGATTGAACTTCTCTTTTTGACTTTAGACTGAATGACACACATTGACCCCCAGTCTGCAGCACATAACCACACCATATAGCTTTTACTCTGCTCCCATACAGTAAGTGTTGCTACAGTAGGATTCATGGAAGGCCTCTGGTACACCGTCTGCGAGGCCAAATTAGTTTTGATGAGAAGTTATTGAGAGCACTAACCTGGCTGTCAAATATGTTCAGGGCTGCATCATACTCGCCCTGCGGGGGAGAAAACAAACAAATTGAAAAACAAGTATGAGTCTTAAAGTTAATTACACAGACTAATACAAACATGTCCAACTGTAATCAACTTCACACTTCAGAGAACCCACGGAAAGGTACAACAAATATAAATTGTATCCCAACAGCCCTACTGTGTGATAACAGTGCACTTGACTGGAGTATCTCATTAAAATCTGTACCTTTTCGATGAAGTATAGGGCCCAATGCCAGTAGTTGTGACAGGCTAGCATGTCACATCCCTGCAAATGAAAACGTCTAAATTAATTACGTATTTACACAGAGTGGGGCAAAAAAGTATTTAGTCAGACACCAATTGTGCAAGTTCTCCCATTTAAAAAGATGAGAGGCCTGTAATTTGTCATAGGTACACTTAAACTATGACAGACAAAATGAGAAGGGGAAAAAAATCCAGAAAATCACATTGTAGGATTTTTAATGAAATTATTTGCAAATTATGGTGGAAAATAAGTATTTGGCCAATAACAAAAGTTTCTCAATACTTTTTCATTGCCAACAAAAGGTATATAACAGAGGTCAAACGTTTTCTGTAAGTCTTCACAAGGTTTTCACACACTGTTGCTGGTATTTTGGCCCATTCCTCCATGTAGATCTCCTCTAGAGCAGTGATGTTTTGGGGCTGTTGCTGGGCAACACAGACTTTCAACTTCCTCCAAAGATTTTCTATGGGGTTGAGATCTGGAGACTGGCTAGGCCAATCCAGGACTTTGAAATGCTTCTTACGAAGCCACTCCTTCGTTGCCCGGGCGGTGTGTTTGGGATCATTGTCATGCTGAAAGACCCAGCCACGTTTCATCTTCAATGCCCTTGCTGATGGAAGGAGGTTTTCACTCAAAATGTCACAATACATGGCCCCATTCATTCTTTCCTTTACAAGGATCAGTCGTCCTGGTCCCTTTGCAGAAAAACAGCCCCAAAGCATGATGTTTCCACCCCCATGCTTCACAGTAGGTATGGTGTTCTTTGGATGCAACTCAGCATTCTTTGTCCTCCAAACAGAACGAGTTGTTTTTACCAAAAAGTTCTATTTTGGTTTCATCTGACCATATGACATTCTTCCAATCTTCTTTTGGATCATCCAAATGCTCTCTAGCTAACTTCAGACGGGCCTGGACATGTACTGGCTTAAGCAGGGGGAAACGTCTGGTACTGCAGGATTTGAGTCCCTGGCAGCGTAGTGCGTTACTGATGGTAGGCTTCGTTACTTTGGTCCCAGGTCTCTGCAGGTCATTCACTAGGTCCCCCCGTATGGTTCTGGGATTTTTGCTCACCGTTCTTGTGATCATTTTGACCCCACGGGGTGAGATCTTGCATGGAGCCCCAGACCGAGGGAGATTATCAGTGGTCTTGTATGTCTTCCATTTCCTAATAATTGCTCCCACAGTTGATTTCTTCAAACCAAGCTGCTTACCTATTGCAGATTCAGTCTTCCCAGCCTGGTGCAGGTCTACAATTTTGTTTCTGGTGTCCTTTGACAGCTCTTTGGTCTTGGCCATAGTGGAGTTTGGAGTGTGACTGAGGTTGTGGACAGGTGTCTTTTATACTGATAACAAGTTCAAACAGGTGCCATTAATACAGGTAATGAGTGGAGGACAGAGGAGCCTCTTAAAGAAAAAATGACAGGTCTGTGAGAGCCAGAAATCTTGCTTGTTTGTAGGTGACCAAATACTTATTTTCCACCATAATTTGCAAATAAATTCATTAAAAATCCTACAATGTGATTTTCTGGATTTTTTTTCTCATTTTGTCTGTCATAGTTGAAGTGTACCTATGATGAAAATTACAGGCCTCTCATCTTTTTAAGTGGGAGAACTTGCACAATTGGTGGCTGACTAAATACTTTTTTGCCCCACTGTAGTTGAAGCCTAGCCTGGTGCCAGAGCTGTATGCATTGGCATGACAATGACTATATGAGTTGGGGCGGCAGGTAGCCTAGTGGTTAGAGCGTTGGGCCAGTAACCGAAAGGTAGCAGGATCGAATCTCCGAGCTGACAAGGTAAAAATCTGTCGTTCTGCCCCTGAAAAGGGCAGTTAACCCACTGTTCCCCAGTAGGCCTTCATTGTAAACAATGAATTTGTTCTTAACTGATGTGCCTAGTTAAATAAAAAGGTAAAATAAAAATAAAAAAGGAGCTGGCAAGACAGCACAAACAGATCTGGTACCAGGCCATATTGAGGTGTTGAATGACACAACATGCAAATAAAAACCCACCACCCAGTCTTTCTCTGTGCTCTCCATGAACTTGAGGCCCTTTTCCACCTCAGCCTTCATCTCGTGGACATGGGCTATAGAGTGGACACACCAGGCATCCTCCGGGGTTAGAGCCAGGCCCTGGGGGTTAGAGGAGAAGATTGTAGATTGAACTACCTCATTGGTCAGTCTAGTTGATTGCCTATGCAACGGAAACTTCTGCACAGTAATAGGCATCTTCTGAATGTGGTTTGATTGCCATCAAGGTTGGACAATTTAACCAGCGGAGGTCATCGTTGCATGATGACAGAATTAATGATTTACAGCTCCAAATCATTTCCATGGTAAATTGACATCACCAGAAACATCGTACCTCTTTTGCGATTTTCTCAGCCTGGTCATAAAAATGTGTCTCCAGAAGTCCAAAGGAATATAAGCCTTTTAGGTAGCTGCAGGCGAAAGCAAAGAAAGTACAAGTATGAGAGCAGTGCTATAGCAATAGCAGACCCCAGGTCATTATTTGTGTAGTGCATTTAAGGATGAATTATAAAACACCTTATAATAAATAGCTATCCATTTGTTTTAGGGAATTTTAAAAAACGAAAAAATAATGGGATCATTCGATTTGAAATCGACTGTCATGGTCTGACTGCCAGTGGTGATTGTTGATCACAGTAAACACTAATATACAGAGGCAATTACTGTCTAGCCGAGACGGAGCCTCTGATGAAATACTACGAATTATTTAACTAGAATAGCCCTCAAGAGTTACGTTATATGAAAAATACAGTATTACTATATCTGACTGAAAGTCTCAGTACTCTGAAAAATATAAAAAGTTACAGTTCATATAAGGAAAACCAGTCAATTGAAATGAATGCATTAGGCCCTAATCTATGGATTTCACATGACTGGGAATACAAATATGCATCTGTTGGTCAGATACCTTTAAAAAAAATCTACACAACATCTCCTTCACATAGAGTTGATTGTGGCCTGTGGAATGTTGTCCCACTCCATTCAATGAGTGTGCGAAGTTGCCGGACATTGTAATGGAAACTGGAACACGTCGATCCAGAGCATCCCACACATGCTCAATGGGTGACATGTCTGGGAAGTATGCTGCCATGGTAGAACCACCCTTTTCAGCTTCCAGGAATTATGTACACATTCTTGCGTCATGGGGCCGTGCAGTATCGTGCTGAAACATTATGTCAGCGGATAAACAGCACGACAACGGGCCTCAGGATCTCATCATGGTATCTCTGAATTCAAATAGCCAGCAATAAAAACGCTATTGTGTTCGTAGCTTATGCCTGCCGATACCATAACCCCACCATGGGGCAATCTGTTCACATCAGCAAACCGCTCGCACACACCATACACACCGTCTGCCATCTGCCCTGTACAGTTGAAACCGGGATTCATCCATGAAGAGCACACTTCTCCAGTGTGCCAGTGGCCATAGAAGGTGAGCATTTCCCCACTGAAGTCGGTTACGACGCTAAACTGCAGTCAGGTCAAGACCCTGGTGAGGATGACGAGCACACAGATGAGTTTCCCTGAGACGGTTTCTGACAGTTTGTGCAGAGATTCTTTGGTTGTGAAAACCCACAGTTTCATCAGCTGTACTGTTGGCTGATCTCAGATGATCCCGCAGTTGAAGAAGCAGAACGTGGAGGTCATGGGCTGAGCGTGGTTAAATGTGGTCTGTGGTTGTGAGGACAGTTGGGCATACTGCCAAATTCTCTAATACGACGTTGGAGGCAGCTTATGGTAGAAAGATTTACATTAAATTTTCTGGCAACAGCTCTGGTGGACATTCATGCAGTCAGCGTTCCAATTACACAATCCTCTAAAACTTGACAAAACTGCACATTTTTGACTGGCCTTTTATTGTCACCAGCACAAGGTGTTTACATCAGCTTTTTAATAATCCATCCACCTGACAGGCATGGCATATCTTGGCAAATGAGAAATGCTCACTAACATGGATGGAAACAAATTTGTGCACAAAATCAGAGAAATAAGCTTTTTGTGCATATGCAACATTTGAGCTATTTTATTTCAGCTCATGAAACCAACACTGTACAAGTTGCATTTATATTTTTGTTCAGTGTAAATGCCATGAACACAATGCCCCAACAATCAGATAAGACCCCCTTGGTACAGTTAACAATAGCATATCCTGAGTTCAAAAAAGACCAATGTGCAATGACTACCTATAGAGGGGGTGGTGGGGGGCATCCAATGAGGCAGCACCTACCTATATAGAGGCATGTGGGGCTTCCAGTGAGGCAGCACCCGGGCCACAGAGTCTCTCATCTGGGTCTGGGCCCCCAGGTAGAAGAAGCTGTCGTGGGCAAACTTCAGGGCGAGCAGGTCAGTAGGGTGTTCCACCAGGATCTGCTCCCAAACATCACACGCCTTAGGGAAACTCCTACAGGGGACAGCCAGTAGTTATTCGCTATTGGTCTCAAGTCACAGTAAAACCACAGGAAAGCAATGAAAGCAAATCAACATCAGATCAAGTGAGAGATGTTACCTTGGTTTTAGATTCGAGTTGTACTACATAACTGTGCTCTCAGAGTCATAATATTTCTCTATAGCTTAGATGTGTTTGTAGACTTAAGGAAGGAACTGTTTTTAGAAGCATGTGCCCAAGTCATAAGGCTGAGTCGCCTGGTAAAAACAAAGATACTGGTGTGTGAATGGTCTGTTTTGCTGGGTGACCTCAATTCTCCAGGGTATTCCTTTGACCCGGTTCCAATGCTATCACACAAGACGAGCCGAACAGATGCAGTTTTGTTTTCGCTTGTGGAATCTCTTCGGCTGTCCAAGATTTGGACCTCAATATCAGTGCTATTACAGTTCTATTGTCACCTGGGAGCAATAAAGTAAATCAGGGCCCGTATCCACTAAGTGTCTCCGAGTAGAAGATGGGAGGAGAGAGACATTTTACTCTTTCGGGTAAAAATCTATGCATGAAGCCTTTTTCGTCATAAGCGTCACATCTAGTCAGATATTTAGGAGACAACATGAGCCATCCTAACCAGTTAAGTGTTACTAGCAGGTGTCTTGATAATAGAAAAATGCAGCGAGTCAGTGGTTCCTACACCATACATGGAACCATGTATATGATCAATCCACAATTAGCTTAGACCTCCAGTACCAATCAAAAGTTTGGACACGCCTACTCCAAGGGTTTTTCTTTATTTTTACTATTTTCTACATTGTGGAATAATAGTGAAGAAATCAAAACTAAATGATATGACACATTCGGAATCATGTAGTAACCAATTTTTTTGAAGTGTAAATCAAAATACATTTAATATTTTAGATTCTTCAAAGTAGCCAACCTTTGCCTTGACAGCTTTTCACACACTAGGCATTATCTCAACCAGCTTCAACTGGAATGCTTTTCCAACAATCTTGAAGGAGTTCTCCAATATGCTGAGAACTTGTTGACTGCTTTTCCTTCAGTTGTCCAACTCATCCCAAACCATCTCAATTGGGTTGAGGTCAGGTGATTGTGGAGGCCAGGTCATCTGATGCAGCACTCCATCACTCACTTTTCCTGTTGAAAATGAAATGATGTGCAAACCAGATGGAATGACGTATCGCTGAGGTAGCCATGCTGGGTAAGTGTGCCTTGAATTCGAAATAAAAATCACTCAGTGTCACCAGCAAAGCACCCCCACTCCATGCTTCACGGTGGGAACCACACATGCGGAGATCATCCGTTCACCCACTCTGCGTCTCACAAAGACACGGCGGTTGGAACCAAAAATCTCAAATTTGGACTCATCAGACCAAAGGACAGATTTCCACCGGTCTAATGTCCATTGCTCGTGTTTCTTGGCCAGAGCAAGTCTCTTCTTATTATTGGTGTCCTTTAGTAGTGGTTTCTTTGCAGCAATTCGAACATGAAGGCCTGATTCATGCAGTCTCCTCTGAACAGTTGATGTTGAGCTCAGTCTGTTACTTGAACTCTGTAATGGATTTATTTGGGCTGCAATTTCTGAGGCAGGTAACTAATGAACTTATCCTCTGCAGCAGAAGTAACTCTGGGTCTTCCTTTCCTGTGGCGGTCCTCATGAGAGACAGTTTCATCATAGCGCTTGATGGTTTTTGCAACTGCACTTGAAGAAACTTAAAAAGTTACTGACATTTTCCACATTGACTGACCATGTCTTAAAAGGAATAACGGACTGTCATTTCTCCTTGCTTATTTGAGCTGTTCTTCCCATAATATGGACTTGGTCTTTTACCAAATAGGGTTATATTCTGTATACCACCCCTACCTTGTCACAACACAACTGTTTGGCACAATTGCATTAAGGAGGAAAGACATTATACAAATTAACATTTAACAAGGCACTCCTGTTATTGAAATGCATTCCAGGTGACTAACTCATGAAGCTGGTTGAGGGAAAGCTTTGCACACTCTTGGCAGTCAACGATTTAGATTTGTTTAACACTTTTTTGGTTACAACATGATTCCATGTGTTATTTCATAGTTTCGATGTCTTCACTATTATTCCACAATTTAGAAAATAGTAAAAAATAAAGACAAACCCTTGAATGAGTAGGTCTGTCCAAACTTTTGACTGGTACTGACTTCTTGCACTTCTGACAATGATTTCACATGAGGCCTATTACACAATCATATATACCTGAATACTTATAACCACTAAGCAAATAAACATGTTTTGCTTTTTTATTATTTAATTAGCTACATCAAGTTATCGTTTTGGAGCACAACATCACATTGTTAAAAAAAGATGTCTACATTGGGCATGCCTATAAGTTGGGCAATTGAAGTCATCTAGGGCTTATGTTAACGTTGTATGCAACATTATCGGCAAGTGTAATCATTATGTCGATTCTGTTGCAAAACGTCTTGCAACAGAAACCAGTCACTCCAAATGGAAAATGCAAACAAGAGTTTCTATTGGACAAACTCAGGTAGGGTCCTCCCCGGATTCGTTCCGTTTAGTTCTTAAAATGGTAAACGGTTTCTTTAATAAATACACCCCTACTGTACCAAAGTGATTTGGAGATGTTAAACGGGAGTGACAAGTGTGTTGACAACGGTAATATTGTCCAAATTCTGCTTTTAACAACCATCAGAATTGGTTATGCAGGCCAACATATTAGGCAATAATTAAGAGTAGGCAAAGTGATCGTGCCAGATGATAATTAGATCAAACTTTTTAACATTGCAACATTTGATGTACAGTCACATTCACCGTGGTTGTCTGAAGCCCGATACCTGTAGAGTTCACAGATGGCGATGCCGTACTGCGATTGGATATTCTCCATCATTTTGCAACAAAGTCAGAGTGTCATCACCAGCTTTCCTTTGCGGTAACTCAAACTGTCGGGATGACCAGCTGAGAAACTTTTGATTTGATTTTACTCCTGGTTCAGAGTTTGTCTGGGCAGTGTACTACCATCATCCTAAAACCTACCCTTAGCTGGGAGTTTGTTGTCGTTTTAAAATAGGTTAACAGGATTCCTAGGACTTTTTCTGAGATGTTTTGTGGCTACAGACCCAGTTCGCTCTCAGATCTCCAGTGGTTAATAAAATTTGATTTGGTTCCCTGGTTCTCACCCCTTGGAGAAGTGCTCCATGGCCCTGACGTGCAGCCTCTCCCTGGTGGTAATGTCCTGCTGGATCTGGCCGAGCTCTACAGTCCTCTTCACCGCACTGGCCAGGCGCTCGTTCAGAAGAACCGAACTCCCTGTCCCCACCAGCTCCATCCCCGTGCTGATCACATGACCCATCACTACAGGGCACAGGGACACTCTTGATAAGTCTGAAGGCCTAGTCAACAACTAGATACTCATTCACTATTCTCTCAAAAGGTACAGTAGTCGTGATAAACGTAGACCCTCAGAGTTAACATCAGATAGTTGGAATTCAACCTCATAGCTACAATCCTAGACACTTCTCAATGACCTGAAAGAATTGTATGGATGTAAAATAATATGGCCATGGCTCCACCTCGTCATCTGAAAGAAAGGTAGCATTTCCACCAGATTGGTTAGACCCATCCGCTCCGTTCTGATCTATGAGAAGTGTTCTGTACTACACTTCAATGTTAGCTTAATCCTCAATGTTACAATGTTGTGCTGTATTTAGACTGAAGTCCTGAATGTAGGCTATTGAGTGTCATTGCTATAGCCTTAACAATGCTCCAGTAACCTCTTTCGAATGCTTGTTAATAATGTATCTTTATGGGCTGAATAAGATTCTGTGCAGGCCTACTAAGGGTTTAACACCCATACAATGCTACCTTTTTATGAGGAAAAATGGATTACCAGAAGTCTCACTATGTTCTTACATACCAAAGTCAGGGTCAGCTGACTTGACTGCAGAGATGCATCCCTCGACTCCTCCAAGGGTCTCATCATTGCGCCAGGTTACATACTGGGATTTAAGATAATGCAAAACCCCCAAAAATTTAACAGACTGTGTTCAGATCATAAAAAGGAACATATTTGTCTCTCTCCGGTAAGTTGTTAGGCTTATGTCAGCAATTATACACAATTACCATTTTGTATCTTTTTTTTTGTCCACAAGGAAAAAGGCTATTTTAGGCTTAGGGGGTAGATTCATGGTTACAACAGTGTAGGCTCCTTAGAGGAGGTAAGGGAGTGAGGACCATCCTACTGAGTGAATTTCAGAAAAATGTAAAGTGAAACATTAAAAGTGATCCTTTTTACATTTTAGTCATTTACCAGACAGTCTTATCCAGATCGACTTACAGTTGGTGCATTTAAGATAGCTAGGTGGGACAACCACATATCACACTAAGTACATTTTTCTTCAATAAAGTAGCTATCAGCAAAGTCAGTAAATTGAGTGTTAGTTCACAAAAGGCTATTTTTGTTGATAAAACTATACTTAACAAAAATGTAAACGCAACATGTAAAGTGTTGGTCCAATGTTTCATGAGCTGAATAAAAGTCCCCAGAAAGGTTCCAAATGCAAAAAAAAAAAAATTGTGCATACATTTGTTTACACCCATTTAGTGAGCCTTCTCTTTTGCCAATATATCCATCCACCTGACAGGTGTGGCATATAATTGTAATTTTTATTTAACTAGGCAAGTCAGTTAAGAACAAATTCTTATTTACAATGATGGCCTAGGAACAGCGGGTTATCTGCCTTGTGCAGGGGCAAAACAACAGATTTTGACCTTGTCAGCTCGGGTTTTTGATCTAGCAACCTTTCGGTTACTGGCCCAAAGCTCTAAACGCTAATTAAACAGCATTATCATTACACAGGTGCAACTTGTGCTTGGGACAACAAAAGGTCGTTCTAAAATGTGCAGTTGTCACACAACACAATGCCACAGATGTCTCATGTTTTGAGAGAGCGTGAAATTAGTATGCTGAGTGCAGGAATGTCCACCAGAGCTGTTGCCAGAATTTATGTTCATTTCTCTACCATAAGCCACCTCTAACATCATCTTAGAGAATTTGGCAGTATATCCAACCGGACTCACAACCGCAGATCACGTGTAACCACGCCAGCCCAAAACCTCCACCTGCGGGATCATCGGAGACCAGCCACCCCGACATCTGATGAAACTGTGGTTTAGCACAACCAAAGAATTTATGAGCAAACTGTCAAAAATCGTCTCAGGGAAGCTCATCTGCGTGCTCGTCGTTCTCACCAGTGTCTTGAGCTGACTGCAATTCGGCGTTGTAGCCGACTTCAGTTGGAAAATGCTCACCTTTGATGGCCCCTGGCACGCTGGAGAAGTGTGCTCTTCAGGGATGAAGCCCGGTGTCAACTGTACCGGGCAGATGGCAGACAGCGTGTATGGCATTGTGTGGGCGAGGGGTTTGCTGATGTCAACGTTGTGAACAGAGAGCCACATGCTGGCGGTGGGGTTATGGTATGGGCAGGCATAAGCTACGGAAAATGAACACAATTGCATTTTGAATGCACAGAGATACAGTGACGAGATCCTGAGGCCCATTGTCGTGCCATTCATCCGCCGCCATCACCTCATGTTTTAGCATAATAATGCACAGCCCCATGTCACAAGGATCTATAAAGAATTCTTGGAAGCTAAAAAAATTCCCAGTTCTTCCATGGACTGCATTGGGATGCTCTGGATCGCCATGTAAGACAGTATGTTCCAGTTCCCGCCAATATCCAGCAACCTCAGTCGCACAGCTATTGAAGAGGAGTGGGACAACATTCCACTCTATGCGAAGGAGATGTGTCATGCTGCATGAGGAAAATGGTGGTCACACCAGATACGGACTGGTTTTCTGATCCACGCCCCTACCTATTTTTTAAAGTATCTGTGACCAACAGATGCATATCTGTATACCTAGTCATGTGAAATACATAGATTAGGGCCTAATGAATTTAAATTGACTGATTTCCTTAAATGAACTGCAACTCAGTAAAATCGTTGAAATTGTTGCATGTTGCGTTTATAATTTTGTTCAGTGTAGTTATATTCAGGTCACCAAATAACTGATTAAAACAGTTGAAATGAAAGTCTACAGCAGCCTCAATAGAACCCTCTGGGGTAGCACTATGGTGTAGCCGGAGGACAGCTATTTACCATCCTCCTCTAGGTCCATTGACTTCAATACAAAACCTAGGACGATCATGGTTCTCACCCCCTTCCATAGACTTACACAGTAATTATGACGACTTCTGGAGGACGTCCTCTAACCTATCAGAGGTCTTGCAGCATGAACTGACATGTTCATTCAATCAAAGGATTTAGAGAATGAATCTAGTTCTGAACGCATGAGCTACAGCTATCTAGCACTGAAGTGCATAACGTGTGGTGAGTAGTTGACGCAAAGAGAGAAAGACAATAATTGAACAGTTAAATTAATTTCTTCAAAAATTGAAAAGCAGCAGGTTTGAGTGAGAGAGCGAGAGCTAGCTATATTTCATCTTACCTTTCACCTTCTTACAGTAGCTATCTAATGCAGCTAATTTAGCCAACTCAACAACTTGACTCAGAGAGGAATGCTATTTATGTTAGCTTGCTGGCTAAGGCTATCCAACACTGCATCTCTTCCAAGTCAAGGTAAACTTTCCATTTTATTAATTTATTGCCAGGAGGCCCACCGGTGTAATTGCTAAACTGTTTGCTGTACTGCATGATAGTACACATGGATTGGATTGTGGGTTTACTAACGTGTTAGTTCTAGTAGCCATGTTGACTATGACGTAAGCTAACACGGTGAGAACAATATAGGCTGCGTATTGGTTAGCGTTAGCAGTTATGGTATGAAGGTTGGGCTTGGAGAGGTTTTTCACCTGGTCACAGACAGCTGTTGTGTTGTGCATTGAAGTTGACAATGAAGGGAAAAGGTGTTTGAAGGAGAGAGTATAAATGCAAGAAGGAATTATACAAGAAGCAATTACACAAGAAGCAAAGTGATGATGCTGCATGCGGCTGCTACGAAATGTAATCTGTGTGCGCGGATAGGGGTGTTTTCCATTCCACTGACTCTGTTGCAAAACGTTTATTAAACTGAAGCAAACGGAACAAAATGGGGATGGACCTGCCTGAATTTGTCCAATAGAAACTATCGTTTTAGTTGAACTGTTTAGACTAATGATTACACCCCAGATCAGCTAGATGCAAGTGGTATTGAATGTGTCACTGTCTGTCACCTTGACTACTCCAATTTGTCTCAACCTCTACTTTATAAACGTTCATTTGTAGGCTAGGTTGTAGCTACCTCATGATGGGTATAGGGCGAATTGAAGTATCATGTAGTAGCATAAACATATCGATTGTTACATTGAGCTGGATGAATGGAATATGAATGAGTCATCCAATATGCTGTAATAGAAATAAGGCTATCCTCCCTAATATTAAACGGCACCAACCGCCACTGGGCTACAATTAGGGTTAGGGATAAAGGTTAAGGGAAAATAGGATTTTTAATGGGAAACAATTGTTTGGTCCCCACAAAGATAGTAAAACAAATGTGTTTGTGTGTAGACAGAGCTAATAAAATTACCTGTGTGAGTATAGCATCATACATTTTGCAGGCCTCATTGCTGGATGTGGACAATGGTAGACCCTCTGCCCTCCAAGCCTAAGGAAATAGAAAGCAGTTATCACACTAACCTTACGTCCTTTGAGAGGGAACTAAACTGTTCGCCTTAGGAGACTTTTGTTATCAAGCGGGATTTTAGTGTGTGGAGGAAAATTGTGTCCCTCGGCCAAAGTCTATCTGACTTCATCATTTCATGAAACTGTAAACATGTTTATTGCCGACAGACACCTTTACTGCGATAAAAATGTAGCCTACAAAAGTTACAGTAGCCTATGCAGCTTGCCGTTATGCACATTGATGTTATCGACAAAGACAGGACAATAATGTAAAATATAATTTATCCATCGTAAATAAAACAACAGTTAACCTCTCTGAAATTTGGCATGCCCAATCAACAGCGCAGTAACTTAATGGAAGGAAACATAGCCTATTGAATTTAAACAATAATAATATGCAATCCAATACATAGCACACAGCTTTGGTCATTTGTTATTTTACCTGACAATCCCTGAAACTAGACGCAATCATTTCTGCAGCGGTCTTCTTTTTCCTTGCGCGACTAAAAACTTTTCCGTTTCGACTGCACACACCCGCCCTTTGTACTGAGGAGATACACAGAAATACCGGAGTGGATACTTCAACCAGCAAGTGGCTTGGATCAAAATCTGTCAGTGTGTAGAGAATAGACGCCAGGTTTCTTCCTTGTCGCGCGTATATCCCAATTGGAGTACATCGAAAGTGAAAATTAGACTACCTCAGCAAATATGTCACAGGTAAATGTTACACATTATGTCGGGTAGATTCTGAGAAAGTTGCCCTTATTTGGCGTAGCCTAGGTCATAGATAAAACAAGCACTCCTGGTTTTAATTGGGCAAGTATTCAAACTGATCCATTCATTAGAGAATCCAGACCAAGTTCAGTAGCCAAACGTTGCAGATAGAAATGCATAGAGCCGAGGTGATTTCTTATTCTACATGTCAGAGAGGCATATTTGTTCTACATAGCACATTTATCTGATTGTTGCATCCTGCTGAATTTACACCAGATGTGGCAATTCTGGAATATACCAAATAATTGGAAATGACAGGGGGCAACATGCTATGCAGGACAGTTCTCTTTCAAGTACACTGCTCAAAAAAATAAAGGGAACACTTAAACAACACAATGTAACTCCAAGTCAATCACACTTTTGTGAAATCAAACTGTCCACTTAGGAAGCAACACTTATTGACAATAAATTTCACATGCTGTTGTGCAAATGGAATTGACAAAAGGTGGAAATTATAGGCAATTAGTAAGACACCCCCAAAAAGGGAATGGTTCTGCAGGTGGTGACCTGATGTTTTGGTCACTTTTGAATGCTGGCGGTGCTTTCACTCTAGTGGTAGCATGAGACGGAGTCTACAACCCACACAAGTGGCTCAGGTAGTGCAGCTCATCCAGGATGGCACATCAATGCGAGCTGTGGCAAAAAGGTTTGCGGTGTCTGTCAGCGTAGTGTCCAGAGCATGGAGGCGCTACCTGGAGACAGGCCAGTACATCAGGAGACGTGGAGGAGGCCAACAACCCAGCAGCAGGACCGCTACCTCCGCCTTTGTGCAAGGAGGTGCACTGCCAGAGCCCTGCAAAATGACCTCCAGCAGGCCACAAATGTCGCCACGCTAGCTAGCTTTTGTGGTTTTACTTCGACAAGAAAGGTTTTTACTAACTACACCAAGCTATATTTTCAAACTTCTTGTTTCAGAAACGGTATCCGGCCTTCACACTGAGTGCCACCACCATGGATAACCCACTAGTTGCTGCTATCGGACTAGCCTACCACACTAGTTTTTTTCTGACAGATAAAAACAGAGTATCCAAGCTATGGCGACAAAAGCATCTCCCACCCCAAACGAGGAGAAGCTCCCAGCACGAATCTGTTCCTTTGGAAACAAGATATCGGCCAAAGACACCCACTTGGTGTGTTCCGCTTGCAACGTGCCCAGGAAGCCTTAGCCACCCTTGGCTCCTGTCCACACTGTGCCTTCTTCACTGTGAAGAGCCTCTGTCGTAGGCTAGCACACCAAGCTAGCCTGAGTCAACAGGACCTTAATATGGGGGCTGGCGCCCGCAATGGCTCACCAGTGACAATGGACATCCCCACAGGGAACCGTGGAGAGACGGGTAGCGCTAGCTGGGGTGACCAGCTCAACGCCACTGCCCCGCTGTTGGAGGACTCCAACAATGACCACCCAGGCTTCCTGATTGGAGACGATAACGACGCCACAGGCTTTTCCAACAGCCTCCTTTTGGAATCATCGGATAGAGACGAAGACTCCTTCATCCCCTCAGGCCAGGCTACCAAGCCTCCTATCGGGAATCCAAAACCGGTCAAGTAGGCGGGGCGCCATCCCCACCAGTTCTCAGTATAGACCTGCAGGTTGTGTGCAAACGTGCTGCGAATAAACTGGTGATTCCCTGGCCCATTGCAGTAGCAGAGACCCCCACGTCCCGCTACGAGGGTAAGAGGCTACCCAAAGCCAAATGGGTAGCCAGGCAACTACTACCAGTCTTCCCAGAATGCCTGCAGGAAGTTACCCATACCTGGAGTAAACCTTTCTCCTCCAAGAACCCTGTCACAGGTAGGTGTTGAATGGAAGCGATTGGGCTTGCCCACATGCCCCCCTTCGAACCCCTGGTGGCTTCCCAGCCAGAAGTCCTCCATGACCTCGACTACTGGCCCCACCTTACCAACCAAGTAGGAGCGCTTCCAGTCCTCTGTGACAGAGAAGGTCTACAGGTCAGTCACCACAGCGGTGAGGGCTCTCAGTACACACCGGAGCCGGGTCTGTGGGATAAGATCTGTATTGCCACAGACCTCAACCTGCGTCTGCTGAAAGCCGCTGTCTATGTGTCAGGAAGAGCGACGGGGCTCATGATTGATATTGAGAAACTGAAGATTCTGGATACTCCAGTAGACCCTAAAGGCCTTTTCGGTCCCACTGTCAAGATGATGCAGAAACGGTACAAGGAGAAAGAGGGAGGGTGAAATCCTCCAGCTCTGTCTGCCCAGGAAGACACAGCCCAGTGTCTCTCCTGTGCCTCGCCACACCTTTGCCCAGGCTGCAGCAGGTCAACCCTCCCTCAACCTTTAAGATCCCCAGATGACCAGCCCCCAGGCTGTGAGCCCAGGGCAGCAGAGAACCCTAAGGGCCCCTGGTCTAAGAAGCATCCTATCCCACCCATGGCACCAAGGAGCCACCCTGCCCCTAACCCCACCCAGGGGGTGAAGAGAAAGAGGCGGATGGCCTGACAATGTCCCCACCCATGTGCCTAAGAACACGCCGAGAACAATTTTAAACTGTGTTTGAACCAACCTGGCTAGAACTCTGAGAAATGTATGATAGGACAGGGAGTACCCCTCCAGGTTTCCCTAATCTTGGGGGAATGGAACTGTCGGCTGTGTAGTGATAAACACTGGTGAGAACTCTGGAGAAGATAAATCTAATGTTCGTGTGCATAAGTAAGGAGCATGGTATAAAATGGATGTCTTTGTATATGAACTGGAGAGTGCTCTCGTGAATAAACATTGATTTGACTATTGTAAGCTGGGAAATTCAGTCTGTTTCATTTAAACCAGAACTTTACAAACTCTGGGTTGCAGACAGAGTAGATTAATTGAAATTTATGAACATTGATAACAAAATTCCATATCACAAGTTCCCAGGCACCTCAGTGTTTTTGGCGTACCGGGTCGTGGGGTACAGACCAAAGAGACGATGCTAGAAGGCCCCCCTTTTGTCTCAAACACTACTTGTAATAGGTTTTATATAAAAGGAGACAACATACTTTTTAAAATAACTGCATGGTTTTATTGCCGTTTCAGCATACATCCAACACTCTATGCATTTTAGCTACATGAATAAGCATTTACATATCTGCCATGTGTTTTAAAAATTAGGATTCATTTTTCTTTACATATGATACATTTTTGCACACATGTTAATAAATATCAATACAATCTGTCAAACGTATCACACGCCATCTAAAACACCAAGCCTTGAAATGTAACTTTTTTTGTATTCACAGCTCCGTTTAATTCTTACACATATTCTCACTGTGTGTAACTCTATACAGCAAAAAAAAAAACGGTGACCAACCAAAGGGTTACAGTTTGGCAGAAAGGCCAGTAGGTTCGTATGACAAACAAATGTACATGCTCCTGTGACTGAATAGAAGCGGTTTACTTCGAACAATAGAGCAGCTTCGTGTCTCCACTTCTACTCATGACTGCTGTTTGGCCACCTGTAGTTGTATAAAAAGGATTAACAAAAAAGTTATATGTACCCTGGTGGGATACATACAAGTTTGAAACTCAAAAGAAAACTGTAAAATATTAAAACAAATTAAAAAGGCATTTTGCTCCAAAGCAGGTCATATACCTCAGCCCCAGGGATAGCGAAGCCAGAGGCTGTGTTTGAGTTCTGTGGTTTATCCCCTTTGATATTGCAAAATATTCACTGACACAACTGTACTGTGACACCAGTTAGTGATGTGTCAGTTCACTTCTGGTATTATGATGATAACACGATGCACTGATCTACTGTGGAAGTCCAATAAGACACTGCCTCTTCTGAGATCAAATTAACTCGACTGCTATGTCTTTCTCTTTTTAACATTTCATCTACACTGAGGATATTTCACGGTACAGTATATGCCAATTAGTATTGAATAAGGGAAAATGATTATATAAATGGACATTTATGTGATATACAGGGAAAGGCATCGTATGGAGAAGGACACATTATCACTCAGAACTAGGAGCCTAAGAGATGTGTCAAGTGGGTTGCTTGCTGAAGTGTTCATGTGTCAATTAATCTATGCTACAGGTTAGAGCATCAAAACCGTGATGTATCATGGGTAAATAGTGACTGACTGAGCTACAAATAATATTGAGTAGTTATTTATGATGCAAGGTGATTTGTAGATCAGTCAGTCCCGACTCGCCTTTAAAGTCGGCTGCAATGACAAAACGTGCACTTTGTAACACATGATATGCTTCTATATGAGCCTGCAGCAGCATACAGTCCTGACACGCACTTGCTTCTGGGTGATGGAGTTTTCCGTTAGCTTCCTTGCTGTCAATGTCATAAAGAGAGCGCAAGTGCATTCTGTTGAGCCACCAGTTCAGGCACTCTCTTCCATGACCGAAAATACCAAAAACAGTTAATTCAGGTTCTTTGTAAAAACAACACTAATAAATACACAATTGAAAATGTCTAAGTGACCAGATTCCGTTGATCCTTAGCGTTGACTCTTAGTGTGAATCTCTGTGCAAAAAAATTACGGGCCTTTTAGAGTGTGATCCTCATTGGCTCCTCAGAACATGGAAGCCACTGTGTAATTGGAGAGAAAGCCAGCTAATGCAGAGGATGTCCCTCCCTCAGTCAGCATTCACAATGGCAGAGGATGTCATTAGGTTAGGATGAGAGAGACCAGAGGCTTCGGTCCACTCCTCCCCTTTCTACAGAAACCCTGTAACAGTCGATAGATCAAGGGCCTACCCTCATCTAAAACCACAGCTTCTTTAATGTGTTGTGTTATGCACATTCAATACACAGAAACCGTTATCATATATTGAATTCCTTTACATCAGCAGGACCAAACCTCTTTCTTCCCTTTGTGTGATCGAGATTAAAAGAAATAAAAAATAAAAAACATTCTTCCTAGAGGAGGTAAGTTCCCCGTTCTGGAGAACCACGTCGAAAGAACTTCTGAGGTTCTGAGAAAGTCCAGGCTGTAGTTGCTCCCCCCACCGTGAGGTGAGATATCACTAGGTAATGATGCCTGCCTGGTGGCAGAGTAGATATGTAAACATTTTAGACTGCTCCAACAGCGGAGCCATGATAGGACAACTCTGCGCACATTCGCCAACAGAAGGGCCGTGAAAGGACAACTCCGTTATGTACACATTCTCTGCTGAGGAATCTGGGACCAAGCATGGAACCGTGATTTAGGCCTTCACTGAGCCCTGACACGGGAGGGGTAGTGTATTATCTGAGTGGGGGTGGATGGTGCGTCTAGTTTCAGGACCAGTTGAGGTTGAAACCCTTTGAGAGCATGACCGACTCCAGGTCCTTATCCTCCTCCTTCTCCCTGAGCCTCTGCTCCTCCAGGAGGGCTACCAGCGAGTCTCTCTGCTCCACCACCTCCAGCATCTCATTCAGGATGTGCTTCTCCTGCGCCAGCTCCACCTCCGTCTTCAGGTGGTCTGAGGAGGAGAGGAGGATGAAAAAGAGAGAAAGAAGTCGAGAGTTCATATGTGGAGAGGAAAGTGAAAGGAGTCTCACTGAGGTAGTTAAAATTTGATGAAACCATGAATGGTGTTTCACATTGTGCCGCTTTTCCATGTTTTTTATGCTGCACACAAATTGCCCTTTGGGTACAATAAATATTTATTGAGTTGAAAAATGGCGATCCTCACCTTCAATTGCCATGCGCTCCCTCAGGTCCTGCTGCAGTCGACTCTGACGATCCTCCAGCTCCAGTTCTCGTGCACTGGGGGACAGAAAGACAGACTTTAGGCCAAACTATTACACCCGTGGCCCTGAATTATGTCTGAAGTCTAAATTACGTTTGTCTACTTTTTGTTACAGTACCGTATTTGGATGCAGAGTTAACAATCAGTAGGCCTATAACAAAGGATATTAATGGTCAACTCACAATATCATCAGCTCAGATTCATATCGCACCAGGGCGTTTTTCTCCTGGACCAGTTTGAACCACTCCTGCATGAGTTTGGGGTCGTCCTTTTTGCCCATCCCTGGAAGAAGCAGCAACACAGAAAGGGGAGTGAGGGAAACGGCAGGGCAGAGGAAGCTCTAGGTGGTTCTGATGCAGACACTGACACAGGCAACGCAGTGACAGCCAAGCCAAGATGTCTTTGTAATGGGAATGGATGATGAGGTAGGTATGATTGACCGGACTGTTGAGCAGGGCTCAGGATGGTCTGGCCGTACGGCTCACAGAAGATGGCGTGGAGGATATTTCAACTTTGGGTGTTGCAAAGTTGAGAATTTGTGCGTCACTCAATCTGGACTTCTGAGACAGACACCCCTGCTACTGTACTATGATATAGTAATAATAATAGTAATAAATGGCATTTAGCAGATGCTTTTATCCAAAGCGACTTACAGTCATGCCTGCATACATTTTTATCATTCGGGTGGTCCCGGGAATCAAACACACTATCCTGGCGTTGGAAACGCCATGCTCTACCAACTGTCCTACAGAGGACCACTGTATGTCAGAGCAGTGGACGTCTCCTACCAGTGTGTGTCCCCCTACAGGTAGGGAGTAGAAAACCTGGCGATTCCACCACATTGTACCCATGGAACCTATGGACTTTTTACACAGAGATACAACTATTCTGGTGTTCTATCTCAATGGAAGTTCGACATCCCTACATGCAACAATGAACCACCAGCAGAAATAAAGGATTCTGTCGGATCCTATTCATGCAGAGTGGTTTCAAAACACCCATGTTATGAATTATTTCATACTCCCTACAGCTTCTACTGGGACAAATGGTGGCGTCGATCTGTCATTTAGACCAATAGTGAAACTATCATACTCTCCTATTAGGTCTGCCTGAGAGGGAAGCCTCTACTGGCATTTGGCATGCATTACTGCAGTCAAGGGCCAATGCAGTCAAGGGCCAATGCAGCCAAGGGCCAGGGGCCGCAGAACCTTTTTCCTTGTGCCACTGTAAAAGGCGGCCAGTCCATGCTATGCTATCTGTCGCACGCAGGTGGAGCCAAGCGGTTTCAATGAGACACTGAGGGGGCAAACCATTAATGCAGCATGACGTACTTAGCTGGAGTGGTTGAGTCTCTTGCAAAACGAAAAGGAAAAACACAGTACACACAAAAATCGAATGGCTGTGCTCTTGGGTGCTGCTGCCGGCTTTCGCTGATTAACAGACAAGGACAGAGAGAGGCAAAGCAGGGTTCCTCAGACAGGACAAAAAGAGGAGATGGAAACAGGTGGATTTGCTAACTTATCCAACAATGTGCTTGCTTTTCTCTCCCTCTCTCTTTCTTTGCGCCTCGTCCACCACCACCCTCAGCCCAGGTTCCCAGAACACAGGAGAGAAGAACCACAGAATTAGCAATAAAAACACACCAGCCTGAAAACCAGATCGCACAGAACACACACAGGCATGTTTTGTTTGCTACGTTGATCAGAAGGCTTCTCAAGAAGTTCCACTTATCTCCTAATCTGTATATTGGTAGAATATGCAAAACTGAGACGTGTCAGACGTTGTAGGTATTTCGTTCTCTTTCCCACAACCTTGTCACACACGGTCTAGTTGCAACACACTATAGTCGAGGGACAGAGGCTGTCTGGCAGCCTTCACGCACTATAGCGAGACTAGACCATTCAGTCGTGCAGATGTCCATTGGTTTTACAGCAAACAGAAGACATGCTGTTGATTAAACACACACTGAAGTAGAGGAGGTTTTCCCTTTAGTTTTTTTTTTTTAGCTTTAGCTGCAGCTAATTGGAATAATGGAAAAAGGTGTGCACAGTAGTTGTTTACTTGAGTTGTTAACTAGGGTTGAGGGCTTTGACACATGCTTCACATGTTCTGCCTGAGACAGTTAAACTCAAGGGCAAGATCATCTGGGAGAGGGTCTATAGAAACGTCAAAGTATATATGGTTGATTCATGACAGTCACTATATAAACCTTTTAAAAGTTTCTATTGTTGGCAATGTGAACTAGGTTTCTGAGTATCCTCAGCTCAACAAACCAAAAGTACGTCAGTAGCATAGACATGTCCTGTCCTTATGTTCTACACCGTTCCAGCAAGTTCCCAAATATCTACATAAAAGTGTGTACTGTAGTGTTGAATGTAGTGTGATACGACTATGGCAGATACAGAACGGTGACATGAGGAAATCTACTGAGCCCGGGCACACAGAGGGTGAGGAGGAGGAGTTTCAGGAGACCAGGCGGGAGGAGCCCGGCTCTGTGGATCCCGGTGGTAGGTTGCCATGGTAACCCGCAGCAACCAGATGCAGCGGAGGCAATAGATTACGTTACCTTCAGGGGAACAGCAGGGGCAGAAGGAGATAGGTCTTCGGCGAGGGGTCCCGACAAAAGGCTCAACTACTTCCACAACGTGGTGAAAGAGTGCCAAGGAGTGGAAGAGTGGAGGAAGAGGGAGAGGTGATAGACACAGAGAAAAAAGTGTAGAGGGCATAAAGCGTGAGAGGAAGTGAAGGAGGGGGGGAAGGTGAGGAAGAAACAACAGTGAGGATAAAAATCTAAAAGAGTGAGAGCACTAGGGGGGAGAACTGAACGCACCTTGAGAGAGGAGGTGAGAGAGATCAGTTGTGTGGACGGAGGGAGGGAGGGAGGGAGGGAGGGAGGGAGGGAGGGAGGGAGGGAGGGAAAATAATCTTGTTCTTTCATCTGTTCATCTGAATAATACCCCTCAAACTCAGCAAGACAGTATTGTGTCCATAGAGTTCTATGGTGCTATATAGGAGCTTTTGCAACATCAATGTTGTGTGATGTGTTGACAATGCTCTGCAAATTGGATTCATCCAAATAAAAACAGCTTTATATTCATCATCACTCGAAGGTTTACAGAAATAGAAAATAACTATTTCCCGCTCAGATGATTTCATTATTCCATCCTTGAAAATATTTCAGCTCTTCCAGGTAAACATAACTTGTATTTTTTGACGCTATTGTGTCTATTTTGAAGTACAAATTAGCATTTCGTACAAATGCATGTGAACCTCTGAGAATGTTCTCACAGAAAAGGAGTTCATACTATCTACTGGATATAGTAGAGTTAGTAAAGTGGAAAATAGACAAAATAATTCAATTTTCTCAACAAGGAAGAGCCTTCTATCCCAGAGTACGGAACACACAATGGGAAGGATCTTGATAGGACATGTGAAGAGGAGGGATGGTGTCATCCACTGTCACACACCAAAACAGACAGGAAACTCACACAATGTACTGAAAAGTCTGAGACCTGGGGTGAAAGAGCTGGGAGAGAATGGAATGCGGGGAAATTGAACCACAAGGGACTATCACAGAGGATAGGAGGAGGATGTGTCGGAAGAACTGCCATGTAGAATCATCATAACTCTCGACTCAAACAAGAAAGTCTATCGCTTATACACTCACTGCTGGCAGATTTTTAGAGCGGATTGCTTCTGCCTCGTACCTCATCATGAAATCAAAGTTATGGAACAGAACATGTATATGAATTTCCAAATCATTGAGAATCAGTGCAATGTGAAACTAGCGTGCCTATTGGAGGTGATTATGGTCATAAATGGAGTGATAGACAAGATGTGTCGCTGCAGTCAACCCTGCTTGCCAAAAGCGAGAGCATGACAGTTTTGTTTGCTAGCTTTTAGCACCCCCTGCAGGACTACTACACACACAGCACAGCCATGCTGCTTCCCACAACAGCCTGTGTCGCGGAGCACGACTCAGCCAGAGCCAGTCCGATGGATTGCCAGTCCACATCACTTTACCAGACAGGCCAACACTGTACCAGACCAGGCCCAACCTGCAGACCATGCACACCTTCTCCTCCACACAGCCCATAAGCTCGAGACCACGGTATTCAGTTTGGAGGATTAAACCAAGTGTCAATGATGTCTTCCATAAATACTTACCCTCTGTGCAATGGATTCCTTATCTCAAGAAACTAAACATTTATAATGGTTGCATGCAATTGTACCGAAGCACGATAAACCACAAAGTGAGGAAGTGAAGAACAATAGTCAAAGGGGGCATGAAATTCATGAATGTGATCATATTAAAATTGGGAGACAATGGCCAGATAGATTTTTCCCGGTGTTACAACACTCCACACCATCTCCTGTCTAATGGATGGGGACAACGACAACATGGCTGGACAGCGTCATCACAGAGAGAATAACAGTCCAACAGTCGGACGGACACACACCACATCCACCCTGGGTCAATAAGACGGAGACTGTTGGACAATCACAGGTTGTGTCCCAAATGGCACCCTATTCCCTATGTAGTGCACTTCTTTTGACCAGAGCCCTATGGCCCTGTGTGGTGCACTATTTTTGACCAGGGTCCAAACCCTTTTCCCGATATAGGGCGCTGGTCAAAAGTAGTACACTACGTGCCCTGGTCAACTGTAATGCACCATATAGGGCCCTGTTCAAAAGTAGTGCACTATATAGGGAATAGGGTGCCTTTCAGCACAGACACGTACAGTACAGGGAGTTATGCAACGGGGCAGGTATGGTAGAGGCCGAGGAGCAGTGGCACCAGAGCTGGGACTACAGGGATGGATTTAGTACCACAGCACACAGCTCTAAGGTAGTAGGGGTGGGCTGGGGGCTAGTCAAGGGCCAGGCCATGGGTTTAGTTAGGAGTCATTAAGAGGCACAGCTGCACTACTTTCCAGTTGGGTGTTAGCATGCGTGTATTTATTTTAGTCGATGTGATCATTAACTTGTACACAAAGCATAAAGGCTTTGACATTTACCACCGCCGTAAAATCATATGATGTAATCAATGCAGTGACGTTAACGTTACAGTGATCAAAGAGGCTTTGAAATTGACCAGACTATCTTAAGAAGACTAGATAAGTGTGTGATCTTTCGGACTGTGTGTGCTGGAAGTACAACTGAAGGGATCAGAGGGTGAGTCGGCTACTGCCGCAGCAGGGGACGTAGCTAAGGGGAAACAAGCTCCAGACCAGTAGCATAGCTGGGGAAGACAAATAGGTGGGTTAGCTGTTAGTTAGCTGGAAGCGACAGATTTGAAATACATACCGCCCAGATGCAAGTCCAGGATTTCACTGTAATTAGACTCTCCCCAATAGTCTACAACAGGGATATATTAGAGATACGAGTTATTGTACACACACACACACACACAGCCACCACTGGGCTACACCAATCTGCAACAACAGGGTCATGCATGTGATTGCATACACGTCACATTCACACACACACTACAACATACACCCAAGTACTCACCACAAAACAAATGCAGTCAAGTACACATATTGGCTTGTACTACATGGCATTTTCCGTAATGATAGGATTGCTACATAGATTTGCTGTATGGCTGGGCACTGCCTCTGTGTACAAGTTATGAACAGTGTGTGTAGGAGGCAACACCAGCTCTGGAGCGTCATTGTGATATAACCCAAAGGGTTTGTGGGTTAAGATTTATTGTAAGTATCCCCACTTTTGTTGCACGATATGGAAGCCCTTTGGGGCAAAATTCAACTCAATCTTGGCGCATATTAACCCTTCTAGAAAGAGGCTATGTGGACAACCACTTCCAGTGTGAGCACACACAAATCTATGTTTAAACAGACATCCTCCAAATCGCATGCAGCTCAAGACGATGACTGACAGAAAAAAAATGAGTACAAAGATAAAATGTTCAGAGATGGAAGACTGTTGCAGTGTCACCACTAATGACATGTACAGTACGGGTCTTATGTTAAACTACAGTGAGTCTAATACCTGATCGTCTTTTGTGTTGTTTTGGTATAGTACAATAAGTCCCTTTATACAATCCTTTAAAAGAGTAGACAATAGAGAGGTTAAAGTCAATTTGAGAGAAACAGTCAATTTGAGAGAAATTTGATGGGGGAAAAAAGTTTTTGTAAAATAAGCACAATGACCAATCAAGATCGACTCCTACACCTCAAGGTTGTCATTCAATTGGTCTCATTCTTGGGGGTGTAGAAAATCACCATAGCTATTTTATAAGCAAGCATTCACCAGCTTGTGTCGTATTCAGCAAGCATCATGTAGATTACAAGTAATTATAGATTATATTGAGACTCAAATGTATCCCTCGAAAAGTGACCGATTATGTTCTAACTATGCTATACTTTACATGCCTTGAAACCCTCCTAAAGCTGGGTTAGCATTGTATCGTGTCATGTTCGTCAGTAACCAATAATGACTTCTTCACCGAGTGAAAGTACAGATGTCTGTGATAGTCCCTTGTCTTGCACGGTTTGAATGCATCGTTTCAGAGTAACAGATACCGCCAGTATGCAGACACTGCATATCCACATCCGAGAGTAGGATTTCTACAAATGTAAGACATACTTTCATTCATTGCAAAACCTGGGTGACTGGGTTTGTGAAAAGCATACGTTTTAGAAGTCTAGTCTGCTGCTATCAAAACCACTTTTACTACGTAAAAGGGAGGTCAACGGATGTTTCGAGGAACATTGTTACACGGACAAGAAACCCTCAGTAACAGCGTTTGAGAGTGGTTGAGTTGATTTAGAGGACAAGCAGTCAAATCTGTACTTGCATAACCAGAATGTATTTAGTATACAAGCAGCGTATAGTAGCATATAACATATAGAAATGTAAAATAGAGATGAACATATTAAATTGTTGAAGAGCATCATCTCCACCCAACTAGGACACTCGTACATCAACAAACTGAATGAAAATCTCCAAACTCTTTCCCCAATCCCAACATTTAAAATGCATGACCACACCCCACGGGCGGGCCCTTGGGGTATGTAACTCAATCAGAATAAGAAGACATAAGAGTGACAGATATGTACCTGCTTCCCCTCGCAGGGCTTTCTCCACGGCCACGCCCCTCTCCTCCAGCTGTCTCTGCTTCTCCTCCACCTGCTCCAGCTGCCTCTGTATGGTCTGAGGGAGGGAACAAATAATTCAGAACACACACACACAGAGGGTCTGGGAGAGTCTCTTATAGCCCACAGATCAAATTTGAATGAACCGAATGAACTCATTTTTTGTATGAGAAGAGTTTAAAGGTCGTGTCTGAAACCCTCTTAATAATTCCCGTCTCAAAGTTGGATCCGTTTTTGTTCTTCTATAAATAGGCTTACTTTTTGTCTTATCAAATATTCATGAGCGGCAACACCGAGGATGCATAGCTAATTAGTATTGTCTTGATCTCTGCATGGGAGTTCTGTTTTGATGATCTTCAAAGACATCAAATTGGGGCTTGCTAAAATCATTCATAATTCACAGCGGTCTTGGTTCACCGGTTAAACACTCCTGTGCAGTGTGGACTCATACACAAGGTACTTAATCCACCCACAAAGTTTTTTTCCCAACACAAAATGTCCTATTGGCTGCTTACCTGGGCTCTGTGCAGTCTCTTCAGCTCCTCCTGCTTGGCCTGTCGCCGGGCAGCTTTCTGTACCCTACGTGTCAGCTTGGCATTGAGCTCCTCCTCTGTGTAGGTTTTCTGAAACAACATTACAACCATGTCAGAGGCCTTTGACTGATGGCCCATCCAGCTGTGGGAACTAGGCCCTTCACAAGACAGGACAGTAGGACCTCTCTGTTCACAGAACGTTCGAAGAACATTCACAGATCGTTTTCTACAGTGAAAAGACCAGCGAGCGCTTACAGGGGTGACTGATATGGTCTAATGTAATCAACAATCTATGACATCGCAGGAAAACACCAGAGAACGATAGCTCTCCTCCTCCACAGTGGGATTAAATAGAAAACTGGTGTTTCTTTCTGGGAGGCGGCTATCACTTATACCAAAGTCTACAATTGAGAGTACGAGAAGAGCTCACCAATTCTAGAAATGGCATAATTAGGACAGGGCTCAAAGGGTAAGACTAACTACAGGGATCTTATAGACGGGGCAGCTACCACAATCTGCTCTAGTACAACCTGAAGTTCATAATACACAATCCAAACTGAACAGACAAAAATACACATAACTACAAATATATGATATACCTTAGATTTCCTTGTATCACTTCTCCAACTCGCAATATTTCCCCAGTCTACAAGCCTATACATTCTCAGAAATGTATGGGACATTTTCCATCACATTTTATGAGTTGGTCTATGTACGTTTAGCGAGGTTCTTGTCCTCTTTCAGTTCTTACTTTTATGCAATAAACATTTGAATTTGGAGTGAAAAAAAGTATTAAAACAAATATGAAACATTTAATATAATTTTAAAAAACTGGAGTGATCGAGGAAAAGAGATAGTAGTATAGAAAAGGAGCAGACTGCAACAAGGAGAGGTAGCTAGAATCGACGTGGATCTGATAGCAGCGCTGGAGAACAGTGGGTTAACATCAGACCAGTACAGACAAAAGATAAGGTGATCGACAACCGACCGGAGCAGACGGAGGAACAGCACAGGTAGGCATATTGAAAAGTTGTCATTCATTGTGGCCAGAAGAATGAGGAGTGCAGTAGTTTGGACCTCCAGCAGAGGGGAGGGCTCTGTGGCATGCATCTGAAGAGTAATGGTTAGTTATGCGGTCACGGTGGCCACTGTGGCAAAATGGACGTAGTAGCTTAGGGTAGTAGTGCAACGGTTGGCGCATGCGCTGGGGTAATATGACGTGGGCCAATGGACATGTATGTACACACTACCTTGGTGGCGTACGCTCTCTTGAACGCCAATGCGTGAGGGACATAAACAGACTTGGGGAAAACAAAACAAACAGAACAAAGAAAACAAACAAATGGAATGATTAAATGGGTACAATCAAACAGGCAATGTTAAAAGCCCCCCCATCAACACAAAGATGAGGGTGCAGTGATGAGTGGTGAATCAACATTACTACCATGAATTATTCAAACATTGAACTGAAATAATTTGTATTTAAATAGATACCCAAGTGGTCCAGACAACTGAAGAAAACATTGACGCACAACAGCTGATTATATTAATGAGAAGGCTTTGCTCAAAAATATACTGAACTAAAATATAAAAGCAACAATTTCAAAGATTTTAATGAATTACAGTTCATATAAGGAAATCAGTCAATTTAAATAAATGAATTAGGCCTTAATCTATGGATTTCACATGACTGGGAATACAGATTTAAGGGGGGGGGGGGGGGGGGTCAGTATCTGCTGTGACCACCATTTGCCTCATGCAGCGTGACACATCTCCTTCACATAGAGTTGATCAGGCTGTTGATTATGGCCTGTGGAATGTTGTCCCACTCCTCTTCAATAGCTGTGTCAAGTTGCTGGATATTGGCGGGAACTGGAATACACGTCGATCCAGTGTGTCCTAAACATGCTCCATGGGTGACATGTCTGGTGAGTATGCGTGCCATGGAAGAACGGACATTTTCAGATTCATTATAATGCTGAATCATGAGGTGATTGCGGCGGGTAAATGGCACGACAATGGGCCTCAGGATCTCGTCACGGTATCTCTGTGCATTCAAATTGCCATTGATAAAATGCAATTGTGTTTGTTTTCCGTAGCTTATGCCTGCCCATACCATAACCCCACCGCCACCATGGGGCACTCCGTCTACAACGCTGACATCAACTAACCGCTCGCCCACACGACACCATACATATGGTCTGCGATTGTGAGGCCGGTTGGACATACTGCCAAATTCTCTAAAAAGATTTTGGAGGCGGCTTATAGTAGAGAAGTTAACATTACAATTATCTGGCAACAGCTTTGATGGACAATTCTCCAGTCAGCATGCCAATTGCACGCTCCCACAAAACTTGAGACATGTGGCATTGTGTTGTGTGACAAAACTGCACATTTTAGAGTGGCCTTTTATTGTCCCCAGCACAAGTTGCACCTGTGTAATGATCAAGCTGTTTAATCAGCTTCTTGATACACCAAACCTGTCAGGTGGATGGATTATCTTGGCAAAAGAGAAATGCTCATTAACAGGGATGTAACCAAATTTGAGCACAGAATTTAAGAGAAATAAGTATTTTGTGGGTATGGAACATTTCTAGGATCTTTTATTTCAGCTAATGAAAAATGGGGCCAACACTTTACATGTTGCGTTTATATTTTTGTTAAGTTTAGATTCATCTGCACTGCTACTAGCAGAGCAGTCTGAGACAAAAATAAGTGACAATTACATACAGTAGACTACCTACTTCAGTGAGAAGTAAAGGTACTATTTCACTCCACAGAACTGTCATTAAACTACTCAACGTCTCTAAAAACAACAATCACTAAACAAACCACAGAACACAAAAACTAATTGAGACTATTCTGGATAAATGATCCCTGATGTTCGTTCCTCAATGAGCGTCACAGGGCCAGATCCCTTGTAGTGAAAGGATCCACTGTTAACTAACATGAAATGACATTTTGTTAAATTGTTTGAGATAAAAACACGTTTTATGCTGTACCATCAGACATATTCAGTCTTGGAGCCTGGGTCAAAAATATGACTGAAGTCATGTTTGCCATGCCCATTGAGGCTCCGATACATGTTCAGAGTCAGTTGAAATCATAACCATGGGCAAGACATAAACGCAGAGTTGTTTTGGAAAGTGTTTAAAAAAGGTTAGCATGAGGAATGCTTGCCTCTGGCCCTGAGCTCCGTCTACTCTAATCGATAAACCTCCACAGATACAGCGCAGCAGCGGACTAAACACTTTTGAATTTCAACTATTTCAGCGTACTGAACGCAAATGAAGTCCGATGTGTGGGCCTCATTTTGCTGAAGACTTATTTTTGCCAGACACTGCATATTTTGACTGTTCACTAATACAAGTAAAACTAATTCAATTTAACTCCTGTCCTTGATCAGGATTTCCCAAACTCGGTCCCAGTGTCCCCCCTGGCTGCACGTTTGTTTTTTTTCCCTCAAACTAAGATGCTAACATTTGTGTCAACTCTACACAGTTCTGTGAGTGTCACTGAGTAGGCTGATACTCCATTATATGGGTGCAACATCCATAGGTTAGGCTGTACAGTGCATATACACTGAGTGTACAAAACATTAAGGACACCTTCCTTATATTGAATTGCACCCCCCCCTTTTGCCCTCAGAACAGCCTCAATTCGTCAGAGTAGGGAATCTACAAGGTGTCGAAAGCGTTCCACAGGGATGCTAGCCCATGTTGACTCCAATGCTTCCCACAGTTGTGTCAAGTTGTCTGGATGTCCTTCGGGTGGTGGACCATTCTTGATACACACAGGAAACCATTGAGAGTGAAAAACCAAGCAGCGTTGCAGTTCTTGACACAAACCGGTGCACCTGGTAGATACTACCATACCCTGTTCAAAGGCACATACATCTTTGGTCTTGCATATTCACCCTTTGAATGGCACACATACACAATCTATCTCAATTGTCTCGAGGCTTAACAATCTTTCTTTAACCTGTGTCCTCCCCTTTATCTACACTGATTGAAGTGGATTTAACAAGTGACATCAATAAGGGCACCTGGATTCACCTGGTCAGTCTATTATGGAAAGCAGGTGTTCTTAATGTTTTGTATACTACGTGTACACGGTCAGTATGCCCCCAATGCAATTACAAAGTCTAATACTTCCACAGTGCGATTTCAACTGATTTATACTTTGTCAAATTAACAAATGATTGTATTTTGCTGAACTTTCAATGGGGGGCTTTTATTTTAAAGGCGAATCGCAAATTCCACTATTGTGGCTAAGCCTTATTGCAGCTAGCTTCACACAGGTAGAGTTGTTGACCATTTTCATCAACATTGGTGCCATATTGGCTTTGATATGATGGTATGGCGATTTTAATTTAACATTGAACTTTAATCAATCCCTACTATTAATACCAATACTATACTAATACTTTGTTACTTTGCTTGCAGGCAGAACAAAATGCCAAAAAAATGGAATGGATTAGCTTCAGACCTTTCTTGATTAATTTTATAATACTGTTTTAAGTTGAGTTAGGGTGTCTGGGATTCTAACCAGAAAATAACTCTGTTAAAAAGAAGAATTGCTGTGCTTGAGCATAATATAGTCCAAAAAATGAATAGTAATTAACATTCAACATTTGAATTGTTATGCTTGTTTGAAATTCAAAAGCATTCATCCCACTGTAGCACCTAGTGTAGTACCTCCTCTTCCTCCATGATTCGATCAAGGTCCCGACTTCTTTCTCGTTCCTTTTCTCCTTTTTCCCTTTCCCTTATTTTTTCCCTTTTTCTCTCCCCCACTTTTTCCTCCTTTATCGTTTCCTTCTGAATGCCTGACACTAGGTCAAAGATGTCCGTATGCCGCTTGGAATATAAAGGATTTAAAAGAGCACATGAAAACACAAAATAATGACCACAGTTGGGGTGAGGTTTTAAAGTGTGAACCGGTGATGGATGAAAATAAAAAACTGAGTGACAAGCATGACTTACGTCTGTCCTAGACTTCTGAGAAGACCTCTCCAGCACATCATCACATGACAGATCCGAGTCCTCAGAGAAGCTCAGGTTTCTGCGCGACTTCAAATCTGGAATGGAAAAAACAAAGACAGCATAACTAACTGTTATTTCTCTCTGGACTTGATGTGACCATAACTAAAATAACTAGCCAGGAACACATAAACAAAGAGTGACATCAAGACTAAATGCCTTGCTCTAAGCAAGTCATGGTAAACTACAGGTCATGGTAAACCATAGTAAACTGGTAAACTATAGACTCCATGACATCCTGTGTTTCTCTGTCAGTCTCACCTGACGACCTGCCGAGAGGCGACAATCGCTTCTTCCCGGAGTCGTTGGTGTTGGAGCTGGATGGCGTGCTGGGACATGACTTGTCGTCCTTATTCTTCTTCTTGTCTTTCTTGTACCCCGAGAACACCGCCTTCCACAGGGACTTGTGTTTGGGCGGCGACGGCGTCTCGTCTGTGCCATGCTTGGCGGAGAGCTGGCTTTCATTCTTGGCTTTCTTCTCCTTCTTGTTCTTGCGCGGTGAGAAAAGCGAGCTGCGCTTCTTGCTCTTGCCCCCCGAGGCGGAGCCGTCGGAGGAGACGGTCGAGCTGTCCAGACTCTTGTTACCCTGACTGCTAAAGAAACGCTCTGGTAGAGTCTCACCCTTCTTCGACTCAAGAGATTTCACTGCAGACGTCTTTGGAGAACCGGATGACTTCTTAGTACTTTTCCCGGAAGTCTCTGATGAGGCCACGTTCCACACCACTTTAGCCGCGGCGGCGGCGCCCTTGGCCGTGTCCGTCTCTCTCATCTTGTTGAGCTGCTTGGCCATGGCTTCCTTCAGAGCTTGGCTCTTGATGGACTTCTCTCTGGCTCTCATCCGTTCTTCTGCTATTTCCTTAGCCTCAGGGGAGAACTGCTGGGCCTTCTGGCTCTTCGAAACCTGCTGGTTCACAGGGAAAATGGGCTTTCCGTTTTCCATGGCCAGGGCCAGGTGCAGGGGACGCTTCTCCCTTTCCCTGTTGGGCTTGCTGCTGGGCGGAGTGTAGAACCTGTCCATGGTTGTGTCCGGCGTCCGCTCGTCGAACGTGTCCTCCACATCGTCCGCAAATGGGATCTCTGCCACACACTCCACGAATGACTTCCTCACCTCCTCCCGACGTGGTTTGCTGCTCTTCTCCCGTCTCATGACCACCAATGGAGTGACCGGAGCTGTGACCGGCGAGGTGACCGGTGAGGTGACCGGTGTTGTCCTGGGGGCTGGCTTGGGCGCAGATACTGGCATAGACACAGGGCTGAGTTGGGTCCTCGGTGCAGGCACAGGGCTGTTTGTCTTGGTGGGGGCCGCCTTGGCTGGCTCAGGTGTAGTGGGGCCATCGATCCCATTGTCCCAGGACACCTGGTGCTTCTGCTGCTGCCTGAGAGTAGCTGGCTCCTCGTTGGGCGGGGGCGGCGGGGGGCTGGAAGGCGGGGTGAGCATGGTGGAGTCGGAAGTGTGGTAGCTGTCACTGGCCGCCTGGCTGTTCTGGTTGGTGGCCGTGCTGTCGTTGAGGCCTAGGCCGGAGCTGCTGCTGAGGTCCCTCCGTTCTGAGCCATTGCTCTTGGGCTCCGCAGGGGAGATGACCTGGCCCTCCACCGTAATGTTCAGCCTGCGAATGACCGAGCGACCGGTGAAGGGAGAAGGGGAAGGCCTAAGCTCCTCCGAGAGATCCTCTGGGGTGTAGGACTTGGTCGAGGGGGAGTCCGGAGTGAGCACCTTACCCACAGTAACATGACACTTCTCTGGGGCTTTGCTGCTGCTGCTACGGTCCAGTGGGGTGAGACCCAGGCTCTTCCTGATCTCGGCACTCTTCAGCCAGAACTCCTCGATGATGTCCGTCTTCTTCACTGGAGTTTCGTCTGTGAGGTCCAGAGATTTTTGAGGCTCGGGGGTAGTCCTGTCAGAGGAGGCTGGTTTGGCCAGCGGCGTGGAGGTGATGGCAGGGACAGGCTGAGTTCTGACAGGGGAGTCCGAGCTGAGGGGTGAGGAGGGCTCGTGGCAGGGCAGCGGCTGGGCACAGATGGGAGACAGCGGGTTCCCTGTCGGGGGGCAGGAGCAGGGCGGAGAGGTGACAGGGGATTTTGGGGTGACCGTCTCAGGCAGTGGGATAGGCTGGGAGCGGATAGGGGACTGAACAGGGGAGTGAATGGGGGACGGGGCAGGGGTAGCGTATTGGGGGCTCTTGGCATTGGGAGTGTGAACTGTCCTCTGGGGTATTGTGACGTTCTCCGATGCAAAGGGATCTGGGAAAAAGTGCATGCCGGGTGATTTGACCAGGTAGGGAGGAGACGTGTGAGACATCTGGAAGACAAGCAGAGGAAGAGGAGCATTTAGCCTTTGACAAACTCATTAAATGCCAAGACCACAGAACTAATGACTAACAAGTAGATGAGGGAAACTTTTCTTACCTGTAAATCAGGCTGTGGAGTCGGTGGTTTGACTGGCAAGAGCCCAACTTCCCCATCTAACTTCACCGGACTGACACTAGTTTGTTCAATGCTATAGGCGATCCCCTGACTCTGCGACTTCTTGTCCTCTTCAGGAAGCGCATCACTGAGCTCTGACTGGTGCAGACGAGCCTCAGCCTCTGCGTCAGAGGGAATGTCCTCTGTAATAATATAGACAAGATCAGTGTTCTTAATAAGCCTTCTGTGACGCCTCAATAAAGTATAAGATACAAAATAGTAGAGATTTGCTGAATAAGTTGGTTTCAATACCCTGGTCCATCTCGGTGCCTGGCTCAAAATCACGGCTGCCCACTTCTGCTTCCGGGTCATCATCCTCACAGGGCTCTGAGGGCACAGGAGAGATAATGTTAAACAGGGGTATCAACTGAGCTTTCAGTTAGGTTCAAGCGGTCTAACGGGTCGTTCCATGTCATTTCAGAAAGTCATGACACCCACGATCAGAGATTGTTCTGAAAAGGTTTCTGCAGTTAGAAACAGATAAGATAAGCATTCCTACAACATTATTTTGTTTAAATATATGATTGCATCCAAATTGGCCATTTAAATTTATAGTTCATATAATATTCAATAAATATAGTACATAACATCCAATTTAGGCCAAACTTTTTCCTACCAATAAGAAATACATGAGGAATCTCCCCCCCCACCCCCCACTGGGAATACATTTCATAGTATTAAAAACAATACCACAAGCCGCAGCTCCATAATATTTGTCACAAATATACAGGTTTGTTGGGGTGGGATTGTCCCGGGTGTGGGGTCAGTGGGTGGTTTTCAAAATATATATATTTTTGATTACCCATGTCTTACACATTGGTAGAAAAAAGTTTGGTCCAAATAGGATGTTGGGTAGTATATTTATTGAATATTATTTGAATCCTATACATTCAAATGGCCAATTTGGTTGCAATACAATTAGTTTAATTTCTTAGAGATCAAAGTATATTTCAACAAAATAATGTAGCAGGAATGCTAATCTCATCAGTTCCTAACTACAGAAACGATTTTAGAACAACTTGAGAGGTTGGGTGTCAAATTCCTCTTTCTTGTTGCTTTTTGAAGGTGGACCAACCCTAATCTGAACCCTCTCCATGTCTGACCTCAGAGTAAAAAGATAAGAAACAAAGGGTTATTAAACAAATACTTAAGAAAATGCCTTTGGGTAGATTTGAAGCGTGAGGAACAGAAATGAGATAGAAGCAAACGAACGGGGATTATTAAGAACTATGCTATAACAACTACTACAGGCTAGGCTAAGGAGAGGTACACTTCTGGGACAAACTTTAAAAAGAGATGTGTGCTAAGATATTAACAGACACGTCATTATAACATTTAGACATAGTTGCACATTAAAAACTAAAACAAAAAGAGGAGCATATATCATGGCATGATTAGTGGTATGAGACATGCACTGATCCATTTCTACGACGCACGACGCTTGCATCAAGCAATTGCACAACCAAAACGGGTTAATGGCATTCCATGTCGAAGTGGACAAACAAAAGTATCCCTCCTCCAAAGCGTCCTTGTGACGAACGAAACCCCTCCAAAAAGCTTTAAATGGGAGTCAGCCGACCTCAGAAACATGCAACTGTTAATATCAGAGGAAAACAACTATTCCAGAGAAATGACTGCAATCTAACTGTCAACTCCACCCTCATTCATTCCCCATCTAGTGACACCATTGTGCAGGCAGAGGCAGACTACCATAGACTTGCAACAGCTCTGGTGGTGTGTGACGTGTAGCCTACAAGAGAAACTCATTCTAATGTGTTTTCAGCACAGCTTTTAGAGAGCTTTACCCTGGCTGGCCTGGCACACTGTGAATGATCTGACTCTCAACCCCAAACACATCCTGACCTCCATCAGGCTTTAACACGACCTATACCCATCCCCAGGCAGAATAAGAGTTTTTTTTTTACTTTTACCCCTTTTTCTCCCCAATTTTGTGGTATCCAATTGGTAGTTACAGTAGCTGCAACTCCCGTACGGACTCGGGAAAGGCGAAGGTCGAGAGTCATGCGTCCTCCGAAACACAACCCAACCACGCCACACTGCTTCTTGACACAATGCCCGCTTAACCCGGAAGCCAGCCGCACCGATGTGTCGGAGGAAACCCTGTGCACCTGGTGACCGTGTCAGCGTGCATTGCGCCCGGCCCACCACAGGAGTTGCTAGTGCGCGATGGGACAGCTAAACCCTCCCCTAACCCGGACGACGCTGGGCCAATTGTGTGCCGACCCATGGGTCTCCCGCAGTGGCGCCTCTTGCACTGAGATGCAGTGTCTTAGACCACCGCGCCACTCGGGAGTTCATTCTCTTACATTCTTGATGGTGCTTGCCGCTATAAATATGTGTCAAGTCTAGCAACTCGTCTCCCCTTCTACTCCTATTTGCTGTAGGTACTGTATAGTCCGATGCACAGGGAAGCGGGGTTGGGTGGTGAGTGAAGTGGTAAAGGTAGTGCAAGTGTTGGCTTCACCCCAAGAGAGATACGCTCTCCTGCGTGGCATCATTCCGGCATGCATGCTCGTGAGTGTGGGTCTGTGTGAGTGTGTGCTGCCATGCTCTAAGGAAGGCCGGTATACAGTAGCATAGAGTTACGAGCTAAAGTATATAGGGACCATCATATAGAATGAGCACATATATCGTTCTGCACTACCTCCAGACACCGACTCCAACCAGACTCGCACAGCCTCATGACGAGCGGATGTGTGGGCGGGGGCTACATTCAAAACAAACATTGGGATAGGAAATGAACGTAAAACAGACACATGGGAAAGAAACAACAGAACAAAACAAAGCCAAACTAGACAGAATTTAAAAAATGAGAAAAATAAATGAAGGAAGCCGGGGTGTGATTGTTGACCTTTGACCTGACCCACCAGTCCACCAGTCACAACCCCAGACCCCCGCAATAACAATTAGACACAACATAAAAGGCTGGACAAAAATTAGACACAGAAAATAAAGCAGGGCAATCAAAACAAATCACAGACGATTATAGACAATATGTTTGTTAATGTTGGGGTTAACAAGTTCGCTCCTCCTGGCTCAGACACACAGAAGCAGCCGATCTGATGAAAAACACTGGTCTCTTCCCTCAACCTGGAGACCCACAGCCAAGGAGCCACGGGGCCAGGTCTGGGAGTGTACCCAGGGATCAGCTCCTCTGGGCTGGGTTACCTGTGAAGGGGGACTGGGTGAGCGTGGTGGATGGCTGGGAGGCTGAGGCAGGAGGCTCCTCCTTGTCCCCCTCTGACAGTACGGAGACTCGTCTGAGATTCTTAATGCCCGTCGGATCCACAGGCTGCAGCACCTGCTGGATCTGCAGGTTTCTGGCTGTATGGCGGTGTAGGGGGTGGGTCATATATGTGGGATGGGGGTGTGTGTGGATTTGAGTTGCAGGTTGTAGAAGGGTGAGAGAGTGTAGAGGAGAGACAGTCGTTGAGGAAGTAGGGTAGGAATACAAACGGAAAGGGGAACAGACAGGACAGAACGGGAAAAGAAAAGGAGAGAGAAGGCAGAGAGGTGATTAAAGACCAGTAGGAGACAGTAGAGTTGTATATGATATACCACAACCAGGAAAGTGGACACTGCATGCACTAGCATCCTGGAACAAGAGTAGCAGCTTTACAGTAAAAGTATTACATTAGCAACAAATATATATATATATATAAAGTCTCAAGACTTTAACAATGTTTATCATCACACCACTCTCTATCATGCTAAAACTGTAATGACTAAAACTGACTCTGTACATTTTCTTAGTATTAGTCGATTAGTACAGAAGTTGAAATAAAAAAAGTTAATTTGAAAAACGTTAAAAGGGTTAGGGTAAAACAGGAAGTCATATTTCAGCTTGAAGATGTAAAACAGAGAATGAAAAATAAATCATTCTTACTCTCTCCAAAATCGTACTATATTGCAAACAAAACCAAATCAGACAACATAATAATGCAAACAAAACACTTCAGGAGAAAGCCTGGTAAAAAGAAACTAATTAATGAGAAGGTTTCTCCACTCGTAGTTATTTTGTTCAGCGTACAAACTGCAAAACTCGTCCGCAGGCAGTGGTGCTACCTTTAAATCTACAGGTATCCTCTTCGTCTTGGAGGTTCTCCAGCCATATGCCTGACTGGAGCTCCTGCTCCCACGGGCAGTACTCCCCCTCTACCAGTTGGGGGAGACATCGCCCACATAATAACCCACACACACACGGGAAACACACAAACGCATTCAGACACAGACGTCACACACACAGGAAGGGAGACACATGGTGGGAAAGAGGAGGAGAAGAAGAGGGAGGAAGAGAGATGGAGAAGATGAGGAAAACAATGACTTTACAATGACAGGTGAAAAAGGTACACTTTTCTACAAGAAGCCGATTCAGTCTGTTCTGCGCTAAATTGTCACAGAGCTGAGATGAAGACAGACTGCTCACAAACATATGAGGAGGAGGGATGAGGAAGACCTCATAGGGACAACATTGACATCCCTCTGGCTCTGACACCAGTTTACTGGAGGCTACATCTCAGAACCCACTGACTGAACACCTAGAAACAGCAGCTACATTCATAAATGTCATATCACTGCCTTCACATTGAATCAGGACAGAATATTAAGGATCGGCACACCAACAGAACATCTGAAAACCACAGACAAACTGCATAGATGTTTGTGAAACTTCAAAAAAGTGTTTACCATCAGTGGATTCCGCATCATCGTCCTCCTCCTCTTCTTCGTCATCTTCCTCCTCCACTTCTAGATCCCTAGCGATGTGACCATGTGTCTCGTCCTCTCCCTCTCCATCCTCTCCCTCAGCCCCTGGGTCGCTGTCAGTCTTCAGCTTGGCATGGAGCTCCACAGCCTCCTTCCAGGGCACTCCTCCCAGGTCTGAGGGGCTGGGGGGCTCCTGCTGCTCCTCCTCATGTTGCTCCTCTTCCTCCTGGTCCTCCTCCTCCATGTCAGACTCAGAGCTGCTGTATGAAAGCAAGAGAGGGAGGTGCAAGTTAGAGCAGGCAGGGTTGGAGTCATCATGGAAGGGGATATATACACACCAACACTTACTGGCACTGTATGTATCCAATACTAGAAAACCACTGACCATAACAATCATCACAAACGAACATGCAATATTAAAATGATCATTTAAGTATCTGCCACGCTTTGTGTATATTACTATATATAGGCCTATGTTAAATTGCTGAGATTCAACAGTTGCTGCCACGGGTCACCCCATGCAGAGTTGACTGTTCCTCTGTGGTCTCACCTGGAGCCCAGGTCTGCGTGCGCGTCCTTGTCCAACACACTGCTTAGATTGTGTTCGGCCAGCGTCTCCTCTGGCACCTCCTCTAGGTCCTCCTCCCGCTGCAGAGACAGACGGTAGTTCTCCAGCTCGATGCGCTCCGGCGTGCCCCGCAGACGCTTAGCCAGGCTGGGCTCCTGCAGCCCGTTCACCTCCGGGACTGAGGTGGACCGCGGAGGGGCAAGGGCGGAGGGGGAGAGAATACAGACAGGCAACTGAGAAATCATAGGTAGCATGGTCGAGGAGAGGAGCTGGAGGGATACAGCAGCGCAACAGCCATGCAAGGCTGTAGACACTAGGCAGGCTCAGATTTCATTCAAACTGGGGCTATGCTCCTCTGCAACTTCTCTCAAGGTTTGCACTAAACCATCGGACCAATATAATGTGCCTACTGTATAACAACGTGCTAGCTACCAGAAACCACATCTCTTCCATAATCACGTTTCCAACCATGTTTCTTCCATGACTATAGTTGAGCACGGATTTATTGTGGCTCATTTTCTATCAACTGATTTGTGTCACGTTTGAGACATTTTTGTTTTGTTTATATACACATTTCTTTTGGATTCTAGGAAAAACAGACAAAAACACAGCCATTCTAATAATTTATTGCATGTTTGTTTCCTACAGTGTCTCACAAATCCAATATATATAGTGTATATTATTTATACTTTATAGAATTATATAATATAACATTCTATATGCAACAGGGTAAAGGTTGGTACTACTTTGCCTGTTTCCCATCCTAGGAAGCAACTCTTAAAGCTGACAGACACTGAAAGTCTAAATTTGAGGTGAGATTATACAATAGCACAGATGCGGTAAAGATGTCAATGGAACACAGGACACTGACGCCGTCACTGAGGCACATTCAACAAACCTGATATAACAAAGTGGATATTCGTCAAATCCATAATGATTTCTACACCGAGTGTACCAAACATTAAGGACACATGCTTTTTCCATGGCAGACCAGGTGAAAGCTATGATCCCTTATTGAGGTCTCTTGTTAAATCCACTTCAAAATCAGTATAGATGAAGGGGAGGAGACAGGTTAAAGAAGGATTTTAATGCCATGAGACAATTGGAGACATGGATTGTGTATGTGTGCCATTCAGAGGGGGAATGGGCAAGACAAAATATTTAAGTGCCTTTGAACGGGATATGGTAGTAGCTGCCAGGCGCACAGGTTTGTATCAAGAACTGCAACGCTGCTGGGTTTTCCCACACTCAATAGTTTCCGTATGTATCAAGTGTGACGACCCTCCCACTCTGTCAAATTCTTTCCCGTTGCTCTTGTTTTCCTTAATAGGATGTTGATGGGCGGAGCCGGGAGAGTCGTCAGCCAAATGGGACACACTCGGGTGTCCCAGGATAAAAGCACCTCTTCCCCCATTCATTGAGGAGACTCTCTCCATGCAGACACTGATAGATTTTGGTTGTGGAATTTTTGTTTGTTTGCGTTGGCACCTTTCAACACCCCCCATTATCACATTCATACACACAACCACTCACTTACACTACTGATTACTGACTACACACACCATTGTTAATTGTATTTAGTTTACTTTAGTTAATAAATATGTTTTGTTATTCCTTATCTCCACGTTGTCTCTATTTTTGTTTCGAACTTTGAGCCGGTTCGTGACACAAGAATGGTCCATCACCCAAAGGACATCCAGCCAACTTGACACCACTGTGGGAAGCATTGGAGTCAACATGGGCCAGAATCCATGTGGAACGCTTTTGACACCAGAGTACATGCACCTGATGAATTGAGGCCCTTCTGAGGGCAAAAGGGGAGGGTGCAACTCATTATTAGGAAGGTGTTCTTAATGTTTTGTACACTCAGTGTATATTGTAAAAGGCTCCCAATGTGGTTACTGAAGTCAGATTTGGATATATTTGGCTATTTTCACTGCATAACATTTATAAGTGACCGCTAAATGCTAACTCCCGTTCGTATGAGCTAGTAGCATAGCTAGCATACAGAACTCGGTCGCGGTTAGTCAAAGTAGTTTAACTGTAATGCAGGTGATAAGTAATGACATTAACATATATTGACATCCATACAAGCATTAAACTCCTATTTTTACCTCAAAATATTGTGAAATACACAGTCAGTATAAACAACAGCCTAAATGACGGCTAATTCTGCTGGTGAGCAATGAGAGGATTCGGGATCTCTAGCCCACGCATTCCCAATGCGTAAAAATGGTTTGGGTTATGTTCCATTTACCTTTTTACTGCATCTACAGGGCACAGCAACCCTTAGAAATGTGTTCTTTAACATTCTAAATGTAGCTTATAAGTTAAGGGAGTGAGAAACTTACCAGCAGACAATGTGTTGTAAGCAATGACCTTACGCAACACTGTGTGGTAAGGTAGTGAGTGTGATATTTGATTTGTTTTTATGAGCTGGTGCTAGTGGTGACAGTTCATGTCAGATGAGTGAAATTGAACAATGCAGAACTCTAGTATCACAGGGGGAGCATTTAGAGGGCAATTACACTGTCTACATCATGAGACGGATAGATTCTTGAGCCAATTCATCTTATTCCACTAACCTCTAAAGACTATAAAAGAAATGATAGGGATTCCCAAAGGTCAGCATGTGTTACGAGATGATCAAGGTCATTTCCATTATCAGGAAATATATGTAATGTCTGCAGCCTGCCTATATCTTATATAATATATCTTAGTTCCAAGTATAAATGTGCTAGTAGTTGGGGGATGAAAGCCTTATATTTACCTTAATTATAATACTGGCCTAGTAGGCCTACAGATGACCTATTAAAGTAATCTAAGATACAAACTTCCCACTTCCCATCATTCGCCTGACATTAGATATATATGAAGCGCCACGTTTCAGCTATTACATCTATGACCCCACAGTACATGCAAGAGAAATGTAACATTTAGGAAAAGCAGTAGAGGTGTTCGTATGCAAAGAGAGAAGGTGGGAATGCAGGAGGACAGACAGGACAGCCACTGACGGTACGGTCAGAGAGGAGAGGAAGGGTGGATCTCACAAGGGGCCAATCACAAGCACTGTTTCAAGCACTAGCTTTTGGCTTCGGGCTGCTCTGATAGGAGGGTGAAAAGGTAAAGCTTACAGAGAACCAATCACAAGCACTGTTACAGGCACGCTCTAGTCAGCAGGTCAAAAAGGAGAAGGTAAAGCTAAGAAAGGCACAGGCCACTACAGGTTACAAATCACAAGTTTAGCCATCGATTAAAGCACAGGCAGGCAAAAGAGCACACTCAACTTATTTCTTGAGTAATATAACATGTTTAATATCATAAATAAATGTAGATAAATAACACATGTACATAACTGCAGGTTACAATTCAACAGGTTACTGTTAAATTACTAATAACCTGTTAAATTACTATAAGTCAGTGAGAAAAGGTAACTTGAGTATAATGGTCTTAAAAACCACAGAAGCAAACAGCGAAGGCTCATCATTTTGCCTGACTGTTATTTTAATTTCCAGGCCGAGAAATGAAGAAGAAGAAGATGGACCATTTGTTTCAAATCTAGCTCCCGGCCGGGCTACTTTACTAGCCAAAATCAATCTCAAATTGGATGCGAATGAGAGGGTATGCTGCATCTTCAAGAAATAAATAACACCAAACACACAGAATCACAAGATTTACATCAACAGGACAGCAAGTCAACAAGCTATATGAAAGACGGATAGAGGATGCTTAGATCTATACAGTTTCACTCAGAGTCATTAGTTGGTGAAGTGAAGTCAGAGGTCATAGGGAGACAGGATATGTTATACAAAGCATTGTGGGTACTGTAGTACATCATGCTACAGGTCATGCTAGGAGATTGAGCAGGGCGTTGAGGGTGAAACAGCAGAGGAGGTAGATACAGTAGGTACAAAGGAATGGCGAGTCGAGGGGGTTTAGCGCCACCTGGTGGCAGGTCCAGGACAGGGTCCGGCGGAGGGTGCGCAGGGGACCCTCCCCCCTCCCCCGGGCCAGCGGGGCCAAGCGGGGCAGTGGCACCACAGCTAGAGGTGAGGAAAGCGGGGTAGTGGGGGTACCTGAGGACCGGCGCTCGGTGGGGGAAGGGGATGCCATCGCCCCCCTCCCAGGGGAGTCCACGGTGACCGCCGCGGGCAAGGACCCCTGGTTGTCCTGGAGACGAGACAGAAGTGGAGGGGAGGAGGGGGTCAATACACATCCTACACTTCCTGATTATCCTACGAAACAGATCCAGTGTGTGTGTGAGAGGTTGGGAAATGCACTGCTCCTCCATCATTGAGAGGGATAAATTCACAGAGCTGGAGAGAGACATGGTGGAGCTCAGAGAGCTAGTCCACACAATACAAACAGAATAAACCCACAAAACAGACCACAAAGCTTTTGCTATCTCATCCTGGAATATACAAGGTCTGAGGTCATCTGCCTTTGGCCTAAAGAGCAGGAACCAGCAAAAACGGGTCACAACACCTGCAGCTCCGTCCTCACGCTGGATATGTACATAGTCAATGGTAGGCTTTGAGGGGACTCCTATGGTAGGTACACATATAGCTCATCTCTTGGCAGCAGTAGACTACTTTATCACTGACCTCAACCCAGTCTCCCAGAGCGTTCAGTCAGCCCACTGACACTCCTATCAGACAACAGCAAAATCACACTCTACTTGAACAGAGCTTTGCTCAATCATGAGGCATCAAAGCCAAAGGAACTGAATAACATTTAAAAAATGCTATAGATGGAAGGAGAGTAGTGTGGAAATCTAACAAAAAAACTATTGGGCAACGACAAATTCAATCCCTTCTAGACAATTTCCTGGACAAAATGTTTCACTGTAATAGTGAAGGTGTAAAGCTGGCAGTAGAAAACCTAAACAGTCTATTTTACCTCTCAGCTTCCCTATCAAATATAAAAACTTCACACAGAAAATTGAAGAAAATTAACAACAATGACAAATGGTTTGATGAAGAATGCAAAAACCTAAGAAAAGAATTGAGAAACCTGTCCAACCAAAAACATAGAGACCAGAACACCGGAGTCTACGCCTTCAGTAAATCACTAAAACATCACAGAAATACACTACGGAAAAAGAAGGAACAGCACGTCAGAAATCAGCTCAATGTAATTGAAGAATCCATAGACTAACCACTTTCTGGGAAAATTGGAAAACACTAAACAAAGAACAACAGGAAGAATTATCTATCCAAAATGGAGATGTTTGGGTAAACCACTTCTCCAATCTTTTTGGCTCTATAACAAAGAACAAACAGCAAAAACATATACATGAACAAATACAAATCTTAGAAACAACAATTAAAGACTACCAGAACCCACTGGATTCTCCAATTACCTTGAATGAACTACAGGATAAAATAAAAACCCTCCAACCCAAAAAGGCCTGTGGTGTTGATGGTATCCTCAATGAAATGATCAAATATACAGACAACAAATTCCAATTGGCTATAATAAAACTCTTTAACATCATCCTTAGCTCTGGCATCTTCCCCAATATTTGGAACCAAGGACTGATCACCCCAATCCACAAAAGTGGAGACCAATTTGACCCCAATAACTACCGTGAGATATGCGTCAACAGCAACCTTGGGAAAATCCTCTGCATTATCATTAACAGCAGACTCATACATTTCCTCAGTGAAAACGATGTACTGAGCAAATGTCAAATTGTCTTCTTACCAAGTTATTGTACGACAGACTTTTTTGCTTTAAAAAAAAACTTGGACTCAATATGGCAGGAGGGTCTGCTATACAAATTGATGGAAAGCGGTGTTGGGGGAAAAACATACAACATTATAAAATCAATGTACACAAACAACAAGTGTGCAGTTAAAATAGGCAAAAAACACAAATTTCTTCCCACAGGGCAGTGGGGTGAGACAGGGACGCAGCTTAAGCCCCACCCTCTTCAACATATATATATAAACGAATTGGCTTGGGCACTAAAACAGTCTGCAGCACCTCACCTTACTAGAATCTGAAGTCAAATGTCTACTGTTTGATGATGATCCGGTGCTTCTGTCACCAACCAAGGAGGGCCTACAGCAGCACCTAGATCTTCTGCACAGATTCTGCCAGACCTGGGCCCTGGTAGTAAATCTCAGTAAGACCAAAATAATGGTGTTCCAAAAAAGGTCCAGTCGCCAGGACCACAAATACAAATTCCATCTAGACACCGTTGCCCTAGAACACACAAAAAAAACTATAAATAACTTGGCCTAAACATCAGCACTACACGTAACTTCCACAAAGCTGTGAACGATCTGAGAGACAAGGCAAGAAGGGCATTCTAATTCTGCAAAAATATCCTCCGTATACAACGTTAAACACCAAATAATGCACGCTGAGCAGAATTAGGCCGATACCCGCTAATTATCAAAATCCAGAAAAGAGCTGTTAACTTCTTATGGCTGCAGGGGCAGTATTGAGTAGCTTGGATGAAAGGCGCACAGAGGTGCCCATAGTAAACTGCCTGCTCCTCAGTCCCAGTTGCTCATATATGCATTTGTTATTCGTATTGGATCGAAAACACTCTGAAGTTTCTAAAACCGTTTGAATTATATCTGTGAGTATAACAGAACTCATATGGCATTTTTTCTGCGGTGGCAGATTTTCAACCAAGCTCTTATTGAAATTACAGCGAGATATTGATGAGTTTTCACTTCCTACGGCTTCCACTAGATGTCAACAGTCAATAGAACTTTGTCGGATGACTCTAATGTGAAGGGGGGCCGAAGGAGACAGGAGTTAGTTAGGTCTGCCACGAGCTGACCATGCTTTAACATGTGCGTTCACATGAGGAGGACCTCCGTTCCACCGCTCTTCTGAAGTCAATCTAATTCTCCGGTTGGAACGTTATTCAAGATGTATGTTAACAACATTCTAAAGATTGATTCAGTACATCGTTTGACATGTTTCTACTGACTGTTACGGAACTTTTAGACATTTCGTCACGTTATAGTGGACTTTGGAATTGTTATAGTGGACTTTGGAATTGTTTACCAAAAGCGCTAACCAAAGTAGCTAATTGGAGATAAATAACGGACATTATCGAACAAATCAAGCATTTATTGTGGACCTGGGATTCCTAGGACTGCATTCTGATGAAGTTCATCAAAGGTAAGGAAACATTTATCATGTATTTTCTGGTTTCTGTTGACCCCAAAATGGCGGCTAATTTGGTTATTGTTCTGAGCTCCGTCTCAAATTATTGCATGATTTGCTTTTTTTGAAATCTGACACAGCGGTTGCATTAACCTGTTGAGGATGGGGGCGCTGTTGAGACTATTTATGCTAATCGTGTAATTTTTGAAACGGCTTCCCACAAAATCCTTGATCGTACAATATGCATATTATTATTATTATTGGATAGAAAACAGTCTATAGTTTCTATAGGAGTTGACATTTTGTCTCTAAGTGGAACAGAGCCCATTCTACAGCAATTTCCCTGACATGGAGTCAGATTTCAGAAATTTTGGCCACTGTTCTGGAGTCAGTTAAAAGGGCACTGTTATTGCTATGACTATACGGACACTGCTTACGTCTTCCCCTGGATGCCTTTACGTGATGACGATTTGAATGGGGTCGATTGCGCGTTCACAGGCCCTATAAATAAAAAAACCCTGTAGGTAGGAGCTCCTTTGCAGCTGCGTAATGCGCGTGGAGGACATCGACCTGCTATTTTTCCAAGCGTTAGTTTAGCCTGTTATATTTTTCCGGGTCATGTTTTTACTCGTTATAGGAGTTAAAAACATCATAAGGTAGTTAATTTAAAGCGTTTTATAGCAATTTATATCCGTTTAGTGCGATTTTGGGACATTTATTTCTTTAACGCTGTGAATAGCTGGGCACGCTCCCAGTTCATCCCGAACGCAGTTGGCATTTCCACATGGCAAGAGGACAGCTTTCCACCAAAAGACGATTACTCCCAAGAAAGGACCCTTTGCCCAAGATACTGATGGAAGAACAGCTCAAAGTAGGACATTTTTATTTTGATAAATCGTGTTTCTGTCGAAAAATTTTAGTGGCTTAGGACGCCATGTTTTTTGACGTAGCTTCGCTTGGCGCAAACTGTATTGAAAAGTAAGGATAAATTAAAAAATGTAATTCCGCAATTGTATTAAGAATTAAATTGTCTATCAATCGATGTCCACCCTATATTTTTTAGTCACGTTTATGAGTATTTATGTATAAGAGTAGATCACTGTCTAAGTGGCGCAAGGACATTTTCTGACCAGCTGAGCTACATTTCACATTGTCTAACCATGATTTTGGTGGCTAAATATAAACATTTTCGATCAAACTCTATATGGATTGTGTAATATGATGTTACAGGAGTGTCATCTGAAGAATTCTGAGAAGGTTAGTGAAAAAATTTATATATTTTGGCGATGTTGACGTTATCGCTCACTTTGGCTAGAATCAATGCTGGGCTGCTATGTGCTATGTGCTATGCTAATATAACGATTTATTGTGTTTTCGCTGTAAGACACTTAGAAAATCTGAAATATTGTCTGTATTCACAGGATCTGTGTCTTTCGATTCGTGTATGCTGTGTATTTTTACGAAATGTTTGATGATTAGTAAGTAGGTAAACACGTTGCTCTAAGTAGTTTTTCTATTCCATTTGTGACGGTGGGTGCAATTGTAACCTATGCCATCTACCTGAAATATGCACTTTTTTCTAACAAAACCTATCCCATACCATAAATATGTTATCAGACTGTCATCTAATGAGTTTTTTTCTTGGTTAGGGGCTATAAATATCTTAGTTTAGCCGAATTGGTGATAGCTACTGGTGTTGGTGGACAAATAAAAGATGGTGGATTATGCTAATGTGTTTTTAGGTAATAGATGTACATCTTTACATATTGTGTCTTCCCTGTAAAACATTTTAAAAAATCGGACATGTTGACTGGATTCACAAGATCTGTGTCTTTCATTAGCTGTATTGGACTTTAATGTGTGAAAGTTAAATATTTTAAAAAAATATTTTTTTTGAATTTCGCGGCACTGGTTTTTCAGTGGGGGTGGGGGGGGAGTGCCGCTAGCGGCACACTCATCCTAGACAGGTTAAGGAGAGGTATATCTATAATTCCATGTAACTTGTATTATCATCTACATGTATGATGAGTATTTCTGTTGAAACGATGTGGCTATGCAAAATCACTTGATGTTTTTGGAACTAGTGAATGTAACGCGCCAATGTAAACTCAGGTTTTTTGTTATAAATATGAACTTCATCAAAAAAAACATGCATGTATTGTGTAACATGAAGTCCTATTAGTGTCATCTGATGAAGATAATCAAAGGTTAGTGATTCATTTTATCTCTATTTCTGCTTTTTCTCACTGCTATCTTTCGCTGGAAAAATGGCTGTGCTTATTGTGGTTTGGTGGTGACCTAACATAATCGTTTGTAGTGCTTTCGCTGAAAAGCATATTTGAAATCGGACACTTTAGTGGGATTAACAACAATATTACCTTTAAAATGATATAAGACACATGTATGTTTGAGGAATTTTAATTATGAGATTGTTTGAATTTGGCGCCCTGCGGTTTCACTGGCTGTTGTCATATCGATCCCGGTAGCGGGATGCAGCCATAAGAAGTAACATTTTACAACCACCTAAAAGGAAGGGATTCCCAAACCTTACATAACAAAGCCATCGCCTACAGAAATGAACCTGGAGAAGAGTCCCCTAAGCAAGCTGGTCCTGGGGCTCTGTTCACAAACACAAACAGACCCCACAGAGACCCAGGACAGCAACACAATTAGACCCAACAAAATCATGAGAAAACAAAAAGATAATTCTTTCCAATGTGTCAAGTAATTAACAAAAAAACAGCAAACTAGAATGCTATTTGGCACTAAACAGAGTGTATAAATGTATGTCCATTTTAGAGACACATATTTCCCTCAGATTACACAGATCCACAAAGAATTTGAGAACAAACCCGATTTTGATAAACTCCCATATCTATTGGGCGAAATACCAGTGTGCCATCACAGCAGCAAGATGTGTGACCTGTTGCCACAAGAAAAGGGCAACCAATGAAGAACAAACACCATTGTAAATACCACCAATATTTATGTTTATTTATTTTCCCTTTTGTACTTTAACCATTTGTACATCGTTACAACACTAAATATACAAAATATGACATTTGTAATGTCTTTATTATTTTGGAACTTCTATGAGTGTAATGTTTACTGTTCATTTGTATTGTTTAGTTCACTTTTGTACATTATCTATTTCACTTGCTTTGGCAATGTTAACATATGTTTCCCATGTCAATAAAGCCCCTTGAATTGAATTGAGAGAGAGAGGGTGAGGGTGAGAGAGGGTGAGAGAGAGGGTGCGTGATAGAGAGGGTGAGAGAATGAGTGTGTGTGTGTGTGTGTGTGTGTGTGGGGGGGGGGGGGGGGGGGGATGGGTCAGTAGTACCTTAGCATTGAGCAGAGCAGGGATCGGTGCCGGCCTCTTCCTCTGAGCCTGACCAGACGAGCGGTAACAGTAGTGGGGCTTGCAGTAAAACTTCCCTGTAGGAGAGGAGACAGAAACAGAGAAGTACTAAACCAGTGCAAAACAAACATCTTTTGCAAATCAGACTGCATTAACCTCATCTGACTGTTGCATACTCGTCAGTACCGTGAAAGCCTGTGTGTGTGTGAGAGAATGCTGTACATAGAAAGACAACATTTTGTCCTCACTCAGTTCCTACTGGACATTCTGGAGTCTGCTCTACCAGTGGGATGACTGGGATCACAAACTAAAACTGGGAGAAACAGCCACTCTTGTCATTGCGAACAATTTGCTACTTGTTCCATGAGCACAAGAGAGGCCTTGTGACACTCAGAGAGAGAAGATGAATAAATCATGCAGCAGATGCTATGAGGACAATATGATGATGACTACTGTAACCACAAAGACAAAGCTTGGCATAGCATGTGTGTGTGTCTATGAGTGAACACAGTATCTTCATCATGTAACAGGTTCCTTTGAGTCTAAATTGATCGTATTGTGTGTCAGAAATGTCTGTGCCCTGTTTGAATTTAGTCAAAACAAAGTGATTGTGTCATTCAGTGGGATGTTTCTGTGAACATATCAACAGTGTATGCAAGTTGTATCTATTCACATGTACACTCAGTGTACAAAACATTAGCAACACCTTCCTAATATTTAATTGCACCCCCTTTTGCCCTCAGAACAGCCTCAATTCATCGGGGCATGGACTCTACAAGGTGACGAAATCTTTCCACAGGGATGCTGGCCCATGTTGACTCCAATGCTTCCCACAGTTGTGTCAAGTTGGCTGAATGTCCTTTGGGTGGTGGACCATTCTTGATACACAGAGGAAACTGTTGAGTGTGAACAAACCAGCAGTGTTGCAGTTCTTGACACAGTCAAACCGGTGCACCTGGCACCTACTAAAATACCCCGTTCAAAGGCAGTTCAATCTTGCCCATTCACCCTCGAATGGCACACATATACAATCCATGTCTCAAATTGTCTCGAGGCTTAAAAATCCTTCTTTAACTCGTCTCCTCCCCTTCATCTACACTGATTCAAAGTGGATTTAACAAGTGACATCAATAAGGGATTATAGCTTTCAGCTGTATTCACCTGGTCTGTCATGGAAAGAGCATGTTTCCTTAATGTTTTGTACACTCAGTGTACATTTGTATTAGTCTGATCCCAGAACTGTTTTTATGATGTTACCATCTCCTACATTCGTTCAAACATATCTGTACTGAACGAAAAGCACAGTACACATAGTAACCACAACACGTGGCTTAAAGTAGGGTCTTCCTCCACGTACCGTCCTCCACATCGAAGGCGTAGGACGAAAGGCGTAGTGTGGTGCCGCAGTAGTCACACTTGAAGCAGCTACGGTGGAAGAACTTGCCCTCGGCACTCAGCCGCTCCATCACGTACACACGCTTCCGGCAGAAGAAGCACACGTCACTGCCCCCGATGTTCTGGGGGAACTCCTTCCTCAGGGAACCCTGTAAGGGTGAGAGGAGACAGTATTAGGGGCTGGGGAGAGGTAAAGAGAGATGAGGAGAGAGGGAAGCCATTTTCCTGAAGCCCCCGGCTTCACAACTAAGTGGGAAAAATCTAACTGATAGAGAGTTAGGGGATATGGGATCAAATGTTCCATTGATATCAAACCATTCACAACTTAGTAGATTATGGCTGTGAATTCGCCACTCTGACATGTTTTAAATATTTTTTTTTAACACCAGGCAAAACATTTTCAGAAACACCTGAGATTATAGCACATTGGATACCACCACAAAATGTCACAATGCTTAAGTGTGGTCAAATGTTCCACACACACAGAACACTGATCAGAGTTCATAAGACACACACACACACACACAATTACAATCCGTCTCTAGAACTAGAAGGAAGTCCTAGTTACACTCATCATCACCAAACACCACATTTACGTTCCCTAGCTGGAGTCACTTCACTCTTGGATCTACAACATGCCTAGTGTCCTACGATGCCATTGGCTCTCACCAATTCCCTCTTGTCAAGTAAGGGCTTAGGTTCCTCTTGAGGTTGAAGCTGATTGGCTATCTGCTCGGCCAATAAGCTCACTTCCCCTGTGTACATCTTTAAATATCTCTATCGAAGGCAGAGAGAGAGAGAAAGGACAGTAGGATGAGAAAGACAAAGAGAGGAAAAAGAAAGACATGCCAAGATAAAGGGATACTTCGGGACTTTCGCAATGAGGTCCTTTATCTACTTCCCCAGAGATCAATGAACTCGTGGATACCATTTTTATGTCTTGGCATGCATTATGAAGTATGTTGCTAACTGCGCAATTGCTAACTAGCGTTTGTGCAATGACTGGACGTCTATGGTATCTCCTAGCATGCTAGACGATACCATAGACTTCCAGTCATTATGCTAAGGCTAGTTAGCAATTGCGATAGTTAGCAACTTCCTTCAAACTGCATGCCAAGACATAAAAATGGTATCCACGAGTTCATTGATCTCTGGGGAAGTAGATAAAGGGCCTCATTGCCAACATCCCGAAGTATCCCTTTACAATGAGAGAAAAGACATGCAAAGGAATGTGAGCAAAACCAAATGGCAGAGTAGAAGGAGTTGTATGAGGAAGAGGGGTAAACTATGATGGGAGGTGAGGTAGTACACTATGTAAGGCACTAAAGGGCACTGGAAAAAAATATTCAACTGATCATGAGAGGGAAACTAAGCCATGTTTGGTTGATCGGCCCACCAGCCCCACCCAATGAACTGCCTCGAATGAGTGTTTTCAACAGAAGAGAAATACGTGCAAACCAACTGCATACAACTCTTGAACCCTCATTGGCTCATTGTCTGACAGAAAGCCTATTTGATTTGAACCAATAGAACACATGTGATGTATACACACCATTACTTTAAATGAGGAGCGAAAGCTGTTGACTGGCTCTGTGAGGCTGAGTGTTATCCTGGACTTTGACTGTGGCTATATGCACTTACACCCATATACACATGCACACAGGCACGCACGCACGCACACACAAACACACACAGTCAGATGTATGGTGTTAATGTTTCCTGCGCTACCCTTTGGCTAATAAAACAAAAAAGATAATTGGTCACCGTGGACACAGGAAGTTAGGATCAACTGTGTACATTCAAAAGATCAGAGATTCACTGTAATATCTCAAACGCGCTTCAGCTGTAACCCTAAAAAATGGCCAGGATTAGATCAACAAAGATCCCAAAATAACAGTTATCCTGCAGAGAGACAGAATCGAGGTCAGTTAGCACAGCGTAAGCCATAGAAAAGAGATTGAAATATTTGAAAGTATGGCTGATTTACCGTAAATATACCATACTGTATTATAGTGGCACATCTCTGGGGCATGATTACACCAGCCCAGTTGGAACAGAACAGGGCTTATCAACATGAGGATCAAATTCAACTGTATTGAGGCCAAAACATCAGGCAAGGACTCCCCTAAGCACAGAGACCACAGAACTGCAATGCAGGCCACACCTAAGGGACTACTTACAGCAATCTATTGGAACATAAATCAAATCATATGGCTTTGACTACAGCACATTCTCTTCCACATTTCAGTGTCATCACACTTTTCACCACAGCAATCTGAGTAGTATCTTTGACTAAAACGGCAGGATGCGTTTGTACATCCATACATAATATGAACCACTTCTGTATGCAGTGTGAACTTGCTTGTTAGGACACACATTGGAGATCAGTTCAATTACATATCACACGCCAGGCAGTGAGTTATTTGGCCCATCTCCAAGAGCCAGTGAGTATTAGGGTGATCTCAACTGTCAATCTTCCCAGAAGGGAGGGGCTACCGGTCTCAGAGTTTCAGGGGAGGAGAGGGGGCTCTCTGGGTTCTGGCTGTGGGACAGGTGCCCCTTTTGTATACAGAAATGCAAGGGTTTTTTCGTGGACTCCGGGGGGGAAAAGAGGGAAGAGAAAGGACAGTTATGGCAGGATGACTTGGTTAGAGAAAAGAGAAATTAGGAAAGATGTAAAAGAAGCTGATATGAAAATCCCTCATATTCCAATTCTACAGAACAGTAATGACCGATACTGAGCAAATAGTATGACTAATCGAAACCTAAGTGTTTTTTATTGATCAGTTTATCACTCCATCTGACATTCATGATATATTGTAAAGTAACTAAAGAGATCAGAGACGAGGCCGGTTCCTTGGTAGTCGTAAAGTCCTCGACTTGGAACTTGGACTCGGGGCTATCGAGCGGTGGTGTACTGTGTATCACCTGTGGATTTGCCAGCTTGCCTTGAAACTGCGAGGCTAGCTGCTCAGCCCTCTCCTGTACACTAAGGACACGTAGCGACATTTGGCCATCAGAGCGCAGCGGTTCTATCTCCTGCAGAATAAGGCATTATTAGATTACAAAAGAATGGAAAGGCAGAGTTTAGACATGCACTGGTATTTTTAGTGCTGTTCTACAAAACATCCCATGCTCCACAAAGACCCTGACTTTATTTAGCCTTTATTTAACCAGGAAAGACCGTTGAGGTTTGGGTTAGTGGTTGTAGTGATTTTTACGTGACAGGTTTGCCTGACCTATGCATACTAACAAGGATGTCACGACTGCTGCACCTTCACATCCCTTATCAACTATTTTTCATTCATCTCCATTTGCCATGCAGTAGAAACACAGGGGCAAATTCAGCCTAGGTCAACTTAGGAGGTTAGCAGTCAGAGAAATGTTACAATGCAGCATGCTGTATAATTCTAATCGAGCCTATCTATGGAAATCACTGTAAAGGTGTTCGTGTTTCCAGGAAGCAGAGATGTGTTAGTGCCAGCTCCACATTGCGGGTCTTTAGTCCCCAGGCAGGAGAGGATACCTGTCCAAGAGCTTCAGGGGGGGAGAGGAGGCTTTGTGTGTTCTGGCTGAGGGTTCTGGCTGACAGGTGCCGCTGTTCAATAAAGAAACGCGAAGGCTTTTTCTTAAGCTCCAGGAGAAAGGGAGAGGACAGAGAAATGGGACCGTTTAGAGAAGGCAACAGGAATGACAATGATGAAGTGTACTGGAGTAAACCAACACTAAAGACACAAACTATTCAAAAATGCAATACATCTAGTAGGCCTATCACTTACAAATAACGGATTCACTGATTCTAGACAGCACGGTTTGGTATTCACCTTTGGTTTCTCGGGTTTACCCTTAAACTTAGCAACTAGCCACGCAGACCTCTCCTGAATGCTAGGGATGTGAATAGGCTCTGGCTTCTCAAGCTGCACGGGTTCCCATTTCTGCAGAGCAAACCAAGGTAAGCTTTGTGTGTGTTTACAGTCTCGGTTTGTCCCAAAACCCGATGACACTGGTTTGATGCAGTTAGCTGGTATGGTTGGCCTAAAACCCTATGAAAGGCTATGAAATATGAGACCACTAACAACAAAGGGCAGACATATCATGTATTCATACTGTATATGAGTTAGCATGGAAGCACTGCTATGGTATAAGAGAACAAACAACAACCGTGCCCAAATGAAACTAGCCCTGAAATGGCAGAAGTCATCACCTGCTTACCCTTTGATTGATGTTCGTCCCAAACATTATAGTCTGCCCACAACAATTCCTTCCGTTCTCCCCCACACAATCCGCAGAGACACCCAGTCACACACACACTGTCTGGGTTGTTAGTTCCCCAAAGATTAGTACTGATTACAGCAGGCCCATGCAACCATGGTTGTTACCCGGTGAGCCTGAGGTGTCTGGTCCTGTGTGGTCCCTTCCTCCTCCAAACCTTCTCTATCACAGTGCTTAAGGACACACACACACACAGAGAGAGAGACCGACACGTCAATACTGACCACTGAGAGCTAGGACCATGTTTCTCCGATCTAGGCCTTCATAAGCAAACCGCAGCATGGTATGGCAACAAGGCCCCAATCTACACACTGGTCAGCCACAACATAAGCAAACCCTCTTAAAGTTAACAAAAAGCAACCCACTGACGAGAAGAATGTAAACTAAGACTAGATAGTTTATTTGAGTTAGATTGGAAGTTCTCTAAGAGGGAGGGGAGGAAGAGTCGAGCTTTCTACTTTGACAGCACATTTGGAGAACTTATACAAAGGTAAGACCGGAGAGGACAGGTATTGGATCGACAAGGAAGAGGACAGGGGAGTATGTCTGGTCTGGTAGGGCACAGACTGGTCACCTGTGAGTGAAGAGAGAGCGAGGAGGTGGAGGAAAGCAGAATGGTTCTCTTAGGGCAGCTCCGTGAGCCCGAACACCACTCTGTACCGCTTCTTGGCTTGAGTGAGGAGAGGAGGACAGGCCGTCACTTGCTGGTGTCACCGACGTCCACCATTTAACACTCACACAAAATCGATACCATATTACCTCATCCGAATTCACTTTTGAAGTCAACACAAACATTTACATTTTAATATCAATTGAACTCATGATTCACATCCACTTTGCTAAAACAATCCTTTGCTACGGGGCTAAGGCTAGATAGTTTATTTTAGTTAGATTGGAAGTTCTCTAAGAACACCCACACACTCATTCACATTACTACCACGGGCATTCTACTACACTAAACACTCACGCCAACACTGTTGAACGACACACCAGGACACACACAGCGCACAAAGACCACCCACTGGATGTATGTGGAAAATGATGGCGAATAAACCACATTTCCCAACTCTAGTTAGAATACAGTTAGCAAGCATGAGAGAAATCTGCAAGTCCCCCCCCCCCCCCCCCTTCAACAGCCACAAAAACCTTGTGGATGAATGGGAAAAAGAGGGTTGGGGGAAAATATTTATTTTTTAAATTGCATGATGAGGAAAGCATGAAATACTGTGGAGAGCGAGAGTATACTTATGTGAGTCTAAAGAGCTACTAAAACAGGAGTACTAATCCCTGAAAATTAGTGTGTGAGATGGAAATGTGGTATTGGAAAGTTCTCACTGTTCACTCAGTCTAGATGTTAAAGGTAAACTTAGCGAAATGACTTTGCCACGAGCAGCACCGCAGATATTGAGATGAACGAGATGCAAGACATCATACACGTATTCCTATGGAAAACTACCGATGGAGCATGAAGCCGGAAGTATTTGAATTTGAAGCGCCATATTGCTGAATGAGGCTGAATGGCACACCAACAACAAAAAACGCTATGGATCATGGTGAAAGTGGCCCTAACTAGCAAAGGACCATGGTCAATGTCGTTTTCATCCTGCCTGAGAGACACATGCAAAGAGTGTGAATGAACCTCCTCGTAGCCTGAACCTCCATGTAGCCTGCCGGCCTGTGATTGGTCTGTCAGAATATAGTCAGAATAGATCCGCATTTAATTAAATATCTCAATTTATAGCAAACTTTTAAATAATTCACTGTGGGGATCGAACTTGATCATAATAAACACATTTTAGAGCCCAAAACAGCAGTCTAAAAATTACTTGTTTGGCCGTTCGGACGATCGCAATTTTCATAGGCTTTCTAGGGCAGACCTGGGCTTTTGGCACCGTTAGGTTTCTACGCAGTAGCCGACCTGCAGGGCTTGTGACTTCACACTCCAGACCGGAAACTGGGGGCCTGGTTCACAGTGTGGTAGGCAGGGCACCAAAACAGCAGAGAAGTTGAGCCTCGTGCCTCAACACTCTTAGTTGTTGCGGAAACTGATCCACTATGCTGTTTACTTTCTGCATCATAATCGCTGAGTCTACCTTTAATGGCTTAATGGTGTGTTAATTAATATTTCCACAAAAAAATCTATATTTTTTAATTTTTTAATTGACTATATCCAGCAAATTAACTGAGGATTAGTTTTCAGGGGTCAATCAAGCACAGCTCTGAACTAGCCATGTGGCTCAAACTATTAGACTCTGCATCTATAAGTTAAAAAGAACTACACAGAAACGACAAAGAAGCTACCTAAGCAACCTTAGCTAACTAAGCTACATCTTTGATTATTAGCACAATTAAGCTAACTGAGCTCAGCTTAAGTGAAAGCATGTTTGTCTGTGAAAGCATGTTTGTCTATGAAGGCATAAGATGCTAGGCTAGCTAGTAGCTAGCACTGATAGCATGGTTAGCTGGAGAGGGGAGATGGCCTACTAGGCAGGGACTACTACAGCGTCAGCCAGGCCAGCAGTACCTGCTCCCCTCTGATAGGTAGGGTCTGACACTTGACCTTCTCCTTATAGCGGAAGCTGAGCTGCTCCTGCTGCTGGGTGCGTTTCTGAGACAATACGGAGGGAGTCCGAGAGGGGATAAGGGAAAGGGATGATCCACACGAGACAAGAGAAAACAGGGGAGAGAGATCGGGACAGGGAGATGGAGAAGAAGATGGAGAGGGATAATCCACACGGGACAAGAGAAAACATGACGTCACACACCGTCTGGGCCAAAAAGTCAACGGACGGCACCTGCTTATTCTGGCAACACACACAAAACTATCAGATCCAGAAGTTTTAGAACACGTACTCTGACCTTTTCTTGTTGTTGTCATTAACAAAATCGAAACTACTGGTTTCATCACTCCAAAGTCTACAGAAAACAAGACGTGCTATATGTCTATGATCAATAACAGTTAGTAAGCTACAATCTGGACACAAAGCTATACTTCTGTCAAACACAGCAGAGGCAAGGTTGCTTAGGGACATCCAGGGGTTAGACTAGGATCTAGGGGAGGGGGGAGAGGCGTCCACTCTTTACCTGTCTCCATGCAGGGACCGGAGCTAGGCGGACAGGCTCCCTGGGGGGGCCCAGGGAGGCAGGGGGAGGGGGCAGCGCCAGGACGACACCCAAACTGGGCAGAGAATCCCCCTTTGACCAGTGGAAGATGAGTGGAAGATGAGTGACAGCCAAAGTGGTCAATAACAGACCGGGACACGGTGAGCAATATCCCCATGAGTCACGGTCATGATCCATGATGGGAGGAGAGGAGATGTTGGAAGAGAGGAAAAATAGAGAGGGAAGTGAATCATGAGACATGCTGGTTGGAAAAAATGTAACTGGGAGAAAAAAAACTAAGGAAATGGAGTTTGTCATAAGAATAGCGTGTTGCCTATGTGTAACATAATATGACATGCATGATTATTGTACCAGCTGGACCTATAATGGCTTATAATTGACTACAGAATTAAGAACTGTAATATGGACACTGTAGCAAATATTATCAGTATTTCATGCAAAGAGCAGAAGGGTCAAAGATGGGGTGAAAAAGTGAAGCCCACTGGCTGGAAACACCCACACACAGGCTCATCTTTCAGCCATTCTGGTGCGACAGACACAATTCAATTCAACACAGCAGCAGCAGAATACAATGTAATATTACCACCAGTGGGACTCATCGTAAGTAGAGCTTAGCTCCTATTAAACAACATGTACATCATCTTTGATGGGCCATTTGTAGCTGGTTATTATACCATTAGGAAAGATGACAACTAAAGATTGGTGAACCAATCACATTTTACATTGTACAAATATGTGACCAAAAGAGAAATCTTTCTACTGTTCTGCACAAAGCTTGTTCACTCAGCACACCACTTGACCTGGGCCATGCTATTCACTTCAAACGTTTCATCAATTCAATTTAATTTACATGAACCAAGTGGTCCTTAGTATCAACGATCTTAGCAGTTGTAGCGATTGCAAAACACACAGCCCGAGCAGGAATTGTTGAACGGCAACACTCTGGAACGCTGCCTGTGAGTTGTCTTTCTATGTCAACAATAGTGGCTTGTGTTCCACTAACCCACATAGCCTTCCCACTGCTCCAGGCCAGCAGTACTGGCCTCACAGGGTGACTGACCCAGGATCAGCTCTTGGACTGACTCTGTAAACCCATTCACGACCTAGTCCTGGAGGAGCAAGCCAGTCAGCACAATCAGCACTTCTGTACCACGGAACAATATCCTGCCAGGCCTGGGACACGTTAATATTAGCATTCTGGGCCCCGTATTCACAAAGGGTCTCACAGTAGGAGTGCTGATCCATCTTTATATCATAATTATTCATGACCTAAAAGGGAAAACTGATCCTAGATCAGCACTCCTACCCTGAGAAGCGTTCTTCATACAGGCCCTGGCGTTCAACACAATAATACAGTTGTATAGTGCTCCTACACACTCGGCATCATGAGACTATTAGTCATGTTAGACGCCGTGAGATGAAATAGATCTGCATATTTACTATTTGACAAACACAACACTGTGTGCAAACAGAGCCGTCACCATGTGATCTACCATCCAGGAAAGCTAAATCCCAAGCAACAGTTCTCATGTTTAAAACAGTTCACTGTCGTCTCTTCCCACATCCAGGCAAGCAAGACTACTCCTTACACCCACCAGACACATAGGAGTCTCTCCATACCTGTCTTTTGAGGCCCTTGGATTCGGCGGGGGCGTTCTCCTCAAACTTGGCGAGGAGCTGGGTGGCCATGGACTTGACTTTGTTGTGGTTCCCTACAGCTGCTGACTCTTCCTTCATCTTCCTTTCTGTCAGAGCAGTACTGTTAGATGGCCTGTCGTCACGGTTACCCCTCAAAACCTCTTCCTGTTACAAACACATGGACAGGAAGAGACCAGTCGGAGAATAACGTTTACGTGACAGCTTCTCTCAGTTTGCAAAGCTCTGAAGTGGAGTTCAGCGTCTGAGTTTGAACCCTTGAAAGTGTTACCCACGTCTTCAGAGTGGTCAGCCTGGCTGGTCTTCCTCCTCTTCCCCAAACCATCCACCTCCTTCTCCTTTTTGTCCTGTTGATCACATGATGTCACTGCTTATTTCAGGCAGAGACCTACCGATTCCTACATTAGCATTAAAACATGACAGAAACACAGTAATCCGTGTTAAAGGGAATGAGACTGCTGACAGTGATGTAATGGGCTATGAGTCCTGGCCATTGTTCTTTTCCTACTGCTGATGTAAAAAGGGCTTTATAAAATCCATTTGATTGATTGATTTGAGTACTGACCTTGGGGTTACGCTTCCGTGAGATAGCGATGCTCTGGCCCAGCTTGCTGAGGAAGGAGATGGGGGACTTGGTACTGTTGATCAACGCAGCTTTCTCCTCAGGGCTCATGTTCTGGTCCCCTGAAAATGTAACAGATAGAGAATGTAAGGCCGTACACCAGGGTCGCATTCATTAGGGCACACTAATTTAAACAAGTATTTCTCATTGGACAAGTTCAGGTAGGACACTCCCCGGTTCAGTCTGTTTGGTGCGTAATGAACATCGAATCAAAGTCTTCTTTTTTTGTCACATACTTCATAGACAACGGGTGTAGATTAACAGTAAAATGCTTACTTATGTGCTCTTTTCCAACAATGCAGAGTTAAAGATAAAACATTATAACAACATATAAAAATAGATATCAAATAAAATAACATGGCTATATATAGGTAGCAGAAAATATGTATGCATGTTACGTTTACATTTGCGTCATTTAGCAGACGCTCTTATCCAGTGATTACATATTTTCATATTTTTCCGAACTGGTCCCCCGTGAGAGTCGAACCCACAACTCTGGCATGGCAAGCGCCATGCTCTACCAACTGAGCCACACGGGACCTGTGTGTGGGTGCATGGTGTGTGTGTGTGTGTGTGTGTGTGTGTGTGTGTGTGTGTGTGTGTGTGTGTGTGTGTGTGTGTGTGTGTGTGTGTGTGTGTGTGTGTGTGTGTGTGTGTGTGTGTGTGTTGGGGTGTAAGAATGTGAGTGTGGGGGTAGAGTCCAGTGTGTCTTGGCGTAGAAGCTGTTCAGGGTCCTGTTGGTTCCAGAGTTAGAGAATTTGTACCGCTTGCCGTGCGGTAGCAGAGAGAACAGTCTGTGGCTTGGGTGGATGGAGTTGACGATTTTTTGGGCTTTCCTCCCGACACCGCCTAGTTTAGAGGTCCTGGATGACAGGGAGCTCGGCCCACTACCCTCTGTAGCGCCTTGAGGTCGGATAACAAGCAGTTGCCATACCAAGTGGTGATGCAGCCAGTCAAGATGCTCTCGATGGTGCAGCTGTAGAGCTTTTTGAGGATCTCAGTGCCGATGCCAAATCTACTTCATGACTGCGTTGGTGTGTTTGGACCATGGAGGATCCTTACTGATGTGGACACAGAGGAACTTGAAGCCCTTGACCTGCTCCACTACAGCCCTGTCGATGTGGATGGGGCTGTGCTCGGCCCTCCGTTTCTGTACTCCACGATCAGCTCCTGTCTTAATGACGTTGAGGGAGAGGTTGTTGTCCTGGCACTACACTGCCAGGTCTCTGACCTACTCCGTATAGGCTGTATCATTGTCGTTGGTGATCAGGCCTACCACTGTTGCGTCATCAGCAAACTTTAGGATGGTGTTGGGATCGTGCACGGCCACACAGTCGTGGGTGTACATGAGGGGACTAAGCACGCACCCCTGAGGGGTCCCCGTGTTGTGGGTCAGCATGGCAGATGTGTTGTTGCCTACCCTCACCACCTGGAAGTAGCCCATCAGGAAGTCCAGGATCCAGTTGCAGAGGGAGGTGTTTAGTGCCAGGGCCCTTAGCTTAGTGATGAGCTTCAATGACACTATGGTGTTGAACGCTACACTGTAGTAAATGAACAGCATTCTCACGTAGGCGTTCCTTTTGTATGAGTAGGAGAGGGCAGTGTGGAGTGCTATAGAGACTGCGTCATCTGTTGGGGCGGTATGTGAATTGGAGTGGGTCCAGGGTGTCTGGGATGATGGTGTTGATGTGTGTCATGACCAGCCTTTCAAAGAATTTCATCATCGCAGTGCTAGCTGTGCCACCAGAAATTCTGGGTTCGAGTCCAGGCTCTGTCGCAGGCGACCGCGACCGGGAGACCCATGGGGCGGCACACAATTGGCACAGCGTCGTCCGGGTTAGGGGAGGGTTTGGCCAGCAGGGATGTCCTTGTTCCATCGCGCACTAGCGACTCCTGTGGCTGGCCGGGCGCAATGCACGCTGACACGGTCGCCAGGTGCACAGTGTTTCCTCCAACACATTGGTGCGGCTGGCTTCCGGGTTAAGCGGGCATTGTGTCAAGAAGCAGTGCAGCTTGGTTGGGTTGTGTTTCGGAGGACGCGCAGCTCTCGACCTTTGCCTCTCCTGAGTCCGTAGGGGACAAGACTAACTAACAATTGGATACCACAAAATTGAGGAGAAAAAAAGGGGGGTAAAAGTAAAATAAATCATAAAAAATAAGCATTTCATGGATACAGATGTGAGTGCTACGGGGCGATAGTCATTTAGGCAGGTTACCTCGGCATTCTTGGGCACAGGGACTATGGTGGTCTGCTTGAAACATGTAAGTATTACAGACTGGGTCAGGGAGAGGTTGAAAATGTCAGTGAAGACACTTGCCAGCTGGTCAGCGCATGCTCCGAGAGTATGCGTCGTGGAAATCCTGCCTTGTGAATGTTAAACTGTTTAAAGGTTTTACACACGTCGGCTATAACATTTCATTCAACCTTCACCCCAAAAAACAAAGTTACAAAACCAGCCAAATACAGTACTCACCTCCGGCCCCAGGGGGCACTGTGTCCTTGAACATCTCGTAGAACTGGCTGAGGTACATGACCATGGAGAGCTTGTCAGGCTCCGACACCTGGGACATCTCCTTGCCCGTCATGCAAGGTGAGATGCCAAACTCCCTCTCGGCCACGTCAAAGCCCAGCTGATTGTTCTTCTGCTGGTCCCGCTCATCCAGAGAGTCAAAGTCACTGTGGGGCAGAGAGAGTCAGGAAAATACCTGGAGTCAAAATGGGAGTCAACGCAGCCATCAGCACTGTGAACGTAAACATCACTCGACTTTCCCCAATAAACATGACAAACACACTAAGAAGTGGATGCTGTGGTTGTATAATCTTTATACACTGAGTGTACAAAACGTTATGAACACCTGCTCTTTCCATGATATAAACTGACCAGGTGAATACAGATGAACACTATGATCCTTTATTGATGTCACTTGTTAAATCCACTTCAAATCAGTGTAGATGAAGGGGAGGACAGGTTAGAGAAGGATTTCTAATAAGCCTTGAGACAATTGAGACATGTGCCATTCAGAGGGTGAATGTACAAGACAAAAGTTTTAAGAGCCTTTGAACGGGGTATGGTAGTAGGTACACCGGATTGTGTCAAGAACTGCAAAGCTGTTGGGTTTTTCACCTTCAACAGTTTCCCCTGTGTATCAAGAATGGTCTACCACCCAAAGGACATCCAGACAACTTGACACAACTGTGGGAAGAATTGAAGTCAACATGGGACAGCATCCCTGTGGAACGCTTTTGACACCTTGTAGAGTCCATGCCCCGACAAATGAAGGCTGTTCTGAGGGCAAGGGGGGGGGGGGGGGGGGGGGGGGTTATTAGGAATGTGTCCTTACTGTTTTGAACATCTTCAATTGACATCCACTAATGATGTGGATGTCAATTGTTGTGGGTGATAACATTGCATATGAAAATAAAATAAAACATTTAGCATACTTGAAACATCTATATACAACCTCACCTTTATCTACATAACCAATTTAAACCCATTAGCATGTTACCCCCCTTCTTTGTATGTTTAGTGCTGCAGCATTAGCGATGGGAAGTGGGAACCAATCACAGCTGTCTGGGAGTGATTGTGAGTGCATATTTCCCCATCCATGCAGGCCCCTATCATCCTCCCACCATCATCTGGACAATGAAAGCCAGCAGAGGAGAACAGAGAACAACCGCTTGGTAAGGTCAGTCAGAAGACAAATGGGTTATGATGCTAATCGCTGTGTAGCCAGGAGAGGGTAACAACCCCATCTCACCCCTCGTTAGGCAATGTGTCAGTCTCTGCTGTGTGTGTGTGTGTGTGTGTGTGTGTGTGTGTGTGTGTGTGTGTGTGTGTGTGTGTGTGTGCGCACGCGTGCATATACACCCTTTTCCCTGACTCAACAGGCAGTTTGACTGAGCTCTCACGTCATTTAGAATGATTTACAGTCCTGAACCAGGGCCTGGACTGCCAAAGCCAGGCGATAAATAACACATGCTACTAACAATGTCGTAAACACAGCAGATAGAACATTCCAGTCCAAGGACCATGACAGTTTTAACCCTTTCCCGCCATCCCGTATATGTGTTGAAATTGGCAGATTTTGTCATTGGTAATCGCCTAAATTGGAACGCAGTGGCTGTACAGTAAAATGCTATAGATGACATCAGAGCGCATGTTCTCCGTTTAACAGCGCTGTATGGGTTTTGACTGACAGCCATTCTAAAATTGAGCACAGTGCCCGACAAGATGCCCCCATCCCTCCAGCTAATTGGGTTAATTTTGCACATTTGTTGTCTGAGTGAGGGAAATGCTGTAAATCGAGAGGAGTCGATGTGCTCTGAAAGATGAGACATTGAGGATTATAATAAATACCGCTATGATGTCATACAAGCAAACCACATACCAACGAGTCCAAATGTGCACTTCACATTTCCATATGTTATTTACAGCCTCAACGTTTAGTATCGCTGCTTGATCCACAGTTACAAGATTGACATGAGTTGTACCCTGGGTTGTCCTGATCAGAATGTTTGTCTTATTGTGAAGATTAGCCGTGGAACATGCACTCGAATGCACTCATGACTCCATTCTATGCGCACCAAAATTACCATCTGTTTGTCTGAAGAGCCTAACACTGTAAGATCGTTTTTTATAACTTAGCTAGCCATGTTGGCAATAGAATAAGATTTCAAATGATGCCCACCTGACCCAGAGTGCAATTTATAATGGACCGTTTTTGGATTGCTTAAACAACTGTAATTGTGGGGCTGTGTTCCAAACAAAAAACGACAAGTGTACTTGCTTCAGTACCTCAATGGCAAAGCTAGGAGAGATGAAAAACATTTAGAAAATCACCTTATAGTTGAAGGCTGTTTCCTTGAGTCAAAAGTGCATTGACATTACTCAGAAACTGTGCACTGTTTGGAGAGGTTTGTGCCCACTTAGAGACACCAGTTAGACCTCTCACTCAAACCCTAGTCATAGTTTATTCATATTTTGCCCCTACTCCAAAATCAATAAATATTCTTATGTGGTCTGAATTACGTCCAAAGTATTTTCAGATTTCGTTATTGACAATGTAAAATGCACATACAATCAACAGTATAATGTTTGGATTCTGTCTTGTGTCAGGTGAACTGTTGTGCCCTCACCTTTGGTCTGGTAATTACCCCATAATCGCCAAATAGTTCTCTTTCATTGCTACCATTGTTATGCATATGCTTTTTGTAGTTCTTCTATTGGAAACATTTCAATTTAGCCCTATCCATATAAGTACATTTCCATGAGTGTAAGGGGTCAACCCCTTCATCACTGACAATAAGGAACATGATAATGAGAGCATGTAAGGACCAGACGATGATCCACCGTAATCAACGGTATGTGATGGAGCAATCGTGTTTGCAGGTCCTACTTCATTCCTATGGTTATGACAGTCTGGTTCACTGGAAGCATTTCTACAGGCGAAATAGGTTCAGAAATACAACATCCAGATGTGTATATGTGACTCACATGAGGTCAGGTCTGTAGCGGTGGATGAGGGCACACAGGGCCATGCCACTCTTCCAGGACATGGTGAGATCGGTCACACTGACTTTTCTGTAGCCCTCCGTCTGCCTCTGACACCAGTTAAGCAGCTTGCTGGAGCGAGCTATGGATTCTGGGAGGGGAAGAGCAGTCAGTGAACAGTGGATTTTTAGACCCCTTTTGGTTGTTGGAGAGCATAGTCATACATACATGCAGTGCATCGGGAATGTTTTCAGGCCGCATGACTTTCCCCACATTTTGTTACATTACAGCCTTAATCTAAAATGGATACAATCAAATATATTTCTCGTCAATCTACACACAATACCGCATAACGACAAAGCGAAAATGCGTTTTTAGACATTTCTGAAAATGTATTAAATAAAAAAACAGAAATACCTCATTTACACAAGTATTCAGACCCTTTGCTTTGAGACTCAAAATTGAGCTCAAATGCATCGTGTTTCCATTGATCATCCTTGAGATGTTTCTACAACTTGATTGGAGTCCACCTGTGTTAAATTCAATTGATTGGACATGATTTGGAAAGGCACAAACCTGTCTATATAAAGTCCCACAGTTGACAGTGCATGTCAGAGCAAAAACCAAGCCATGAGTTCAAAGGAATTGTCTGTAGAGCTCCCGAGACAGGATTGGGTCGAGACACAGATCTGGGGAAGGGTACCAAACAATGTCTGCAGCATTGAAGGTCCTCAAAAACACAGTGGCCTCCATTATAAAAGGAAGAAGTTTGGAACCACCAAGACTCTTCCTAGAGCTGGCCGCCCGGCCAAACTGAGCAATTGGGGGAGAAGGGCCTTGGTCAGGGAGGTGACCAAGAACCCGATGGTCACTCTGACAGAGCTCCAGAGTTCCTCTGTGGAGATGGGAGAACTTTCCAGAAGTACAACCATCTCTGCAGCACTCAACCAATCAGGCCTTTATGGTAGAGTGGCCAGACGGAAGCCACTCCTCAGTAAAATGCACATGAAAGTCTGCTTGGAGTTTGTCAAAAGGCACCTAAAGACTCTCAGACCATGAGAAACAAGAATCTCTGGTCTGATGAAACCAAAATGTAACTCTTTGGCCTGAATGCCAAGCGTCATGTCCGGAGGAAACCTGGCACCATCCCTACGGTGAAGCATGTTGGTGGCAGCATCATGATGTGGGGATGTTTTTCAGCGGCAGGAACTGGGAGACTGGTCAGGATTGGGTGAAAGATGAATGGAGCAAATTAAAGAGATCCTTGATGAAAACCTGCTCCAGAGCACTCAGGACCTCAGACTGGGGTTCACCTTCCAACAGAACAACGACCCTAAGCACACAGCCAAGACAATGCAGGAGTGGCTTCGGGGCAAGTCTCCGAATGTCCTTGAGTGGCCCAGCCAGAGCCGGACTTGAACCCGATCGAACATCTGTGGAGAGACCTGAAAATAGCTGTGCAGCAACGCTCCCCATCGAACCTGACAGAGCTTGAGAGGATCTGCAGAGAAGAATGGGAGAAACTCCCCAGATACAGGTGTGGCAAGCATGTAGCGTCATACCAAAGAAGACTCAAGGCTGTAATTGCTACCTAAAGTGCTTCAACAAAGTACTGAGTAAAAGGTCAGAATAATTAAGTAAATGTGATATTTTAGTTTTGTATTTTTTATACATTTGCAAAACTTTCAAAAAACTTGTTTCTGCTTTGTCATTATGGGGTATTGTGTGTAAATTGATGATGAAAAAAAAATATATTTAATCAATTTTAGAATAAGACTAACGTAACAAAAAAAAGTCAAGGGGTCTGAATACTTTCCGAATGCACTGTATATAGTTGCCAACCATGTTAGTCCCATTGTCACTGTCAGACTACGCTAACTAATGAAGGTGACGGAAAAGCATATGAGAGATTAGGGAATGTCACACACAGAAACATTTCAAATTGTTAAAAATGTAATTAACCTTATTGACGATGCAAGTGACATTCCACCAGGTTAGTGAACACAAAATAAATGAAAAAAAATCAGTCCATCAGTCAGCCCATCCACATAGCACCATTCCCAAGTCACACATGACAGTCATGACAGTTGCTTGTTTCTACAGTTCAGGACTATTAGGACGGAACCTTCAGATAAACATCATGCATTTGGACTTCAGTCATTCATGTTACGTAGCAAATGCTTCTCAAGCAGGTAATGGTCTAGGATGAAAGCAATTCATTGTCACATTTCAGTGATTTCAATGAAGACCAGGTCCCAAAAACAAGAGACTTTCAAAAACAGACATTCATGAAAATGTTATAATATGAACTTATCTAAATAACTGAATACATTTACTCAAATATGTTTTTATCATAGCTTAATTAAATCAGGGGACACATGAATACAAGAACATTCATGCAAACACTACTCACCATTTCGGGTGAGCTTGGGTGTTGACGAGTTGACTACATTCTCCATTTCGATAAGCATTTCCCTACTTGAATCCCCTGTGTCTATGAGGTGTCGTACCTGACAACAACAGAGTAGGAAAAGGCAACATACCATTAGGATTTCACATAGGACATCTTCCATAGGTCAAAGCTAGGGACAGGAGTTTTTACCTGGTCACATATCTGAACCGGAAAAAAAACTCTGGTTCTTAGTTACAGCCTAGACCGGAGTATCCCTGGTCAGGTCAGGTGGTCAAGACAAACTCCTGGCCCACCTCAAAATGGGATATCATGCACAGAAAAGTATGGGTACTTCAGTACTAGAGGTCGGCTGATTAATTAGGGACGAATTCAGGCTTTCATAACAATCGGTAATCGGCCTTCTTGGATGCCGATTATATTGCAATCCATGAGGAAACTGCGTGGCAGGCTGACCACCAGTTATGCGAGAGCAGCGTCAAAAGGAAGTTGTGGCTGCAAGGAGCCAAGGTAAGTTGCTAGCTAGCATTAAACTTATCTTATAAAAAACATTCAATCTTCACATAAATCACTAGTTAACTACACATGGTTGATGACATTACTAGGATAACTAGCTTGTCCTGCGTTGCATATAATAAATGCAGTGCCTGTTAATTCATCATCGAATCCCAGCCTACTTCAACTTTGCCAAAAGGGTGATGATTTAACAAAAGCGCATTGCCGAAAAAAGCACAATCATTGCACAAATGTACCTAACCATAAACATCGATGCCTTTCTTAAAATCAATACACAGAATTATATTTTTTTAAACCTGCATATTCATTTAAAATAAATTAATGTTAGCAGGCAATATTAAATAGGGAAATTGTGTCACTTCTCTGTCACGCGTTCAGTGCAAGCAGAGTCAGGGTATATGCAACAGTTTGGGCCGCCTGGCTCGTTGCAAACTGTGAACTAATTTGCCAGAATTCTACATAATTATGAAATAACATTGAAGGTTGTGCAATGTAACAGCAATATTTAGACTTAGGGTTGCCACCTGTTCGATGATTTGATAGAGCAGTCTGACTGAGTGGTGGTAGGCAGCAGCAGGCTCGTAAGCATTTATTCAAAACAGCAATTTCCTGCATTTGCCAGCAGCTCTTCGCAATGGTTGAGGCACAGCGCTGTGTATGTCTTCAAGCCTATCGACTCTCGAGATTAGGCTGGCAATACTAAACTGCCTATAGGAACATCCAATAGTCAAAAGTATATGAAATACAAATGGTATAGAGAAATTGTCGTCGCGTCATAATTCCTATAATAACTACAACCTAAAACTTCTAAATTGGGAATATTGTTATGTTTTCATGTTCTGAGCAAGAAACTTAAGTGTTAGCTTTTTACTTTCTTCTCCAAAACTGTGTTTTTGCATTGTTTAAACCAAATTGAACATGTTTCATTATTTATTTGAGACTAAATAGATTTTATTTATGTAATATATTAAGTTCAAATAAAAGTGTTCATTGTTCATTCAGTATTGTTGAAAATGTCATTATTACAAATACAGTTGAAGTCAGGAGTTTACATACACTTAGGTTGGAGTTATTAAAACTTGTTTTTCAACCACTCAACAAATTTCTTGTTAACAAACTATAGTTTTGGCAAGTCGGTTAGGACATCTACTTTGTGCATGACAAGTCATTTCTCCAACAATGCTTTACAGACAAATTATTTCACTTATAATTCACTGTATCACAATTCCAGTGGATCAAAAGTTTACATACACTAAGTTGATTGTGCCTTTTAACGGCTTGGAAAATTCCATTAAAGGATGTCATGACTTTAGAAGCTTCTGATAGGCTATTTGGCATCATTTGAGTCAATTGAAGGTGTACCTGTGGATGTATTTCAAGGCCTACCTTCAAACTCAGTGCCTCTTTGCTTGACATCATGGGAAAATCAAAAGAAATCAGCCAAGACCTCAGAAATAAAATTGTAGATCTCCACAAGTCTGGTTCAACCTTGGGAACAATTTCCAAATGCCTGAAGGTAACACGTGCATCTGTACAAACAATAGTAAGCAAGTATAAACACCATGGGACACGCAGCCGTCATACCGCTCAGGATGGAGGCGAGTTCTGTCTCTTAGAGATGAACGCACTTTGGTGTGAAAAGTGCAAATCAATCCCAGAACAACAGCAAAGGACCGTGTGAAGATGCTGGAGGAAACGGGTACAGAAATATCTATATCCACAGTAAAACAAATCCTATATCGACATAACCTGAAAGGCCGCTCAGCAAGGAAGAAGCCACTGCTCTAAAACCGCCATATAAAAGCCAGACTATGGTTTGCAACTGCATATGGGGACAAAGATCGTACTTTTTGAAGAAATGTCTTCTGGTCTGATGAAACAAAATTAGAACTGTTTGGCCATAATGACCATCGTTATGTTTGGAGGAAAAAGGGGGAGGCTTGCAAGCCGAAGAACACCATCCCAACCGTGAAGCACGCGCTGGCAGCATCATGTTGTGGGGGTGCTTTGCTGCAGGAGGGACTGGTGCACTTCACAAAATAGATGGCATCATGAGGCAGGAAAATTAGATGGATATATTGAAGCAACATCTCAAGACATCAGTCAGGAAGTTAAAGCTTGGTCACAAATGGGTCTTCCAAATGGACAATGACCCCAAGCATACTTCCAAAGTTGTGGCAAAATGGCTTAAGGACAACAAAGTCAAGGGATTGGAGTGGCCATCACAAAGCCCTGACCTCAATCTTATGGAAAATGTTGTGGGCAGAACTGAAAAAGCGTGTGTGAGCAAGGAGGCCTACAAACCTGACTCCGTTACACCAGCTCTGTCAGGAGGAATGGGCCAAAATTCACCCAACTTATTGTGGGAAGCTTGTGGAAGGCAATGCTACCAAATACAAATTGAGTGTATGTAAATTTCTGACCCACTGGGAATGTGATGAAAGAAATAAAAGCTGAAATAAAAATCACTCTACTTTTATTTTGACATTTCATATTCTTAAAATAAAGTTGTGATCCTAACTGACCTAAGACAGGGACTTTTACGAGGATTAAATGTCAGGAAATGTGAAAAACGGAGTTAACATTTATTTGGCTAAGGTCTATGTAAACTTCCGACTTCAACTGCATATAAAAATCGGGCAAGTAATTGGTATCGGCTTTTTTTGGTCCTCCAATAATCGGTATTGGTGTTGCAAAATTCTAATCGGTCGACCTCTATTCAGTACATCATGCTCCAATCATAGTCATACAGTCATATGTTCTCAGTGTATACCCTACCTGGTTGGGCCTGAGGAAGTGGAGGCTAATATTAGGGTAGCGCGTGGTGGGGTCCACACTGTAGTGACTGAAATTCTTATTGATGTTCTCTGGCGTTGTCTGAGGCAGCAAGCGATATATGCTCTCCCTAAAAAAAAGAAAAAAGAGGAAACCATGGTAATTGAATTATAGAAAGGCAAGGGGGGGAAGAACAGAGGATTCAACACATTCCCTTCAGCTCCAAAAGCTCCTATCCTATTAGTAGTACATTAGAGGAGGGGCTGACACTGGAGCCTAATGCAGACGCTTTTCCTGGTAGAGCACTCAGAGATAACGGAGTGTGTATATATATATATATATATCTCACTCACACACACTCCGTTATATACACAGTAACCTGACAAAAGTTTGGACACACCTTCAAGGGTTTTTCTTTCTTTTTACTATTTCCTACATTGTCTAGATTGCAGCCCAAATAAATGCTTCAGAGTTCAAGTAACAGACACATCTCAACATCAACTGTTCAGAGGAGACTGCGCGAATCAGGCCTTCATGGTCAAATTACTATAAAGAAACCACTACTAAAGGACACCAATAAGAATAAGAGATTTGCTTCGGCCAAGAAACACGAGCAATGGATATTATATTGTTGGAAATCTGTCCTTTTTGGTTTATGGTTCCAACCGCCGTGTCTTTGTGAGACGCAGAGTAGGTGAACGGATGATCTCTGCATGTGTGGTTCCCACCATGCGTATTGCTGGTGACACTGTCTGTGATTTAATTTAGAATTCAAGGCACACTTAACCAGCATGGCTACGACAGCAAAACGTCATCCTATCTGTTTTGCGCTTAGTGGTAATATCGTTTTTCCCCAACTGGACAATGACCCAAAACACACCTGCAGGCTGTGTAAGGGCTATTTGACCAAGAAGGAGAGTTTATGGAGTGCTGCATCAGATGACCTGGCCTCCACAATCACCTGACCTCAACCCAATTGAGATGAGTTGGATCGCAGCCAACAAGTGCTCAGCATGTGGGAGCTCCTTCAAGACTGATTTGTTTAACACTTTTTTGTTTGCTACATGATTCCATGTGTGTTATTTCATAGTGTTGATGTCTTCACTATTATTCTACTATGTAGAAAATAGTCAAAATAAAGAAAAACCCTTGAATATGTAGGTATTCTAAAACTTTTCACCGGTACAGTATATAATTAATATGAGAGAGCGAGAGAACGAAAGAGAGAGGGGAATCATTTTAAAGCTTATTATTATATAGCCAACATGGCTAGCTAAGTTATAAAATACAATCTTACAGTGTTAGGCTTACAAAAGTATGTGTGTGTGTGTGTGCTCGCATGTATGTGAGCATGTGGAGTGTGTGTGTACAGTATGTGTGTGAGTTTAAGTATGACGTGGGAGTACAATGTGTGTGTTATAACGTGTCCACTCCCTCACCTCTCAGCCAGCACATCCAGAGATGTGTTTCCCTGGGCCCAGCTCTTCACCATCCAGCCTGAGTCCATGGCTGCCAGGAAACCCCGGGCTATACCAGTGCCCATGGGCCAGAAGGGCTGGAGAGAGGGACAAATAGAGTAACATGGTGAACTCCAAGTAAGCATACACTTTTTTGGTTACGACATGATTCCATATGTGATATTTCATAGTTTTGATGTCTTGCTGTTATTCTACAATGTAGAAAATAGTACAAATAAAGAAAAACCCTTGAACGAGTAGGTGTGTCCAAACTTTTGACTGGTACTGTATATACACACACGTTACGTTTTATATATACAATTGTCTGTTTCAAGCAAGCAAACGTCAATACTGAAATCGCTCTCTAAATTCACTGACATTTCTCCCACACTCTTGGTCACGCTGATTTTCACTTACTGTATTTTCATTTACTGTATATAAATGAGCCAGTCAGACTCTACCTTATCCACAGTGACTGAGAGTATACCTTCTAAGTGAGACTGAAACACCCTCCACCCGGTAGACTCCCCCTCACCTCCAGTAGACTGTCCCCCACCAGAGACACCAGTAGCTGGCGCCCGTTGCGTTGGCGTACCAGCGCCGCGTTCTCCGAGGCGTACATGCAGGTGAAGTCGAACATGGCCACGTCGGGCTGGCCATAGTGGTTGATGGCAAAGTCCAGCGTGGGCAGCTGGTGGTTGGTGGAGAAGTCTGCGGCCTCGCAGGCGTAAGATAGCAGAGCTGCCTGGTCCACGTTAGCCCTGGAAAGCAGCATCTCTGTGTCCGCATAATCCTGGAGGAGAGACATGAAGAAGTTAAGACGGCTCTGATGACTAGAGGAAGGGAGAGACACTAATAAGAGACTGTCACGCACAGAGAATGAGGTATGACATCCATGCAGTGGTATTTGGGAAATAAGATATTTTCCACAGGTTAGCCTGCACCACCAAAGCAGAACTTTGATTCCGAATCAAGTCAATAACATTTGAAAGTTATATTGAATAACTACGGTACAGGCCCATTTGCAATGTCTCCAAAAACAAGTATTTTAATTCCCAATATAATAATCTAAACACCCCCATAGTCAATTATACTTTACTGTCTCTGATATGTAGCATCAAATGAAGGCATGCTCTCAATGGACTGTTCTTTGAAAGAGACTGGTGAGAGGCACATTCTTTTCCTTTGACTTTCTCTGGGCTGGGCCCGGCAGTGTCAGGCTGGCTGACTGGTGATCTGGATGGGTGGAGGGGAGGTGAAGGGTGGAGCATTTGGAGGATCTGAGAGAGTGACTTTCTATTTTTCACGGTGCTGGTGGAACAGTGTGGACCCGACCCACCGCACCCCTGCCTGCCAACACCCCCCCCCCCCCCCACAACTTTTTTTTTAAATGGAGCATTAAAAAAAGGGACTATGGAGTGATTTCCATTGATATAAAAGGACCATGCCTGGAAGTAAGTCATCTTTTAGGAAACGAATCTATGGGCTAGGATACATACCGGTACATCAAACCACTGAAAACTCACCGGTTTGTTATGGTCCTAATAACCGAATGACATATAGAACCCCTATTCCTTCAATAGGATATCTGTGGGCCTAGTCGGTAAATATTTGTCATGTAACTTTTAAAATGTATGACCTTTTATTGTGGCATAAACACAGCCGGTCATGATGTTGTCATCTGATTGTCAAACAATAACTTAAACGTTCTCCTTTACTAAGCTACCTGCTCCCGTTCATCTACTGGCATCATGTTCCAGCCTCCGAACACAGTGGTGAATAGAAAGAGACATCTGCTATACAAAACACCACACAGTGTCATTAGGCCAGGATTTATGGGTCCACTGTTGTCCGTTATGCGTCTCGGTGTCATCTTTTTCCACATTCACGTGGTAGTCAGAACTCTGACATTTCCCGACATTCTAACTGGTTGCAGTTGTGCCGTGTTCAACTAGTTAGCGATTTTGAGTTCCTTAGTCCTGACTAGCACGTGAACGCAGCATCTGCCTTGGCAAAATGTCATTGTCCTCGTCGAACCACATCGCATTTTGGAGCTTAGGAAATACCACCCGTTTTCAAGTCCATTCTCTCCTTTATCATGCCTCTGACATGCCGAAATGATAAAAAGTGGTTTATTAGCCTACAGCTTTCTTGACATTTTGTTTTAATTATTGTGATAGGCTCATGTTTTGCCGGTACGGTGTACCCCCAATATTTGTTTTGCCGGGATGCCGTACCGGGCCGCCTTACTTTCACCCTTGATTATGTCCCCGCTCAGCCTGCAGCCTGGCCCAACTCATCAGGATCAGATTCATTAGTGCACACTGTACCAACACTTTTGCAACGGAAAAGGAAAACAGGCGTTTGTTATTGGACAAGTTCAGGTAGTCCCTCCCCGTTTCAGTCCATTTTCTTCCCTTTGGTGCCAAATGAATACGACCCAGCACTGGACCTACAGAGCCTGTTCAGCCATTCAACCTCCTACTGTACTGGCCTGATGACCGCTGATTAAAACTCACATTCGCTGCCAATCCGATTATCAAAGGGTTACACTTCCCAATTACTCAAATACCTTCATAACGAGAGTTTGATTGGGTCTGCAAAATATCACCAAACCCTTTTTTCCCTCCAAAGTAAGATAGAAATACAGCGGTAACTTTTATTGGAACATGAAAGCTGAACTTCTAAAAGAGGTCCTGATGTCCTTAAAGCTTGCGACTGCTCACTCTAGTCAAAGGAAACAGCAGTGTTATGAAGTGTGGGGACACAAACTCTCATTAAGTGTGGTTGAGCTGGCGGTTTGTTCCTGGTACAGTTTTGGCTTGGTCTGGCCATTAGGCAGGGACCAGGCACACAGAGACGGAAAGTGACTGAGGGAGTGTACAGTTCTTTATGTGTGTGCATGCATGTGTACGAGAGAGAGACATCTCCAGACGTGTCTCTCTCACCCTCTGATCACTCACATGCAGTATGACTCCCTTCTCCAGCAGGCTCTGTTTCTTGGCAGTCATGACAAAGTAGTGTGTGTCATCCTTGTAGTAGACGATGTTTTCCAGGTCAATTCCTATCAAATCAATAGAAAGAGAGTTTTGTGATTTATTTTTGGTAAACCAATGTTGACAGTCTCTCTGGTTGTCTTTGTTAGAGGAATAGTGGACAATGAACCCGAACACCTGACCCGGGACCCGAGTGGGTCCAGCTCCAAAATTCTAACTTTTCCCTTGGGTCGGGTCCTGTTTGATTGTTATCGGATCTCAGGTCTATGTAACTACAGCTGATAAGCGAGAGGACCTGAATGGACCTGGCCACGGCTCTGCATAGCTTATAGCACATTTATTTTATGCTACTAAGGTGAATTTATTGACTTATAGACGGCCTAGCCAACATTTAAAAATCTATTTGTTAACCAGAAGAGCAACTTGGCTGATAACGTTTTTGTCACTCTGGTCCAATCGGGTCTAGGACTTTTCTCTAACCCATGGATAAACCATGCAAATAGGAACTGACATGCTCTCAGAAAATACATGTGTATCACCTAAATCCATTCACTCCTAATATATAACCATCTGTAAAATGTTACTTAAAGCCTACAGCTATAATGCTTAATAACTTGTTATAAGCACCTATGAGCCTTTATAATACCTCATAACGACGGTTATTACATGTTGTCTCCCTATGGAGCAATGACTGACCCGTGGCTTCACGGAGGTCCTGGAAGAACTTCTGGTTGAAGATGAAGGCCACTCCGCTGATCTCCTCCACCTTGGCCTCGGCCGTGGTGTTCCTGTTGATGAAGTTGGCTGTGATGGCGATGGCCAGCTTACCCCGGAACTCCTTCCTCCTGAACCCTGTAGGGGAGAGAGGGAGGAAGGATGGGACACGTTAGGCGGGGGTCAAGGGTTCATTACGTAGACAGTGAATGAGTCAGGGGTTAGACGTCGAGAGAACAAATTAGCCAAGTTAACAGTTGCCTTGTATTACAAACTCACGTTTGTAAAAGAGAAAAGAACGGGACAAAGAAAAGTTTGCACCTGCTAGGCTTTGATGCACACCATCAGTGTCAGTTCGATCAATATAACTAGTAATTATTTTAATCATCTCATGTAAGATTGCAAGCTGAGAACGATCATTGCATGCAGTGACTACTGGCTAGCCCTGAGGGAAACTGCTTCCCTCAGGGCTAGATGGGTCACAGCAGTCCACACACTACAGGGCACCCAGAGCGGTTGTGAGGGCTGTTAGCTCATACAGGAAACAAACAGCCAATTCACCCGTTCGTGCTCTGCTCCAGAGAGAGGCCATGGAGGAGTGCTCTCTAAAGATGGATGGAGTAAAGGACGGCACATCATGTGCACAACAAAGCAGCAGGAAAAGTGGAGAGCGAGAAGGAGAGGGAGAGAGGAGGGGGAGAAAGAGAGAGAGCAAGAGAGAGAAAGAGGGGTCGGACTCGTAAACGAACCACAGCTGTGTTTGAGGGCTTCAGCTCTCACAGTGTTTTACACAACTCATTTTAAAACACATCTGTTTGTTGCTTTCTACCTGCCAGCGTGTTTCTCCTCCCATCTGCCCCGATGATGACATCAAACTCCAACTCGTTGACTGGGTGTGTCCTGGGGAGGACCTCAGCCCTCCACCCTATCCCTGCAAAAACACAACACGGGGAACTGTGTATTATTTAACATACGACTTGACTTTCCTTCACTGACAGCAATGGGGAGTTTTTCCAATAGAAACCTCTCAGTTAGCACTGTCACATACAGTAACATATGGCCCTTCCGTATTCCCTTAGTGTCTGGCTATAGAGAAGTCGTGTCTTGTGACGGCTCTTAACGCAGTCCCGTAACAAATGTCTTACTCTCGTTCTCCTGGTCCTCGGGGGGCTCGATGAGACCCTTGAACTCCGCGTTGACGTGGATCTCGATGCCCAGGAGCAGGGCCACCTTCAGCAGCATCAGCTGGAGCTGCCGGATACCTGCACAGAGAGTCCGACAGATTAGAGGAGAACGTCAAACAAGAACTATTTATTAGCTTCGACGACCGAAAAGACTGCAACGTCACAGCTGATCCATGGTCCTGGCAAGCACCAGAACTATTCTCTTCATAGATCATATCAGATCACAAAGCAAAACGCGAAAGCAGTTCAACCGTTTGATAAAAGATGGAGAGCAGGAAATGGGCGTAGTCTTATCCACTTACTGATATGGTCGATGGCTCCGGCGCAGAACTTTCCGTAGAACTTTTTGGCCCCGAGTCCTCGAAGGTCCTGGATGGTGAAGGGCCACAGGTGCAGCACGTTGTTCCTGGAGAAGGCATCCCTCTTCTCCAAAAGCACCACCTTGGCGCCCAGGAAGCCCAGCTCGATGGCCGTCCGCAGGCCACATGGTCCTGCCCCGATGATCAAACACTGTGGAGGGGGGACCATACCGTATCTCATATACAAGAGAGTGGGCTGATATTTCCATAAAGTTCAATTGCCGATATACTGTTAATCGCAAAATATAATTTAATCGCAATATTTAACAAGGGAAAATAGACAACATGAAAACGTGGATATCGCCCTACCCTATTATATACAGAAATAATACTCTCTGAGGTACTTTGAACAAGGATATGAGACAAGTTACATCATCACATACCTTAGAGTTGGTACATGCACGTCCCTTCTTGTACTCCTTCTGGCCAGCCCGCTTGTCTAGCTTAGCCCAGAGTGCCTTGGCCTTCCAGTAGTTGAGACGGGACTTAAGCTTGTGGTAGAAGACCCGGTACTCACAGGGCTTGAGCTCCAGATGGTCACAGAGCTCCTGGAAGGCCTTGAGCGTGCCCTTGCAAGTGGAGGCCTGGACGAAACGGTCAAACAAGATGTGGGCCGGGTTCACCCTCTCCCCTGTGGTGGTGAAGCCTCCCAGGTCCCCCATAGTCCCCATGGACCTTCCCCCCAGTTGGGGGCCTCTGGGGGTCTCTGGTCAGGCCCCAGCCCCTGGCTCTAGCACACACTCTGCTCCGGTGAAGTCTTTATCTCCCCGTCTCAGGCATCCTCATTCTGTCAGGGAGAAAGAGGAGAAGCGCAGTGAGTTATGAGAATGCTTGCATATTTCACAAGTTCATCATGACACATTACCGAGTTTGATTTGGAACGTTCTTGAATGATCTTCCTTAAACAACTTGTTAGAAAGACCTCTGGCTACAGTGTAAACCAGTGACGTGTAGTCAGTGCTTACCCTGTAATAATCTCATTTTAAAAAGCTGTTGTGAAAAGCCAAATCTAAAAATGTTATTATACTGAAAAACATATATTGATAATGTTCGTTTCTGAATGATTCTGGTGGCTGTTATGCTCAAAATCTCAACATTTTCTAAAACTGCAACAAAACCTCACGAATACCAGGGTATTCATGAATAAAGGTTAAATCAATGTTTAAAAATGCATGACTTTCCATCCATTTGAATCCATTAAAATCCTTGACGTGCGCGGCCTTCCTTACTCCAGTCACCGTAATGGACAGGGTCTGCATTTGGCATGTCTACATGCTGAACAAAGATTGCTAGCATCCCTGAACTGCTAGATTGCTAGCAAAAACAACTTGACATACGGACACTACCTCTATACTGCACCTCAAACAACTTTCCAAGTTGGAATAATCATGGAGGTTTCAAAGAGTGGAACATCAACTATAATGAAAGTTAAGACCAGACAAGGGCAGCATACAGCACGTGACTTTATTCATGACAGGCAAGGCAACCACCATCTCCCTCACTGCTCGCTGTCGGGCAGGCCAACAGCGAGTACTGGACTGTCTACTTGTGGGAAACATTCCAATTCAAACTTTTTACCCCGAATTTTACACATCTTGGACATGTACTTTGTCGACATATTGGGAACGGGGCTTCTCTGCCACTCAGTGCGGGCCCGAGCTTTGGCTTCTACAAGATGGATGCGACTAAATGTGTGTGTAATAATATCACACATAATATTATTGTGTGTGTGCACGCCGCGCATTGGAAGAATTGTAAATCCATTGTGAAAAGCTATGCGTTGCAAATTATTCTGAATAAATGTGTCCATATATTGGTATTTTAGTACCACACCTATCTGTTGTAACTCTGCATGCTACAACGGGTCTAAGGTTGAGCTGAGTCGAGCAGTGTGTTATTTGGTCGCTTGTGTATCTCGACTACATTGGTATTTGCATTTGGTGAAAACGTTTGTACAGTTCTGTTAATAGCCTAATGTCACTCTGGTTGTCGGTTTTATGGTAAACTTGGGCTTCATCAAGGTTTATTTGAGTAAATCTGGCTTTGATAATAGCCAGTGCCTACCCAGCCACCAACCTCACCACACGTCAGTGGTGCAGCCTATCCCCTATGTTGTTCTATTAATAGTCTTGAAGAAGTGATCCAACAGGATCTAATGGGATATCATGTCCGCTGCATCAAAAACAGGAAATTCATAGATTAGCCGAATCAGCTATGAATGCCAGAACATCAAGCACAACAAAATATCCATGCGCTGATTGTATACCGCAATTCAATTCCATGTATGAATCCATATTGCACAGATATGCAAGGATGAAGAGAAAGCATGAGACAACGTAATCAGGTCAGCAGTGAATGACAGGCAACAGCCTCTGTACTGTACTGCGTTTGATCCAACTATTTTGCAGAGCAATGGGTATATTGTGATGTGCCCGGGTCGCATAAAATCCCCAGAGGCAACAGGGAAGAGAGCTGACGTCCCTGGTTAGAAGTTGGAGCAGGGTTCACAATTATGTTCACAGATAGTGCTTCAGTAGGCAGTAGGATAGATCACATTTCAGAAGAATCTGACCACTGGACAACTAATACAGGTTTTAACCTCCTGAATGGCAAATTGCATTGTGAAGGGCACAGTAAGAGTTTTAATGTCTCAGTTCAAACTAATCGTTGACTATTATACAATGTGGTGATAGTTGCACATTAAGAGTGATACACACTTCACATAGGCCTATATCAACGTCGTGTTGAATGTGTCACGGCAAGGCTATTAGCTACTGATATAAACAAGGAAGACACAGTTATTGAGATACTGTTAAAGCGCTTTGGACTGTATCGGTTGTCTAAGAGGTCAGTATGGCAGACTGCAGTGTCCGGCTTGGGTATGATGTCTCTCAATCCTTTGATCCACACAGCAGGGATCTAAGTCCTCAGATCATATTCCAGGACAGAGCTTGCAGGCAGGAGTGGACAGAGACTGGACACTGACCTAGAGCCTGTAAGTGTCCAACTTCCCAATGAGGGGACGGATGTAACAAATTCATCAGAATTAGGCTAGCCCATATAATTCCAGAATTCAAAACCTTCTCAACAATAATATGAACTGCCATAGTTATTTTTTAACAGAACTAGAGTAAACTCCTGCATCTGGTCAGATATCCACGGTTCCCGCAGTTGACCCGCAAAAGAATGAAAACATTATTTTAACCTGTGGGTCAACTCCCGGTTTAGAACAATTATATTGAGTGTCAGAAACGTTTTAAATCAATCATATTATTATTTAACCTTTTTTACAAATCCAGGAGCTTGTTGTGTTGCGAATTCCATTCTGTGAGCAGTGAGGCAGACATGTAGGCTACCAGCCACGAATGCAGTGGATCAGGGAACTGTCCGTTATTTGTGTGGTGCTGAAACTTATGGTTTCATCCCCCCCACGTGAAAACATGTTGCCAAGTGAGTTTCCCTGGCTAGCCTAGCTCATGTGAAAATGGCTAACGTAGGCCTAACCGGAGATAGAAAGAAAGGTTATGAAAAACACCATCTAGGAAACAGGTGCTGTGTGAGTGAAATCCCCGGTTTGGAAGGTTTATGGAGTCATTGTAGACAAAAACCTGGTAGATGGATACACAACCTGCAAATGGTGCAAGCAGGTATGTTTACGATATGCTAATTCAGTTTATTATCAGTTAATTATTCAGGCTTTCGTTCACTTAGACCATATGCAGAGCAGGCCATATCAAGTTTAAATTGGTGCAGCTGGTAAAAGTTTGAGTATAGCCTACTAAATAAATGTATTTTTACAGCCTATATTCGATGCTGGAAATTGTTTGTTTATTTAACTTTCAATTAAAACTATACTGAACAAAATATAAACGCAACAATTTTACTGAGTTACAGTTCATATAAGGCCCTAATTCATTAGGCCATAATCTATGGATTTCACATGACTTGGCAGGGGAACAGCCATGGGTTGGCCTGGGAAGGCACAGGCCCACCCACTGGGGAGCCAGGCCCAGCCAATCAGAATGAGTTTCTCATCACAAAAGGGCTTTATTACAGACAGAAATACTACTCAGTTTCATCAGCTGTCCGGGTGGCTGGTCTCAGACGATCCCACAGGTGAAGAAGCTGGATGTGGAGGTCCTGGGCTGGCATGGTTACACGCTATTTGCGGTTGTGAGGACGGTTGGAAGTACTGCCAAATTCTCTAAAACGATGTTGGAGGCAGCTTATAGTAGAGAAATGAACATTCGATTCTCTGGTAACAGCTCTGGTGGACATTCCTGCAGTCAGCATGCCAATTGCACACTCCCTCAACTTGAGACATCTGTGGCATTGTGTTGTGTACCAAAACTGCACATTTTAGAGTGGCCTTTTATTGTCCCCAGCACAAGCTGCACCTGTGTAATGATCATGCTGTTTAACCTCTTAAATGTAAAGTCCCCATATTTTGGGAGCCTATTCGATGTTGTTATTAAATTCAGTCTGCTATGAGAACGGTAGCCTTTATTTGCAAAAGCAGTGTGTCTGCGGAAAGCTGAGTATCTTGGCTTTTGACCTGTGCCTTAAAATCTTTGGTGTGATTTACTACCGTATAGGGGCATACGAATGTATAAGGGCAGGCCAAGCCGATGACCTAATTTCAAGATGGATGCTAGCGTTGTGAAGCATAAACAAAATTAACACGGAATCCGTTGATACATACCGAAAGCCGGGACTCCACAGATCATGAGGATATCATATTTGTCTGCCTGTGACCTACCATTACTGACCACCAGGCCCGAGAGTCAAAATGTTTATTTTACACGTTTTCACCAAACATCTTACAAGGTAAGCTTCGATTTGGTATGTGTTTGAGCTATAACTACATGGGGATATCACATTCATCCTTGTGTTGTTATGAACAAATCTAGCCTACTGCCAATGTTATCTGATAATGTATGACTTAATGGCAACATCGAATGTCCACCAGTGACTATATCTTAGCGCATCAAAAATATGACGTTGCCTGCTTAGTTTTTTTATAAGTGGTCTGCTTTTTGTGCTTTGGATTTAGTTTACATACATAGGCCAGTGTAATTCTGTGTGTCTTACAACAATATATCCCGTTATTTGGCCTGCTCGCCTCCCTACCTCTGAGGAAGTACAGTTCCCGCTCAGCCCAGTCAAAACTGTCCGCTGCTCTGGCACCCCAATGGTGGAACAAACTCCCTTACGACGCCAGGTCAGCGGAGTCAATCACCACCTTCCGGAGACACCTGAAACCCCACCTCTTTAAGGAATACCTAGGATAGGATACAGTAATCCGTCTAACCCCCCCCCCCCCCCCTTAAAAGAGTTAGATGCACTATTGTAAAGTGGTTGTTCCACTGGATATCATAAGGTGAATGCACCAATTTGTAAGTCGCTCTGGATAAGAGCGTCTGCTAAATGACTTAAATGTAAATGTAAAAAGTCATTTCAATGTGCTATAATTTCAAAGTAGTTATTTTCTAAGTTTCATCCTTGTATCTTTGTAGAGGCCACTACACTCGCATGGCCATTGTTTATTTGAGTTTCTCACCTCTGCCTGTGTCTCCAAAGTGTTACTGTTTGCATTGTGTGTGTGTGCTTCACACCTTCCATGTGAGTCACTGTACAGATAACGTTTAGGCGTGGTGTTTTTACTTCATAGTAATGTCGTTTTGTACATTTTGTCAACTGTAATTCTGTGTGTCTTACAACAATATATCCCGTTATTTGATTCACTACAGAGTGGAGGATGCAGAGGATTTTGATGATGATGTTTAGGAGCCACCGCTCCCCAGCAAGCGTCCCCGCCGGTCAAGGTCTTCACCCCTCACTGCTATGTCAATCACCCCACTTTTCATAGACCTCTTGAAAAAGAAAGTAGGGTGTTCCCGGGTGGCGCAGTGGTCTAAGGCACTACATTGCATGCAGTAGTGCTAGAGGCGTTACTACGGTCCCGGGTTCATATTCCGGGCTGTGCCACAACCGGCCGTGGTAGGGAGTCCCATAGGATGGCGCACTATTGGCCCAGCGTCGTCCGGGTTAGGGGAGGGTTTAGCTGGTGGGGGTTTACTTGGCTCATCTAGCGACTAGCGACTCCTTGTGGCGGGCCGGATGCCTGCGGGCTGACTGGTGTTTCATCCGACACATTGGTGCAGCTTGCTTCCAGGTTAAGCTGGCGAGTGGTTTGGCGGGTCATGTTTCGGGGGACGCATGACTCCACCTTTGCCTCTCCCGAGCCCGTTGGGGAATGGCAGCGATGAGACTAGATTGAAAAGTTGGGGTAAAATACACACAAAAAGAAGATTCGTCCTAACAGAATCAGTTTCCCCAAAGCCAAAGTAAGTAAACCATACGTTGGATCAGGACTAACAAGCTGCTTTTTGTGAAATGGAAGTACACTAGGGAAGTAACCATGTTCACCACACAGCATAAGGCATTCAATAACATGTCTCAAGGAGGGTGAAAAAGGAACAATGTAGTCCTTCACAGAAACAGGAATAGGGACAATGCCAGCATGGGGGGTGTCAACCTATCTGGCTACTAACAGGTCCTCCACAAGACCAGGAAGTGGTATAAGATTTCTTTTTACCACTTTGTGGACATTGTTACAGTCAATTATTTCATTCTCCACAAGCAGATGGCCAAAGCAAAAGGTCAAACCCCTCTACCAGTTGGACTTCCGAGAGCAGTTGATGTTGGAAATGGCTGAATTGGGGGCCTAAAGCAACCTCACAACCATCACAAGACCCCCACTCAAGGTGAACGCCACTATCCAACACACATGACAAAAGGAAGAACTGCAGCATTGCTCAAAACACAGAGGGAAAAAGGGGGAAATGCCAGACCTTCTGTCCGTTCGCTTTTTGTTTCCTGGCAGAGAGGGACTGCTTCAAAGACTAATCACGACATGCACAAGCTATGGTGAAAGTCAAATCCAGTCATCTACACCTGGGATGTAAAACGAACACCATTTGTAAATATTTCAGCTTATTTCTATTTTGCACCTTTTTTAGTGAAGAATGTGTGTGTAACCAAGTTTGTTTGATCAGACATGATTTTTTTTAAATGTATGTGTATATATTTATACATGTTGCTTTTATTTAGTTTTTGTAAACAGTTCATTTGTATGTAGGCCCAAGACATTGGATATGGCGCCTAGGCTAAACATTCAGGCACTTTGGAGAGGTTGAAAAAACACACCACCACAATGTTTGAGAGAGGTTGGTGTTGTAGAAATGTAGTTTTTATAGTGAACAATAACTTTTAGGCACATCCAGTGTGTTAAAACTGTGCAATTACCACATTCTGACACTTTAGAGAGGTTGAAAGGACCCTGAATACCCCATAAAACCACCACAATGTTTGAGTGAGGTTGATATGGTATAAATTGTGTTTTTATACTGAACAAATAGCATTTAGGTATTGGAAATATGTAATAGCACTGTAATTATATAATTTACAGACATATGCCACTTCGGAGAGGTTTAGGGACACTTGGAAACATCCCGTGACCAAACCTGACACCACTTACTACAACATCTGCCCATTTCTAGTTGTTAGGTCTATCAATCTCATATTGTTTTCTGATATTAACCACGTGGAAGCCATCTGATGTGTTTCCAGCTCTGGGCATCAATAATTCACTTATAGCTTGTCAATGAAAGACAGTTATTTTGTGTGTGCTTGATCTTGTGTATTCTGAACTATGTAACTCCTATCTTCTGATATTTTCCTCATATTAGCCCAGATGTCTTCTTTCCAAATATACCACGTGTTTGCATGTCAGAATCATGTAATTACACACGAATAGCAGTTACTTTTGGGTATGTCTTTTTAGGGCGGAAATCTACATTTTGCCATTACATTTAAGAGGTTAATCAGCTTCTTGATATACCATGCTCATAACAGGGATGTAAACTAATTTGTGCACAACATTTGAGAGAAATAAGCTTTTTGTGCGTATGTAACATTTCTGGGATCTTCTTATTTCAGTTAATAAAACACTGGACCAACACTTTACATGTTGCGTGTTATATTTTTGTTAAATGTTTCACACCCTGCCAAGTCGTCACCGCTGTCAAAACAACTGTCAGCTCTGGAAGAGCAGCGCCTGCAGAGGTGGCCTCTTCACAATGGCCCACATATCCCTTTCCCTGGACACCACTACATGATTCCACTCTCCCTAAATAGCTCAAAGGGCTCCTTGAGAAGGCAGTCTGCAGCTGTGGGTTCAGTCTGTGTGGGTTCACCAGCTGGTCTACACTAAGCCACCTGCACAGGTGGACTGGTTCAGTTCCTCCCTGTACCGTGGATAAACTCTGAAATACATCAGCAGCAGACAGCAACACACTACAGTAACTATGAACCAGGCAGTATCTACTTCTGGGATTCTCTGTTCATACAAGGTGTATGTTTCCTAACACTGAAAGTAGTGGAACACTTCGGGAGTTACAGTCCTCAAATTCCAAAAGGACATTTCTGTGTGCCCCTTACTGCCCTATATGGCCTCCTCTAAGAACAGTGGGTCAGAATCAGACTTCATATTCACCATCTCAACATGTGGAAATGGCACATTTCTATATTTTGTGATAAAGAGGAAGATAAGTGTTGCCAATGCCTCGTCATAATTGGTTAAAATAACATGATTCACACCGATGATGTCATTGGACACACTTATCTTCCTCTCTTTTTTACTACAAAACAGAAACGCACCATTTCCACATATGTTGATGTTGGGGTGGTGCTGGAGATGGTGAATATGAAGTTGAATAATGGTGTTAAGCAGGACAGGACAGGGGAGGAGAGAACAGTCCCTCTAGCTACTGGAACACGTTTGACGCCAAGGATAACCAGAAACACAGAGAAGATGTTTCCCAGACTCCATGTGGACAGAGTATCCCAGTTTCCTTTTGTTTTGGCAGGACAATAATCACACTTTTGAGACTGACTGGAATGGAGCAGGTCCTGAAAGGTGTTGTCTCGGTGGTCATTTCCACACTGACTGTTCATAGGGACTGAAGGATTTACTCTCAAGGTCATGAAAACGCAAACCGCTAGATTCTAGTGTGGAGGGAAGGACACGTCATAATGGGGGAGCATCCGAGGAGCAAAGAGCGTTTCCCCAAAATCACAGCCCCATCGCACACTTCGCCTCACTTCTAATGAAGCTATAAACATTTACAACCCAGAAACGACGCTAGGTCTGGAGGGGGGTGGCGGTTGGCCGGGTGATTCAAACCAGACAGTCAACACAGGATGTGCCATGTCAGCCGTGCGCCATATGCTAGTGTGTTCCAGTTCCCATGTGGAACGCTACACTGCACTACCCTTCCTGTCCTGCCATGCCTGGCCATTTCCAGACCAGAGAAGTCTATACAATTATAGGCTAGAGTAATGTGGATGCTCATTTTATCCACGCAGAAGGAAATACTGTGCAATGCATTTTTGTTACATACATACAGTAGGTATAAATTAAACTCAGGACATTAAGAAAACACTATCAAGTTTCAGTGGAGGAAACTTAACTTCATAGCACTGTTTACAAAATGGGAGAAGGGCATTCACATTAAACAAATCATGGACATGATTAGAAATAGCTAAGTGACATCTAGAGAGGCCACTCATTTCCAAAGCCCGTAAATCAAGGCGTTTACTGTGTAGTAGGCCTAATCAGAAGGTGTCCTTATTAGGACCCCCCGCACAGGGCTTTTATTGGTAAGAAACAAATGCAAGACCAAGAAGCAGCAAAACGTGCATCATTCTCTGCCTCACAAAGCAAATATATTGTGGCATCTAGATATATGACAGGCTTTCACACACACAAATAGAACACACACACACACCACGAACACATTACAGGCAAACATGTTACAGGCTACCACGGCTATGCCCCCATATGAAAATGCCCCCAACCACAGGGCACGAGTGGCCACTGAATGGTTTGATGAGCTTGAAAATGATGTAAATCATGGCCATGGCCGTCTCAGTTACCAGATCTCAACCCAATTGAGCACTTATGGGAGATTCTGGAGCGCTGGCTGAGACAGTGTTTTCCATCAACAAAAACACAAAATTATGGAATTTCCTGTGGAAGAATGGTGTCGCATCCCTCCAATAATGTTCAACAAAGAATCAGTAGAATCAATGCCAAGATGCACTGAAGCTGTTCTGGTGGCTCGTGGTGATCCAACACCCTATTAACACCCTGTTGGTGTTTCCTTTATTTTGGCAGTTACCTGCAGCTCATACACACACGTAAGGGTTCTCTCTCACACACACCACACAGCTTTGAGGTTGGATTATATGACGTTCTATTCTAAAACGTGTTTGAATGGAGAGGATCTTGAAGACTAAACCCTTGTTCACACTGCAGGCCTTAATGCTCAAATCACTTTTGTTTTTCAAATCCGGTTTGGAATAGTGACTGTCAAAACAGCAAGTTGCAAGTGACTAACTCAGATGTGTGTGTGTTCAGACAGCAGTCATTTGCTGACATGGCTACTCTAGTTGGCATAGTAACGACGGGTGTGTGCGCATTGGAGTAGGCTGATTGGTGGTGCACGTGTTTTCTACCACTCAGAAGTTATGTAGCAAGCTAAGGTGCCTGCCATGGACGTGTTTCAGTTGCTTTGAATGCTCAACATCAGTGTGAGAACGCTTTTAAAGCCTCAATGATAAGATGATCCAACTTTCAAAACGAGTCATTTTTGGCTAGCCACAGCAGTCAACTAGCTAGCTGTTCAGCTTTCTAGCACATTCACTCATTTGTTTTTGAAAAACAAGCTAGTTAGCTACCACATGTTCTTGGCAAAACTTAACAGATAAGCTAGCAAGCAACAAGTTATGCCAAATAACAGTCTAAAAAGGGCAAATAAATCAGATTTGACTGTTCGGACACCAGTCGCAGGGTAATCAGATTGGTGGTTTGAAATGTGGCTTGAAATATCTGATTCCATCACAAAAAAAACATTGCCGTTTTGAAACTGTAGTAAAAGTGCAGTAACTGCAGTCGACTGTGGTATTATGGACGCAGTAATTGAGCATGTGGACCCATTACGGAGAATAACCAAACTCCGCATATGAAATTAAGGACATGCTCAACAGTTTCCTGTGTGTATCAAGAATGGTCCACCACCCAAAGGACATCCAGACAACTTGACACAACTGTGGGAAAGCATTGGAGTCAACATGGGACAGCATCCTTGTGGAACGCTTGACACCTCGTAGAGTCCAAGCCTCGACGAATTGAGGCTGTTCTGAACAGAATGAGCCTGTTTGTCTGTTCACTGTGGGACACGCACATGAACGCACTCATGACCCCTTTCTATGCGCACCAAAACTCAATCTGTTTCCCTGAATTGCCTTTTGAAAGACTAACACTGTAAGATTGTATTTTATAACTTAGCTTGTCATGTTGGCAATAGAAAATGCTTTCAAATTATGCCCACCTGACCCAGAGTGCAATTTCTAATGAGCCTTTTTGGATTGAGTAAACAGTAATGGTGTGATGTGAATATCCCTTTAAAAAGGTCACCAAAAGTGACGTTCTTACAGTAGTCCCCCTCCATGTGTTATCTCCTCTGTATCATATATTCCACTGGTCTCTATGTACAGATCATTAAGGCTGGAGCCTACTTCAACCAGAGACTGAAGTCCACTGCCATGTAACAGGAAAATGTACTGTAAATAATGTTAATTTACAAATCAGTAGCCTACAATACAAGAGGACAGCGACAGGTAGACTAGCGGTTAAGAGCGTTGGGCCAGTAACTAAAGGTTTGCTGGTTCGAATTCCCGAGCTGACTAAGTGAAACATCAGTTGATGTGCCCTTAAGCAAGGCACTTAACCCTTATTTCTCCTGCAAGTCTCTCTGGATAAGAGTGTCTGCTAAATGACTAAGATGTAAACGTAAATGAACAAGAGTTATTTTGAGATAACCTAGTCAAACAATGGATTTCAGCTTTACAACATGAGTGAAAATGTACAATAAATCACCTCAATTATCTAATTCCTTCTTCCTCCTCTTTTCTCTACTGTCCCTTTTCCAGACTATGCTTCCCTCTGTCCTTCCTCACTCTCCTCTCTTTTCCTTTGTTACAGAGAGAAGCACTCTCCTAGTGAACTCTGAGATGGAAGCCTCCAGAGACAGTTCCCGGAAAGGGCACCCGATGCCCCAGGAATCATTAGCCCTGACACTGCTGTCTGAACTACAACACAGTAAGGTGACGGCATGATGTCATCCCCTCTACGGAGCAGTCAGGTGTTGTGGATGAAGTGAACCACACCTTGGGGACCAGGGGAATCCCAGTGGCGCAGCTAGTGTGTCATCACACAGTCATCTCTGCTGCCCTTCTCTTGGTGCTCCTGGGATGAGGCTGTGTGTAAGGTATGGTGGTATCAGTGACAGACGAATAGCTGGCCAGCGCACGCAAAATGTGGTTCTGTGTTCTGAGATCAGAGTATGTGAGCAGAGCGGAGCTGGAGTGAGGAGCGTGCCCAATTTGACTGGAGCGCAGAGCAAGACTCCCAAAGGCTGGAGCGTCGGCCTTCTCGCCCGCTCCAATTTCACTCCAGTAGCGCTCACTTCACGAGATCAGGGCATGCCCGTCCCAGCATGCATTTGTAGTCTACTTGTGTTCTGCTATCTATAGCCCCTTGCTTTAGCTAAATATTTTCATAAAGAAACTGATAAAACACACAGGTGCTAAATCAAGGAGACTTACAAAGATGAGGACCAATAGCAAGAGAGGGAGTGCAGTGATGTAATATCCACAACTAAATAATCATTGTGGAACCTGAAAAGACACATATCCAGAAAGCATGATGGCATACTTATTACTATGTGCACATGCTAAAAGAAAGGAACGAGGTGGGTAGCTAATTGTGTCATTATAGCAACATGGTGGGTAGCTAATTGTGTCATTATAGCAACGTATTTATAAACAGAAAAAATCTGACCTATTATCGATACAATAGGCCATAGTTGATTTTGGTCCAATAGGCCTGGCATATTCTTTCAAGGAGCTTTCTGTTTTGATTGGGTTATTTTGCCTAAAAACCTTCAGGCCTACCTATAGAGAACAAAATGCATCCCTGCCCAGCCAGCAAGAGTGGCATAAAGGGTGTTTATCATCCCCAGTGGCTCTGCAGGTGTGGAGAGGATATTCTCCGCTGCTGGCCTGCTCTCCGTGCACCATCGCATTTTCCTTCTTAGTCTCCCTGTCTGGCTCCTGACCTATTTAGAATGTTTATATGCTGTTTAATATGACATGTAACCTATTTGAAATTATGAGCGCTTATTACATTCACCTTTCATGTTTATTATAATACTTTCCATTCGGATCATTTGGTTTGGTTTCAATACTTCAAAACCAAATGGTAAGTCCAGGTAGTGTCAAAAATTGATGGGTGTTGGTTAAATTGTGATTTTGATGAATGGAGCGGTAGTCTTTTCTCCTGTGATTAGCGGTGAGCGGGATTTCTGCTCAACTCCCCTCACATGCTCTGTCTGAGATTAAAGGCAGAGGAGGGACTGGGTAGTGGAGTAAAACGCACCAGGGCTAGCTGGATTAGTTAGGTCCGGAGTGGACACAAAACATGTTCAATTCTTGCTCACGTTATGGGAATTACTTTTTGCCAGGCAGGTGGTTATGAAAATCGGAAATGTCATGGAGTTACAGTACGGGTTGATTTAAAGGCCCTTTCTGAGAAAAGTTGTACGTATTCAAGTGGCAAACTCAGGATCACCAGTCAGTCCACATCTGCACAGACCACCACCCTCCAGCCAGACCACCACCCTCCAGCCAGACCACCACCCTCCAGCCAGACCACCACCCTCCAGCCAGACCACCACCCTCCAGCCAGACCACCACCCTCCAGCCAGACCACCACCCTCCAGCCAGACCACCACCCTCCAGCCAGACCACCACCCTCCAGCCAGACCACCACCCTCCAGCCAGACCACCACCCTCCAGCCAGACCACCACCCTCCAGCCAGACCACCACCCTCCAGCCAGACCACCACCCTCCAGCCAGACCACCACCCTCCAGCCAGACCACCACCCTCCAGCCAGACCACCACCCTCCAGCCAGACCACCACCCTCCAGCCAGACCACCACCCTCCAGCCAGCCAGACAGACGATAAGGACAAGATACAGGTGTGATTATAAACAGGCTCCGGAGATTTTGCGAAGGGAATGCGTGACCGCAGCAGCTGTAGGGCTCCACACTAGTTAAGATAAAATGACACACAGATGGTTATGTGGAAGCCAGATGAAACTCTGGTTCCACTACAAATGCTTTATGAAAGCATCATCATGTCCTTATCCAACATCATATAAACAGTATCTGTGGAAATATGGAGCTATATAGACCTCAACAAAGTTATCAGAACATTTATGGAGCACATACAGACTACGGACCTGGGCAGACTATACTACAGAAGTTCCTTATCATTTTTTGCCCATGTCAACATTATTAGAGCCCTGGAGTCAATAGGTGAATATGGGGTTGGCCTAAGCCCTGGTCACTACCCATTCTGTTCTAAATCAAATATACCTTTTGTAAGCCTGTCATCCCTAAGATCTTACATCTCCACCCACAATCACATCAGAACTCCTGCCACCAGACTCGTATTGCTAATACTGCACAATTTAAAACACTTGCCCCATAATCCCCCCTTCCCTGATACACGTGTAAATATTGGACTATAAATTGTGCCTTCCTGTATTGTACTTCGGCTAAAAATGTATTCTATTCTAGTGAGCCATTTACTAGATATTCGTACTCTTATCTTTTCTAAGGCTATTTTTAAATTGGTGTTGCATTGTCGAGGAACCTGCAAGTAAGCATTTGGTTGGACAGTGTATACCATGTGTATCCTGTACATACGACTAATAAAACTTAAAACATACAAGGGCAGGCGCAACCCTTTCCCTTTTTCAGTTTCCACTGCAGGAACAGATGGTTGTCTAGTCAAAAAGCTATGAAAAGACAAAGATTCAGAGCACATTGAGTACACAATTGTTGTTGACTGTAACCAAAAACCACATCTGGCAAAGACCAACTTCGAACCATCTGTCTTTCACATCTTATATGAAGCAAAAACATATATTCAGGCTGTGATAGTCATACTTCACAAACCCCTGCTCTGATTTTGATACAAAACCACTTGCGATAATGTGTGGGGAATTTCACCTCCGCACCAGACTGGAAAACCATTTCCATCCAGACAAACTAATGCTCAGCAGAATAACAGACACCTCTTGGGCATCTAGTCCGATCTATCATCATTTTCTCTAACTAGGCTGTCTGGTTATGTTCACATGTTCAGGCGGTCAGGTTTCAGCCAGCCTGTGCTGCGAGCCTGTCCTTCACCCAAAAACCTCTCGACCCATCTCTTCCACAACATCAATTGTCCTACAGCTCACGCAAACAATATTCCATGTGGCACCACTGGGTCAGACACTGGACTGACCCTTCACGGAGGGAACTAAGGACAGAGTTGAATTCCATTTCAGTTCCTGCCAATTTAACTGGACATGGGATTTCTTCTGAATTGGAAAGCGATTGAATTCCAGAAAAAAAAAATATATATATATCCCATCCCAGACTATGGGTCATCGGATTTGTTAGGGAACTCAGTCAAAGCCATGGAAAGAAATGAATTACTCTACAGTAGTAACTCAAAATCTCTTAACTACTCAAGGGGAGTATTTAGCACCAACAAAGGATTGCTCCTTTTAAATTTTATTAGTACCAGTAGCTGTATAATCGGATTGTGTGGCCAGTGTGTTTTCATCTACGTGCTAAATTACAGGAGCCTGCCAGGGTAGTCGCCAGTCACTCACCTGGAGTAGGCTACCTCTCAAATCACTCAGACACCACCTCCTTCCCAGTCCTGAGTTGCACCAGCCATTACAGCTGCCAATACCATAAACACACACGAAGGAACAGAGGAAGATAGGAGCAAATACAGGGCACTAATAAATAGAGCCACAAAATCAGCATCTGTTGCTACTGCATGTCATAAATCCATTTGGTTACACGGTTCCAGGGATTTCAATATCTGACAATCTTTCCAAGCATTTGCATACTTTAGGGAAATAGCAGGGTGTGTGGTGGCGTATCTCCAGTTACTCATTAGATTGGGTTTCCTAGGGAGCTAACCTGAAACCTGTAAGCAAACAGAGCCGTACAGCGAGTAGTTTCATAGTTTCCAAGGCTTAGTCACGTCAACTGTGAAATGGTGGAGCCGGAGAGGAGGAAGAGGCCTCAGACTAGGAACATGTTTGCTTTTCATCTATAAGCCTTCTGCTTGTGAAAGAGTCATTTATTATGTGGGCCCGAGCCATAATACTCTTCCTTACCAGTAGCAATAATATTACAACACAGACTCTCGCTTTCTCTCGCTTTACATTATGAAATCTTACTTGGCATTCAGAGAGTTCAAGTTTTTCGTGACCATGTTCATGATTCAAAACACAAAAGCAGCTGTTGATGAAATACATTTTTGGTTGTAGAATTGCTGTAGAATAAGTCAACTAACAGCAATGTTACACAGAGCCACGCAAAGTTCAATGACACGCTGCATTTCAGTATGGCTCGAGGATGGGGTAAACCCACTTGAATTCAATCACTTTTTGACGTCACCCCCCTTTTGATTTGAACGAAACCTTCCATACATATTTGCCCATTGTAGACCTGAATGCCGAAACATTCAAAGAGATAAGCTGCTCAAAGTTGACCCATTTTGCATAACCCACCATGCCATGAGACATCCATGTCTTCATCACGGGAAAAGATAAACGCTTGAGATCGATATCATTTATAAGCTTGCAAACAAGGTTGTCAAACTATTTGATATTAATGTTTATCAAAATGTCATTTTTTCCCCCTTCGACATCAATTATCTAAAAATGTGTAAACTCCAATTTATTTCATATTATGTTGTAGCTTAGACCCCATTTTACATCATCTAAGGATTTTGTGTTGTGCCTGTCATCAGTTGAGACAACATGACCTTGGATACAAGGTGGATGTCATGTTTTGGCTGATTAAATGTACTATATCATGGGAATACAATAGAAATGTCAACTTTCAAATGGTACCACAAAGATGGTTGGAGGTCCAGACATCAGACAATGTTGACTTGAATGGGAATATCTGTTCTAAATAATAATGTCAAACCTCCACAGGAAGCCTATTGAAATCATAGAAATATAGATAACAGAATAGACATGACCATTTAAGATGACATTCAACGGTGGGTGGACTGGCAGTCATCTTTGTGGTAGTAATTAGAAGTTTCAATTTCAATTAAAATTTTAAATGTCAGTGGTGTAGCAGCTAAATTGCAGTGGTCTGAAGGGATACTGTAGGTCCATTCTATGAATTATATTTCTAGGGTTGAAATGACACCCACCCTGCATTCAAGGGCACATGTTGTGTCTAAACCGAAGGCAGGCACAACACAAAAAATCAGATGATGGAGAAATAGAAATAGGGTCTAAGCTATGCGAATATAGAAAAAAAATCTGAGTTTACGTGTTTTTTAAAAGTTTAATAATGTATTTTTTTATTAAAGCACATTTTTGTCAAGAAATAATCAAATTGTTTGATATAATTTAAACGCTTACAAATAGTGCTGTCAAACTCAACCGTTTATATTTTCCAGTGATGAAGACATGGATGTCTCATGGTATGTTGGGGTATGCAAAATGGGTCAACGTTGAGAACCTTTACCTACGGAATGTTGTGGCATTCAGGTCCAAAAATGCACTTTCTGACCACTTCTTCAATTGGCAAAAATGTAGCTAAAAGTTTAAATCAAATGGGATGCTGTCAAAAAGTGATTTAATTCAAATGGATTTACCCTATGAACAAAGGTCCCACATTACAAACATTGGCAAAAGGACAATGTCAGTCTATGGGGACTATCAAACTGACAATGTTATTCTCATTCAAAAGTGATATATTGCATCTGCTTAGCCTATAAGAAATGATTCATTCCAATGATGGTAATTCCATGACAACAGGGTCATGGTCAAGGTTGACCACATGTTCCAATTGTGTGGGACAGTCATGTATTTTGTCCCTTTGTCCTAGGTCCCGCAACCAAACAATCATGTCCCGCATTTTAGCAACGAATTCAATCACCACTCCTTTTTTTTTTTTTAAAGGTTGATTTGTCCCCGTATTTTAGTCAGACATTCCAACCTGTCTCTTGCGGTCACTTTGCGCTTATGGAAAGATATATAAATCATGAGGATGTGGTACTGGTGATGTTAAACCACTTCTCCAATCGTTGTTGAGACCTGATATTCTGCGCAGCGCAGGACGAGACGTAGTCCAATGTAATAGGCCTATTGTCAACCATCACATTACCTCAAATCCTTTTGGGCTAAATTCCAGCTAAACTTGGAGGACAGTTAGGCCTAACTACTTACAAAAAATGCACTTCTGACAAAGAGCTACAAAAGTAATAAGTAGCCGTATTAGACTGAAAGGTAATTTTGTCAAACTTGTGAGGCTCTCCATGCTTATTAGTTGCTAATTCAACGCGCATTATTTGTTGCTACTTCACTCAATCCCTTTTAAAAGTCTCCCTTTCTAACTGTTTTACAGTCCCTGAGACCAACTAGAAATGTTTCTTTGGCAAAATATTTACAGATTTTCATAAAAACAGAATCTGTTCTCATTTCTGCATCACCAAATTTTGCACGAGGCAAAAGAGTAAGCTAGGGGCAGCAGGTACCGAAAGGTTGCTGGGTTGAATCCCCAAGCTGACAAGGTAAAAATCTGTAATTTGTAAAACACGTAATCTGTCCTTCTGCTCCTGAGCAAGGCAGTTCCCCGGGCCCCCGATGATGTGGATGTTGATTAAGGCAGCCTTCCGCACCTCTCTGATTCAGAGGGGTTGGGTTAAATGCAGAATACACATTTCAGTTGAATGCATTCAGTAGTAAAACTAACTAGGTACCTCCCTCTTGAGATTTTAGTATGGTTAGCTGACTAGTCTTTTTTTGATTTTGTATTACCATGCAGACAAAACTCAACCGCGCACACCACTAGGCAGCATGCTCTTGGATTGAAACAAAATACAGGAAGTCTAATAGTTTGTTATCACCATCTGCTCTAATTGGCTCACAAAACAGTTATTCAAGAAGATCTAAATGCATCTTCCCATGAAACTGATTGAGATCAAATGATTGGCATATCATTCACGTTTGACAGTGATGATGGCTCCCTCAAAAAACGTAGGCTACACTGTCCCGCAAAATCATCCGGTTGTCCCAAATTTGGGTGTTTTAAATGTGGTTACCTTATCATGGCCAGTAGTGTAGTGACTAGCATTTACTGCTCAGGCCTTTAACATGTCTGTCCCCTGCCACACACATTCCCAGAGCACAAGCCATAATCCTGCAGCCTACAGTACAGTGCAGTACACACACACACACACACTTTAACCCCACTGCATGAGTGGAATTATGAGCAGCTCAGAGGGTACACCATCAGTGGACCTATGGTCCATCATAGAATGACCAGACAGACAGAGAGAGGTTGGCCCCAACAGCCCTCTGCCCACAGGGCCCTCGACCTATGGAACTGTTGACCCCCCCACCCGTAGGAGCATATACCCACGTGGGTGATTGGACGATGAACTGAGGTCCACACTCCAGTCCAGTTGGTAGTGGTAATGCACCTTAAAGTTGCTTGCCAACCAGCATATAAAGTCCAAAGAAGAAGAACCCTGAAGGAGGAGAGATTACTACAAACTAACTCGGTTTACCCTTTTATCTGTGGATGAATTGTCAGAGTAGAGGACCTTGTGCATTTCAGGTAAAATAACAACCCAATGTTTATATCCCAAGACAAATTAGGTAGCAACAGCAAGCTAGCTAGCTAAATTGCCATGAATGTTTAATGCTTTTCGACCTGTACCCAAATTAATATAGTTGGTGCAGGGTTCGTTTTGATATTTCAACCTGCATGTCCTGATCTCATCTGGTGTGGATGGACAAAAATCAACATGCGCACTCTCGCCCGGTTTAGTCAGCATGTAAGAGACGCTGCTGCCAACTCTAAACACCCAGGGCCATAGGAAGAAATGCTTTCCCTGTGTGAATGAAGCAGCGCTGCTGTCGATTAATTCAGTGGGAAGGTAACCAGACCCCTGCACCATGCAGAGCCGTGAAACACGCTGATAGCTTCACCTGAAAGCATGGAAAAAAGATTCCTCCTGAATTACACTTTAATCCCAAACAGATTTTACGTGCTGCAGGGGCAAGTTAAATTAACGCTTGGCCAGACGTCGTGTGAAGAAGCCAGCCTGTGAAAAGTGGGTTCTTTGGTTCCTCTGTTTCTCATCTGTGAATATCACTCAGTTTTGGGGTGTTTTTGTACATCTGCATTAAGTAGATTTCAAGTATCTGAACTGCATATGGTTAAAGGGATTTGACTTGAGCAAGTGCTCCTCCAGTAGAGAGTTTTAGATATCGAATGTAGCCACGCAATGTGAGGTGAATTTACATAGGCCATGTAGTCTTGACAGCTGTCACAGTGGCTTGGAAGACAGCACATGCAGCTTTGCACCTGAAGAACATAATCCAGATTGGGGGGGGGGGGGAAGGATAATTTTTCGACCTACAAAACAACGCCTAACTCCTAATACATCTGTGGATTCCCACTCATTGCCTCACATGCTTGTGGGCCTTCTCCTATTACCATCTCTCTCTCTGCCTGCCCCCTCGCCTGGCAGGCCAGACTACCGTCGCTAAGGAAGTGAGGAACAGGAGGAGGTGGAGTGGGAGGAAGTGCCTCATTGCCTCCCGACCGTGTGCTTTGATGTGCAGCGGGGGGCAGTTGGGGGCGAGGGTGGCAGTGGCCTGGCACTGGGGGAAGGTTATCTGTGAGACACAATATGGTGGGCAGCACACACAACCCTGAGGGGTGGGCCACCATGAGAGCAAGTCTGACATTGTGACAAGCAGGCACAGTTCTGTTAATCTGTTCCATTATGATGTTCTCTCTGGATAAGAAGGTAATGCGGCCAGGGAGCACCTTGACATGCAGAGAGTTAGCGAATGTGAAATATGATGTGGTCTCAAGAGATGGGCTTGAGTTGGGTTGGGGTGTTGTGGGAGAAAGAGTTGCACATGTTTGCAGTATAGCCTGTTATCGATAAAGCACAGTGGCCTTATCAACTATTAACTTACAACAAAGAGGAACATTTTAAAATACAGTTAACAGAGAAAAAGTGTTGGATGCCTGTGACCTGAACGCTAGAGTCAGCATAATCTTGAAGGGGAAATCAGCTGTGTACTACACCCAGGGGTGTCATTGCTCTATGGCCTCAGTGCAGGCATGGTATTTTAATCATGTAGTCGTCAGGGTTTGTGTCGTATAGCCATGGTATAAAAGAAATAATCAACTAGGGGCTCTGTGCGTGCTATGGAAAATAATGAACAACGTGGAAGGTGTGTTCCACGACGCACTAGTGGAGTGGAACTGACATTTCATGGAGTTGAGTTGCATTGTTTTCCAGAAAAAGCATAGAGCCCCTAGTTGATTATCCCTTTCATACCATGGCTATAATTGAACACATTTGCCAGTAGAAATGTGTTCATTTGCCGGCACACATTTTTCCCACATCCATTGAAGTAACTAGCAAGTTTTTACTAGAGACACAGCAGTTGCCACGGTAACCAAACAAACAGACTTGCTAGTTTAGCTAGCAAAACCACCAGTCCTAGCTTGCTATTATGAAAATCGAATTCAGCAATACCAATACCGTTTTCAATTCGACATTTGCTTTCAAAAGCAGCTCAAAGCCAACATGTAAAAATTGACTATAGCCATTGAATTCTACCGTGCAAATATACTCCGAGTTAAAGGGAAATGATTCACAAGTTTGGACATCATACAATAAAAACGAATTGCAGACCCTGGATATTTAAAACAGAGATTCTGCATTTTATTCTCCACACATAATTGTGTTCAATTGTGCAAGCATCCATATAGAGTTCAGAAAAGTATCATGCTTTTGGGCTGAACCCTTAAAACAAAAACATCTGGTCTTAAAATTGTAAAAAGCCCACATTACCTGTATGTCCGGTTTTCATACAGTTCAACAAAAACCACTGCTGCTCCACTGGAAAAGTTCAAGGGTCACTGAAGTGGCTAAATGTAAACAGCTTCATCTGACTAGGGCATGCTTGTCACAGTGACCCAGTCCTGACCCTCAGAGCGCAAAACTGGTACACCCTAAATCACCATATCAAAGCTTGTAGAAACAGCATATGTCCTCAGGCCTATGGCAATTCCACGGTAACAGATTTACAGTTTTTTTTTGCCGAACAAAAACCATTGGTTTCTAAGTTTAACAAACCATACAACTCTGTGCAAAAAGCCTATTTTGAACGGTTTACGCAGAACATTTCCCAAAAACACATTTACTGGCAGAAACGTACAGATGCAAAGTTTGGTAACAGAATTACTGTAAAATCTCCCTCAGTTTTTTTATGCAACCACGTTTTCCAAAAACGTCATATCTACTCCGAATTAAGATTCAAAGATGTCTGCAGAAAGAATGGGGTGTCAGCTATGACCTTGAGTTTGAAAAATATTTATTTTGATTATTGAACTACAGCAGGTGAAGTGGATTTACATCCGGTAACAGAATTACATCATGGGTCCCTGATCTGTACTATACAGAAATGCATAATTATGGATGTGAATATCATTCTCTTCATGGTGATGTATCCTGTACATAAAAAGGTAGAAAAATGCAATATCCTTCTTTTGCATATTTGGGTAATATTCTACACACTGGCTATTATTGTAATGAGCTCTGCCCCCAAACAAGACCACATTTGGTTGGTCCAGACCAAATCTGAAACAACTATAGACAGCACAGTAGAGCACAGCAAAGTACAGTACAGCAGAGTATAGTTCAGTACACTGTACTATACTGTCCAAACTTCTGAAACATAGACATCTATGATTGGTTCAGATTTGGACCGGCCAGTGCGGACTGACCAAATTTCAACCACTTTTCAACATCCATGGACGTTCGCTGTTGGTTGGTGCTCAGTAGGTGAGGATGCTTGTTAGAGTAAAATTGAAAGAGGGTAGGTGGTAGGCATCACGGTAAGAGTCAGTAAGAACCAGGACAGGTGACATTAACTGGACAGAGAAAGGAGAGAGAGGCAGAGAGAGGAGAGAGAGAGAAAGGGGGGGGGGGGGGGGGGGGGTTGTCCAGACGGTTCTCAGTCTTGCTTTGGCATTCAGACGACAGACGGGAAAGAATTCTAATAATTATGAACTGAACATAACAGTATGCCAGTGGAAGAGAGGACCGTAGCAGGTGACCCAACTGTGGTCTGTGCCTTGTATTGATTTCCCAATTTGGTAACAGAATTACAAGTTTTAATCAATTCATAAACACACTTGATATCATTAAATACACTAACTAATTGGTAGGTCTACCTTTACTTGTTACTTCTGTGAACTTTCATTATCCTCCCTCATGAGAAATTACAAAATATCATCAAGATATGTGGGTTTTAAAAAATGGAAATACAAGGTTTCTTAGATTTACAGAAGGTAGAATTTTATTCTTCCTGAAACTAAATATAAAAGATGTTGTCTAAGACCCCTTTTCCATCTGCTTGACCAGAAATCAAAGCCTTTGCTTATTCCTAAAAGGGAAAATCGTTGAACATTTTATATATGCCTTAATTTCTCTAAAATATAGACTTATCTTTCATTTGACATGCTCCTATAAACTTCACATGTTGGTACTCATGGGTCCTTCTACATGGAAATGCAACCCAGCAATTGACCATTAGATTTCACTTTAAATCAGACAATCAACAATGCCTTTGCTGGCGCAGCTTTTACCACATTCTTGATGATATAATGACATTTCTAATTCCAGCTCTTTAATATTTGATGGCACACTTAGATATTTGGTTAAGTTGGCAGGAAGGTAGGAGGATAAGCGCTTCATCGTAAAAGTCCCATAGGTCTGCCTATTTTGATTAAGTGGGGTCCCGTGTAGCTCAGTTGGTAGAGCATGGCGCTTGCAACGCCAGGATTGTGGGTTCGATTCCCACGGGGGGCCAGTACAAAAAAAAAAAAAAAAAAAAAAAAAAAAAAAAAGTATGAATGTATGTACTTGTAAGTCGCTCTGGATAAGAGCGTCTGCTAAATGACTTAAATGTAAATGTAATTAAGTTGAAGTTGCCCTCATAGAACCGATGAAAAAGTTAAATATGACAACAATGACCTTCAGAGGGACATAAAAGGTTTGAAGAATGAGAATAAGTAAACTGCAGTCAATTTATAGATTAGAAAAATAGTCTACACTAACTGGCTATAAGGTGAGATTGTGACTAACCAACTACATGTAAAAAAAAAACTGATAATATGTCCTGTACGTTGCCCTCAATGGGAAGAGCACAATTTTCATTCAAACTTTACAATATTATTGTTTATTGGTACTGGTCTGGTCTGGTACTGGATAGGACTACCTCAGTGTTCCTTGACGTTATCAGTTACTACTGTAATTGCCACATTAACTCCACAGTAGGCTGCTTTTACACGGTATGTCCTTTTCCATGAGTCAAAGGAGATTGTTGGCTCAACACTCTTGGGATAATGGTCGAGAGTGACCTCATTTGGAACACTGGACAGATTTGAAAATGAAAGATCGCCGCTTGCTCAATAAATTCCTGAGGTAGCCGTTACAAAACATAACATCAACCATAACAGTTACTGGCACAGGCATGGGCATCAGACATATCCTTTTAAGGCTAACCAAACACACTAGGCTGGGGGGGTCAAGTTACCATGCTTTTCAGGGGAAATCTGACAGTCACTTCCAGCTGTTTACTTCCTCCTCTACAGGAGTTGACTTTAAACACTTCCTTTCATCTCCCTGGTGTTCCCTTCCATATCCCAGTGAGTCCCTTTCTGTTACCACATAGGTCAGAGGAGCACAGGCACACTCTCTCCCTGGTCATATTAACTAGGGCACACCATAGCAAAATGTTCTGTAACAGAAAACAAAAATTTGCATTTCTTATTAGACAAGTCCAGGTAGTCTCTCCCTGTTGTAGTCCATTTTCTTCCGTTTGGTCCCTAATGAACATGACCCCTGTGTGAAGTGGCATAGTGAGAGCTGAGAGAGGTGATTCTATAATCTAGCTCCAACCAGACTGCAACAGCATCGTCCTTCAAAATCAGCTGGAGAAGCTGAGTCAGCCTGCAGACTTCCTCCTCTGACTGTATCCCGGGTCTCTAGGGAAAGGGACTGCAGATCTAGTAGCACAGACCAGAGGGGCCTGGGTTAGCCCAGACACTTAGCAATGTATTTATCACCTATGAACACTGACCCAAGACCTTTGTTCTGGCCTAGGATGACCAGAGCATACAGTACACAAGTGGCCTGGCTAAATGCAACATAGTGGAATCAAGCAAAAATCTAAATCAATGATGTAGGCTAAATGCAAAGGATTGCTCTGCTAAGAAGGAGTAAGAATCCATTTGTCTACAGAGGAAACGTCTGTCAGGTTGAGACCTTATCACTTAGCCACAGACTGATTTTTGTGTATGTGCTGATGGTCAAATCTGGGTCAGATAGAGTCTTGTACAGTACATTAAGCTAGTATTGCAAAGATCGAGTTACCCAAAACGACATTTGAGAGTCAAACATGGTTTGACAAGGGCACATATTAAATAGAATCTGCTGATTGATATGGTACATTTTGACTGAATTTTCTAACATTGAATGAGGCCGTTCTGTTGTCCTTGTGCAATATTTCCCATTCATTGTGCCTAGGGACTTCAATGCTTTGCAGTCAGTTTCCCTCCTGTCTTGAATAATAACATTTTCCAGTTTTTCAGTGTAACCCTGTCGTTGACCTGCATTTCCATAATCTGCATAAATCAATTTGAGATTCCTAGCTTTGAGCAAGAAAACAAGTTGCATTAGAAGCCAGCCTACATCTCTCCCTCACTATGCTGTGGTCTCAAATAGAAAACGGAGACATACCAACAGCCTGGTCTAGGGGTTATGAGGACAGATGTCATGGTCAACTTTTTTGTCCACTTTCGTATAGCCTATGAATAACTTAGTCTAAACCGTCTACCAGTTACCAATATGAGAAATATTGGGACTGCACTAAAAATGTGTAACCTACTGTGGATATAGGACCAATAATTATCATAGCCAATGCAGAAAGGTCTACCTCATCTCGTGCGTAACTGAGAATGTTTCATGCGAAATTAGACAATGTAACAAGCCGGGTAAAATGTCAACCACTTGCAGTACATGAAACGTCGATTTACATACATAATAGCCAATCATTTATACATTTTAGCTGTATCATGTGTTACAATGTGGCAAACCAACAAAAATCGGCAACTGCTAATGTAAACAACGAGTGAAAATGATATTTTGCAGCCGAATGCACGTCAAGATAGAGGAGAAACAGTTCAGAAAAGGTAGCGGGTGTGAAGGAGTTGATTATTTAAACAATTTAATCACCAAAGCGTGACATTCCGAAACGTTCAGGAGTAGCCTACTTACCTAGCTACTGTTAGCTAGCTAGAATCTCAGAAAATCGGCACTGTTACAAATGATCCGCGAATGCACCTCTTAGCTTTGGTCCATATGTTTATTGAATCCAGCTGTATATCCGGAAGATATCATATTTCGATTATTCTTGCCTTTTCTATATTCTGCCTGGTATGTATGTAGGTACTGTAGCTATGTTTTATGTGGGCTATACCGTAGCTTGGTTGGGCACATTCAACGAGAAGACGCAACTTGAAAACTGACAGAGGGAGAGCGCATAACGATGTTGAGGGGGTGGCATAAACCTTCAACAATAGAAGCGCTTTTCGAAGACAACATATTTGCGCAAGTATTCCAATGACATACATTAAACCATTATATATAAAAACTAGATTGCTGTAATCAAAGGGAATAGTTCTAATTTTGTTATACAACTCTGAATGTCAGAGAACTGCAACGAGAAACCCCTTCAACTGTTCAAAGTGAGACAGTATGTTTTAACTCAGTTTAATCCGATTGGTTTCTTCGAACGTGACGCTAGAGTGGGATGCAGTCAATAGACCAAAACATCAGTAGAGGCAGCCCTTGTGTCATTTTTTCACCTGTCTGTTTGATCGCTAAAATGGCTTGTGACAGCAATATGTGTATGCAGATACCTGCGATGCTGTGAAAGCCTCTAGTGATAATGAGACATTTGTATTTGATAAAAGTGTGCGTGTAGCTGCACATAGGTGCTCCAACAAATTATTATTGTCACCTAGTCTAGAGTCTATCTGATGTGGCAGGGCGAGTTTAACAAGCAGTGAAGCACAAATAACTATAATGGTTTTGGTTATTTAAGGTTAAACTGTAGATGAGAAAAGGCTGAGCGGGCGTAATGCATCTCATCAAACTAAGATTACTGTGTGAGAAAATGATAGGTTTCCCATTTGATCCCACTTGACAAGACATCGCATGAAAAGGCCCAGAGTAGAGAGAGACATTACAGACAAAAATCAACATTGTCACTGTTATACTACTCCTGTTGTTCTATGAATCAAGCATCCAAGAAAATGATGGTGTCAAGGATCCTAACTTGCCCTGCCAGAACAAACACATCAGAGATTCATTACCCTGAAGATCATCAGACCAATAGGCCTCCATACGACCACCATAAACTCACATTGCCTCTTGTACTAATAGCATTGAAGTATCATGACTGTTCCAAGGGAAAGGTCAATGGCATGCCGGTGCTGGCTGGCCCTTAATAAGACACACTTCAGTATCAAAGTGACATGTGTTGCAAATTTACAAATGTTCGCAAAGGATAGGCAAGACCGGGACAGAACAACCGCTCCAAAAAGTGACTTGTTGAGATAAAGCCAAGATAAACGTATCAAAAATAGGCCCTTATCTGTTCTAACGTGAGTGTTCAGGGGGATTGAATGCAGCTGTGAGCCCACCAAAAACAAGAGTGTATTATGCTGGCAGGAAGAGCCCCTGTAACACACACATACAGTGCATTCGGAAAGTATTCAAATCCCTTTCCACATTTTGTTACATTACAGCCTTATTCTAAAATTGATTAAATTGTTTTTTTCCCCTCATTAATCTACACGCAATACCCCATATTTTCAAATCAAAAACAGGTGTTTTTTTTTGCAAATGTATTACATTTTTTAAACTTCAACATCACATTTACGTAAGTATTCAGACCCTTTACTCAGTACTTTGTTGAAGCACCTTTGGCAATTACAGCTTTGAGTCTTCTTGGGTATGATGCTATAAGCTTGGCACACCTGGATTTGCAAAGTTTCTCCCATTATTTTCTGCAGATCCTCTCAAGCTCTGTCAGGTTGGATGGTTAGCGTCGCTGCACAGTTATTTTCAGGTCTCTCCAGAGATGTTAAATCGGGTTCAAGTCAGGGCTCTGGCTGGGCCACTCAAGGACATTCAGAGACTTGTCCCAAAGCCACTCCTGCATTGCCTTGGCTGTGCGCTTAGGGTCTTTGTCCTGTTGGAAGGTGAACCTTCACCCCAGTCTGAGGTCCGGAGCACTCTGGAACAGGTTTTCATCAAATTATCTCTCTGTACTTTGCTCCGTTCCTCTTTTCCTCGATCTTGACTAGACTCCCAGTCCCTACTGCTGAAAAACATCCCCACAGCAAGATGCTGCCGCCACCATGCTTCACCAAAGGGATGGTGCCAGGTTTCCTCCGGACGTGGCGCTTGGCATTCAGGCCAAAGAGTTCAATCTTGGTTTCATCAGACCAGAGAATTTTGTTTCTCATGATCTGAGTGGCTTCCGTCTGGCCACTCTACCATATGGAGATGGTTGTCCTTCTGGAAGGTTCTCCCATCTCCACAGAGGAACTCTGGAGCTCTGTCAGAGTGACCATCAGGTTCTTGGTCACTTCCCTGACCAAGGACCTTCTCCCCCAATTGCTCAGTTTGGCCGGTCGATCAGCTCTAGGAACAGTCTCGGTGGTTCCAAACTTCTTCCATTTAAGAATGATGGCGGCCACTGTGTTCTTCGTGACCTTCAATGCTGCAGACATTTTTTGGTACCCTTCCCCAGATCTGTGCCTCAACACAATCCTGTATTGGAGCTCTACAGACAATTCCTTTGAACTCATGACTTGGTTTTTGCTCTGACATACACTGTCAACTGTGGGACCTTATAGAGACAGGTGTGTGCCTTTCCAAATCATGTCCAATCAATTGAATTTACCACAGGTAGACTCCAATCAGTTGTAGAAACACCTCAAGGATGATCAATGGAAACAGGATACATCTGAGCTCAATTTCGTGTCTCATAGCAAAGGGTCTGAATACTAATGTAAATAAGGTAATACTGTTTTTCATTTTTTATAAATTTGCAAACATTTCTCAAAACTTGTTTTCGCTTTGTCATTATGGGGTATTGTGCGTAGCTTGATGAGGGGAAAAAATTATTTGATCCTTTTCAGAATAACGTAACAAAATGTGGAAAAAGGGAAGGGGTCTAAATACTTTCCGAATGCACTGTATACACACGCACTCGCGCAATTACAAACACATATAATACGTACACACACACTATCAGCTTTCTGCACATTAGAGACCGTGGCTGCTCTCTCTAGGACACAGAAAGGCAGACACTCTCATTGGATGTACTGGATGGCCAAGCTGACTTCCAAACACAGATAGATAAAGGTTCTCTATCTCTGCCACTGATATTGATGCTGCCTGAACTTCCACTTGAAATGTTGACTTGACACGACGTAGCATGTGTGTGAGAGGCTAATTTGTAATTACCTTGCCACTAACCTGGTGGTGTTCTTATGGCATTGACATTTGGGGCGGCAGGTAGCCTAGTGGTTAGAGCTTTGGGCCAGTAACCGAAAGGTTGCTGGGTCGAATCCCTGAGCTGACAAGGTAAAAATCTGTCATTCTACCACTGAACAAGGCAGTTATCCCACTGTTCCCCGGAAGGCCGACATTGTAAATAAGAATTTGTCCTTAACTGACTTGCCTAGTTAAATAAAGGTTCAAATAAATAAAACATCTGTTATTTCATTGGACAGCGGATGTAAGAAATATGTGTTAAGCAGAAAATATGGCCTAGGCTTTAAATTCTGATAACAGTAAAGTAACAGAGAAGAGAGATATGACCAGGTAATTATGCTATAATACACTAAAGGCCTGCTGTATGTCTCAACCACCACCTAAAGTGGTTAAACTGTCACCTCACAAGTAAGCAATAAAAATAGAGAAAAGGGTCAACCAATTTGAATGCCACTGGAAAAAGCATGAAGAAAAATGGCTCTACAAGACCAAAATGCTACCTCCAGGTATTTCTTATCATGCAGATGTACTGTAGGCCTACAGTACAATGGTAGACAGATGGGCTCCTGGGGCTACACAAACTCGCACACTGACTCCGAGTCAAGTGAAAACAGTAGCCAGTTTAGTAACGTTTCCATTAACGTTTAAACTTCCAACCTTTACCACACAGTGAATCAAGGTCCTGTGTAACGGTTCCATATAAAGTCAAGTAAACAGAAAACGCTGTTCTGCCGTATTACATTAGTTGCCATTTACAGAGCTATGATAATTACACAAAATGAGGGAAAACCAGCTTCTAGGAAAAATCCTGCTGTCAAATAAATGAAAGGACTACACTGCAGTTCTGTATTATGTGTAGATTGCATGTTAATAATAATTATATTTTATGGCGATAATGTTATGCCACATTAGCTGTGCATGTTACAAGACTAAAACAACATATTCATTGGCTAGGGTTGAATAGATTTCAAATTGCTGCTCTCACATATCTTAGGTTTAAAACAAATTGCATAATGGACAAATGACCTACACAGTCTAATGACTCATTGACACCAGTGATCCTACCTACAGATCCATGTCACACACTAGTAGTACCTGCTGTGCTCCCCACAGTGAAGGAGAGCGCCTCGTCTCCAGTCTCTTGCCATCATCACAAGGACATTCCACATATTGTGCCTCAGGTTGCCCTAGTTGTATCTGCAGGGTTTTGCTAGTTAAGCAAACCACAAGGTTGCCCAAGAATGTCGACTGACTCCAACTGACTTGAGAGGGAGTGACCTTGCTGGGTGAGGAGCTAATAAAAGAGAGCTACTGAGGTAGAAGAGAGGAGTTGCACAGCCCACTGAGAGGATGACAGTCATTACGAAACATCAGAGAGGATCCACTCAGATCTCCGCAGGTGACATCATTCAGCTGTAACCGCCCCTCATTTTGTTTTGTTTTATGACACCTCTCTTCCACTGAAGATCTGTCCACTACAGACACAGAACATCTGTGAGATCTCACTGACTCCTGCAGACAAAGGACTCTTACGTATGACAGAGTCCCTCACACATTCCACACGTAACAAAGGAAACATGCATGATGTCATCCCTGCAATCTTCAAAAGACATCTACCGGGTAGGACATTGCTCATAATAAAACACATGTTGTCACTCGTGCAGCAAATATACATTCAGCGTGCTGGGTGTGAAGGAGAGAGTGGTGACAGTACTTACAGAGGAAAGGTGCACAGCATAGGTGTCTGGGGTTTGTTCTCTTGCTCTCCCGCCGGCTGTCTATCCTCCCTCCTCTTCTCTTCCCTTCTCACCACAGTAAGATGCTGTCTGGACCAGTGCACATTGTCATGGCAACCTGAAAGAGGGATTCTCACGTGACCTAGTCACCGAGCTCAAGGATTGGCCAGACAGGGGAAAGGGGGCCCCTCCTCTCAGCGGTGAGATCACACGCCCACTGGTTCACAAAGGGAGGGCTCCCGGGCCGCCTGTAAAGAAACACACAATGGGAAGTCTTCAGAAGGGGTGGGGTAACTGGAGCTAATGCACCAAGGCAACAGGGGAGGACTTGACTGACTGATCGGAGAGGTGTCTGTCTCGTATGTCTGCCTGCCTGCCTGTCTCTCCACTACTACTGGGCTAGGCTTTGTAATGGGGTGGGCACAAAATGTACCCCCAATGCTCTTAGCCTGGCAGGATACAGAAATAACACGCATTTAATAAGGCATACCACTGGTCTCATACGTGGCAGCTTGACCTGCTGGCCTTACACAGGCTTTCCTACCAGGAGAGAGGCTATACAGTATATATATATATATATATATATATATATATATATATATATATATATATATATATATATATATATACAGAGAAACCAGATAGATGCACTGCTGTTGTTCAGTCAAATCTACCGTATCTGTAATATTCTACTCTGTGCGCAAATGCAAACACTTGAACAATGTACATTAGATACATGTGAATGGTAAACAATAGATCACATGCTCAGGCAGATGAACACATACACACCCTGACAATGTATAATATACTATCGATTTGACAGAGGCATTGTACAAAAACCAATGTCAGATGATATCCCCCATTACAGAACTCATTGTGTCTACACACTCAGTAGCACAGACCAAGGTTTCTGTTGGAAGTAAGGTAAAATAGTATTGATTGTCCTTTGCTGATAACTCATATCTAACAATAAGTGGTACATTATGCATAATGGTGAGTTTCCTGAATGAGCAGATTACTGCACACTTACTTTCATCAATAGAATACATTTGCCAGAGCCTCAGTTGAAAAGAGTGAAACAAGCAAGAAGCCGAATGGGCCGGCATAGGACAGGCTGCTGAACAGCATAAGTGCCATAATTACATAATGATAAGAACCTGCTTTAGATTTGCTGACGTTTTACAGGCAGGAAAATTGGAGTTGAGGCTTGTGGGGCTTGGACCAAGTGCAGCTAGCAATTGAAGTGCAGTTAGCTGGTGGCTGGGAAGCTGGGAAAGAACATTCATTCCACTGTTCATGGTGGCAACAAAAGAATTTGAAAAGCGGGTCGGGAGTCTTTTTCGCTCCATTTTGGGAAAGAGGGCGTCTTTCTATTTCACTGTCCCTCCAAAGGATGACATATGTGAGCTGTGATCATGGTTCAGGGTACACCCTGATTCACCCAGACCACAGACACTGATGCAAAGACAATGGTCTGTGATTGGTCCAGTTTGCCAAACCCCGGGAGGAGATGTGAAAGTGTTTCTGGGACATACCGGTGAGGTCATTGTGTAGTCTTTGCCACGAACACACTCATTCAGAGCATCTCCATTCTTCGTGAAAGGCACATTCAACACAGAGTTGCTTCCTATCCATTGTATAGTGTAATGGACTTCAATGACCTTCCTTTCTGAAGCTTAAGTTTGACAATCACAACAACAAACACAACCGTTTTCCCAAGAAATCAGGACCACTCCACACAGACATACACAAAACGACCATGCACTACTGCTCGAATAAGGTTCAGCTAAACTTCCCAGGGTTTTCGGTGAACAATTCATTAACTGTCTTGTTATCTCTGATCTGTGTTTGCCGGAGTGAACATACAGTCTTGTGATTGGCTGGCTCTGGCTGGGGTCTTGTTGGGACAGCGGCTGTCACAGCCAATCAGAGAGATTGCTCAAACGCAGCACTCCAGAGTTATGTATTTTCACTTCTAATGCAATACTGTAGCTGGGCAGACAGACTGGTGGAGTGTTAGGCCTACTAATAAAACGTGCTCTCCCTGTAACCAAGGCATCGATTTCTCCAAGGAAACAGACGAGTAATATGAACGTGTAACTCAATATAACATTAATGAAGCATTACTACAGTATACTCTATAATGTTATGTTTTTTTTAAATCATTCGTCACACAAAAGTCTTGTTTTCCATTTAGATTTGCCTGTGTGTTAGGTTATTTTATGGTTTGTTGTCATATAAAGTGGTAACGTTAAAACTGTACGTGGCTTAGTGGAGTAGACTGTAGAGACTATCCCACATGAGACGATTACCTCAGCAGTCGAAGCCCTTAGCCCTTAGTAAGGAGTGGTCCATCCTGTTGGTCACACGCACACACGCACACACACACACAAATCAGTCGCAGCCAAATGCATGAAAATCCATTCATTTTCCACTTATGTTGACTTTTCCAAAGAGACAGAGAAGAGCTTTGATCATCAACATAAAAGAGGGTGTAGAACAAAAGACAGTACAGATGGTTTCCTTCCTTCCTAAAGTCAGAGAGTATCGACTGTACTGTAACTTTTATGGTTGAAATGAACACAATATCAAGTCTATGAATAAAGTGTAACACAAGGACTCTCGATATCAAAAGCCAATTTGATACATTTTAAGTATAGATTGTATGTTTACTGCTACAGTAAACATGGGGGTGGGTTACAGTCCATTAATGTTAGTGTTGTCCAAGTTTATTGGTCTTGGTGTCTATATTTGAAGCATATCATGTTATGAGTACCAGGCATTTGGTAGCAGCTTGCTATCTTGTTTCTGTAACAGAAAGCCTAGTATCCTTTTTATATACTGTATGTGGATAAACCCAGCCTCGATATGACCAGCGTATGCCAGGCCTGCCTCCTTAGCCCTATTGATTTACATATTGGAAGTGAGTAGGGGACTGACGGGCTCTTTAACGTGTGAGTGGGTGCAGGTGGGCTCACATTCCATTCAGGCTCTCAAGAAAAAAGGTCAGTGTGTGTAGATCTACAGTTACCACACTGCCTTTAGCCCTGAGTGAAACACACACACACACACACACACACACACACACACACACACACACACACACACACACACACACACACACACACACACACACACACACACGGTTGACGCCCTTACACAGTATGAGCCCATGCAGCCTTGCCTCAGGGCACAACCAGGCTATCATCCCCACTGTGTACAGTTGAAGTCGGAAGTTTACATACACTTAGGTTGGAGTCATTAAAACTCATTTTTCAACCACTCCACAAATGTCTTGTTAACAAACTATAGTTTTGGCAAGTTGGTTAGGACATCTACTTTGTGCATGACACAAGTCATTTTTCCAACAACTGTTTACAGACAGATTATTTCCCTTATAATTCACTGTATCACAATTCCAGTGGGTCAGAAGTTTACATACACTAAGTTGACTGTGCCTTTAAAACTTGGAAAATTGTCTTTAGATGCTTCTGATAGGCTAATTGACATCATTTGAGTCAATTGGAGGTGTACCTGTGTATGTGTTTCAAGGCCTACCTTCAAACTCAGTGCCTCTTTGCTTGACGTCATGGGAAATCAAAAGAAATCAGCCAAGACATCAGAAAAAAAATTGTAGACCTCCACAAGTCTGGTTCATCCTTGGGAGCAATTTCCAAACGCCTGAAGGTACCACGTTCATCTGTACAAACAATAGTACGCAAGTATAAACACCATGGGACCAGGCAGCCATCATACCGCTCAGGAAGGAGACGGGTCTGTCTCCTAGAGATGAACATACTTTGGTGCGAAAAGTGCAAATCAATCCCAGAACAACAGCAAAGGACCTTGTGAAGATGCTGGAGGAAACAGGTACAAAAGTATCTATATCCACAGTAAAACGAGGCCTATATCGACATAACCTGAAAGGCCGCTCAGCAAGGAAGAAGCCACTCCTCCAAAACCGCTATAAAAAAAGCCAGACTATGGTTTGCAACTGCACATGGGGACAAAGATCATACTTCTTGGAGAAATGTCCTCTAGTCTGATGAAACAAAAATATAACTGTTTGGCCATAATGACCATTGTTATGTTTGGAGGAAAAAGGGGGACGCTTGCAAGCTAAAGAACACCATCCCAACAGTGAAGCACGGAGGTGGCAGCATCATGTTGTGGTGGTGCTTTGCTGTAGGAGGAACTTGTGCACTTCACAAAATAGATGGCATCATGAGGCAGGTAAATTGTATGGATATAAATTTTGTTTAAATGTATTTGGCTAAGGTGTATGTAAACTTCCGACTTCAACTGTATTTACAGAGAGGCCTGGCTAATAGATGCTAAAGCCAGCTCTCTGACAGATCTGGAATGCTATGGTGTGACGATGTGCTGTGACACCCTGTGTTTCCCACAACAACGGGCCTACAGAGTGTTGTATGCTGCAGGAGATTTGCAGGCCACATAGGGACTATCGAGAGCCACACCCTGGATGTCTGAACCTCTTACTGGCTGCGCTCCCCACCTGTCATGGCTGATTTACACGGCAGGGCCCCTCCCATCTGGGTGACCAGACTGGAGGCTCATAAAGGGTGGGTGTGCTGATGAGAGCAGTGACACTAATGGGCATGCTCATCAATGGGCCAGTCATTAGGCGCTCTGACACGGGCCACTGAGCATGGAGAGCACACTGCACAGGGCTGCTGGGAACGCAGAGAGAGGGGAGAGCAAGAGCGCTGCTGCAGAGTCTCCATGTGTTACTTATTTGGGGACACACACAGTTTATTGTGAGCCCCGTTTTATCGGATATACAAGCCTTCCTTTACACACTGAAAAAACAATAAATAAAAGAGCAGAGTAAGATTAAATTGCCATTGCCTAACAGTCTGAATCAGAGACAAGGGTTTGGGGTCGTTCCGTCCGTGACCTCTTAATACTCAGTAGTCTAAGAGGGAGCCATAGAACGAGATAAAGGGATTAGTACATGATGCAAGCTGACCCTCCCCTCCTGCAACCTGCCATTTTTCCTCCGGTCTCCAATGTATTGTCGGCTGACCTGTTTGATGTGACTGTGTTGGTTCTTTGGTATGGCCCATAGACATATTATCACTACTGGGAGCATATGGGCGGGAAATGTCGTTAAAGCTTAACAAACACTCAAATGACACGAGGAGCTCTTCTTACAGACTTGTGTTTGAGTACTGCTGATAAGAATGATAGAATTCCTGGTAGACAACAATTACGCCTTAGCAGATCATCTATTCAAACTGAAACCAACTGCACCAGTTCTGATGTCATTTAAGTAATTCATCAGATGTATGTACACCAGGAGTTCAGAATTATGACATAATAAGTGCACTTTAGTTTTGTCTCAACATGAATCAATTTTTTTATTTAATTTTTATTTTACCGTTATTTTACCAGGTAAGTTGACTGAGAACACATTCTCATTTGCAGCAACGACCTGGGGAATAGTTACAGGGGAGAGGAGGGGGATGAATGCACCAATTGTAAACTGGGGATTATTAGGTGACCATGATGGTTTGAGGGCCAGATCAATATAACGTGAACATTTCATTTCATCCTTAATCATAGAGTTTTATCCTTAAACAACATAAACAGATAAACACACACAAAACATTCACACACCAATTGTACATTATGTACATACAGTATGTAGGATCTTAATTTGATCACTCTTGTGATGCTGCTATCTAGACTAATCCCGAGACAACACTCCATAGTCAACTCCAGTCTGTCTGCGGAGCCAAGACCCAGCAGGCTATCCTCCAGAGAGAGACAGATAGAGAGATAGAAAGAAAGAGAGATTCAGTCCAAGTCAGTGGCTTTCTGTGGTCAGTGTCAGAGCTATATTTATTTAAGTAGACCTCAGACAAGGGCTGTGACAGGGCAGGGCTGACACAGCAGTAGTGGTCTGGCAGCGGCCTCACTGACTGGACACAGTCCTCACACGGCCTGTTCTTTATTGGGTCTCTGGGTTCAGTATAGACAGGCCCTAGCCAAGACATAGAGAAGTCAGAGAGGTCAAAGGTCGTGGTCAGTGGTCCAGACGTGGGTGACCCAAAGAAACCTCTCCATTTTGGACTTACAGTACATAACTTAATATAGGTACTGTACAGAATAACAGAGGATGTCGAGGAGTTCATGGTAACTGATGCCTTCTACAGTTATACCTCCAGATACAGTAGACCTTATTCAACAGGTGGAGGGGGCAAAGCTTCATTAGGCACCAAACAAAAGGAAACAGACAGAGAGGGACTTTCTGAACCTGTCCAATAAGAAACAATTGTTTTCGCTTTCCATTACAAAATGTTGTGCTACGGTGTACCCTAATGAATACCACCCTCTTGTTCCCACCAGTCCTATGGTCAAGCACAGAGAGAGACTCAGAGCACATGCTGTTCCCAGCATACAGGACCCCTTACAGGGTATTGATCAAGATGCGCATTAGTCTTTAACTCAACCAGCAGCAGAAACAAAGACAGGCAGCGGGACACTAATTGAATTAGGAGCAGCTGTTCGGTTCCCATTGGTATTCCTCCTCCACTCATGCCATGTTGAGGACAGGGCAGTGGCAGAGCAAGGTTGGGACAGGAGAGTGGTCTTAGTAGGATTTACAGAGGCTCTCACCGTCTCGCTCTACAAACAAGCAGTAGATGGAATACTAATCACCATGGTTTGATCTGGAGTACAGGGGTCCATGTTATTATTATCCAATACAGCTACAGTTATACGGTGTAGTTAAGAGGACCTTACTCAATATTAAAAATGTTAAAGAAATCGCCGGATACAATTGAAGCAGGCATTTATTTTGAGAAACTGTATATTCTGTCCTGTGTGCGTTCTTGTGTGTAGAGGTGGTTTTGTGGGCATTTGTCTATGTGTGCAATGCACTGTTTGTATGTATACTGTATGTGTACTGTATGTACACTGTATGTATGTGTATACATGTGTATTTGTTTGTGTGTTCTAAGTGTATTACGCCAAAGCTTTGTCTTTGTGCCTCTCTCAGCCGGCCAATCACAGGGTGACCGTCTGCTGTGGCTCAAAGCTCTACCCTACGCCTGGCAAACACGGCTTTAACACAAGATCAGTCACCATGGCAACCAGATCTTCCCGCCGTGGCCTGCGTGAGGATTCAGAGCCCTGTTGGCTGAAACACTGTCGGTGACGTCACTCCACTGGGAACACAGTGAAACATGGCGGGAGACTGCACACACACACATAATGTACAGACACAGACAGACAGACAGACGCACGCACGCAAAAGCACACAAACACACAAACTGTGCCTGCCTCCTTCAACTGCTTTTCCTAGTATAGCTCACATTGTCCACAGACATCTATGTGTTAATTTGCAGATGGCGGGGGTACAGCGACAGAGACAGACAGGGGTAGGATAATAGGCTTATGTCCTGTCCAATCCAACCTAATGACTTTGAAGCTATGCTGAGTTACTGTCTCATACCATTCTTCTAAGAGATGCATGCATCTCTAAATGAATTAAAGATGAACCACATCAGGAAATACAGCATGTCGATGGTAATACCAACTCAAGACAATACTTTTATGAGGATGAAGGTTACTTGGAATTCCACACAGAGGCAAGCTGAGTCCATAATCATAAAGCATTTTGAGTAGGAGTGCTGGTCTGGGATCAGTTTAGCCATTTAGATAATAAAAATAAGAGTAGATGGAAAGAGGAGGACCTGATCCTAGATCAGCTCTCCTATTCTGAGACACTTGATCCATGATGTCATAGGTTACATGGTGTGGTGAGTTGATGGTTCACTTCACTTCCATATAGGCAATATAGGATACGCCTTCTGCAGCTAGAACCTTCACCACGCCTTAGTGAACATTGCTGTCTGATCTGCCAGAAGGAGAACGTGCCTACCGAATCATTCTAAGTGAATAGTGATCCACTTTACAAGTTCCTGAAATGATAATGGACTTAATCCTGCTGGATATGTCATGAGGTTGATGACATAACGGAAACACTTTGAACTTACACCTCATGCCATACAGATTTGAGCCTGTTGCTACAGCAGGAAATCCTGCAGTAACTGGAAATGTGAATTATTATGTGGATTATAATTAATGGACATTTGTGTTGGGGTTGATACATTGTTTGTTAGGGCAAATCATGTCTGAACTTTCAAAGTGGAAATTACAAACGTTAGAAGCCTCAAATACACTACAAGTTTGCATTTGCTGCTGTGCAGGAAAATTCTCAACAACAAAAGAGTAACCAAATTAAGATCCTACATCTGTAACTAATGTACAATCGGTGTGTGTATGTTGTGTGTGTGTGTGTTTATGTTTATGGATAAAACTCATTGATTCATCTGTGATGCATGTTTTAGTAGACTCTCAGGCGATATCAGTGATGCGGTGTAGCCTGCCAACCCAACCTTGCATGTGATGACGCAATGGAGAGTAGTCTGTTCTCACACAAACTACCCACCCTCCCCAGCGGGGCCTTTTCCTCTGCGTCCTTGACCAGAATATTAATTGCATTCTTGACCACTGCCAACTTGTCCCCTCTCTCCTCCATCTTCTATCTATCTCTTTCCCTTTTTCTCCACCACTCTCTCTCTCTCTCCCTATTCCTCTCTCACTCTCTCTATTGCCTGGAGAGTGACTGGAAGAGAGAGGGTGATGGTCTTATGTAAGCATCGTCAGCCATTCTCTGCCAGCCTGTGCTAACATAAGTAACAGGCAGCACTGAGGCAAAGCCCTGGACAGAACCTTTCACTAAAACTCTACAAAGACAATTCAGACCTCTGTGGTTACAGGTTACACAATGACTTTAATGCACATCACAGAAAATAGCCTGTGGACCAATTCCAAATCAAGACATTGGCCTGGAGGTCAGGGAGAGCCCTTTGATGTAGTGTCCTTTGTAATAAGACACATTAAAATAGGAATACCTTTCTTTGTATAATCAAAGTTGTATAATCAGTTGTTTAAATTTGACATTTGCTTGAACTTGGCTGTCATCTCAGCAGACATCTTTTATCATGGATATTCACACATGATATTTCATTTTATATTAGACTCAGACTAAACACAAGTCTGTTTACTTTGTCACTACGAAACAGACTGAGGTCATGGTTTCAGTGAGCAGTGTTTGAAACGGACCCATGGCAGCCATGACTCTCAAATTCAACAACCTGGATCCAAGTTCAGCCCAAGGACAGTAATCAAAGACCTCTCAAACACACCCACACACACACCACACACACCACTGCTGAAACCCAAGCTATGTCATAAAGGTTTCACCCTGTTTCTCACTAATAATCCAGTGAATCATAACCAATCATCTACAGAATAAAGTACAGCCTTCCTGTAACTGTACGTACTTCCACAAACAAGCAGTGTACCACATTAGAGACAGTCAGACAACCATGGGCTGGTATCTGCCCCTCGTTCCCAGGCCTTCTCTTGGGGCTTCTCTCACCACTCTACCTGGACTGACTGTCTACTGGAGCTCCCTGACCAGGCCTCTCTTTGATGGCTGAGCACCTGTCAATGTGTCTGGGATGCCACAAGACATGTCTGCCTGGAGTGTCACTGGGACTCTGGTCCAAAGTATATTCTAGGGAATAGGGTGCCATTTCAGACACACCCTGGGACAGTACTGTACATTCTGGGTTAGGGGAGAGTGGGGAATCTAGAGCCATTCTTTACGTTCAGCATCACTACGTCAAGGGAAATTTTTCTAACTAAGACATAGACATATATTTCAGGATGTTGTGTATCCCAGGAAATAATGTAAACATAGCTTTGTCGCCAAAAAAGTATCTCTTGGCACAACTTACCCCGGGTATGGTGTAAGTTGAGCATAGGGACAGGGTAAGTTGAGCCGCCTTGGGTTAAGTGGGTTATGGCTTCCTGTGACAGTGGGTGATGAAGCTGGTAGGTCAAAGTTTAATTCATGAAATGGGCGTGTGGTATATTGTATATCTTAAATTTATGCTTACATTCAGATACAGATCTCTCTGTTCAATATCACTTACCCTTCCATTTCTTGACCAGTTGTCTGGGAAAGCGATGTTTTTTTCCCCGATGTGCAAATTCGTAGTCAAGTTCTCTGCGTTGGAAGGCTACTGAGCACATGAACCTGGTCCGTGAGATTCTTGATATGTTTAGCAAGATCCGACTCCACGTCATCAGGTAAGACCTTGTTTGTCTGCAACTCTATCGTAGCCTCTCTTTCAAACAGGTACATGTTGGTTTTATTTTTGGTCAATGTACCTCCAGTGTCATTCAGTCCATTTGTTCGTCCCTTGCTGCTGCTCAACGGGCTTCTTTCATTTTCTCACTTCCTTGGCTGCTCTGTCAAGAACCACAAGGGGGGCTAGACCCCTGCTTGTTTTATGTTGCTATACATGGGGCATGAAGATGTCTGCTCTATAACAATAAAAAGGCACTATCTTGAGTTCATGTGCATGACACATTGCAAAATTACCAGGCATATTATGCATAAAACAGACTAAATGTAATTATAATTTGTATGGGGTATGGTGGCCATTGGCTCAACTTACCCCATGGCCATTGACTCAACTTAACCCAAGGCAAACTTTTTGACTATATTAGCCCACACAGCTACAAGGATGCACACTTTCATGCTAGGATTAGGACCTCAGATTGTAGCTTATAGAAAGTCTAACTGATGTATAAAACAATCTTAAAAACCAATCTACTAACTTGCTCACCATTTTTCCCACGTGGTTTCTTCTTTTTCAGACTCCATGACATGAGGACCTCTTCCTTAATAGTTGGTCACATGATTCATTGGTTTCCCTAGAAACACGGGGTGGCTCAACTAACCCCATTCTCCCCTACTGGAGGAGAGAGGTCTTTTACAGAGCAGTCTCAATGCTTAGAAAGTTTGCCTGTGTCCTATGACTTTGTGTGTAGAGTGGGAGGACAGCTGGGTAGGATGGTAAACAGACAGGGTAATGCTGAAGCCAATACAAATGTTGACAGGTTGACTTTAATGAGGTTAGAATAGACTGACTACTATAGAGCTGTCACTGTGTCTCATAAACAGGTTTTAAGACATGATATATGACTGCTGTTCTATACCCTAACAGATCAGTCTTTACTGGAACAGACTTACTCAATGATTGGTTGGTATGTGATAAAGAAATTGATGTGGCAGGAATCTCTATCATTTGACAGTTTAGCATGACTTAGCCTGGCTCCAGGTCTGTTTGTGCTGTCTTGCAAATTTGGTGTGACAATGACCATAGCAGTTCGTGCACAACAGGTCTGGGACCAGGCTAACCATGAATACCTATGCATTATGAACTGGAGTGAGGACAGTGTTGAGTAACATGTGCCCATGACTGAAGAAAACAGCTAGGATCAGGTATGAATTCCCACAGTCATCCCCTATCCATCCTCCACTACCACAATCCTGCTACTCACAATCTCTGCCCTCCCTCCAGTGCTGATGGAGTTCTGCAAACGCACACATCCAACAATCGGCTGCAGCTGTTCAAATATTGTGACGTGATCTCGGCACAAAGGGAGCTTTTCAATGGGACTAGGAGACAAAGGCTGAGAGGACAGGCTGCTCATCTGACATGCCTAGCTAGCTGTCCCCACCTCTGGACTACTGTTCACCAACGGACTACATTGTGTTGGAGAGGCACGCGGGCATGCACACATGTACACACACGTACACACACACGCACACACTTACGCGCACAAGCACACACACACACACTCCAACACACATGCCCCTGGGACTGAACCCCTCCCTCTGCAACTGGATCCTGGACTTCCTGACGGGCCTGCCCCAGATGGTGAGGGTAGGCAACAACACCTCCGCCACACTGTACCACAACACGGGGGCCCCTCAGGGGTGTATACTTAGTCCCCTACTGTACTCCCTGTCAATTAATGGTACCTGAACTATCTGCACGGACTTTATATTGCACTGACCCTACGTACACCCACTAGACTATACTGTATATACAAACCATATACACACTCAATCACACACACTGCATACGCACGCACACGCACACGCACACGCACACACACACAAACATATACTTCCCCTGCCACTCAGACTCCCCACGGGCCAGCAAAACAAACAGCCGTATCACAGAAATAGAGGAGAGGGATGATCACATAAACCGTGTTGAATAAGCATTGCCTTAAGAGGTGGTTTAGACCGAAAAATAAAACGGTATAAAGTAATTGGATTCCTTATTTACAATTACTTTCCGGACACCTCTTGTCCTTCAGCCCTCCACTGGATCATACAGCACAGGCATCAGGGCAGAGGGCCCAGCATTCTGCGATAATTAAGTTAAAGTGAGCAGCAAGTGTGAGAACTCTTGAGTTGTGAAGGACATCGAGAGGCGGTTAGTGCCGAATTGCCCCCTTGTCCTAATCACTGCATGGGTTTCTGACAGCTTTATGTAAGATCGTGATTTATGACGCGTTGGATCCACTACTCATAGAAATATAATTACTAGTACGGGCATCCCCATTAAAAACAATGTCCCATGATTGGTGGACTGGCGGACAGGAAGTAAAGCAGGAATTACTGTATATCTATAAACAAGTTCTGTATTGTGTTACGTTATTGCCCATTCTGACTCTATTTATACTGTATACCACTCCGTCTCTATTTAAAGAACTGAATAAATAATAGTATGTCTGTTTACAGTGGATGATGGATAATCAAAACATCTTACAAAAACAAGAAGAGTGTGGTCAATTAAATTAACGTTTGGCAGCACAACAGTGCAACTCATCAATGGCAGGAGTACTGTATCTTGTGCTGGAACGCACTAGTGCTGTGTAAATGAACTCCTTACGTGTCCCCACAGTTATGCAAGCCAAGAAGCTTCCCCGTGAACATCATGACAGCCAAATGGATCTAATTGTACAATGAAACATGGATTGGTACACACACACACACACACACACACACCATTACAGTAGAACATAAATGATGTCATTGTCCAAATATTCCGATAATCCCAAATTAGGGTATGACTGAACTCTGAAGAGGCCTTGGGTGTCATCTTCACTTTCTATCTCGGCTCGTTGACGTTCCAGAGATGCTACTTTGATGTGAGGGGCCTCTACCACTTGTAATTGTTCCAATGGACCAGGATAAACAAAAACACCCATGGCTTAGTGAAGTTCTCACTAACAAACCTGTTTCTAGTAAGGTCCTGGAGAAATGGTGTTACGCTGCAGAGGAAGAGGTGAGGAGTCTTCATGTTCGATGGATAATTAGATGTTATAGCAACTAGCTCCTCACTCTCCCTTGCCAACTATACTACAGACTAGCCATTGTCATAGCATACATGTAACATATAACATGTTAGGTTCATTTAAATCTCAGAAACCAGACCCAAATCTACCAAACAAAATATCCTGCTGCTCCATCCATGGAACAGTCTGTCACGAGAGACTAATGTTCACAGAGCTGAGCGCCCCTGTACATCTTTTCCATCACAATGATCTCTGTCCATACAGTGGAACCTAACTGGTTAATTGAAAAGATGATTGCCAACCAATCAGTAAACTGCTTCCCTAGAGGAGCTGCTCAGGATTGGCCACAATATTGTAAACGGACCAAAATCAAGCAGAAACTGACACAGGAAGCTGACACAAATGACAGTACTACTAGATGCCTGCTGATGGAAAGTCTCAACTAGTTACAGCCCAGAAAAAGACAAGTATGTTTAGCTTTATTTACAGATTTCTCTGGTATTACTTAGCCAATGCAGTGAGACATTCAAGACTACCAGCTATTTCCAATGAATGCTATTCATTTGGATCTTTGATTCAATTAATTTTTCCATATTGGGTCATGAGAGGCTGCATATTGAGTCTTTAAATGTGTGTGTGTGTATATATATATATATATGTAATCAGGACTTTGCTGACAAGATGCTGAAATACCATCCCCTCCTGTCACCCCTGAACAGCCTGGGTTATCAGTGCAAACTTGTAGTGCTGTTATTTGGTAGTCTCGGCCATGTACATACAGATGTAGGATCATAATTTGAGCCAGTTTTCTACAGCAGGAAAATAATCCTGCAGCAACTGGAAATGTGAATTATTATGTGGATTATAATTAATGGACATTTTTGTAGTGGATGATATGTTTTTCAAGTGGAAATGACAAACTTTAGAAGCCTTTTTAAAATCAAAATAAACTGTAAGTTTGCATTTCCTGCCGTGCAGGAAAATTCACAGCAACAAAAGAGTGATCAAATTAAGATCCTACATCTGTAGTACGTGGCCTTCAGACTGCAGGCCTGCATTGTAAAAAGACAAAGCAGCTAGCAAGGTCCTGCTCTGTGTCAGCTGTCATGGGCAACCTTGCTGAGTGGAGAAGAAGGTGCCTTCTGTATCCATAAGTGTCCAGATATTCATGACGAAATGTTTGAATCCTTCTCGACTGTAGTGAGATTTGTGGATTCAAATAAAATATTTAAAATGTGTGTGTGTGTGTGTGTGCACGCATGTGTGTGTGTGAGTATTGTGTGAAGCCTGCAGTGTTCTTCTTCAGGGTCTGACTTCAGAATTGAGGTTCATGAGCCCAGAAGATCTCTCTCTCACTCTGTGTGAATGAATCATGTTTGGCTCGTGCTCTGATCATGACATAACTCCTGAACTCTGACCTCATTGTTTTTTTTATCTCGCTCTTTTCCACCAGAGTCCTTATCATGTAGTGCAGATTCAGAGAGAGGGAAAAGGCTTTGTGTAAGCTCCTAGGAGAATTGTACTACTTCTGTCAACGTGGATCCATCAATCATAACAGTGCAGAGAATGTGACTGTCACCATGGGGCTACAAGAGACGAGACCATCTTTCACTTTCAACACAAACAAGCTTATTCTTGATAACCAGATGCTTCAAAGCAGTGTGTCTCTGACAAGGTGGACGGCACAGAGGAACACGCCTATCCTATCATTTCCTCATCCTCCAGGGAGGGAGTGGTCCAGGAATACATACAGCACTGGATTGGGCAAGGTCAAGGCTACAGCGGTGATGGAGTGTTACTATGACAACCCTGCAAGCACTGGATTTGGCAAGGTCAAGGCTACAGCGGTGACTGAGTGTTACTATGACAACCCTGCTCAGACACTGCAGTATATGGCTCTGAAGTGCTTCGGACTAGACAAGTACCGTACCTCTACCACATAATTTACACCTCGCTGCCCTCGTTTGACCCTCAGTCAGAGTCAGATGGACAGGGAGGGGTAGGGAGGAGGGAGGCCTGAGCTGATCCCAGGGTCTTCTGCTGAGGGAGGGAGCAGAGTCCTCTGACAAAGCCACTCCCAAACTCCACCCTAACAGGCTCCAAGGGGAGCACCACAAAGGACCTATGGACCAGGTCACCCTAGAAAAGTACTTACTTGATCATCTCAATGGGACTGCATGGGCAAATAAAGGCTAAATAAATGTATGGTAATCTTTGATGTATGCTAATATTTCCCACTCTGCCTAGTCCGAGTGACTTCACCTCTTTATCTCTGCTGTGCTTTACCTGCTTGAGTGCCCAGCTGGAATCCCCCGGTCCCAGTCTATCCTAATCCCCTAATAAAGCCACCGTTCTGGGAGTCCTTTCTATCTGGCAGCATCCCAAATGGCACCCCTTTCCCTTTATAGTGCCGGTCAAAAGTAGTACACTGCATAGGGAATAGGGTGCCATTTGGGACACAGCCTCTCTCCGCTGACTGGCTGGCCCTGCCATCATCCAGCTCAACAGAGTCCTCCCTGGGGTGGTTGTGTGATAGACATTAGCATGGGAAGACAAAGGCCTCCAGACCAGGACATGTTCAGAGCTCAGACATTGCTGTGTAAGTCAGTGCATTGAAAACAGTCACACAGGCCCTGTGTGGAACTGCCTTCACGAGTAACGCTGGAATACTCCTAGTTAGCCTGGTATCAGGTCTATTTGAGCCATCTTGCCAACTCCTACGGGTATTGTAAGAGTTGGCTGATGCAGAGCAGGGACTAGGTGCTAGTGTGTTTGTGAGGAACACTGAGCCTGGTGGGGGAACTCTCCTTCACCCCACTGGAGGAGGCTGTGTAACACCCCCTCTGTTAGACAGATGATCTTGGTGGGATTTTAACAGAGCGATGATGACAGCTGCACTGGTGATCAGGGATGCGTCAAGTCTGGACCAGCTACTGCTACACACCAGTCAGAGGGTGTGTGTTTGTGTTTGTGTGTGTGCGTTTGTGTGTATGTGTGTGTGTGTGATGGATCTAGAAATCAAGTCAAAGCACCAGCCCAGAAATGATGACACACAAGCACAAGGCTCACATAATTTATCCTTGAACTTCACTAAAGCAGTATTCCATGGTTCACCTTCCACATCTGCATGGTTTGCTGTTTGGGGTTTCAGGCTGGGTTTCTGTATAGCACTTTGTGACATCTGCTGATGTAAAAAGGGCTTTATGAATACATTTGATTGATTGATTACCTCCATAGAAAAAAAGTGTAGAACGATAAAACAGATAGATAGATAGACAACTCCACAAGTTTAAAATCGTAGGAATTTCTCCATGACGATTATGCTAAACGCCAAACTGGTCATTATCTTAACACTGAGTACCACACATGGGACTTTGTTCTCCAGAAACAACAAAAAGGTGCTGTTGAGTCATCATTTATATGTGTGTGTGTGTGTCTGTGTGCGCGTGTGTGTGCGTGCGTGTGTGCGTGTGCGTATGTGTGTGTGTGTGTGATGGATCTAGAAATCAAGTCAAAGCACCAGCATGAGTGATGACTGTATTGATCAGCAGAAAGCACAGAGGTCATATAACATAGAACAGTCAATACAGTAATCAGATAATTATATGGTCCCAGAACAACAAACCTATAGCTCATAAAAAAGGTCAGAGAATTTCACAAGAAAAGAAGGGCAACCACTCATGTCTTGACAGTTTCCTCAGCTTCTAATACGCTGGACAGAACAGCAAACACATTTTTCAACAACTCAACATGAAGTGTCAGAAGTACAATGTGTAATGAAAAATTCCCTCCTCCTGTCTCCTCATGACATTCACTCCTCCTGTCTCCCTCATGACATTCCCTCCTCCTGTCTCCTCATGACATTCCCTCCTCCTGTCTCCTCATCACATTCACTCTTCCTGTCTCCTCATGACATTCATCTCTCCTGTCTCCTCATGACATTCCCCCCTCCTGTCTCCTCATGACATTCCCTCCTCCTGTCTCCTCATGACATTCCCTCCTCCTGTCTCCTCATCACATTCACTCCTCCTGTCTCCTCATGACATTCCCTCCTCCTGTCTCCTCATCACATTCACTCCTCCTGTCTCCTCATGACATTCCCTCCTCCTGTCTCCTCATCACATTCACTCCTCCAGTCTCCTCATGACATTCCCTCCTCCTGTCTCCTCATCACATTCCCTCATCCTGTCTCCTCAGGACATTCACTCCTCCTGTCTCCTCATCACATTCACTCCTCCTGTCTCCTCAGGACATTCACTCCTCCTGTCTCCTCATCACATTCCCTCCTCCTGTCTCCTCATCACATTCACTCCTCCTGTCTCCTCATCACATTCACTCCTCCTGTCTCCTCAGGACATTCTCTCCTCCTGTCTCCTCATCACATTCCCTCCTCCTGTCTCCTCATCACATTCACTCCTCCTGTCTCCTCATCACATTCACTCCTCCTGTCTCCTCATGACATTCATCTCTCCTGTCTCCTCATGACATTCCCTCCTCCTGTCTCCTCATGACATTCCCTCCTCCTGTCTCCTCATGACATTCACTCCTCCTGTCTCCTCATCACATTCACTCCTCCTGTCTCCTCATGACATTCCCTCCTCCTGTCTCCTCATCACATTCACTCCTCCTGTCTCCTCATCACATTCACACCTCCTGTCTCCTCATGACATTCATCAACGTTCATGAGTGTTTTAATAACATCCTTCCAACTGCCTCTTACGCCCAAATAGACAAAGTCATATACCTCCTGAACCAATCAGACCTGAGCTGCACTTGCCTGGTTTCCCATCCAGCATAGTCTCTGTATCTGTGGTTGTTTAGAAAATACCTGAGCCAGCATAGTAAGATTTTGGTCGGTATGATAGTGTGAAATGGTTAATCAAGAACAGGAAGACCCTCCTACTGCGAAGATCTGTTTCGGATCAAAGCGTTGTCAGTAAAGCAGTGATTTTGGAGCATAAATAGTGTGAAGGCCTTCCTGTTATTTACAGGTATTCCTTATTAGCCCGGGCACCTACGTGTTTTAAGGATGTGTGTATGACCACAAACTTTTCAAAAGGGTAATCAAGACCACAATCGTGGTGGAGGGTAGAAATATCCATTAATGTGAATGGACATGACCAGTGGGCAAAATGTAGCATAGGATGTCACAATGATCATATTTTCTGTTTGAAATATGCTTTTTCCCTCTAAAGAAGGGTTCATGGCCACATTAAAGAGTCTGTAAGGTAAACACAATATTATACTAACCTAACCGCTAAGTTAACACCATCCTCCATGCCAATCTACACAGACTGAGCTAGTGCTGTGGTTCTTTGTCTGGTGCTGTGTGACTGGGGGAGATGCCAGCTTCCAGTGCTCTGCTGGTGCTGTGTGACTGGGGGAGATGCCAGCTTCCAGTGCTCTGCTGGTGCTGTGTGACTGAGAGAGATGCCAGCTTCCAGTGCTCTGCTGGTGCTGTGTGACTGGGAGAGATGCCAGCTTCCAGTGCTCTGCTGGTGCTGTGTGACTGAGAGAGATGCCAGCTTCCAGTGCTCTGCTGGTGCTGTGTGACTGGGGGAGATGCCAGCTTCCAGTGCTCTGCTGGTGCTGTGTGACTGGGGGAGATGCCAGCTTCCAGTGCTCTGCTGGTGCTGTGTGACTGGGAGAGATGCCAGCTTCCAGTGCTCTGCTGGTGCTGTGTGACTGGGGGAGATGCCAGCTTCCAGTGCTCTGCTGGTGCTGTGTGACTGGGGGAGATGCCAGCTTCCAGTGCTCTGCTGGTGCTGTGTGACTGAGAGAGATGCCAGCTTCCAGTGCTCTGCTGGTGCTGTGTGACTGGGAGAGATGCCAGCTTCCAGTGCTCTGCTGGTGCTGTGTGACTGGGAGAGATGCCAGCTTCCAGTGCTCTGCTGGTGCTGTGGTTGTTGTTGTTGGCAGAGAGAACTCACTTTGTGTTTGAGCAGTATTTCAATAAGACCGTGAGACACTGGCACCAACCTGCTTTGTGGTTATTGAAAATGGTCTCATGTCAGAACATCTCAAAGTAGAGCGGGGGAGAGGAGGGGAAGCCCCACGCTCAGGGAAAAGTGCTGCTTGTCTAACACCGGAGTCCAAGACAGCCACTTCCAGAGCAAAACAAGGCAGCAGTAAACATGTCGTCACCCACGAATGATGCCGATCTAAGACATTGAAGTCAATGAATCTGCAGGTCTTAATGACTCTTCTTGCTTGATGAGCTTGTTTTTAAAATATGAATTTCTCTCTCTGTCTCTCGCTCTCTCTGTGTGTAGAAGCTTTGCTCAACTCCACAGCTCTCGCTCTCTCTCAGCTAGTTCCACAGCTGGGAAAGTTCCCTGAAGAATATAGAGCTTGAGGCTAATCAAACCTGAGCTTGAGGCTAATCAAACCTGACTAAAGTTCCTCACACTTCTATTCCAACTGGCCGCTGTTCTTGTCAAGCTGTTTCTAATTGAGAATATCCATACTATTGTACAACGCTTGTCGGCTTTGCAGGGAACAAGTAGGGAACAAGAGATCCCTTCATTACACATTGTCATACGTTTGAGATTTTGAGATGAAGCACCAGAAACTCAGAGGGAAATGCTGTTGCAAAATAACAAGGGCAATATAACTGGATAAAACTCCATATTTCAGCGAGCACTCAGGGGACGAGAGAGAGAGAGACTGATAAATAGAGAGAGAGAGAGACTGATAAATAGAGAGAGAGAGAGAGACTGATAAATAGAGAGAGAGAGAGACTGATAAATAGAGAGAGAGAGAGACTGATACATAGAGAGAGAGAGAGAGACTGATAAATAGAGAGAGAGAGAGACTGATAAATAGAGAGAGAGAGAGACTGATACATAGAGAGAGAGAGACTGATAAATAGAGAGAGAAAGAGAGACGGATAAATAGAGAGAGAGAGAGAGAGACTGATAAATAGAGAGAGAGAGACTGATAAATAGAGAGAGACTGATAGAGAGAGAGAGAGAGAGATAGAGAGAGAGAGAGAGAGAGAGAGAGAGAGAGAGAGAGAGAGAGAGAGAGAGAGAGCGAAACTGATAAATAGAGAGAGAGAGAGAGACTGGTAAATAGAGAGAGAGAGATTGATAAATAGAGAGAGAGAGAAAAAGGGAAGAGAGAGAGAGTGAAAGAGCGAGAGAAGGGGAAGAGGGAGAGAGAATTTGAAAACAAACCCAATTTTGATAAACTCCTATCTATTGGATGAAATACTACAGCGTGCCATCACAGCAGCAAGATGTGTGACCTGTTGCCACAAGAAAAGGTCAACCAGTGAAGAACAAACACCATTGTAAATACAACCCATATTTATGTTATTTTGTTTTCGCTATTGTACTTTACTATTTGCACAAAATATGACATTTGAAATGTCTTTATTCTTTTGGAACTTTTGTGAGTGTAATGTTTACTGTTATTTTGTACTGTTTATTTCACTTTGGTTTATTATCTACTTCACTTGCTTTGGCAATGTTAACATCTGTTTCCCATGCCAATAAAGCCCTAAAATTGAATTGAAATTGAATTGAGAGAGAGCGAGAGAGACAGAGAGAGGGGGGGGTGAGAGAGGGGGGGGGGGCGAGAGAGAGTGAGAGAGGCGAGAGAGAGAGAGAAGGTGAGAGAGAGAGAGAAGGTGAGAGCGAGAGAGAAGGGGAAGAGGGAGACAGCAATAGACAGAAAACTTACCCAGGATAGTCTAGGCTCTCTGGATTTCAGTGTCTTCCTGTTCCTCACACAAAGGATGGTGGTTCTGAAATGGTGAATAGTCTCTGTTTGGAGCCTGTCCACACACAACCAGCACAGAGTAATCGTAGCTTACAGCTACGCATTGCCCTTGACTGACACACAGGGAATGAAAGACTATGCTCATAAAAATGAATGTAGGCTATAATTAAAGCATATTTCATACTGGCAACACTGTTCAAATCCTCAAAACGCCATGCCAGCAAACAAAGGCAGAGCACGACAGGTATTCATTATTATCATTATACGATTGAACCAATTCAGATACCATGTTTGTGCATTTCTAAAGCAAATGTTTCCCCAAACCTCCTCAAACTTGTCCTGTCTGCCTCTTGTGTACGGATTACTGGGCTAGAATCATGGCTCTGAAACACTACATCTGTAATTGCACCACAGTGGTAATAGTAATTTAGTCCGCAACCAGATGGACCCCTCCCTCCACCCCCAAAACACACACCCACACACCCTACACTACAAAGAGAGGGTACTGTGTACAGGACTCTAACCAACACACCCTTCCCTGCAGCTGTAAATACACCATCAGGCTGACAGCGCTGACATCCCAAACACACAGAACATCTCCCTGTCAGGACAGGACAGCAGAGAGAGGAGAGGCCTGCCAACGAGGATTAACCTTGTCAGTAGATCAGCTGATATAGCTGTAGCTTTATGTATTCCCTCCCTGGCTGTACCATCGATGCCGGCTCCACTCGAGTCCTTTACAGAACCACGTCATCATCTATCTGTGGAAGACCGTTTCCCATAAACTGCCTGCTCCCCGAATTCGATTTTGTTTGTCCTGATGTCCAGAATCAGTGTCTGAAGTAAGGGGCAGCTGCCTGCCTGACAAACGTCCTCACGGCTCTTATGAATGACAGCTATTTACTAAAGCTGTCCCCTTTCTCATCACATGAGCCTCCCACTGCCTCCCACTCAGCACGGCACAGCCACCGAGGTTCACAATATCCCACTGTGTCCCCCTGAAACAGTACTGGTCAGCAGAGAGGCGCGGGGGGGGGGGGGGGGGGGGGGGGGTAGAATTTGAATTGAGTTGAGAAAGGGGGGGGGTGGGTGAGAGAGAGAGGGAGAGCTAGATAGGCATGCCACAAGGTAGACCAGGAGGACTAATGACAACAAGCAACATCAAGTACAGATTTTACCCAGGGTTGCTTGAGAGAGATGACTCAGCATTCAGTAAATATACTATGACGCCGGTACATAAACATGGCATTGGGTTATGGATGAATGGATCTGGTACAGAACATTGTCCATAGGAATGTGATGTTCTCTCCTTTGTATGTACTATTCCTTTTTCCAACTTGACATCCACCACATGTACTGCAAACAGAGTAAGGGCTGAGAGTCCACGCTCTCCCTCCATCCCTTTCCTTTCTCTCGCTCTCTTTCACGCTCTGTCTCTGACTCTCTCTGGGGGTCAGATCTATTTTCCGCCCATCCCTGCAGTGTGTGTGTGTGGCTCTGTTCTGCAGTGTGTGTGTGTGTGGCTCTGTTCTGCAGTGTGTGTGTGGCTCTGTTCTGCAGTGTGTGTGTGGCTCTGTTCTGCAGTGTGTGTGGCTCTGTTCTGCAGTGTGTGTGGCTCTGTTCTGCAGTGTGTGTGGCTCTGTTCTGCAGTGTGTGTGGCTCTGTTCTGCAGTGTGTGTGGCTCTGTTCTGCAGTGTGTGTGGCTCTGTTCTGCAGTGTGTGTGGCTCTGTTCTGCAGTGTGTGTGTGGACTGTGGAGTCTCGTGCGGCTGTAGCATAACTCCTCCACCCACCACTCTGCTGCTCACGTCCAAACACAGCATTTCATAACTCCTCCACCCACCACTCAGCTCTGCTGCTCACGTCCAAACACAGCATTTCATAACTCCTCCACCCACCACTCTGCTGCTCACCTCCAAACACAGCATTTCATAACTCCTCCACCCACGGCATTCCCGAATGTTCCCAGAATGCACACCACGTCAGCCAGAAAAATGAGAAATATGACCCAATTACAGAGTAGAGATAACCTGCCTAGGGGCCGGGGGAGGAAGTAGGAGGCGGGAAAGTAGGGGGGGGGGGGGGTAGAGGAAGGGGGCATTATCATATGTAACTCATGTGCAGCTCTAACAACAGCACACTGTGATGATATCATGATATCACTGCAGGATCAAGGTCTGGTGGCAGAGGAGAAGAAGGGAGGAGGAGGAGAGAAAGAAGGGAGGCCTTGCTGGACTGGTATCCAAAGGCTCAATCTAGTGTTTGGGTAAACAGCAACTGCAGAGGTATTTGATGTGTGGAGCCCCCCGTCACAGTCTACCCAGTCAGTTCTAAATCGGTGGTATTTAGGAAACAGTGGTATTCCTATCATCAACAGTACTGGGGTTGTAAATGAAACTAAGTGGCTGAAGCAGAGTTATGCCAGTTAAATTAATGGATAAATACTGCATTGGGAGAATGCTTCTGCTACTGCAGTGTCTTTCACTAACTGCTTGCATTGATTTGATATAATCTGATGATGCTACAGTTGTCACGCCCTGGCCTTAGTATTCTTTGTTTTCTTTATTATTTTAGTTAGGTCAGGGTGTGACATGGGGAATGTTTGTGTTTTGTCGGTTTTGGGTGGTTATATGGTAAAGGGGGTGTTGGGTGTAGTGTATGGGTTTGTGTTGAGTGAATGTGTCTAGCTGTGTCTATGTCGAAGTGTTTTGTGTCAGCACTTATGTTTGATAGCTTCACGGTCGTCTGTTTTGTTTGTTGTTTTGTTTTTCCCTTCTTTAAATAAAAGGAAGATGTACTTTCCACGCGCTGCACCTTGGTCCTCTCTCAGTCCCTTTGACGATCGTGACAACAGTAGAATATAGAATATAGAATATGTCAAAATAGTGACATTTAAGCATTGAAATACAGTGCATTTGGAAAGTCGTCAGACCCCTTCCCTTTATCCACATTTTGTTACGTTACAGCCTTACTCTAAAATGGATTAAATAAAAATAAAAACTCATCAATCTACACACAATAACCCATAATGACAAAGGATAGACATTTTTGCAAATGTATTAAAAATATAAAACAGAAATAACTTATTTACATACATTAAGTATTCAGACTTTGCTTTAAACTCGAAATTGAGCTCAGGTGCATCCTGTTTCGATTGATCATCCTTGAGATGATTGGAGTTCACCTGTGGTAAATTCAATTGATTGGACATGATTTTGAAAGGCACACACCTGTCTATATCAGGTCCCACAGTTGACAGTGCATGTCAGAGCAAAAATCAAGCCATGACGTTGAAGGAATTGTCCATGGAGCTCCGAGACAGGATTGTGTCGAGGCACAGATCTGGGGAAGGGTACCAAAACATTTCTGCTGCATTAAAGGTCCCCAAGAACAAAGTGGCCTCAATCATTCTTAAATGGAAGAAGGTTGGAAACACCAAGGCTCTTTCTAGAGCTGGCCGCCCGTTCAAACTGAGCAGTCAGGGGAGAAGGGCCTTGGTCAGGGAGGTGACCAAGAACCTGATGGTCACTCTGACAGAGCTCCAGAGTTCCTTGTGGAAATGGTTGTCCTTCTGGAAGGTTCTCCCATCTCTGCAGCACTCCACCAATAAGGCCTGTATAGTCACGTCTGGAGGAAACCAGGCACTGCTCATCACCTGACCAATACCATCCCTATGGTGAAGCATGGTGGTGCAGCATCATGCTGTGGGACATTTTTTCTGCGGCAGGAACTGGGAGACTAGTCAGGATCGAGGGAAAGATGTACAGAGAGATCCTTGATGAAATCCTGCTCCAGAGCGCTCAGGGCCTTAGACTGAGATGAAGGTTCACCTTCCAACAGGACAATGACCTAAGCACACAGCCAAGACAACGCAGGAGTGGCTTTGTGACAAGTCTCTGAATGTCCTTGAGTGGCCCAGTCAGAGCCCGGACTTGAACCCGATCGAATATCTCTGGAGAGACCTGAAAATAGCTGTGCAGCGATGCTCCCCATCCAACCTGACAGAGCTTGAGAGGATCTGCAGGGAAGAATGGGAGAAACTCCTCAAATACAGGTGTCCCAAGCTTGTAGCGTCATACCCAAGAAGACTCGAAGCTGTAATCGCTGTCAAAGGTTCTGTAACTGCTGTCGTCTCCCTCCTCGTCTGAGGAGAAGAAGTTTGAAGGATCAGAGGACCAATGCGCAGCGTGGTAATTGTTAATCTTATTTAATGAAGTGAACAACTCAAAATACAAAAAAACAACTAAGTGAAAACCGAAACAGTTCTATCTGGTGCAGACACACAAAGACTAAAGACAACCACCCACAAAACCCAACAGAAAACAGGCTACCTAAATATGGTTCCCAATCAGGGACAACGATTGACAGCTGCCTCTGATTGAAAACCATATCAGGCCAAACACAGAAAACCAACACAGAAATAGAAAACATAGATTACCCACCCAACTCACACCCTGACCAACTAAAACAAAAAACAAAACAAAGGAACTAAGGTCAGAACGTGACAGGTGCTTCAACAAAGTACTGAGTAAAGGGTCTGAATAATTATATAAATGTGATATTTCCCTTTTTAATACATTTGCAAAGATTCCTAGAAACCTGTTTTTTCTTTGTCATTATGGGGTATTGTGTGTAGATTTCTGAGGGGAAAAAAATATTTAATACATTTTAGAATAAGGCTGTAAAGTAACAAAATGTGGAAAAAGTCAAGGGGTCTGAATACTTTCCAAAGGCACTGTATGTCACTCACTTGTGGTGACAGAGATAGGCCTGAGTATAGCAGTGCAGTGCTCTGACTGCTGCATAATACAACCGCATTCTGGGTGACAGAGAGGGTGAGGAGTACGTCCTACAGAACACTACACTCTTAGGAAAAAAGGTGCTATCTAGAGCCTAAACGGTTCTTCGGCTGTGGGGATAAGAGAACTCTTTCAGGAACCCTTTTTGGTTCCATGTAGAACCCTCTACCGAAGAACCCAAAAGAGTTCTACCAGGAACCAAAAAGGTTCTTCTAAGAGTGTACACGCACAACAACAACAAGGGTGGTCCTATGCTGCAGTCACTGCGTAAACAATATACCAGCGACTGTCAGCATTACACAATTATTTATTACTGTTATTCCACAACAATGATTCTGTTTCACAAGTGTTTGCCACATAGTCAACACACTTGCCACAATCACACAGTCATAACCATGTATAAACAATCGTACACACAGAGGCAGACACACACACAACCTCCAACACACACCCTCCAACACACACACGTACACACCTTCCCACCCACACACACACACACACGCACGAACTCACGCATGCACACACACGCACACACATGCACATACACAAAACACATCCCATGGTTACAAAAGCATGGCTCATCAAGACACCCATCCAGTCTCTGTTAAGCAACTGTTGTCTCTGTCGCGTCCATAAATACTTGTGCCATTGCTCTCCTTCAGAGCATAACAACATACAGCAGCATAAAACGGATAATAACAATAATGCTAATGTAATGAACATACAGCAGCACACACAACATGCAAACAGCTACACAACACATCACTATGGCAATCACAGAGGAATGACACACAGACTTACAGTGCTGGATTCTGTGCTGAGGCTCAGTGAAAAGACTGCTATCTCCCCCTTTACTCTGCATTACTGTTGGACTGGGATGGCTGCCAGACGCTTCTCTCACTCACTCCCACTCCTCCTCCTGTCTTTCACCCTCATAGGAAGAATAGCAGCACACAGAGAGATCTGCAGTGCTGCTGGATCTGTGGCAGTATGCTGACGTCTCTGCTCTCTCTCTCTGTGTCTCTCTCTCTCCTTTCTCCTTTCTCCAAGGTCAGGGAAAGATCCGCCTAGCTATAGGGGTGACTCCTCCCACAAGGGAGCAGTCAGTTACGCTGCAACCTCTAGCTATCCCCCCTCCTCTTCCTCCCTCCATCCCCACAACCACCCAGCACCGTGGAAGTAATTACCCCATCATGGGCCAGATTAACCCAGCCTGCTCTCCTCTTCTTCTCCTATGGGCCACGGCCACCTCACAGACAGACAGGATTACGACAGGGTTCAAGGCCACTCCAGGACCCAGAGCAGGAACAGCAGGAGGACAGGGCTAGTCTGGGCAGCCATTTGATTAGTTGTTCAGGAGTTTTATGGCTTGGGGGTAGAAGCTGTTTAGAATCCTCTTGGACCTAGACTTGGCGCTCCGGTACCGCTTGCTGTGCGGTAGCAGAGAGAACAGTCTATGACTAGGGTGGCTGGAGTCTTTGACAATTTTTAGGGCCTTCCTCTGACACTGCCTGGTATAGACGTCCTGGATGGCAGGAAGCTTGGCCCCAGTGATGTACTGGGCCGTTCATACTACCCTCTGTAGTGCCTTGCAGTCGGAGGCCGACCAGTTGCCATACCAGGGAGTGATGCAACCAGTCAGGATGCTCTCGATGGTGCAGCTGTAGAACCTTTTGAGGATCTGAGGACCCATGCCAAATATTTTCAGTCTCCTGAGGGGGAATAGGTTTTGTTGTGCCCTCTTCACGACTGTCTTGGTGTGCTTGGACCATTCTAGTTTGTTGGTGATGTGGACACCAAGGAACTTGAAGCTCTCAACCTGCTCCACTGCAGCCCCATCGATGAGAATGAGGGCGTGCTTTTTCCTGTAGTCCACAATCATCTCCTTTGCCTTTATCACGTTGAGGGGGAGGTTGCTGTCCTTGCACCACACGGCCAGGTCTCTGACCTCCTTCCTATAGGCTGTCTCGTTGTTGTCGGTGATCAGGCCTACCACTGTTGTGTCATCGGCAAACTTAATGATGGTGTTGGAGTCGTGCCTGGCCGTGCAGTCATGCGTGTACAGGGAGCACAGGAGGGGACTGAGCACGCACCCCTGAGGGGCCCCTATGTTGAGGATCAGCGTAGCGGATGTGTTGTTACCTACCCTCACCACCTGGGGGCGGCCCGTCAGGAAGTCCAGGATTCAGTTGCAGAGGGAGGTGTTTAGTCCCAGGGTTCTTAGCTTATTGATGAGCTTTGATGGCGCTATGGTGTTGAATGCCGAGCTGAAGTCAATGAATAGCATTCTCACATAGGTGTTCCCCTTGTCCAGTTGGGAAAGGACAGTGTGGAGTGCAATAGAGATTGTATCATATGTGGATCGGTTGGGGCGGTATGCAAATTGGAATGGTCTAGGGTTTCTGGGAAAAAGGTGTTGATGTGAGCCATGCCGAGCCTTTCGAAGCACTTCATGGCTACAGACGTGAGTGCTACGGGTCGGTAGTCATTTAGGCAGGTTACCTTAGTGTTCTTGTGCACAGGCACTATGGTGGTCTACTTAAAACATGTTGGTATTACAGACTCAGACAGGGAGAGGTTGAAAATGTCAGTGAAGACACTGGTCAGCGCATGCTCACAGTACAAGGGCAGCTCTCGGCTGTGCTTCCCTTTTTAGTCTGTAATGGTTTGCACGCCCTGCCACATCCGGCGAGCATCAGAGCCGTTGTAGTACGATTAGATCTTAGTCCTGTATTGATGCTTTGCGTGTTTGATGGTTTGTCGGAGGACATAGCGGGATTTCTAATAAGCTTCCGGGTTAGAGTCCCGCTCCTTGAAAGTGGCAGCTCTAGCCCATAACTCAGTGTGGAGGCTGCCTGTAATTCATGGCTTCTGGTTGGGGTATGCACGTACGGTCACTGTGGGAACGACGTCATCCATGCACTTATTGATGAAGCCTATGACTGATGTGGTGTACTCCTCAATGCCATCGGAGGAATCCCGAAACATATTCCAGTCTGTGCAAGAAAAACCTGTAGCTCCAGTCCTGTAGCTTAGCATCTGATTCATCTGACCACTTTTTTATTGATCTATTCACTGGTGCTTCCTGCTTTAAATTTTGTTTGTAAGCAGGAATCAGGAGGATAGAATTATGGTCAGATTTTCCAAATGGAGGGTGAGGGAAAGCTTTGTACGCGTCTCAGTGTGTGGTGTAAAGGTGGTCCAGAGTTTTTTTCCCTCTGGTTGCACATTTAACATGCTGATAGGAATTTGGTAAAATGGATTTAAGTTTCCCTGCGTTACAGTCCCCGGCTACTAGGAGCGCCGCCTCTGGTTGAGCGTTTTCTTGTTTGCTTATGGCAGAGTACAGCTCATTCAATGCAGTCTTAGTGCCAGCCTCCGACTGTGGTGGTATTTAAACAACTACAGATGAAACCTCTCTAGGTAGGTAGTGTGGTCTACAGCTTATCTTGAGATACTCTGAGGCGAGCAATAGCTTGAGACTTCCTTAGATATTGGGCACCAGCTGTTATTTACAAAAACACATAGTCTGCCGACCCTTGTCTTGCGAGACACCGCTGTTCTGTCCTGCCGGTACAGAAGTGATGGTAGCGGCAACATTATGTACACAATAAGTAAAAAAATAAGTTACAAACAAAGCAAATAAACAAACAAAAAAACACAGTCGGTTGGGGGCACGTAAAACGTCTTCCTTCTTCTCCGGCGCCATCTTACTGTATGTGCTAGTACTGTGAATTTGTTGTCAAGACTACATTGCACATGTACTGCTTGACAGTATGTTCAGTGCTTGATTTGGGCAGGAGTTTTACTGGATCTGAGTACCGGCACCTCAAATGTTCTACTGCTTGAGCTTCTATTCATCTTATTGAATATTAGCTCAAAAGTATTGTGGAGATCCTGCTCCTAAATGTAAACAGTACCGGCACCCAAAATTAGTACTGGCAGCTATTCCGGTCCAAGTCAAGCACTGAGTATGTTACTGTAACTTTGATAATGTCAGAAATGTGAGTACTAGTCAATCAGTACTGATCAACAGGTACTGGTCAATCAGTTTCTAACACAACCAGATTGCCAAGAAAACAATCTGAGCAACAAAAGGGTAATCCACGGCGCTGTGAAGAGTTGGACATTGTGTTGTAGAGCTAGGGCCTAGACTTAGGAGGGCCAGGAGATCAGTTTAGGTGGGGGATTAGAGAGAGATCCAACACAACCTCTGATGGGGAGAATCAGTAGAATACTGGCCAACAGTACTGGTATAGGTTCCCTGAAGAGAGTCATGGTCAAGTCTACTGGTGTTAAAGAGGTATTCTGGTGTTAAGGCTTCAGATAAAGTTAAAGGGTGATTTCTTAGTGTTAAAGTCAATTTGACATGATAGTCAGTATTCTACATTGCAAAAATACATTGAATTTGAAACAATAACCAAGTGGTCAACCCGCCTCCGTTTTGGTAAAAAGCTGAGGGATGGGCCTGGAGAAATGTAACCACTCTCAATTTCATCAGAATCAGAATCACTTTATTTACCAAGTACATTTGCACATAACTGTAATTTGACTTAGTGAATAGGTGTTGCCAGCAATAGACAATGTACAGGCAGTGTACAGACACAGAGACAACATACTGTAGTCAACATACAGGATATCCAATATAAATACAGTGAACATAATACATACAACTCTGGAGTAAAGCTGATTTACAGAGAGGATATACAACTTACAGAGGAAATTTGCAGAATATATGCAGAGGAAGGGATGTTGTCCCGGCTTGCAGCAGTGAGGCTGCAGGTTCGGTTGCTTACCATAAGGCCTTTCAACTTAATTTGGAATCTTTAGTTTAGGCATGCCTTTTGTATTTTTTCATTTTTGTATATATTTGTTTCCGTCACTATCTGAACATAATAATCTCTTGAGCTCACCGACCCCCAAAAAATCAAGACAGGGCTGGCCCTGGACCTAAGGTAAGGTTGCTGTCTCCCTGGGCACATGAGCATCCAACACTGTCCTCACTCCCTGATTTCTCACATAAATACACACATACATTCAGGTTAAAGACCATGTAACTAGACCTAGGACCCCTAGACAAAGCGAGTGCAACAATATACGTAGGCTAGTTATTGGTTTCAAACCAGACAATGATTAAAGAGGTGAGGATGGACTCAATGATGGAAGTGTAGAACCGAAACAAGTAGTGACCGTGAGAGTTTGAGTTTCTTCAGCTGACGCAGACAGAAGATTCTCCAGTGAGCCTTCTTGGTCACCGATGTAGTGTTGTCTTCCCACTTGCGGTTGTGGAAGAAAATGTTCCCCATGAATTTGAATGATTCAGCTGTGCTAATGGCTGAGCCATCAATCTAGAGGGGGAGACATGTTGTGGGACGTTTTCTGAAGTCCACCACCATATCCACAATTTGGACTATGTTGAGTTCCAGGTTGTTGCGACTGCACCAGGCCACCAGTCGGTCAACCTCACCTCAGTACTTGGACTCATCAGCGTCCGAGATGAGACCGACCAGGGTGGTGTCATCAGCAAACTTGAGTTGTTTGACAGATGAATGGTTGGAGGTGCAGTCATTGGTGTAGAGTGAGAAGATTGGGGGGGAAAGCACGTATCTCTGCGGCGCCCCTGTGCTGAGGGATAGGGAGTGTGAAAGGTGTTTTCTCAGTTTCACGTACTGTGTCCTGTTTGACAAGAAATCAGTGATCCACCGACAGATGGACTTGTTACGTTCATCTGGGTAAGTTTTTCCTGCAACAGTTGTGGTATGATGGTGTTGACTGTAGAGTCCACACACAGTATCCTCACGTATGTCCTTGGGGATTGTCAAGGTGCTGAAGGATGTAGTGGAGGCCCATGTTGATAGCGTCATCAACAGACCTGTTGGCTCTGTAAGTATACAGCAGGGGGTCAAGGAGGGCATCAGTGATGTATTTGAGGTGGGATAGGATGAGGCCCTCGAAGGACTTGATGATGACTGAAGTGAGTGCTACAGGTCTGTAGTCATTCAGCCAGGGTACTTTCTTGTTAGGCAAAGGCACTATGATGGATGATTTAAAATAGTGCATAGCTAAAGTGATTGATTGAAGATGTCCGTGAATAAAGGGTTAGAGCTGGTCAGCACCGTGTTTTAGTGTTGCTGTGAAGACCTGGTCTGGGGCTGCAGGTTTCCTACAGTCTTGTTTCTTAAAAAGCCTGTTGACTTCTTGTTCTGATGACATGGGGTGGGGGACGGCAACCTGGGACAAGTAGGGGGTTGTCTGAAACATGCAGGGTCTTTTGTTTGTAGCTTGTGATCTTACGAAGACTCTTCCAGACAGACAAGCAGTCATTGGTGGAGAATTGTTGTTCTAGCCTCTCCTTGTATTGTTATTTGGCTGCCTTAATCCCCTTATTCAGTTGCTGCTGTGCCACTCTGTATTGGTCCATATTGCCACTCCTAATGCCACTCCTATGTGCCTCTTTGGCAGAATGTAGGCCTTTCAGCTTCGCATTGAACCAGGTTTTGTCATTGCTGACTGCGACAAAAGTGATGTGGGAATATTGGTGGAATTGTCATCTTGAAAACCCTCATACAGCTTGTTGAGGACGTTGTTTCGTAAGGCTGAGGAAATGACAAGTATTGTTCCATTCAATAGGAGACCGTCGTGCACTGTGAGAAAAGCATGTTCTGCCCAGTACAGTTTCAGTGGTCCTTCGCCTCCGGTGAACTCAAGCCATTCTTCCTGACACACTGTCGGCTTTGAGCTGTTCTATCAAATTGTCCATGTAGGAAACAGTGTCTGGAAGCTGTTCCAAGATGGCGTCCAAATAGATATTTGTTCTCTACATGAGATCTTTTTCTGTAGCAGTACCTTTGGCTTTGGCTGGTGCACATGACAGTGTCTGTCTGTGGTCGACAGACTCTTTGTCAAGCCCTGGCCTTTGTTATCTTTGTTTTCTGTAATAGTTTGGTTAGGTCAGGGTGTGACAGGGGGGATGTTTGTGTGTTTTTGTCTCGTCTTGGGTGGTTGTATGGTATAGGGGGTTTAGGTAGAGTAGATGGGTTTGTGTTTGAGTGTAGGTGTCTAGGTATGTCTATGGTTGCCTGAATGGTTCTCAATCAGAGACAGCTGTCATTCATTGTCTCTGATTGGGAGCCATATTTAAGGCAGCCATAGGCAGTAGGCTTTTGTGGGTAGTGGTCTGTGTCATTGTGTAGTGGTCAGTACCATTTGTTTATATAGCTTCACGGTCGTGTGTTTCTTTCTTTTTTCGTCTCTCTAATAAAAGAGAATGTATTTTTCACACGCTGCGTTTTGGTCCACTCTTCCAAGTCAAGACGATCGTGACACTCTTTCCAGGGAGTATCTCATCAGACTCGTCCTGAAGTGCTGGATTAGTGGGAGAAGGGTGTCCAAGGGTTAGACGGCTCAGGAGAGGTTTTCAACTGAAAGTGTTGACCAATGAGAAAGTCTCTGAATTGTTCACATGCCCATGTCAGCCCCAGAGATTATTTCTCCACTTGAGTGTATCTCTGCTCCACAACGGTTCTCCATTCCTTGCCCAGCTCCTGGAGCTGCACTCCTCCTAGTCCGTAGGAAGATGCATCTGCCTCACACGGGTGTGGATGTCAGCTCCTCCTTCAGCTCATTGAAGGATCGGACTTGGTCGGCGTGCCAGTGGTTTTTCTTTGAAGGTAGGCCGGCACACCAGTCTGTGGGCTCCTAAACTCTAGAGACAACCTTGAACCCTTGCATACGCTCTAGCTCTTTCTTGACTTTTGGTAGCAATGTCAGAGGAATCCGTCGTGGAGTGAGTAGGGCTCTGCATCTGCTTTCAGCTTGATGGTACATGGTTGTTGTACTGTGCCAAGACCGCTGCACAGCTTTGGATAGCTTTCTTTCATTGTCTGTCAATCAATGCTGTCGAGTCGAGCAACTAGCTCAAGCTTTGTGATGGCTGGTCTGCCTAGTAAAGCTGTGTGTAGATACACATCCTCCAGTGTCTCCCTTTCTCCCTTTCGTAGAACCACACTTATGACGCCGATCACGTCCAGCGGCGCTCTTCCCGGTCCTAGTGGTTTTGTTCATTCTTGCAGAGCTGGCTTTCTGGTTCCTGCAAAAATGTGACTGGACATATTGTCTGGGATAACAGTCACATCGGCACCAGTGTCTATTTTGAATTTCAAATTCCCTGTCCATCACTTGAATATCCATCATTCACCGCTCACTTCCTGTTGTCATTTTACTAGGAAAATGCTATTCTTGAACTTCGTTTACTGCTCTTGATGTTATAAATACATGTTGGTAATGTCAATGTTTTTTCACAAGATTGGCACTACTTCCTTAGCTGGACACTGTGCTTTTGGATGTCCAGGGCTTTTGCCACAGTGTTGACACTGACTGCTTCTTCTCATTAGCATCTCCACGGCTAGCTTTCTGTTTCCACTGATACTGGCTGCCTTTCCACATAACTCTATCCACTGAGCCTCTTTTATCATCACTGTATCACCTCGCAGGCTACTTTGCTGTCTTTTCACGTCAGTTTGCCTTGCCATCTCAACTGCTCTCTCTAGCGTAAGATCTTCATCTAGCTCCATCAGCTTTGACAGACGCATGTCGGCTAGACGAATGACTAGCCTGTCTCTAATTAGCTCATCGTGCAAAAGTCCATAGATGCAATGTTCATCTAGGGCATATAAGGCTGTTTCATTTCCCCCGTCTCTGCATGTTAAAGCGGGCTCTCTCATAAATCACGTTGTTTTTCACAATAAAGAATGCATGAAATCCGTTTATTACTTGTCCATACTGTTGTTGCTCGAGTTTGTTTAGATTCAGCTCCCTCAAAACGTGATCTGCTTCGTTGCTCATACAGTACATGAGTGTTTAGCTGCTTCTCCTCGGTGGATGTGTGAAGATTATTCGCTTGACCAAAGCGCTCAAAAGTCCTAATCCATTTGGTCCATTCTTGCGGTTTAGAAAAATGGCCCCGACAGTTGTATGCTAAATGTAGCACTTCACAAGTATATGTCTCACCCCCACAGAAGCTCACCTCAACCCTCCAAAGCTTACATGATGTTTTCCAGCCTGCTGGCATGATGCCATAGTGCAGGTGGCCACCCAGTCTCTCTCTGAGTTCTCCAGACGCACTGCTTGGCCCGGTGCAGGCAAGGATTGAATATTTTCCTGGTATTTTACAAATGTTCCATCCTCACTTTTCTCCCGGGTAACCCGGTATTTCCCGCCAAAACTGGAAGTGTCGTTCAAAATCCTATAAAGCATATAAATACTGTAGGCCTATGTCTGGATTTGATTAGAGCTTTGATAAATAATTCAAGCCTGACGCTGCCTGAGCCTGATGAGCCCTACATTAGATACATTTTATGAGCCCTACATTAGATACATTTTATGAGCCCTACATTAGATACATTTTATGAGCCCTACATTAGATAAATTTTTAAGCCCTACATTAGATACATTTTATGAGCCCTACATTAGATACATTTTATGAGCCCTACATTAGATACATTTTATGAGCCCTACATTAAATACATTTTATGAGCCCTACATTAGACATTTTATGAGCCCTACATTAAATACATTTTATGAGCCCTACATTAGACATTTTATGAGCCCTACATTAGATACATTTTATGAGCCCTACATTAGACATTTTATGAGCCCTACATTAGATACATTTTATGAGCCCTACATTAAATACATTTTATGAGCCCTACATTAGACATTTTATGAGCCCTACATTAGACATTTTATGAGCCCTACATTAAATACATTTTATGAGCCCTACATTAGACATTTTATGAGCAAATGCCAAAAATGCTCAAATAACACCTATAGGCCTATGATATACAGTGCATTCAGAAAGTATTCAGGCCCCTTGACTTTTTCCACATTTTGTTACATTACAGCCTTATTCTAACATTTACTAAATCGTTTTTTCCCCTCGTCAATCTACACACAATACCCCTCAATGACAAAGCGAAAACATAAATACCTTATTTACATAAGTATTTAGACCCTTTGCTATAAGACTCTAAATTGAGCTCAGGTGCATCCTTGAGCTGTTTCTACAACTTGATTCGAGTCCACCTGTGGCAAATTAAATTGATTGAACATGATTTGGAAAGGCACACCCCTGTCTAAATAAGGTCCCACAGTTGACAGTTTTGGCAAAAACCAAGCCATGGCGTGGAAGGAATTGTCCATAGAGCTCCGAGACAGGATTGTCAAAGCACAGATCTGGGGAAGGGTTCCAAAACATTTCTGAAACATTGAAGGTCCCTGGGAGGTCACTGACAGAGCTCTTTGAAGGTCAGGGAGGTCACTGACAGAAGTTCCAGAGTTCCTCTGTGGAGATGGGAGAACCTTCCAGAAGGACAATCATCTCTGCATCACTCCACCAATCAGGCCTTTATGGTAGAGCGGCCAAACGGAAGCCACTCCTCAGTAAAAGGCACATAGCAGCACGCTTGGAGTTTGCCAAAAGGCACCTAAGGACTCTCGGGCCAAGAAAACAAGATTCTCTTGTCTGATGAAACCAAGATTGAACTCTTTGATCTGAATGCCAAGCGTCAAATCTGGAGGAAACATGGCACCATCCCTCAGCATCATGCTGTTGGGATGTTTTTCAGCAGCAGGGACTGGGAGACTAGTCAGGATCGAGGGAAAGATGAATGGAGCAAAGTACAGAGAGAATATTTCAGGACTTGAACCCGATCGAACATCTCAGGAGAGACCTGAAAATAGCTGTGCAGCAATGCTCCCCATCAAACCTGGCAGAGGCTTTAGCATGATGCTGAGGGATGGTGCCAGGTTTCCTCCAGATGTGACGCTTGGCATTCAGATCAAAGAGTTCAATCTTGGTTTCATCAGACAAGAGAATCTTGTTTTCTCGGCACCTAAAGGACCCGAGAGGGCCAAGAGACCTGAGGTGGCAGAACAGAGTGCTCGGGTTGGGGTGTAGGGTTTGAGACCAATACAGTACAGTAATATAGTTCATACAGAAAAAGATTAGCCTACTGGAGCTTGTTTCATTTACAGTATTTACCCAAGAGAGCACATAGCTCTTTTTTAGCCGTAAGTAATATGCTGTAGCATATACAGACCCCTTGACCTTTTCCATATTTATTTACGTGACAGGCTCATTCTAAAATGTATGAAATTGTTTTTTTTATAATGTAAAAAGCAAAAATAGGTTTTTTAGAAATTTTTGCAAATTTATTACAAATAAAACATTTAAATATTGCATTAACATAAGTATTCAGACCCTTTACCTAGTACTTTGTTGAAACACATTTGGCAACGATTATGTCATGGCTTTAGAAGCTTCTGATAGGCTAATTGACATCATTTGAGTCAATTGGAGGTGTACCTGTGGATGTGTTTCAAGGCCTACCTTCAAACTCAGTGCCTCTTTGCTTGAAATCATGGGAAAATCAAAAGAAATCAGCCATGACCTCCATAAGTCTGGTTCATCCTTGGGAGCAATTTACAAATGCCTGAAGGTACCACGTTCATCTGTACAAACAATAGTAAGCAAGTATAAACACCAAGGGACCAGGCAGCCATCACACCGCTCAGGAAAGAGACGCAATCCGTCTCCTTGAGATGAGCGCACTTTGGTGCGAAAAGTGCAGATCAATCCCAGAACAACAGCAAAGGACCTTGGGAAGATGCTGGAGGAAACCGGTACAGAGTATCTATATCCACAGTAAAACGAGTCCTATATCGACATAACCTGAAAGGCCACTCAGCAAGGAAGAAGCCACTGCTCCAAAACCGCCATAAAAAAAGACAGATTGTGGTTTGCAACCGTACATGGGGACAAAGATCGTACTTTTTGGAGAAATGTCCTCTGGTCTGATGAAACAAAAATAGATCTGTTTGGCCATAATGACCATCGTTATGTTTGGAGGAAAAGGGTGAGGCTTGCAAGCCGAAGAACACCATCCCAACCATGAAGCACGGGCCTGGCAGCATCATGTTGTGGGGGTGCTTTGCTGCAGGAGGGACTGGTGCACTTCACAAAATAGATGGCATCATGAGGCAGGAAAATTATGTGGATATATTGAAGCAACATCTCAAGACATCAGTCAGGAAGTTAATGCTTGGTCACAAATGGGTCTTCCAAATGGACAATGACCCCAAGCATAATTCCAAAGTTGTGGCAAAATGGCTTAAGGACAACAAAGTCAAGGTATTGGAGACCACATTGGAGACCATCACAAAGCCCTGACCTCAATCCGATAGAAATTTGTGGGCAGAACTGAAAAAGCATGTGCGAGCAAAGAGGCCTACAAACCTGACTCAGTTACACCAGCTCTGGCAGGAGGAATGGGACAAAATTCACCCAATTTATTGTGGGAAGCTCATGGAAGGCTACCCGAAACATTTGACTCAAATTAAAGAATATAAAGGCAATGCTACCAAATACTAATTGAGTGTATGTAAACGTCTGACCCACTGGGGAAAGAAATAAAAGCTGAAATAAAGAATTCTCTCTACTATTATTCTGACATTTCACATTCTTAAAATAAAGTAGTCATTTTACTACGATTAAATGTCAGAAATTGTGAAAAACTGAGTTTAAATTTATTTGGCTGAGGTGTATGTAAACTTCCGACTTCAACTGTATATATACACTGCTCAAATAAATAAAGGGAACACTTAAACAACACAATGTAACTCCAAGTCAATCACACTTCTGTGAAATCAAACTGTCCACTTAGGAAGCAAAACTGATTGACAATACATTTCACATGCTGATGTGCAAATGGAATAGACAAAAGGTGGAAATGATAGGCAATTAGCAAGACACCCCCAATAAAGGAGTGGTTCTGCAGGTGGTGACCACAGACCACTTCTCAGTTCCTATGCTTCCTGGCTGATGTTTTGGTCACTTTTGAATGCTGGCGGTGCTTTCACTCCAGTGGTAGCATGAGACGGAGTCTACAACCCACACAAGTGGCTCAGGTAGTGCAGCTCATCCAGGATGGCACATCAATGCGAGCTGTGGCAAGAAGGTTTGCTGTGTCTGTCAGCGTAGTGTCCAGAGCATGGAGGCGCTACCAGGAGACAGGCCAGTACATCAGGAGACGTAGAGGAGGCCATAGGAGGGCAACAACCCAGCAGCAGGACCGCTACGTCCGCCTTTGTGCAAGGAGGAGCACTGCCAGAGCCCTACAAAATGACCTCCAGCAGGCCACAAATGTGCATGTGTCAGCATATGGTCTCACAAGGGGTCTGAGGATCTCATCTCGGTACCTAATGGCAATCAGGCTACCTCTGGCGAGCACATGGAGGGCTGTGCGGCCCCACAAAGAAATGCCACCCCACACCATGACTGACCCACCGCCAAACCGGTCATGCTGGAGGATGTTGCAGGCAGCAGAACGTTCTCCACGGCGTCTCCAGACTCTGTCACGTCTGTCACATGTGCTCATGTGCTCAGTGTGAACCTGCTTTCATCTGTGAAGAGCACAGGGCGCCAGTGGCGAATTTGCCAATCTTGGTGTTCTCTGGCAAATGCCAAACGTCCTGCACGGTGTTGGGCTGTAAGCACAACCCCCACCTGTGGACGTCGGGCCCTCATACTACCCTCATGGAGTGTGTTTCTGACCGTTTGAGCAGACACATGCACATTTGGGGCCTGCTGGAGGTCATTTTGCAGGGCTCTGGTAGTACTCCCCCTTGTTCTGATTTGGAAAAAAGAAAAATTAGCAAGTTCTATCTGCCTAAACCCATTTGAACTGCAATCCAATCACAAGCCTGAACAAATACAGACTGACCAATCAGAACACATCCCACTGGGTACACACTGCTTGAATCAACATTGTTTCCGTATTTATTTAAATGAAATTACATTGAGCCAACGTGGAATAGACGTCTGTGCCCAGTTATTCGTTGCTGTCACATCGTTGTTCAGTGATGACAGTCATTCGTCTTATAATTATAAAACATTTCTTAACGTATTTGATGATCTGTTTTGACTCTTTCTTGGTAAAATAGGGTTATTTATGATTGATGTATTCAAATAGCTACAGTTTTCTTCAAAACTGAACACGTGATCTTCCTGTCTGGGTTGGCGCCCCCCCTTGGTTTGTGCCGTGGCGGAGATCTTTGTGGGCTATACTCGGCCTTGTCTCAGGATTGTAAGTTGGTGGTTGAAGATATCCCTCTGGTGGTGCGGGGGCTGTGCTTTGGCAAAGTGGGTGGGGTTATACCCTTCCTGTTTGGCCCTGTCCGGGGGTATCATCGGATGGGGCCACAGTGTCTTCTGACCCCTCCTGTCTCAGCCTCCAGTATTTATGCTGCAGTAGTTTATGTGTCGGGGGGCTAGGGTCAGTCTGTTATATCTGGAGTACTTCTCCTGTCTTATCCGGTGTCCTGTGTGAATTTAAGTATGCTCTCCCTAATTCTCTCCTTCTCTCTTTCTTTCTCTCTCTCGGAGGACCTGAGCCCTAGGACCATGCGTCATGGCTACCGGGCATGATGACTCCTTACTGTCCCCAGTCCACCTGGCCCTGCTGCTGTTCCAGTTTCAACTGTTCTGCCTGCGGCTATGGAACCCTGACCTGTCCACCGGACGTGCTACCTGTCCCAGACCTGCTGTTTTCAACTCTCTAGAGACCGCAGGAGCGGTAGAGATACTCTTAATGATCGGCTATGAAAAGCCAACTGACATTTACTCCTGAGGTGCTGACTTGCTACACCCTCGATAACTACTGTGATTATTATTATTTGACCATGCTGGTCATTTATGAACATTTGAACATCGTGGCCATGTTCTGTTATAATCTCCACCCAGCACAGCCAGAAGAGGACTGGCCACCCCTCATAGCCTGGTTCCTCTCTAGCTTTCTTCCTAGGTTTTAGCCTTTCTAGGGAGTTTTTCCTAGCCACCGTGCTTCTACACCTGCATTGCTTGCTGTTTGGAGTTTTAGGATGGGTTTCTGTACAGCACTTCGAGATATTAGCTGATGTACGAAGGGCTTTATAAATACATTTGATGTCTAATTCAGAAGTGTCAGATAGGTTCTATCTGCGATTACACACCCCTAAAAAACAGATTAACAAATGTCTCAGGATTTTCATACTCTTTAGGTACCTTCAAGATCAGGACCTTAATGATTTATGAAAGAACAATTCACTAGAGAGCAGTTCTGAAATCTGGGATGTGAAACCCTTGATGCTCAATATCTCAGAACTATGATTTGCACAGATAGAACATTATAGTCCCAAGGTCATGCTGTGTAAATTATTCACAGTAGTCTTAGTGTATGGTTTGGTATACTTTGAAATCAATGGTTTTTGTTTGGAATAGATTTTAAAGTGAAAATTAGTCTCAGCTAATTACATTAACTCACAACTGAATTAATAGATTAAGTAAAAATGTCAGTTATTCTACACCTGTTGTTTATGAAACATGTGGAATTGCCCTACAGTAAACCAACAGTGCATTATGGTAGGCCTGAGTTGACTTAGCAGTGAGTGGAATGTATTTCCATTGGTAACAATGTATACAATCTTACATTTTAAACAGTCATCAATTGACACCGTTGCTTATTCCACAAGTCTCTTATGACAATTCTATTAATTGCAACACAACCACCATTTTGTTTATAATTCAACTCAGCAGTTTTCCACCTACATTGTTTATCACTATGGTTGAAAATGACATTATGATGCCTGAAGTTTACAGTTCCTTATGCTCTTTCAACCATTCATACATAACCCATTCTCATCACTTCCTCATTGTTGCCATGTTCTAAAATATTTAATGGTCTACTCATCCTCTATTGTTCCTGCAAGTAAGGGTGGAGGCCGATGACATCACTAATTCCCATCAGACCAACTCCTTGAATGCCCTACTCTTTGAAGTTTGCAGTGTGTGTACTTTGCTGTATTTAAACAGGGGGATATCGCTTTTCAACAGTGAAACGTCAAAAACTGCTGGATGAGAACATTGTGTACATTCTCAAGTGTCGGTGGTAAATGATGCCACACACACTCACCTGTCGCGCAAGAGCGATGACTTCACCTGCAACAGAGGAGCATTCTCTTTGATCAGAACTGAACAAAGCTCACCACATGGTATTTTGTTATGAGATGGCACCACCCTGTGGTTGAATCTGGTACTTCTCATCTTCAGACTATTCCAGTAGCCTATGAAAAATACAATTTGATGGACCTCCCCTAGGAGGAAACAGCACCGCTAAGAAAACTGTAATAATAAATAAACAATCATACACAGAGAAACGGTGTGCTCTTCAAAATAAATAATGATAATTTTACAAAACTACTTTCAGGAGACAAAAAATGACAACAATAAGCAGATATGTGAGAATGCAATATGTTTTGCTTCCTAATCATTGTTGCATGTAAGACGCATGGCGTTAGAATACAGTATGAAATAACTTAGGACACATGCACTTCGGTTTCATCGGTTTTTAAAAGCTATCGTTTTTTTCGGGAACAGCGTGGGCAACACAAATGGAAAACAAACCCCACACAGCCTTACATGAATGACACATGCAACTCAACAAATAAACACGTAAAACATAGTTGGGCCAGCCAACATAAAGTATGACCTTCACAATATAACAAGACACAACAGCCAAACACAAAGGGGGAAAAAAACACACGAACGACATCTGATGTGCAGTGGGGTTACAATACCAGCAGGTGGAGGCATTGAGTACAGGACAGTACAGTATAGTACAGTGTTGTGATCGAAGCCAATTACACCAACCAGAGGTGAAATCACTTCATGTAACTCAGTTTACAATCCAACTGCATGGGTATATATATTCGACTACATCCAGAAACAGTGTTAAATAAGCACTGGGCTTTTTTAACGACGACATACTGTAGTGTAACAGTATAACTTTACGGCGTCCCCTCGCCCAGAGACGGGCGCGAACCTGGGACCCTCTGCACACATCAACAACGGTCGCCCACGAAGCACGGTCGTTACCCATCGCTCCACAAAGGCCGCGGCTCTTGCAGAGCAAGGGGCAACCCTACTTAAAGTCTCAGAGCAAGTGACGTAACTGATTGAAATGCTACTAGCGCGTACCCGCTAACTAGCTAGCCATTTCACATCCGTTACACTAGCATCACCTGCTAAGACCAATAGAACCATTGTTGAGAGAAAATCCTTTTAACAACCTTCAAACTACAGTAGTTACAAAATGCCATACAGTACTGTACTATGATCCCATACAGTCAGTGCTTGTTGGAGTGAACAGAGCCTGGTTAAGACTCCATCTGACAGACAGACAGATAGGCAGGTAGTGTGAGACAGGATGGTAGACATTAGTGGGAGACCATCAAAGGGAGGGCGGATCCATAAGGCACATGTTGGAAACGTTCATTCAACATCTATTCCATGTTGGTTCAACCTAATTTCATTGAAATGACGTGGAAACAATGTTGATTCAACCAGTATGTGCTCAGTGGGACAGTATTTAGTGTGTGTCTGCTGTACATTACAGTAGCTGGTGCAGTTTGGTTCCATATTTTCTCGGTTTGTTTTTGTGTTATGGCGGTAACCTTTGGGATATATTTGGGACAATGTTCAACACTGGTATATTATTACTTTGCCCAAGTCAGTGAATAAATGTCTGTTTTCTTTCAACCCTGCAACCAAAATCAATACTTTCTCTTTTATTTCATTTAAATAAAATATAACTTCAATCCCCACAGCATAGCAACGTGTGGGGAGTTTCTGTCGAAAATGTTATCGAACAAAATTAAATTAAAAAAAATATTGAACAAAGACACATCGAGGAGGAACAAAAAACATGAGGCAGGTCATTCAAGAATAAAAATGACATCAAATACACAAAACATCTCACGCTGACAGGTTAACTGTGAACAGTAAACGTTGAACAATTACAATACAGTACATGAGTTTCAGATTCCTTTCAAACTCTGAAAATGCGGTGGGAAAAGAACAGCGTTAAAACATTTCAATACTGCATTGAAAAAGGAGGAAATGAAATAAGAATACCCCTAGACTGACAGTGTGTGACCACTGGCCCTGTTTTTCAGCAGGGAAAAGACAGCATTTCCTTGAGCAATACAATGCTTCATTGACCTGACCTTATGAATCTTTCATTGAATGACCTATGAATCTTTCAACTACATTTTAGTTGGTGTGGCCTGAAGGATATTCACTGTGAAAAGCCAAGGTGCACCCAGTAATCTGCATACAGTGCATTGAATAGATAAGAATGCGTGGTCGAATCTATCCACTTCATCAAATAGAGAATACACCCCAATTTCCTAGTACAGTCCTGTCAATCATTTTGATTTAGGCCTGGCGGTCAGAAAACATGATAAAATGCTACAAATGAATTCATAAATGAATGATTATACATATTTGGTCCTGTGCGCTCAATAAATGACCTTAGTATAATATACATAGAAAAACTATAATACTGTGGTCCTACTGTCTATACTGAACGAAAATATAAACGCAACATGTAAAGTGTTGGTCCCATGTTTCATGAGCTGAAATGAAATATTTCCATATGGACAAAAAGCTAATTTCTCCAAAATGTTGTGCACAAATTAGTTTACATCCCTGTTAGTGAACATTTATCCTTTGCCAAGATAATCCATCCACCTGACAGGTGTGGCATATCAAGAAGCTGATTCAACAGCGCCTTGTGCTTGGGACAATAAAAGGCCACTCTAAAATGTGCAGTTTTGTCACACAACACAATGCCACAGATGTCTCAAGTTTTGAAGGAGCGTGCAATTGGCATGCTGACTGCAGGAATGTCCACCAGAGCTGTTGCCAGAGAATGTAATGTTCATTTCTCTACCATAAGTTGCCTCCACTGTCGTTTTAGAGAATTTGGCAGTACGTCCAACCAGCCTCACAACCGCAGACCGTAACCACGCCAGCCCAGGACCTCCACATCCGGCTTCTTCACCAGCGGGATCATCTGTGACCAGCCACCCGGACAGCTGATGAAACCTTCGGTTGCAAAACCGAAGAATTTCCACACAAACTGTCAAACATCTCAGGGAAGCTCATCAGCCTGCTTGTCATCCTCCCCAGGGTCTTGACCTGACTGCAGGTCGGTGCCGTTAACGACTTCAGTGAGCAAATGCTCACCTTTGATGTCCACTGGCACGCTGGAGAAGTGTGCTCTTTACGTCTGAATCCCGCTTTCAACTGTACCAGGCAGACAGCAGACAGCGTGTATGGCATCGTGTGTTAGTTGTTTGCTGATGTCAACGTTGTTAAGAGCGCCCCATGGTGGCGGTGGGGTTATGGTATGGGCAGGCATAAGCTACGGACAACGAACACAATTGTCGTGCCATTCATCCACCGTCATCACCTCGTTTCAGCATGATAATGCACGGCCCCATGTCGTAAAGATCTGTACACAATTCATGGAAGCTGAAAATGTCCCAGTTCTTCCATGGCCTGCATACTCACCAGACATGTCATCCATTGAGCATGTTTGGGATGCTCTGGATTGGCGTGTCCGACAGTTTCTTCAAGTTACAGCCAATATCCAGCAACTTCACATAGCCATTGAAGAGGAGTGGGACAACATTCCACAGGCCACAATCAACAGACTGATCAACTCTATGTGAAGGAGATGTGGTCGCAAAAGGTGGTCACACCAGATACTGACTGGTTATCTGATCCACACCCCAACCTTTTTATTAAGGTATATTTGACCAACAGATGCATATCTGTATTCCCAGTCATGTGAATTCCATAGATTAGGGCCTAATGCATTTATTTCAATTGACTGATTTCCTTATAAGAACTGTAATTCATTAAAATCTTTGAAATTGTTGCATGTTGCGTTTATATTTTTGTTCAGTGTAGTTTACCATACATTGGTATTTAAAGAGTCTTAATATTAATACGGTAGCATCATCAGTAACCTGGATATATTAGGACAAACATGTGGACATTGTGCTGAAGCAACACAAAATCTAAACAAGGCTCACGTAGAGTGGGGCGAGTTACAAACTAAACCTAGCAGTGCTCTATCATTAACTATCTCTGGTTCCACTACTGCATTGGTAGAGCTATGCATGGGAGTTGCTGCAGTATGTTTATTGCAGGTCTCTGTCTGTCTGTGTCTAGTGTTGTCTGCTCTGAACTCTGATTTTAGCTGTACAGTAGATTGAGACAGTTGCACTCCCTCACGCTGTCACAACACAAGGCATTGTGTGGCTCGTGGCGGAAAACAATGTAATCCTGCACCTGGGGCGTGTTTTGACAGATTTGCGCATATCAATATCATGACGGAAAACACAAAGCGTAGAAAGAAGCACCAAAGGAAGATGGAGAAGTAAGAAGCTCTTCAAAAACCAAATAAATACCTCATGGTAATGGTAAGATGCCTCATTGTTAAAGGTAACATGGTATCAATGTTTTGAGCCTAAATGACAGATGCCCTACTGGCAGAGAAATCCCACTGTTGTGTAAAATGTTGTTAGGATGTCAAGGCAGGATGAGAGAGAGAGAATCAAACCACTTTGCTTATTATCGTCACACAGAGAGTCTAGAATGCTGTTTAAAAAGGAAGAAAGCAACAACACCTCAAATAAAAAAACTGGGCTAGGATCAGCGGTTATAGCCAGGCTTGGGCAGAGATACCTTATAGCCAGGCTTGGGCAGAGATACCTTATAGCCAGGCTTGGGCAGAGATGCCTTATAGCCAGGCTTGGGCAGAGATGCCTTATAGCCAGGCTTGGGCAGAGATACCTTATAGCCAGGCTTGGGCAGAGATACCTTATAGCCAGGCTTGGGCAGAGATACCTTATAGCCAGGCTTGGGCAGAGATGCCTTATAGCCAGGCTTGGGCAGAGATACCTTAGCCAACGCTGGAGAGCAGGGGACCATTCACCTTCTTGCTCTAACCACTAGGGTCACTTGGTCCAGTATACTGTACGACATAGGACAGTCTGGGTTAAGAAAGCCAGAGGCTAAGATCCAGAGCCTAGAGAACAGTTCATTCATATAATGATTCTAGCCATGCTTACGCTACCAGCTGGCACATGAAACAACCTCCTCATTCTACCCAGCCCAGCAGATAGGTGCAGTGAAATGTGTTGTTTTCCAGGGTCAGCCATTTTAGTACGGCGCCCCTGGAGCAAATTAGGGTTAAGTGCCTTGCTCAAGGGCACATCGGCAGATTTTTCACCTTGTTGGCTCGGGTATTCGAACCAGCAACCTTTCGGTTACTGGCCCAATGCTCTAGCCGCTAGGCTACCTGCCGCCCTAAGACAGTACGGTCTTGTCTTTCTCCTCCTGTACAACGGAACTTCCATGGGAAGCATTGCTAGGTTGGAGCAGGCAGGCAGGGGCAGTGGTATGACTGGTGGATGTAGTATTAGAGGTTAAGGTTCAGTGAGGACCAGAGGAGGCCATCTGTGATCAGCTGTGGTAGCTGGGCACGGCTTGCTGTTTCTGGGAGAGGCGCAGCAGCTCCTCCCTGATGGCCTTGATGAGGGAAGCAGAGGAGTGATTGGGGGGAGAGGAGGACTCCTCTGGAGGGTAGCCAAATCCGGTTGTGTGTGTGTCCAGGTGGGCCAGGGGGGATGAGGGCTCCCTTAGTGCACTTCTACTAGGCATCTGGAACATAGAGGAGGAGGAGTAGTCAGGGTAGCCCAGAAGAACCTGACGCAAACAGGGAAGGAGGGAAAGAAGAAGAGGAAAAAGGGAAGAGAAAGAAGTTTTAGGAAAAAAGAGGAAAGTGTGTGTTTTTACATTGCTTATTTCACTACAGTTCTCAATAGATCATGGGAACGTTCATCTCTACAGATTGACAGCTGGGAGGTAAAATAACTACAGATGCAGGATCTTAATTTTCACCAGTTTGCTACAGCAGGAAAATGATCCTGAAGCAACAGGAAATGTTAAATATTATGTGGATTATAATTCCTGGACATTTGTGACCCGTTTCAGGAAACTAGGTGTTTGTCGCAAGTCACGACTTCACAGGAGAGCCATTTTCGTGGTATCCAATTGGTAGTAGTTACAGTCTTGTCTCATCGCTGCAACTCCCGTACGGACTCGAGAGAGGCGAAGGTCGAGAGCCATGCGTCCTCCGAAACACAACCCAACCAAGCCGCACTGCTTCTTGACACAATGCACATCCAACCCGGAAGCCAGCCGCACCAATGTGTCGGAGGGAACACCGTACACCTGGCGACCTGGTCAGCGTGCACTGCGCTCGGCCCGCCACAGGAGTCCCTAGTGCGCGACGAGACAAGGATATCCCTGCCGGCCAAACCCTCCCTAACCCGGTCGACGCTAGGCCAATTGTGAGCCGCCACATGGGCCTCCCAGTCGCGGCCGGCTGCGACAGAGCCTGGACTCGAAACCAGAATCTCTGGTGGCACAGCTAGCACGGCGATGCAGTGCCTTAGACCACTGCGCCACCCTGGAGGCCCCCGCACTGCTTCTTGACACAATGCACATCCAGCCTGGAAGCCAGCCGCACCAATGTGTCGGAGGAAACACCATACACCTGGCGACCTGGTCAGCGTGCACTGCGCTCGGCCCGCCACAGGAGTCCCTAGTGCGCGACGAGACAAGGATATCCCTGCCGGCCAAACCCTCCCTAACCCGGACGATGCTAGGCCAATTGTGAGCCGCCACATGGGCCTCTCAGTCGCGGCCGGCTGCGACAGAGCCTGGACTCGAAACCAGAATCTCTGGTGGCACAGCTAGCTCGGCGATGCAGTGCCTTAGACCGCTGCGCCACCCTGGAGGCCCCAGAAGCCTTTTTAAACCTCAAATACACTACACGTTTTCCATTTCCTGGGTTGCAGGCAAGTTCTCCTGCAACAGGGTGATCAAATTAAGAACCTACATCTGTACAGTGAACCAACATCCATAACTACAGAACTCAAACTGATATGCAGCAGCATAGAGTCTAGAAGAACAAGAGCATGCCATTGTACAGTACATTTGTAGATCTAGAGAGGCTAGCGGGAGGATGAAAGGATTAAAAACGGAGGTACAGTAAGTCTCATAAGGCGATGTGAAGTCAGAGCAGGACTCACAGGGTCTCTGGTGGGTCTGTAGTCATCGTCAGCGTACGGTCCCCACCCTGAACCTCCAGTCTGACCTGGAGGGGCCCTGCTCCCCGCCGGGTACCCCCCGTTGATCCGGCTCCCAAGACCCATCTGGGTCTGGTGATGGAGCGGGGCACCTACAAACAGATGCACGTACACACACACGAGCACACAGAAAAATATACATATCAACCCTCAGGCATATCTGACATTTAATCCTCACTGGCTTGTAATACACTTTGATGCAGTTCCTTCAGTTAACATCTCTGTGCAGCAGCAGCACTCCATAAGGCAGAGTCCATTTATATTAGTGTAACTCTCACAGCACACCAAGACCCAGACTCTTTAATAATTCAATAGAGACTAGGCTGTTTGAGGCTGACAGGCTCATGGGAGAGAGGTGAGTAGTCTGGGTTAGACACACATACATCCAGTGACTGTTGAGCTGTGTGTGTGTGTGTGTGTGTGTGTGTGTGTGTGTGTGTGTGTGTGTGTGTGTGTGTGCGCGTACCTGTGGTGCCCCCTACTGGTCGTGGCCTGGCAGAGAAGGGGAGGTCTTCAGTGTACAAGCCCCTGGTGGAATAGTGGCTGTCTGGGGGGAGCTGGTCAACGTGTCCTAGGTCACCTGGTGGCAGGTAGCTGGAGCCCTGGCTCTGTCTGAAACACAGCACAAATGTCAAATAGAGGTCCTATTATATAACGTCATAGCTTCTATAATGTGCATCAGCCTTCAGTCATTGTGTCAGTGTGTGTGTGTGTGTGTGTGTGTGTGTGTGTGTGTGTGTGTGTGTGTGTGTGTGTGTGTGTGTGTGTGTGTGTGTGTGTGTGTGTGTGTGTGTGTGTGTGTGAAAATCAAAAGAAGATCATCCAAAGGAATCGCCACCATCTCTGTCTTTTATTGGGCAGTTAGGAGACTGGATCAATTAAACCAGTGGTTCCCAACTCCGGTCCTCGAGTACCCCTAACAGTACATATTTTTGTTGTGGCCCCGGACAAGCACAGCTGATTCTACTTGTCAACTAATCATCAAGCCCTTGACAGGTTGAATCAGGTGTTTTTGTCCAAGGTGACAACAAAAATGTGTTCTGTTGGGGTTACTCGAGGACCGGAGTTGGGACACACTGCATTAAAATACTAAAATAAAGATGAACTAAATAATGTATGAGGCCCAATTCCCTGCCCTCCGCATGGACACACACAAGGTAAAACATCCCCCCACTAAAGATCTGGTAATATGAGACCATATATTCAATGTATGGCTCAATGTAGCCTACAGTATGTATGGCTCAATGTAGCCTACAGTATGTATGGCTCAATGTAGCCTACAGTCGTGGGGAAAAACATAAGAAAAATGAAAATGCTCTTCCTATCCTCTCAGAGTTAGGTAGCTACACATACTATTACATTATATCACATACAGTTGAAGTCGGAAGTTTACATACACTTAGGTTGGAGTCATTAAAACAAATTTTTCAACTACTCCACACATTTCTTGTTAACAAACTATAGTTTTGGCAAGTCGGTTAGGACATCTATGTGCATGACACAACTAATTTTTCTAACAATTGTTTACAGACAGATTATTTCTCCTATAATTCACTGTATCACAACTCCAGGGGGTCAGAAGTTTACATACACTAAGTTGACTGTGCCTTTAAACAGCGTGGAAATTCCAGAAAATGATGTCATGGCTTTAGAAGCTTCTGATAGGCTGATTGACATCATTTGAGTCAATTGGAGGTGTACCTGTGGATGTATTTCAAGGCCTACCTTCAAACTCAGTGCCTCTTTGCTTGGCATCATGGGAAAATCAAAAGAAATCAGCCAAAACCGCAGAAAAAAAATTGTAGACCTCCACAAGTCTGGTTCATCCTTGGGAGCAATTTCCAAATGCCTGAAGGTACCACGTTCATCTGTACAAACAATAGTACGCAAGTAAAAACACCACGGGACCACGCAGCCGTCATACCACTCAGGATGGAGACGCGTTCTGTCTCCTAGAGATGAACGTACTTTGGTGCGAAAAGTGCAAATCAATCCCAGAACAACAGCAAACGACCTTGTGAAGATGCTGGAGGAAACAGGTACAAAAGTATCTATATCCACAGTAAAACAAGTCTTATATCGACATAACCTGAAAGGCCACTCAGCAAGGAAGAAGCCACTGCTCCAAAACAGCCATAAAAAGCCAGACTACGGTTTGCAACTGCACATGTGGACAAAGATCGTACTTTTTTGAGAAATGTCCTCTGATCTGATGAAACAAAAATAGAACTGTTTGGCTATAATGACCATTGTTATGTTTGGAGGAAAAAGGGGGATGCTTGCAAGCCGAAGAACACCATCCCAACCGTGAAGCACGGGAGTGGCAGCATCATGTTGTGGGGGTGCTTTGCTGCAGGAGGGACTGGTGCATTTCACAAAATAGATGGCATCATGAGGCAGGAAAATGATGTGGATATATTGAAGCAACATCTCAAGACATCAGTCAGGAAGTTAAAGCTTGGTCGCAAATGGGTCTTCCAAATGGACAATGACCCCAAGCATAATTCCAAAGTTGTGGCAAAATGGCTTAAGGACAACAAAGTCAAGGTATTGAAGTGGCCAGCACAAAGCCCTGACCTCATCCTATAGAACATTTTTGGGCAGAAATGAAAAAGTGTGTGCAAGCAAGGAGGCCTAAAATCCTGACTCAGTTACACCAGCTCTGTCAGGGGGAATGGGCCAAAGTTCACCCAACTTATTGTGGGAAGCTTGTGGAAGGCTACCTGAAACGTTTGACCCAAGATAAACAATTTAAAGGCAATGCTACCAAATACTAATTGAGTGTATGTAAACTTCTGACCCACTGGGAATGTGATGAAAGAAATAAAAGCTGAAATAAATCATTCTCTCTACTATTATTCTGACATTTCACATTCTAAAATAAAGTGGTGATCCTAACTGACCTAAGACATTTTTACTAGGATTAAATGTCAGGAAATGTAAAAAAACTGAGTTTAAATGAATTTGGCTAAAGTGTATGTAAACTTCCGACTTCAGCTGTATGTATTGTATTGTATCTCTATGGTTAGCTACTCACCGCTGTAGTAAGCCTTGGACTGAAGGAGGGGACATTCCTAACTCAGCGTATCTCTGAGGAGAGAGACATTTTGTCAGGACAAAGACACACAGACACTGGGATGGATAAGAGAGACAGGCATTTTGTCAGGACAAAGACACACAGACACTGGGATGGATAAGAGAGACAGGCATTTTGTCAGGACAAAGGCACACAGACACTGGGATGGATAAGAGAGACAGGCATTTTGTCAGGACAAAGACACACAGACACTGGGATGGATAAGAGAGACAGGCATTTTGTCAGGACAAAGACACACAGACACTGGGATGGATAAGAGAGACAGGCATTTTGTCAGGACAAAGACACACAGACACTGGGATGGATAAGAGAGACAGGCATTTTGTCAGGACAAAGACACACAGACACTGGGATGGATAAGAGAGACAGGCATTTTGTCAGGACAAAGACACACAGATACTGGGATGGATAAGAGAGACAGGCATTTTGTCAGGACAAAGACACACAGACACTGGGATGGACAAGTAAAGACTACACTGAAGCGTGCAGATCATGTATAATCAAAACCGATATCACCCACTAACACAGTATATATCCAGATAAAGCACTTTACACATAAAAGGCTGGAGCATAATATTGCTATTTATGTTGATTGAATTTTACATTACGCCATGATAGACTTTGGCTGAGAGTCTAACATCGTACAGCACACTAAGCTTTGGTGTTTTGCAGGGAGAAATGGAGAAATAGCCTATTGGCTTCTCTTGTTTCAGCTGGATGTTGTTTTCCTGCTCTAAAAGTGACCTTTCAGAGCACATTAACGCACTGAACCAGAACAAGCACTGAGAATGGCTTTTATGAGAGCACAGATGAATTTAGAGCTCTCTCTACACCTGAGGTAGCCAACTGTCTTTATTGGGCTGGTTTTAGACAACAGAGCTATTACTCTGCTAAGACGTCTGTATGAATTTAAAATGACTGGGAGTGAACTTTATAAAACTAAATAGGAAAGGTCAAAGAAAATGTTCATATAGAACGCTGAAGAGACTAACCTTTATTTGCTCTTATCAAATTTATTAAGGTCTGCTCTTGCCTCAAATGCCCTAAAATCAACTTTGAACAGCAGAAGGTTTTATATTTAAGAAAGGAATGCAGTGTACATTTAAAGCACTGGTATATCCACTACTATTGCATAATACATATAGTGCTGGTATTTGTTTGAAGCGGTTGAATCTGGACTGGAAAGTCCCTAATATATATCATTCATGATAAACAGCTCCTTCCTCACATTTGAATGTATATTATATTGTAAATCTTCCTAATATAATCAGTGTAATCGGAAACACACGCTATAGCAGTAATCTCATATAACCACACATAACACAATGTAGTATCTTATCGTTTAATTAATTAGCATGGTACTGCCTTGAGGGCAATTGCGACCTAGTCCTTTTCTTTTTTTAAGCACAGTGAAAGTGTTGCTGCATTGCACGTTAACCAGAGGACTGTACTGTAGTGTAGATGACAAGTGTTTTGTTGCACCTTATGGCAAACAACCATACCAAACCACCAGCAGCCTTACGTCTCAAAAGGTTGGCCTGTGCAGCTCACATGTCCTAAGACTTAGGAGTTTGTTAGGAACATATGTACAGTAGTTACAGTATTACTGAGCAGGCTTATGGCTCGTGCAATGTACTGTAGTAGTGTACAGCTGCATGAAGGTCTTATGTGCTGTAATAATGTAGTGTTGAGTGGGCTCAGGGGTCAGGGGGCTGGGTGGGCGAGACAGACGGAGACTTCTTTCACTGATTAGTAACTAAGAAGATCTAATTAAACCGGAACATGTTGTAAATGCAGTGTGTCTGTGCGGAGAGTCAAACTGACAGTGAAAACCTGAGAGTGGCGAGGTAAAGGAGGAAAAACAGTCTATCGTGACATACAGTGAGGGAAAAAAGTATTTGATCCCCTGCTGATCTTGTACATTTGCCCACTGACAAAAAAATTATCAGTCTATAATTTTAATGGTAGGTTTATTTGAACAGTGAAAAACAGAATAACAACAAAAAAATTCAGAAAAACACACGTCAAAAATTTTATAAATTGATTTGCATTTTAATGAGGGAAATAAGTATATGACCCCCTCTCAATCGGAAAGATTTCTGGCTCCCAGGTGTCTTTCATACAGGTAACGAGTTGAGATTAGGAGCACACTCTTAAAGGGAGTGCTCCTAATCTCAGTTTGTTACCTGTGTAAAAGACACCTGTCTACAGAAGCAATCAATAAATCAGATTTCAAACTCTCCACCATGGCCAAGATCAAAGAGCTTTCCAAGGATGTCAGGGACAAGATTGTAGACCTACACAAGGCTGGAATGGGCTACAAGACCATCGCCAAGCAGCTTGGTGAGAAGGTGACAACAGTTGGTACGATTATTCGCAAATGGAAGAAACACAAAAGAACTGTCAATCTCACTCGGCCCGGGGCTCCATGCAAGATCTCACCTCGTGGAGTTGCAATGATCATGAGAACGGTGAGGAATCAGCCCAGAACTACACGGGAGGATCTTGTCAATGATCTCAAGGCAGCTGGGACCATAGTCACCAAGAAAACAATTGGTAACACACTACGCCGTGAAGGACTGAAATCCTGCAGCGCCCGCAAGGTCCCCCTGCTCAAGAAAGCACATATACATGCCCGTCTGAAGTTTGCCAATGAACATCTGAATGATTAAGAAGACAACTGGGTGAAAATGTTGTGGTCAGATGAGACCAAAATGGAGCTCTTTGGCATCAACTCAACTCGCCGTGTTTGGAGGAGGAGGAGGAATGCTGCCTATGACCCCAAGAACACCATCCCTACCGTCAAACATAGAGGTGGAAACATTATGCTTTGGGGGTGTTTTTCTGCTAAGGGGACAGGACAACTTCACCGCATCAAAGGGACGATGGACAGGGCCATGTACCGTCAAATCTTGGATGAGAACCTCCTTCCCTCAGCCAGGGCATTGAAAATGGGTCGTGGATGGGTATTCCAGCATGACAATGACCCAAAACACACGGCCAAGGCAACAAAGGAGTGGCTCAAGAAGAAGCACATTAAGGTCCTGGAGTGGCCTAGCCAGTCTCCAGACCTTAATCCCATAGAAAATCTGTGGAGGGAGCTGAAGGTTCGAGTTGCCAAACGTCAGCCTCGAAACCTTAATGACTTGGAGAAGATCTGCAAAGAGGAGTAGGACAAAATCCCTCCTGAGATGTGTGCAAACCTGGTGGCCAACTACAAGAAACGTCTGACCTCTGTGATTGCCAACAAGGGTTTTGCCACCAAGTACTAAGTCATGTTTTGCAGAGGGGTCAAATACTTATTTCCCTCAATAAATGCAAATCAATTTATAACATTTTTGACATGCGCTTTTCTGGATTTTTTTGTTGTTATTCTGTCTCTCACTGTTCAAATAAACCTACCATGAAAATTATAGACTGATCATTTCTTTGTCAGTGGGCAAACGTACAAAGTCAGCAGGGGATCAAATACTTTTTTCCCTCACTGTATGTAACAGTTATCCATATAACATTAGGAAAACGGTGCACTGCTGCACCTCACGCTTACGAAAGCCGGTGAAATCCCCCCCAAAAACCTTGAACTTACGAGACACCCTTCGGTGTCAATTGCACTCGTCTGTAGCAGGACAAGGACCAAGCAGGAGAGCTGTCAGTAGGCCCTAGAGGTGTTAGTGAATCAATAGAGCATACAGACTCACCGAGGAGAAGGGGCTGAGTGCTGGGTAAGACGAGCCCCAGGGGCGGGTTCCACCACGGGGTGGGGGGCTAGAGCTGGGGAGGTTGGAGTTGACACCAGTTTGGGTGAGGCCGGCCGTGCTGCCCTGGGAGGTGGGGGAGACCAGGGCAAAGGCATCGTCCAGCAGAGAGTGCATCTGCTGCCGGGCCTCCTCGATGGAGGGCTGGGGGGGCATGTAGGGGGGCGGGGGAGGGGCATGCCCCGGAGGGGGCGAGTTGGGGCCAAGGAAGACGTCGTCGTTGGGGGAGGGGGTCCCGGACTCTGGGGCCTGGTCAGGGTCCGACTGGGAACAATAAGAGACTAGATTTGACTAATGTATTACTAATGTAAAGAAGGGAGGAGAAATATGGTCATTAGCCAAAGCCATCATACACATCATGACTCTAATATTCATTCAGATCAATTTGGAGTTGGGGAAAAAATATATACGTACATAAAATAAAAATAAAAATATATATATATATTTTTTTAAATATCGCAAAAATGTGATTCTGTTATATGTTTTGTAACAACGCCAAAAGGAACAGAAATGTTTTACGTTACACCTGGACCCGGACCAAGAAGACATTCCTCTCCTTTGACAACATAAAAGCACCTCTCTGACTGAGATTTCTATTGTGTGTGTGTGAATACAATATGCTCCACAGGGATACCCACCACATAGGCCACGTTGTTGACCCCAGGGTATTTCCTGTAGGTGCCGTCGCTGTCGTTGGAGATGAGGCGGTCCTTGTCTGCGTCCGTCAGGCTGCCGTTCAGCTGGTGCTTCTTCTTCTGCTTGGGAGAACGCCTCCCCCTGCCATTGAGAGAGAGAGAGGTGTCAATACAGAGTGCAGCACATACAGTATTATGTAAGGGCAAACAAACACCGACAAACACACTGAAATGGCACCCTATTCCCCACAATTAACTATTTTTTGACCAGTTGGTCTAAAAATGGCACTAATCCTTATATAGTAGTGCACTATATAGGGAATAGGGAGCCATTTCCGACGCAGGGACAGAATCAAAGTGTTTAGGCCTGGACTCTTATCTACTGGTCGTTTGGAATGGAATGGAGGCGTGGCAATCTGAATAGACATCAAACGTGAGGGTTTTTTATTCAATGGAGATATCTTTATCTTTCTCCCTAAAATGTTAGCAAACTGAAGGTGCATTTTAAAAACTCGTTCTACTTTTCCACTTTCTAAACTACTCTCCTACCGGTAGGAGACTTCTCCTCATTGTGACTGCAAAAAGCGCCGGAAGTTTCTCCCAAGTTCAAAGTGATCAAAACAAATTAGTCTAGATGTTTCTGGAGGACGTACAGCTCCAAAAATGATTTTTCTCTGTCAGTCATCAGTGAAGAAAAGCTGGATGACATTCTCTTGAGAAAAAGTTCAGAATCGCGGTATCTTTTATAAAGAGAAACATACAGACATACCGCAGTTCCCTCAGGTACATTTACTGCACAACCACGCATGCATACCCCTCACTGTGTACACCCTACCCTACCCGTCCCAAACCCCAAATAACTGACCTCTTTTTAGGCTCCATGAACAGCGAGGGCATGTGGATGTCGGGGTCCAGGATCTTGTCGATCTGCATCTGGGCCTTGTGGTAGATGCGGTCCTGGTCCTTGGGGTCAGTGGTCAGACCGTTGTCCACCAGGTCGTCCATGGCTGGGAAGTCATAGTGACCCTTCCTCTTGGCCCGCAGACGGATCTTGTTCCGGTGGTGCTCGATCTCAGACTTGTGCCTCAACGCCACCTGGGTCTTAATAACAACAGGCAGACATGACTGCTGTGACTCACTTGGCCAGATGCATCTTTACTATACGCACGGCATACTTCATTTGACCTTGGTTTATACAGGTGAGTCTGACTGAGATGACATCTCTTTTGTCTGTACATTCGTAAGAGAAAAAGGTGCTATCTGGAAGCCTAAAGGGTTCTTCGGCTGTCCCCGTAGGACACGGGCGTCAAACTCATTCCAAGCAGGGCCATGTGTCTGCGGGTTTTCGCTCCTCCCTTCTACACTAGTTAGTAAGGAACTCCTCTCACCTGGTTGTCTAGGTCTTCATTGAAAGACCTAGACGGCCCTCCGTGGAATGTGTTTGACACCCCTGCCATTGGAGAACCCTTATAAAAAGCCTTTTTGGTTCCAGGTAGAACCCTTTTTGGTTCCAAGTAGAACCCTTTTTTGGTTCCTGGTAGAACCCTTTTTCTGGTTCCATGGAACCAAAAAAGGGTTCTGCCTGGAACCAAAACCTAAAGGGTTCCCCTATGGGGACAGCCGAAGAACCCTTGTGGATGTCCAGACAGTGGGGAGACTAGAGAGGATCAGAGACACATTAGAATCTACTGTTCATTACTGTAACCTGCATACATGTGTCTGAGGAAGGGTGTTAGTGGGTCCTAGAGGTTCAGCGTCTCACCTCTTTGTTGAAGATGTTGTGTGTTTCTTGCCCACTGCCATTGATACCGTTGACAGTGGCGCCGTGGCGCAGGGCTGGGAAGGCCATGGGCTGCATGGCGATCAGCTGGATCTTATTGGACAAGCGCCGGCTGTCGTCGGCCGAGCGGGACATGCGGTCCACATGCTCGAAGATGGAGGCCGACGACAGCTGCTCGTCATGGCCGTTCATGGGTGGAGGACCTGAGGGGGACCAGGGAGGAAGACTAAGGTCAACATCACAGCCATGCAAGTTTGTGATAGAACTTACAGGTGTCATGCAACTATTTTCACCACCAGGGGGAAGATCCTTTGAAATAGACTCACTGAACAGTGTATTTACTACACAGGCATGAAACTGCATTCAATCGGATTACTACTTTTAACATGATCACGATATGTTTTTATATGTATTCCAATGTAAGATAATATTTTTGTTTTGTTTTGTTGGGAGCTACAACAAGAACAAGGCAAGTTCATGACAAAGCTAACGTTAAAACTACTGTTGTTCGAGAACATTCATTGCTCCCCATCTCTGACGACACATCTGACTTCTGAATAGTGGTGATTGATGAGAAGCACGACACAAAGCAACCATGACACAACGGACGTCACGTTACGGTCGCACAGACAGCAGCTACAGGTCCCAAAAGCCTCATGTCTACTTCAACACCGAGAGAAGTTGAACTGACAGAAAGCAAAACTCTTACCAATTCTATTCTTCCCTGGGAGCCAAAACAGACAAGACAGAGAAAGTGAAGTCACAGGAAAACAAGGGACAGAAAGATTCAAGTTAACTAGATGACAAGGTAATTCTGTTTAAAACATATCCATATAGGCTAAAGTCTCTCCCTACCATTTCTACAGGACTAAGTCAGCGGCAGACCCAGAGCATTTAGAGCAAATACTGGAGGAGTCGGACATCGCTCTGCACTACATCATCACTGGTGTGTATACACTACTCTGAGTGCTATGTCAGGTCTTTGACCATCCACAGCAGAGGGTCATCTAGAAGAAGAAATTCCAGTGCTGATAACGTCCTGTCTCCTGGCCTCAGCCAAGCTTATTTAGACTGTGGAGAGAAGCGAAGGAGCCTCTGTTTAGCATGTGTGTGTGTGTGTGTGCAAGTACTCTAGAGTGCTTTGAGGTCGTACTGCTGGAGCCATTCCTCTGTGGTGAGTCAGGTTCAGTCTGTGCCTGGCTGGCGTTGTCTCGGTCTCTGTCTGCACAGTGTACACACCCAGCAACCAGGCCAGAGTGGCACTACACAGGCCTTTCAACAGACTGTCAGACATACTACCTACCTCACTTTCACGCTAACTCAGTCTCTCCCCTTTCTCTTGCTCTCTGTCCCTCTCTGTCCCTCCTTCACTCCTGGTCTGTATCAGTTGCTTGTTTCTCTTCCCCCAAGTCTCTATTTCCCTTGTTTTCCCTCTCTCTCTCTGCTCCCCTGCCCCGCCTCCTCTTCTCTCTGTGTTGCCAAGGACACTTGCCATTTAAAACATTGATGGGGATCTTGCGGGCCTGCTTGCTGTCGTTTGGCATGGCGATAGCTCTCAGGTTCTCCTCGGCTGACTCCCTCTCACGATCACTGGACCCGGCACTCACCATGGAGTCCCCATCCGATGGAGAGATCCTGTCCCCGGAAAGCCACACACAAACCTGTCATGTTTGTACAAACACGCGAGCACGCACACAAACAAACATGCTTACACATGTATACACAATTCCGAAGCTCTATATACTGTATAGAATGAAAACAACTGTGCTTTTAATAGTCGTTTTTAATTAATCAATTCCAGGGGGAAATACGTTTGTAATGACTTTTTCTCAAAAGAAAAAAGCTTTTTGTCATAATCTATCACTAGGATTATTCCCATTGACAGCATAATTAAGTTCCTATCCAACTTGGTAGAACAGCTTTCTAGAGTCAAGGACATGTCAATATCAATCCTCTCTTTCAATCATTACCGCTCTAATCCCTTACATTAGTGACAATGTGACAGCAAACTATCATACTCGTCACCGGATTCAGTGCTGACTGCCACTCCTGCATTCAAGCCTAAATGATCTGCTATTAGCTAAAGCAATTAGCGAGGAGAAATGATCTTTCAGTCAGAGCGACCATTCTCCCGTCTCACGAGAATAGACCATCACGCATTGACACCATTGATTTAGCTGTGACGGTTCGGTAGTGGAGAGGCCAGCGATCGGCTACTCCACAAATTGCTAACCCTGCTGTGCGGGTCATGGGACAGAAAATGAACTGACCTGTCCACAGTAGGTCACAAACAGGAAGTATATGTCACTGCTTTTACATTTTCTACCAGGATTATGTATCATAATATTTCATTTGTAAAGAGCATTTCCCACGCTCAATGTGCATAAGGTAGAAACCAAAACACAAAGCTCAGCGACCATACATCAAAAAGTTGTAACGGTCCTGACCTGTGTTCTGTTGTTTTTGTATGTGTTTATGGTCAGGGCGTGTGTTTTGGGTGGGCAGTCTATGTTTTCTGTTTCTATGTTGGTTTTGGGTTGCCTGGTATGGCTCTTAATTAGAGGCAGGTGGTTTGCGTTTTCCTCTAATTAAGAGTCATATTTAGGTAGGGTGTTCTCACTGTTTGTTTGTGGGTGATTGTCTTCTGTATCTGTGTTATGTCTTGCACCATACGGGACTGTTCGGTTGTTCGTTTCGTTTCGATGTAGTCTGTTCCTGTCCGTAAGTGTTACGTTTAGTTATGTAAGTTTATGTTCAGGTTTCGTCTACTTCGTTTTCTTGTTTTGTATTTTTTAAAGTGTTTTGTTTTTCGTGTTGCCATCATCGTCGTTACAAATAAAGAGATGGCTTATTTCCCTCATGCTGCATTTTGGTCTGATGATCCTTCTCTCCTCTCCTCATCTGAGGAAGAGGAGAGCGACAGCCCTTACAAAAGTAGAAAAAACAATCCCAGCATATCAAACCTTACCAATATATCAAACCTTACCAATATATCAAACCGTACCAATATATCAAACCGTACCAACATCTCAAACCGTACCAACATATCAAACCTTACCAACATATCAAACCTTACCAACATATCAAACCGTACCAACATATCAAACCTTACCAACATATCAAACCTTACCAACATATCAAATCTTACCAACATATCAAACCTTACCAATATATCAAACCTTACCAATATATCAAACCTTACCAACATATCAAACCTTACCAACATATCAAACCTTATCAATATATCAAACCTTATCAATATATCAAACCTTACCAATATATCAAACCTTACCAACATATCAAACCGTACCAACATATCAAACCTTACCAATATATCAAACCTTATCAATATATCAAACCTTACCAACATATCAAACCTTACCAATATATCAAACTGTACCAACATATCAAACCTTACCAATATATCAAACCTTACCAACATATCAAACCGTACCAACATATCAAACCTTATCAATATATCAAACCTTACCAACATATCAAACCGTACCAACATATCAAACCTTACCAACATATCAAACCTTACCAACATATCAAACCTTACCAACATATCAAACCGTACCAACATATCAAACCTTACCAATATATCAAACCTTATCAATATATCAAACCTTACCAATATATCAAACCTTACCAATATATCAAACCGTACCAACATATCAAACCGTACCAACATATCAAACCTTATCAATATATCAAACCTTATCAATATATCAAACCGTACCAACATATCAAACCGTACCAACATATCAAACCTTATCAATATATCAAACCTTATCAATATATCAAACCGTACCAACATATCAAACCGTACCAACATATCAAACCTTACCAACATATCAAACCGTACCAACATATCAAACCTTATCAATATATCAAACCTTACCAACATATCAAACCTTATCAATATATCAAACCTTACCAATATATCAAACCTTATCAATATATCAAACCTTACCAATATATCAAACCTTACCAACATATCAAACCTTACCAACATATCAAACCTTACCAACATATCAAACCTTACCAATATATCAAACCTTACCAATATATCAAACCTTACCAATATATCAAACCGTACCAACATATCAAACCTTACCAACATATCAAACCTTACCAACATATCAAACCGTACCAACATATCAAACCTTACCAATATATCAAACCTTATCAATATATCAAACCTTACCAATATATCAAACTAATGCAAAACTATAGACTATATGGCATTTCTATAGAAGGAAACCCCTTTAAAGAAAGACATCAAATGTCTAGTGTACTGTGTACTGCATTAATAATTGATTAAGATGGGCTGTTGTGAATGAAGCATCTTTCAAAACCTGTCTACTGGATTCTCCCTGCTGAGGTGAATGAGGCACAGCCACACACACACACTGTACGGGGGGGGCTACTGACCTTCCTCGTCTGCGTGCGCTGCGGGATGCCTTGGTGGAGGAGACGGAGGTCCCCTTTGACTTAGGGGTGGGGACCTCACCGTTCTCCGATGCGGCTTCCTTGGCGCTGGGGTTGGGCAAGGGAGGGCCGGGAGCGCCAGCCTCCTGGATAACCATGATGTCATCCTTACTGTGCTGGCCCAGGTGCAGCTTGGCAAAGTCAAAGCCCTTCACACTGGGAGCCTGGAGCTGACAAGGAGGAGGATAGAGGACACAGAGAGGAGGAAGGGATGGAGGGATGGAGAGAGAAAGAGAGATAAATAGAGGGCGGAGGGAGAGAGGAGGGGGATAAAAGAGAGGAGAGAGGAACAGGAGCAGGAGGATATATAACAACAGGGAAAATGGAGAGATTGAGAGTGGGGGTGAGAGGGAGAATAAAAACAATCACAGTCATCGATTTGCCAGCTGCTTTCAGAATCGAGGGAAGGTGTCATCAGACAGATATACGACCGCAGCGGGAGGGAGGACAGACAGACAGAAGTAGGCCAGGCAGGCTGCCTTTCCCCTCAGGAGAGAGAGAAGCGAGCGAGCGAAGCGACAGAGAGATGGAGGGGTAGTGAATTGTGAGTGACCGGGGCTGCCTGAGTGATGGGGAGAGCGCAGGGAGAGTCTGCCAGGCATGAATGAATTAAAAGCAGAGGGATAGTAAAGTGGGGTAAACACAGGACTGTCTGTCTGTCTGCTATCCTCAAGGGGGTTCGTGCACTGGAGTCTAAAGCATCAGGGGCTGTCTCACAACACAGGAGTAGACAGAGAGACCTGAGCTGTGTCATGTTAGTGCAGTAAGTGGGTTTCTGGTGTTAAGAAATCAGTCAAGTCACAGGGATTCCTTATTGAATGAAGAAGAGGAGACTGGTTGACACTGCCACCGTCCCACACTATAACCCTCGACAGCATACATTAAATCGACATATGGGAATTGATTTTTCTGGTGGATCACACCGCTTTCTCTAAAATGTACTGCTCTGATGGAGCGAAACATGGATGGTTTCACGAGAGGCTTGCTCGATGGAGCTCAACATTTTTAAATGGCGTGTAAAATAACGGTACTTTTTGCGATTAAAGACACCATTCTAGCTAGCTGACCACCGATTTACATTGCAATTTTTGTAAGGTTTTGAGAGTTTTCAAAAAGGCTATATATACACACAGACACACACACACACACACACAAAGTTGAAGTCGGAAGTGTACATCATACCACTCAGGAAGGAGGAAGCATTCTGTCTCCTAGAAATTAACGTACTTTGGTGCGAAAAGTGCAAATCAATCCCAGAACAACAGCAAAGGACATTGTGAAGATACTGGAGGAAACACGTACAAAAGTTTCTATATCCGGGCCTCCCGGGTGGCGCAGTCGTCTAGGGCACTGCATCGCAGTGCTAACTGCGCCACCAGAGTCTCTGGGTTCGCGCCCAGGCTCTGTCGCAGCCGGCCGCGACCGGGAGGTCCGTGGGGCGACGCACAATTGGGCTAGCGTCGTCCGGGTTAGGGAGGGTTCGGCCGGTATGGATATCCTTGTCTCATCGCGCTCCAGCGACTCCTGTGGCGGGCCGGGCGCAGTGCGCGCTAGCCAAGGGGGCCAGGTGCACGGTGTTTCCTCCGACACATTGGTGCGGCTGGCTTCCGGGTTGGAGGCGCGATGTGTTAAAGAAGCAGTGCGGCTTGGTTGGGTTGTGCTTCGGAGGACGCATGGCTTTCGACCTTCGTCTCTCCCGAGCCCGTACGGGAGTTGTAGCGATGAGACAAGATAGTAATTACTAGCGATTGAAAACCACGAAAATTTGGGAGAAAAGGGGATAACATAAAAAAAATTTTTTTTTTAAGTATCTATATCCACAGTAAAACGAGTCCTATATCAACATAACCTGAAAGGCCACTCAGCAAGGAAGAAGCCACTGCTCCAAAACCGCCATAAAAAAGCCAGACTACGGTTTGCAACTGCACATGTGGACAAAGATTGTACTTTTTGGAGAAATGTCCTCTGGTCTGATGAAACAAAAATAGAACTATTTAGCCATAATGTCCATCATTATGTTTGGAGGAAAAAGGGGGAGGCTTGCAAGCCCGAAGAACGGCGGCAGGTAACCTAGTGGTTAGAGCATTTGACTAGTAACCAAAAGGTTGCAAGATTGAATCCCCGAGCTGACAAGGTAAAAATCTGTCGTTCTGCCCCTGAACAAGGCAGTTAACCCACTAGGCCGTCATTGAAAATAAGAACTTGTTGTTAACTGACTTGCCTAGTTAAATAAAAGTAAAATAAAAAATGTAAAAAGCTGAAGAACACCATCTCAACCGTGAAGCACAGGGGTGGCATGTTGTGCTTTGCTGCAAGAGGAACTGGTGCACTTCACAAAATAGATGGCATCATGAGGCAGGAAAATGATGTGGATATATTGAAGCAACATCTCAAGACATCAGTCAGTAAGTTAAAGCTTGGTCGCAAATGGGTCTTCCAAATGGACAATGACCCCAAGCATAATTCCAAAGTTGTGGCAAAATGGCTTAAGGACAACAAAGTCAAGGTATTGGAGTGGCCATCACAGAGCACTGACCTCAATCCTATAGAAATTTTGTGGGCAGAACTGAAAAAGTGTGTGCGAGCAAGGAGGCCTACAAACCTGATTCGATTACACCAGCTCTGTCAGAGCTGGGCCAAAATTCACCCAACTTATTGTGGGAAGCTTGTGGAAGGCTACCTGAAAAGTTTGACCCAAGTTAAACAATTTAAAGGCAATAATACCAATTGAGTGTATGTAAACTTCTGACCCACTGGGAATGTGATGAAAGAAATAAAAGCTGAAATAAATCCTTCTCTCTGCTATTATCCTGACATTTCACATTCTTAAAATAAAGTGGTGATCCTAACTGACCTAAAACAGGGAATTTTTAACTGGGAGTAAATGTCCGGAATTGTGAAAAACTGAGTTTAAATGTAATTGGCTAAGGTGTATGTAAACTTCCGACTTCAACTGCATATATATACATACACATTTTATGGTACACGCTGCATATTGTAAAATTTGAATGTGCAACAGACCACACATAATTTAATATACAACTTTTTTACCTAAATGATTCATACTAATTTATATGTTAGTATTAAACTGTTATCTACTTTCTCAAAACATAAGATTCATCTGTAAAACAAATAATGAGACATTATTTGGTTACAACACTGAAGAAGGTGTGGGTGAAGAAACATTTTTAAGAGTCTACAGGATGCACAATGAAAAGTTGACAGGCAGGTTTCTTTTCTTCTGGAAGGTTAGCCAACTATCTAGTAAACACTTCAGATACGAGGTTGGCGTTTCTTTTTTGAACACAATTAAATGGATATATCTTGTAATAGAACAAAATAGTAAGGTGGCCAATAACTGGGGACCGTATGCCAATAATACGCGCTGTATTTTTTTGCTAAACCTCTTGTCAAAAAGCTAATAGTATTAGTACTTCAACTGAAATGTCAAACATGCTAATTGCTAACAAGTTAGCGAACATTTTTGCGACACGAATCATCACAAAACATTGATGGCTTGATCAAAAGATAACCCTGCTACAGGTAATATATTTCTTAAACACTGTTGAATATGCATATAATACAGGGTGCTACGCTAAGCTTTTGTCTTTGAGAGGGAAAGCTCTCCAGTATGATAAACCGGGCATGCTAAGCAGTAAGCACCCATTGGTCTTACAGTCAGTCACCAACTGAATATCTAGGTAAAAACACCACCACCCCACACAGATCTAGACTATGCTACTGATTCTACCCACACACTATTCACTATGTCGGGAGAAAACAAAATAGAGAAAGAAATATTGAAACCATGGCCTAGTCTAATGGGACCTACAGTACTTACTAAAGACTGATACTGTACATTATAGTATGGTATCCATCCAATATATGGCTTACTTGGATGAGACTTCAAAAACTACCATGATAAGCATCAAAAACATTGAAGCCAAGTATTCAAAAAATACTTTGTTTTATTATAATACGTAAACATGAGTACTGGGCCAAACTAGCTACCATCTCTGTGTGTCTGACCAATCGCTCTCTAAGGCCTGGAAACAGGTCAACACATCTAACAAGGAGAGGACTACTTTCTTTATACAGTACATTGTACCTTCTGCTTTGCATTCTTTCCTTTCAACACTGTTTTCTCTTCCTCCTCCTCCTCCTCCTCTTCCTCCTCATAGCTCTCACTTTTCTGCGTGGGCTTTGGTTTTGGCTTGGGAGGAGGAAGCTTTGGCCCCTGAGCAGATGGAGTGGATGGAGATCGATACATGTGATGAGTTGACAAGGTCTCTGGGTGTTCACTACCATGGGACTTCATTGCCCCTTTAGTACAGGGACAATATGCTACCATCCTCTGCTCACAACAACCAATGGATCCAAGTCCACTACACACTACACAACCCATTTTCTTCAGGGTCTTCTACAAACTACTTGCTTCTACTTTGTACCTTCCCCTTTTTCTCATCTTCATCCTCCTCCTCTTCTTCTTCCTCTTCCTCCTCTTCTTCTTCCTCCTCCTCCTCTTCCTCCTCACTCTCGCTAATGGTTATTTGCCTCTTGATTGAAAGAGGAGACCTTGATTCCCTGAACGATGATTCCCTGAATGGTGATTCCCTTAACGGTGATTCCCTGAATGGTGATTGAGTCGACTGAACAGAAACAGGAAAGAGAAATAGAAGTGGAAAGAGGGGATGTGTTATGTGATGATGGATGATAGAAGTGTTGGGCAGAGGTAGGGAACGATAGATGTGTCTGATCATCAGTGTACGGCTGCCTAGCCCCACTCAAGCAGCCCTGGAGCCAAATGGCCCAGTTGGACAGAGAGGTTGGAGGAAGAGAAGGCAGACAGACTGATCTATCAGAGAGACAGGATGAACCCTAATAACTACACAGACAGACCAGACAGACAGATCCATCAGAGAGACAGGATAACCCCTAATAACTACACAAACAGACCAGACAGACTGATCCATCAGAGAGACAGGATAACCCCTAATAACTACAGACAGACAGACCAGACAGACAGATCCATCAGAGAGACAGGATAACCCCTAATAACTACACAAACAGACCAGACAGACTGATCCATCAGAGAGACAGGATAACCCCTAATAACTACAGACAGACAGACCAGACAGACAGATCCATCAGAGAGACAGGATAACCCCTAATAACTACACAGACAGACCAGACAGATCCATCAGAGAGACAGGATAACCCCTAATAACTACACAGACAGACAGACCAGACAGACTGATAATAGCAGAGCCTAACAGTATACAAGAGACAGCCGCCTACATATCTCTGTGCGTGTGTGTGTGTGAGAATAGAGATTAGACAGCCCCCAGCAGCAGTAGGCAGAGCAGATCCTAACTGTCTGGATAGCAATGAGTGTGTATTATGCAGGGTGTCTGTGTGAGCGCGTGCATGCGTATATGTGAGTGTGAGCATGTGTGTGAGTGTGTTGCTGTCAGCCAGGGGGATCTTGCAGAGCTGTGTGGAGCTGCAGTACAGCGGGGGCAGCAATGGGCAAGAACACAGCCACTGAGCCAATTACTGTCGGGCTGCCTGCCACATAGGGAGCTTGTGATCCTCTCTAATGCATGGGATGCTGCCACATAGGGAGCCTGTGATCCTTTCCATGAATACACTGGATCACTGGACAGCAGGGGAGATAGATAGGCTAAACTGTATGGGAATATAGAGTAGTAGTACTATCAGCACAGGGGCAAAACTCCCACTTCAGTCACATTTTCACTTAGTCTCAAATTGACACCAAAAAAATTCTACTTAAGTTGTAGGATTCGCCCCAGAGACCCAGCCTGAGACTACCACAACCACCCTATATGGCGAGAACTACAGCCCTCCAATCATAACAAGGAAGTAGTGTGTCATACAGACATGGAGAAACAGAAGTGGATTAGAGGAGTGCACTGCCAGGGAGATATAGAGCTATAGATATCGTGATGGTTTTTAGAGAGACGATAACCGTATAACACAAACAGTGGAGGACAGAGGAGTCGACTGGCTGATAAAACATCTCTCTCCATGCCGTGTGTGAAGGTAGAGGAGGAAAAATAGCTGTCAGTGTCAGAGATAACTAACAGTACAATGTACAATGCACAGAGGTGCTGCAGATGGACATATATACATATCCAGTGAAAACATGTTCAGAACAGAAGAGACTGAAACAGTAACCCTACAACCCATAGCCTGTGTAGAGTAGGGCCATTTAAGACCGTGGCTATGGCCAAAGAGACAGACAACATAAACATGTAAGACCCAACACACCCAGACATGACAGCAGGTTAAAAGAGGTGAATAAACTCTAGGATCATGCTCCTTGGCACATCGTCCCTCCTCCTCCCCTCCTCCTCCCCTCCCTCACCTTCAGTCTCTTTATTTCTATCAGGTTTTTGATCACCTTCTGTCTCTGCTGGACAGTGGTCACGGCGTCAGGCTGGAAGTCCAGCTTGTCGGTGCGACACAGCTTCCAGTACAGGATGGAGATGATGACGACGGCCACGCCTAGCGGCACCACCACGCCGACGATGATCCACACGCTGGTGTTCTCCATGTCCGTGGGAGGGTAGCCCGCCACCTTCTCCACAGCTACAGGGCCATAGAGACATACTTAACACCTAACATGATATAGAACATTATAGAGTGTGTGTACATCATGTATGTGAAATTACATGCATGTGTCTGCCTGCCTGTGTGTGTGTGTGTGTGTGTGTGTGTGTGTGTGTGTGTGTGTGTGTGTGTGTGTGTGTGTGTGTGTGTGTGTGTGTGTGTGTGTGTGTGTGTGTGTGTGTGTGTGTGTGTGTGTATGTGCACGCATCTGTCTGTGTTTATATATCCTCATCAGACATCCAGACTAGCACACCAAGTTAATTTCTAAACAGCTAGAGTAGATGCACTGCCAGCAGCATACCACCCTGCATACCACTGCTGGCTTGCTTCTGAAGCTAAGCAGGGTTGGTCCTGGTCAGTCCCTGGATGGGAGACCAGATGCTGCTGGAAGTGGTGTTGGAGGGCCAGTAGGAGGCACTCTTTCCTCTGGTCTAAAAATATCCCAAAGCCCCAGGGCAGTGATTGGGGACATTGCCCTGTGTAGGGTGCCGTCTTTCGGATGGGACGTTAAACGGGTGTCCTGACTCTCTGAGGTCATTAAAGATCCCATGGCACTTATCGTAAGAGTAGGGGTGTTAACCCCGGTGTCCTGGCTAAATTCCCAATCTGGCCCTCAAACCATCATGGTCACCTAATAATCCCCAGTTTACAATTGGCTCATTCATCCCCCTCCTTTCCCCTGTAACTATTCCCCAGGTCGTTGCTGCAAATGAGAACGTGTTCTCAGTTAACTTACCTGGTAAAATAACGGTAAAAAAAAAAAAAAAAAAAAAAAAATGGTACACACTGTGTTCCACGCACAACATCTTTAGGCTGTCGGTTCTTCTGCTGTAACCAGGGGGCTTAATTAAGGCTTGTCGTACCCCTAGGGAGAACCCTCGCCTGCCGTAAGAGCAGTCTTACAGCAGGGACAGAAGTCCCCTGAGGTGCTCTGACCGTGTGTTAGGTTTTCATCCCGGACATGGGTATATAATGAGGTTGATAGGCATTTGACACAGTCTATAGGATAAAGTCATTAGTTGAAACACTGGTATAAATACACGTGAACATATACTGAGAAAGCAATTCATCAGTATTCTTTTTTAATCCTTTTTTATTGTGCAGATTCACTGTACTATGATCAGGAGCTCCAGACGCTTAATGAACACATTCTGTGCCAATGAATGCACTGATGCATGGATATGTGCATGGACAAAGATAAAATAGATTAGATAGATAGGATAGAGAAAATAGATAAGATAAATGAAATAGATATATTAGATAGATAGATTAGATAGATAGGATAGAGAAAATAGATAAGATAAATGAAATAGATAGATTAGATAGATAGATTAGATAGATCGATTAGATAGATAGGATAGAGAAAATAGATAAGATAAATGAAATAGATAGATTAGATAGATAGATTAGATAGATATATTAGATAGATAGATTAGATAGATAGATAGGATAGAGAAAATAGATAAGATAAATGAAATAGATAGATTAGATAGATAGATTAGATAGATATATTAGATAGATAGATTAGATAGATAGATAGGATAGATAAAATAGATAGATTAGATAGATAGATAGATCAAATGGATAGATTAGATAGATAGGATAGAGAAAATAGATAAGATGGATAGATTAGATAGATAGGATAGATAAAATAGATAGGATAGATAAAATAGATAAAATAGATTAGATAGATAGGATAGATAAAATAGATAGATAGATTAGATAGATATATAGATAAAATAGATAGATCGATTAGATAGATAGATAAAATAGATTAGATAGATTAGATAAAATAGATTATATTAGATTAGATAGATTATATATATTAGATTAGATAGATATATTAGATCGATTAGATAGATAAAATAGATTAGATAGATAAAATAGATAAAATAAAATAGATTAGATAGATAAAATAGATATATTAGATAGATAGGATAGATAAAATAGATAAGATGGATAGATTAGATAGATAAAATAGATAGATAGGATAGAGAAAATAGATAAGATGGATAGATTAGATAAAATAGATTAGATAGATTAGATAGATAAAATAGATAGATAGGATAGATAAAATAGATAAGATGGATAGATTAGATAAAATAGATTAGATAGATTAGATAGATAAAATAGATAAGATAGATAGATAAAATAGATAAAATAGATTAGATAGATAAAATAGATAGATTATATAGATAGGATAGATAAAATAGATTAGATAGATAAAATAGATATATTAGATAGATAGGATATATAAAATAGATTAGATAGATAAAATAGATATATAGATAAGATAGATAGATTAGATAGATAAGATCGATTAGATAGATAAAATAGATAAGATAGATAGATAGATTAGATAAATAAGATAGATAGATTAGATAGATAGATAAAATAGATTAGATAGATAGGATAGATGAGATAAAATAGATAGATAAGATGAATATGATAGATAGATTAGATAGATAGGATAGATGAGATAAAATAGATAGATGAGATAGATAAGATAGATAAAATAGATTAGATATATTAGATAGATAGATAGGATAGATAAAATAGATTAGATATATAAAATAGATAGATTAGATAGGATATATCAAATAGATTAGATAGTTAAAATAGATAGATAAAATAGATTAGATTAGATATATTAGACAGATAGATTAGATATATTAGATTAGATATATTAGATTAGATATATTAGATTAGATATATTAGATTAGATATATTAGATTAGATATATTAGATATATTAGGATAGATATATTAGACAGATAGATTAGATATATTAGATCAGATATATTAGATTAGATATATTAGATAGATATATTCGATAGATTAGACAGATAGATTAGACAGATAGATTAGATAGATTAGATGAGATAGATCTTCTATAGTCAAGAACATAGGAGTTGGCAAGACAGCATAAAGCGATCTGGGACCAGGCTATGGCAAACTGGAACTCACGTGTAGCCAGGATGCCCTCCACTCTGTATCCCAGTATGATGGCTGCCCTCTGCACGTCAAGGCGGTTCAGCATGTTGGCTGTAGTGATTGCAGGCTGCCGCTCCCCGCTGGGACCCTCCACAAAGTACACCATCTCCAGGGGATGTTCCGCTCCCACCAGCCTGGTCGTACTCACAATCTGAAGGGAGGAAGATGTGTGATTTTTGAATGACTAACCCCATACATATAACATCTGTATGGTCCCTCAGTCAAGTATTGAATTTTAAAGACGGATTCAAATAACAAAGATCAGTGAGCTTTTCGAAAGCCTCATAAAAAAAAGGCAGTGATTGGTAGATGGGTTACAATAACAAATCAGACAATGAATAAATCTTTAAGCATGGTCAAGTTATTCATTATGCTGTGGATGATGTATTAAACCATCCAGAGACATCAACGATACAGTCGTCCTTGAACTGAGCTGCAGGACAGGAAGGAAACTGCTCAGGGATGTTACCATGAGGCCATCGGTGATTTTAAAACAGCTACAGAGTTCAATGGCTGTGATGGGAGAAAACTGGGGACGGATCAACAACAGTGTAGTGACTTCGCATTAATGAAAAGAAGAACACAAATACAGAATGAAAATAATCCAAAACATGCATCTTGTATGCAACTAGGTACTAAAGTAATACTGCAATAAAAACACAGCAAAGGAATACACTTTTTTGCCTGAATGCAAAGCCTTGTGTTTGGCTGGCCTTTTTTTCAGAAGAATAATGGGCAAATATGGCACAATCCAGGAGTGCACAGCTCCTATAGACTTACCCAAGAAGACTCACAGCTGTAACCGATGCCAAATGTCTTTCTAAAATGTATTGACTCAAGGAGCTAAATACTTTTCCTAAACTACTATATTTACATTTTTCTTCCTCTTCGACATTATAGAGTATTTTTTGTAAATTGTCGACCAAAAAAGTACAATTAAATACATTTTAATCCCACTTAGTAACACAATAAATTGTAACGCTCTGCAGCGTCAATGCCTGGTACTAGCTTCCAGTGGTTTAAATGTGAAATAGGTGGTTTCTATTCTGCCTCTACTTTTCTTTCCCCATTACCCAATAATAACATAGCAATACTCTGTAGAAGGGTATTGGTGCATGTGGTTGCAAACAGAGTGGACTAGTACAGTGTTAGTCACATCAACTGGTAAAAGCGTCCTCCCTACTAATTCAGTCGATATTATTCCTTGTGGTGAGCTCTCTATGAATCGGAACAGTGAGACTCATTATCAAGGCCTTGTAGTCTTTTCTACCCAGAGCACCACTGCTTTACTAATCAAGCTTTGCCTTTTGTGGAGCTCCACAGCACCTGCTCTCCTCTCTCCTCTCTCTTAACAACATTCAGGGGACAGGATAGGCCAGAGTATCCATGGCAACTCCACCTACAGTATTCATCACAGCGCCAGCCACTCAAAGACCAACCACCAAGTCAAATTGTCTTTCTTTCAAGACCCGTTACTCGACTGCTGTGTGCACCAGTCGCTAATAGCAGATCAATTATTAATTCTCTCTCTGTCTGGCAGCTGGAGTTATTATAAACCCAGGAGGTGTGTGTGTGTGTGTGTGTGTGTGTGTTGATGTTTTGGAAGGGGGTGGTTCAGGTGGGGCCACACACTGTTCATCATTCCACTCTAATTAACTTGGGGACTGGATGTGGATTAGAGGCTGGCTGAGGGAACACAGGTTGTTTTTCTGTGTCAGATCACACACGACCCAGACTTACTCTCTTCAGTAACACAGTACTTAGGGCAGCCTAGACTAGGGGCTATTACCACAGGGGGAAAGCTGTACTTGCTGTACTTAGAGCTATGGTAAAGCACAACACGAGAGAACTGTAATTTGATTCTCAAATGTAATGCATGGTGTGTGTGTGTGTGTGTGTGTGTGTGTGTGTGTGTGTGTGTGTGTGTGTGTGTGTGTGTGTGTGTGTGTGTGTGTGTGTGTGTGTGTGTGTGTGTGTGTGTGTGTGTGTGTGTGTATGTGTGTGTGTGTGTGTGTGTGTGTGTGTGTGTGTGTGTGTGTGTGTGTGTGTGTGTGTGTGTGTGCATGGACACGTGTAGATGTGTGTATGGACACGTGTAGATGTGTGAATGTGTGTTTATGACTTATTCTGTATAAATGGCTCTGAGTAGCAGTACACTTTTAGAAAAAAAAGTGTTACCTAGAACCTAAAAGGGTTCTTCGGCTATCCCCATAGGAGAACCCTTTTGGGTTCCAGGTAGAACCCTTTTGGATTCCATGTAGAACCCTTTCCACAGGGGGTTCTAACTGGAACCAAAAACGGTTCTCCTATGGGGACAGCTGAAGAACCCTTTTTTCTAAGAGTGTAGTACACACTCAGTCACCCTTACCTCAGATAAACTGTACACACACATCTACCTGTGTATAGTATAGTGCAGGGGTATTCAAAACCTACCCTATGAGGTCTGGAGTACTGCTGGTTATCTGTTCTACCTGATAATGAATTGCACTTACCTGGTGTCCCAGGTGTAAATCAGTCCCTGGTTAGAGGGAACATTGAAAAAAACTGTGGAACTGGCTTGAAGGTCCAAATTAGAATTTGATGGGTATAGTCGCTCCGATGCGGTTACCTGAACACTGTGGTTAGCCACGCTGGTGGCCCTCTTGGTGCGCCTGGCCGCCCCCAGCACTTCTCCTAGCAGCAGGGCCACACGACGTTCCATCTTGGCCTGGAAGATCCGCTCGTCCACCCCCTGATCCAGCACACCCAGCAACACTGGTCAATGACAGGAAACAGAGAGTTATGATATCACTCACAGGACAGGAAATACAGAACCAACACACAGCCTATCACACAGCCAGAACATAGGCCCTGCATGTGTTTATCTTTCAATCCATCCTCTTGCTGCAGTTGACATTTAGATTGGATGGAATACTTAAAGGAGTGTTTCCCAAAGTCAGTCCTGGGGACCACAAGAGGTGCACGTTTTGGTTTTTGCCATAGCACTACACAGCAGATTCAAATAATGAACAAATAATTCCAACAACCAAAACATGCACCCCTTGAGGTCCCCGGGACCGAGTTTGGGAAACGCTGACCTAATGTCAGAGGTGTTGGCAAAGGGGAAGCTTACCTGTTCTAACCCAAGACGAGCGAAGCAACTGGGTGGTGTTCAACTCTGGGTAGTGGAAAGCTATTGTGAAAGAACAGAGGGAAACCAGACAAGTACAGACAACCTGAAAATATTCTCTATTGAGGTTAAAATAGGTGTATAGAAGGTGAAGCAGATTGACTAATAGAATACATTTGATTAGAATACATTTATTTTCCCCCAAGTGAACTTCCCAGGAGTGGCGTTTGGCATAAAATCCCAATCCATTAGACTATGATAATAGACTCACGCTCGGCGATCTGCAGCACGGGGAAGCCCAGGTAGTAGCTGAATTCCACCATGTTGAGCAGCCTCAGGTGGTTGCTGACCTCTGACCCCTTCAGGTAGCCGATGGCCCCACGCACCGCAAAAGTCACATCCACCGGCTCCCTCTGCTGACTACTTGGCTGGTTCATGGTGATGTTCACAATCTAGGAAAATATGACATATCCACACGTCTTTGAGCTAGGGATGGATATCAAAAGTTCAGTAAATGGTAAAAAGAGACTCTGCACAACAAACCTTGTCACCATTAAACCATGTGAGCATACACTGCAGTGTGATGTTCGCAATTTGCCACACATAACCCACTGGGCAAAGATGTAAATTTAACATTGGGTTAAAGAGTTTTGAAACATTTTTTTGGACAAAAAAAATATGTTTTAGGCTTAGTTATAGTGAAACACGTCAATTCTGGTCTTCATTTTGATAGTTTGTTGCAAAAGTGATATATGTTGGTCTTTTAGTAATAAATCAAGCTCTTTTTGCCCCTAGCAGTTCAACTCTACCATTTCAATTGTGATTTAAGTCAGGTGATGTGATGTAGAGGTGATGTAGAGGCACCTTGAGAAAGTGCATCATCTTAAGGGAGGGTACTTCTAAATGTGCTGGGAGGTACAGTACCACATCAAGGCTTACTGTAAGCAGGTGACAGCGTGCCTTATTTGTCATTGGTCTTGGTAAGGGGAGAGTGACAATATATATTGCATGATGCTTCCTTGACTAGACTACTGACGTTACACAAAATGCAAGGTTTTTGCTTATGGTTTCAAACACATCTACAGTGCATTCGGAAAGTATTCAGACCCCTTGACTTTTCCCACATTTTGTTACAGAACAGCCTTTTTTTATCTCATCAATCTACACACAATGTCAAAGCGAAAACAGGTTTTTCGAAATGTTTGCTAATTTATTAAAAATAAAAAACAGAAATACCTTATTTACATACAGTCAGGTTCATAAGTATTTGGACAGTGACACAATTTGCATAATTTTGTCTCTGTACTCCACAATGGATTTGAAAGGAATCAAGATGTGCTTTAAGTGCAGACTTTCATCTTTAATTTAAGGGTTTTGTCAAAATGATTGTATGAACCGTGTAGGAATTACAACCATTTTTATACACAGCCCCCCAATTTTAGGGGCTCAATAGTAATTGGACAAACTAATATAATCATAAATTAAAGGACCAAAAGTAATTGGACAATTGGCTGCACAGCTGTGCCATGGTCAGGTTTGTGTTATTCCCTCATTAGTTAATTTACAAGTAAGCCGATAAAAGGTCAAGAGTTGATTTCAAGTGTGACATTTGCATTTGGAATCTGTTGCTGTTAACCCTCAATATGAAGTATGTCACTGCCAGTGAAGCAAGCCATCAATAGGCTGACAAATCAAAACAAACCCATCAGAGAGATAAATCAACGATTTCATACATTCTTAAAAAGAAAGAACGCACTGGTGAGCTCAGGAACACCAAACGGCCCAGAAGACCACAGAAAACAACTGTGGTGGATGGCAGAAGAATTCTTTCACTGGTGAAGAAAAACCCCTTCACAACAGCTGGCCATATCAAGAACACCCTCCAGGAGGTAGGCGTATCTGTGTCAAAGTCAACAATCAAGAGAAGACTTGACCAGATTAAATACTGTCGGTTTACCACAAGATGTAAACCATTGGTAAGCCTCAAAAACAGGAAGACCAGATTAGAGTTTGCCAAACAACATCTAAAAAAGCCTGTACAGTTCTGGAACAACATCCTATGGACAGATGAAACAAAGATCAACTTGTACCAGAATGATGTGAAGAGTATGGAGAAGAACTGATCCGAAGCATACCACCTCATCTGTGAAGCATGGTGGAGGTTGAGTTATGGCGTGGGCATGTATGGCTGCCAATGGAGCTGATTCCCTTGTATATATTGACGATGTGACTGCTGACAAAAGCAGCATGATGAATTTTGAAGTGTTTAGGGTTATATTATCTGCTCAAACTGAGCCAAATGCTTAAAAACTCATTGGACGGTGCTTCACAGTGCAGATGGACAATGACCCGAAGCATATTGCGAAAGCGACCCAATACTTTTTTAAGGCAAAGAAGTATAATGTTATGCAATGGCCAAGTCAATCACCTGACCTGAATCCAATTGAGCATGCATTTCACTTGCTGAAGGCAAAACTGAAAGCAAAACGCCACAAGAACAAGTAGGAACTGAAGACAGCTGCAGTAAAGGCCTTGCATCTTTTACCAGATCTAAAGTGTTATATTCTCCAACATTCATTTCACATTTCCACAAACTTCAAAGTGTTTCCATTCAAATGACATCAATAATATGCATATCCTTGCTTCAGGTCCTGAGCTACAGGCAGTTAGATTTGGGTATGTCATTTTAGGTGAAAATGTTAAAAAAATGGTCCGATCCTTAAGAGGTTTTAAAAAGGAGGGGACCACATATAAAAAGTGCTGTAATTCCTAGAGTTCACTGTTCACCCGATTTGGAAGTAAAAACCCTCAAATTAAAGCTGAAAGTCTATACTTTATTGAATTAATTCAACTCCAATATGCTGTGGTGGACAGCTAAAATAGGAATAACTTGGTCAATGTCCAAATATTTATGGAACTGACAAAGTATTCAGAGCCTTTGCTATGAGACTGAAATTGGAGACTTGGAGTCCACCTGTGGTAAATTAAATTGATTGGACATGATTTGGAAAGGCACACACCTGTCTATATAAGGTCTCACAGTTGACAGTGCATGTCAGAGCAAACACCAAGCCATGAGGTCAAAGGAATTGTCCGTAGAGCTCTGAGACATGATTGTGTCGAAGCACAGACCTGGGGAAGGGTAGCAAAATATTTCTACAGCATTGAAGGTCCCCAAGAACACAGTGGCCTCCACCATCCTTAAATGGAAGAAGTTTGGAACCACCAAGACCTGGCCGCCCGGCCAAACTGAGCTATCGGGGGAGAAGGGCCTTGGTCGGGGAGGTGACCAAGAACCCGATGGTCACTCTTGGAGTTTGCCATAAGGCACCTAAAGGACTCTATATACGGGCAATTCCCCCCACCCACAACTTCTCACCTGAATGTATTTGAAGAGGTTGGGCAAAGGCTGAAATTGGGGTTGAGAGTTACCCTTTAACGTAATTTGAGTAAAATGACGTGGAAACAACATCGATTCAACCAGAAGAAGAGCTTGGGTCAGACTGATCTCATTTCATTTGCGGAATTGAAATAGAAAGGGAATTGAAAATTAAATGACCAGGCATAATTAAAATGGTATTCTCCAGATTTGAATTTATTATCCAGTCTAATCCGTTAATTTACTGAGTATGAAACCTACAGTTGAAGTCGGAAGTTTACATACACTTAGGTTAGAGTCGTTAAAACTCGTTTTTCAACCACTCCACAAATTTCTTGGAAACAAACTATAGTTTTGAAGTCAGTTAGGACATCTACTTTGTGCATGACACAAGTAATTTTTCCAACAATTGTTTACAGACAGATTATTGTGGATTACTATGGATGTATTTCAAGGCCTACCTTCAAACTCATTGCCTCTTTGATTGACATCATGGGAAAATCAAAAGAAATCAGCCAAGAACTCAGAAAAAAAATAGTAGACCTCCACAAGTCTGGTTCATCCTTGGGAGCAATTTCCAAACGCCTGAAGGTACCACGTTCATCTGTTCAAACAATAGTACGCAAGTATAAACAGCATGGGACCACGCAGCCGTCATACCGCTCAGGAAGGAGACGCGTTCTGTCTCCTAGAGATGAACGTACTTTGGTGCGAAAAGTGCAAATCAATCCCAGAACAACAGCAAAGGACCTTGTGAAGATGCTGGAGGAAACAGGTACAAAAGTATCTATATTCACAGTAAACCAAATCCTATATCGACATAACCTGAAAGGCTACTCAGCAAGGAAGAAGCCACTGCTCCAAAACAGCCATAAAAAAGCCAGATTACGGTTTGCAACTGCACATGGGGACAAAGATTGTACTTTTGGAGAAATGTCCTCTGGTCTGATGAAACAAAAATAGAACTGTTTGGCCATAATGACCAATGGTATGTTTGGAGGAAAAAGGGGGAGGCTTGCAAGCCGAAGAACACCATCCCAACCGTGAAACACGGGGTGGCAGCATCATGTTGTGGGCGTGCTTTGCTGCCGGAGGGACTGGTGCACTTCACAAAATAGATGGCATCATGGGAAATTATGTGGATATATTGAAGCAACATCTCAAGACATCAGTCAGAAAGTTAAAGCTTGGTCACAAATGGGTCTTCCAAATGAACAATGACCCCAAGCATACTTCCAAAGTTGTGGAAAATGGCTTAAGGACAACAAAGTCAAGGTATTGGAGTGGCCAACACAAAGCCCTGACCTCAATCCTATAGAAAATGTGTGGGCAGAACTGAAAAAAGTGTGTGCGAGCAAGGAGGCCTACAAACCTGACTCAGTTACACCAGCTCTGTCAGGAGGAATGGGACAAATTTCACCCAACTTATTGTGGGAAGCTTGTGGAAGGCTACCTGAAAAGTTTGACCCAAGCTAAGCAATTTAAAGGCAATGCTACCAAATACTAATTGAGTGTATGTAAACTTCTGACCCACTGGGAATGTGATGAAAGAAAAAAAAGCTGAAATAAATCATTCTCTCTACTATTATTCTGACATTTCACATTCTTAAAATAAAGTGGTGATCCTAACTGATCTAAGACAGGGAATTTTTACTACGATTAAATGACAGTAATTGTGAAAAACTGAGTTTAAATGTATTTGCTAAGGTGTATGTAAGCTTCCGGCTTCAACTGTATGTGTCTGAAAACTTTCCATACCCTTATGGTTTGCTACATTCAAGAACGGCAAACTCGAACAGCGAAATAAGCACTTTCTCAAGCATCTGAATACATTAATAGTGGACAACCTTTATTGAATCAAACCTGATTCAATAAACCAAAGCTGGTCATTTTGGTCTTGAATGAGTGACCACTGATCTAAAGACTTGTGTGCTGGAGACTGAGACCAACACTTAGGTTGTATTATTGTAGCACACACAGTCACGCAAACATACATTTCAACCATTACTCCCTGTTGCTTCACAAGCTTTAACAATTGTAATATAAAAGTCAAGCAGCTCCTGCCTCTCTTTCTCTCTCCAATCCGAAGCAAACCCTGCAGCTGCAATCAGCGTACTTGTCACGCCCTGACCTTAGAGAGCCTTTTTTGATTCTCTATTTGGTTAGGTCAGGGTGTGACTTGGGTAGGCAAATCTATGTTTCTATTTCTTTGTTGGCCTAGTATGGTTCCCAATCAGAGGCAGCTGTTTATCGTTGTCTCTGATTGGGTATCATACTTAGGCAGCCCTTTTTTCCACCTTAGGGTGTGGGATCTTGTTTTTGCATAGTTGCTGTCTAGCTCTGCAGAACTTTACGTTCGGTTTTGTATTTTGTTGTTTTGTCGGAGTTCAGTATTAAAAATCATGAACACTTTCCACGCTGCGCTTTGGTCTCATTCATCTAACGACGGACGTAACAGTACTGCTGGTGCAACAATCGTTAGAGGCAGTCCCAGTCTATGTTCGAAGTCAGCGAACAAGCACCGCAATTAAGACTGCAGTCTAGGCCAGGGGTATTCAACTCTTACCCTACATGGTACAGAGCCTGCTGCTTTTCTGTTATACCTGATAATGAATTGCACCCAGGTCTAAATCAGTCCTTGATTAGAGGAGAAAAATTAAAACAAGCAGTGGAACTGGCTTCAGGGTCCAGAGTTGAGTTTGAAGGGCCTAGGTACTGCATTTGCACACAGTAACCCAATTAGTTTCTAACTTTCTAATTTCTTGGCCTCAGCAAACTGGCTCTCTTGGAAAATCGGAGCTTTTCTCTCTTTTCCTTTCCACTTCCAGACTTATTCCAGCAGACGCTGCTCTTACCGAGCTCTAGCAGTAAGAGCATAGCTAAAGTACACGGCCAGTGGTCTTTAGAAATAACAAATGTGTGAGCTAAGGGTTCCTGACAGAAATGGGTTGCGATTAGGGGTGATTCCAGACAATCAGTGCCAAGGCGTTGGACTCTATGGTTGAAAACCTTGGAAGGAGTAAGTGACTGCTAATCATAACAGAGCAGTAGAAGAAGCTCTACTCTGTTCTAGTTGACTGGAGTGCTACACTGTATTCAGTCAGTCTCCACTTACATCCACAGTGAAGTTTGTGGACTCCTGCAGGCGCCGGCGCACTTCGGCATACGCCATGGTCAGGCCTTTCTCAATGCGCTCGCTGAAGTTGCAGACGCGCACGTCAATGTGCCTGGGCACAAACTGCAGCACTGGATGGGAAACAGAAGAGAAGAGTTACGTCTACATTCAGACACACACTAACAACATAGTACATACTGGGAATGCACTATTCAAATCTCCATTTCAAAAGGAGCTTGTATAGTTCGATACCAAACAGTGCTCTTACCTGAGTGGACCTGGTACTGGTGGTCTGGTACCTTCCAGTAGTGTGAGATGGACAGGAAGCGTCGACTTGACTGGCGCAGGGCGTTGATGACTGATATGGCCGTGTACACCACAGGACCCGACACTGCCCGGAACACAAAGTCTGGAGGATTCTGAGCAACCTTTACCAAGACACAGAAAAATATATACATAATTTCTCTTCCTAGCAAGAGTTATTTTAATGTTTAGTTGTATTCTTTCAATTCAACTCGGTCTTTCTTTTTGTCTTACTTTCAACTTCTACCATCCTCCAAGTGCAGCTGAATATCTCTTATTCAGTTCTGGCACCATGAACTATGAGGTACTGTATGTGTATGCACACTACCGTCTCCTTTTGCACTGTACAGCATTTAAACCGTTAAAAGGTAGAGACAGTGTCTTCAGGTCACTGCCTCTCTGCTGGGCCATGGAGTGTTGGGTGTGCAGTTAGCGTTAGTGTGGTTTGTTGATCAAAGAGCCTGGAGATTAAGAGTCCACAGGAAGTGGGCTGTCCTTTCTGGTGCGTCCCATCCCTATACCCCCACACACATGACCTGGGCCATTACACAACGGCCTCATACCCACTGCTGCAGCTCCCTATCGCTTGATTAAACTCAGAGCATGTTGCAGCTGTTAGGCGGTTTCTTAGGGAGCCTGCACCTTCTAATGTAAAGCTAACAACAGTGCCAGCACTTTGAGGTTAGCCCTAGTTGTCATGTCAGACCGCGATTATGGGCTCATTTATATACAGTGCCTTCGGAAAGAATTAAGACCCCTTGACTTTTTCCACATTTTGTTACATTACAGCCTTATTCTAAAATTGGTTGATTAAATAAAACTATTTCCTCAGCAAACTACACACAATACCACATAACGACAAAGTGAAAACAGGTTTTTAAACATTTTTACAAATGTATTAAAAATAAAAACAGAAATACCTTATTTACATAAGTATTCAGACCGTTTGCTATGAGACTCAAAATTGAGCTCAGGTGACCTGTTTCCATTGATCCTCCTTGAGATGTTTCTACAACTTGAGGCCACCTGTGGTAAATTCAATTGATTGAACATGATTTGGAAAGGCACACACCTGTCTATATAAGGTCCCACAATTAACAGTGCTTGTCAGTGCAAAAACCAAGCCATGAGATTGAAGGAATTGCCCGTAGAGCTCAGAGAGAATTTTGACAAAAACATGCTCCAGAGCGCTCAGGACCTCAGACTGGGGGCAAAGGGTCACCTTCCAACAGGACAACAACCCTAAGCACACAGCCAAGACAAGGCAAGAGTGGCTTTGGGACAAGTCTCTGAATGTCCTTGAGTGGCCCAGACAGATCCCGAACTTGAACCCGATCGAACATCTCTGGAGAGACCTGAAAGAAGCTGTGCAGCGACACTCCCCATCCAACCTGACAGAGCTTGAGAGGATCTGCAGAGAAGAATGGGAGAAACTCCCCAAATACAGGTGTGCCAAGCTTGTAGTGTCATACCCAAGAAGACTCAAAGCTGTAATCGCAGCCAAAGGTGCTTCAACAAAGTACTGAGTAAAGGGTCTGAATACTTATGTAAATGTGATATTACATTTTTTTTTTTTTTTGTAATACATTTGCAAAAATGTTAAATGTAACTTTTTGCTTTGTCATTATGGGGTATTGTGTGTAGATTGATGAGAAAAAAACTATTTAAATCAATTTTAGAATAAGGCTGTAACGTAACAAAATGTGGAAAAAGTCAAGGGGCCTGAATACTTTCCAGATGCACTGCATAACATAACTTGATCTATGTAAAGACTGAAGAAAAAGTCTGCTTTTTCAGTTCACTCTTATCTCTACCCATTTCATGAGGTATTGAAGTGAATAATAAACCCCAATAAAAAATGCCCCATGCTGCATAATAATGTACCTGCAGTTCAACTGACTTATTGAACTCAGTCTTCAGGACATCTCGGACTTGGGATTTGGCATATCCAACAGTAGCCCCAGCCGGAAAACCTGCATAGGAAGATGGAAGCACACATAGGCAGTAAATCTCATTATCAGATCATTATCTCATCTCACATTATCTCATATCTCATTGATAAATGCTGTTATAGATTCATTTAGTGGACAATATTATCAAAACATTACATCACAAACGATGACTTTCATACTAAAAGGGAAAGAATAAGACAGAGTTGTTGATTATATCTTAGTAACATTGATTAAGTTGACATTCCACATAATGTTGCTGCATTAAAAAAGTATATTAATACGTCAAAGAGGTAATACAACTTACCGACTTCAACAAAGTACACAGGCTTGGAGACGTTACAGAGGTACTGGCGGCCGATGGTTGTAGGCGGGCTCTTAGTAGTAGTTAGGAGGGGAGTGGTAGTGGTGGTGGCCAGAGCGGTGGTTGGAGAGGCCTCAGTCGTGATGCTGGTAGTAGTAGTGGCAGGATCAGTTGTGGAGATGTCTACACCGCTAACTGTAGTCTGGCTGTCGTTGGTCACTGCTGTGACAGGACTATCAGTATCAACGCCTTGGTCAGCCATGACTGACACCGGGGGGATGGTGGTGGCATTGGTGGCTGGTTCTGTCGGGCCTGAGGTGACATTGGGGGGTAATTCTGTCTGGCCGGGAAATGGGGAGAAGGCGATAGAGGTGGTCACCACAGGAGTTATGAGAGAGGTGCTGAGGAGGGCCGTCTCTGTGGCGGAGGGAGAGACGTACCACAGGATGTCTGTCTCCGAGGTAGTAGCACTAGGCTGCACTGACACTAAGACAGAGCTGTTGTCCAGTCCGACACTGGAGGTGGCCACAGGGCTCGTCCATTCACCGGACACCTGACCAGTGACACCCCACAGGGAGGACGAGAGGTCCATGGAGGGAGTTGGCGCTACTGAAGCCTCCAGGAATGGCACTGTGACATTCAGCGGAGTCATCTCCGTAGTGTCCGCGGTGGTCGTATTCAGAGGCTCTGAGCTGGAGATATCAGCAGAGGACTCTTCGATCCAGGAAGTGTTGTCAGAAGGCTGGACCTCCACTCCATCCACTCCATAGAAGGCTGTGAGCATGTGGCTGAGGTCCACAGTGAAGGTGCTAGTGGCCACGATGTGAGTGGTGCTGATGGACATCAGGGAGAAATGCCTGGAGGTGGTGGTCACGTTAGTGCCCCTGTGTTCTTCTGAGTCTTCCTTGGTCAGCTGGATGGTGTAGTACTCCAGGCTGTTCATGTCTGGTAAGAGAAGGTCTGTTGGTTCAACCATAAAGGTATCTGCCCAGTCAACATCTGAACCTCCTGGTAAATCCCCTTGAGGTGTTAGTATTTGTGTTGAGGCTAGTGTGGGGTGACTGGGAGAGGGATGGATGGAGAGAGGAATGGACGTGGGGGCCACACTTCCAACGCTAGAGCTGTAAGCCACTGTTGTGAGAATAGGTGAAGACGTCATGTGACGCATCGAGGAGAAGGACACGCCGACCCTGGAGGGGAAGGAGGTGTCGTAGCTTTCCACGTTGGAGTCCTCCAGGTCGTACATGTCCGTGGGCAGGTTGGTGACCAGGGAGAAGTCGTCCCTTTCCAAGCCCATGTAGGACGCGGTCTCCGGGTAGTCTCCTGAGCCCCAATCCACCACCATGGTGTTGGTGGGGAAGAGGTCCTCAGGAGGGACCATGGTGGGCTCGGACAAGGAGGATGTGGTGTGAGGGTTCAGAAAAGGCACGTAGCTGGGAGCCAGCTGCATCTCAGGTGATGGTTTTGGGAGCATATGGATATCTTGAGCAGCATCGTCCTTCTGCATGAGCTCACTGCTGGGGCGAAGGTGATCCAGATAGATTAACCTACTTGAGGGATCAAGGGGCAGTTTGGGATCCAGCAAGAGATCGCCTAAACTCTGGGACATGCCTGGATTATGTTTAGATTCTGGCCTGGCTTGGTCTGACTGGGCTTCTACATCTACCCGATTGTCAACAGGCAGTCTAGGCTGGTCGAGGGGTCCAACAGGAAGTGATGTCATAAATGCAGGAGTTGTCTGTTTTGATGCGTCTTGCTGGTTGCTGGGGGATAATAATGGAGGTTCATCTGGAGCTCTCTCATTAGAGTTTGGAACAATGAACTGTACCAATGTAGTCCAACTGGTGGCTGTAGAGAAGTTCAAGGGTGTTGTGGATTTGTTGGACTGTGGTCCGAGAGGTTTCTGAGGTGGTACTGTAACAAGGGTTGGAGAGAAAATTGCCATGGTTGAGTTAGGACCATAGAGCTTCAGCTCCCTTGAGAGTCTGGTAGGGCCTTTAGGTTGTTGCTGAAGGCCAACCACAGGCTCTGAGGAGCTTAAAGTGGGAGTGGAGAGAGGGTCTGGACCAATGGGGAGTGGATCTCTAGAAGTCAATGATTTGGAGTTTTGAGAAGCTGAAATACCCCATTGAGTAAGTGTTAGTGTATATTCAGGTGGTAGGTGACCAGGTGAAGGGAGAGCTGTAGTTGTTGTGTCGTCTGGGTGCTCAGAGGCCTCAGTGTGTGAAACGAATAAGGCTGAGGGTGATTCAGTCCCGCTTGATGCTTCTTCCTGAAACTCATCCAACACGGTGGGATCCAACGAAGAACAGTCTACTGAAAAATAAACAACATCAAACATGAACATTGATAATGGCAAATTATAGATCAGATAAGTTATCTGTAGAAAACTGAGTAGCCTAACTAAGACTGCACTGAAATAAAGTACTGCGGAAAATTGCGTGCTCTTCAAATTGACTAAGAGATCAATATGATCTCATTCTCATTGAAGACTTGTTGTTGATATACAGTGAAGCTTTTTCATTTCATTTTCTTGCTCAGTGAGTTTTGGCAACAACAACCTTTGGAAATGACCAGGAAGGAAGCCATCCATCACTCTTCAGAGAACAAAGTAGGCTATAAATGTTGAACCAAATTGCAGGATCAAATCAAACAACATTGGATAAAGTCAACCGATTTAGCCTAGTGACTCAAAGGGGAAAAGCTGTGGGGGTATTTCCACACAGGCATATAATTATAGACATTTCCTACATCACATCAATAGGACTCAAATATGTTCTGCCAGGCTCTTTAGCCTTAATTAGTAGGCTACTTTTCTCCATAGAATAAACACTGATCTGTGACTGTCAATAAATAACATACAAATTAAAGAGAAGAATCATGAATGGTCCCAAGGACATAATATAGGATTACCATTTATCATCGGAGGGCTCCATATGGGCCTAACCTGATCCTCACCTCTGGAGCAAAGGTTATGGGATGATTATTGGATGCTAAAGGTACACATTTGAGGCCTATTTTTCATCTGTCGTGGTCAGGGTTGGGGAGTAGGCCTAATCAATTACATATAATCTGATTACAAAATAAAACGGTGACTGTAATCAGTTAATTTAACAGCAAAAATATTGTAATCAGATTACAGATACTTTTGAAAAATGAAATGATTACTTCTTGGATTACTTCTAAATTCAGAAAGGATGTGTGCTGAGAAAAAAATACATTATGACGCCTTTCTGTTTTCTCAGTGACATTCAATTCAGCATCGGAAAAAAGGTGCAAGTTTAAGTTTGTTTCACCTGAACGAGTCTGACCACAAGTCAGAGACCACTATGATGACAAACCAAATGTGTTTGATGGATCCTTTTTGTCTTCTTCTAATGCCTCTTAAGGGGAAAGTAATCAAAAAGTAATCTGATTATGTTACTGAGTTTAAGTAATCCAAAAGTTACATCACTGATTAGGACTTTTTCCTATAATTTTAGACCGGTAACTAACTAGCAACTGTAATGTAATAAAAGTAATGAAATCCACACTAAAACATTAACTTAAGCCTGATAACCTAATTTGAGTAGGCCGGTCTATGTGCAAAAAGATTCCAACCAACAACGTTACATAAAACGTACAATACCACTTATAGGCTGCGACATTGTGTTTGTGCACTTCTACAAAATCACTACAGTGCCTTAGGCATCAGGCTAATCACTAGTGTAGCTAATGCAGTACCATTTGCCAAAGTGGCTGTAAAAGGGAAAAATCTATTCAGATCCACAAAACACTGTTACAGTCCAGTGTGACTGGATGCACACAACAATGACAACAAAAAGTTATCGGCAGAACCCTCATGGAACAGCAGTGAATAAACGGGTTAGGCTATCTCACAGTGAACATTTTGTGATGCTGTACTATCATTTCCTTTGTGTGTATGATAATACATTTAGTTTGTTAGGCCTAATTAATGTTGTGTGTGGATGAGGACATATGGCGACCATATGTTCCAGAATAACAACCTCAGGTCATTCTAGTTTAAGGGTCCAAAGTGAGCTACGTACTGAAGCACACTAGTAGGAACAACTACCTAGTTACATAACATTTTCTGGTGCTTGACCTTCGTATGTCCCTATTCTCCCTCATCAAAAGCAATTGTATATTTTATTCAAAAGCCATCACAAACCTACCAGGACTAATTCTAGTAATTTTTTAGAGTGGGGTTTGGTTGGGCACGGAAGTGCTGTAATGGACAATACGTCTTCGCTGATGCAGTGAGTATGTTTCTGACTAACTTGCCAGACTAGAGAGTGCTAGAGAGTGCCAACGGCCTTTATTCAGTCATTTGCTTCTTGCGTAACTTAAGCATCATGCATGATTTAATTGGGAACTGCCATGATTACACAAGTCACAGTCTAATACACGTGTGTGTGACGTGTGTTTTGTGTGTACACGTGCGTGTGTGTGTGTTTCCGGGGCAGGATGTGTGTGTGAGCTGCCGGGAAGCCATGGGTGCCACGCTACAACACTTTGAATAATTCATAGTAGTGGACCTTCAAATCGGGTTCCAAAGAGCTGTATCAATTTGCCTAGTTTATATTCTAAAACGTGTTCTATACAGTTTCCATTAGAATCGCGCTTAAAGTCCAAACAGAGGCTTGTGCTGTTGAATCAGGGAACTTTGAGAACCAGAAAGCTGTATTACCCTGCAATCAGACGAGAGGTGTACTGTATGTCATCACACACTACTAGGCAGATCAGACAGCTGAGTTGAGGTGGTCTCCTAATGGTAACTGAGATGGTATCTTGAAGAAAGTAGATTGTCAACATGAACCTTCTGGAGGAATACTGTGAGTGTGTGAGTATCAGGTTTTGTTTACACTGAGGTGAACTCATGGCAGGTAACCAACAGGAAGCTGCTGAGGGGAGAACGGCTCATAATAATATCCGTAACGGAGCGGAATGGAACGGCATCAAGCACCTGGAAACCATGTGTTTGATGTATTTGATATCATTCCACTCAACCGCTCCAGCTATTACCACGAGCCTGTTCTCCCAATTAAGGTACCACCAACCTCCTGTGCAGGTAACGCGTCCTTCGAGCAGCATGGTGACTGCCTGGCTCTGTGAAGACTGTGAGATGGTAGATATTCTGGAACTGTCTGTGGTAAACCCGGCTGAAATCCACTTCAAATATCCCCTTTCAGAAAGTGTAGCTCATTCGCAAGAGATCGTATTGACTTTATGGGAGAGACAGAGAAACGCTGAGTTGTCCACAGTTTCATTTGAGAGGACTCGGGAGAAGACGCAATAAAGAAAGCAAAGTACGTTAGAAAAAGGGTCCGACTTTCTGTAATTCTTCTGTAACGTAGGCGTATCTAATGTAAACATAACAGGAATCTTCATCTATTCTGTTGGGTGTTAAAGCAGTGAAGTGAGCTTGATCGGGCTATGGGCTTCAGTATGCCGTGCTACTGTAAATGTTTTACACTGTCTGTGTGACTGAGAGTACATTAGAGGGACTTCAGAGTTCAGACCCTGACTAGGCATCGCTAGCAGCACAAGCCACAACCAGACTCATCATACGGAGTGACTCAGCAACTGCCTGCCATGTCACTGCTCTCTGTACGAGCTCTCTACACATCAAAACAACCACAGTACCAGATGACATCTATTTATACAAAAGAAAGACAGAGGAAAACTCATAAACACACGCATCATCATCATAATAAGCATGCCCCATTCAAGAAATTTAGAACCAGGAACAGATATAGCCCTTGGTTCTCTCCTGACCTGACTGCCCTTAACCAACAGAAACACATCCTATGGCGTTCTGCATTAGCATCGAACAGCCCCCGTGATATGCAACTTTTCAGGGAAGCTAGGAACCAATATACACAGGCAGTTAGAAGAGCCAAGGCTAGCTTTTTCAAGCAGAAATTTGCTTCCTGCAACACAAACTCAAAAAAGTTCTGGGACACTGTAAAGTCCATGGAGAATAAGAACACCTCCTCCCAGCTTCCAACTGCACTGAAGATAGGAAACACTGTCACCACCGACAAATCCACTATAATTGAGAATTTCAATAAGCATTTTTCTACGACTGGTCATGCTTTCCACCTGGCTACCCCTACCCCGGTCAACAGCACTGCACCCCCCACAGCAACTCGCCCAAGCCTTCCCCATTTCTCTTTCTCCCAAATACAGTCAGCTGATGTTCTGAAAGAGCTGCAAAATCTGGACCCTTACAAATCAGCCGGGCTAGATAATTTGGACCCTTTCTTTCTAAAACTATCTGCTGAAATTGTTGCCACCCCTATTACTAGCCTTTTCAACCTCTCTTTCGTGTCGTCTGAGATTCCCAAAGATTGGAAAGCAGCTGCGGTTATCCCCCTCTTCAAAGGGGGGGACACTCTTGACCCAAACAGCTACAGACCTATATCTATCCTACCCTGCCTTTCTAAGGTCTTCGAAAGCCAAGTTAACAAACAGATTACCGACCATTTCGAATCGCACCATACCTTCTCCGCTATGCAATCTGGTTTCAGAGCTGGTCATGGGTGCACCTCAGCCACGCTCAAGGTCATAAACGATATCTTAACCGCCATCGATAGGAAACAATACTGTGCAGCCGTATTCATTGACCTGGCCAAGGCTTTTGACTCTGTCAATCACCACATCCTCATCGGCAGACTCGACAGCCTTGGTTTCTCTAATGATTGCCTCGCCTGGTTCACCAATTACTTCTCTGATCGAGTTCAGTGTGTCAAATCGGAGGGTCTGTTGTCCGGGCCTCTGGCAGTCTCTATGGGGGTGCCACAGGGTTCAATTCTTGGACCGACTCTCTTCTCTGTATACATCAATGATGTCGCTCTTGCTGCTGGTGAGTCTCTGATCCACCTCTACGCAGACGACACTATTCTGTATACTTCTGGCCCTTCTTTTGACACTGTGTTAACAACCCTCCAGGCGAGCTTCAATGCCATACAACTCTCCTTCCGTGGCCTCCAATTGCTCTTAAATACAAATAAAACTAAATGCATGCTCTTCAACCGATCGCTGCCTGCACCTGCCCGCCTGTCCAACATCACTACTCTAGACGGCTTTGATTTAGAATATGTGGACAACTACAAATACCTAGGTGTCTGGTTAGACTGTAAACTCTCCTTCCAGACTCACATCAAACATTTCCAATCCAAAGTTAAATCTAGAATTGGCTTCCTATTCCGCAACAAAGCATCCTTCACTCATGCTGCCAAACATACCCTTGTAAAACTGACCATCCTACCAATCCTCGACTTCGGTGATGTCATTTACAAAATAGCCTCCAATACCCTACTCAATAAATTGGATGCAGTCTATCACAGTGCCATCCGTTTTGTCACCAAAGCCCCTTACACTACCCACCACTGCGACCTGTACACTCTCGTTGGCTGGCCCTCGCTTCATACTCGTCGCCAAACCCACTGGCTCCAGGTCATCTACAAGACCCTGCTAGGTAAAGTCCCCCCTTATCTCAGCTCGCTGGTCACCATAGCAGCACCTACCTGTAGCACGCGCTCCAGCAGGTATATCTCTCTGTTCCTTTGGCCGCCTCTCATTCCAGTTCTCTGCTGCCAATGACTGGAACGAACTACAAAAATCTCTGAAATTGGAAACGCTTATCTCCCTCACTAGCTTTAAGCACCAGCTGTCAGAGCAGCTCATAGATTACTGCACCTGTACATAGCCTATCTATAATTTAGCCCAAACAACTACCTCTTTACCTACTGTATTAATTTATTTATTTTTGCTCCTTTGCACCCCATTATTTCTATCTCTACTTTGCACTTTCTTCCACTGCAAACCAACCATTCCAGTGTTTTTTTTACTTGCTATATTGTATTTACTTCGCCACCATGGCCTTTTTATATTTTTATTTATTTTTATATATATTTTGTTTGCCTTCACCTCCCTTATCTCACCTCACTTGCTCACATTGTATATAGACTTATTTTTTCACTGTATTATTGACTGTATGTTTGTTCTACTCCATGTGTTGTTGTATGTATCGAACTGCTTTGCTTTATCTTGGCCAGGTCGCAATTGTAAATGAGAACGTGTTCTCAATTTGCCTACCTGGTTAAATAAAGGTGAAATAAAAAAATAAAAAAATACAACCCAAACTACCGAGAACCAGTGAGAGATCCAGCCAAAGAACCACAGCTGCTCAGACATCTAGACTGGCTATGATGCATCTGAACTTTGTTTGTGGAGATGAACTTGAACTCAATCAAGGTGCTCTTTAGGATCTTTGTTTTCCTTCATTGCTCCCATTCAGTCAATGTTAGATCTAGACAGTAAGAGGAAAACATGCTAAATGCTATCCTTTGGTTCTGTAACATGTACGCTGGGAGTTGGGGAGGAAGTACAGGGAGTGTATTTAATAAATAAATGAACATAGAAGAAAACAAGATACACAAGTAGCGTACAGACATCAAACACAAACAGAGTCAATAACGCCGAGGGAAAGAACCAAAAGGGAGTGACATATATAGAGAAGGTAATCAGGCCGGTGATTGAGTCCAGGTGAGTCTGATGAGGTGCTGATGCGCGTGACGATGGTGACAGGTGTGCATAAAAATGAGCGGCCTGACAACCTCGAGCGCCTGAGAGGGAGTATACGTGACAGTACCCCCTCCCTGAATTTTTTTTTTACAAAAGAATTGTCATGCACCTATGCACTTAAATAGCGAATGGAGGACGCTTTTCCCATGGTTCATTTTCATGCCAGCCAGGTAGCCTATACTCCTGTTGTAAAGTGAAGCAATGTGCTTAATATTAGGAAAGTTGAGAAATAAATATAGTAGGCCTAGCCTCTAGAAAGGCGATGGGATCCTCCTCTTTTAATAGAGGCCATCAAAACTCTGTTAACTTGCATAGCCTATAGAAATGTTGCGCAACATGAGCTCATATGCTCTCATGACGTTTTGTGATTTTCGATTGCATTTCCATTGACGTCAGAGTGATTATTTGTATTTGTAATTATTATGGATCCCCATTAGCTGCTGCTTTACTCTTCCTGGGGTCCAGCAAAATTAAAGTAGTTTATACAATTTTAAAACATTACAATACTTTCTCAGATTTTACAACACACTGTGTGCCCTCAGGACCCTACTCCACCACTACCACATATCTACATAACTAAATCCATGTGTGTGTGTGTGTGTGTGTGTGTGTGTGTGTGTGTGTGTGTGTGTGTGTGTGTGTGTGTGTGTGTGTGTGTGTGTGTGTGTGTGTGTGTGTGTGTGTGTGTGTGTGTGTGTGTGTGTGTGTGCATGCATGTGTTTGTGTTGCTGTTCCATAAGGTGTTATTTTATCTGTTTCTTAAATCAAATGTTACTGCTTTGCGTCAGTTACTTGATTTGGAATAGAGTTCCATGTAGTCATGGCTCTATGTAGTACTGTGTGCCTCCCATAGTCTGTTCTGGACTTGGGGACTGTGAAGAGACCTCTTGTGGGGTATGCATGAGTGTCCGAGCTGTGTGCCAGTAGTTTAGACAGAGAGCTCAGTGCATTCAACATGTCAATACCTCTCATAAATAAAGGTAGTGAGGAAGTCAATCTCTCCTCCACTTTCAGCCAGGAGAGATTGACATGCATATTATTAATATTAGCTCTCTGAGTATATCCAAGGGCCAGCCATGCCGCCCTGTTCTGAGCCAATTGCAAAAAAAGTCATTTTTTGTGGCACCTGACCACATGACCGAACAGTAGTCAAGATGTGACAAAACTAGGGCCTGTAGGACCTGCCTTGTTGATAGTGCTGTTAAGAAGGCAGAGCATCGCTTAATTATAGACAGACTTCTCCGCATCTTAGCTACTATTGCATCAATATGTTTTGACCATGACAGTTTACAATCTAGGGTTAGTCTAATCTAGTGTTAGTCATCTCAACTTGCTCAATTTCCACATTATTTATTAGAAGATGTAGTTGAGGTTTAGGGTTTAGTGAGTGTTTTGTTCCAAATACAATGCTTTTAGTTTTAGAAATATTTAGGGCTAACTTATTCCTTGCCACCCACTCTGAAACTAACTGCAGCTCTTTGTTGAGTGTTGCAGTCATTTCAGTTGCTGTAGTAGCTGACGTGTATAGTGTTGAGTCATCCGCATACATAGAAACTCTGGCTTCACTCAGTCAGTGTCGTTAGTAAAAATTGAAAAAAGCAAGGGGCCTAAACAGCTACCCTGGGGAATTCCTGATTCTAACTGGATTATATTTTATAGGCTTCCATTAAAGAACACCCTCCGTGTTCTGTTAGACAAGTAACTCCTTATCCACATTATAGCAGGGGGTGTAAAGCCATAACACATATGTTTTTCCAGCAGTAGACTATGATCAATAATGTCAAAATTTGCACTGAAGTCTAACAAGACAGCCCCCACAATCATTTTATCATCAATTTATCAGCCAGTCATCAGTCATTTGGTATGTGCTGTGCTTGTTGAGTGGCCTTCCCTATAAGCATCCTGAAATTCTGTTGTCAATTTGTTTACTGTAAAATAGCATTGCATCTGGTCAAACACCATTTTTCCCAGAAGTTTACTTACGGTTGGTAACAGGCTGATTGGTTGACTATTTGAGCCAGTAAAAAGGGCTTTACTATTCTTGGGTAGCGGAATGACTTTAGCTTCCCTCCAGACCTGAGGGCACACACTCTCTAGTAGGCTTAAATTGAAGATGTGGCAAATAGGAGTGGCAATATCGTCTGCTATTATCCTCAGTAGAGGGACAATAGAGTGCTGAGTACCAGGCACATAGCAAGTTTGGTAGGCTCCTAATGACCATCAGCAGCATCAGAGCTCAGTTTTGGAGAACCGTGTTACCGTGACTAAATGGTCACGTGGAATTTGACTGTGGTCATGACTCGTAACCGCCGGTGTGGCGGTAATACGGTCACCGTAACAGCCCTAATCAGGCCAACATGTTCCTTTTTCTTGGGTGTCCTAAAAATGAGTAGTGTCTCAGTGCCTGGATATTCCAGAGCGTACACTAGCTAGGTAACTTCCATGCGGCATGCAGCGCCACGGGGCGCCAAGCGTTTGAACCCCAGCAGCTGGATAACACTCCTCCACACCTCCCTCCTTTCCATGACCATTAGTAACACACAGAGAGAGATAGATATATAAAGAGAGTGAGAGAGAGAGAGAGCGAGATAAAAAAAAAAATCTATATTCTTTAAAAACTTTTGTGAGTGTAATGTTTACTAATGTTTCCCTTGTTAATTTCCCTTTTGTTCATTGTCTATTTAATTTGCTTCGACAATGTAAACTTATGTTTCCCATGCCAATAAAGTCTTTTGAATTGAATGAGAGAGAGAGACAGAGAGAGAGATCTTCTGCACAGATTCTGCCAGACCTGGGCCCTGACAGTAAAACTCAGTAAGACCAAAATAATGGTGTTCCAAAAAAGGTCCAGTCGCCAGAACCACAAATACAAATTCCATCTAGACACCGTTGCCCTAGAGCACACAAAAAACTATACATACCTTGGCCTAAACATCAGCGCCACAGGTAACATCCACAAAGCTGTGAACGATCTGAGAGACAAGGCAAGAAGGGCATTCTATGCCATCAAAAGGAACATAAAATTCGACATACCAATTAGGATCTGGTTAAAAATAATTGAATCAGTTATTTAACCCATTGCCCTTCATGGTTGTGAGGTCTGGGGTCCGCTCACCAACCAAGAACTCACAAAAAATGGGACAAACACCAAATTGAGACTGCATGCAGAATTCTGCAAAAATATCCTCCTCGTACAATGTAGAACACCAAATATTGCATGCAGAGCAGAATTAGGCAGATACTCGCTAATGATCAAAATCCAGAAAAGATCCGTTTAATTCTACAACCACCTAAAAGGAACCGATTTCCAAACCTTACATAACAAAGCCATCGCCTACAGAGTGATGAACCCGGAGAAGAGTCCCCTAAGCAAGCTGGTCCTGGGGCTCTGTTCACAAACACACCCCACAGAGCCCCAGGACAGCAACACAATTAGACCCAACCAAATCATGAGAAAACAAAAAGATAATTCATTGACACATTGGAAAGAATTAACTAAAAAACAGAGCAAACTAGAATGCTATTTGGCCCTAAACAGAGAGTACACAGTGGCAGAATACCTGACCACTGTAACTGACCCAAACTTAAGGAAAGCTTTGACTATGTACAAACTCAGTGAGCATAGCCTTGCTATTGAGAAAGGCCACCATAGAGACACCTCCCTATCCCTCCCTCCCTCTCTCTCTTCCTCTCTCCCTCTGCTTAATGCTGGGCCTGAGAGGAAGCTACTAGCTACAGAAGCATCCTTCATTAGACAGAAACATTGTTACTTCTTACAGTGTCTAGGCCTACAGTGCCTTCAGAAAGTATTGACACCCCTTGACTTTTTCCACATTTTGTTGTGTTTCAGCCTGAATTTAAAATTGATTAAATTGAGATTTTGTATCACTGGCCTACACACAATACCAAAGTTGAATATTGTTGAAATTTATTGAAATTTATTAAAAATGTATTAAAAATGAAAAGCTGAAATGTCCTTTTTGTTATGGTAAGCCTTTTATTTTATTTATTTCAACTTTATTTAACCAGGTAGGCTAGTTGAGAACAAGTTCTCATTTACAACTGCAACCTGGCCAAGATAAAGCAAAGCAGAGCGACACAAACAACAACACAGAGTTACACATGGAATAAACAAACATACAGTCAATAACACAATAGAGAAAAAAAGTATATATACAGTGTGTGCAAATGAGGTAAGATAAGGGAGGTAAGACAATATAGGCCATAGTGGCAAAATAATTACAATTTAGCAATTAAACACTGGAGTGATAGAAGTGCAGAAAATCAGTGTGCAAGTAGAGATACAGGGGTGCAAAGGAGCAAAATAAATAATAACAGTATGGGGATGAGGTAGTTGGATGGGCTATTTACAGATGGGCTATGTACAGTTGCAGTGATCTGTGAGCTGCTCTGACAGCTGGTGCTTAAAGTTACTGAGGGAGATATGGGTCTCCAGCTTCAGTGATTTTTGCAAATCGTTCCAGTCATTGGCAGCAGAGAACTAGAAGGAAAGGTGGCCAAAGGAGGAATTGTCTTTGGCTTTCCTAACTGCGTGTGTACAGTGGGGAGAACAAGTATTTGATACACTGCCGATTTTGCAGGTTTTCCTACTTACAAAGCATGTAGAGGTCTGTAATTTTTATCAAAGGTACACTTCAACTGTGAGAGACGGAATCTAAAACAAAAATCCAGAAAATCACATTGTATGATTTTTAAGTAATTCATTTGCATTTTATTGCACGACATAAGGATTTGATACATCAGAAAAGCAGAACTGAATATTTGGTACATAAACCTTTGTTTGCAATTACAGAGATCATATGTTTCCTGTAGTTCTTGACCAGGTTTGCACACACTGCAGCAGGGATTTTGGCCCACTCCTCCATACAGACCTTCTCCAGATCCTTCAGGTTTCGGGGCTGTCGCTGGGCAATACGGACTTTCAGCTCCCTCCAAAGATTTTCTATTGGGTTCAGGTCTGGAGACTGGCTAGGCCACTCCAGGACCTTGAGATGCTTCTTACGGAGCCACTCCTTAGTTGCCCTGGGTGTGTGTTTCGGGTCGTTGTCATGCTGGAAGACCCAGCCACGACCCATCTTCAATGCTCTTACTGAGGGAAGGAGGTTGTTGGCCAAGATCACGCGATACATGGCCCCATCCATCCTCCCTATAAATACGGTGCAGTCGTCCTGTCCCCTTTGCAGAAAAGCATCCCCAAAGAATGATGTTTCCACCTCCATGCTTCACGGTTGGGATGGTGTTCTTGGGATTGTACTCATCCTTCTTCTTCCTCCAAACACGGCGAGTGGAGTTTATACCAAAAAGCTCTAAAAGCTCAATATTCCAAGGTAAGAGGTTTTAGGTTGTAGTTAATATGCAAAAATGTATCAACGTAAAATTAATCAACATTTAGTGTTTTCTTCACCCAACTTTTAACCCAAATCCAATGACGTGGAGATTTTTTGGTTGTTGATTTCAAGTTGAATTCACATTAGTTGACAACTCAACCAAATGTAAATCAAAACTAGACAATGAACTGACATCTGTGCCCAGTGTGTAATTTGACCGAGGACAATGCAACAGCCAGCAGACGGACAGGTAACTTGGGTTGACATTACAGTAGGCACGGCTGGACAAAGGGTTACAGGACAGAGTACCGCTGCCACCTGCTTGCTGAAACACGAGCGTTTTGCGCACCACTGGGTTTCATCAATTTAACAGGCATGGAACGCATGCACGGAGACACCTTCAAATATCCCATCCTAGTAGCACAAATGTCAAGTGCATGAACTGGCAAGAGAAGTGTGCCATAGGACAGGCTTGATGAAGTACACTTATTTTGAGAAATAGGCCTAGTCATGCTCTCAAAAGGAACATTTGATAAAGAAATGTCCTGTTTTTTTCAAAATATGACATAAATGATGCCAATGTTTCTTTGTGTAACTTGTGGTTAAATTAGCATAATATTCAAACGGAAGGTCAACAAGGAATGTGGACTATTATACTGTACAATTTTATGGTTACTGTTTGGCTAAATTATATTGATGAGTAATCAAATAAAGAATTTCCCATTTTATTCCTTCATTAAAACAAAATAACACTGAAATAAGCCCTGGTTTCATTAAAGGCTGACAGCATTCTTGAATTAATGTGGTGGGAGGTTAATTAATTCCTTACATGAAAAATCCCCTAATAATGAGATTCCTGCTGCACGTGATGGGGCCTTGAGGTGTCTCATTTGCATCAACACACAACATCTACATACTGGCACAAATTGTCTTCATAACAAATATTGGTCTGCCTCCTCACTCCTTCTAAAGACTTTGTGGATGAAAGAGTAGCTGAGTTGATCATAACGTCTACTAGCAACACAGGCCCATTCATATGACAGAATTATTCAATCAGTTTGAGCATCAGAGTAGCTGGCAGGTGGCCTGCACAACAGGAGGATTATCTGTGCTGCCAATGGCTGATCCTACCATTTCTTGTCATCCTAATAACATAACAAGAAATACACATAGCCAGAGAGAGAGAGAGCGAGAGCGAGAGAGAAAAGTGGGACACGAAATGGAACAAACACCCAATTGAGACTCTGCATGCAGAATTCTGCTAAAATAGGATTTAGGACTATACCCGCTAGTTATCAACATCCAGAAAAGAGCTGTTCAATTCTACAACCACCTAAAAGGAAGTGATGCCCACACATTCCACCACAAAGCCCTCACCTACAGAGATGAACCTCGAGAAGAGTCCCCTCAGACAGCCAGAGCCTCAGGACAGAAACACATTTAGACGCAACCCAATTATGAGAAATCAAAAAGATAACTAATTGACATACTGAAAAGAATCAACCAAAAAACAGAGCACATTGGAATGTTCTATGGCCCTAAACAGAGTATACAATGTCAGAATACCTGACCACTGTGACTGACTCTAAATGTATAAAGTCATTGACTATGTACAGACTAGAGTTCGACTGATTAATCGTCATGGCCGATTGATTAGGGACGATATCATAACAACAAGTTTTCATAACAATCGGTAATTGGCCTTTTTGGACGCCGATTATGGCCGATTATATTGCAATCCACGAGGAAACTGCGTGGCAGGCTGACCACCTGTTACACGAGTGCAGCAAGGAGCCAAGGTAAGTTGCTAGCTAGCATTAAACTTACCTTATAAAAAACAATCAATCTTCACATAATCACTAGTTAACTACACATGGTTGATGATATTACTAAGTTAACTAGCTTGTCCTGCGTTGCAAATAATCAAGAGCTTGACGCCCTGATAAGTTCCTTTCCTGAGGATGGCTCACCTCTCACAGTTCTGGGTGACTTTAACCTCCCCACGTCTACCTTTGACTCATTCCTCTCTGCCTCCTTCTTTCCACTCCTCTCCTCTTTTGACCTCACCCTGTCACCTTCCCCCCCTACTCACAAGGCAGGCAATACGCTTGACCTCATCTTTACTAGATGCTGTTCTTCCACTAATCTCATTGCAACTCCCCTCCAAGTCTCCGACCACTACCTTGTATCCTTTTCCCTCTCGCTCTCATCCAACACTTCCCACACTGCCCCTACTCGGATGGTATCGCGCCGTCCCAACCTTCGCTCTCTCTCCCCCGCTACTCTCTCTTCTTCCATCCTATCATCTCTTCCCTCTGCTCAAACCTTCTCCAACCTATCTCCTGATTCTGCCTCCTCAACCCTCCTCTCCTCCCTTTCTGCATCCTTTGACTCTCTATGTCCCCTATCCTCCAGGCCGGCTCGGTCCTCCCCTCCTGCTCCGTGGCTCGACGACTCATTGCGAGCTCACAGAACAGGGCTCCGGGCAGCCGAGCGGAAATGGAGGAAAACTCGCCTCCCTGCGGACCTGGCATCCTTTCACTCCCTCCTCTCTACATTCTCCTCTTCTGTCTCTGCTGCTAAAGCCAATTTCTACCACTCTAAATTCCAAGCATCTGCCTCTAACCCTAGGAAGCTCTTTGCCACCTTCTCCTCCCTCCTGAATCCTCCTCCCCCTCCTCCCCCCTCCTCCCTCTCTGCTGATGACTTCGTCAACCATTTTGAAAAGAAGGTCGACGACATCCGATCCTCGTTTGCTAAGTCAAACGACACCGCTGGTTCTGCTCACACTGCCCTACCCTGTGCTCTGACCTCTTTCTCCCCTCTCTCTCCAGATGAAATCTCGCGTCTTGTGACGGCCGGCCGCCCAACAACCTGCCCGCTTGACCCTATCCCCTCCTCTCTTCTCCAGACCATTTCCGGAGACCTTCTCCCTTACCTCACCTCGCTCATCAACTCATCCCTGACCGCTGGCTACGTCCCTTCCGTCTTCAAGAGAGCGAGAGTTGCACCCCTTCTGAAAAAACCTACACTCGATCCCTCCGATGTCAACAACTACAGACCAGTATCCCTTCTTTCTTTTCTCTCCAAAACTCTTGAACGTGCCGTCCTTGGCCAGCTCTCCTGCTATCTCTCTCAGAATGACCTTCTTGATCCAAATCAGTCAGGTTTCAAGACTAGTCATTCAACTGAGACTGCTCTTCTCTGTGTCACGGAGGCGCTCCGCACTGCTAAAGCTAACTCTCTCTCCTCTGCTCTCATCCTTCTAGACCTATCGGCTGCCTTTGATACTGTGAACCATCAGATCCTCCTCTCCACCCTCTCCGAGCTGGGCATCTCCGGCGCGGCCCACGCTTGGATTGCGTCCTACCTGACAGGTCGCTCCTACCAGGTGGCGTGGCGAGAATCTGTCTCCGCACCACGTGCTCTCACCACTGGTGTCCCCCAGGGCTCTGTTCTAGGCCCTCTCCTATTCTCGCTATACACCAAGTCACTTGGCTCTGTCATATCCTCACATGGTCTCTCCTATCATTGCTATGCAGACGACACACAATTAATCTTCTCCTTTCCCCCCTCTGATAACCAGGTGGTGAATCGCATCTCTGCATGTCTGGCAGACATATCAGTGTGGATGACGGATCACCACCTCAAGCTGAACCTCGGCAAGACGGAGCTGCTCTTCCTCCCGGGGAAGGACTGCCCGTTTCATGATCTCGCCATCACGGTTGACAACTCCATTGTGTCCTCCTCCCAGAGTGCTAAGAACCTTGGCGTGATCCTGGACAACACCCTGTCGTTCTCAACTAACATCAAGGCGGTGACCCGTTCCTGTAGGTTCATGCTCTACAACATTCGCAGAGTACGACCCTGCCTCACGCAGGAAGCGGCGCAGGTCCTAATCCAGGCACTTGTCATCTCCCGTCTGGATTACTGCAACTCGCTGTTGGCTGGGCTCCCTGCCTGTGCCATTAAACCCCTACAACTCATCCAGAACGCCGCAGCCCGTCTGGTGTTCAACTTTCCCAAGTTCTCTCACGTCACCCCGCTCCTCCGCTCTCTCCACTGGCTTCCAGTTGAAGCTCGCATCCGCTACAAGACCATGGTGCTTGCCTACGGAGCTGTGAGGGGAACGGCACCTCCGTACCTTCAGGCTCTGATCAGGCCCTACACCCAAACAAGGGCACTGCGTTCATCCACCTCTGGCCTGCTCGCCTCCCTACCTCTGAGGAAGTACAGTTCCCGCTCAGCCCAGTCAAAACTGTTCGCTGCTCTGGCACCCCAATGGTGGAACAAACTCCCTTACGACGCCAGGTCAGCGGAGTCAATCACCACCTTCCGGAGACACCTGAAACCCCACCTCTTTAAGGAATACCTAGGATAGGATAAAGTAATCCTTCTAACCCCCCCCCCCCCCTTAAAAGAGTTAGATGCACTATTGTAAAGTGGTTGTTCCACTGGATATCATAAGGTGAATGCACCAATTTGTAAGTCGCTCTGGATAAGAGCGTCTGCTAAATGACTTAAATGTAAATGTAAATGTAAATAATCAATACGGTGCCTGTTCATTTATCGTCGAATCACAGCCTACATCAACTTCGCCAAACGGGTGATGATTTAACAAAAGCGCTTTCGCACTAACCATAAATATCAATGCCTTTCTTAAAATCAATACACAGAAGTATATATTTTTTTAAACCTGCATATTTAGTTAAAATAAATGCATGTTAGCAGGCAATATTAATTGGGGAATTGTGTCACTTCTCTTGTGTTCAGTGCAAGCAGAGTCAGGGTATATGCAACAGTTTGGGCCGCCTGGCTCGTAGCGAACTGTATTTCTTCCTAAAAAAGACCGTAATTAATTTGCCAGAATTTTACATTATTATGACACAACATTGAAGGTTGTGCAATGTAACAGCAATATGTAGACTTAGGGTGGCCACCGTTTGATAAAATACGGAATGGTTCCGTATTTCACTGAAAGAATAAACGTTTTGTTTTCGAAATGATAGTTTCCGGATTTGCCCATTATTAATTTCTAAGGCTGGTATTTATGTGTGTTTATTATAATTAAGTCTATGATTTGATTTTGATAGAGCAGTCTGACTGAGCAGTGGTAGGCAGCAGCAGGCTCGTAAGCATTCATTCAAACAGCACTTTACTGCGTTTGCGAGCAGCTCTTAGCAATGCTTGGTGCACCGCGCTGCTTATGACTTCAAGCCAATAAACTCCCGAGATTAGGCTGGCAATACTGAAAAGAAAGTGCCTATAAGAAAGTGCCTATAAGAACATCCAATAGTCAAAGGTATATGAAATACAAATGGTATAGAGGAAGTCGACGCGTCATAATTCTACAACCTAAAATTTGAATATATATATATATATATATATATATATATATATATATTTAAAAATAAAACAATAATAAAATAAAAAATAAAAATCGTCCAATTAAATCGGTATCGGCTTTTTGTGGTCGTCCAATAATCAGTATTGGCGTTGGCGTTGAAAAATCATAAATCGGTCAACCTCTACTACAGACTTAGTGAGCATAGCCTTTCTATTGAGAGAGGCCGCCATTGGCAGACTCGAGAGATGACAGGCAATGTGCCCACTGCCCTCAAAAGGCGGAAAATGAGCTACACTTCCTAACCTCCTGCCAAATTATGACCACATTAGAGACACATATTTCCCACAGATCACACAGACCCACAAAGAATTTGAAAACAAATCAAACATTGGTAAACTCCCATATCTGTTAGGCTAAATACCGCAGTGTGCCATCACAGCAGTAAGATTTGTGGCCCGTTGTCAAGAGAAAGGGGCAACCTGTCACGACTTCAACCGAGGCAGGCTCTCCTTCCCGTTCGGGTGGCGTTCGGCGGTCGTCGTCACCGGCCTATTAGCTGCCACTGATCCTTTTCTCCCCCTCCCTATGTGTTTATTTGTATCACCTGGTTTGGGGTAATTGGTAATTAGTGTGGCTTTATTAGCCAGCCAGATTGTATGCTTCTTTGTGCGGGATTGTTCGTCTGTTGCTGTGGATTTCGGGAGTGGGTTTTGTATTGTGTACTGGGTTTGTCTCCCGTGTTAGAGGACAGGTGTTTATGACACCCAGTAAGTCCGTGTTGGACATTTTGGTTTGCCGGTTAGGCATTAAATATCACCGCATTGAAGCTCTGCTGTTCCTGCGTCTGATTTCACACCCCACCGACACCCAGGTCGTTACAGAATCCCGCACCAATTTAAATGGAGTCAGCAGGAGCAGCAGCCAACCCTCTCCCATCGATGGAGGAACGGGTTCTCCACCACACAACTGTCCTCCATCGGATCGGATCCGCCATGGACCAAATGATGGAGAGAATGGAGCGATGGGAGAGGAGTGGGCTCCTCTCTCCACCTTCGGCTCCCCCCCCCCAGGACTCTTCATCCCCCGGCTCCAGCGCGCTCCGTCTTACGCTCCCGAGGGATTATGATGGAGCAGCGGCAGGTTGTCAGGGGTTCTTACTCCAACTGGAGCTATACCTGGCCACTGTTCGCCCCACTCCCTCGGGAGCGGAGAGGGTGAGTGTCCTCGTCTCCTGCCTAACGGGTCGTGCTCTGGAGTGGGCCAACGCAGTCTGGAATGGCCCGGACTCCGCGAAGGAGCACTACCCGGAGTTTACCCGTCGTTTTCGTGCCGTGTTTGACCACCCCACAGACGGCCGAGCGGCGGGTGAGAGACTATTTCATCTCAGGCAGGAGAAGAGGAGCGCACAGGATTTCGCGCTGGAGTTCCGGACCTTGGCCGCGGGATCAGGGTGGAACGACAGGGCCCTTATTGACCACTACCGGTGTAGTCTCCGGGAGGACGTCCGCAGGGAGCTAGCGTGTCGGGACATCGCGCTTTCTCTAGATGAACTTATTGACATGTCTATCCGACTGGATACTCTGCTGGCTGCCCGCGGGCGTTCGGAGAGGGTCCTGTGCGTTCCACCACCCAGCGCCCCGGCTCCCATCCCGATGGAGTTGGGAGGGGCCGCGCCTAGGGGTACCGGAGGAGGAGGCCCCCCCTGCACCAACTGTGGTCGGAGAGGACACACGTTCGACCGGTGCTGGGGGGGTCTGTCTGGGAGTCGAGATGTCAGGCGGAACGCTTCTCGATCACCCCAGGTGAGTCAGCACCAAACTCACCCAGAACCCCCTGTTGGTCACATGTTTGTCTCAATTTTTTTCCTTTATTTTTTCCCCTCTTCCCAGCATAGGGCACTAGTCGATTCAGGTGCAGCTGGGAACTTTATGGATCGCGGACTCGCCCGGAAGTTGGGCGTTCCGCTTGTGCCGATAGATTCTCCCTTTCCCGTTCACTCCCTAGATAGCCGGCCATTAGGGTCAGGGGTGGTCAGGGAGGTCACAGTTCCCCTGGACATGGTAACGCAGGGGAATCATAGGGAACGTATCAGTCTCTTTATTATTGATTCGCCTGCGTTTCCAGTGGTGCTGGGTGTTCCCTGGTTGGCCCGGCACAATCCCAATATTTCGTGGAGACAGGGGGTTCTCCAGGGGTGGTCAGAGGAGTGTTCTGGAAGGTGTCTGGGAGTTTCCATTGGTGCCACGTCGGTGGAGAGTCCAGACCAGGGTTCCACGGTGCGCATTCCCCCCGAGTATGCCGATTTGGCAATCGCTTTCTGTAAAAAGAAAGCGACGAAATTACCACCACATCGACCGGGTAGGGATTGTGCGATAGATCTCCAGGTTAACGCTGCGCTTCCTAAGAGTCACGTGTATCCTTTGTCCCAAGAGGAGACGTTGGCTATGGAGACATATGTCGCGGAGTCTCTGGGACAGGGGTACATTCGGCCCTCCATCTCACCCGTCTCCTCGAGTTTCTTTTTTGTGAAGAAAAAGGAGGGAGGTTTGCGTCCGTGTATTGATTATAGAGGTCTAAATGCCATCACAGTGGGGTTTAGTTACCCACTACCTCTCATCGCTTCGGCGGTGGAATCATTTCACGGAGCGCAGTTCTTTACAAAACTGGACCTCAGGAGCGCGTACAGTCTGGTGCGTATTCGGAAAGGAGATGAGTGGAAAACCGCATTTAGTACCACATCGGGCCACTATGAGTACTGCGTCATGCCGTATGGGTTAAAGAATGCTCCAGCCGTTTTCCAATCCTTTGTAGACGACATTCTCAGGGACCTGCACGTGCAGGGGGTAGTTGTGTATATCGATGACATTCTGATCTACTCAACTACTCACGCCGCGCATGTATCTCTGGTGCGCAAAGTGCTTGGCAGACTGCTGGAGCATGACCTATACGTCAAGGCTGAGAAGTGTGTGTTCTCCAAACAAGCCGTCTCCTTCCTGGGTTATCGCATTTCCACCTCGGGGGTGGTGGTGGAGAGTGACCGCATAAAGGCCGTGCGTAATTGGCCGACTCCAACCACGGTGAAGGAGGTGCAGCGGTTTTTGGGTTTTGCCAACTACTACCGGAGATTTATCCGGGGTTTTGGCCAGGTGGCGGCTCCCATTACCTCACTGCTAAAGGGGGGCCCGGTGCGGTTGCGGTGGTCGGCGGCGGCGGACGGAGCTTTCAACAGGTTGAAGGCTCTGTTCACGGATGCTCCCGTGTTGGCGCATCCGGATCCCTCTTTGGCATTCATAGTGGAGGTGGATGCGTCCGAGGCTGGGGTGGGTGCCGTGCTATCACAGCGCTCGGGTACGCCACCAAAACTCCGCCCCTGCGCTTTCTTCTCTAGTAAGCTCAGTGCAGCGGAGCGTAACTATGATGTGGGGGATCGGGAGTTGTTAGCGGTGGTCAGGGCTCTGAAGGTGTGGAGACACTGGCTTGAGGGGGCTAAGCACCCTTTTCTCATCTGGACCGACCACCAGAATCTGGAGTATATTCGGGCAGCTCGGAGACTGAACCCGCGTCAGGCAAGGTGGGCCATGTTTTTCACCCGGTTTCGGTACACGTTGTCTTATAGACCAGGCTCCCAAAACGTAAAGGCTGATGCATTGTCCCGCCTTTACGACACGGAGGATAGGACCACCGAACCCACTCCCATCATCCCCGCCTCGAGGCTGATAGCGCCAGTGGTATGGGAGGTGGACTCGGACATCGAGCGGGCGCTACGGGCGGAACCCGCGCCTCCTCAGTGTCCGGCGGGCCGTAAGTACGTACCGCTTGGTGTTCGGGACCGACTGATTCGGTGGGCTCATGTCCTACCCTCCTCGGGTCACCCTGGGGTGACGAGGACCGTGGGGAGCCTTCGGGGGAGGTATTGGTGGCCTACCTTAGCTCGGGACGTTAGGGTTTATGTCTCCTCCTGTTCGGTATGCGCTCAGAGTAAGGCTCCTAGGCACCTTCCTAGAGGGAAGTTGCAACCCCTCCCCGTTCCACAACGACCATGGTCTCATCTGTCCGTAGACTTCCTGACAGATCTTCCCCCTTCTCAGGGAAACACTACGGTTCTGGTCATTGTGGATCGGTTTTCTAAGTCCTGTCGTCTCCTCCCGTTGCCCGGTATCCCTACTGCCCTACAGACTGCGGAGGCCTTATTCACTCACGTCTTCCGGCACTACGGGGTGCCGGAGGACATCGTTTCTGATCGGGGCCCCCAATTCACGTCCCGAGTATGGAGGGCGTTCATGGAGCGTCTGGGGGTCACGGTCAGCTTGACTTCCGGTTTTCACCCCGAGAGTAATGGGCAGGTGGAAAGAGTGAACCAGGAGGTGGGTAGGTTTCTGCGGTCGTATTGCCAGGACCGGCCAGGGGAGTGGGCGAGATACATTCCCTGGGCCGAGATGGCCCAGAACTCCCTACGCCACTCCTCTACTAATGTGTCCCCCTTTCAGTGTGTGTTGGGGTACCAGCCGGTTCTGGCACCATGGCAGCCGAGCCAGACCGAGGCTCCTGCGGTGGAGGAGTGGGTACAGCGCTCCAAAGAGACCTGGAGGGCCGTCCAGGAGTCCCTCCAACAAGCTACTACTAGGCAGAAGAGGAGCGCTGACCGCCACCGCAGTGAGGCCCCCGTGTTTGTACCGGGGGAAAGGGTCTGGCTCTCGACCCGAAACCTACCCCTCCGCTTGCCCTGCCGGAAGCTGAGGCCGCAGTGTGTAGGGCCCTTCAAAGTCCTGAGGAGAATAAACGAGGTGTGTTATCGGTTAAAACTCCCTTCCTATTATCGTATTAACCCCTCGTTTCATGTGTCTCTCCTCAGGCCGGTGGTAGCTGGTCCCCTGCAGGACGGTGAGGTGCTGGAGGTCCCTCCTCCCCCTTTAGACATCGAGGGGTCCCCGGCGTATACGATACGGGCCATTCTGAACTCAAGACGCCGGGTGAGGGGCCTGCAGTACCTCGTAGACTGGGAGGGGTACGGTCCGGAGGAGAGGTGCTGGGTACCGGTGGAGGACATTTTGGATCCATCTATGTTAAGGGATTTCCATCGCCTCCATCCGGATCGCCCTGCGCCTCGTCCTCCGGGTCGACCTCGAGGCCGGTGTCGGCGCGCTGCGGGAGCCACGCGTCAGAGGGGGGGTACTGTCACGACTTCAACCGAGGCAGGCTCTCCTTCCCGTTCGGGTGGCGTTCGGCGGTCGTCGTCACCGGCCTATTAGCTGCCACTGATCCTTTTCTCCCCCTCCCTATGTGTTTATTTGTATCACCTGGTTTGGGGTAATTGGTAATTAGTGTGGCTTTATTAGCCAGCCAGATTGTATGCTTCTTTGTGCGGGATTGTTCGTCTGTTGCTGTGGATTTCGGGAGTGGGTTTTGTATTGTGTACTGGGTTTGTCTCCCGTGTTAGAGGACAGGTGTTTATGACACCCAGTAAGTCCGTGTTGGACATTTTGGTTTGCCGGTTAGGCATTAAATATCACCGCATTGAAGCTCTGCTGTTCCTGCGTCTGATTTCACACCCCACCGACACCCAGGTCGTTACACAACCAGTGGAGCACAAATTGCATTGTAAATACAACCTATATGTATCTGTTTATTTATTTTCCCTTTTATACTTAATATAACATTTGAAATGTCTATATTCTTTTAAAACTTTTGTGAGTGTAACGTTTACTAATGTTTCCCTTGTTTTTTCCCCTTTTGTTTGTCTATTCCATTTGCGTTGGAGAGAGAGAGAGGTGGGTGAAAGATCTGAGGCGAGCCTTGTACACACATTTCACTTGCACATTTTGTGTAATAATAACATTATTCTGTGGAAAAACTCGATGGATCCTGGCCTGATACGTAAAGATCCTAATCAAGACCCATTGCAGAGGTATGCTACCACAAGAGTTGTACAGGAAATGTGTTGGTCATCGGTCATAAGCCCTGTAGTTTCCCTCATCCTGACCTAAATGACTGGAGATAAAGACTGAAAGCTACATTATCTTTCTAATGCAAGGGCGCTGTGGCCAGAGTAGACTGCATAGTGATTAGACGATGGAAACAAAGATCAACTTTGTGTAGACATTTCCAGATTTAGGAAATGTATTTTAAGGGGAAATTTGAAAGCTAGTTTTAGGCTAGGCTACAGAAAACAATTTGTGTCACACTAAATTTCACATGACGTGACTGGCACAAATTGCTTGATTCAACATTGTTTCAATGTCATTGTATTCTGACATGGAATGTGGAAAATACACTGGATTTTAAAGAAAGTCATCAAAGTAAACTGTTGCTTTAAGGATGAAATTTCAACCACAGGATTATGGTAACCAAATTTCAACATAGACAAATCTTGTATAAAAGATGTTGAATTTGTACTTTTAAAACAGGGGATGTCAAACTCAATCAGTGCATGTGCCATATTGAAAAAACACAAGGCATTTGCAGGCCAGACATAACCTAATAGGTTTGTTTTAACACCAGATGAGCTGACAGCCATTTTGAACTGTTTCGCTATGGCTTTAGTCATCAATCTAGCAAGAGGGCAATATTTTATTCATGTAGTAGTGTCAGCGGGGAAGCAATAAAATAGGCCAATGTAAACATACACACATTTTTTTTAAGTCATTCTAGCGCCCGATTTCGGGGACTGTCAATTTATCTTCTTTTTTTGTTGCATAGGCCTACAACTGCGACCCAAACTGACCTTTGTTCTATTCAGAAAAAACATATTTAAAGTTCGATTTGATTTAGTCCTATTTTTTTTTAAACTTACATTTTTCATTGAGATGGAAATGTGAATCCAGCATTTCAATTATTCATTTGTAGACAAATTGGAATTAAAGCCAGAATAAGTCAGTGGCACAGATGGAACTATCCAAGCAGAAGATAAATCTTGTTCAAATGTTGATATTTGGTTGCGTTGACAACCAAACACAATTCAATAGCACTTTTGAAAAATAATAAATAGCCTTACAAACTAACGTAACGTTCAACTTGGCAACATTTTGAGGTTGCTGTAACTACACATTTCTTCTGATGTAATCATAGAAAGCATGCATGTTCAAGAGAGCATGCGTAGGTCATTGCATGTCTGTGGAGATCTTCACAATTGCTGTAATAATCTGTGCAGAATCTCAAACAGCATTGATCACTTTCCCCATATACTTTTATACTCAACTGCAATCCAGGACACTTGGTTCTGCTATTAGATGAAGAACAGTGATATCACATTAACAGGTTGTATAAATAAACAAAAGATCTTACATGATGTAGTGCGCCCAGTGGGTGGGCTATACTTTTTACACGGATGGATTTTCATACAGTGCTCTCATTTACTAGAGTTTCTTTCTTGGGCAAAAAAACGAGATGCTGTGTTGAGCTCAAATCAATATGAATCATTCGAGTGAACCAAAATGTAATTTACCCCTCCCACACGTCCTACTGATCCCAGCTCCGAAATATAACTAACATGATAAGGCCCGTCTGCAGATTCTCTTGATGTCTGTGACGTTCAGTGATTCAATCACAACCCATCCCATTCTCTCTACACATCCATACCCAGCAGGCCACCGCTGTAGGCTAGATAGAAAAAGCAACAGTATTGCCAGCTATGCAGAGTTTTTCTGTTCTGCCATTTGCAGGACAATAAAAAATTAAATAAAAAACACGTCTCAATATTTGTAAAACGCAAAGGAATATAAATGGTCCCTTTCAGATCAAGGCCCATTTTCCTGAAGAATATAACTGCATTCACGACTGTAAATTGTCTTCGTCGGGCTTCCCTATGCTGAGAACATTTAGCAGAGATAGTGTTGGTGTCTGCCAAAGCTGGTATGTTATAGCTACATCCAAGTCTGAGTGGAAACATATGTTTGTAGATGAGACTAATCATCTATTTACTCTGTGTAGCATTCACAACTCTGAATTGTCTTCATCGGGCTTCCCTGATGAGAACATGATGTAGCTCGGAGAGGAAGACTGGTACTGCGGAGCCAAAGGCAACCCGTGTAAGTCTGGGTTTGAGGCAATGACAAAACTCACTAAATAAACACACACACACACACACACACACACACACACACATACGCACACACTCACACAAACACACACACACACACACACACACACACACACACACACACACACACACACACACACACACACACACACACACAGCTCCGAGCAGAATACCACTGAACCATCCAGTACCCTCATATGGGTCATTTTATGAGAACCCACCCCACCTTTCATTATCAGAGTCACATTACAAATTCTGTTTCAGCCAAGCAGCTATGAAACACACACATACATAGACAGAGCACTAGCTTATATGAGTTGCTGGGAAAGCTGAGATACCAATTACAGCCCCCCCCCCCCCCCCCCCCATGATATCATATCCTTTGTTTGACAGGCTCCTTATAGCAAAAGAGTAAGTCATTTAATGGGTTGTGCAATTTGAAAAAAGGAAAGGGTGGGAGAAGAAAGAGGTATTTTGGTATTAATGCTAACTACAAACCCACACATGGTTCTGTTTGGAGCAGAGCCCCTCGCGTGACTGGCTCTTCTGAGTCTGGCAGTCGTCTGCGAACCCAGAGTAAAATAGAACAATCAAGACATGTCTGTGTTCACGTTTGCTTTATCTGGGGAGCTTTTGAGGTGGGAAAGATTCCATTGTTTTTATTAGCTGACTTTCATTAGATCTAGCTAGATCCCAGGGAGAAACAGCCGAGAACTGAATCAGACCCCCACTAAAAGTCAATAGTTTTGTGTTATAGGATCGGCGTTATCGTTGATCAATTGCTTTCCCACATGCTCACTCACTGCTCACATTTGCTTAGCTTATGGATGTAACGATAAAATCAAGATTGTATGGTGATTCAAGTCCTCATGACAAGGGAGCAATTAGAATAGAAAACAGTTTGAAGTCTTTCCCTAAGGAGCTAAGAGAGTGAACAAGTGAGATAAAATAGTACTGCTGGTTAGTCTACTTTAAGAAAATAACATCCAAAAAATGTGGGTCCGTGTTGTAAAAAAAAATCACTTATATAAATCCCTTTTTATAAGCAACAAAAGAGGAGTAAAAATAAGTGATGTCCTTCACAGACAAAAAGGACATTTCTATCCTTACAGAACCTCAAACCTCTGGCAGTAGAACGTCTATTATAAAACACTATCAATGACAATTAGCTTGGCACTATCAACAGTTTAACAGGCCATGGTGAATTACATCACCGAAAATGACAGCTAGCTAGGGTCCGTGACAGATGACCACATACTGTAGCTTAGCAGTGACAGAGTGGTTTTCATAGTACAACCTAGGGTTGCAAAGCTACCAGTAATTTACCAAAGTTACCGGAATCTTCAGTCATTGTGGTAATTAACAGAAAATCTCGGTAACTTTGGTAATTTATACTTGAATAACTTTTATAAAATGTATTCATATATAGTATTCCTTTCTTTTACATCTGTGTCCATATTGTCCATGATGTTTGGTAGATAGATCATATGGTACAAAAGAAAATAGCCTAATTCATTTTTTAAAGTATCTAATCAACAATGGCATTATTTTCAATTACCTTTGTGAGGTCTTATCACATGAATATACAATATGAAATAATGACATACGATGATAAAACAAAACAAAAAGTTGCAAAACATTATTCTAAATATAAACCATTAACTTAGTGAATGCCATTGGTGTTTCGGCATGAAATATCCTTGGTATTTTTTTTGACACACTTTTATTTATTTGACTGTGTTAGTATGTATTTGTTGTCAATGTTTTTGTATCAAACTGGTGGCAGTTGTGAAAAAAGCCTTTTCCACCACTTATGTAATTATTTCATATTGTATATTTATGTGATAAGGCCTCACAGTGGACCGGAGATAATTACAGACACCTGTGATAATCTGAAGAGGGCCAAAAGGGCTACTAGATGTCTTGTGATAGATTACATCAAATCCTTGAAAGATACCACAATTCTGGTAGTTTACTGGTAAACTTCAAAAGTTTACCCTTTGCAACCCTAGTCCAGCCAAATGCTCTCGTCTGGGCTGCCCAGCCAGATGGAGCATGAGTGTAGACCTGACTGAGGTCATGCCTGCATTTCATCAAATATTCATGGAGCCCTTGTGTTTAATCCTCTGGGAATCCATTTTAAGATAAGACAGAGAGAGGAAGAGGGGGAGGGGAGTCTGTGTGAGAGGGAGACCAGGAGAGAGGAAGAGAGATTCAGAAAGAGGGAGAGAGAGAAAGAGAGAGAGAGAGAGGAGGAAGAAAAAGGTAGAGGAGTTAGTTTAGTTAGCAACCACATTATTTCCCAGTGGTTTTCTCCAGAGAAGCAGACTTTTCCATTGCTGGAATATTGTGTAATTCATTGGAGAAGAATGAACTTCCCCATGCGTCTTCTCCCACTCCCCACCCCCCTCCACTCACCCTGGCCCAGATTTTCTTCGAAAGACAGGAAGGCAAAGGGAGGCTTGTAACTAGAGAAGCTCCGAGGACTGTGTCATTGGGACTATGGGTGCAAATGAACTTTTGGCTAACCCCGACACATTGACATGGACGTGGCATTATTGTAATATTGATGTTGATTAATGTGCATTGTCACCTAAATTGTTTATTTTTATTTATTTAAAAAAATTGCACTCTCCTCTAATCTGCCTCAGTCTGACCCTGGATACGACTGGGGATTCTCAGGCCTGCTCCTAAGAAAGCAAACACTGTTACTGGGACAGAAAAACACATGACCTCATAAAGGAAATCATTCTTAATCAATGAAGTCGGCTATATAAGCCTGAGACGGTGGTTTATTGCTATGTTGGGTGGCTGGGTGAGTCTGGCTGCTTAAGGGTGCAGGCCAGGGTGGATGAGGAACCAAAACAACAATACACAATTTACCCCACAGTACCTCAAAAGAGGCCGGACCGAGCGGCACCATCTGCTGAGAGAAACATCTAAATAATTTGTGGCCGTTCGTTGAAGCGTAGAGTGATTTGCACCCGGAGCAATATGGCCTTAGTGTTGCCTTCTGCCAAATTTGGAACTTTGCCTCCGACAAAGTTCACAACAGTGGTGTTTTTCTTTTCACACCCCATTGAAAGCAGCCACATTTATTTGGAGTATTTCTCTATGCCTGTGTGATAACAGGAGCGTAAAACTAGGACTGTGGTAATGGAAAACTAAAGACACTCTGTTCATTTCAAAGTCTAAGTTCAACTGATTTGAACGGCTCAAGTTAGAGTCCCCAAATGTTGTTCCTTACCCTACTTACACTAATGACATCACAATCTCTCTGCTATCCGACTGACACAGCCAGGCTTCCATTCGGAGTAGTCAGTTTGTTTTCAGGTTTGATTACAAACTGAGACATAATGGTCTTATCTGCAGAGAGAGAGACAGAGAGAGAGACAGAGAGAGAGAGAGACAGAGACAGAGACAGAGACAGAGACAGAGAGAGAGAGAGAGAGAGAGAGAGCTATTGAGAAGGGCCGCCGTCGGCAGACCTGGCTCTCAAGAGAAGAAAGGCTATGTGCACACTGCCCACAAAATGAGGTGGAAACTGAGCTGCACTTCCTAACCTCCTGACAAATGTATGACTATATTAGAGACACATACTTCCCTCAGATTACAAAGATCGAAAGAATTTGAAAACAAATCCAATTTTGATGAACTCCCATATCTACTGGGTGAAATACAGCAGCAAGATTTGTAACCTGTTGCCACAAGAAAAGGGCAAACAGTGAAGAACAAACACCATTGTAAATACAAACCATATTTACTTGTATTTACTTTCCCTTTTGTACTTTAACTATTTGCACATAATGACATTTGAAATGTCTTTATTCTTTTGGAACTTTTGTGAGTGTAATGTTAACTTTTAATTTGTATTGTTTATTTCACTTTGGTTTATTATCTACTTCACTTGCTTTGGCAATGTTAACATCTGTTTCCCATGCCAATAAAGCCATTAAACTGAATTGAAATTGAGAGAGAGAGAGAAAGAGAGAGAGGCTTTCACTGTGGAATAGTCTGTAGCAGAAAAACAACAGGAAACAAAGCCTTGCACATGGAGTCACTGATAAAAACCTCTAGCCAGGGCAATTCAGACCTTACTCATACAAAAACCATCAATAAATTACTATTTTATGACCATCAACGATGGCGTATGATCCAATCACATAGATGAGCACAAGCAGGCCTAGGACCACACTGTCCAGACCTGGACATATACAGTAGGTCTACTGATATTACCCACCAACGTCTACAGAAAAAAATCCCTTTCGTTTGTTACATGACATTTAAAACATTGTAACCTACTACACGCCCATGTCCAGCCAAAGACCACCCACCTGTGAGTCCTTGATTGCCCTGGATCACTGTCAACCATCGTAAGTAGAATAAACAACATTTAGAGCTGAACATTTTGTGGGACTGAAAAACTGCAGTGGAAAATTGCCTTGTTACAAACAGAGCCAAATGGTGCTTTCCTTCACACACCAGCTTCATATGGTGACCTATGCTATATTACTGCTAGTTATTTTGCAGGTAATAGGGCTGAAAATGTCCTGGTAATAAGCAGCCAGGAGGAAGAAAATATGTAATGCTCTTACTGTTGCTTGAGGGGTAGTGTTATACCATCCATAACACAACTAAAGGCACCCGCATACGAGGTTGGGTTTGCTCCTAGCAGAACTAGGCTAGGCATACGAGGTTGGGTTTGCTCCTAGCAGAACTAGGCTAGGTATACGAGGTTGGGTTTGTTCCTAGCAGAACTAGGCTAGGTATACGAGGTTGGGTTTGCTCCTAGCAGAACTAGGCTAGGCATACGAGGTTGGGTTTGCTCCTAGCAGAACTAGGCTAGGTATACGAGGTTGGGTTTGCTCCTAGCAGAACTAGGCTAGGCATACGAGGTTGGGTTTGCTCCTAGCAGAACTAGGCTAGGTATACGAGGTTGGGTTTGCTCCTAGCAGAACTAGGCTAGGCATACGAGGTTGGGTTTGTTCCTAGCAGAACTAGGCTAGGCATACGAGGTTGGGTTTGCTCCTAGCAGAACTAGGCTAGGCATACAAGGTTGGGTTTGCTCCTAGCAGAACTAGGCTAGGTATACGAGGTTGGGTTTGCTCCTAGCAGAACTAGGCTAGGCATACGAGGTTGGGTTTGTTCCTAGCAGAACTAGGCTAGGCATACTAGGTTGGGTTCGTTCCTAGCAGAACTAGGCTAGGCATACGAGGTTGGGTTTGCTCCTAGCAGAACTAGGCTAGGCATACTAGGTTGGGTTCGTTCCTAGCAGAACTAGGCTAGGTATACGAGGTTGGGTTTGTTCCTAGCAGAACTAGGCTAGGCATACTAGGTTGGGATCGTTCCTAGCAGAACTAGGCTAGGCATACAAGGTTGGGTTTGCTCCTAGCAGAACTAGGCTAGGCATACGAGGTTGGGTTTGTTCCTAGCAGAACTAGGCTAGGCATACTAGGTTGGGTTCGTTCCTAGCAGAACTAGGCTAGGCATACGAGGTTGGGTTTGCTCCTAGCAGAACTAGGCTAGGCATACTAGGTTGGGTTTGCTCCTAGCAGAACTATGCCCGGCATACGAGGTTGGGTTTGTTCCTAGCAGAACTAGGCTAGGCATACGAGGTTGGGTTTGTTCCTAGCAGAACTAGGCTAGGCATACTAGGTTGGGTTCGTTCCTAGCAGAACTAGGCTAGGTATACGAGGTTGGGTTTGCTCCTAGCAGAACTAGGCTAGGCATACTAGGTTGGGTTCGTTCCTAGCAGAACTAGGCTAGGTATACGAGGTTGGGTTTGCTCCTAGCAGAACTAGGCTAGGCATACGAGGTTGGGTTTGCTCCTAGCAGAACTAGGCTAGGCATACTAGGTTGGGTTTGCTCCTAGCAGAACTAGGCTAGGCATACTAGGTTGGGTTCGTTCCTAGCAGAACTAGGCTAGGTATACGAGGTTGGGTTTGCTCCTAGCAGAACTAGGCTAGGCATACGAGGTTGGGTTTGCTCCTAGCAGAACTAGGCTAGGCATACTAGGTTGGGTTTGCTCCTAGCCGAACTAGGCTAGGCATACTAGGTTGGGTTCGTTCCTAGCAGAACTAGGCTAGGTATACGAGGTTGGGTTTGCTCCTTGCAGAACTAGGCTAGGCAAAGCGAACGTCTGTGCCTCACACTCCCTTAAAACACCTTCACTTGAAAAAGAGACAAAAGTGGCAATATTTCTGTTGAGACGCTGTAGCAACAACAGCCAGTTCCTCAAAATAGAAATCTGCAATTAATTTAGATGCTTTTGCAGAGGAGGTCTTAGTCACACAATTTTACATCTAATTAAGACGTTAGGTGCAGTACTTCACAAGTGAAAAAATATGCATGAAAACTAGTCGTCTCCCGTTGAATGACAACAAACACTTCATTGAAGAATCCTGTCCACGGTTCCCACTCCTACTAGGAGTAGTACTGTTGACCAATCACCGATGAATGGGTGTTGACTTCGGCCAACACACTTCGACTTGCCTCATGTTTTGTGTGTGTGAACAGCTGAAAAAACCCTGCCGGACACTAAAACGAATAAAAACCATCACAAAATGTTGTCATAATATAAGACGGACTGTTTCGACTAGGAAGCAAGTGACAGGCTTAAGAGGTAGGCCTTAGATTTAGGGAACATTTTCACAGAAATATCAAAAGATGCCTACCTACTTACAGTATTCACATTCATAACAAATACAAGTCATTTGTTTATAGCCTAGGCCTATAGATTATTGTAATATGATCTTGTAAATTGTAGCATACTTCTAAACCCCATTACATTGCATTGACCTGTCCTTGACCAAACAAAAACAGACTACCTCTCTCCTCAAAAGCGATCCCTAAGCCAAAGAATGCAGCTTCAAAGAGCAGAAAAAGATAGCAATACTGGGGTTGTGGGTCAATAAAACTGTTTGGTTGTGCTACGGGGCCTGGCGACAGCATCAGCACCCCAGTGTTTGGCTTTTGATGGCTGCTGTCCATTGATCTGTCTCTGGCTCCCTGCTCTAATGAATAATGAATGGCTCCATTGTCATCCAGCATGCATCACATTTCACATGGCAAAGGACGCTACTCATAATTAGCCAGGGCTTAAGCTAGTTTGGGCTAGAGTCCGTTTTTTCTTATTCTTTTTTCGCCTGGGTAGCCTATAGTGTGATGCTGCTGGAAAACGCACCAGCCCAGATTTCATTCACAGCGACAGGGAAAGAAGCAGAACTAGGGCCTATAAGGAAGTCAAGTAGAACAATTACTCTGCTGTGTCTGGGGGAACAATTATGCCAGAGTCATCATGGTCCATTTGACCTAGAAACTTTTTCTCTGAGCCAGAAGGAGGAAAAGCTGTGGGCTGATAGCTGACTGCAGAAACAGAGCATGGAACTGTTGTCATCACTTTTCACTGTGCTGACGTGAACTGTATGGTGATAAGTAAGGATTATGTGCAGCTCTCCACACAAAGGGAGGCCAGACCCATAGATAGCTGAAATAGATCACTGTAGCCAATATTCCTCCCTTTACTGCTACTGGTCTTGGGATGACTAAAGTAAAGAAATTGAAAATACTGATTCAGAGTTAGCCTAAAGATTGTCCAGTTCAAGGTCAGTTCATTGTCAATTTAACTGTCTGTTTCAGTGGGGGAGACAATGTTTCCAGTGGGCAGAAAACTGATATGAAGAAGACTGAGGGAGCTGACCTACACTGTGTGGCTGTAAAATGATAACACCAGAGGGAAAATGAGTCCGGAGTAGACTACTCAGTGTGGTGATTTCATCATCAAAGCCACTTCATTAATGCCTAATTGAAAGAGGCACTACTGCTGCTGAATCTACGGAGTCTTTCAGCGGCGACGGTACAAAATGAGTCTGCTGAATACGACGGTGATGTGAATACGATGGCGATGTGAATACGATGGCGATGTGAATACGATGGCGATGTGAATACGATGTTGATGTGAATACGATGTCGATGTGAATACGATGGCGATGTGAATACGATGGCGATGTGAATACGATGGCGATGTGAATACGATGTTGATGTGAATACGACGTTGATGTGAATACGACGTTGATGTGAATACGCTGGCGATGTGAATACGATGGCGATGTGAATACGATGGCGATCTGAATACGATGGCGATGTGAATACGATGGCGATGTGAATACGATGTTGATGTGAATATGATGTCGATGTGAATACGATGGCGATGTGAATACGATGGCGATGTGAATACGATGGCGATGTGAATACGATGTTGATGTGAATACGACGTTGATGTGAATACGACGTTGATGTGAATACGCTGGCGATCTGAATACGATGGCGATGTGAATACGATGGCAATGTGAATACGATGTTGATGTGAATATGATGTCGATGTGAATACGATGGCGATGTGAATACGATGGCGATGTGAATACGATGGCGATGTGAATACGATGTTGATGTGAATACGACGTTGATGTGAATACGCTGGCGATCTGAATACGATGGCGATGTGAATACGATGGCGATGTGAATACGATGGCGATGTGAATACGATGGCGATGTGAATACGATGGCGATGTGAATACGATGTTGATGTGAATACGATGTTGATGTGAATACGACGTTGATGTGAATACGCTGGCGATGTGAATACGATGTTGATGTGAATACGATGTTGATGTGAATACGCTGGCGATCTGAATATGCTGGTGATCTGAATATGCTGGTGATCTGAATATGATGGCGATCTGAATATGATGGCGATCTGAATACGCTGGCGATCTGAATACGCTGGCGATCTGAATAAGATGGCGATCTGAATACACTGGCGATCTGAATACACTGGTGATCTGAATATGATGGCGATCTGAATAGACTGGCGATCTGAATACGCTGGTGATCTGAATATGATGGCAATCTGAATACGCTGGCGATCTGAATAGGATGGTGATCTGAATACGATGGTGATCTGAATACGATGGTGATGTGAATACGATGGTGATGTGAATACGATGGTGATGTGAATACGATGGTGATGTACATCTGTGGTCCCCATCAGCCGCTGGGGAGAAGGCAGGAGATAGCAGGGGCTCATTCGCTCACTACTGCTTCTACTTCCAAGTGCCAGACTCTTGAACGATGTGATTCAAGTTGTCACTGTTACCACTACTCCTCAATTAAGGCACCACCGACAGCCAAGCAGGAGCCAGTCAAGTGGAAAGCAAAGCAGCGGGCATGATAAGGAAGACTTATTTATAGGAGATCTGCTCTGCCAATCCCAGAGGGCCTAGCCCCTTATGGAAGAAGAGTTTGTTTTAAATATTCTTCCTCCCTACCAAGAACACAGATTACAGTAACGTCAAAGATGTCAGAGGCACGGTAATCTGAAACAACTAGCCTAGCTAAGTACTGGCTGAGGCTAGCTCGTTTAGGAGTTAGGGTAATAGCAATGCTGCATGTTGCTGTCTTGAAGGATCATTCAACCATGTCTTTACTTTATGATAATAGTGATTAGTAAATAGCCTATGCATATGATATTACTGTGGGCAACCATAAAGCTAATAGCCTAGTTCTACCATTGTGTGTATGCACGTTTGTTTACCACTTTGTGTAGCCGTTAGCGATGATGCTAATGTAATGACTGGTAAATGGAAAGGCTTTCCCAAAAACATTCTCAATTCAATTCTACCTACAAAGTAATCTATGCCTACCCGGCAGAATGATATCACGATTATATGCATCAATCCAGTGGCCATATGTTTTGCAAACTATATGAGCGCTAAAGAAACATTGCTAACCAAACAATGGTCTCTGGCTGGTGAACAGTTGACTTAAAGGGAAACTACACCCAAAAAATTAAATGTATTAGATTTTTCCCAGACCTCAAATGTGTAGTCCTGATGTGGTTAAAGCATTGTTGTGGACTTACAACATCCAATTTAGTTGTTTTTCTACGGAAAAACTGAATTTGGGAGAAAACTAAACGGAACAGATTTTATAGGGCCCTACCTTCTACATCAGACTCAAAGACCAAGGCCCCCTATTACAATCTTCATTTTCAGAAGGCCACGCAAAGAGAGTTCCATTCAGAACACAGGCAAAGAAACGCAGACCAGAGCTTTCCTTTGTCTGAAGGCAGTCCAAGCCATGGGTGATAAATATGCACATGCAGTGATTCTCTGCTCTCCCTGCCAAGGGGAATCATCCCAACCCTAGCGAAGCCTTGCTCCAGCCAAGCCTTGCAGATCCTAAGTGTAAAGTGGTGGGCTTGCTGAAATCATCAAACGAGCGAGGATAGACACACATATTCATTTCCCTCCACGGGCCTAGATTATAAAACCAGCCTCTCTCTTCCTACAACTCACTTCCAGCAGGAGAGGAAGCCACTTTGATGAATCTCTCTCTGCACAGCACAATCCCTTCTTCCGCCGATGTAATTTCAACCCCTCGTGGGAATAAGCCTGGGCCTGGGTTTGCATCATCTGCAGAGATCCAGAGGGCCAGAGTCAGTTATCACAGTTATCAGCTAGAGTCGGGGTTCTCTTATCTGCAGACAGGAACTAGCTATATATGGGCTATATCTGGGCTATATAGGGGCTATATCTGGGCTATATATGGGCTATATCTGGGCTATGGCACACATCTACAAACCCTGAGGCACATCTATATTCTAAAGACCTCCCATTTCTTCACACCTCTGATAACCTCTTTAGTGCAGATGGGAATGTTTCTGAGGGCCTCTTGGATTGTTGGCGAGACAAACACTGTAGCATTGCCTCTACTGTAGTTCTAACACAGCTTGGTAGGCACCGACATACTTTGGTAGCGTAGAACAATTTCATGACTACAACGCAATCAAAACAAGGCACGGGTGAGCTCTTGTCGATTGTTAGGGAGGTATTAAAAAAGGATTATCTTTTGGTAATCTGATTGAGCTGCTTACAAAATGTTCGGCGATGTAACAACCGTTCCGGTTTCCCAGAAGTGTGCACAGCAGTGCACGTAGGCTACTGTGGATGCGGCTCATCTCTACAGGGGGGCATGAGCTTCCCCTGCCATGCCTGCTTGCTGCCTACTGACTGTACTGAACTTTTCACAGCCATTCAAATGCCTGATTGAGCAGAACAAGAGTAGGCAGCAATAATAGGAGATCAGAACCAGCACTGGGCAAAGCTCACGTGAACATGGGCCCTACTGAGTAGGCTATGTTGTGAATCTTTTGGATTGATCCAATTTTTAGCCCTTTCCCCAACAGCTCTTTCTCTGTGTCCCGGGATAATTTTTTTAGGCTAAACATTGTCGTCAGACCATCCTCAACACTCTCACTACAGTCTCTCTCGCTCGCTCTCTCTCTAGTTCTCTCCACTCCTCTCTCTCATCACAGTCCAACACTAGTGCAATGAGAGGCAAGGGGAATAGGACACCCCTCTGTCTGCCAGTGAACAATTATGTTTAACAGGTGTTTAATGGTTCAAACCGCTATTAGTTGACAGTTGAAAAATAAGAGAGTTATTGTGACTGGCCAATGGCTGGGGAAGTGTGTCCATGATTAGAGCTGAATGTAAAGGAATACAATTGTATCATTCCTGATTTCCTGGGGGGGAGGCTTCCCTCAGGCGTTCCAAATTAAATCCTATTACCATAGTTTCATTCTTTTTTGACAGCTCTTTAAAAAGCCTTTTTCATGGCACATGATAGATGGAGAGGCGGGGATGGGGAGCTCAGGACTTGATCTATAAAGTAGCCCAGAGTAAATTGAAGGATTGGGTCCTTTCTCTCTTTCTCCTCACGACAGGAAATTGGTTTAAAAGTCAAGCTTTTACTAAGGGACCATGCCAACCCTCGTCTCTGAATCCTCTCTTTATTAGGAGTACCAGCATCAAACAAGCCCTCTGTCCACACTATGTAAATCACACCATCATGCAGGCGGTGCCTCTGGATCCACTAAATCCAGTGTGGTGGACTCTCTTCACTCATCAGAAGACACTAAGGGGATGAACTATTGACAATGGTTTGCCAAAGGTTTGTCATTCAGTGAAATACAGAGAAGCTGTGTTCAAATCTGCTAAATTAATTTCCTAAATAGGCAGGTAGGCCTACTCAGCAAAGACTGTCTGAGCCCCAACATTGATCAAGGTCTGACAAGTTACAAAAATAGTAGCCTATCTATTCTTGGTTCGGTCTTGATGTTGCTGCTGATATTGTGAGCGCACAAGCAAAATAACGATGATTCTGTTCTTTTCGGTAAGTGAACCCAATTCAACCCACTGAGTTATGCCACGGGCCAACTTCAACAAACCCACGTAACTACGAATGAGAAGCTCCAGAATGTCCAGGGTAGTGGTTCTTAGTTAGCTTTTGTTAGCAGGAAAAGCTGTGCAAACACTCAACAAAAAATACTTGTCATACAGTCCACTAAATAAAGTAAAAGCCTATTCACATCATAGCATCAAGGCAAGATCAAGAACAAGCTCCTAAGAGTAGGTCTAAATGGAATATCAATAATGCATTGTAGACATTTCATGGCACAGTAGGTATAATAATAGAATCATTCAACAAAGCCAGAACAACCCTAAAATAGGATCAGAGAATTCATAAGAGCTGTCATTGTTGAAGCCTGGAGGGAAAACTAATCCATTCCGATTTGGATCTTGAAATGACATCGCTTTCATATCAAATAAACTGCAAGTTAGCATGAACGATGCAGACTGTTTCACAGCCAAATCAAGTCATTATGGATAGGATAACCTCATTGCTTTGAAACCAGAAGTTATGAGTGAGATGACAACCATATAAGCTACCGAAATCAGTCTTCTTAAAGCGCACTTCTGATTCTTGCGTGCTAGCTGCAGTCTTCTCCATCATTGTGTCTTCAAAACCCCTCATTCCTGCTATGCTATAGCCTAATTCATGTAGGTTATTAGTCTAGCCAATCGCTGTTACGGTGACCGTATTACCGCCACACCGGCAGTCACGAGTCATGAAGGCAGTCAAATTCCACGTGTCCGTTTAGTTACGGTAATTAGTCTTCTCCAAGCTCTGATTCTGCGGAAGGTCATTAGTAGCCTACCAAACTTGCTAACTGCCTGGTACTCAGCACTCTATTGTCCATCTAATCACTCAGACATCAATGCAAATGTTTCAGCCATTTCAGTGCATAGATGACATGTATTTTTCCCCCTGCCCCTATTGAGACAGGTGCATGATAATGGTCCATTCTAAATCAAATTTCACACATATATTTAGTATATGTAAGGACAAAATTATATATCATCACTTGTGAATGATGCCCAGAGTAAGGCAAGAAACAATTCCTTTTTTCCTCCTTTTCTTTTAAACGTAGTCCCACACCTCATGTAGCCTAGCCCATGGGCCTGTATGTTTGTCACGGTCGTTGGTGTTACGCACACCTCTATGAAGAGGGAACGCAACACCCTGCTACAACTCAACGTGAAGTGAAAGAGGTATGGACTGTAGGTGCGAGTAAGGATGACAAAAGGCAGAATTTTACAGTTTACAAGGAATTTATTTCATCACATGGTAATTTTGGGGGAAAGGGGCTGGACGGAACCAAAGCAAGTAAATATCAAAGCCCCCTCTACCTACCCACCTAACTTAGCACCACCTGGTGCGCTAACCAAAATACAGGGGGTGGTCCGCCCAGGTCTTTCCTAGTGTGCCTAGACAGTGAATATACTAGGGGTATATGTATGCCCGCAGGCCTCTTGCCTAAGCACTCCCTAGGTGCCTTCCCCTTCCCCCCCGGGAACAAATGAAACAGAATTATCCAAATGTAATTAAACAATTTCGAGAATCAAAAACAGTTCTATTAGCACACACATACCTCAAATCAGCAGCTACAAAAATACTTAAAAACCTGTCACTGAGCCACAACCAAGACAGGACATCAAATCAGCTCTCTCTGCAACAACCACAGAACATAACCATCTCTGTTAGCAACAACCAACATAATGACCCTCAGCCATCAACCTCCTCTCTCAGCAATGACCTTTCTTCTGAGCAAAAGAACACTGGTTTTTACATAGCGTCAGAAGGCATTGGTAATTGGAGACAGCTGGGTCCTGACGAGGGGGCGGGGTCAGCTCTCCAATTAGCCATGGAGTCAACCAATCAGCTGCTTGGGGGGGGATTTCAGGAAGCAATCCTGAAACACACATCTAACAAACCACAACATAGAAACTGGGGAACGTAACAGTTGGAATAAATATCAGACCAAGTCTCAGCGGACGTTGAGTTCCACATAATTGAATGATAAAGTGAAACTTAGCAAAGACAAAAAAAACAAATAAAAAAACTAACCGTGACTACAGAGGTGCTACGTGCACTAACTCAAAACAATATCCTACAAACACATGTGGGAAAAAATGCTACTTAAATATGATCCACAATTAGAGACAACGATACCAGCTGCCTCTAATTGGGAATCATACCAATCACCAACATAGAAAAACAAAACTAGAACCCCACATAGAATAATAAACTAGACTAACCCCCAGTCACGCCCTGACCTACTCTACCATAGAAAATAAGGGCTCTCTATGGTCAGGACGTAACAATGTTTTGATAAGGTTTGTATCACAACTAAAGTGGCCAAATAACTTCTTAAAATTAAGCACATGCTTTACAAGGGGTGTAGAGCCTAACTGGTATACATACATAAGCAGCGTGTGAGCTTCAAGTTTGGGGAAGATCATTTTCACCATAAAAATGCACCTTTTATAATAAAAGCATTACATGCATAATCACATTTGTGGTCACTTTTGATAATGGTGTTTTCCCGCTATTGGAAAATTCACGCTTATAGCCTACTGCCGCGTGTGCATTGCTGCGCTTATAATGTAAAGCAATTTTAAGCTAAACGTTTTGATCTCTTGCGTCAGCCACATTTTGCGTAAAAAAGTTTTTTTGATGCTGGTGGTTGTATTAATTTGGGATCTATCGCATCCCACAACTGTCCCAGACTATAGAATCAACTTTTGTACCATGGGGGAAAGTAGATTTACATAGGCTAGTGCTTTTGCTGTTCGTTAGGCCTACTCATCTTGATGACTGACAAAGTAAATGTGGACAGTTCTTCCAATATCTTCAATATGCACCTCGGAATTGGATAAGGACGCATGCAGTTGCGTCCCTGAGAGGAGGTTCGGAGCACGTAGCACTCAGGGAGAAGGACACAACGTAGCACTCCGGGCCAAGGGCACAATGGCCACTGGCTGCAAAAGGCATGTATTTTAGGGTGCATTACGGCCACACAAAGGGGATGCCACCAGGAGATTTGAGGCATTACCAAGTGCTTGTCAAATTGTGAATGAGAGACTGATGAAGTGTGTACAGCCTGCGCAAAAAACAAAGCAGAGGTCATGCCTTTCAAGTGACTTTTTTCAAAACATCATTAGAGTCGCAAAATGCAGCCTTACAATGTATTAAAAATATAAGCATATAGCCCAATATTGGTAGAATGACTAAAGTTACATTAATAACTCTAAATTAATGTCACGATCGTGTGGCGGATTGATGGACCAAAACGCAGCTTTTGGAAAGTAAGCCATCTTCTTTTATTTTTAAAGATGACGAAAAATAAACACGACACGAAACACTTAATACAAACTAACAAAAACAACAAACGATCGTGAAGCTAATAAACGTCGTGCACTTACACACACAGGCTACAAACGTTCTGACATAGACAATTACTCACAACCAATGAGAGCCTATGGCTACCCTAAATAAGGCTCCCAATCAGAGACAACCGAAATCAGCTGTCTCTAATTGGGAACTCATTCAGGTAACCATAGACTCTCCTAGATAACTAAACATACATAGACAACGCTAGACATCTGAACTCAACACAAACCCATATACTACACCCCATAACCCCTTTACCAAAGAAACACCCAAAACCAACCAAACATAAACATTCCCCATGTCACACCCTGACCTAACTAAAATAATAAAGAAAACAAAGAATACTAAGGCCAGGGCGTGACATAACCCCCCACTTAAGGTGCGAACTCCGGGCGCACCATTACACAGTCTAGGAGAGGGTCTGGGTGGGCTTCCATCCACGGTGGCGGCTCCGGCTCAGGTTGTGGTCCCCACAGTCCCTAACCACCTCCTAGGCTTCCTCCAAATGACCCCCCTCCACATTAACCCCATTGCATTAATGGGCAGTTCCGGACTAAGGGGCAGCTCCGGACTAAGGGCCAGTACCAGGGTAAGGGGCAGTACCAGGGTCAGGGGCAGTACCAGGGTAAGGGGCAGCACCAGGGTAAGGGCCAGCACCAGGGTAAGGGGCAGCACCAGGGTAAGGGGCAGCACCAGGGTAAGGGGCAGCTCCGGACTGAGGAATGGCAGCTCCGGACTGAGGAATGGCAGCTCCGGACTGAGGAATGGCAGCTCCGGACTGAGGAATGGCAGCTCCGGACTGAGGGACTGCAGCTCCGGACTGAGGGACTGCAGCTCCGGACTGAGGGACGGCCCATGGCTGGCTGACAGATCTGGCTGCTCATGGCTGGCTAACGGATCTGGCTGCTCATGGCTGGCTGACTGATCTGGCTGCTCATGGCTGGCTGACGGATCTGGCTGCTCATGGCTGGCTGACTGATCTGGCTGCTCATGGCTGGCTGACTGATCTGGCTGCTCATGGCTGGCTGACTGATCTGGCTGCTCATGGCTAGCTGACGGATCTGGCTGCTCATGGCTAGCTGACGGATCTGGCTGCTCATGGCTAGCTGACGGATCTGGCTGCTCATGGCTAGCTGACGGATCTGGCTGCTCATGGCTAGCTGACGGATCTGGCTGCTCATGGCTAGCTGACGGATCTGGCTGCTCATGGCTGGCTGACGGATCTGGCTGCTCATGGCTGGCTGACGGATCTGGCTGCTCATGGCTGGCTGACGGATCTGGCTGCTCATGGCTGGCTGACGGATCTGGCTGCTCATGGCTGGCTGACGGATCTGGCTGCTCATGGCTGGCTGACGGATCTGGCTGATCCTGTCTGGTTGGCGGCTCTGGCAGATCCTGTCTGGTTGGCGGCTCTGGCAGATCCTGTCTGGTTGGCGGCTCTGGCAGATCCTGTCTGGTTGGCGGCTCTGGCAGATCCTGTCTGGTTGGCGGCTCTGGCAGATCCTGTCTGACGGACGGCTCTAGCGGCTCCTGTCTGGCTGGCGGCTCTAGCGGCTCCTGTCTGGCGGACGGCTCAGTGGGCTCATGGCAGACGGGCGGCTTTGCAGGCTCATGGCAGACGGGCGGCTTTGCAGGCTCATTGCAGACGGATGGCTCAGATGGCGCTGGGGAGACGGATGGCTCAGATGGCGCTGGGGAGACGGATGGCTCAGATGGCGCTTGGCAGACGGGCAGTTCAGTCATCGCTGTGCAGACGGCAGACTCCTGCCGGCTGAGGCGCACTGTAGGCCTGGTGCGTGGTGCCGGGACTGGTAGCACCGGGCTGGTGACACGCATCTCAGGGCTAGTGCGGGGAGCAGCAACAGGACGCACAGGACTCTGGGGACACACAGGAGGCTTGGTGCGTGGTTTAGACACTGATAGGTACTAGGCTGGGGCGGGGAGGTGGTGCCGGAAATACCGGACCGTGGAGGCGTACTGGCACTCTTGAGCATTGAGCCTGCCCAACCTTACCTGGTTGAATGCTCCCGGTTGCCCGACCAGTGCGGGGAGGTGGAATAACCCGCACCGGGCTATGTAGGCGAACCGGGGAAACCATGCGTAAGGCCGGTGCCATGTATGCCGGCCCGAGGAGACGCACTGGTGACCAGACGAGTTGAGCCGGCCTCATGACACCTGGCTCAATACTCAATCTAGCCCTACCAGTGCGGGGAGGTGGAATAACCCGCACTGGGCTATGCACTCGTACAGGAGACACCGTGCGCTCTACTGCGTAACACGGCGCCTGCCCGTACTCCCGCTCTCCACGGTAAGCCTGGGAAGTGGGCGCAGGTCTCCTACCTGCCCTTGGCCCACTACCTCCTAGCCCCCCCCCAATAAATTTTTGGGAATTACTTACGGGCTTTTTTGGCTTCCGTGCCAGACGCGTTCCCTCATAGCTCCGGTTCCTCTCCCCGGTAGCCTCTGCTCTCCTCAGTGCCTCCACCTGTTCCCATGGGAGGCGATCCCTACCAGCCAGGATCTCCTCCCAAGTGTAGCAACCCTTTCCGTCCAATACATCGTCCCATGTCCATTGCTCCTTTCTCTCCTGTCCCTTTCTCCGTTGACTCCGCTGCTTGGCTCTGGAGTGGTGGGTGATTCTGTAACGGCTGTCCTCCTCTTCTTCATCCGAAGAGGAGCAGGGATTGAACCAAGGCGAAGTGGAGTTTGAATACATAATGAATTTATTGACAAGACGGAAAAACGAACACGAACTACACTTGAACTGATACAAAATAACAAACGACGTAGACGAAACCTGAACATAAACTTACATAACTAACACGTAACACTTACGGACAGGAAACATACTACATCGAAACGAAACGAACAACCGAAACAATCCCGTATGGTGTAAGACATAACACAGACACAGGAGACAAACGTTCTGACATAGACAATTACTCACAACCAATGAGAGCCTATGGCTACCATAAATAAGGCTCCCAATCAGAGACAACCGAAATCAGCTGTCTCTAATTGGGAACTCATTCAGGTAACCATAGACTCTCCTAGATAACTAAACATACATAGACAACGCTAGACATCTGAACTCAACACAAACCCATATACTACACCCCATAACCCCTTTACCAAAGAAACACCCAAAACCAACCAAACATAAACATTCCCCATGTCACACCCTGACCTAACTAAAATAATAAAGAAAACAAAGAATACTAAGGCCAGGGCGTGACAATTAAGCATCTAGGAATACCTATTTCTTTGTTAACCGCTCAACACAGAATAGCCACGTGCGCATTCCCTCAAATCATTTGGAGAAAATATCCTTTCTATTTTATTCAGCTTTGTTCAATTGTATTCTTCATACTATAAAATAATATAAAATAATGCAACGGAATTCTAAGCAAATATTGTCTGCTAAATGAACTAGTGTAGCCCACAGCCATATGTCATAGCCAGATCAGGACCTAACATAATGTAACGATCGTCGTCTTCTTCGGACGAGGAATATGAAAGATCGGACCAAACTGCAGCGTGGTACGTGTCCATGTTAAATTTATTACAACTGAACACTGAATACAAAATAACAAAAGTGAAACAACGAAAATCGAAACAGTCCTATCAGGTGACACAACACAAAACAGGAAACAACTACCCACAAACACAGGTGGGAACAGGCTACCTAAGTATGGTTCTCAATCAGAGACAACGATAGACAGCTGCCTCTGATTGGGAACCATACCAGGCCAAACACAGAAATACAAAACATAGAACAAAACATAGAACGCCCACCCCAACTCACGCCCTGACCAAACCAAAATAGAGACATACAAAAGGAACTAAGATCAGGACGTGACACATAAGGACAACTCAGAGTGTGCTATTCTGTTCTTCTGAAATAGACTACATTTTCTTCATATCATGTTTCTTTAGACCTGTCTAAAATAAATAATGGATTTATTGTGAAGGTGTAGGCTAAAAGTATATTATAGCCCCAAAATTGCCCTCACTAGAAGCCTGTGTTTCAGACATAAGGAAGTAGATGGCTGCAAACGTTCTACATTTAAATTCGGACAAAACAGAGATGCTTGTTCTAGGTCCCAAGAAACAAAGAGGTCTTCTGTTGAATCTGACAATTAATCTTGATGGTTGTACAGTCGTCTCAAATAAAACTGTGAAGGACCTCGGCGTCACTCTGGACCCTGATCTCTCTTTTGACGAACATATCAAGATTATTTCAAGGACAGCTTTTTTCCATCTACGTAACATTGCAAAAATCAGAAACTTTCTGTCCAAAAATGATGCAGAAAAATGTATCCGTGCTTTTGTTACTTCTAGGTTAGACTACTGCAATGCTCTACTTTCCGGCTACCCGGATAAAGCACAAAATAAACTTCAGTTAGTGCTAAATACGGCTGCTAGAATCCTGACTAGAACCAAAAGATTTGATCATATTACTCCAGACCTAGCCTCCCTACACTGGCTTCCTGTTAAGGCAAGGGCTGATTTCAAGGTTTTACTGCTAACCTACAAAGCATTACATGGGCTTGCTCCTACCTATCTTTCCGATTTGGTCCTGCCGTACATACCTACACGTAAACTACGGTCACAAGACGCAGGCCTCCTAATTGTCCCTAGAATTTCTAAGCAAACAGCTGGAGGCAGGGCTTTCTCCTATAGAGCTCCATTTTTATGGAATGGTCTGCCTACCCATGTGAGACACGCAGACTCGGTCTCAACCTTTAAGTCTTTACTGAAGACTCATCTCTTCAGTAGGTCATATGATTGAGTGTAGTCTGGCCCAGGAGTGTGAAGGTGAACGGAAAGGCTCTGGAGCAACGAACCGCCCTTGCTGTCTCTGCCTGGCCGGTTCCCCTCTCTCCACTGGGATTCTCTGCCTCTAACCCTATTACAGGGGCTGAGTCACTGGCTTACTGGTGCCCTTTCATGCCGTCCCTAGGAGGGGTGTGTCACTTGAGTGGGTTGAGTCACTGACGTGATCTTCCTGTCTGGGTTGGCGCCCCCACCTTGGGTTGTGCCCTGGCGGAGATCTTTGTGGGCTATACTCGGCCTTGTCTCAGGATTGTAAGTTGGTGGTTGAAGATATCCCTCTAGTGGTGTGGGGGCTGTGCTTTGGCAAAGTGGGTGGGGTTATATCCTTCCTGTTTGGCCCTGTCCGGGGGTATCATCGGATGGGGCCACAGTGTCTCCTGACCCCTCCTGTCTCAGCCTCCAGTATTTATGCTGCTGTGTCGGGGGGCTAGGGTCAGTCTGTTATATCTGGAGTACTTCTCCTGTCTTATCCGGTGTCCTGTGTGAATTTAAGTATGCTCTCTCTAATTCTCTCTTTCTTTCTTTCTCTCTCTCGGAGGACCTGAGCCCTAGGACCATGCCTCAGGACTACCTGGCATGATGACTCATTGCTGTCCCCAGTCCACCTGGCCGTGCTGCTGCTCCAGTTTCAACTGTTCTGCCTGCGGCTATGGAACCCTGACCTGTTCACCGTATGTGCTACCTGTCCCAGACTTGCTGTTTTAAACTCTCTAGAGACAGCAGGAGCGGTAGAGATACTCTCAATGATCGGCTATGAAAAGCCAACTGACATTTACTCCTGAGGTTCTGACTTGTTGCACCCTCGACAACTACTGTGATTATTATTATTTGACCATGCTGGTCATTTATGAACATTTGAACATCTTGGCCATGTTCTGTTATAATCTCCACCCGGCACAGCCAGAGGAGGACTGGCCACCCCTCATAGCCTGGTTCCTCTCTAGGTTTCTTCCTAGGTTTTGACCTTTCTAGGGAGTTTTTCCTAGCCACCGTGCTTCTACATCTGCATTGCTTGCTGTTTGGGGTTTTAGGCTGGGTTTCTGTACAGCACTTTGAGATATCAGCTGATGTAAGAAGGGCTATATAAATACATTTGATTTGATTTGATATTACATGGATTTATTAGACTTTTAAAAATGTAGATGTTCCAAAGGTCAGCATCAGTGGCTTGTAGGCTATGTGTGGAAGCCAGGAGATGCTAAATGTGTTTATGTTAATTAATGGTCAATTACAATGAGACAAACAGTTATTTGCTTGACAATCACCAGATGACAACATTTTGTGAGATCCACAGCCCTAGTCTAGCCTAGGCTACACTCTTAGAAAAAAGGGTTATTCGGCTGTCCCCATAAGATAAACTTTTTTGGTTCCAGGTGGAACCCTTTTTGGTTCCAGGTAGAACCCTTTAGGGTTCCATGTTGAACCCTATGTGGAAAGGGTTATACATGGAACACTAAAGGGTTCTCCTATGGAGACAGCCGAAGAACCCTTTTAGGTTCTAGATAGACCCTTTTTTTCTAAGAGTGTACACAAAGAGAAGGCAGTCTAAGCAATAAACAACTGTAGGCATCATTACCATCAGAGCATAAGATGTAATACATTAGTGTTAATAACCTAACAATCAACATCCAACAAGCCACAACTAGGTGCAAATAAGGATAAGCTTACTTACCTATTCACATCTAGGCTACGTAGAATATACTCTTGAGTGTCTTCTTCAAAACTATAGCAGCAAAACTAATAGCAAACAGGGCTGTAAAACCCTGTGTGGGTATTGGGTACAGTGGTTGGGAATAGCAACACCCTCCAGTCGATTTCATATTCGTCTAATTCCATATTAGTGGTTACAAAAACTGCCACTCATACAAAATGCAAGCCTGCCATTAGCCATCTGAGTAAAAGCTAGCGTGATATGCGGTAGACTACAGTACATTATGCATAAATCCAGTTAACCGAAGTGCAGATTAAAATATGAGAAATCTTTCAGGAGGAGTTGGCTGGACTTCATTTGAGTGCTATAGATTTTCCTGATTTATGGACTGACACTTTCAATAGAACAAATGAGTGTGGTTGGTAACATGTTCCATCAGAAAGCATGATCATACAGCAGGCTATCATATCAAAAATGTAGATCTTCTTTTAAAAGATCAATTCAATACCCCTTGACATAGACTCGTGTCTAGTAACACTGATGGGTGAACAGACTCAGTTACGAGCCAATAGCTTAGGCCTACTCCCTATTTTGCACATTAGGGATGCATTATTCTTCATTTCAAAGAAAATGCTAGGAAATCTGTTATATTTACATCTGACGGAATTAGCCAAGAATAACAGCTACTTGTCTAGGTCCATTAGATAAACACAAAGACAGGCATTTCAATGTGCACATTTCAATGTGCACCATACAGTATAATTCCACCTGGCCCAATTTGTGGTTTGCACCAATTCAGGTTTAAGGATGCACTATGAAGAAATCGCTCCACCATTTCCTGGTTGCTAGACATTTTCAGCTGGTGTACAAAACCGAAAGTAAAAGACACAAGAATGTAACTTAGGAACGGGAAGAATAGAAATGGCGCACATAGAACAGATCTACCGCTTCTTAGACTTGCTTTCAATGAGAATGACAGATCTATAACACACATTTTTATGTGCATTTGGTTGGGCCGCACAAAAAGTTACATATTGCAGCTTTAAGACCAGGCAATAGGCTACTTTGCCAAGGACATCATTCAATGTTCTCATACCTGTATAGTAATGCTGTAATTACTAATAGTAACGATATTGTATTAGCCCACATACAGATACATTATGAAAAAAGGGCAGTATAGAAGAGTGAGTCAAGCCAAACAGGCCAGTAAAATGCCTGTCACTCTTTTTGTTAGGCATTGAAAATAGCACCATTACAATATGTGTGTGCACTATCTATCTCTGAATGACTCTTGTGTGTGACACCCACTTAAGAATGCAACTGCCTGATTCAGACCATAATGTGACTCCAAACAGAAGTGGCCGTGTCCTACTCCTCTTGTTACTCAGCACAATCAGAACAATGTCCCCATGTTCACAATTGCTTTTCTGTTTCAGTGCTTTCAGAAAGTATTCAGACCCATTTACTTTTTCCACATTTTGTTATGTTAAAGCCTTATTCTAAAATGGATTAAATTATTTTTTTCCCTCATTAATCTACTGTGTGTAGCCCATAATGACATTTAAAAAAAAAAAAGTATAATTCCTATTTATATAAGTATTTACTATGAGACTCGAAATTGAGCTCAGGTGCATCCTGTTTCCATTGGTCATCCTTGAGATGTTTCTACAACTTGATTGGAGTCCACCTGTGGTAAATTCAATTGATTGGACATGATTTGGAAAGGCACACACCTGTCTATATATGGTCCCACAGTTGACAGCGCATGTCAGAACAAAAACCAAACAATGAGGTTGAAGGAATTGTCCGTAGAGCTCTGAGAGAGGATAGTGCCGAGGCACAGATCTGGGGAAGGGTACCAAAACATTTCTGCAGCATTGAAGGTCCCCAAAAACACAGTGGCCTCCATCATTCTTAAATGGAACAAGTTTCGAACCACCAAGACTCTTCCTAGAGCTGGCTGCCTGGCCAAACTGAGTAATTGGGGGAGAAGGGCCTTGGTCGGGGAGGTGACCAAGAACCTGATGGTCACTCTGACAGAGCTCCAGAGTTCCTCTGTAGAGATGGGAGAACCTTCCAGAAGGACAATCATCTCTGCAGCACTCCACCAATCAGGCCTTCATGGTAGAGTGGCCAGACGGAAGTCATTCCTCAGTAAAAGGTACATGACAGCCCGCTTGGAGTTTGCCAAAAGGAACCTAAAGACTCTCAGACCATGAGAAACAAGATTCTCTGGTCTGATGAAACCAAGATTGAACTTTTTAGCCTGAATGCCAAGCTTCACATCTGGAGGAAACCTGGCACCATCCCTACGGTGAAGCATGGTGGTGGCAGCATCATGCTGTGGGGATGTTTTTCAGCGGCAGGGACTGTGAGACTAGTCAGGATCAAGGGAAAGATGAACGGAGCAAAGTACCGAGAGATCTTTGATGAAAACTTGCTCCAGAGTGCTCAGACTGGGAGAAAGGTTCACCTTCCAACAGGAGAACGACCCTAAGTACACAGCCAAGACAACGCAGTGGCTTCTGGACAAGTCTCTCAATGTTCTTGAGTGAACCAGCGAGAGCCCGGACTTGAACCTAATTGAACATCTCTGGAGGGACCTGAAAAGAGCTGTGCAGCGACGCTCCCCAACCAACCTGACAGAGCTTGAGAGGACCTGCAGAGAAGAATACAGGTGTGCCAAGCTTGTAGCGTCATACCCAAGAAGACACGAGGCTGTAATCGCTGCCAAAAGTGCTTCCACAAAGTACTCAGTAAAGGGTCTGAATACTTACGTAAATGTGATATTTCCGTGTTTATTTTTAATACATTTGCAAATATTTCTAAAAACCTATTTTTTGCTTTGTCATTTTTGCTTTGGTATTGTGTGTAGATTAATGAGGTAAATAAACGATTTAATACATTTTAGAATAAGGCTGTAACGTAACAAAATGTTGAAAAAGTCAAGGGGTCTGAATAATTTCCGAATGCAATGTAATGTGATATTTCACCAACTGTGAGTAGGCTATTGTCAATATGGCAAATACAATTAAAGGTTATTCAACTAAGGGTTATTACACTGACATTATCGCTTAGCATTCCATAACATTTCCCACCTGTTGATTTGCCATCTGTTTGTTACCAGGCATAGGCTACTTGCCCATCCTATGTGAAGTTATCAAACATTAATATAACTTTACATACTAATGGAAAGTAACATGCTATGGGTGTAATAACACACAGTAGATGGCTCCCTATAGTTAAGATTGACTTGCCATCCTCATATGACCTTCAAAACCCATTGAAATGTCTTATTGGTCCATGGTTGTTACATCATGACTGTATAGGTTTGTTACATGATATCAACGCAGTACAAATTGGTGGTAAATGCTGTCTGTGAGAGGTGTGCCTGCTTACCTGCTGCAGGTGAAGCTGATGTGATCATCGTAACCAAGACGATCAGCCCCAGGACCGCTGCACCAAAGCATTGAATGCGCAGCAAGGTCTTGGGAATCACCACTGAACCCATAGAGAAGCTTAAACCCTCCATTGCATGGAAGTCAGGGCATTTTATCCACTTATGAAGAGAATAATCATCCCAGTATATACAGCAAACTTGAGAATGCAGGTCTTGCTTGTGTGAGCTCCCTCAATGTGCCCCTTCTTCCATATGATCTGCTTCTGGTAACAGAAGGGTGATTAAGCTGTGTGCAAAAAGAAACAACTATGTCAGAGAAATGCAATACATGATGTGAGCATAGACAGATGTCCGTCTGTCTACCAATCTGAGGACATAACAAAGCAAAGAATATAGGCAATAAATATGCAGCCCAATTTATACGGAAAGACTAAAATGTTATGTTTATCCTAAAAATCACTCACTCTTAATGACCCTGACCTGACGGTGTGCTAGGCCGGACGCAGGCATGCTAGTTAGGTCAACCCTGGAGTTCAGCTGCCTGGTTATGTCCTTTGTTCTCTCCTGGGTTAAGCTTTTATATTGGGGACTTGCACTTGCAACTCATTAAGAAGACACCCATCTTTAATAACAGGCCAGGCACTTGACAAAGGTGATGTAAACGCAAACTAGGGATTAGCTACAGTAAATTGCAAAGTGTGGGGGAATTTACCCGCACGTGCCAAAACCAGTTACAATGTAACATAACAATTGTGAATATGTGTGTCTGACTGGCAGCACTAGTAAATACTAATATTCTTCTTATTTACTAGTTCAGTTGCTTGGATTCAATAGCTGGAATTGTAATAGTTGTTGCCCTTGTTCCCTTCTCTGTGATTTGTCATTCTAATGGAATCCAGAAGAAACAAAAGCCTGTCCATCGAAATGTGCAAATTTATGGGCAAAGACACAAAACATCCACATCAAATGAAATGTTTTTCTTGACCAAATATCATGGAAAACCACTTTTTGTGCAGTATTAATTTACCATCCTTACAAACCACTTAATGTCAATGTACTTTTGTGTATGGTACATAGGCTGGTCATCTAGGAAACCTGTTGACTTTCCATCACCATGAAGAAAAACAATGCACAGTAATTTCACAAAAGTAGTGCACTGGGCCTTTACTAGTCCTGTATTAGCTGACTGATTTAGACTACAGGATTTTTTTTCTTCTGCTCTCCCAGTCAAAAATCGCAGCACCCCCACCCACAAACTACATCCCTCCGCTATGCCTAACGGGTCTCAATGGGAGATTATTCTCGTTCACTACTAACGTTAGCTAGCTAACCTGCTGCCTGGCTGGCAGTCTCGTCATGAAGTAGTCTCCTTATTATCCCGACCCGTTTCCTAAATATCACTTGAAATATCTTATGATTAAATAAAACAAGTTATACTTTGTTTTTCTCATAAACAATCTTGAGTCAATATTCAACAACTGAAACAAACCATGGACATGTTTTAAACAGTTTAGCTAGCTAGTTTGGTTGGACTCGGTGTTAAAATAGATAACCGGAATCCTGTGCCCATCTATCCCATGCATTTACTACGTCCCAATCACAGACATAGCAGAGTACATCCTCTTACCAAAACGGAGCTTCACGTTCTGTTTCTCTTTGTCTGGACGTTTTCATATCCATAAAAACAATAACATGAAACCGGAATAGCTATCTAAATACCACTTGAAATACCTAGCAAGTTAGTTTAAGATCAAGGAAAAATATAATTTTCCTTCCCGTTTTCTTTAGACATCTCTCGCTCTCACAGTGACCACTCGTCATGAGGATTGCAATAACTCCTCCCCCTGAACCCTTATTAGATATCTATTTTGTCAGGTCCCACGGCCATTGGCTACAGGGGCAGTCCTTCAAATAGGTCATTAGGTTGTCCAATTCAATGGTCCTATTTGGGTTGTCCATCTCTGTCGGCATCTGTGGTTTCACGGCAACGTCGCGATGGACCCAAGCCCTTGAGCGATCTGCATGGGATCAAATGAAATGGGCAGACAGAAACAGACTGAAGGATAAATTATGAACTACATCATACAGAAAATGTTGAACTTTTATTTTCCTTAAAGCATTGTCAGGGAAGGTAAGAGCGTCTGCTAAATTACTCAAATGTAAATGTATACAATACATTATTTTCCCTACCTCAAATATTTGTTAGCAAAATCAATAGACAGACCACTTATAGGCTGGGATATTGTGATTTTATAATAAACAGCGCATGTCAACAAATATAGACAAGACTATTAAACACTTTGAGTTAAATATGCAAATAGAGGGAAAAAATGATTCGACCATAATCAAGTAGCACAACAATAAAATATGGTTAATCGTTGCCATCTAGTGGCATAAAATGTTCAGTAGAACATTTACATCAAGGATGGATTTGAAACTGAGCTCAGTCTGGCGACTGTACCTCTGATACTGAATCAATCTACAGAGCTAGTTAAATATTTTCTAGGGTTATAGAGTTTCTAGGGTAAAGTTGATTGTACCCACTGAACTACAACAACAAAAAATACAGAGACATTTGTCACAAAACAGATCAACGGATGAAATGAGTGATTCATTCATGTATTTTACTCCAATTGCAGTGAAACATCAACCATCGACTAATTGGACTTCACCTTCAGTGCGGTGTCTTTCAGGTTTCTTCAGGTGCACATCCTTTTGTCTGTCAAAACATCCATCAATTTTCCACGTTGATAAACTGTATTTCTATCTGCTTTTGCATTACATTTTATCACAACCACCCCACACGCACACATTCACAAACACTCACACATACACCAGATAAAAAATAATGATAATTCTATGACACAGGAGACTGGTGCCGTGACTTAACAGTTTAATGTAAATCCAAGACAAAGTGTGATTACATTTCTACACATATACAATATGCATATGTGAGCATACAAATTCTCATGAATAACTCGATTCACCTCGGAGACCGAAGAAATGATCAAAAGTGACAGTGAATAACAAGCTAGAACATAGTTCACCACAACGCCAGCCCCTTCTCACCCTACAGTTAGTAAAGAGGACAATTAAAATCACTTTTTTTTTCTATGACAAAGTTGTCGGTTAAAATCCTCCTGTAAATGTACAATGCTATCATTAGTTTTTCGAAGCCTATTATAAATTCACTCAATTTTTCTACAACGAAAATGATTAAGAGAAGCACACAACATCTTAAATGGTAACACAAGCGCTTAATAGCCAATTACTCAACTTGTTAGGAGTTTAATTAATCATTCTTCATTATTATATTTAAACATTCTATAAAGCCAGTAAAATATCCATTCTCATAACATACTCAGTAATATTAGTCTAAAGAACACGATACATGAACAGATTGAAACAAGGAGTCAACAAACACTTCTCAAAAAATCCCTGATAAACGTAAATGAGAGACAATTAACAAAGAAGTATACTAGGAAAAACTGCAGCATACAATAGCCTGAACGACAACTTATGAGATTTGAACATCATTAACAAACCATATAGCAATGGACACACAACAGGGTCAGGGTCTGATGCTTTTTAGGTCTTGAGACTTTGTACCCATTTCATTGTGAATGCTGTTGTGCAAGTACAAAATCGAAATCACGATCAAGATGACTGCAAAATGGCTACAGTGTGACAGTTACAGCGCTTTACTGCTACGTTTCATCTCTTGTACCGCTGTCAACTGTGGAGAAATAAAGTTTGTGTTGGGCTTTATCTATGGGAATTCATTAGGCAAGAACCCATCCTCTGAAGGACTTTACTACAATGCTTATTTCCAATTTGAGCTGGAAAGAACTAGCTAAAGAATAAACTTTCTAAACCAAATTGTTTCAAACTGTTAGTCTATAATCAAAAGAGACCTCTAACATGTCTTTAGCAAGAGTTGAGAAGATTTTTTTAAATAAATAAAATACATCTTGGTTCTCAAGTACATGTGTACAAAAACTGGCCAAATGATAACACTTGACCTATTCCATTACAGACAGCATCAAACCCTTCACCAATTCAGCCTGAATCCCCAAAGAAAAAAACAATGAAGGAGGTGATTCCCTTGACAAACACACAAACACATACAGACCAACTCTCATACAGAAGGGCTTTAAGAATGTGTTGTTACTTGTTTATGGAGTTTCTATTATGTATATAACCTAAATCATCCTAAAATAAGTACTTTTCCCACCTCCCTGCTTCTTTGGGAGAATGTGCTATGCAAAGCTCCAATGAAATGATTGCAAAATGTTTCAAAGGAGTGTAGCGGTTGTAAGATTATTATTCTCGTCTAGTAAGGTGTTAAAATGATTCAAGTCACTTCAGATGGGTTTGGCCTGAGAAGACTGACTGGAAATGTGTGCCATGCCTTCAGGAATGTTTCGCAATATTTCAAACAAAGCTCCAGGAAAAGTACTCGCAAACACACTGTGGGAAAAGTTGGAAGCTGAGCACTTCTTGTGTAGCAAGAGTATTTCAAGAACAAAGCTGTAAAATACCAGGCTTCACAAAGAGGCCGCTTTACACAGCTCTCTTTCATTGAAACCACATCTTAAAGCTCTGATGATATCGTTAAGTTATTTGGAAGGCAGTATTCTAACATTGAAATGGCTACAGTAGCAGAGGAGAGACAATGTTTAAAAGTAAAGCAACTTCATTACCACAAGAATTTCTTGACACTCTAAAGAAGCACATTTTGGTAATTGTAAGGTCACTGGATCTATGTTGATGCTCACATTTCTGATTAATATTTTCCTTAATAAAAACACATAACGCATGTTAAACAAAGTAGTATGATACGAACATATTTTACACATTCAAATACATGTTCTCATTCAAAATATAGCAAGTCCGTTGAAAAAAAATTGAGTGTAAGATTCAAAGGGCTTCTCGTAATTTGCTAAATTTAGATTATACATGAAAAAAAATAGAATGAAATCGAATATATCATATTTGAAAACCCCATATCGGAATAAAAATGTTGACTTTTTCAAATGAATTTATGCTGAGTCAAGTTGTTTTTGCTGGAATCACAGACTTATTGCATCTTGCATGGCAACAAATAATGTAGAAATCAAATTTTTACTTTAACTAATGGTCACTCAAGCAGAAATATTTAAAGCATTTCAGATGAAGCAGGTCACATATTACATTCATTTTGTGCTAGTGACCATTATTTTAAAGGTATTATTGGTATTTTTTTTTTTATTCATTTCACTCTATAGGTCATTCCATGGCACATTAACTTATAACATGTTTTTGTTTTTAAAAAATTCATTTGCTTACAACATTAATAAAGCTAAAATACAACTTTAACAACGTAAAAAACACTTATATAAAACAATTCGAAGAAGTTAGAGGATTCCATTTTTACATTTAGGGGGCAACAAGTGACAGATATCAAATAATACATTGTTCAAATCATAGATGTTTGAGAATGGTGGACTGCAAATGACAGTAAACTCCTTTAAAATAGCTCAACCATAAACAGATATTGTGGCAACTCTAATCACTCATATGTGTGTGTTGTGCACATACTGTATGTATTTCTACAGTACTATATGTGCACATACTGTATGTATTTCTACAGTACTATATGTGCACATCTCACTTGTCATTTGTGGACTTTTTTTCCCCCCACCAAAGAAATTCAACATGTTGATGTACAGTACAAACACAAACAATCCCCAATGTGGTCTGGCAATAACGTCTGGTCTAAACATGTACCTTTAATGCAGACGGTATTGCCAGACCACATTGGGGATTGTTTGTGTTTGTACTGTACATCATCAACATGTTGAATTTCTTTGGTGGGAAAAAAGAAAAGTCCCCAAATGACAAGTGAGCAGAGAGCTATAGGGGCTGTTGGGTGTGCAGTATGGATGTCGGATTCTCTCTGCAGTGGAATGTTTCAGTAGTCTTCCTCTTTATGGAGGCGCCAAACTCTCGTGTGTAAAAGCATCTCTCTTGTGTGTGTGCTTAGGCCCACAGGCCTTAAGGAAATGAACAAAAACATACAAACAAAGGTACAACTCGGAACAGAAAGAAAATGATGTAACCAGCAATGTATACCTACGGCACGGTATCTCTACACCACATCTTTGACTGCCAGGAACCCAAGGCTTGCATGGTGGAGCCGGTTGGAGGGAGCACGGTGGCATATTGGTGAAGTACCAAGATGTTGTTGTTTTAGGTTTGGTTTGAGGAGCAAACCTGGGTCTGACACACTCAAGCCTAAATTACCTACAGTACCTATAAGGGCCCCAATGGATTATCATCAACTTTACAACCTTATTATCGTCACCGGTGTCTGAACACTGTACACAGGTATACACACCCTCCTAGGAATACTTAACATCAACATACAGCAACTCCCAGTTACAAATCAAAATAGAAATGAGCCTAATAACAAATCATCAAAACACTTGATTGCAACTATCTGTAAAATAACACAATATATACTGTACCTACAGCCATTTCAAAAGTTCAATAGTGACATAAAAATAAAACAATCACTTCAAATGCAAGTACTATGGCATGATATGAAGGGATAAGGGGGAAGGCTCTCCTAAAACCACAAGCAGTTCTGATGTGCCCACTTAATGAGGACAGTATAACATATAACAGAGAGATTATTCATATATCATTGGCTAAGACAAATGAAACGAATGTTAAATTAAGTAGCAAACACATAGAAGCAATAGGCCAATCAGTTCTCTTACTACATATCTGGTATCCCTTTCTGGTGGTGTGGTGTCTGTGAACACATTCCAAAGACAAAACAGAGATAGTGTTAACAAATGAAGCCCCTTTCATAGGAAGACCTTCCAGGTGTACACTGTAGCATTTCTGTTCCATTCCAGTCTCTCCCTCTCTGCTGAGAGGTGCTACACAACCCTCAGAGCAGAAAAGACTAAATCACTTCCATTTATCTTTGCAAGACAACAACAACAACACAACAACTTGTATCTTGAGTTAGGTGTGCATTCACGTAGCCCCTGTAACTCCTACCCACTGTTCCTACCAACCTGCTCAGTGCCAACATGCTATTCTTTTAGTCCAATTAACATGAGGAATGCCACCCTACCACTCTGCCATCCTCAGTTCCTACCCATCCCAACCCAAATCTTTCTAGTAGCCGCTCACTTACTCAGATCTGGGTTTAAATACTATTAGAAATCATTTCAAACACTTTAGCTGGGCTTGACTGACTTTGCCTGGCACAATGGAAGTAATGCTTGCTAAACTGCAAACATAGCCCATCTGGCAATCCAGGCAGGCTAAAACAAATGTTCAAAGTATTTGAAAATGTTCAAATATTATTTGAGTCCAGGTCTGACTCCTACCCAGCAACCCCTCTCACCAGCCCTCAATACTCTGCTTCCCCACTGCAACCAACCAGACTCTCTCTCACTGGCCTTCTCAGGATCTCAGCCATAGCAACCACAACTTCCCATCAGGCCTTTGCTATTTTTTGTCGAACTCTGGACTCTGTCACCCTATGTTGAACTCATCACATACATGTTTTTGACAGTCACATTCTTGTATTTCTGCATTTTCCATTACCCCAAAATGGATCCTTGTGCTAATACTTCTCTGTTCTATCATTCCTCTGAACCAATTCCTTGTGTGATATAAAAACAAAGTAACACATCTCAAACTTAAGCCATGGTATGTATGGATATCACGGTGACAAAGGCTTATACTGTACACATATTAACATTAATATCCAGCACACAACGTAACGAGGATTGATCTAACGACTTTGGTTCAGTACCCTAAGCAAGTTAAACTCATGCACACTTAACAAAAAAGCCAAAGGTCAGGCAAATATGAACTCTGACCTCTGAACTCTGTAGTATACTGTCATAAGGATAGGAAACAGAGCTAGGGGCTAAGCCTACACCTGGAAGAGAAATCAAAACTGCCCTGACAATAACATGTCAAACCAAGGAACCAGTTCCAGCTAGTCTGTTAGTTCTCAAGGTTCCAGCGACATAAACTGTGTCGTTATATCTGTAAGGCACTACAAGGGAACAATGGTCAAACCTAAGACTGCGGAGGATTCAGAGAATTATAGCACAAAGGTGCAAGAGGAGGTGGACTACACACACATGGCTGACAGTAGCACACGCACACACAGATAATCACGTTGTACATGCCTATGTTATTATAACCACTTTGTGCAATCACATTGAAAAAAGAGAAACAAATCAATTCTATTGGTATCAGAAAAAGCTCTTGATAAAAGAATCTGGGTGCAGACTGCTACATTCTAAAAACAGGGCCCGGCTATGACTCCTATACCTATAACATAAGTCTCCTCAAAAAGGTGAGAACGAAAAAATGAAGGGGAAATAGCTATAAATACATTAGAATGTTTTTTTTGTCTTTCGTTGGTTATATTTCCAGAAGATTCCTGACTCCGGTTGTCTGTTGGAGAAGGAGGGGTGCTTTGTTCTCTCTCCCACACCTTGAATGATTTGGAAATGTTTAAGACAGTTCAAGGCCATCGTTATTTTTTAATATTCTTTGAAGAGCAGCAGGTTTCCGTATTTCACCTTCATTCCCAAATCCTCATGGGAATTCTCACATTGGGAATTCCAACATCCAGAGAGGGACCCCCAATTCAAGAGAAGAAAACAAAACAAAAAGCCGTGTTAGAAGAACAGAAACCCTCCATCTCTCTCAAACGCCTGTCACGAAGACCTTGCTGTAAAAGAATGAGAATAATAAAATAAAACCAAGAGAGAAAACAAAGCAAAACTGGCCCTTTTGGAGAGAAAAATTCACCCCTCCTGTCCCTTAGAGGGGCTGTGTATTTCCCTTTTCCTCTCTGTCGTTATATCTTCAAGTTAAACGTGACAGTTTCATAAAGAATGCATGTCTCTCTATCTCTCTGTCCGTGGAGTAGGGATAGGGAGGGAGGACATGGGGTGAGCAGCATCAGTAGTGCTGGGGTCGGGGGGGGGGGGGTTCTGGGTCTCCAGTGTGTTGGCTTGGCTCTAGAGGTAAGGGTACTGGTTCACCTTGGTGGGGCTCAGTGGGTATCCAGTGTAGACAGTGGAGGCAGGCGAGGCGCTGATGTACGTCTGGTGGGTAAACTGGGCCTGGTACTGGCTGTGGTGGAGGGTGGGCGAGGGCAGCACGCCGTGCCCCATGCTGACAGGCACCTGGTGGACGATGCCCGGTGTGTGGTATGTGGCGTGTTGGACCGTGTGGCGGGCCGAGCCCTGAGTTGCCACCAGGTGGGCCACGGTGCCTGTGGAGCCCAGGGCGACGGGTGCGGCAGTGTAGGTGTAGAGGTGAGGCTGGCCGGGCAGGTGGGTGGCAGCCAGGTGGGTGGCAGACAGGTGGGTGGCAGCCAGGTGTGTGTGCACGTTGGCAGTGTGAGAGGGGCTGTTGTGGTGCTGGAAGGAGTAGGGGGCCTGGGCTGCAATGGTTGGGGTGATGTAAGCCTGCTGGCGCCGGTGGCCTCCGTTCCTCTCAGCTACCATGTGCTGCTGGGCCTTGAGAGGGAGAGACACGAGGACAAAGTCAGTGCAATCCAAATTCTAGTCTGTCAGAGACAAACTTTCCACACGGTAAATGATACGAGGTAATTTAGATGGGTTCTTACTTGGCTCTCTCTCCATACCTGGCTGAGATTGAGAGGCTGCTGCTGCTGGAAGGGGTGTGGCCCCGAGCGCTGCTGTCGGTAAGCCATGCCCCCCGAAAGGTGGTTGTTGCCAGACATCATGCCCACGCCGTTGGAGGTTTTGAACTTATACGCCGAATTCTGATGATTCATTGCATCTGAAGCAGAAATGAGACAAGGGAAAGAGGTCAATCCAGGTCAAGAAAATAGCACGAGTACAATATACAAACACAAAACACCCAATTGTTGACCAAGGTAGCTACAGTAACCAATCGGGCGGGACTTAGCGAATGGGTAAACTGGAGTACCGACAATGATAATAATGATCATATTCAACTCAAATAAAAAGCTATCTCTACAGAATATAGTATTTCCTATACTCCAGATGAGTATCGACCATCCCTCCTTGTCTACATGGGTGTGCGGATCTGTGTAGGTACCTGTGTAGATATCTGTGTAGATACCTGGCATCAGGCGCTCACACTCGCTCAGCACCTCGCTGGACTGGCTCTTCAGAGGGGGGATGATGATGGTGCGGGGGTTGTTGCCGTTGCTGTAGTTGTCCAGCAAGGTGGTCTTGGAGTCATGGTAGCCGTTGTTGTTGGCCAGCCTGGACTCCACGGCATAGGGACTGTTGTTACTGGACAGGTCCGAGTCGGGGGAGTCGTGTACCGTCACACAGCTGATGACGTTCTTCCTATGCTTGGACAAGCTGCAAGGAAGAGGATGCACTCTATTTAATGCCTCATATAGTACTCATCAGCTTACTAACCTACTAACCAATGTTTGTGTCGATTCCATAATAACTTGTGAATTCAGATCAATTCACTGATAAATGGCCTTATGCCAATCATGTCCAATCTTATTACAGAATTCAATCAATCAAACATATTTTATAAAGCCCTTTTTACATCAGAAGATGTCACAAAGTGCTATACAGAAACTCAGCCTAAAACCACAAACAGCAAACAATGCAGATGTAGAAGAGCGGTGGCTAGGACAAACTCTCTAGAAAGGCAGGAACCTAGGAAGAAACCTAGAGAGGAACCAGGCTATGAGGGGTGGCCAGTCCACTTCTGGCCGTGCCGGGTGGAATTGTCTGGAACTGAAACGAAATCAAACCCAACTCTGTCAGTAATGACACTAAACATGGCCTCCTGTTTTGTATTAAACCCTGGCTCCCAGATCTCTGCACGTGTGTAATGTCTGACCCAAAATGGCTGACTTGTACCTGGTATGGTTGGTGTTGCTCTGCTTGTGATCATCCTCCTCGTCCGTGTCACTGCTGATGGTGATTATACTGACAGCCGGGCTGGGTGTATCAGGGATGATGATGGTCTGACGCGGCCTGTTGTGGTGCTGGTGGTGGTCCTGGGTGGTGCTGGAAGCCTGCTCTGCTTCGCCCGCTCCCCACCCTCCACAACCCTGTGGGGGTCCACAGCCGGAGCTGGAGGAGGGGGCGTGGTTCTGGAGCACAGCACAGCGTGGAGGGGTGTTCTCCTTCACCCGCTTGGAGCGCTGTGGGGACAGTACCGCCTGGGAGGAGGACACCTCGTATGCAGACACGTTCCTGCCAGGAGAGAGAGAAGAGAGGGATGAGCCATTATTAGGTTAACAACTACTACATACTACATACTATATACTTCTTACACATGTAAAAGGTCCTGTGTATGTACATAATAACAATACGCCCTTGTGTTCTGAATGGTTGAAGGTTGAAAGTCAGCAGCACCAGTCAACTGCAGGTGATGGCCGGTCACTGACTGTGTTGTGTTCAGACCTAAAGAGATCCTAGTTGTGCAGGAGATCCTAGTTGTGTAGGAGGTCCTAGTTGTGTAGGAGGTCCTAGTTGTGTATGAGATCCTAGTTGTGTAGGAGATCCTAGTTGTGTAGGAGGTCCTAGTTGTTTAGGAGGTCCTAGTTGTGTATGAGATCCTAGTTGTGTAGGAGATCCTAGTTGTGTAGGACGTCCTAGTTGTGTAGGAGATCCTAGTTGTGTAGGAGTCCTAGTTGTGTAGGAGATCCTAGTTGTGCAGGAGATCCTAGTTGTGTAGGAGTCCTAGTTGTGTAGGAGATCCTGGTTGTGTAGGAGATCCTAGTTGTGTAGGAGATCCTAGTTGTGTAGGAGGTCCTAGTTGTGTAGGAGATCCTAGTTGTGTAGGAGATCCTAATTGTGTAGGAGGTCCTAGTTGTGTAGGAGATCCTAGTTGTGTGGGAGGTCCTAGTTGTGTAGGAGATCCTAGTTGTGTAGGAGATCCTAGTTGTGTAGGAGGTCCTAGTTGTGTAGGAGATCCTAGTTGTGTAGGAGATCCTAGTTGTGTAGGAGGTCCTAGTTGTGTAGGAGATCCTAGTTGTGTAGGAGGTCCTAGTTGTGTAGGAGATCCTAGTTGTGTAGGAGATCCTAGTTGTGTAGGAGATCCTAGTTGTGTAGGAGGTCCTAGTTGTGTAGGAGATCCTAGTTGTGTAGGAGATCCTAGTTGTGTAGGAGGTCCTAGTTGTGTAGGAGATCCTAGTTGTGTAGGAGGTCCTAGTTGTGTAGGAGATCCTAGTTGTGTAGGAGATCCTAGTTGTGTAGGAGATCCTAGTTGTGTAGGAGGTCCTAGTTGTGTAGGAGATCCTAGTTGTGTAGGAGGTCCTAGTTGTGTAGGAGATCCTAGTTGTGTAGGAGTCCTAGTTGTGTAGGAGGTCCTAGTTGTGTAGGAGGTTCTAGTTGTGTAGGAGATCCTAGTTGTGTAGGAGATCCTAGTTGTGTAGGAGATCCTAGTTGTGCTTACCTGGCAGTCATCTGATGCTGCTTGGTCTTTTTGGAAGAAGAGTTGTTGTTATTGGTCAACGGTTGCCTCATCACATGGGCCACGCCCACATTGAGAGGCTGATTCTGGTTGGATGGTAGGGAGACGTGGCCAGTCAGCAGCGCCGGCTGTTGCATGATGGGATTGTAATGGCCGCTGTGCTGGTGAGAATTCCTGGAACACAACATATGTCTCATCACTACTCTGAACCTGTATTTTATATGTATGTGTTTAAGTTTAAACACTGTCATGGTGAACTTGCCCGATTTTAATCTCTAAGCACATATCTATTACAGCACATACGCACAAACTGCTTTATTTGAGGGACTAGAGTTTAGACAAAGCATGTGTATTTCCCAGAGGAGCCTGTGGGTGGCAACAGTCACCGCATGACACAGAGGGGAGAAAAGAGAGCGGAAGAGAGGGGAGGGCATGGGGAGCTGACACCAGAAGCTGTAGAGGGATAGCTCTGCAGAGAAGTGTGACACTTTCACAATCATCTTTGTGAGGACAATGGAGCTGTGGGCGGCGAGAGAGGGAGAGAGAGAGAGAGAAAGGGAGAGAGGGAAAGGGAGAGAGGGAAAGGGAGAGAGGAAGAGAGGGGGAGAGAGAGAGAGGGGGGGGGATAGAGAGAGACGTGTCTGGCCACCACCCTGTTCTTAGACGGCACTGCTAAATTACACACACACGCAAACACACTCATATACCTGCATCCTGCTTATCTTCCTGCAGGCACCATCCATCTAACATGTGATCCATGTGACACGCCATGTCTGGGATGATGTCCTTTTATGTGCATACATCTCATCTCCCTGAGGTAAATGTGCTCTTATAAAAGCCTCGCTGTTCACTTATAGACTGTGATTCATGGCAGCCCTCTGAGTGCCTGTCACAAGGCCATGCTCCTCTGTCAATCAGGACACTGCTGTGCTGATCCTCTCTGCACTTTGTAAACATCCCTACTTTCGCTGTTGACCAGGCTTTAATACACAGTTGGTCAATGAAACTAGCCTGGAATCTCATCAGGGTGAAATGGAGGATATAAAATTGGATTGCAGGCTACAATGAAACTACTGTACCTTTGTCATTTGGCTTCACTTACAGATATGCCAGGCTTATACTAGTCTAATCTTTCATGACTATTCTGGTCTTATAGGTTTTGATCGATTGATTTGTTATGGTAGTGTCTTGCATCTTTTCAGATGCCCAGCCCACATGGGCTTATAAGACACTGGATTGCCAAAAAGTATACAATTTACAGTGTGCAACATAAAGAGGAGGCATGTTCTTTACCTCCAGTTAGCCAGGGGCTGTGAGGCCATCATGGAGTCTGGGATGACGGAGGCGTGCTGGACCGAGGTGTGGGTAAGCTGCTGCCAGGCCGGGGGTAGGAGTATCTGCTGGGTGCCACTGGGCCAGGCCTGCTAGGGGGAGAGGCGGGGGGAGAGACGGGGAGAGAGGAAGGAAGAGAATAAGAATAATTCTGGACAGCCACAGAATGAAATAGAACACTGTTTCCATTCTACCGTATTCTATCATATCTCTAATTAACCCTGCGCTTCAACCATGTGAGGTATACTTAAGCAATAAGGCCAGAGGGGTTGTGGTATATGGCCAATATACCATGGCTAAGGGCTGTTCTTACGCACGCCGCAACGTGGAGTGCCTGGACACAGCCCTTAGCTGTGGTATATTGGCCATATACCACAACCCTCTGAGGTGCCTTATTGCTATTATAAACTGGTTACCAATGTAATTATAGCAGTTTTGTCCACTAAGTTTAAACACTCAGTTTATAATCTTAGTCTTAGGTAGGAAGAACACATCCGAAAAAAATGTGTTGTTTTATCTCCCATTGTTTTAATTGCAGAGATTAAAGGAACAGGGAAAACTAGAGAACATAATTGAATGCGCTAAAGTGTAACAAAAGATAAGGGATCCCTGTAAAAACACAAAACAGCCAATAGGTTTGCAGACACAAGCAGAACAACTGGCCAGCGGCTGGCTATTTAAACAAAGCCAGTTGAATTCTCTGGCCTTGCAGACAACACACATCAACAGTTCATAGATAGGACTTTGGATGTTTGATAAAGATGTGCTGCCTCTCCCCTCCTGGTTCCTGTGTGTGTGCTGAAGTGTTTGGCATTATCCAAATCAGTTCCGCTTTTAATTAAATTCACATTGTTGCTGTGAAAGGACGTGCTTTGTATTACTGGTGCAACACGCAGAGAGTTTCCAGGCATAATATGCCACGAGTCGAGTATGTGTGTGTGAGTGAGTGTGTGTGTGTGTGTGTCTGCAGCCCTAATAGTTTAATGCAGCTCTATTGATTAGCACTTTAATGTGGGGTTCTAATGAATTGTTCCTTTATTAGCATTTGCATTCTATTTACCTCGGCAGCATCGGTATGTGTTGCAGCACACAGCACAGAGGACAAAGCACTCAATACTTAGGCCTACATCTGGGCTGTGCTCATACAGAGTGCAAGGCATACATCTCCAGGTCTATTCTTCTGGTGTCGTCCGCATTTCTTGGCACAATGTAACTGTTATACTCTACTGTTAAAAAATTATTGTAAGGTTGAACAGCGTATGACCGCTAGCTTGTAGGAGTGGAATTGTTTTGTCTGAGGTACGTTGGGAAAGATGATTAACTTCAAACAAAAACAGTCCATGGGTGAAGGGGGAGGGAGGCATCATTAGGTCAACAAAACATGAACAGGCTGTGGATGGATAAAGGACACAGGCACATCCAATGGAAAAGCACGAAAACCCGGCCAATAGAAGACAACCTAAGCCACTTGCAGACTCCCTTTACATATCCCATGGTTAAATTCACATCTCAAGTCCTTTTATCAACATGCCAGAACCTATTAAGAGCCACTAATACTTCCATCGCCTTCTCTCCACCCCTCTATCTCTTCATCCATCCTGCTCACTCCATTCCTGGCAGTAGGCATTCTTCTCTCGCCGGGCGTCTGTGTTGTGTAATCGGCCTGTCTGCCCCTAACCCGGTTAAGAGGCCCTTTTCTTTTCTTCCCAGGCCCATCACCCCAGCAGCAGCAGTGCTAGCTAGTTCTCTGCTTCCCAACAACAACCTCCTCTCCCCGAGGAAAAAACCCTTTGTCACCTTAGGGCCCTGAAAGCCCTGGCTCTCACTCCCCAATTGTTTCCAAATTTTCTGCATTCCTGATCCAGATAAAGGTCCTGCCTGGCTGCCTGCCTGGGGCCCTCCTCCACAGCTTCACCACCCAGCCTCAGCTCTGCTCTACAGATACCCAGGGAGATTGAGCCCAACCTGGGCCGAGGGTGGGCTGCGGCTGCAGAAAGGCCTGAAGGCTAAACCCACCCACACCCACCAGAGACCTCCCAGAACAAAGGGAATGAGGGATTTAGATCCAGTACTTCCACATATTGGATGTGCTACTGGTCTGTATAAACGGCATGCTTTGTACTGTAGAAATTAATATACTGTGAAATATTTTATGAAAGCTTCTTTTGAGGCAGTCTTTCAGAATGAATGCTAAAAATTAAGTTAATGCTATAGGGTATAGGGTGACCTTTGTAGCCTTCTGGAGTTGAGCGAACCCCTCAAAACCCTCAAGCGTTTCCTAATCTGTCCCTCTCTTCTGAGGCCTATAATTCCAGAGCGCCTGACTTGGAAGCAGCCCTAAAGCTAATCATCATTTGGAATCTGACAGATTAGTCTTCTACACAGCACAGAGAGCCTCGCTAGTTGGCTACTGCATGATTAACAAGAGATAAGGGAACCCTTCTTACTCCTAGGACTTTAAAGAGCTTATGGAAATTTCCAGAAACCAGAGGGGGAGGTGGCCTACTGCTCCACTTTACTACTTTATAGTCTATTGTAGGAATAATGCATGGGTATGTATGTTCTTTCAAACGACTGTACATTAGCTGGTAAACCTACTACAGCTCCACTGCTAAGGGTTTTAGTGAGAACTCTGAACGCGAACAAACAAATTCTCCCTCTTGTTCATCAAACCATGGCAGCCTCTTCCTCTTAGGAGAAAGGGAGGGTGGGAGGACACTAGAAACAGGGTTTAACTCACTCAGGCAAAGCAGCTACCAGCAGGGGCAGGAGGATCACAAGAACACACAGACTGACTCCCTGCCTTGATCAAAGGCTAGCCTGTTACACTGATGTAGGTAAAGGATACAGAGGTACGGCCTGACATTTCCAAAGTAGCTTTCATCAACAAAAGCATACAAAAGACCCTTTTAGCCATATGTGTGTTTAGGGAGACATTCATGTCTCCCAGTAAATAGAATAGGTTCAGTGTATTGTGCACCTCAGGGAAACAAAGATGAACTATCATTATGAGTTCAGAGATGCAATTAAGGGCCTATATGTGGGCCCCCTGATCTCCACGACAACCGCTGCGTCACTACTCCCTACCTGTGTCAACAGGCCTGGCTGGATCTGCAGCGGCTGAGCACCGGGGGCCTGCGTCACTATAGGAACGGCGCTCTCCATCCGCACAGAGTAGCCTGTGTGCTTGGACGGGGAAGCCTGCAGCCCTGAGGACACACACAACAACATAGATGAGGTCAACAACAACAATACTCTAAGTGTCACACAAAAAGGCCTGCACCCTGGAAGAAACGGTGATGGCAAAATTGTTAAAGAAAATGTTTCATTTCAAAACAGTTTTTTAGTTTATAGTGATACTGTACTCAATTACTGATTCAGCTTGAAAACATTAAGTTAGTAATGATAACATAAATGCTATCTATATAACCCTTGGTTGAGTGGAGCAAACAGGAAATGGAAATTCTTATCCGCCGTTCCACAGAAACCCCCCCCAAAAAGAATGTTTCTTTCAGTCTTAACCTCATAAACAGAGGTTAGACCAGAGCGGTGGTTCAAAAGCATCAATCATAGATAAATGCATTTATATATGACTAATTAGCTCATAAATGTATCACAGCATATCTCTTAAACATGAAGACTGCCGTTGCCTTGGGGGGTCAGTGGAAGTTACAGAACAAAAGGTCTACACAGCCAGTGGTGTGCAGTGCCTGCTCACAGCTTGATAAGCCCTTCTCACTTCAGGAGAAAAACAAAACTCCCTAGTGCCAGACAGTGCTGATCTAGTCTACTGAAACTGACTGAGCCTTTGACAGGCAGTGTTTGAAATAGGTGCCGTTACTCATTTTGGGTGCCGGTACTGTTTATATTTACTTTTGAGCTAATATTCTATAAGATGAATAGAAGCTCAAGCAGTAGAACATTTGAGGTGCCGGTACTCAGCTCCAGTGAGCTCCTGCCCAAGTCAAGCTATAGAGGCTATTTTAATTCACTCATTTAGCATTTATGTATACAGGTAATACTGTATACTGTTGCAATCTTTTATCTTTCTGATGTTTTTTCAATGTAAACCTGTTCCAAGATGGCGGCAAACAATCCATTGAACCACTGATACAGGACCAATGCTTAAGGTTAAGCTCAGGGATAGAGGAAGCTGATCCTAGATCTGTGGCCTTTTTACACAGCATACACTGTGTTGGTTTAATCTCTTACCTTGGAAGCCTGGTGGACAGACGATGAGGGCCTGCTGGAAGGGGTCAGGCCGGGCAGGACAGAGTTGAGGGGCCCCGGGCTGCAGGGGCATGCTCCTTTGTGCCACGGCAGCCATGGAGGCCGCGGACGGCTGGTAGAGTGCAGATGGGTAGTTTAGTATGGAGACTTCGGGGTTGGCAAGGGAAAGGGTGGCACTGGTGGTGGAGGGAGCTAGGTTGGTGGCCTAAAGGAACAACGGGATCGAAAACAAAAAGCCATGAGGAAAGGCTGGGTGGTGGTGGTAAGCTCAAAAGGTTCTGAATGTTGGTGGGTTGCTGGGGGGGGTACTATCATAACTCATCGCAACATCAAATATTGTCATTTATTTATTATGCGTTAGATGTCTTAATGGTACATTGGTAATACATTCAAACAGAGGGAAAAATTAGGGCATTGTAATATCTCTCCGAATATTATAAATAGTGTGATTTCTCAGCCTGTGTCCGACAGCTTTAATGTACTGTGCATGCTGCATTTCAGTGAAAAGAGTGAGAGAACCCAGAGAAAGAGAGAAATAGAGTATGTGATGGAAAGAGAGAATCAATGGGACAAATCACTTCCATCACCAACCTATTATTTGATAGTGCTATAATTACTGTACATAAACAGTACATTGAGCCGCAGAGGATTATTTGTCCATACTGTACATGTACATACGCACATACTGTTAGAACTGCCACAAGTATGCATGTCAATGGAGATTCTCTCACTGTATTGTGTGCACAACTAAATATCCACATACATGTACATATACACTCAGAGGCTTCAATGAAGCACTATAGGAACCAAACAGAAACACTCTGATCTGGGTTGTATTCATAAGGCACCAAACAGATGAAACTGGACTGAAACAAAGAGGGACTAACTGAGCTGGTCCAATAAGAAGCACTTGTTTTTGTTTTCCGTTGCAAAACGTTTTGCTACATTTTGCTACAGTGAGCCTAATGAATAAAACCCAGGTTAGAGGAGACTGATATAGAGACGAGACAAAAAGACAAATCCTTTTTCCTCCCAGTGTCTTTGTCCTCCCTCTGGCTACACAACATTATGTCTCAACGGACCCAAATAATCCTGGACCCAGTACTCAAGACACGCAATTATCTCTGTGAAGGGTCAACATTGAAAGAGCCAACTGGATTCCTAAGTGACAGAATCGAGGCTTATGCAATGCTCTTAAAATGCAAATGTTGCCAAAGTCTAATAATGAGCAGAGTAGTTGCTGGGCAAACTGACATTTTGTCTCTCGGCTTCACTATCTTGACTCCACATCTCTATCCTTGAGCAGACATATTTCAAAAGATGTCAGGCACTTGCTAATTGCGTGAACTGCTGTAAACCTGGGTCGTATTCATTAGGGCATACCGTAACAAAACGGTTTGCAACGGACAACGAAAACGAGGGTTCTTAATAGACAAGTTCAGGTAGTCCCTCCCTGTTTTAGTCTGTTTTCTTCTGTTTGGTGCCTAATCAATACGACCTTGGACATGGGGAGATCATCAATGAGGCCTAAGTAAGGCTTAAAGATAGCTTTGATAGGAACAAATGCTTTTAAAGACACCCAGTGCGCTCAGGTCTTAACTCAAATACTATTTGTTCGACAACACCCGGATTAATTAGCGTCTTTTCATTAAGCCTGAGTGGTTGAAAATTCAGAGACGGCACGTTCATTTTTCATTTTGCACATCTTAGCAAGCTCGATGAGCACCGGGGGAGAGGAGTTAATCAATATGCAAGTGTGGCATTTATCATACACAACACAGAGAGAGCCTGCAAATAAAAAACTCAAAGACATTTCAATGTTCTCCGGCTAAATAAATCACTTACTTAGCGCTGCTCATACCACACAGAACCAAGTTGCTCTGATGGCGAAGTAGAAAAATGAGCGTTAAGCTATTTATTACAGCGCAGTCTAGGTTTTACCTCGTCCTGCACAGAGTGGGTTCTGTGCCTGTCAATATGTTTAGTGATAAAGAACACTGTTTGCCAGAAAAAACGAGAGCTGCAAATCTAATTCAGCACAATCTGAAAAATGTAAGTATGCAGCCATTTCATGATTCCAGGAGAAGCAAAAAGTCAGCAGTTTAGAGTCACATACACCCCACAAAGCCCTACGTGCTGAAGCTCCAAAAGCAAAATGAAGAGAAACAGGAGGAGGAGAGGAGGAAGAGGAGGAAGCCCGCTGGTGGGATATTGAAGGCCTGAAAAGCGCTAAACTGCAAGCCAAGCAGGAAGTGTAAGTTTGTCATGTATCTCTTCAGCAGTTTGTGACAGTTCCCAATGAGCCTGAGGCACAGACAGACACCTAGCTTGGCTGTCTTGGCCTTAATGTGGAGTGTTTTGTTGCAAATGGTCAATGCATTGCTTTCAAATAAAGAGATGTGGGCTGATTGTGCGTACTGTGCTGTGTAAAGTGTTAGCCTGAAAAAACACACTAACCAAGCCATCTAGCGGTTGCCCAGCAAACGGGACGTCCTGAGGATATTAGGTGACGTTCCCATTAGGTCCCTTAAGGGTTTCGGAGCAACGTTATCCCTCTGGCGTTCCGAGAACGTTCTAAGAACATTTGTGATAGTGCCAAGGAAACGTTCTCTGAGGGACCTTTGTCTACTTCCCTGTAAGTTCCCAGGACGTCACTGAGGACCATGTAAGGACCTTATTAGGACGTTCTCAGGACCATTCCACCTGCGTTTTTTATTGAAAGTCAACAGTGTTCTTTTTTGCTTCAGTAGTGACCAGCGTCGTGAAACTATAGTTTTCTTTCACTCAAAATAAATCAGTGCAAAAAAATAGTCAAAAATAGCTTAATTTTAATCAGAAAAGTGTAACGCTATTTGGCTAGCAGCCACACATAATTAAATTAGCTTACAAGGTCTTTTTTGCTAAAATAATGCATGGCCATCAAATTTCTAATGTTTATCGTAGAAAGAATTTTGCCAGCTACATTTCCTAATGTTTTGATTAAGTCAATCTTGCAGGGACAAACTGGGGACTAGACAAAATCTCCAGGGGACCATGACAGAATGTCACAAAGAACATCGAATAAAACCCACCTCGGGACAAACCGGGAACTAGACAAAATCTCCAGGGGACCATGACAGAATGTCCCAAAGAACATCGAAAAAACCCCACCTCGGGACAAACCGGGAACTAGACAAAATCTCCAGGGGACCATGACAGAATGTCCCAAAGAACATCGAAAAAAACCCACCCCGGGACAAACCGGGAACTAGACAAAATATCCAGGGGACCATGACAGAATGTCCCAAAGAACATCGAAAAAAAACCACCTCGGGACAAACCGGGAACTAGACAAGGGGACCATGACAGAACGTCTCAAAGAATGTCCTCTGGGACGTCCCCGGGACCAGCCGGGAACTAGACGAAACCCCCAGGGGACCATGACACAATGTCCTGACGACTTTAACAGACCATTTCGTTACATCCCGGGGACGTCCTAATGACACATTGTTTGCAGTGTGTATTGCACATGGGTAGTAGTGCATACGCTTCATTACTGCATTAGCTTGCTACATGTCCTGGTTATGGATAGTGCTGGTCACCACCGACAGTAGCTGAGGTTGTATGAATTGTGAGGTAAAATCCTCCACACTGTGCACAGTAGGTACCTGGCTGTGCACAGTGTTGAGCTGGTTGTTGAAGGTCATGGTGAGGTTGGTAGAGGTGCTGGGGGCCACGTGGGTGATGAAGGGGGTCTTGCTCTGGTTGACCGTGTCGTACATGCCCACACGACGCTTACAGATGTCCATGTTCTGGAAGCAGGACTTGACACTGGAGTGAGAGAGGGGGAGAGAGAGAGAGAGAGAGAGATAGAGAGAGAGAGAGAGGTGAGTATAAGCCTGCCTCATTTCGATTTAGTTCAGTTACTAGGCTACTTTTTGCCCAGTTATCTTCTCGCTATCTAACTATCTCCATGAGATACGGGGTGGAATCTCTCGAATAGACGTACTGTGTGCTGTGGGGGAGGAGGTGCGTCATGGTTACGAAGGGATGATTGAGGGTCTCGATGGGGGTGATCCTTTTGTCCGCGTCGATTGTCAGCATCTTGGTCAACAAGTCGATGAACTCTCTCCTGTCTGCCTTCTCCGCGAGCATGTCACTACCCTCCAGATCTGTCGTCATATTCACCTGCAGACAGACAACATACAGAATAAGCATTAGCGATTAGCATTTCGGAGGGACATTTTCAGACCTTAAAGGGGCAATCTGCAGTTCAAACAATAACAAAGCCTGACCCAAACACTGATATGGTAAATAGCTGAAGGATGGGGCTGGAGAAATGTAACTGCTCTTAAATGCATAGACAGAGTTATAGATACAAGGACTGACCTTCAAAATGACATTTTTAACCATATTTTGAGGCTATAGAGGGGTTGTTTACAATCATTTTGTTGATAAACAAAGGAGTAAAACAAGCTCACATTTGAGTAAGATGGGGTAAGATAATTTAACTAAGCTCATAAGTTTAACTAAGCTTATAAAAGTTACAGCCTTCAAGAATCAATGGGTATATATCATACATTTAAAAGTCAAAAAATGGATGTAGCAATCGCAGATTTCCCCTGATCTTAAAGTATTTATTGAGGCTGTGTCTGAAATGGCACCCTATTTTGTATATAGTGCATTACTTTCGGCACCCTATTCTGTATATAGTGCATTACTTTCGGCACCCTATTCTGTAAATAGTGCATTACTTTCGGCACCCTATTCTGTATATAGTGCATTACTTTCGGCACCCTATTCTGTATATAGTGCATTACTTTCGGCACCCTATTCTGTAAATAGTGCGCTACTTTTGACTAGAGCCCTATGGGAATACTGTGCCATTTCAGAGGCAGCCTGTACTATTGCTGCGAACGACAGGAAAAACACTGCTGCCTTTCCCATGGATAGAACTATTTATAAACACACATGAAGGCTTCATCAGTTAGGGTGTCAACATCAGTGTCACAGCGCATAGTGATACCCTTGCACCTTACTGACATTACAAACATTTACACTGGTATTCATAGAAAAGAGCGGAGCCGCTTCAAAACTCCACTGGCGCCGTTGCTGAGATTTTTATCTACTGCTGAGAAGCAAAATAAACGAAGAATTAACCCGATATGTGTTGCCGTTTGCTTATTAAAAGAGGGTAAAGGGGAGGTAGAGGGGGAGGTAGAGGAAGGTAGAGGCTGAGGGGGAGGTAAAGACTAAGGCAGAGGGGGAAAGTAGGAGGGGGAGGTAGAGGCTGGGGCAGAGGGGGAGGTAGAGGCAGAGGGGGAGGTAGAGGCTGAGGCAGAGGGGGAGGTAGAGGCTGAGGCAGAGGGGGAGAGGAGGAGGGGGAGGTAGAGGCTGGGGGGAGGTAGAGGAAGAGGGGGAGGTAGAGGCTGAGGCAGAGGGGGGGGTAGAGGAGGAGGGGGAGGTAGAGGCTGGGGGGAGGTAGAGGGGGAGGTAGAGGCTGAGGCAGAGGGGGAGGTAGAGGCTGAGGCAGAGGGGGAGAGGAGGAGGGGGAGGTAGAGGCTGGGGGGAGGTAGAGGAAGAGGGGGAGGTAGAGGCTGGGGGGAGGTAGAGGAAGAGGGGGAGGTAGAGGCTGAGGCAAAGGGGGAGATAGAGATAGAGGCAGAGGGGTAGGGAGAGGTGGAGGCAGAGGGGGAGGTAGAAGCTGAGGGGGAGGTAGAGGCTGAGGGAGAGGGGGAGGTAGAGGGGGAGGTAGAGGCTGAGGCAAAGGGGGAGATAGAGATAGAGGGGGAGGTAGAGGCTGAGGAGGAGGTAGAGGCTGAGGGGGAGGTAGAAGCTGAGGCAGAGGGTGAAAGGAGGAGGGGGAGGTAGAGGCTGGGGCAGAGGGGGAGGTAGAGGCTGAGGCAGAGGGGCTGAGGAGGGGGAGGTAGAGGCTGAGTGGGAGGTAGAGGTAGAGACAGAGAGGGAGGTAGAGGCTGAGGGGGAGGTAGAGGCTGAGGGGGAGGTAGAGGTAGAGACAGAGGGGGAGGTAGAGGCTGAGGCAGAGGGGGAGGTAGAGGAAGAGGGGAGGTAGAGGCTGAGGCAAAGGGGATATAGAGATAGAGGCAGAGGGGGAGGGAGAGGTAGAGGCAGAGGGGGAGGTAGAAGCTGAGGCAGAGGGGGGGTAGAGGTAGAGGCAGAGGTAGAAGCTGAGGCAGAGGGGGGGTTGAGGTAGAGGAAGAGGGGGAGGTATAAACTGAGGCAGAGCCGCTCTGGAGCAGCCCACAGCCTTCAGTGGCATGTCTGAGTTGGGGGGACAGGGACACAGATGGGGACAAGCGTGCTTGTTTATTGCGATTGCTATGCTGAGATAGCGGGCCCGTTTTTCATAAAGATACAGCTTACCTATAGCCCTGCTTCAGGGGCTATCTGATGTACTGCCAGTCAACGCCAAACAATATGATTGAGTTCTCGTTCCTACGCAAGTTATTCAGACTCCGTCCCTAACCCCTCCCTGCCTCGCACATCTCCACTCGCCGTGATAAAGGAATAATCTCTGGAATGAGGTGGGGAAAATAATCACGCTGTCCTCCGCGAGAGGGAAAAATTACTTTGGGAAACGCACTCAGTCGAATTGCGAATGTGTCGCCTTGCCTATGTATGTGTACGGAGGCAATCTAACTCCATTCTAGCATTTTAGCACAGCAGAAATGTACAGTATACATGTTAATGTTACGGAGAACAGCATGCATTCTATTGTAGTGAATTGATTGAATGCCGAGCCATAGCAAGACCTCTCTATGAGTATGCTAGATCATAAAGTCAAAGAGCAGCAAAGCAGTAGAATACTTTTAGTATAATCATCACTTCTCTTTATCCTGCACACAACACAAAAAGCTCTGAAATTGAGCATAGTCCTATTATACACTGAACAAAAATATAAACGCAACATGTAAAGTGTTGGTCCCATGTTTCATGAGCTGAAATAACATTTTCCATACGCACAAATATTATTTATCTCAAATATTGTGCGCACATTTGTTTACATCCCAGTTAGTGAGCCTTTCTCTTTTGCCAATATATCCATCCAGCTGACAGGTGTGGCATATCAAGAATGATCATTACACAGGTGCACCTTGTGCTTGGGACAATAAAAAGCCCCTCTAAAATGTGCAGTTTTGTCACACAACACAATGCCACAGATGTCTCAAGTTTTGAGGGAGCCTGCAATTGGCATGCTGACTGCATGAATTTCCACCAGAGTTGTAGCCAAATAATTAAAATGTTATTTCTCTGTAAGCCTCCAACGTCCTTTTTTTCGAGAATATGTCAGTATGTCCAACAGGCCTCACAACAGCAGGCCACGTGTAACCATGCCAGCCCAGGACCTCCACATCCGGCATCTTCAACCTGCGCGATCGTCTGAGACCAGCCACCCGGACAGCTGATGAAACTGTGGGCTTGCACAACCGAAGAATTTTTGCACAAACTGTCAGAAACCATCTCAGGGAAGCTCATCTGCGTGCTTGTTGACCTCACTAGGGTCTTGACCTGACTGCGGTTCAGCGTCGTAACAGACTTCAGTGGGCAAATACTCACCTTCGATGTCTACTGGCACACTGGAGAAGTGTGCTCTTCACGGATGAATCCCAGTTTCAACTGTACCGGGCAGTATGGCGTCGTGTGGGCGAGGGGTTTGCTGATGTCAACGTTATGAACAGAGTGCAACATTGCTGGTGGAGGGGGGGTTATGGTATGGTCAGGCATAAGCTACGGACAACAAACACAATTGCATTCTATCGATGGCAATTTGAATGCACAGAGATACCGTGACGAGATCCTGAGGCCCATTGTCGTGCCATTCATCCGCCACCATCACCTCATGTTTCAGCATAATAATGCACGGCACCATGTCGTAAGGATCTGTACACAATTTCTGGAAGCTGAAAATGTCCCAGTTCTTCCATGGCCTGCATACTCACCAGACATGTCACCCATTGAGCACGTTTGGGATGCCCTGGGTCGACGTGTACGACAGTGCGTTCCAGTTCCCAACAATATCCAGCAACTACGCACAGCCATTGAAGAGGAGTGGGAAAACATTCCACAGGCCACAATCAACAGCCTGATCAACTCTATGTGAAGGAGACGTGTCACGCTGCATGAGGCAAATGGTGGTCACACCAGATACTGGTATTCTGGTCCACGCCCCTACCTATTTTTTAAGGTATCTGTGACCAACAGATGCATATCTGTATTCCCAGTCATGTGAAATCCATAGATCAGGTCCTAATGAATTTATTTAAATTAACTGATTTCCTTATACGAACTGTAACTCAGTAAAATCTTTGAAATTGTTGCATGTTGTGTTTCTATCTTTGTTCAGTGTAGTTTACATGACGAGTGCAGTGTCTGTATATGCATGTCAATGGATATTTCTGGCCTCAGAGACATTATATCATGGAAATAGAATCTAGAATCTAGTAACTCCCGAGGACCTACGACATGGCACTCCAGAACACGAGGACACGACAGCAGATGTTATTATAGAAATATCATCTAGAATCTAGTGTGTCTATTCCTATGCTGAGGAGCTGTGACATGACATGTCACTGGAGAACACGAGGACACGACAGCAGATGTCCAAGCAGCACTGGGACACATCAGGCTGCCTGTGCCTGAGGAGAGGTGGAGTTAACCAAGACTACGATGTGTACAGAACAACCTCACAACCCTAGTATAGAATATCAGGTTTAATGTTGGACAACTAACAGCATCCCATCTGAGTTGAGGTCAGTAATATTACTTAGAGGAAAGGAAGAGTAGTTAGTAGTAGTGAAACTGAATGTGAGGAGCTTGTCTTTCGGCCATTGCTTCACTGTCAGCAACTGCTACCGTAACGTCATGCTGGGTCGCAGAGTTGTGTCTGGGGAAAACACAGCCACGACTAAAATGTCTTGGCCTCCGTCTATCTAGTTCTCCATTCAGGCTGCATCCAGTTTAACTAGTGCTAACTAGAGATCAAATGGAGATGGGTCCTCCAGAACTTTAAGCTCTCCCCACATTTCCCAAGACAGTGTGGAAGCAACAAGAATGTCACCACTGGCAGACGTCCCAGTAATCAACCCAAGTCTCTCTCTCCAGTCCCTCTGTGCCTTCAGATATGATCCATTATACAAATGAAGACAGATGTCCACACTGCTAACTTATTTATCTGGCCCTAGATTCTGACTCGGCCTGAGCTCTTCTCCCAATTAGGACTGGGCTCCTCTTTTTACTTTCTGTTTCTTTTAGTAACCTGTGTGTGTGTGTGTGTGTGTGTGTGTGTGTGTGTGTGTGTGTGTGTGTGTGTGTGTGTGTGTGTGTGTGTGTGTGTGTGTGTGTGTGTGTGTGTGTGTGTGTGTGCCTGCCTACTTGTGCGTCAGTGGAGGCTGCTTAGAGGACGGCTCATAATAATGGCTAGAGTGGCGCGAATGGAATGGCATCAAACACCTGGAAACCATGGAAACCACGTGTTTGATGTATTTGATACCATTCCACTGATTCCGCTCCAGTCATTACCCACGAGCCCGTTATCCCCAATTAAGGTGCTACCACAACCTCTTGTGCTGTGTGTGTCTTGGATGGGGTCCTGGCATGTTGATTTCATTAGACCAGTGTTGTGTGTCTGGGAGTAGGAGCAGCTTGGAGGTATGGCCTCCTAAACTAGCCCAGGCAGAGGCACTAACTTCACCGAGCACCACTTCCGCTGGGCCTGCACACTATGCCAGACATGGAGCACTCTGGCTGGGCACTGGGTCAACTCTAATAGTCCAGATGGGACATCAGTGAAGTGAACAATTGTAGGTCCGCATGAGGTGGACGACCCCAAGGGCTTAACGTGCCAGACGATTTGTTTGTGTGTGTGTGTGTGTGTGTGTGTGTGTGTGTGTGTGTGTGTGTGTGTGTGTGTGTGTGTGTGTGTGTGTGTGTGTGTGTGTGTGTGTGTGTGTGTGTGTGTGTGTGTGTGGTGTACGGAGCAAACTGCAATCAGATTTTACCTGACTTAATCTGTCATGTACGTTGACAGCTTTTTATCCTCCCCTCAAGGAACAAGACATTTTAGATGCCTGGGAAATGTATCACGGTTTCCATCATTACCGGTATGTACGTTACAGTATGCGTGTTGTTAAAACTAGTATGTTTGGGCGGGTGACAGTGAGAACAAAATATGGGCAGAGACACTATCATATCATCATCTGCAAAATGTCATAGGTCTGTGTCAACTTTCCCACCGCAATCGGAATGAGAGTTGGGGAGAGGAGACGTGTTATGAGAAGGATCACATAAGATATAAGCCGTTTGGCGACAGTGCTTTTCTACACCAGGGTTTAGTTGTATGAGTCACTTCCTGGTTACGTAAACATTGTAATGCATCCTTTCTTTGTTTTACCAAACAAATGGGTTCACAGGTGTTCTCTCTGTAAATGTTGCACTGGAGAGAGCAGGCTCTTGTTCATTGGGCACCAAACGGAAGAAAATGTACTGAAACAGGCAGGGACTACCTGGACTTGTCCAATAAGAAACCCTCATTTACATTTTTCCTTGTGAAATGTTTTAAAAACGATTTCCTAATGAATAGGACCTAGCTAAGGGCTAAAGGCTATTGTCTTGGTTCCCACGCTGCAACTCTTCTCTGTCTCGTTTTGTACTTGTCCTACACAGACGTGTCCAGTTAGGTGATGGCCACAACATTCACCCAGCTTAAATAAGAAAACAAACTACACACAGGAAATCCTGTGACTGAGTTGACCAAATGCTCAACTACGATGTCAGCCTGTCATTTATTAAGAGGTGGCTTTAGAGAAAATAAGAAGAAAGAAAATAATCTGAAATGAAGAAGGGTTTCGGTCAGAGCACAGCCAGTTTCATTTCCCCTCTGCGACTGCATATGCAAGGGGCTCCACTGCGTGTGTGTGTGTGTGTGTGTGTGTGTGTGTGTGTGTGTGTGTGTGTGTGTGTGTGTGTGTGTGTGTGTGTGTGTGTGTGTGTGTGTGTGTGCGTGTGTGTGTGTGTGCATGCGTGCATGTGTGTGTATTGTATATACAGTGCTCTGAACCTGCGCCATATCGTCCAGGCAGTTGAAGATGTACTTCCGGGCCTCCTTCGACTTGATCGCTGTCTCTCCTTCATGGTCCTCGGGTGTCTGTGGAGACAAGAAACAGATGTTCCATTCAGTTCCCATGAGACTTCCTCTAGTCTCTGAAAATACTCTATTTACATGTCCCTCATTACAGACTATTGTTTATCGGCAGCAGGACTGAGCTAGCTAGCAGGACTGAGCACTATTGTTTATCGGCAGCAGGACTGAGCTAGCTAGCAGGACTGAGCACTATTGTTTATAAGCAGCAGGACTGAGCTAGCTAGCAGGACTGAGCACTATTGTTTATAGGCAGCAGGACTGAGCTAGCTAGCAGGACTGAGCACTATTGTTTATAGGCAGCAGGACTGAGCTAGCTAGCAGGACTGAGCACTATTGTTTATAGGCAGCAGGACTGAGCTAGCTAGCAGGACTGAGCACTATTGTTTATAGGCAGCAGGACTGAGCTAGCTAGCAGGACTGAGCACTATTGTTTATAGGCAGCAGGACTGAGCTAGCTAGCAGGACTGAGCACTATTGTTTATAGGCAGCAGGACTGAGCTAGCTAGCAGGACTGAGCACTATTGTTTATAGGCAGCAGGACTGAGCTAGCTAGCAGGACTGAGCACTATTGTTTATCGGCAACAGGACTGAGCTAGCTAGCAGGACTGAGCACTATTGTTTATGGGCAGCAGGACTGAGCCAGCTAGCAGGACTGAGCACTATTGTTTATCGGCAACAGGACTGAGCTAGCTAGCAGGACTGAGCACTATTGTTTATCGGCAGCAGGACTGAGCTAGCTAGCAGGCCTGAGCACTATTGTTTATCGGCAGCAGGACTGAGCTAGCTAGCAGGCCTGGGGTGGTGAAACACACACACCGGCGCAGACACACTTTTGGGGTGGCAGGCAGCCTAGTGGTAAGAAAGTTGGGGCAGTAACCGGAAGGTCGAATCCCCGAGCTGACAAGGTAAAAATCTGTTGTTCTTCCCCTGAACAAGGCAGTTACCCCACTGTTCCCTGGTAGGCTGTCATTGTAAATAAGAATTTGTTCTTAACTGACTTGCCTAGTTAAATAAAATAAAATACACACACACACAAAATGTGTGTATGGGCAAAAGCAGGGACATACGTGTAAGCATAGAAACACACACACCCACATGTAGTATGTGGACACACACTAATCTTACAGACCTATTATCTGAGGAAAACTCTCTGACCAAACACGCTGTATTCGTTTTAATTACAGTATCAGCATTATCACGGCTGCTGTAAAATGGAAATACACGACAAGCCAAGGTCGAAGCGAAGCTTAGCAATCACTCTGACAGGCCTATCCCTGTTTCTGTCTCAGCGAAAGGGAAAAAGTTGTCGGTTACTAGCTATCTGATTTTCCATTGCCAACAACCATGGACAAATATGAGGCTGTAGCCGTGTCCTAATATACAAGGTAATAACTTATCTCTACCTTTTCACACAGTGACAGCCTCTTGTATAACTTAAGAGCACACACACACACACACACACACACACACACACACACACACACACACACACACACACACACACACACACACACACACACACACACACACACACACACACACACACACACACACACACACACACACACACACACACACACACAGACAGGGTGTTATCCTCTATACTTACTGAAAGGTCAACGTTGCAAGGAGCTACACTATTGGATGTCAATGTGGTATGTTGTTGTGCCTCATTTTGTATGAATAAGAACAAAGACATGGGGTGTGTCAGACAATGGCACGTTGGTCAAAAGTTGTGCACTTTATAGGGAGTGAGGTGCCATTTGGGACGGACTCGTGGTGAGTCTCCAAGGAGAGCTGATCAATCTTGGGAGAGAATATTGCTAAGTGCAGTAGAGCGGTGAGGGCGTATATATCCAGCTGAGATATTGGTATTGTGGGGTCAGGATGTTCAATACAGTAAAAATATGTCTGCAGATTCACTGCATGACTCCAAAGTAATCCCAAAGGGGGGAAAGGCTGGTGCTTGAACAGGTCAGCACCTTATTGAGTGGCCTGAATAGAGCAACTTTTTTTTGGAGCCAGCGATGAGTCTATCCTGTCAATGCCTCACACTGGGTTTCTGTAGCTCGTTTTTTTAAACACATTTAATCAGGAGTACCCATTGAGACCATTTACAATGGTGGACTAAGGACAACAATACACCAAATTAAAAATGATTAATAAAAATAAAATAGAATTTACAGAATCAACACTACAGCTTCAAACATCACACATACAATTATTTGCACTAAATCCAAACAGTTGCAATTATCACTAAATTAATTTAACATTAAAGTCCTAAACTGCTCTAGAGACACCAGAGAGTCAAGAGTTTGGTAGGCGTTTCCAAAAATGGGGGCACTGAAACTGAAGGCGGATTTACCTAGATCGTTACGTACTAGTGGAAACTCGAGAGTTAACCATCCCTGTGAACGGGTTGGCTGTCTCATATTTTTTCATTTTAACAGTGAAGTGAGGCAGGTCGGAAGCTTGTGTAGTAGAGCTTTGTAAACAAAGAGGGAATAATGTAGTGATCTACGGGAGTTTAATGAGGACCAGACAACGTTTTGATACAGGATGCAATGGTGAGTATTACAACTGTCACCTGTTATAAAGCGAAGCGTGCTATGGTAGACAGCATCCGAGGATTTAATAGTAGTGGCTGCTGCATTCCCATAAATGGTGTCCCCATCGTCAAGAACTGGCAGGAAAGTTGACTGTTTAGGCAGAGGCATTAAATCGCAGCTTTTTAACTAGCTCATACGTACGTTTTTTTATAAGTCAAATTATTCTCAATCCAAAAGCCCAGATATTTATAGGCGGGAACCGGCTTGATCAAACAACTACCCAATGCATCAATGTGTAGACCATCTTAATTATTTCTACGAGAATTAGAAAACAGCATACATTTCGTTTTTCCCCCGCATTCATTTATTTTAAATCAACAAGGACTTTCTGCAAGGTGACAAAAATCTAAAATTGCAGCTCCAACAGCCTGGTCAGCCATAGGGACAATAGCGTTCATAACAGTCTCATCTACATACAGATGAATGTTACAGGTTTTTGCAGAGAGACCAATATGATTTATATAGTATAAATAGTAAAGAGGACACCTTTAGGAATATCGAGGTAACTTGACCTGACACCATCAGAAAAAACACATTGTGTCCTGTCTGACTTGCACGACGCCTGGTCGAGGCCCATTTCAGACAACCTTTGAATGAGTAGGGGATGGTCGACAATCTCAAGCCTTTTCAATCTCAAGCCTTGAAAAGGTCTAAAAATATGGCAGATTCCTATGATCTAAGCAATTTAATATATAATGTAAGTGTAGATGCTGAAACTGTGCTCTAAAACCAGACTGGTACACATTAAGAGTATAATTCAAAGAGCAAAAAAGGTTATTAGCTGAGAGTTTGCCAGTGATTCTAATATTTTTGCAAGGCAAGATAGTTTAGAAATTGGGCGGTAGTTATCTAGGTCAGAAGGAACTCCAGCTTTGTGAAGGGGGAAGACAGGTCTTAGGGATACCACCAGAAGCAATTGTTTAATAAAAAATCTAGGTCAAAGGTTCTACAATGAGGGGGGCAGAAAGCTGCAGTAGGAAGGGATCAAGCCAATCAGCTCCTGAGGAGTTTTTCACATACAATTATTGCAAGGCACTTAATACATCATTGACATACTGGGTAGGTCACTTGGTGGGCAAATACAGTTTTACATGATCGACTCCACTGAAACCCAACTCCTCTTTTGATGTGTATGAAGAGTTTTGACGCGGCAACAGGGCAATCGTAATTAGTGTTTCTCAATGTGTGTGTGTGTGTGTGTGTGTGTGTGTGTGTGTGTGTGTGTGTGTGTGTGTGTGTGTGTGTGTGTGTGTGTGTGTGTGTGTGTGTGTGTGTGTGTGTGTGTGTGTGTGTGTGTGTGTGTCTGTAATAGAGGCCTACCTTCAGTCTCCACAGGGGGTAGTTGGTAGAGTCTGTGACTCGGTTGAAGAACCTAGTAGTCTTAGTCCCTGCACTCAGGAGGAACTCCGCAGGCAGCCCCTGTGTCTGAGAGATGTACCGGATCTACAGGAGGACGAGGAGAAAATATCAAATAACACATCAACTTTTCATTCAGAGTTTCAAACACAATCAGCCAAACAGCATTCAAATGCAGACGTGCAACATAAGGCACGGTTAATTGGATATTGTTAGTTTTGCCCTTTAAGGCGCAAATTTGTTTGACTGAAAATGTTAGTCAGTCAGACTTGGAAAATTATTGCTGGCACAAATATTTAGGGTGATAACACTCAAATAATCACATCTGGCCAATATGTTCACTGCAGAGGGAATATGCTCAGACCCAGATTCACTATAATCCATTACTGATAAAATCCCAGTGTGTTAGGCCTTAGCTGTGGCACATTTTCACAGCAGGGTCAATCTGGCAAGGTCATATCGTCAGGAAAAACTCTTGGCCCTAGCCATGATTCACGACTACGGTCATGAGATTTAGCCCACCATGTGACCTACCCAGTAAAAACTCCTGTATGTAACTCTGAGCCAGTGTGCTTGTGTCTGGTACCCCGTGTACATAGCCAAGTTATTAGTACCGGTACTCATTGTGTATTTATTATTACGTGTTTTCATTTTCTATTATCTCTCTATTTTCTTTCTCTCTGCATTTTTGGGAAGGGCCCGTAAGTACGCATTTCATTGCTAGTCTACACTTGTTGTTTACAAAGCATGTACAGTAACTAATAAAAATGTATATGATTTGTTTAGTTCTGTGAGTGACCGGGATGAGGCCTGAGTGTGTGTGTGTGTGTGGTTCAAATCAAATGTATTTGTCACATGCTTCGTAAACACCAGGCGTAGACTAACTTACTTGGTTGTGTTTATGTGCGCATGTGTGTGTATGTGCGCATGTGCGTGTGCACGTGTGTGTGTGTGTGCGCGCGAATGCGCGCGTGTGTGTAGGAGTGTCTCGTCTCCTCCTGACAAACAGGCAGCTCCTGATCCCTCTGTTTATTCCAGCAGATGCCACTGAACCACTTGCACCAATTAGCAGCGCTCTGGTGCTCCAGAGCAACAGATCTCTCTGTTCCTCTCATCTCTATCTCTCTCTCTCTCGCTCTCTCTCTGTTCCTCCTCTTCCATCTCTCGCTCTCTCACCTCTCTCTTTTATTGCTCTATGGGAAAGCCTTGAGCGAGTATTGCTCTGTCTCTCAGAACAAACCAAGCAGTTTGTTTTTCTCCAGTCCTGAAACATATTATCTCATTTCCAAAGCTCTAATTTGCAAAGCTCTGCTACTAAGCATTAAACCTCTCCCTTCCTCTCTGACTGACACTACTACAGCGTAAGCATGACTTGTAGTGATATATCAGTCCTCGTCAAGAAGTGGACTAGTGACTCTTCGTATGCCACTTATGTAGAATGCACACCTTGATAGATTGAAATGGTGTTTTGAATTGAGAACTTTCACATTTCCTGTTTAAAGTAGCATTCAGAAACAACTTCTTCTAGCTCTTGTCTTGGAGGTTCTCTCTCATTTAGGCATCATCTTCCTGGTTGTCACCCACCTATGCACCCCCCCTTCCCCCCCACGAGCAGACCCTCAGACCTACCTGGTCGTACTCGGAGGCCCCTGGGTAGAGGGGCCAGCCCAGGAAGAGCTCAGCGATGACACAGCCCAGGGACCACATGTCAATGGCCTCACAGAATGGCAGGCCCAGGATGATTTCTGGAGCTCTGAGGACAGAGAGATATAGCATTGTTAGACCCAGACTAATGTGACAAGGGGGGGTCAGCTGTATGAGCTATGGAATTGACCACACCTTGTCTCTAACCGGGAAAAAGTCCATGATGAGCTTGAAACCAACACAGACAAAAGGCCCGTTCACTGCCATTGAAGTTAATTTCTGCTCGAGTTGAACATGATCTCTGTGACCGTCTGGGAAATTGCATTTGAAAGTCTTTCGTTTTGGATTGAATCCCGTCCCATGTCAAACGAACATTTGTCGATGTAACATTAGCTTTAGTTAAATATCTCATTTGGAAGCAGCAAACAAATGAGTGACATTCACTTTCTTTTCCCACCCAGTATGTGTTCAGGGAGAACAGACCAATGTAATGGAGAGAAGAGCTAGACTAGCTAGAAGAGCTCGACTCAGGCACTTCAGTGTTAGGAGCAGCAGATAACCCTACCAAAACATAAGACAACTAGGCAGCTCTATTAAAAACATCCCCTAAACAAACATTATTTAATTAGACTACAACGCCAGCAGCCTTATTTCAACGCTACGCCCAAGATAAATTAATCAATCAGCCTGTCATTCTCTGATATGTTATTTTACACTGATCTCAGACCAGCTTTGTGCCTTTAATACAAACTCCTCGCTTGTTTAGAGGAGCTTTGAAAAAAGTTGGATTCAAGGACTTTGTTTTCTTTGATTGTCCTTCAAATGGCACTGGCAGTCACGCTGTTCATTTCAGTGCTAACTGTGTGTGTGTGTGGGGGGGGGGGGGGCAGAGCTAATTGACTGATAGCCGTGCAGGAGCCAATCGGGATGACTGATCTCGGGAAGTCTGGCCTCTGGGATAAAAGGCGGGGGAGGGGAGGATAATCTGGGGAAGAGGATGGGTCTTGGTTACGGTGGCCCAGTGTGGAATCAATTGTGCCGCCATGAAAGATAAAATCAACGTAAATATCCACAGAGTCAGAGCAACCCTTGTTCGTCTCCGGGTGGATATTTAGTTGATAACGACAAAGCCCGGTTCCTAGACTCCGGGGCCTTTACGCAACACAGGGGCCAAGGGGCCACCTCACGAGGGCCACCGATAAATAACTGGGTCTGATTGAACACTGAACAGGAAGAAAAACACCGTCTCGGTTATACGAGTGTAACAACTGACAAACTATTTAGAAAATTATACATTTTACAGTGGACCCACCCTGAGCTCTGTTACATTACACCAGTTAGGTTATAGTGCAGTCCATTGAGCTGAAGTCTCTGATGAGCCTTTAAAATTACTAGGCAGACTGCCTCAGTTCCCAACAAGGGAAACGCACTGTGACTTCAGAGTGAACTAGAGAGTGAACTGGAGACGCTGTCTCACACACACACACACACACACACACACACACACACACACACACACACACACACACACACACACACACACACACACACACACACACACACACACACACACACACACACACACATGCATGCACGTACAAGCACACTCATGCACGTGCACACACACATACACAAACTAGAGACGCTCTACTTCATCATAAAACGTTATTAGCGATACATTTTAATGGCGCGACAGCAATTCTCTGAGCTTTAGGCTGATCCTGGAACATTTCTGTCCCCAGTTTGCTCCGAGAGCCCCTCGCCGAGTTCCCAGCGTTTCCTGCCTGCGGTGGTCATGACAACGAGGCGAGTGGAGAGGAGCAGAGGAGCGCGGGCTCTAGGCAGCACAGCAGAAGCCTGGGAGAGAGACAGAGACAGAGACGTAACGCCTGGCCTGGAGCCTGCTGGACAGGCCCGGAGAACAGATCATGTGGAAAAGAGCAGGGCTTTATGGGACCGGGGGTGTCTTTTGGTGGGGCAACGGCTGGGGGAATCGGATCACATTTTCCACATGGGCCTCAGACTCCTCTCCTCACAGACCCGCCTCCCTTGTCTATGTGTGAAAGAGATGGCAGGTTTAACACTGTGAGAAACAGCTGGGACGCGGCTGTTTCACAGTGGCAGACTTACACAGGGGATATCGCACTATCAAAAGAGAGAGACAAGACAGTACAAATGAGAGAGGGAAAGGGCGAGCAAGAGAGTAGGGAGAGAGAGAGAAAAGGGAAGACAGCAAGAAACAGCGAGACAGAGAGCGAGACAGAGAGCAGTAGCCTCTCAAGCGAATATCACATTCACTGGAGAGGGCTCAGTAAACACAAATGGTGGTTATTGGGGTCTCGGGGGGCAGAGGTGGAACACAGTGTCTGAGAAGGAGGGGCTACATTCCACATACAAAGACACCTTCAACACAATGAGCTGGGCCATCTATCGTGGTTTACCAAAGCACCATTGAGGCGCCTGCTTGGAGAAGATAGCACTGGGCAGGACAGCGTGTGCTGAGCGGCGAGAGGGAGCTTGAGCTATGGGCCAGGAACTAGGGTCAGTCAGCACAATACTCCCTCTTCAAACTGCCTGGGGTTTCACTTTAGAGAGGTAGGAGGCTAGGAACTTTACGATGAGGGATGCACAGGATCTCACACACACACACACACACACACACACACACACACACACACACACACACACACACACACACACACACACACACACACACACACACACACACACACACACACACAAAATAGATTCTATGGTTCTGGCTGACATGCTGCTTTTCTACACCCCTTCCAGTATGAAATGCATCCGGCAAATAGCCAAGCTTATGGAAAACTACTTTGTAACTTTCCGCTGCAGGAGATAAGCTGTTATTGCATATACACAGATTTGACACCCCTCCCCCAAAAATGTACAGCTTTCGGTTCCCCCCCAGAGAGAGATAGAGGTCTTTGCTCTGTAATTAGCACTAAAATGACACACACACACACACACACACACACACACACACACACACACACACACACACACACACACACACACACACACACACACACACACACACACACACACACACACACACACACACACACACACACACACACACACAGACACACACACACACACAGAGAAGCCCTCTTTTTGCATGAGTATATCAGCCCCATTAGGCTTCAAAGCAGAGGGGCCATTGCAGGATGCCAGCCAGGCTACTGAAAAAAAGGCTTTGAACCGCGACCCAAATTGAGATGAAATCAGCCTTGGGAGGAAACACATCATTATATTGACCCCTAGACCACACTGGACCACTGGACCGCACTGGACCGCTGGCCCCCGTTGCTCCTACTACTCAGGTCACAGAACCTTCCACTCCACAAGGTCCTTTCTAGAAGTTACACCAGCACCCCGCCCTCCCCTGCATATCCAATCTCCACCTTTGGAATATTAGTATCATCTCAGCATGAAATGAATATGACACAACAACCAATCATGGGGAAAATGGCTAAGTCTGTGCCGGCCGCAATGTTGTTATTTTCCATGGTTGACGCTGTGGCACGTTTGATGTCATGGAAGTGTGGATTTTTATAACAGTCGGCTTTGGACCATACTATTTAAATTAGAGAGCAATTAGTCCTGCATCTTTAGCTGTGCGCGTGTCTCTGTGTGCGTGTCTGTGTGCGTGTCTGTGTGTGTAGGTGTGTGTGTGCACGCACCTCCCCAGGCAGGGATCATGTTGAGGACCGTTAACGTTGATGATGTTGTGCTTGGATGAGTTCAGGCAGAACCTCCCCGGCCAGGCCCTTTCCCATGATCCCCCTGCCCTGGTCTCACCAAGGTCCAGCTGCACTCCACCCAACCCAGTAATGCAAATCTCCTCACTGCTTCCATGGCATGCAAAACACAGCAGCAGCTGCCGAAGCAGGCCTCTAGGCAAGAAGCACACTACCCTTCTCCCTCCCTTCCTTCACTCTCAGTACGCAGAAGCAGATACTGGAAGTTGCCTGTCTCCTGTAGCACACGGGGACACAATGTCTGTCAGCCCTGAGAGCTGCAGTTAGAGCCGTCCGTAATAGTTCGCAGACGGAGGTGAATAAAGGAGGTTGTGGGTGAAACCGTCAAATGGAAAATGGCAGGTAGTCAGGCGATAACGACTCACCACGTCCTGGTGCTTTATGAGCAGAGCTGCTCTGCATGCAAACCTCAGCTCTGCACACACACACACACACACACACACACACACACACACACACACACACACACACACACACACACACACACACACACACACACACACACACACACACACACACACACACACACACACACACACACACACACACACAACCACTCATTGTGACGTTTGCACCAGAGGGTGGTGTGCTGTGTGCAGTGCAAGGCCTGAGTGGCACTAACATGCACACTGAAGTCAGTGACCTATATCTCTGTCTTATCAGAGTAGGCTTACTATATTCAGCATTTGTTAACGCATAGCTCCAAGCTCTCTTCTTCTGGAAAGTTCCATCGGCCCCACATGTGCAGCATGTGCACTCCATAAGCAGCGGCACAGAAACCCCATCACTTTGACTTACACCTCCAATGTAACAGCTTTAAACTAGACCTCATCTAACAGCTTTCTCAAAGTGTTGTACAAGTCAACACTATGAGGGGGTGGATTCAGAACACTGACCATGCCTGTGGCAGACTGGTACACTCATTGCTACAGTACTGCATGTGCACTGTGCCTGATGTAACCACACAGACAGTCACATAGAAACAGTCAGGCTCTTCCTTGCATTTGAATCCCTGGCCGAATAAGAGGCCAGTTCTGCTGTGTTCAGGCTGTGGGCTCGTACAGCAGTGGTCCCTGGTCAGGGAGGGCGAGCGGAAGAGAAGCGAGGGAGGCGAGCACAGTGACATCCTCCCAGCTAGCCTCTCATTGACGAGGCCAATCCCCTGGGAGCTACAGGGATGGCATACCCCCCCAGAACGTTTCTTCTGCCCCCCTTTAACTAGGGCAGACCAGACGGGCAGGTGTGCAGAGCCGCTCCTCTCCTCCCCAGCCGTACCGCGCTGCAGCTGCTACTTCCGGCTCTGACATCCCGGGCGTTGGGCCGTCAGGATGCTACCATCACCCTGACCTTCCCTCAGCTCGGCTTCACTTCAGTCTCCTGGCAGTCAGGCACATTACCCGTCTGGACCACCGCGTTTACATTCTATTGCCATGAGGTTGAACCATAGACATCATTTGCTGCATATGACATATTTGTCTTGGCATGTGCAGCATTTACACTGGACAACGTTTCTGTTGCAATAACTCTGAAACATAGACATTATATGTATCATAAATATTACTGTGATCATATACTGTACGTATGACGTCCTTGGTTTGAACTGCTCTTGTATAATGGAGTGAAACTCACAGCCCACTTAACAACTCTGAGTAATAGCCTATTTACTGTGAAGAAAACTGGGCTGGTTGAGTTAACTCCATTCAAAGAGCTCTCTGCTTCCTGACGTGATGAAGGGAGGACAGAAAGCTCTTTTGTTATTATGTACAATATGTTGACCTGTCTGCTCTTTTCCCAGCCATAGGGAAGAGATGGGTGGAGGTACGGGTGGGGGAGAGGGTAGATGGGAAATTGGGTGAAGGGTTGGGGTCAAAAGTGTGTGGGTGGGCAAGAAAAGAAACATTCCTGTAGTATGAATTACTGTCCAGCTGTATATTATGTTACCGTGCAGGAATAATTGTGAAAACGTAATACAAATATATTCATCAACAACAAAAAAACTCTGGTGGTTGACAGGAAAAAGCTCTTGTTGGGGAAGGGAAAGTTCTGGCCTGTGGTTTCCCCTATTGCCCTCTCGTCCTCTACAGCCATCACTCCTCTCCCCCTGGCTGGTCTTATGAAAGAAGCCTGGGTCTGGGTCTTTGAATGAAGGACTTCACTACCCAGAGTCCCCAGAGATCCATCTCTATACCAGTATGTATGTCCTCAGCGTTTCAGTGGCGACCAATCAACCTACAGCTCTTTAAAGGCCTGTTTGATTACACACAATGTCAAGGCCAATGACTGCGGGACCGAGTGACAGAGAGATCGCCCAGCCCTATCCTGCACCTGTGGCCCCTCCTCTGGCCCCAAGGATGGTGGTTTCGTCTGTCAGAGAGGCTGAGATGATGACACACATACACACTAAAAAGAACCAGCCCTGCCCAGCTCAGCCAATACGTGAGGGAGAGCAACGGGGCAGAGTGAATGCTGAATGCCTATTGAGGGCTGCATGATAAAAGGCTTTTAAATGTAGTTTCTGGTCCACCCAGAGCCCCCGGGCCCCAGTCAAGGGATGTAACTAGTTGGGTAAGTCAGGACATAGTAAAATTTTACAGAGACCTTGGGAAATAGTGTCCTTTCATTCAGGGTCCAGTTAACATTATTTGTACTCAAGGTCTTGTAAAGAGGGCTCCATCTCTCCACTCAAAAGGCACAGAGAAGTGGTGACGGTGCTGTCACTGTTTCACCTGTTAATACATTCACATAGCTACCGCTGAGTATCCACAGGACTGGAGGGAGGGAGAGAGGGAAGGAGGGAGGGAGAGAGGGAAGGAGGGAGGGAGAGAGGGAAGGAGGGAGGGAAGGAGGGAGGGAGAGAGGAAAGGAGGGAGGGAAGGAGGGAGGGAGAGAGAGAGGGAGAGGAAGAGGGAAGGAGAGAGGGAAGGCGGGAGAGAGGGAAGGAGGGAGGGAGAGATTGGAAGGAGGGAGAGAGGGAAGGAGGGAGGGAGAGAGGGACAGAGGGATGGAAGGAGGGAGGGAGAGAGGGAGAGGAAGAGGGAAGGAGAGAGGGAAGGCGGGAGAGAGGAAGGAGGGAGGGAGAGATTGGAAGGAGGGAGAGAGGGAAGGAGGGAGGGAGGGAGGGAGGGAGGGAGGGAGGGAGGGAGGGAGGGAGGGAGAGAGAGAAGGAGGGAAAGAGGGAGAGACGGAAGGAGGGAGGGAGAGAGGGACGGAGGGATGGAAGGAGGGAGGGAGAGAGGGAGGGAGGGTGGGAGGGAGGGAGGGAGGGAGGGAGGGAGAAATTGGAAGGAGGGAGAGAGGGAGGGAGAGAGGGACGAGGGAGGGAGGGAGGGAGGGAGGGAGGGAGGGAGGGAGGGAGGGAGGGAGGGAGGGAGGAGGGAGGGAGGGAGGGAGGGAGGGAGAGAAGGAGGGAAAGAGGGAGAGAGGGAAGGAGGGAGGGAGAGAGGGAAGGAGATTGGTAAAGGCGAGACAAAAATTAATAAAGGGGCTTTAGTCTTCTGGTAGAATTACCTGTGATTCTATAGGAAAACATACTTGAGTAAAATCACGATATGTTCCACTTTAGGTAAACATTCTATGTAAAGGACTGACAGAAATAAGAAGAACATAAGCCATCCTAGAGCTAGTCAGGCATTAAGGACAGCACAGCACTCGTCTGGTACCCAAAGCTTTTTCTGTGCCATTTTAAAAGCCCATACAATATTAACTGGGACAAGTACCCCCACCCCCCATGCTGGCACAGGGTGCCATGATCAATATTTGAAGAGTTTATTTCCAAAACGCTATATCCACACATTTTTCACATTTGTGTTTTCTCATCAGAAATGATTGCTTCTGGCTACCTTCATGTGTGTGTAAAATATTACTGTTCTCAGATGTTTAATTCATAGATTTTAGATGTGTTTGAAAAAAATAGAAATGGCAAACCGCTGTAAATCCATTGTTTAGTTGGAATGGAACGTTCATATTCTGTATATTTGACTGTGATATGTGGTTATCTCACCTAGCAATCTTAAAAATGGGGCGGCAGGTAGCCTAGTGGTTAGAGTGTTGGGCCAGTAACCAAAAGGTTGCTGGATCAAATCCCTGAGCTGACAAGGAAAACATATGTGGTTCTTCCCCTGAACAAGCCAGTTAACCCACTGTTCCCTGGTAGGCTGTCATTGTAAGTAAGAATTTGTTCTTAACTGAGTTGCCTGGTTAAATAAAGGTAAAAAAGATAAATCCAAGTTCTGGATGTAAGAGCATCCGTCAAAATGTAAATGTTTTACATACAGATGATCATTTCAAAACATTTTAGTAAAACAGCGACAACAGATTCAACAGTGATTCAATATCTATTGTACTCTTATCAAACGTAATGTTCCTTGCAGTTGTCTGCTATAGAACTAATCTCTCTAGTTGGATTGGTCCATAGACAAGACTGCCATTCCATTAACCTATTCCAATGTGTGTGTGTGTGTGTGTGTGTGTGTGTGTGTGTGTGTGTGTGTGTGTGTGTGTGTGTGTGTGTGTGTGTGTGTGTGTGTGTGTGTGTGTGTGTGTGTGTGTGTGTGTTGTGACAGAGTGGCTGCAGAGCTGCAGCCCCGGTAATTACCTCATTTACTGTCCTTATTTGCGTTCTCCAGATGGACAGACAGACAGACATGAAGGATAAAAGACGTGCCGGACAAGAGCCAGAGCCTGACTGAGCAGTCTAAGCTCATGGCATGGTACCCCGAGTCTGACTACCTGCTCTTGACCCCCTTCAAATGGCCACCCTGGCATTTGCCTGACCCGTGGAGCAGCACTACAGTGAGCCACAGCCCTCCACTCTCTCCACTCTCAAGGAGTTCCTGGCCCCGCTGAAAATATGTGGGTCACGACAAGTACTCTCCACCAGGAGGAGCGGTGTGGCAGTTGGTGTCTGTCTCACCCAATCAGCCGGCCAACCAGCCAGCCGGAGACTGTCTGTCTGGTCAGTCAGAGAGCAGAGCAGGAGGACTGTTTAAAACCTCA